>NC_044033.1:64070859-65382218 GCF_901765095.1 Microcaecilia unicolor | reverse complement strand
CCTAAATTCTATAATACTGCACATATCTTAAGTGAACACCCTTGACCTGCCTATACCCTTCTTGTTTGCTCAGGGCAAACAAGAAGGGAACATCGCAGCATGAAGCAGCAGCATATTGAATACCAAGCAATAAGCTAAGTGTATTGTGTTATACATTAAGTATGTTCTAGGAATACATACGTTTTGTTCATAAAAATTCTTGAATTAAAAAAGATTAAAATTTATTAGATAATTGCGGACAATTGCGGACTATAAAGATTTTTGGGGGCCGCAAATAAGGGGTTTTTGCCTATGATGAAGAGAAGACCAGTTGGTCTGTTTTAGCTCCAGGCAGATTGATATTTGATCTGAGAGCTCTTTGAGGCTTTTCCCCTATCACTATTGTAGTTTTGTATCAAGTGGAAGCATTTGTATTTAGAGTCTGTTCCTATTTCCACACCACCAAGTATATCTGTTTAGTTTATACCCTCTCCTATGGCCATGCCCCCTTTTTCAGTTGTGCACTAACAGGAGGCCTTTTACAAAACCATGCTAGCATTTTTAGCTTGCGGTAATAAATAAGATGGAGGTAAATGCCGAGACACCCCATAGGAATATAATGGGCATCTCAGTATTTACTGCCAGCTGATTTTTACCGCAAACTAAAAATTCTAGTGCAGCTTTGTAAAAAGACCCCCTAAAGGATTTGCACATGCATTTCTATAGAATAGCGCTTAGCAAGATGTGCGTGTAAACCCAAATTCTTGCTAATTAGCATCATTAATTGATTGTTAGCTTCCAATTATTGGCTCTATACAGGATCATTAATTAAATTGCATGTGCAAATTGGACATGTACCTAAATTTGTGTATGCAATTTTAAGCGCCATTATAGAATGCCCTTGTTTGTTCTGCTCTCTCCTTTTGTCATACCCTTCCTGAATAGATTATAGCCCAGTATAACTATAGTCCAGGTCATGGTTGTCTTTGAACCATTTAAGTCACCAAATCCAAGTCAGTTTCTTCCATCACAGCTGCTAAAACCAGAACCTTATTTCTCATACCAAAGGCCTAGTACACTCAGCTTTCCAGATGCTGCCCTTTTTTCCTATTTGAGACATATCCCTTCAGTCTTGATGCCAAATATTAGGCTTATTTTCTTTTAATGTCACATTCAGTATTCTGTAAATTATACACATTACTTTGGCAACATGCCCATAGTCCATTCAGTGGAAGTAGTTACGGGGGGCCATGGGGCCATGGCTCCCCAAATTGGCTCTGGGGCCCCTGGTTTGGCTGGCCAGGGTCCCCAACCCTCACCAGCTAAACCATTTGGTCCATGCTGGTCTCAAATTGCCTAGTGCCCTGTCCTGTTTCCAGTCACTGTGCAACGCTCATTTTAATGAAACAATATGCTCGTATGCTCAGTTTCATTAAAATGGTGGTGGGAGGGAGCAGCAGTGGGGAGCAGAAGTGGCGGTATTAGGATGGTGGCTGGGAGGTGGTAGTGGCCGTGGGGGGGGGGAGAAAGTGGTTAGCGGGAGGGCGGCAGCGGGGAGGGGGGCCAAAATATGCCCCCTACCTTTAGGCTTCCCCCTCCTCCCGTCGAGGTATGGCTATGCCCCTGGGTTCCACTCTTGCTTCTTCCCATGTTTACCTCCCTTGCAGTCACATACTGTGGCACTTAAGCACTATTTTATAGAATAGTGCCTAGTGTTCTTATGCATGACAACGCCAAATAAAGGTACCTGTAATGCATGGTAAGCGTTGCATAGCTCAAAGCATAAACTTAGGGGCCCTTTTACAGAGGGGCATAAGCCCAATGCGAGCTTACCGCACGCTAATCTGTAACTAGCGCTGGCTGAACGAGGGCATTATCAGTAGTTCCAGCCCTCACCATGCTATGGAAAATAGCTAGATATTTTCTAGCATGGCGCTAACCTGACGGTAATTGGGCAGTGCTGCAGGCTTCCTGCTTACTGCCAAGATAGCGTGGGAGCCCTTGACGCCAACTCAGTGTCTCCCTTGATGCCACTCAGTGTTCCCCCATCATGGCCACATGGTACATGAAATATTACTGCATGTCCATACCATTTTTTGGCCTTTTTACCCACTAGCACAGGGCCCTTTTTTACTGCAGCTTGATAAAGGACCCCTTGTAAAATTGCTCCAAATGTCTGTCCCAGTTGAGTATCTGTCAGATCCTAAGATATGTGCTGGTATATTGCAGAGATTAATGTGGTTCTCTTGTTTCTGAATTTGTTAGAAGCTTGCTTTCTACTAATTTTTGTTTCTGATTAGTTGGTTGTCAGTAATCCAGTACCAATAGAGCAGCGAGTGATCTTATGGGGAGCGTATGTCGGCAACCACAGATAACTGTGCAATGAACAATAATCATACATGAGAAATTTTCAAAATGCATTTCTGGCAAGTTGGAACAAATCCAAAAGTAATTTTGAAGTGATCTCTCTATGTTTGGAAGTACAAAGGCTTTTTCTCTGGTGGGAAAATCCACAAAACCTCTGCAATGTTATCCCTTCAGATGTCATAACCAAGAGCATAGCTAGACAGGCTGGTCGACTCAAGATCAAAAAGCTCTCATCAGTCAAGACCGGACATGTTAGCATTGTATTATTCTTTACTGCACATTAACCTTGGAATTTTAGTTCTATCTCACTATAAGCCACACATGCTTTCAAATCTTCAAAATTCTTCAGCTAGTATTCTTAAAGTGGAAAACTGCAGAGGAAAGCTAAAATAGTAAAGCTATATATTAGTTGTGGTTATTTTTATATAGAATGTTTTTTTATAAGCATATTCCTCAGGAGGAGGTACTTTGCTAACCAAAACATGCCATGATTTAAAAAAAAAAAAAAAAGTAAGTCGGAGTCTTGAGGGTTTTTCTTGAATAAGACTTTTTTCCTTCACTATTACTTATTTTTTTCTAAATACATTTTTATTTCATATAAAAAGGAACATCTGTGTACCCAGTCCAATTTGTTGGTGAATTTGAAAATCAGTCATTTAATCCTCCGAGTCAGAGGCATGGATGATATACTGTGATGTTCAATAAGAAAATATTTTGTAAATTAAGGAGGATGCTTACTAGCTGCGTAAGCCGTTACTGCAGGTGCTTGCATATGGTAGCCGTTAGCGTGGACCCATGCTAATGGCTTCTGCATGCTGAAGCCAGGCAGTGTGGTAAGAATCCCATGATAGCTGCTTAGTGTGAGTAGGGGAGATTTGGCTGAGTCATGGGTGGATGGGGTGTGTCTGACAGACAGCTAGTGCGTGGGACAGTACTGCATGCTAGCTGTCAGGACTGTCAATGAATTTCATGGTATAACCTATCCAAATATTTTTATTTATTTATTATTTGTGTTGCATTTGTATCCCACATTTTCCCACCTATTTGCAGGCTCAATGTGATCCATACGCATGAGTAAATACAAAATGCTTGTTAGCAATGAAGCCATAACCCAGCATTCATTTATAACTTTTTGTGTTGTATTGTTTTAAAAGGTTTTTCAATACAGGACTTTGTGTTTATCATACTGTAGTTCTGATCAGTTAGAAAACTGAAAATCTGAAAACATCTGGATGTAAAGAAAAAGGTTATATGATCATTGTAGTTATTAAGATATATTGTATAACTAATCTGACAAAATAGATGGCTTGCAGACATTTTAGCATGCATGAAATTATTTTATTTTTTTATCATCTCCAAATATGCAGTTAAATGACATTATGAAAATAAAATATGTAAACATTGAACCATTCAGATGGCCTATTTTGGAAAACCAATCTTTTCCCCAGCGAGGAAGTAATATTTACAAAAGTAGCATAGAAGCATGTTTGACTAATACAGATCAAGTAGATTCCTCAAGACAATCCACAGTTTTTTTGAATATAATAGTTTTAATCACAGCATGTTTGCATGCATATTTGTATGTTATTTTTTTCCCTTGGTCTGTTTTATGTACAGGTTTCTTCACATCTGGAACATGATTTTCTTTTTTAAATTTGGTTTAGCCACATGGATATCTGAAGAATGTCAGGTAACTGAGTAGTCTTGGCTCAGTTTGCTCCATAGTGACTGAGTATGTCAAATAGTGGACCCAGATGACTAAGTTTTGTGTCACAACTCTGAGAGCTATTAGATTGTGCATTAAACCCAAATTCAAGAAAGTTGCATGATCAAATGTGTGACTAGTGTGCAAATTTGCACATGCAAGTTATAGATTAAGGTTAGTCACACACATAATTTAACAATGAGCATAGTAGGTTATAATTGGCCTCACGTGGTCGCTAATTGGCAACAATTAGTAGTTACACGTTTAAGTATCCTTAAGCACTCAAATGTTTAGTGTGTGCAACCTGGGAGGGGCATGGAGTGGGTCGGCATCATGTCAGACAGCAGTGGCCCTACCATTAGGCCACCTGAGGCAGAGCCTGAGGCAGCATGCTCCAGGAGCAGCACTGTCCCCCTTCTTCTTCCAATCATTTACCTTATTTGTTTTTTTTTTCCAAAAGGCGGCAGTGCAGTGGCGAGTGGCAAGCAATTTCCCATAGGCTGCCCTGCCGCTGGCACCGACCTCTTCACCCACCACTACGACCCGCCACTTGATGTAAATTGTTTCATCAGAGGGTGGAATGCCAGTAATGAAGAGGCCGTGCTGGCACCACCGCGGCAGACAACAGCCTATGGGAATCGCTGCTGCTGCTGCCTTTTGGGAAAAAAATAAGGTAAATGTGGGGAAGAGGGTTGAGGAGGAAAGGAGGGAGATGCTAGAGTGAGCATAGGTGTTGGGTGTGGGCGGCATCTCATCCCTGCCTCAGGCGGCAGATTGCCTTGGGCCACCCCTGCATGAAGGTTATAAAATGCTAGCATTAACATGCCTAACTGCCTACAGTAACGCATGAGCATTTACACCATCTACTGAGGAGGCAATTCTGTATATGGCATCTAAAAATTTGGAGTTGAAATCAGTGCCTACTAAGGAGCCCTTTTACTAAGCAGCATAGGTGCCTATGTGTGCCCAACGTGCGTCAATTCGGAGTTACCGCCCAGCTACCGCATGGCCCAGGCGTAATTTCATTTTTTACATGCGTCTGCTATGCGCACTAGAAATAATTGTTATTTTCTGGCACGTGACGGAAACCAGCTGGTAATTGGCATTATATGTCGTATAGCGCCACTAAACAGCAGCATTGATGATAGATGTGGTGTAACAAATGAATACAATTCTCCCCCAGCCTGGATCCAGGTTTCGCTTCCACAAGTTTCATCAGGGTGTACAAGCAAATAAACTGAACAGGAAAAATTGTATTCATTTGTTACACCACATCTATCATCGATGGCTGCTGTCTAGTGGCGCTATACAGAGAAGACGTTGACCTGAGCAAAAGATGATTTGTTCAAGAAATACAATAGAACGCAATGAGAGAATCACGGAAAAGATTATCGGATTAAACTCAAAGAAGCGAAGAGGGAAATACAGCTAGCGAAAGTGTGAGCAGAAGAAAAATGGCTAAAGATGTAAAGAGAGGTGACAAGACCCTTTTCAGATATATTGGAAGAAAGGAGAAGCGTAGGAATGGAATTGCGAGACAGAAAGATAATGAGAATGGCTAGTGGAGAGTGATGAAGATAAGCGAACATGCTAAACAATTATTTCTCTTCGGTGTTCACAGAGGAAAATCCTGGAGAAGGACCACGGTCCGGCTGCTGAGGAAACGTCTGGAAATGGAGTGGATACTGCACCGTTTATGGAAGAAAGAGTTTATAAACAGCTGGAGAATCTGAAGGTGGACAAGCTATGGGGCCGGATGGGATACATCCAAGGATAATGAGGGAGCTCAGGGAGGTCCTGGCAGGACCTATTAAAGAGTTATTTATACATCTTTAGAGACGGGAGAGGTTCCGCGGGATTGGAGACGAGCAAATGTGGTCCCTCTTCACAAAAGTGGAGACAGGGAAGAAGTGGGAAACTACAGACCGGTAAGTCTCACGTTGGTGGTAGGAAAATTAATGGAGTCACTGCTGAAAGAAAGGATAATTAACTTTCTAGAAGCCGATGGGTTACAGGACCCAAGGACAACATGACTTTACCTAAGGAAAATCCTGCCAAACAAATCTTATTGACTTCTTTGACTGGGTGACCAAAGAACTGGATGAAGGATGTGCGCTAGATGTAATCTACTTGGAATTCAGCAAAGCCTTTGATACGGTCCCCCACAGAAGACTCGTGAATAAGCTGCAAGGGTGAACTTAGGACCGAAAGTGGTAACTGGATAAGAAACTGGTTGACCGACAGGTGGCAGAGGGTGGTGGTAAATGGAATCCGCTCAGAGGAAATAAAGGTGAGCAGTACAATTTCCAAAGGGGTCGGTGCCGGGGCTCTATTCTGTTTAATATATTTGTGGGAGACTATTGCTGAAGGTTGGAAGGAAAGGTGTGCCTTTTTGCAGATGACACGAAACTAGCCGAGTGATACCCTGGAGGGAGTAGAAAAGATGAGAAGGGATCTCTGACTTTAGAAGAATGGTTGAGGGTCTGGCAGTTAAAATTTAAACTATTTCAGATCTGAATATAAAGTATTAAATAAATACTAAGACCACGTGGAGGCAATATAGCCAGGTTATTAAAACACAAAGAACAAAGGATGATATTCCAATGGGGCACAGTGGCCCCTAGCGGACTGAATCGTGAAATAGAATGGCTATACGAATGACGTGACAGTTACATCAGTCATACAACATATTTAATCAGGGTGCCTGCGCCGGGCGTTTTTAAACGTGGTGATAGAGTCACATCCAGGATAGTTGGGTTAAGGCAGTTTCAGTCTGAAATACAAGTCCCAGAAGGCATTAAGGCAAGGAGCCAGGGGGTGAGATAAGAACCCGGACTGGACTCCTAGCTGCATAGGGGAAGATTATGGGTGTAAGCTGGCAGGACGTGTAGATTGGCGCCACTAGGGGGAAAGAGAGATAGGAAACCCTGTGTGCAGGAGCTCATCATTAGTCTAATGGTCAACTCAGCTGGTATGGGTGTGGGGGAAGCTAATGGAAGGAGAATGATTGGTTGGGAGAGCAGAAGCCAGGGATTGATTAGGCGGGTAGGAAGGAGTCCCAGGGAAGAGAGAAGGAGAGAGGAAGAGAAGAGGGTAGAGTGAAGCAGATGCAGGCTGAAAATCCTTGGGTAAAGAGAAGTCCCTAAAGTTGTGCAGGCTGAAAACCCTTGGGTAAGACGAGGTCCTTAGAAGTATTGAATCTACCAGTGAAGCCGATGTAAAGGGGAATCCCTTGGGGTATGAGCAATCCCTAAAGTATGGAACCCTCCTGAAGGTAAAGAGATAGAAGGTAGAAACTGCTGCTTTGTTATTTAACTGTGATGATGAACTGAATGAACTGTTTCTATTTGGAATTGAACTACTGTTTATTGTGCACTGGATAAAGAGCCCAGACTGGAGCGACTGTGAGCCTGTATTGAATCCTGGTTGTGTTGATAGCCTACTGCTTAAAGGGGACTATCTGCTACCACTTTTAGGTGGCTTATATGTGCTTAAGATGGAAGGTGAATGCTGCTGTTGGAACTGTGTATCAGGTCTACTAGAAAACCGGCATGGAATAAAGTCTTAAGATTGAAGTTGCTGGGGACATTTATTTCTTGACTGTACCAGGAGCCTGTGGCTGGAGGAGATTGTTCTATCCTTGGCTGCACCTAGAGGTACCTGGTTACAACGGTCGGAAGTCGATTGGGTTTGGCGACCCACCTTTCTAGGTAAGCCTCACAACAACTATAATAAGAGAATTGAATACGGAGACCATTCCAATCAAAATAAATAACCTAAAGAGTTTAAGATATGATGGAAATTATAACTTTTATGTCTTTTTTGATACTATATACTTGGTCCAGAGACATGAGCATGGCTTTGGTTTGATCAAATTAAGTTCTCTTGAGGAAGCAACAAATGTGAAACACACGTTGTGTTGAGGACAACAGGATAAAATACCGATTAGCCAATTAAGAGAAAAAGAAAATATTTTAAATCATGTCACAGAGTTCACGATCACAGTTTTCACTAATGGAGCTTTGGCAGTTAACTGATTAGACCCCAACAGATGGTTATAAAGATCATAAGGATCCAGCCCAAAGCTAAGTATTTATTTAAACAATTACCCAGCATGTATAAACTTAGATAAGATTGGATAATTGAGCAAGTTAAAAGCAATATTAGGAGTGAGGGAGGGCTGGAGTGCAATGATGTTAGGTCTAGCATGTAACTTTCTAGTAGTCCAGCCAAAGCAACATGCATTTTACTGAGCACTCACATATCAATATTTATAGATAAAAGTGTATATTTTTATTACTATATATATTTTTTCATGCACATAGCATAGCATAGAAAAAAGAAAAAAATTGACTAATAACGGTTTCTATAATATATATATAAGCATAAGTTTGGAAACCAGAACATTTAGTTACACCCAGGTCGGTCACAGTTAAAATTTAATGCCAAGAAGGGTAGAGTGATGCACTTTGGGTACAGAAACCTGAAAGAGAGATGCCGAATAGGAGGGGAGAGATTAGAAGCTCGACTCAGGAGAGAGACTTTGGGGTGTTGGTGTCTGAGGATCTAAAGGTGAAGAAACAATGCAACAAGGCGATGGCTATGGCCAGAAGGATGCTAGGTTGCATAGAGAGGGGCATAACCAGCAGAAGAAAGGAGGTGTTGAATGCCCCTCTACAGGTCGTTGGTGAAGCCCCACTTGTGTTCAGTTTTGGACGCCGTATCTTGCTAAAGATGTAAAAAGACTGGAAGCGGTGCAAAGAAAAGCTACAAAAATGGTATGGGATTTGCAGTTGCAAACCGTACAAGGAGAGACTTGCTGACCTGAACATGTATACCTTAGAGGAAAGGAGAAAACAGGGGTGACATGATACCAGGCGTTCAAAATACTTGAAAGGTATTAATCCACAAATGAAACCTTTTCGGAGGACGGGAAGGCGGTAGAACTAGAGGAAATGAATTGAGGGCAGACTCAAGACTAATGTCAGGAAGTATTTTTTCACGGAGAGGGTGGTGGATATGTGGAATGCCCTCCCGCGGGAGGTGGTGGAGATGAAACGGTAATGGAATTCAACCATGCATGGGATAAACACAAGGAAATCCTGTTTAGAAGGAATGGTTCCGCGGAATCTTAGCGGAGATTGGGTGGCGATGCTGGTAATTGGGAAACAAAATGGGAGCTGGGCAGACTTCTACGGTCTATGCCCTGATTGTGACTGAATAGATAGGGATGGGCTGGAGTGTAAATTTTAATGGGCTTCGACATTAGCTTCAGAACTCAGTACAAGAACAGTGCTGGGTAGACTTCTACGGTCTGTGCCCTGAGAAAGGCAAGGACAAATCAAACTCGAGTATACATATAAAGTATCACATACCGTGTAAATGAGTTATCTTGTTGGGCAGCCTGGATGGACCTTACAGTTCTTTATCTGCCGTCATTACTATGTTACTATATCTGATGGACCCATAAGATAGTGTTTTCACTTTGATGATATTGCTATTGATGAGCATTGAGGTTCATGGATTGAAATCTTATTGGGAGTTATGCCATTGAAAATTTCAAATGGCTGCTGCCTTAAAATGATGAGGAAGTGTGATGATAGATATGGTGGCTATTTATGTGTTTTTTTCACTTTGTCACACTGGTTTTCTAAGCACCTTCACAAATATTTTTTTATATGTCTTTATTGTTACCTGGAACCTGAGTTTTGCCATCAATATCCATGAGTTAAACTTGCATTCACTACCTGCATTGTATGCTTATCTCTTTCCATGCATATTCATTGTGAATATCCTTAAACCTGATGGACTGGGTGGATCCCAAGGACTGGGTACGAACTCCTGTTCTAGAGGTTTTAGTGATAAGGGATACCTGTGCTGTGGACATTACATTAACTCTATTAACTGATTGCATATAGGCCATTAAACAGTAATTTATTTCAAGGGTGGATTAAACATGATTAGGCAGTTTAATTGGGACATGATAATGGGGCTGGACTGGAGTAAGTTTATTTTAATAATATAAATGCTGGCCTAACTTTTTAATATGGTTTGGCACAGTATGGTAATGAGCTATGGAAATTTCTAGTGTTTGCTAGCTGTTTACTGCAAGAGGATGAACCCAAGAATTGTGTAATTGTTGAATGAGAAATCACACATCTTTTAAGAAAAGCATTGTGCTCTGAAAGCATGAATCAAGATTCAAGATGTTGAAACAGATGTTCAGTCTTAATAGCACAATATATTATCTTCCACTGACAAATGCTGCAAAATATTGAACCTTCCTATCTATACAATTTACATTAACTGAGGGAGGAAGAGCTAAGCAAAAGCTGTTTTTTTAAAGAAGTTGTTCACAGTAGCTTTTGTTATTAGCAGTTTGCTTATGTGGGCATTTTTCACATCATGGCCTATAATTCATTTTTCTACATCTGCTCTAAAAGACAATATTTATACAGCACACAGCAAGGGAAACTATGGGATGTATTTTGATTTCCACAGGTGATCCAAGCAGCAGGTGTCTACAGATAAAAGAGTGAACATTAGGCGGAGAGTGGGTCTAGCAAAATAAGTCAGCTAACCTTAGTAGACATACCAATTTGGGCGAAACAAGAGTAGCTTCGTGGTGTACATTAAGTAAAAATCCAATATGTTATTTGATTATAAGATGTCATATTCATGGTTTGGAAAGGTGAATGGATTTTCACAAGTGTTACATGAACTATATGATAGTATGATAGTGCCTCATCTGTAAGGAGGAGCAAAGAACAGCAAGCAGGTGAGATC
Source organism: Microcaecilia unicolor (assembly GCF_901765095.1). Lineage (NCBI taxonomy): Eukaryota > Metazoa > Chordata > Amphibia > Gymnophiona > Siphonopidae > Microcaecilia > Microcaecilia unicolor. The sequence goes on along the minus strand of NC_044033.1, from coordinate 65,371,381 downwards.
TGCAAATTAGTTCACTAAGTAAAATATCATGTCTATTGGAAGATCAGGCTGGGTCTTCCGTCTATAGTGTGACCAGTTTTCCCTTTGGGTTGAGTTCTCCAATGCTAGCAGCCACCAGGATTTAACTGCTAAAACTCAGAAGCCTGGGGTGGGCAGACACCAGAAAACTCCAGGAAGAAGAAGGCAGGAAGCATGAGCATTGAAGAACTCAGCAGATTTTGTATAGAAGCATAAGTTGGAGCCCAGTAGAAGCGGGTATTGGGTCAAGAGGCTTTTTGCAAAGCATAATCAGAATCAGAAATGTAGCAAGGTACCAAAGCACTAGGTGACGCTGAAAAGGAGAAGAACAGTTTTGGCTCTATTTAAGCTCCTTGAGGGTAGGGACCAACAACGCCAGCCATGCCTCCTCAATACATCAACTCTTCTCCTCACAATGTTTCTTCCATCAAGAGCAAACTTGGCAATCCAGACTGGGGTTTAAATAAAACTGCCACGGGAACATAGAGTAGATCAAGGCAGCCTGCCAGAATAGTGAGCCTGATGACAAGAGGTCACAGGTTCAGCTAGACAAGGATGTCTCGAAGATGAGCCACCTGCAGGACAGCAATGGGGTTCCACAGCAAAATGTTAAATTATAGAGCCCTTATATTAAAGCATAGCAACCGTTAGTGGTGTGAATTATCACATGCACGCTGTTGCATGCACAGCCATAGAGACAACTACTATACTGGCATGACAGGACATACTAATTCACACACTACCTGCATATCCTGAAATGGGGTGGGAAATGGGTGGTATGAACAGGAATGGATGTAGACGGCACCTTGCATTTAGCACATGAAGACTTACCGTGAGCTGGCACTACTGCAGATAGCGCAAATGTATCTACCATCTCTTAATGAGCAGGCAATAAGTGCATTTGCACTTTTGAGGCAGTTAAAACGTGTAGTAAAGGTTCTTCTGTGTGGTAAGTATAAGGGAAGATGCTGTACATACCTGAAGAGTTTACCATCAGAGGATTGAAATTACCACACTGTAATAAGAACATAAGAATAGCCAATGGTCCATCTAGCCCAGTATCCTGCTTCCAACGGTAGCCAATCCAGGTCACGAGTACCTGGAAGAAACCCAATTAGTAGCAAAATTCCATGTTACCAATCCAGGGCAAGCAGTAGCTTCCTCCATGTCCATCTCAATAACGGACTATGGACTTTTCCTCCAGGAACTTGTCCAAACCTTTTTAAACTCAGATACCCTAACTGCGGTTACCACATCCCTCGGCAATTAGTTCCAGAGCTAAACTATTCTTTGAGTAAAAAAATATTTCCTCCTATAGTTTTAAAAGTATTTCCATGAAATTCCATTGCGTGTCCCCGGGTCTTTGTACTTTTTTTGAAAGAGTGAAAATTGATTCACTTTTACCCGTTCCACACCACTCAGGATATTGTAGACCTCAATCACATCCCCCCTCAGCCATCTCTTTTCCAAGTTGAAGAGCCCTAACCTCTTTAGCCTTTTCTCATATGAGAGGGATTCTATCCCCTTATCATTTAGTCACTCTTCTTTGAATATTTTTTAATTCCACTATATCTGTTTTTGAGATACGGCAACCAGCACAGAATGCAATACTCAAGGTGAGGTCGCACCATGGAGCGATACAGAGGCATTATAGTATTCTCAGTTTTATTTACCATCCTTGTTCTAAGAATTCCTAGTATCCTGTTTGCTTTTTTGGCTACCGCCACACACTGGGCAGAATATTTCAGCATATTATCTACAATAACACCTAGATCTTTTTTCTTGGGTGCTGACGCCCATGGTGAATTTATCATCAGTTAACTATGATTTGGATTGTTCTTCCCAATGTGCATCCTTGCATTTGTCCATGTATTTCTGCTAATGTGAGTGGAGGAGTGGCCTAATGGTTAGTGCAGAGGTTGTAAACTTGAGAACCGGTTCATTTCCTGCTGTTTGCCTCATGGTCAGTCGTGGTTGAGATCCTGGGGAACCAGGTTCAGTTCCCTCTGCAGCTCTGTGTGACCTCCACTACCCAGGTACAAATATAACTTAGATTGTGAGACACTAGGGTCAATACAAAAGTACTTGTAATAGAGAGAAAGTTTGTGGTTCCACCTACTGGAAGTCATTGAGTCATCCTCTACTTCTTCGCATCATGGATTCTATGTAGGTGTTCTTCTCCTGTGTTTGGTTCTTTTGTTCTCTTAGCATTTACAGTATTGCTTTTCCCTAAAGAATTCATATGTAGTCCTTGATCATTTGAAAATGGATTTGTTTAAAATCCCATAGTTTCCCTTTTGTTTAAATTGACAGTATTCTTGTCTCTCCCCTTTACTTTTTTTGTTTGTTAACTCTTGCCTTTCAGGACAAATGTTATTCACAGGTAGCCCATTGTTCTCTCCATTCCATAAAAAGGTCCTTCTCCAAGCCCCTTCTGAATCTTCCAGGGCTCTTTTTTATGGTTTGTTGGGGCCGGCATGACCTCAGTGAGGGACATAAATTTATTGCACATACCATTCAATTTAGATTCTACTAAAGCAAATGATTGCAGCACTGAGAAGGAAAACCAGAAAATGAGTCCCTGATGGAAAACTGTAACAGAGCCAAAACAGTAGTGCCAATTATGATTTCAGTGCCTTGCAAACACGGCTTTACAATTTTTCTGTAGTTTTTCTCATGATTTATTGATAGTTTTTGGCAAGCTGGAGTTAGCTAATTCTCTCTAGAAATCACTTATCCTGTTATTTTAATGTACTCCTCACACAGTAGAGCTCTCTTTATATCCTCCTCACTGAGCTGTTAGGGTGGCTTATAAGAGAAAGTCCAAGCAGACCTCTTGCACCGAGAGTCTTAAATGAAAAACTGAGAGTGGATAGAAAATGTTATTTTTATTCAAATTCCTCAGTAGCCTCTTTAAAAATAATGTTTTAAAAATCTTCTTTACCTTCTACTCTCTCCTGCCTTGCATCAATTTTGTATTCCAAGGATCACAGATACCAAAATTACAAGACTCTTTTGTCCACAGGACTTGCTGCCACTTGTAGATGGTCGAGAATACTGGAAGAGTTCAGGGATTGCAATTGTAATCTAATATCCCGGCCTCCTCACTCCAGTAGTGATGATTGTCTCGTTATGAGTCAGATGAAATGAAAGCCAGCATTATTGTTTTCTATTGTCTGTTTGTATTAATCCAGAACAGAGAACTATGATTGTTTATTAAGTACCATCTAACCGAACTAGCAATCAATGACGTGAACAATTACAAAATTAAAGTAATAGAAAGGAACTCCAAAATTGATAGGACAGGACACAAGCACCCAGAGACACAGTCTGTAGTCTTTCATGAGGGACTTTATCAAACGCCTTCTGAAAATCTAAATACACAATATCAACCGGTTCACCTTTGTCCACATGTTTGTTTACTCCTTCAAAGAAATGCAGCAGATTGGTGAGGCAAAACTTTCCTTCACTAAATCCACGTTGACTTTGTCCCATTAGTCCATGCTTTTGAACGTGCTCTATAATTTTATTCTTGATAATAGTCTCTACCATTTGCCCGGCACCGACTTCAGACTCACCGGTCTATAATTTCCCAGGTCTCCTCTGGAACATTTTTAAATATCGGCATTACATTGGCCACCCTCCAATCTTCCGATACCACGCTCGATTTGAAGGATAAATTACAAATCAATAACAGTAGCTCTGCCAGCTCATTTTTTAGTTCTATCAGTACCCTGGGGTGAATACCATCCGGTCCAGGAGATTTGCTACTCTTCAGTTTGCAGAACTGCTCCATTACGTCTTCCAGGTTTACAGATGTTTCATTAATTTTTTCCCACTCTTCAGCTTCGAATACCCTGTCCGGCACTGGTATCCCACCCAAATCTTCCTCGGTGAAGACTGAAGCAAAGAACTCATTTAGTTTTTTCTGCTATTTCTTTGTCTTCCTTGATCGCCCCTTTTACACCCCGGTCATCCAGCGGGCCAACCAATTCTTTTGCCGGTTTCCTGCTTTTAATGTATCTAAAAAAAATTTTACTATCAGTTTTCGCCTCTAACGCTATCTTTCTTATCAGCGCTTTGCATCTGACGACATTCCTTATACTGCTTCTTATTTTCTTCATTCGGTTCCTTCTTCCATTTTCTGAAGGATTCCTTTTTAGCTCCAATAGCCTCCTTTACTTCACTTTTTAACCATGCCGGCTGTCATTTGGTTTTCCGTCCTCCTTTTCTGATACGTGGAATATGTTTGGCCTGGGCCTCCAGGACAGTGTTTTTGAACAGCATCCACGCCTGTTGTAGGTTTCTTACCCTCTCAGTCGCTCCTCTAAGTTTTTTTTTTTTTACCGTTCTTCTCATTTTGTCATAGCTTCCTTTTTTAAAGTTAAACCTCTTGAATTCTCAGTTGGCTTCCATGGGGTCAATGTGCCAGAACAGGATTTTACTTGAGTATGCTAATTAGAGAACAACTGTCTAATTCTATCCCTTGGTCCCCTGCCTGTTCCAAATTTGACCAGATCTCACTTGTAGCCTGCTGTATGTCCAGCGTAGTGGGCCTGGAGAAAGTTATAGAGCTAAAGGGGAAAATTCTATAAATGGCACCAAGAATTAAGTGCCAATAAAAATCGGTGATCAATGCTATTCTATAAAGGGCACTCCGAGATCAGTGCTCTTTACAGAATAGCGTTGCACACCGAATTTCTCGCTCAACTTTGGGCGTGAGGACTTAACATCAGCTGAAACCTTGTGTAAATCCTAGCTCACATGTTTTCTCATACATTCTTACCAATGATGATCTCTCCCTCTCTGGAAGGTTTCTCACACACAAAAGAAATTGCGATAGCACATCATCCCTGGGTGCTCAATAGATAAGTGGGAGCTTTAGGTCCCTATTTACAAACCTATGAAAAAAAGATTGAGTTTGTGTACGATTTTACCACTGGAAATTTTGCCTCAGAATTCACTAACCTAGGTACCATGTTACAATAGGGAATATAACATGCAAATCCCCGTTATTCAGTAAGACTGCGCACATCTTTTGGGAACACCCCTGACCTCACCATGCCCCTCCTATGGCCACGCCCCATTTTGAGTTATGCACAATCCAATTTAGGCACCCATTGTTATGCACAGGGTGATCTGTGCGCAAATCATAATTAGTGTCAATTAAGTGCTTGTTAACTCCAATAATTAAATCACTGGAGTCCAGTAACTAAAATTAGGATCCATGCCCAATTTTGGGCACACAAATTTGAGTGACCTTTATAGAATCAGGGAGAAAGTTCATAGAGTTGATTGTCTTCCCTTTTCTTTTTCTCCCTGGTCTACTTTTAGTATCTGTTGTCTGTTTTGTTTTGGGGATTTTTCCCAGTTTATATTTGGTTATACTTTGTAAATTGTCTAGATCAGTGGTTCCCAAAGCTGGCCCTGATGACACCCCAGCCAGTCAGGTTTTCAGGATATCCACAATGAATATTCATGAGAGATTTGCATGCAGTGGAGGCAGTGCATGTAAATCTCTTGTGAATATTCATTGTGAGTATCCTGAAAACCTGACTGGCTGGGGTGCCTCCAGGACTAGGTTTGGGAACCACTGGTCTAGATATTGAACTGATATGCAGTATATCAAATACACTTGAAATTTCCAGGATTCACAGTAGATGTCTGATCACTAGCACTGAAGGCTCACATTATACTGCAGGTGTTTGCAAATCCTGCCCTTTTGCATTTAAAGTTAAAGCACCTAAAAAGTAATCCCTTTTTCTACTCCTAAACCTAGGGGGTAGGGGTGGGATTCATATCTGACGAAATTTTTGTGCTCATATATGCCTTGAGCAGGGTTTTTTTATGTCAACTCATTATGTACCTACAATGTCAGCTTGTTAAAGTTTACACACTGTATTTTTCTTACATTTGGTCATCTGATCTAGGGCACATTACTCTATATGAGGTAATTTTCTAGATAACTGGAAAAATTAAGTAATAGCCTACAGTAGGTAAGCACTTTTTACAGCTATTTCTGTTCTGGCAGTAAGCCTGTAGTTGTTTGATACCTACTAAAAAAAAACTAAATAGTGGTCTGTAACCATAGAACTAGTTCATGTGTCTGTCATATGATGTCATGCAAAACTGACAAGTGACAACATTTGTTTTTCAATGTGGGCCTGTATCAAGTACTGCATTCATAAGGGCACTGAGCAATCTTGTGATATCACTTTTTCCCCACAGAAGTGAAAAATAAACTCACAAAGCCTGTTTCCTATGCCTTATGCCAATTAACCTCCTTATCTTCTTAAAGATTTTCTATTAAAGCTTATATTTAGCTGTTTCATTTCATTTGCTTCTGAATGATAAAATAGATACTGCTCTGCTTTCCCTCACGCAGCAGAGAATGAGAGAGAGTGCTCTGCAGGCTATAGGTCCTTCTTCCTGCTGTGTCCCGCATCCTGCGAAATAACTTCCTGTTTTCACATAGGCAGGACGCGACAGGAAGAAGGACCTGTAGCCAGCAAAGCAGTCTCTTTTGATTGCTGGCACAGGGCCCTCCTTGTAGGCTGGGCCTGAGGAATTTTGCCTCTCCCCTCACCCCTCTCAGTGGCCCTGTTCCCAACATTGAACATCTGGGCATGACTGCTGACCCAGAATGTAACCAGGCACCAGCCGATATTCAGACCGGTGTCCAGTTAACTTGCTGCATTGTTAGGACAGTTGTTTTGCTGTCCTAACTTTATATGGTTATTTAGCCGGTTAGTAGACTGAAAATCACACTAACCAGCTAAATTTCCCCTCTGCCCTCAGGCCACCCCACAAACTAGCCAGTTTCAGCATAAGCACTTAGAAGTGATATTCAATAGTACTATCCAGTTAAGTGCCATTGAAAAGTTCCAGATAGTCCCACATAAGCGATTCAAATGTCCAGGAGATCCATTATTTTTATTTTTATTTATAATATAAAATCTCATCTTCTTCTATAGTCATGTGTGTTGTTCTTTATGATTATTCCTAGATGAGGAGAGGGGAGCTGAGATGTCCAGGTTACGAAATGCACAATTTCCCTTGTGTTTTTCAAAGGGAGGGCCTTTTGTAAAATACCTAGATGGATATCAGCAAATATAAGAGTTTTTGCTAGCATATCCAGAGAGCAGCAATTTTGAAAGCTGCATGTTGGGAAAAAGAGCAGCATGCTTTCCCCAGTTATGTGGGTGAGCAGCTTTTAAAAATCACTGATCCCATCCATTGCACTCCCTCACCCCCAATCTCCTCTCCCACGGGCAAGACCCCCCCCCCTTGCCCCATGAAGGAAAGACCTTCCTGCAGTAGGCAAGACCCCCTAAACCAGTCTAGCACTCTTCCGCAGAACTCTCACCCCTCACTGAATCTGTAAAGGGCACAAAGCTCTAATTTGGCAGCTTGACCCCTAGCAGTAATAGTGAACCCAGAGCCCAATGGAGCATGAATGACTGGAGATCAGTCCTACTCCTCACTAGACCACTAGGGAGATCCATGGTAGGTGCTGGGATGGAATCAGGGGTTGGTGGAGTTTTGCCTAGTAGGTGGGGTTGGGGGTTCTTCACAGGTTGGGGGGAGTACTGGACTGGCATCGAGAGAAATTGTTGGAGGTGGAGGGAGGGGATTCCAACAGCCTTGCACCTGACTCTTCAAGCTGGGTGCCATAGGGTAAGTGTAAAAACGAATATAGAAATGTTTTGGTGTCCACATGTATTCCCCTTCGAAAATGGGGAATGTATATCAATACTTTTGGCCAAACCATGTCCTTTCCATCTTTCCCATGTCCAGCTATGCCCTCTTGAAATCTCTGCCTTGTGTGGATCTCCATGGATAAATTGCAGATTTCTAAAATCATTATTTACATGTGTAGCCACTATCTACCCATTGAGGTGTTTCTAAACTAACCCCTGTACTGTGGGGTGTATGAATGATGAGATCATATGTACACATTAAAGACCAGATTTCATATATAGTGCTATAAAAATTGGCGCTGAAAAAAATTACACCTGGGTGTATTCTATAAGCTATACCTAAAGTTAGGTGCAGTTTACAGAATATGCCTAGCGCTCGTCCACACGACTAAATTTAGTTGCAGGTATTTATGCCAAGTACAACTTGGTGTAAATGCTAGTGACTAAGTTAAGTGTGGAGTAAGGGTATTTTATCAGTGTGCATAGATCTTAGAAATGCCCAAAACCCATCCATTCCACGCCCATGGCCACGCCCCTTTTCAGCTCTACATCTTAGAATTTATGCATAGAACTTTAGAGAAGACACTTAGCAAGTTATGTGCATAAATTCTAATTAATATGCATTTTTACCTGTTTACAGTATTCTGTTTGTATGTACACTTTCTGCAATATCATGTGTCACTTTCATACTTGAACATCACCATTTTATTATTGTATTTTTTTATTATTGTACTTTATTGTTTCATTTAAATATTTATTTTTCCTTTCAACTACTTATTGTAACCCTATGGGTTAAATTTTAAAAGATTACCTGGCTCCTTCTGGATCTGGTGTGGAGGAAGTGAGCAGCAGTGCCGTGAAACTGAGTAGTCTGTGTGCATAGGCTGAGTGTTCCGCATGCTGATGGAACTCTCAGGATAGTGACAAACAGCTCAGGCTGGCAGTTGGGAGGTAAGAGTGATACTGAGTGGACCTGTGTTAGGGGTCTGTGATCAGCTGTGGCAGAAAATCCATTTTAAAAGCGGATTTAAAGTGCTTTAAGGGTGACTGTGAGAGGACAGTGTGATTAAGGTTAATTGCTTATTCTTAAAAAGCCTGCCATGATTTTAAAGGCTTTAAGAAGCTTGTCTGACTGCTGCTTGGTAACTAAAAAAAAAAAACAGTAGCCCAATACTTTAGACTAAAAGAGTTAATGATATATTAAACTGACAGAGGGCTCAGCTGTGTGATAGTCTCCTCTGGTGTTGTGCTGAAAGTGCTGACTGGGAAGCACATTAAAACTTATTAAACCACAAACGTTTTCTGGAAAATATTAAAAGGGAAAAAAATCTCTTTAGGTGGGCTAATTGAAGAATTGAAGGATCAGATATTTCAAAGATCCTATATTTATATGTATATGTATATGAATTTATAAAATGCACTGAACTTAGAGCTGCAGTGTATGTAAACAGCTGAGAGCCATATAGATCTCAAAGATTCTCATTCTCGCAGTAACTGGGAGTATGAGAAAATTAACTCACACTATTCCTTTGATTTATTAAATGGGGAGGGATAGCGCAGGGTCTAATAATTATTTGTTCTTTTACTGGGACAGCTAGATAGAAACGTATGGTTTTAGTTGTCAGTGATTGCTTAACTCACTGTGATAGTTAGAATTTAAGGCTTTTTGAGTTGCTTAAAGTTTAGAGTAATAGGTACTCTGGAGTGGTCCTGGTTCCTGTTTTCATCAGACCTGTTATCATCAATAAACATCAAATAGTACCCAACGATCAAAGAAAGAAGAAGGAAGAAGAAAATACAAGAAAGCAGGAAAAAAATATCATTTAAACCTTTTTGCACTCTTGAGTGGGACTGCAAAGGACTGTCAGATTTAGTGAAAATTGATTGTTTAACAGTGTTAAATAAATAAATTAATTAATTTTAAAAGTATAACATCTTAACAAATTATTTACTTTAGATTTAATTCCCTTCTTGTTTTAGAAACAAGTAAGCGAGGTTAGTGAAAATAAGTGCACCTCACCTCTGTCCGTTTCACAAGAGTTCACCCGAGGTATTCCAAGGGTAACTGTAGGGTGAGCAATTGTGCCAAGAGGTGGGGTCACATTATCTATTTATTTATTTATTTAACCATTATATGGTCTTATTAATCTGATGTTAGTTATTACATATGTATGTTTGTTTTCATGTGATTCACCAGACCCCTGAGGCAGGCTTTTTGTACTGAAACATGGCCGTGTCGAGTCATTTTTTAGCTGTTTTCCAATACAGACTACTTGATTTGCTCCTCGCATCCACCTCATTGTTTTGCTTGTTACCCATTTTTGAGTACCCAACCCATAATGTGCACTCTTAAATACATTTATTTTCACACAAATAAAAAATGAATGAACATGAAATGAAAAACATTTGGGTGCCCATCCCTAGTTTATGAGTCACCATTCATGAAAATTCACACCAATACAGTGGACAACTTTGCACATACAGAATTGACAACAGCACCACCAACTTAGTCAACAACAAAAAATAAAAATACTACTCAATAAAAGACAGTTCCTAAAATCCAGCAGGCACTCTGGAGGTATGATAGTGGTCTATAAAATCATGAGTGGAGTGAAACAGTTAACCACAAATTAATTTGAGAAAACATTTTTCACTGTGCATGATTAAATTCTGGAATTTGTTGCCAGAGGATGTGGTAAAAGGAGCTAGCAAAGCTGAATTTAAAAATGAATTGGATAAGTTCCTGGAGGAAAAGTACTTAAACATTGCTAAATTTTGCCTTATTTAAAGTTCGATAGCATTTCTTTTAGTTGAACATGGAATTGACAGAATGGTTATAACTATCTTAAAATTTTCATGAACTGTTAACTGAATGGTTTTACTATTTTCAATATATTTACGAGTATTAATGTGCATGCTGTACATTCATCAAAGAAAATCACAGCAGTTTACAATAATACAAATAAACTATTCAATAAAAAACAAAGAAAAACAGTTGACAATTCAAGAGTTTAAAGGGGGTGGGGGACAGCTTGCCACTGATCCATGTCTACTGCTCTGCCACCATCAACAATTTTGCTTTCACTGAATGTAAAATCACAGGCCATCAAAGTAATACATCTTCAATTGAGTTTTAAACTTTTTTTGTAATTATTTTATTTATACATTTTTAAAATGTATAAATAAAATAATTACAAGTATTTCTTGAATAATTACAAGTATTACTTGAAAAGTAAAGTAATATTGATACGTGAATGAACACCTCATGTTCCAAAGAACACAAAATGAAAACTTAGGAAAAAGGGAAATATAATATTAACATGAACAGGAAAAAAAAAAAAAAGAAAGGAGGAAAGGAGAAAGAAAATCATTACACATTTGGAGAAATGTGAAGGAAATAAGGAAACTTAAGAAAGGCAAAAAGAGCAAAAACTCATCAGGAGAGTCAAAGAACAAAAACTATCTGGAAGAAAACAATTCAATTACAGCAATTCAAAGGGACAGGGTAACAGAGACCACTAGACTCGACAGAAATTTTTTGCCATCCATAAAATTTTTTATTTGTTGAGGATCAAAGAAACACATAATTATTGCCCTCAAACTTAACACAACATTTACAAGGAAACTGAAGGAAAAAGGTTGCCCCAGGGCCACCACCTGCAGGCACCAAACTAAAAAAGGCATTGTGCCTCACTTGCGTGGGCCTAGAGAAATTAGGAAATATAAAAATGCATTGACCCCAAAACAACTCATCTCTATAGCGGAAAAACAGTCTCAGAACCCAGTTCCAATCAGGTTCAAGGGTAAAAGTGGCTATAAGTGTTGCATGAGTTAGAAATTCCTGTTGAAAAGTTTCCAGGAGATTAGTTACTCCAGACTGTTCACTGACACATCTCCAGGCTGGTTCCTAGTTTTTATATAATAAGCTCTTGTAATAGGAGGCAGTTTCCTGGGAGATCTGCAAGACCTCCCGAAAATAACTCTTAACTAGGTGACAGAAAAGGAGATTTGGGAAAGTCTACAAATCTTACATTCAAATGTCTTAGCTGGTTTTCAATTGCCTCTGTTTTATGATGAATCACAAGTTCATCTTTAACCAAAGCCTGTTGCACAGTCTGCTGCTCTCCAACCCTCCAGTTATAGTCCCCCAGGGTATTAGCAACACTACTCACTCTGTCCTTGTACTCTGATACCTGGGACTGAATCAATTCAAAATTTTCTGTGAAAACATCAATACAAGCAGACAAAGACTTTTCCATTTTGACAATGGCCACCAATACCTCCTTCAAGCTATCAGCTGATACTCCGGGTGCCTGGAACTCAAGAAGCTGTTGACCACTCAGCTCTGGAAACTTTCCAACCCCAGAGAGGACTCTCTCTCTTTCTTTTTTTTTTTTTTTTTTTATTTATTCTTTTATTCATTTAAACAATATTTACAAGAAACATCTTGCTTAGGAAAGTATCGTATAAGTAGGAACTATTGTAAAAGGAAAATATTTCTCAAAAACAAGCATATAAATCTATACACTTTCAAATTTATACGACACTCAAGTCCATAATGGGAGATCCAAGATATCAGGTAATCTAAGGGGAGAAATAATATAGGAAAAAAGTTGCCAGGTAAATCATTCTCTGCTAAGAGATTATACATTATTCTTTAAAGCATTCTCCATTTTAACTGAGGCTACTAATGCTGACAGATGTTCAGGTTCAGTAAATACATATTTCTTCCCCCCCAGCCTTATTATGCACTTGCAGGGGTACCTTAAAAAGAAGACACCCCCCAAGTGCAAAATTTCTGGCTTAAGGAGTAAGAATTGTTTCCTCCGTCGACGTGTCTCCTTGGAGACATCAGGAAATAACAATATTTTGAGACCCAAAAAGGGATTCTCTTTATTACGGAAAAAAAGGCGGAAGATCCAATTCTTATCAGGAAGTAGGGCAACAGTCGCCACCAGAGTAGCGGCTGTGACCAATTCAGAGTCAGAAGTCTCAAGCAAAAGAGAAACATCAATAGGTTTTTCAGTCTCTTGATTCAAGTTCCTTTCTGGGACATAATAAACTTGGGATAAGGGTGGAAAGTCCTTTTCCTGAACATTCAAATTTTCACGAAAATAGCGTTTCAACATATCAAGAGGAAAAACATTTGGAATCCTAGGAAAATTAACGAATCTCAGGTTATGATTTTTAGTATAATTGTCAAAAGCCTCTGATTTACGCCTGAGATTAGTTACTTCTTTTACCATCAAAGTTTGTAACGTTTCCGTCTTCATAACCCTTTGGTCAATTTTTTCCATTTTCTCATTTAAAACTTTAAACTCTTCCTCTTTTTTTTTTCAGGTCACTTTCAATAGTCTTTACTCTAGGCAAAAACTCTTCATTTTGCTTAAGGAAACATTGTCCCAGGTTGGACATTAAATCCCACAGAGTGTCTAAAATCACATTCTTTGGCTTGGCTACTAACTCTTTAGGAAGTTCAAACCTTACTGAAGACTGTAAATCTGCTGCACTTCGACCCTCAGTTTCTCTCTCCTCAATAAATGATGATGATATGGGCAAACTTCCCTCCATTCCTTCCCCCGATGGTAGAGACGCTTCTCCCCGAGGTTCTTTCGGGTCCCCTACTCCTTCCGAGGGAGACCCCGTCGGGTCAAAGAGGAAGGAACTGGCGCCAAGCGGTTGAGGAGGAGGAGTGCGTGCAGCGGGGCTTAAGGTAGTTTCCAGTCCGGGGGAAGCCAAAGTCTCCCGTTCGCCGGCGTTCCCAATCGGAGGCGTTCCGCCTTCTTGTATAACTTCCCGTGGCCTCATGAATCGATCCAAAGGACCAGGTAACGGGGGTAAATGCGGGGAAGCTCTGCCCGCGATTTTCCCACGGCGTTTAGGCATCGTAGGACTCTCTCTCTTTCTGAGGACATCAAGAGACCAAGCCTCACTGAGGGGTCCTTTTACTAAGTTGCGGTAGTGGCAGGGGCCGTTTTTCTGTGCACCATGGCACTTTTTACCACAGCCATAAAAATGACCCCAAAAATGACTACACAATAAGATAACTCTTACCGTGTGGCCAGATAACTGATAATTAGGAATTAACAAACTGACAATAATACTTGATTAATTAATAATTAATTTTATTTGTGTCACGCTATCCCCCAAATTCTATAAAGTTGTGCACCCAGATTTACGCTTAATGTTTTAATTAGCATACACAAGTTATAGAATGAGAGTTGCACATGCAAATTAATTTAATAATGAAGAAATGGCCTTAATTAGTGCTAATTGGTACCAAGTAGCAGTGAGACATGCAATTGCCCATAGTCAGTATTCTAGAAGTTGTGCAAGCAATCATGCGCAACTTCTAGGAGGGTGTGGGCATGGGGGGAGGGGGGAATAGGCAGGTCTGGAGGTGCTATTGAGGTGGTGGAAGTTCTCGCACCTAACGTTATGTGTGTAAATGGACACATACTAGTATTCTACAATGGTAATTATGCACATAATTACCATTATAGAATTCATGCTTAGCGCATTCTGTTGGGGCACCTAACTTAAGGAGCTATGCCTTGAATTTACCCCTATAAATCTACATTGTAAATATTAAGACTAAAGTTGCATCTCAGTCATTGATAGTACTGTCAGTTACTTTCCTTGACAGAATTAAAGCAAAATGAAAGTAGAATCGGTTTTTGAAAAGACCTGTATTTATGGTTCAAGCTGGTAGGTGAGGCAACCATTATAGAGTTTTTGGCTTATCAACGAAACAGCTAAAAACATAATACGATTGTTTAGGTTTTGACCTGAATGTCTGCATGCCGATCTTTTCTACTATGGTGTAACTTTATCTTTCACTTGCTGAGTCCTTTTGAAAACAAGACATTAGTTGGACTCACTCTTACATCTGTAATGATATCAGTGGGCATTTTCTCTGACATGGAAAGGAAGTTTCTAATTCATTGCTTCAGGAAATGAGCACTTCATCTCACATCTGTTAAGTTATTGTTTGCTGTCCCAAAAGTGAGTATGCATTAGCAGGAAAGGAGACTGGCTTCTAGACCTGCTGTGGTGTCCATTTTGGAAAGAACTTACATGTTGGGGTATAAAGCTACTGTACTTGAAAGGATCTATTGTTTAGGCCATGAGTTCAATCCAGTGCAGAAAGCCCTGAGCAAAATCTAAATTCAGTGGGGAAGAGGTCACCACAGAGCTCAAGCACAATGCTTACTCTTGTCACAGGAGATGCTGAGGCTAAATTACCACATTTGCACAGACATGCCTATGTGAACTGTACAGGCCTCAATTGTATGTAAGAAAAGAATGACAAATGAAGAATAATTTTGTGTTCATATGAGATTCAGTTGCCTGAATCTATTCTCTGCTCCCCCCCCCCCCCCCCCCCCCCCCCCCACACACACACACATTCAGGCAGGAGCTGTATAGCTAAACTTTTAAATAGAAGCAATCAAATGTGCCTCTGGTGTTCAAGTCCTACCATGGAGCAAAGCAATACATCAATAAATCTAAATCATAAAGGAGGGCTACATGCAAATATAATAACAACAGTCAAATATAAATATGTATTGACTGGGGGACAGAAAATCATGAACTAAAATATAAGGGCCTGAAACTCAGTGGTGCTTCTCTGAGTAGGAGCGGTTCTTACCTGGATAAGTGCCTGTCGCTGTCTAAAATTTGCAAATAGATGCATTGATTAAAGTATTTTATAATTGGAGGCCAAGATGGTAGATGCGTAGGGTCTGTGCACACGTCTCAGAAGTCAGACTGCACTTGGTTCCTTTTTCCTTTTTTGTTTATAGTTTGTCTTTATGTTATAGTTATATGTTGCTTTTATCTTATGGTTAAACACAAGGGGAAGGTGTGCATTTCCTCTTCAGTATCAACTCCCATTAAATCTCGTGGTCCAATAAACAATTTTGTGACCGGAGAAGTTTTTACTTATTAGGGTTTATTTACTACCTTTTTGAAGGAATTCACTCAAGGTGGTGTACAGTAAGAATAGATCAAACATGAGCAATAGGCAATTGCAGCAGTAAAAATATTCAAATAATAATACAAAGTATGGTATACTACTTACAATTGTCAACACAATACATAATAGAACAGGTATTGAGATGGCCTTGGTATAGGATAATCTACTTTTGCATTAAGAAAGGTGAAAATTTGGATAATCAAGTGAGGAGAACGTTGTGATTTGCTAACTTTCCATTGTTGCCAGTGGTGTCTCTTTTAATTTTTTCTGGAGATATATGTTTGTAGAAGCAAATCAGAAACACACCGCCTGCTATAGGATACTATAAGTAGGGGTGTGTAAACTTTATTATGGTAGCTCTATGGAAAATTAGGATTTCAGTGTCACATGCCCCTGACTGGGCAAATCTGAGTCCTTAGCTCCTGGATACACTGACAGACAACTGACAAGTCCCAAATAATAAAAATGGAAGCTACTTTATTTACAAGCAAGTAAAAATGAAAATGGAGATAATTAAAATGTAAGCACTATGTATTTTATTTTTTTGTTACATTTGTACCCTATGCTTTCCCACTCATGGCAGGCTCAATGTGGCTTACATGGGGCAATGGAGGGTTAAGTGACTTGCCCAGTCACAAGGAGCTGCCTGTGCCTGAAGTGGGAATTGAACTCAGTTCCTCAGGACCAGAGTCCACCACCCTAACCACTAGGCCACTCCTCTGCTCTACAAAATGCTAGGTAGCTTAGAAAGAATGATTCAGAGTAAACAAATTGGACCACCTGCTTATAACCCACTGGAGCAACAGAGCTTGTTTATACAACCTGATGGTAAAGCAAGACTCTTCTCCACTGAGATGGAGATGCAGGTCAGAAGGTAGTCACACTGGCCAGGCACACTCTAAAGTGTCCCAATGATGAAGAAATGAGTAGAGGAGTTCAGTGGAATTCATGAGCTGATGAGACCATGAGACGATAACAGCTCAGGATCTGATGATAGCACCAGATAAATCATGACCCCTGGAGATATTCCCCTTGATATTCAGCTGGTGGTGACAGTACTATTAATGCCCACCACTGGTATCGAACCTGGATATTGAATGCTGGGCCCTATCTGGGTCCCAGCATTGAATATCTGGGGTTTTTTTTTTAAGCTGGCTAGCACATGCCTGATTAACTTGATATTCAGAGTTAACTGACCATTCGATAGAACTGTTATTTATGCAGTCTTATTTATGCGCTAACACTGGCCAGTTAGCACTGAATATTGGCAGCTAACTGGACTCCACCCCCGAACCGCTCCTGGAACACCTCCAACATAGCTGGCTTGCACTGCAGCACTAACCGGTCATTTTCAGGGATGATAACCAGTTAAGTACCACTGAAAATGAGTGGATAGTCACCGATATGCAAGTTAACCAGTTGGTTAACTCATTTTGAATAGTGGCTGGAGATAAGATACATGATTGGTTCTGACCTGAATGTTATGACTTGAAGAGCCACAAGAATGTCTTTTGACGTTATCCTACAAACTTTCTTGGAACCCAGGCTCCTAAGAGGCTGGGGTTGACTTGACCAGAATTTCTTGTCTCTGAACAAAAGGTTCTTTTCACAATTATTGCCTACCTCATGCATCAGCCAATGAGGGTCACAGGCACCTTCCTGCTGAAGTGCAGGCTTTGCCAAATACTGAGACAAAAGTTCATGCTGTCCATCTGAAGTATGGAGCGCAGAAGGCTGTTAATAAGATCTATATTGTAATTATATGGGCAGGGGTCTAGCCCCTATGTGCTGGAGATTTTGAAGATCCCCGAGACATCTTCTGATTCCCTATTTATTTTCAAAAGATTTTGATGTACATATTGACAAATTGGCTCCTCAAAAGATGCACTGATCCCGCAAGTCTCTCATTATTTCCTTTATTCTGACGTTACTGGTATTGTACCGCTTTCGCTTGTCTCCTTTACTATCACTTATTGGTGTTTATTTATGATCAGTTTTTAATGTTTAAATTTGTTTTTATATTGTACACTGCTCTGCTATTGCCTTAAGGAAGAGCAGTATATCAAATGAAACTAACCATAAACCATCTTGTCTCCATGTGACTAAGGCCTTACCACCTTTCATGTAGAAAAAGACTGATCAGGCTTTTATTCTAGAACCTAAGGTTTTTCTGGGCTCCAAGATACCACACAACAGGATGATGAAATGTCCCCAAACAAAAATCTGAAAAAGTCCAATCTCAAACCCAATGAAGAACCACAAAATCTTAATAGATAGTCTTTATAAATTATCACAAAATGTATCTGTGTGCACCCTATGCAAACTTAAGGCCTGTTTATAAAGGCACACCAGCATTTTTAGCGTGAGCTAAAAATTAGCATATGTTAACCCCGTAGATGCCCATAATAAACCTAAAATGTATGTGTGGCTTGATAAGGGGGTGAGAAAATAGGAGGATAATTTGGATTTTGGGGTGGATCAGGGGTATGGTTTTGAGTTATGTGTGTAATTATAGAATATGGGTGCTATGCACATAAGTTTAGGCGTGGGCATTTGCACCACATTTTTGTTGGTGCAAATGGTGGCACCCAAATTTACATATGACCTCTCCACTTAAACCAAACTTTAGGCATGGTTTATAGAATAGCGCTTAAACAATTTTTTTTCAGTGCTGATATTTTAGGCACCATTTATAGAATTCACCCCTTAATGGTCCTTTGTTGGGGTGGTAAAAGAGCCAATGAGGTCTCAAAACCCAAATATGCAATATATTTTACTTGATCGAATAAAAAATATCACAGTCTCCAATGCATTCAACTCTGTCAGAGGTTAGTGAAATGTGGAATGTTGTGAGACAAAATATCAAGGGAACCATTTTCAAAAAGATTTCTCCAATTTTGTTCCTGAGATAAAACTCATTTAAAAACTTGCCAGTTGTGAAGGTTCAGCACCTACCGACTATGGCTTTCAGTATTTTAAGCACCATAGCAAATGACTCTAAGACACACTCATCGTAACTTTGCATTTGTTGTCACCAGATGTTCACTTAAGTAGGAACGACTGGATTATGGCAGATGCTTAGCAGCCTATCCTTAAATTTCTTTTTAAATTCATGTACTTTTGAGATCTCTCTGAGCTAGTTGTTTTCTGTTATTTAGATGTCTCTGAAATCTGAAGCATCTCTCTAAATATTTGGACTTTGTTTGCGAGACTAATAAAAAGCAGCAGCACTTCGAGAGCCAGTTCTGGTCCTTGAAGCAGTTCATGAAATGGGCACCTCGCCTGAGCCGCTCCTGAGTGAACTGCCAAACTTGCAATCTACAAATTTTAAGATAAGTATTCAGATGTGCAAAGTAGTCTTTCATCAAACTATACAATATACACTTGATTTTTTTATTTGTGATGAACTATACATTTTCCCCCTAATTCTATAAAAGCCACCAAAAATTGTGTTCACTAATTTGGGTGTGTGCCCAATTTGCATGTGCAATTTAATTAAATAAAGCCAATTAATGCCAGTAATTGGCTTTTTAACAAGCAATTATTGCCACTAATTAAATTTAATTGGACTTTACATGCGTAAATTTAGGCACAATCTGAAAAAGGGGGAACGGAAATGTGAGGGGTATGGGCAGAACAAGGGCAAGGTTTTTAGAATACTGACAGTCTTTACCCCTTTAAAATTATAAGGGGTCCTTATATTAAGGTGTGCTGAAAAATGGCCTGCGGTATTGTAGGCGTGGGATTTGGGTGTGCACAGATCCATTTTCAGCACACCCTTAAAAAATACCTTTTTAAAACTTTTGCCGAAAATAGACGTGCGGCAAAATAAAAATTGCTGCGTGTCCATTTTGGGTCTGAGACCTTACCGCCAGCCATTGACTTAGCGGTAAGGTCTTACACGTTAACCGGGCGGTAATGACCTACGCACGTAAAATGCCACTTGAGATGCATAGCTGACGCAAGTCAGAAAATAAAAATTATTTTTCAGACGCATGTCAAAATTGAAGTTACCGCAAGGGCCATGCAGTAGCTGGGTGGTAACTCCAAGTTGGCGCATTTTGGGTGCGCATGGGCACCTATGCAGCTTAATAAAAGGGCCCCTCAGTCTGAACAACAAAATAATATATTACTTTAGTAGCACTCTGCCTTAGTATTAGTGCGTATTTTCTTGGGAGCATATATATTTTTTGATTTCTGAAATTTATGCAGCATATAGATTTAATAAAATTGATAATGCATTTTCAAAGGTAGTAGGAGAAAACTAATTAAAGTGATCTGAAGACTTTAACCTACCATATCTGCAACCTCTTCAAAATTTTAAACTACCATATTTACAACTCTTCCTTCTTTTCCAAAACTAGAAATTAAACTTTAATGACTCTTTTTCTTGTTAATATCATACATGGAAAGATGTTGGACACTGACTTGGCAAGATGTTTGGCAAAGTATAAACTTCCTTCTACTTTGCTAGGTCAGGGGGGAAACTGAAAGAAGCTGGGTAGACATGTTGTTGTGATGAATGTCATATGGAAAAATTCAAAATTGTGGTTTATCTTTCAGTGTGAAGAAATGTTCTTCTTTTTCCTGACATCTGACTACTAAGCTTTCTTGCCAGGGAATGACCTATAGTGGAAGTCTTTTTTGAAGTGTTAAAGCAAAAATAATGTAGGACTCCAGGCCAGTAGTTTCTTCAGCAGTAGACCTCAACCATCTGTTATCGGTCTTTAACATCTGCTCGGTTAGGTAATAGTCAAACTATCCATTTTCTAACAAGTCACTTTTGTCCAATTGAACAATTCATTAGTTTATAATTATTTTATTAAAATAATTTTATAATTCAGAGTACAAAGTGCACTTATTGAAGTGCAGGCACTTTTTCAAAACAAGCCATTGAGTCAAAAGTTTATCGGTCAGGATAGTGCTTTGATGTTCTTGTTTCTGCACTTCAGCTGGTGTACAAAACGTTTAACACAGTGATGAAGGTCATCAGTGTGAAGGTAACTCATAAGTCCATCATGGTCAACCTTCTGCAGCCGGTTATCTGGCAGTTTCTGTTATCCAGATTTAAAAAAAAAAAACAGTGTTGTCGAAGACATAGTGCTGCCTCTCACAAAGGAGTGGAGGAGTAGCCTAGTGGTTAGTGCAGAGGACTTTGCTCTGGGGAACTGGGTTCAATTCCCACTGCAGCTCCTTGTAACTTTGGGCAAGTCACTTAACCTCTCATTGCCCCAGGTACAAATAAGTACCTGTATATACTATCCTGCTTATAATCGAATGAGAAAAACGCCCAAGTTCCGACCTAAATCGGGCGATGGACGTTTATCTCACAAAAACGAATAACGCGGTATAATCGAAAGCTGAACTTGGACGTTTTCAACTGCACTCCATCGTGGAAGCATACAAAGTTGATGGAGGCGTGGTGAAGGCGGGACTGGGGCATGGTTATCACCCAAACAGAGATGGGCACCTTTCGCCGATAATGGAAAAAAAGTATGCGTTTGTAGCTAGAATTTAGGGCACTTTTCCTGGACCCTGTTTTTTCACGAATAAGGCCACAAAAAGTGCCCTAAATGACCAGATTACCCCCAGAGGGAATCGGGGATGACCTCCCCTGACTCCCCCAGTGGTCACTAACCCCCTCCCACCACAAAAAATTGATGTTTCACAACTTTTTATTTTCACCATCAAATGTCATACCCACCTCCCTGGCAGCAGTATGCCTTGGATTTATTCGTTTTTGAGCTGGGCGCTTTCATTTTCCATTATTGCTGAAAAACAAAAACGCCCAGCTCAGAAATTGTCAAATAAAACATGGACGTCTATTTTTTTTGAAAATACGGTTCGGTCCGCCCCTTCACGGACCCGTTCTCGGAGATAAACGCCCATGGAGATAGACGTTTTCGTTCGATTATGCCCCTCCATGTAAACTGCTTTGAATGTAGTGCAAAAACAACAGAAAGATCCCATTTCTCTTCCTTGTTTGTAATGATATGGTAAATTTCAACAACATACCCCATGTTTTTAACAAATAAAAATGAGCAGAAAAAAAACATTAAGGGGCCCTTTTACCAATTGCCAATGGTAGCTTTGGTACATGGGATTGCCGCTCACTGAAACCACCTTTTACTGCAGTGGGTAAAAGGGCATGGTCTCAATAGATGCAGTAAATGTCTGTGCAGGGCCGTGCCTAGGGTCTCTGGCGCCCCCCTGCAGACTATCAATTGGCGCCCCCCCCCCCCCCCCCGTGAAAATGATCACGCCCCCCCCCATGAAAATGATCGCTCACCACTTGCCACACTGAAAGGAATTGTCAGCAATATTCTTAGAAACAAATTAGTATACATTGCAAAATAAGATAGCAGATGTAAATTCTCAAAGTGGACATATTCCAAATGCTAAAATGAAAATAAAATGATTTTTTTTCTACCTTTGTTGTCTGGTGACTTTCTTTTTTCAATCATGCTGGTCCAGTATCTGATTCTGCTGCTATCTGTCCTCTTAACTCCATTTCCAGGGCTTCCTTTCCATTTATTTCTTTACTTTTCTCCTTTCTTCTTCATTTCTTGCTCTATATCCATTTCCAGCAATTTCTCCTCTCTCCCTGGGTCCTGCCCTCCCATCCATGTCCATTCTTGTCCCTCTCTGCCCTTCCCTCCTCCATCCATAGCCAGCAATCCTCCTCTCTCCCCTCCCCTCCATTTCCAGCAATTTGTCCTCTCCCTGGGCCCCCATGTCCATCCTTGTCCCTCTCTGCCCTTCCCTCCTCCATCCATAGCCAGCAATCCTCTCTCCCCTCCCCTTCCAGCAATTTGTCCTCTCCCTGGGCCCTGCCCTCCCATCGATGCCTCTCTGCCCTCCCATCCATGCCTCTCTGCCCTTCCCTCCGCGCCCTGGGGCCTTTAAATCTTTTACTTCTGGTCGCAGCAGCGTCAGTGAAAGCGGAGCGCTGCCGACATCTCCCTTCCCTTTGCGCTCTTGGTTCCCTCAGTGTCAGCCTTCTTCTGACGTCAGAAGAAGGCGGGACACTGAGGGAACCAACGAGTGCAAGGGAAGGGAGACGTCGGCAGCAGTGGCGTAGCTAGGGTAGTTGACACCCGGGGCCGGTCATTTTTTTAACACCCCCCCCCCCCCCCCCCCCCCCAAATCCAGTACTAGGCATACCGAGAATACAAAACACGACCTATAGAGCAATTTTACCATACCATAAGCAGTCGTTTCTATGAGTCACACAAGGAAAAGGAAAGCATCTTAAGCACTACAGTGAGCACTAGAACATCAATTCACCTATTGTAAAACGAAACCAGACAGAATAGTACAGATCGTCGATCCTGCACAGTCAATGCCAACTGAAAGCCATGTCTTTTTCACAAACACTGATACACCCTAATCCACTATAGAATAAGTAATCATAAACTTTCTATTTAGACAAAAATTAAACTGAACCCCCAATGCCAGACTCTGCATACAATGCAACGCCACAGAAACAGAAAATGTCTCCTAGTACTGTGCAAAATATAAAGACAGCAGATGTAAATTTGAAAAAACTAACAAATACCAATCACCACTTTACAAATTAACAAATAGAAATAAAACAAATACAGAAAATAAAATAATACCATTTTATTGGACTAATACATTTAACTTCCAGAGGCCAAAATCTCCTTCCTCAGGTCAATACAGTATAGTGCTGTTACAGTATCCTATCCTGATCTGAGGAAGGGGGTTTTGTTCTCTGAAAGTTAAGTCAAAATGTATTAAAATTAGTCCAATAAAAAGATTACCTTATTTACATGTTCTATTTATAAACATTTATTAACACAGCTAAAATACTATATCCTAAAGCAAAATAATAAAAATATATATTTACAGTTTGTTGTCTTTGGTTTCTGCTTTCCTCATCTTCTTTTCACCGTCTTCCTTCCATCCAGCATCTGTCTTCGCTCTCTCTCTGCCATCCAGTGTCTGCCCTCTCTAATGTGCCTTCCATCCACATCTGCCCTCTATTTCTGCCCCTTCCATCCACCATCTGCCCCAGTCTGCCATCTCTCTCTCCCCCTTCCATCCACCATCTGCCCTCTCTCTCTCCTTTCCCTCCAGCATTTGCCCTCTATCTCTGCCCCTTCCATCCACTGTCTGCTCTTTCACTCCCTTCTATCCACTGTCTGCCCTTTCTCTCTGCTCCTTCGATTCACCATTTGCCCTCTCTCTTTCCCCCTCCCATCCATTCAGGGTCTGCCCTCCCTCTCACTCCCCATTCCATCCAGGATCTATCCCCCCTCTCTCAATGCCCCCTCTTTTCGGCTCCCAGTTCCCACCTGCGGCTGCCCCTAGTTCCAGATCCATTGATTCTCCCATCCACCCCTGCCCCAGGCATGACCCCATTCTCCCTCCTGCTCACTTTTCAGACCCCAGTTCCAGATCCATGCCCCTTCTCCCATCTGTCTCCCACCCAGTCCCTTCTGCCCATCCAAGTCCCCCTCACCCCATCTGTCTCCCACCCAGTCCCTTCTGCTATCCAAGTGCCCCCACCCTCACCCCATCTGTCTCCCACCCAGTCCCTTCTGCCCATCCGAGTCCCCCTCACCCCATCTGTCTCCCACCCAGTCCCTTCTGCTATCCAACTGCCCCCACCCTCACCCCATTTGTCTCCCACCCAGTCCCTTCTGCTATCCATGTGCCCCCCCACCCTCACCCCATCTGTCTCCCACCCAGTCCCTTCTGCCCATCCGAGTCCCCCTCACCCCATCTGGCTCCCACCCAGTCCCTTCTGCTATCCAAGTGCCCCCCACCCTCACCCTGTCTCCCACCCAGTCCCTTCTGCCCATCCGAGTCCCCCTCACCTCATCTGTCTCCCACCCAGTCCCTTCTGCCCATCCGAGTCCCCCTCACCCCATCTGGCTCCCACCCAGTCCCTTCTGCTATCCAAGTGCCCCCCACCCTCACCCTGTCTCCCACCCAGTCCCTTCTGCCCATCCGAGTCCCCCTCACCTCATCTGTCTCCCACCCAGTCCCTTCTACTATCCATGTGCCCCCCCACCCTCACCCCATCTGTCTCCCACCCAGTCCCTTTTGCTATCCAAGTGCCCCCCACCCTCACCCCATCTGTCTCCCACCCAGTCCCTTCTGCCCATCCGAGTCCCCTCACCCCATCTGTCTCCCACCCAGTCCCTTCTGCCCATCCGAGTCCCCCTCACCCCATCTGGCTCCCACCCAGTCCCTTTTGCTATCCAAGTGCCCCCCACCCTCACCCCATCTGTCTCCCACCCAGTCCCTTCTGCCCATCCGAGTCCCCTCACCCCATCTGTCTCCCACCCAGTCCCTTCTGCTATCCGAGTCTCCCCCACCTTCACCCCATCTGTCCCCCACCCTCACCCTGCCTCGTCTTCTCCCTGCCACCCGGTCTTTAAAAATAAATTGCCGACACGATAGGGAGCGCAGCACCTCGTGTGCAAGTAAAAGAAGCGGATCCGATCATCTCATTGGGCCTTCCTTCACTGTCCCGCCCTAGAGGAAATAGGAAGTTGCGTCAGAGGAGGGCGGGACAGTGAGGGAAGGCCCAATGAGATGATCGGATCTGCTTCTTTTACTTGCACACGAGGTGCTGCGCTCCCTATCGCGTCGGCAATTTATTTTTAAAGGGCTGGTGCGGGGGAGGGGCTGCCAGGAAGAAGAGCAGCGGGAGCGGCGGCACCCCCCTTTCTGATGACACTCGGGGCGGACCGCCCCCACCGCCCCGCCCTTGCTGGTCGGCAGCGCTTTCACTGACGCTGCTGCGACCCAGGTAAAAGATTTAAAGGCCTTTGCGGCGCGGGGCGAGCACCGCGGCGGCGCCCTCCAGAGGTGGGCGCCCCCCTGCGGCGCTTACCTCGCTTACCGCATCGGCACGGCCCTGTGTCTGTGTGCTACTTAAAAATTTGGTGTGAGGCCATTTACTGTCAGAGCTCTTATCATGTTAAACTGGTGGTAGTTGAGCAGTGCACCTTGCTGCCTCGGGTGCATGCTGCAGGGGGGTGCAGGTAGCAGCCGCGCGGTTGTCAGCTTCACTGGTTCCCTGCTCCCTCTGATGTTACTTCCTGTTCCGAGACAGGGAACTGCTGGAGCTGACAGCCACGAGGCTGCTCCCAGCATCCCCAGGCGGTAAGAGCAATGCACCTGGGGAGGAGGGAGGTTGTGGTGATGTGCTGAGGGAGGGAGGTGATACACCAGATGATACAGTTGCCATTTAATATGTATTCTTATTTCTCCAGTGAGGATGAATGGATGAGGAGGCGATTCTATAATTTGGTGTCTGTACTGAGACATACCAATATCATGCACAGAGCACCAATTCTTTCATATCATCTCTCACCAAGAATACAAGCATAAGCCTGAATTAGTGCAGTAAAACTTATGCTGGCTTTATGGCAGGAGTAAATGGGTGTGCTGAAGTGTGTCATGCAATGGTCATAACTTATAGTATTCAATAAATTACACATGTAAGTTGGAGATATGCCTACAGCTCACCCATGCTCTGCCTGCATATATGCCCCTTGTAGTTACACACTAAAGCACCTAGGTGAGAAATTATAGAATGGTGCCAGGTAAACTTACGCACATAACTGTCAATTTTGTCATATCTGATGCATGTAAGTGGCACACAAGTGTTGTGCCAAATTATAGAATTGCCCTGTTAAGTCTTTAGCCTCATTGCTTTTGATATATATGTCCTTGTATATTTTTCTTTTTTTTGCTGTCTAAAAAATTAGAATGCATTAATGCAGGAGTTAGTTTTAGTGGTCTACGAACCTACGATACACTTTCAATTATAGAAATACTCAAAAAGCAATTAAGAATAGAAAAAAAAACAAAAAAGTCCTGATTTCAAATGTCTTCACATCCTTTGCCAAGCTCAAATATTTTATTGAGTTATCACACAAAACGAGTAACAGACAAAAGAGCAGAGCATACAATGAAGAGAAATAAGGTAGAAGGGAATATCTATCTTCCATAACAAAATTTGTAACATATAAAGCAAAATATAAAGATGGGGCCCATAATATCAAATAGATGTTGGATGTCATATTGCTGTCATTCCACTTTTATATACTTTGAGTGGCCAAATCAAACCACGACCTTAAACCAATAAAAAATATGGAGAGTCCACAGCCAATTCCGAGCCAGCTTGAAAAAGCTTGAAACAATCTGCCAAGAGGAATGGAAAAGCTGCGCCCTCCTGCTGTGCAAAGTTGGTAGACAGTTATCCTCAATGACTCATAGGTACTAATGCTACAAAAGGGGCTTCTGCCAAGTGTTGAGTCAAGGGGCATAAAGTTGTATGCACTCAAGACATGTTGGTTTCATATTTTATTTCTATAACTGTTTATTCATAAAGAAAGTATAGAGTTCACTCTCAATAAGTGAAACAATCACCTACCTTAGGGGCACTTTTATAAAGGCGCATAAGGGCCTACGCACATCCAGCGTGCGCTAAATCGGCATTCCCACCCAGCTACTGTTTGCCCCGGGTGGTTATGCAAAATTTGGCATGCGCCATAAACACATGGTAGAAAATATTTTCTATTTTCTACTGCGGGGCACCTACCCGGTGGGAAAACCAAGTTGGCTCGTGCTGCATGCTTACTGCCGTAGTAGCACGTGAGACCTTACTGCTAAGTCAATGGGTAGCAATAAGGTCTCAGGTTGAAAATGGACGTGCGGTGGTTTTCATTTTGTCGCATGTCCATTTTCTGACCCATTAAAAAAAATCCCTTTTTTTCTGAACTCGGTACAATAAGGGTCCGGCGTGTGCCAAAAACACTGCTACAGGCCAGTTTTTGGTGTGCCTTTGTAAAAGGGCCCCTTAGTGCATTGTGAATTGTAGGTTTTAGATGGAATGTGAAAAAAATAAACAAGTTTGAAAGATATTACGAGTCTCCATACTTCCTTTGTTAAGGTATAGAGAAAGAGGGTGTCAATAAATAAAGTGACATTTTATTATTTTAATGCTGTAGTTAAGTTCATCTCATTTATGGATTCCCTCCTCACGGCCGATCTCATAATACAGAGTTCTCCTGAGTTTCCTGAACTAGCTATCGTGCCTATTAAGCTGCATCAGTTTAGCAATTTGAATCAAGCTGAAAATGTGAAAAGTTAATCAAGACAGTAGCAAGATGCCTCCTATCTGGCTCATCATTTTTAACTAGGTTATAATATTCTCCATTGTTTAATGTAGATATAAGCTTATCCCCTAAAAGATATTGTGCAATGTCAAATATAATGATATGTGGGGTGTGAGTCACCTCAGAAGTAGCATTATTCAACTGACCCAGCAGAATTGAGCAATCTCTTAAACTTTAACTAGAAGATGTGGCAACAGTGGTCCCCATTCCCACTCCAAACTATAAGCTCTTCTAGGCTTCCTCCAAATCAAGCTCCTTTCCAAAAGTGGAACCCCCAACTGGCCTCCCCTGTTGGTAAGGCCCCATCCCTCAAAGTCTACCTGTCCTTGCCAGAAGCATCATCAAGGTCACCCTAGCCTCTTAAAGTCCCTCCTTAAGTCTACTGTTGTAGAATCTCTGGTGTCGGTGTCTAATGGTTTGGGCAGAAGCCATCCCCAGTCACTCCTACCCTCATCAGCACCATCATCCAAAATGACACTGGTGACCTCCAGGGGCAGTAAAATGGTACTACTGCTAGGGGTCTGGTTTCCATTTAAGGGCAGACTACTACTAGGGGGTCACTGGTGCCATTTTGGATGATGGTGCTGGTGAAGGCAGGAGCGAGTGGTGATCACTTTTTGCCTAAACCACTAGACATCAGGGATTCTGCAATGTTAGGCCTGGGGAGGGGCCTTGGGGGGGGGGGGGTTGATTTCCTTAGAGTCTTGGAATTGTGGAACTTCTGGGCCAGTGGCCTTACTGATAAGGGGACCCTTCAGGTTGGGGCTGTTGGGGGTTTTACTTTCTGAGGGCCCTAGATTGGCTTATGGCTTGGGGAGGGCACTCTAGTCACCTCTTCCAGTTAAAGATGCTAGCCCCATTAAGTGATGGCCCCGAAACACTGGGCTGTAGCTTAGCAGCCAATGCTGCTGGTTGGTAAGATAACCCCAGTCACAGGCTGCAGTATAGAATTTATATGGTAACTAGTAAAAAAGGCCCGTTTCTGTAGGCAAGGAAACGGGCCTTAGGCAGGCAATCCCCCCCCCCCCCGTGCTACGGCCCCCTCGAACCCACCCCCTCCCACGAACCTGTCGATCCCCCCCACCCCGGAACGCCGAAAACTGCCGCCGCCGTTGTTGTGCTACCTTCCCTTCCCATAGGTTGTTCAATCATCTTAGAAAGTTTAACTCCGTGCGTCTGACGTCAGACGCACGGAGTTAAACTTTCTAAGAAGATGATTGAACAACCTACGGGAAGGGAAGGGAAGGTAGCACAACAACGGCGGCGGCAGTTTTCGGCATTCCGGCGGGGGGGGGGGGATCGACAGGTTCGCGGGAGGGGGTGGGTTTCGAGGGGGCCATAGCACGGGGGGGGGGGTGACAGCTGATTCCGAGGCAGTAGGAGGAGTAGGGAAACACGCTGCGCGTGTTTCCCTACTCCTCCCCTTGCCTTGCAATCAGTGACGTCCTGCGTGTCTGCCTCGCAGACCACTTGCAGCCAGGGACCCACGGTCCCAAGCATGGAACGTTGGAGGTGAGAATTATTATATAGGATGAGCTGCTTTTCATTAATTTGAATGGGCTTGTATCTCATTACTATGAAGCCTGCAGTGACTTAAATAGTGTGTTAGAGCAAGACAACCTGTGTTAGTTCTCTTTAATTGGTGTTACAGGACTAATAATGTGCCCTAAGACAGCTTGATAATGTCCCACCTAAATCTTTAGCCTTATAGCCCTAAACACATTGCATGATGGTGTATCACTTCATCATGATGCATGTAGTTCAGAATGATGCCATTGAAATTAAAATATCGTGTGATACAATTCTCAATCATTCTCACCCACCTTGTATCCAAATAAATATTTGTTTTATTATATAGAAGGATAGCTGAAGAAATTTTAACAACCAAAATGATATACATGAAAGTAAATAGTAAATAAATTCAAATGTACAAAGTAGGCCCTACAGTTATACCACTGGCAAGAAATAGGTTATTTAATCACTTAATTTCATCTGTATCTATAGCTATAGCTATATCTATCTACTGGGATAGATAGATAGATAGATAGATAGATAGATAGATAGATAGATAGATAGATAGATAGATAGATAGATAGATAGATAGATAGATAGATAGATAAAGTATATACACACACTGATGCATTTAATTGGGTCTTCATATTTCTCTACATCAAACACTGGCTGAATTTGCCTGAACATCATTGAATAATATTCTCTAATTTTGGATAAAATATTCAGAGATAGAAAAATCTCATAACAGGAACATTTAAGCAGCCTGTATGAAGTGGCAATGATCTCCACTAGAGCGAGGGAAATCCCCATCTCTCCACCACTTCAAACACTGAACATCTGTCAAGAAACCAGACAGAAAAATCACTGTTCTCTAAAAGTTATTTTTATTTCTTTTTATACTGTTATTACAGTTATGTTAACAAGTTATTAATTACAAGGTTTGCGATATATATTTAGTCTAGTAAAATGTCATCAATTGATTCCAGCACACATCAAATAACACATAATCACTATAAGGAATGCACTTTATTAATTCTCAAATCAGTCTGCAAAGTACAGAGCACAGTTCATTTTAGTTCAAAACCTTTACTGACCATTAGGAAATGGAATACACTGATCCCCGGATTCTACATATGGTGACTAAAGTTAAGTGCACAAATCAGCGTGCATAGCCGATTTGCACACGCAAATTAATTGTTTAGTGAGACAATCAGTGCCAACAATTTGCTGCTAACAACCAACTATTCCTAAACAAAGAGTCAATCCCTTAAAAAATCCCACAACAAGGGATCCAAGGGCATATGCCAGAAGTGTGAACCACACAATAAATAATATTATGTAAGATTTATAATTTGTGAAGGGGTACACAGAGAGTTCAGCATAGGCTGTATCCACAGCCAAGCCGATTTTCAGTGAGCCTAGCCACAAAGCGACTCACTACCAGGCTATATACATCATATTTTACTCTCTTCAAAGTGTTTCCCCAGTTTTTTGTGTGAATACACCACTACAAACCTAAAGTGAAAAAAAAGAATGAAAAACAATTATACTCTCTTTTGGCATTTGTCCAAAATGATAATGCAAGGAAAGTGCTGCTCTGAACTAACAAAAACAGCCCGTTTGATTCAACATTTGAACCTATCCGGTTGTAACAAGCACATATGTTTTATGAATGCACTGGAAAAATCAAATTAAGCAGGAACAAACTTATTTAAGTACGAAGTTCTTTCAATATTCTCTGACAAGATTTCCTGAAGTTTGTCACGTCCTACAGAAATTACCGTTTCAACAATGTCTTCGTCAGGGATGCCAGTGCTTTAATTTCAGGAGGCATGGACAGGGATATTTCAGGGGGCATTCCCAGAATTTACGTGCATTGTTACAGAATAGACTTGATCAGCATCTAACTTAGGCACTGGCATTAACATTTGTTTTCATCAGGCATATTTGCCGGCACCTAAAGTTACATGTCATTTATACACTTACAGTCAGAGACAAGGAGTAGGGGTGGACCAAGCAATCTCATCAGCCAGAGGTTGACTGAAGTGACTTTATTTAGCACCAAATATGTATGTGATGAGATTGCTTGGTCCAACCCTACTCCTTGCCTTCGACTGTTGGTGACTAGATGGCTTGGTCCACCCTTACTCCTTGTCTTTGACTGTTGGTATACTCGTGGGGGTTTCTTACCCTGACCTGTTGGTTGCTGGTCTGATGTAATTTATACGCTTACCCCTGGATTCTATATAGTGCACCTTGAGATCTGCGCCAAAATCCAAGCATATTCTGTAACAATGCGAGTAAGTTAATTGGATTAACCAGCTAATCAGCATTGGTAACAGCACTTAACAAGCAATAATGAGCACTAATTGCTAATTGACAATAATTAGAATTTACGCGCACAACTCCCTAAGCATATTCTGTAAGGCACTGCACCTAAATTTTAATGCGCACAGGTGAAAATGGGCATAGTTATGGGCAGGGAAATGGGTGTTTTAAAATTTACATGCATTGTTATAGAATATGGCCCTCTGCGCCTAAATCTATGTTCCGGGATTTATGCCAATGTTCGTTGGTTGTAAATGGAGGTGCGTAATTTTAGGTGCTATGATATTAGCTAAGTGTATTCTATATACCACGCCTAAATCTAGGCGCTACTTATAGAATCCTCTTAGGTGGAAATATTTTCCGCACGGATTTTCTAGGTGCCATATATAGAATTTGGCCCTTAGCGATATTCTTTAAAGGACGCAGATAAGAACATAAGTGTTGTCATACTAGGACAGACCAAAGGTCCATGAAGCACAGTATCCTGTGTCCAACAGTGGCCAATCCAGGTTACAAGTACCTGGCAAGATCCCAAAACAGTAAGATAGATTTTATGCTGCTTAGCCTAGAAATAAGCAGTAGATTTCCCCCAAGTTCATCTTAATAATGGCTTATGGACTTTTCTTTTAGGAAGCTAATCAAACCTTTTTTAAACCCCGCTAAGTTAACTGCTTTTACTTCATACGTTGGCAACGAATTCCAGAGTTTAATTACTCATTGAGTGAAGAAATATTTTCTCTGATTTGTTTTAAATTTACTACTTAATAGCTTCATTGTGTGCTTCCTATTCCTAGTATTTTTGGAAAGAGTAAACAAGCGATTCACGTCCACCCGTTCCATTCCACTCATTATTTTATAGACCTCTATCATATCTCCCCTCAGTCATCTCTTCTCCAAGCTGAAGAACCCTAACCAGTTTAGCCTTTCCTCTTAGGGAAGTTGTCCCATCCCCTTTATCATTTTCGTCACCCTTCTCTGTACCTTTTCTAATTCCATTATATCTTTTTTGAGATTTGGTGACCAGAACAGCACAGAGCATTCAAGGTGCAGTCGCATCATGGAGTGAATCAAAAGCATTATAGCATTATAACATTTCCTAATAATACCTAACATTCTATTTGATTTTTTTAACTGCCAGCACACACTGAGCAGAAGGTTTCAAAGTATCAACAATGATGACACCTAGATCCTTTTCCTGGTCAGTGACTCCTAATGTGAACCTTGCATCACATAGCTATAGGTTGGGTTCCTCTTCCCTACATGCATCACTTTGCACTTGCTCATTTTAAATTTCATCCTTTAAATAGCACTCAGTGCTTAATGTTTTTGCCATTTATAGAATCTAGTCTTGAGTATTTGAGACTTCTCTAAAGCCAAAGTGGTCAGCGCTGTTTGTAGCACATGGGTTTTCTGCGCACTGTGGCCACTTTGAGCACAGCAGTAAAATGGCCACATTTGTCTAATTTCCTGTAATGGTCATGTGCTAATTTCCCAATTAACATTTGGCCATTACCGCTGGATCCCTTACTGCCACCTATTTACTAGGTGGTAAGGGCTCCAGCACTACATCCATGTTAACTGGACAGCATGCGGCAATGTACCTACACTACCCAATTAGCAATGGGCATACCTATGCTCTGCCCATACTCATGCCTCTTGCACCAAAAATAAGAACTATTTTGTTAGCATGGGATTACCATGCGCTGATTGGCACACTGCCACAGGATGCCCCAGTGTGTCCTGTGGCAGTGCATTTCGCCACTACCGTGGCTCAGTAAAAGGGCCCCGTAGTAAGTTTAATTATTAGATCAGATATTAAAATCATTTAAGGGGTCCCATTTTATGTGAAGAGACCTAGTTACAAATAATCTGGGTTAACAGTAAAATAACCTGTCTTAACGGTAGCCCACAATAATAACTACATCCCTTAATAACAGTATCTTAATTCCTTGAGTAATAAGTATTGGATGAGTTTCTTGGGGGAAAAAAACCTGAATTATATTGAGATTGCATCCCCGAAGACTTCCAGCAGTTGTCCTTACCGTATCACAGAATTAAATATCCATTAACTAGTGTGTGCTATATCGAGTTATTCTTTGCCATGGTAATACACTTTTTTCTTCACTTTGACAGAGCCCTATCCAATGAAATTCCGCCGTTTTTTACACTTCCTTTAATCATCCTTGATATTTGAAGTCCATAATTTTTATTGTCTTTGAGTTTTGATTTTTCTGAGTATTTTCTGCTTGAACTCACTTCCTTATTCTCCTCTCTTTAGGCTCTATAGAGGCTAATTAACGACCTGGTGCTAGCAATGTTCTCCTACAGAGCATCACAGCCTGTTTAATACCTCTAATGGAATTCAGCTCCTTGCAAATGCAGATACAAAACTTGCCTCACAGTAGCTGACCCTATACATGTTCTGCAAAGGTTGCCCTTTTATGCAGTGGAAGTCATTGCTCAGTAGTATACACAGGGGTTGATAATCAGATGGCGGTGCTCAGTGTTTTGCTGACCGTCACTGGTGTTATGCCCAGAATTTCAATGCCAGGTCATGTCCGGGCTTCAGTATTGAATTTCCGAGTTTGCGGAGCCAGCTAAAGCACAGCCGCTTAAATACAATATCTAGCACTTAACTGATTATGGGGCACCACCACTGTTCCCTCTAAGTTCAGCAGGAGTCCTCCAACTACATTTGTGCCAGCAGGAGTGGTGCTTCAATATTGGGTTTCCAATTGCTACATACAGGCAGGTTTCCTGGAGTCCTGCAGAACCTGCTTGACCCACACTATTGAAAATGTGATAGTAAAGCAGCACCCCCCACTGGAAGCACTGTAGGTGGAGGACTCCTGTTCAGCTTAGAAAGAACAGTGGGCGTCACATAAAGATAGGACTAACTTTTATGCGGTCCCATTTATGTAGTTACCTTGGCCGATTAAGTGCTGAATATCGGCTCTTAACCAGCCAAATGGTGACTTTGCTCCCGGAGTTGCCCCCAAATTAGCCGGTTTTGAGATAGGCACTAATTGGACATTTTCAGCGGCACTACTGGTTAAGTGCCACTGAAAATGACCCAAACAGGTGATTTAACCAGCTAGGAGCCATTTCTGGCTGGTTAAATTGCTTTAAATATTGACCTGCTAGAACATAATCTCAAGGTCTCATAGCACAATGGACAACCTTGAGGATATACATCTAATTTTTTAAATCACATGAAAGATCTAATCAGGCTTCCTTTGTAAGTCTGATTCATACTACAGCCTTCTAAATAAGTCTTCTATGGTGCCACCATAACCATTTACAAATTCAGAATGTGCCAAGGTTTGCAGAGGTGGAATTTCCCCGTGCTCAGTTACCTTGCATCCACGTTTGTGCAAAAACAATGTAGGCTAACGGAAGAGAGCAAACCAGATGCGTGTGCACATGGGACTGTGTTAGCGGCAGCTTCTATCCTGCGCACAGGTGTGAACACAAGAAGTTTGCGTCAGCTCCTGGAGTTGTATGCATGTACATTTGCCCATACACTGAAATGATATTCTGTCAAAAGCAGACTAGTATAGTACTAATGCAATCTTTTGATTTTTATTTAGCTAGTACTCCAATGCTAATTAAAAATGTTTAATATATAGGAAATGCCTTCAGATTTTCTCACATTCACTCATGGCATTCACAAGGGACATTTCAAAGGTGAATACATATCATGATCTCTGTCATTGGGCAATATCCACAACCACTCACACCAACACATTTTTTTGAACAATAATACATAGTGTTGAAGTGTCAAAGATCAAAAACCTATAAATTTGTATAAATAGTCCATTCAAACTTATGTAAAAGAGTACTAGAAATCTGTACTTATCTTTAAGGTGCACTCTGTTTGCTCAATCCTGAACTCTCTCTTGATGCCCCTTGTTGCTTCACCATAAATGCCTGACTATGGGTTTCGTCTGAAAAGACTGTATCAAAGACTCAGGTGGCATCGGTAAACTCAAGCACTACTTCAAATGGCTTCAGAGTTCAAAGGTTGTTGACCTCAGGGCACTCCACTGCAGGAACGTGCTCCTTAGTGTGCAGTCAAGTGTGCGATTATTTATTGACCCTGTCACTATGTCCATTTTATTGTTTTACTTAGGACTTGGTGTTTTTGCTGCTGTTCTTGTGTAATACCTATATACCCATGTAGTACCCTCAATACATCCCAATTTTCTGGGGTTATCATCCCTTTCTGATGTTTTCTGTGCAAGACCCTCAGGTATGGCACATTTTCCCAGCTGAAGCCCTTTCGTGCATGTTCCCTACACACTCCTCTCTGTTGAGTATTATTACGGTAGGTCTTTTAAATGTTCGTTCCTTAGGAGGGAAGCACTTTATAATTAGGGATCTCATTGTTCACCATTCTCTTGATGTAGTTTGGTTAGCTGATATTGAGTTGTCATATATCTCCCTGGCAGTGCCCCCTGGTTATTTTTTTTTCTATAACAATTATGAGGGTAGGAGAGGCGATGGACTTGCTGTCTGTTTTCCTCCCATCCAGGCCTTTGTTTGAGCAGCCCTGCTTCAATGCCTTTAGCACTAGAGGCGTTATATTTTTGTCTCTTGGCTACTCCCCTATTGGTTTTTCTTTTCTATTTATTTAT
Source organism: Microcaecilia unicolor (assembly GCF_901765095.1). Classification (NCBI taxonomy): domain Eukaryota; kingdom Metazoa; phylum Chordata; class Amphibia; order Gymnophiona; family Siphonopidae; genus Microcaecilia; species Microcaecilia unicolor. The sequence goes on along the minus strand of NC_044033.1, from coordinate 65,335,047 downwards.
TTGGGTTTATTAACCACCTTTATGAAGAGATTCACCCGAGGTGGTGTACAGCAGGTACAGTTTAACATAAAACTTGTATTTAACATAAAACTTACAATTTTGTTAACAGCGTAACAATAGTAAAATAAACACGTATAAAGATAAATACAATAAATGAGGTAAACTTGAAAACAGTAAATTGAAACCTAATCATAGCACTACCATGAAACAGTATCAAAAATATACACAGTTAACAGCACTGGAATTCACATGCCAGCGATATAATACAATGTTAACATAATATCGATGATACACCTATTAAGCATGTATTAGAACATTCAACTAACATAGATATGATGCTAATGATTTTCGACAATACAGATTACCATATAGCTGAAGGACCAAGTGCAGATATATGGTGGGCACAAGATGCGTGGTACAGAGCCAGTTGGGATAATTAGATGGTTAGCTAAACTCAAGGCACGTTTTTTGTATAGCTAAGCAAGAGATACTGTTCTAAGTTACAGTGTGTGTAACAAGCTAGTCTAGGTGCAGAATATGTGTAAAGTCAGTTACCTTATGTATTTAAGGCTTGGGAGAAGAGCCAGGCTTTCACCTGCTTCCTAAAGTAGAGGTAGTCTCGAGTTATACGTAGCCCCTCTAGGAGTAATTTTCAGAGCATGGAGGCTACTCCTGAGAAGGCTCATTGGTGGGTATCATATCGTACATTTTCTTTTGATGAGGGTACAGACTGTGATGACCCTTGAGAGGACCTTAGAGGTCTCAAAGATGTGTAAAAGGCTAACTTATTCTTTAAGTACTTTGGCCCATTTTGTCTGAGAGTCTTGAAAATCAAACAGAGTTTTAAATTTAGCCCTGTAAGGTACTGATAGCCAGTATAGTTTTTACAGGAAGGGTGTGATGTGGTCACACCACTTGCAGCCTTCTATCAGTCGTGCTGCAGTATTCTGAAGTAATTGGAGCTGATGCAAGCTCTTTTTGGTTTGACCAGTGTACAGGGCATTACAGTAGTCTAGTCATGATGTTATCATGGCATGGACCACTGTGGTCAGACTTGTCTTTTCAATAATGGAGAGAGATTTTGTAGCTGCCCTATGTGATAGAGACAATTTTTGAAGGTTTTTGAATTTGTGGGATCAGAGTGTGTGATGAGTCTAGCAGTATCCCAAGATTCCTGACCTGTGATTTTAGGAGTTCATACTTCCCAAAAGGTATTTTGAAGTCAGGTATTTGTCTACTTGTGTTTGGTACCCAAAGAATCTCAGTTTTACTTAAGTTCTTCCTCTCCCTGTCTCTATTACAAAAAATTGTAGGAATCTTACACCACCTCTATTTGAGGCCTCCCTTCCTTTTCAGCTCTCTGATTTTTCTGCTGTTTCTTTAACTGATCAGGCTGTCTCCTGGGATTCCACTTTGCCCATTACTTAAGACCAATTAGCACCTGCCCAAACTTTGGCACACTCTTCTGATCATCATTGGTTTGAACCTTGGTTCAGTTCTGCGCTATGATTATTACGGCACCAGCTTTGTCAGTTGGAACGCACTGTCTTAAGTCTTGTTTCCCATCGGCATTGAGTAAATATCAGGCTCAGGCCACTTACTACAAGCAGGCAGTCAATCAGGCTAAGCAGCCTATTATTCTTCCTAGATTACCTGTGTGTCCACTTCTAGTACACTTTACAGTATTTTGCAATCTTTGACAACTCCTACTTGTATCCTCTCGGATTCCCTGCTTGATGCTGATTCTTTGGCTTCTCATTTTCATTCGAAGGTTAGTATATTGCAGATTACTTTTCCTTTTGCACTCCTAGTGTCTTCCCAGGCATAACTTCTTATAGATGCTCCTGACTGTATCACTGCACTTATTTCGTTTGCACCTCATATTCTTCCTTGCTTTGCAGGAAGTATTGTCTTCTGTTTGGTCAACCATGACCCCTCATGATCCTATACCATCTGGTTCAGTAAAATGGTTCAAACACGTGTCACTTCCTTATCTTCATCTTATGGTTGCTGCTTCCCTACTTCAGGGTGTTGTTCCTATAACTTGGAAATTGGCCTATATTATCTGTAGAATAAAAGATCAGAAGAAAGACATAGGCCAAGTGACTAATTATTGCCCCGTAGCTCATCTACCATTTGTTTCAAAGGTTGTAGAACAGGTGGTATGTCAGCAATTGGATCAGCAGGCCATTTTTCATTCACACCAGACCAGCTTTCTTTGACACCAGAGCCCCGAGACTGCGCTTTTAGGCTTAACTACGCATATCCTTCAATATCAACATCATAATGAGACTGCAGTCCTGATCGCTTTAGATTTGATTGCAGCCTTGACTTGGTGGACCGCTCTCTTCTATTAAATCTTTTGGATAGGGTTACTGTTCAGGGTGCAGCCTTAGACTGGCTGTGTTCTTATCTATCTGATTCATTCTATGTGGTTCAATGGGGTGATACCCATTCCACACTCTATGCTGTGTCTTGTGGGATGCCCCAAGGCTCTATCTTGGCCCCCCTTGTTTAATGTCTTTTTGGTTCCACTGTTAACATTTATTGAGTACCTTGACCTCACCATGTTTGCCTATGTGGACAATGTTCAGATTTTGGCCTCAATTCAACCGTCTAATGCTCAGTCTGTTGACAAACTACTTTAAAATTGGACTGCGTAGCTGATAGGCTTATTTCTCATGGTCTAAAGCTTAACCTTGATAAGCATACTGTTATTATTTTCAACCATCTGGAGCTTCTACCTCTAGCACAGCTGATTGAAATGGCAGGCAATGCTCTGCCTTTGGTGGAGACTGTGCATGTTCTAGGGCTGATTTTGGACAACAACTCTCTTTCCATCAGCATGTTTCAGGGATTATTAAGTCCTGCTTTTTAAAGTTGCAAATGTTGTTTCCTGTGCAACGGTTGCTTTCAGCTCACCGGGGGAAGATGGATGGTGGACATAGAAAGAGAAGAAGTGTGAAGAGGACAGGAGATCCTAGAAAGAGTTAAGAAAAAAAACTGAGAACAGCAGAAAAGAGACACTGAAACCAAAGCAATGCTCAGACAATCTTTTTCTGAGTTTCTAATTATCATATATCATCTTTGGGAAATGTACATCTCTATAATGCATTTTGGTTTCTATTTTTATGGCAGGTTTTTTATGTAGGTCTGGAATGTGTTTGCATTTTGCAGAGGCTGTTTACTGGAGCTCTGAAGGGGTTCTCCCTCCCCTGCCCTGGTCCCTACTACCATGGGAGAAATGGTATTATAGGGGGCTATCTTAATTTTTCCACCCAGGCCGATTCAATTCTAGCTATGCCACTGATACCAATATTCTTTGCTGTCAGTCTCCAATCACAATTGGCAAAACTAATGAGTTCTGTTAGCTCAACATACTAAAACAAAAAGAAAGAAAATTCTCCTGCCCTCTCTGCTTCAGGTGCTGCCACTTGTGATGATGCATGCTGAACTTGCTTCAGGCTATGCAGTAGCCTAGCCTGCTGCTTGGCCTAAAATACACAAACAAAAAGAGAGGAAATCCTCCTCTGCCACCTTTGCTGCTCCTTGCTTCTGGTGCTGTTGCCTGTTTCACTGCCTGTCCAGCCTTGTCCAGGTCCTGCTGTGCTGGCCTGCTCAGTCCTTTGATTCATTGTCTTGCATGCTCATACTACTCTAGCTGCTACTGCCTGGTCTGATCAACTATTTTACTACTCTCTCTCTTCTACTAGTGTTTTCTCACAAAAAGAAAACAAAAATAAAGAAAAATCATTAAAAAAGGAGTAAAAAAATATATATTTTCTACCTCTACCGTGTTTCCCCGAAAATAAGACACTGTCTTATATTAATTTTTGCCCCCCCAAAATGTGCTAGGTCTTATTTTCAGGGGCTGTCTTATTTTTCGGGGAAACATCGGGGTTGGCCCGCCCGCCCTCCGTCGCTCCCGGAACTAACCTTAAACGCCTCCTTTCACCTTCCCAGCAAGCAGCAGCAGGGCAGGCCACTCCTTCCTTCCGTGTCCTGCCCTCGCCTGACGTAACGTCTGCGAGGGCGGGGCACGGAAGGAAGGAGAGGTCTGCCCTGCTGCTGCTTGCTGCGGTGAAAGGAGGCGTTTAAGGTTAGTTCCGGGAGCGACGGAGGGTGGGTGGAGGGGGGGCCCGGCGACCTTGGGTGGGGGGGGCGGCCCGGGGGCGGCCTTGTCCGGCTCTCGGCAGCCCTGCTTTCAAACAAAAATTTGCTAGGTCTTACTTTCGGGGGAGGTCTCATATCTACCAATTCAGGAAAACCTCTACTAGGTCTTATTTTCGGGGGATGTCTTACTTTCGGGAAAACAGGGTAGTATTACCCCCCCCCCTGTTTACTAAGCTTTGCTGGGGGCTTCTCGAGGATGATGAAGACGTCCAGCCCCTAACAGCAAAGCTTTGCTGGGGGCTTCTCGAGGCCTTTTCCTCTTAACAATTGAGATGTTTTCATGCTGTTTATTATAGATCCCCTTACCCTGTTTTGTTATTGTTTCAAATTACTATTAGAACATGTATAGTACACGTACACCAATGTTCTGCCTCATCAATAGAGTCTGCACCAGACGAAACATGAGAAAATACTTAGGTGGGGGGGGGGGGGGTCTTTTACTAAAGTTTAGTTCAAGTTATCTGCAGCAGGGCCCATTGGAATAAAATTGGCCCTGCTGCAGATAACTCAAGCTAAGCTTTAGTAAAAAAAAACCCCTTAATGACTTAAATAAACATATTCTAGAGGAAAGAAAGGACAGGGTGAATATGATATAGATGTTTAAATAATTGAATGATATTATTGAGCAAATTAATCTTTTCTAATAGAGAAAGTCATAGAGCTAGAGGACATGAAATGAAGCTGCAAGAAGCTAAACAAAAGAAATATCATGAAATTTTGCCTTCAATGCCCTTTTTGGTGGAGGGGAAGGAGGAGGAGGGGGGAGGCAGTGCAGGAATTTAAAAAATGCATAGGATAAACACAGAGGACCTCTAAATAACAAGAAGATGGAATCTAAGTTTAGAGCATTTCCACCCAAAGCAAAAGTTAATGGAGCTGCAGTAACAACCCTAAGCAAAAGAACAGGAGGGGATAACCTAATTACTTTACTGGGCAGACTAGATAGACCATGCTGGTCTTTATTGTCATCATCATTGGCTATGTTACTGTGTACATGATGTAGGTAGAGCTGACCACATAAGCTGCTGCCTCCTGAGTAGCTGGCTCTAGTACACACACATGCCTCTTCTGAATTAGCAACTGTTGACACTTGTCAGTTGTCACACAAATCCCTTCTGTGGCAGCTGGTGTCATTGATTCACCCTAGCTCCCTTGTGGAATAGCAGCAGATAGTCTCCTGATGCAGGAGACTGTTTGTTTCAATATAGACTTGGTACGGTCCCTTGCCAGCTTTTCTCTAAATCGTAAATCCACCATGAGCAATAAGGATATTTTATGACAGGCTTCATATAAATTGTAAGGGTGATTACACAATCCTATGGTGTTTATTCTGTTATTTGCGCCCCTCACCAGTATTAGTCTCTTGTTTCGATTTACCTAATACTACATTCAGCTTCATCCTCTGACAACAGATATTAAACTGGAAATATCAGACCCATATGGAGTATCCAACCTAATTTATGAATTTTAAATATGTGATGGTGACAACTGTCTTATGCATGTTAAATGTTCCAGCTATTTCCTTCTGCACACTGTGCATTATTATGTATTTTGATGTAGAAACTCTCCCTGGTTTCCAGATAATCAGCTTTACGTATAGATAAAGCTGATTATCTGGAAACCAGGGAGAGTTTCTACATCAAAATGCGTGTGAGAAAATGACTGGTTGTTTATATGAAATGAAAATCAGTCCAGTGTGGAGAGGATTCAGACTAACTGCAAGCACATACAGTAATGTTCTGAAAATATTATGGCTTTCCATGTGCTAGTAAAATAAACCAGAAAGTTCTGTTATTGTTTTTTATTAACCATATTCAGTTCTGCCGTGATTACAGCTACTGTATTTTTCATGGGTTAAAAGAGTCCAGTGACAATAAGGGGCAAATGTGGAGATATTTCATAACTTACATAACATTCAAGGAGAAAGCACAAGTTACAAGGAAATATTGATGGCTGTAAGTCAAACTTGCTTAATCAGCCAAGTTAAAACTGTGTTTGTGTGTGTTGTTTAGAACATGGAAACACATCAGAGAGTGGTATAAATAGAGTGTAACCAGTGGTATAAGTAGAGGGTAACCTGCTCCTCTGAACTATATTGAGGTGGATGTGGCAGGCTTCTTCTTTTTCGAGTGGTGGATATCCGGAAAGAAAAAATGCATTATGCAGTTCGTCCATTGTTTGCTTTGGACCTTCATTTAATCTCAGAGTTGACCAAAGAATGAGATCACAATTGGATGCAAATCATTTGTTTCCACTCTCAAAGAACTGCGTACATTTAGAAAACCATTCAGGATTACCAAAGGCCTTACAAAGAAAAGATGGCTTAGCAGTGGGCCAGCTTGGTAGTTTGATGATAATGCTATGTGTGCACTGCTATGCAGAGGACCTGGGTTCAAGTCCTAGGCCAAGTGATTGGCTTCCTGAACAACAAGGGTTGGGATACTGTGGAGGTTTCATAAACAACCCTTGAGGGGTTAGACTCAGTCACTACACAGCAGCAATACAAATTGAAGGGCTTATTATGCCTGGAATAAACTTCCTGAGCCAGTACGCCAAGCCTCATCTCTGGCCATCTTCAAATCTAAGCTAAAAACCCACCTCTTCGATGCTGCTTTTAACTCCTAAACCTAACACTTCAACTGTCCCCTATCCCTGGTATGTCCTAACCCTTATCCCTTATTTGTCCTGTCTGTCATAATTAGATTGTAAACTCTATCGAGCAGGGACTGTCTCTCCATGTTCAAGTGTGAAGCGCTGCGTACGTCCGGTAGCGCTATAGAAATTATAAGTAGTAGTAGTAGTAGTAGTAGTTATTTCCAAAACCTATTAAGTCCATTATTAGTTTAGGTCTCATAAGCAGAGTGCAAGCAAGGGTATGGGTCCCTCAGGCAGGGCTATCCTTCCCAATTTGCAAGGCCCTGTATGGACCACTTTGGGGGCCCCCCAGCAGTCCAGTATATCCCCCTGTCTCCAACTCCACTGCCTAGCTTAAAATGTGCATTTCCCTTTAAAGGGCTGAGGACAGTGGAAGTGATTCATATAGCTGTCTGCGCCGATCCCAGAGTCTGCTGTATGCTGAATCCCACCCTTGCAGAAACAGGAAATTACATCAGAAGGGGGCAGAACTCAGGACGAGATACAGCAGAAAACATGTTTTGGGTTCAAAAGCAGACAGCTTATGCAAGGGGAGGCCTCTAAAGAGAAATGCTGTATTAAGGTAAGGGGAGGAGGAGGTTTGGAGACGGGGGACATACTAGGATGAGGATCCTAGGAGCGTGGGGCTCTGCATAACTGCCCCTGTTGCCCCTGCTTAAGGCTGGCCCTGCCCTATCCAGTCAACCTTCAGGCCCCTAATTCCCCCCTCCAATTTCTACATATTATTTACCCATAAAAAAGGGCTATTTGAAAATTGCACACTCTTCCTGCAGGTAGAGTACAAATTGATGATTCTTTGAAATTGTGTGGCTGTCAGTATCGTTTTGCTTTGACTACAGCTGCTCATTGCTGTCTCCCCCCCCCCCTTTTTTTTTTAAGGTGCTGCCCTAGGCATCTGCCTGACCAGCCCTGTTCAAAAGGAAACACAATTTGTGGCCCCTAGCCAAGTACTGTGATTGTGATAGCTAGATTAAATATAGGGGGAGGGGGCATATAAAATAGTGGAAAATATCCAGGGGTGTGCTGGTAAATTGTTAACAGGGGGCTCTCTCTCGCCAGCAAAGTAAAAGAGAATTCAGGAGGGGCCCAAGCCCACATTTTGGGATCCATTTGTTAAAGTACCCATGGAGAACCGGCTCCCAAAATTCTTAAAAACTTAACAAACGGCTCTCGAGAGCCTGTGAGAGCCTGCTCCAGCACACCACTGAAAATATCCCAGGTAGTTGCTGTAGCAAAGTACAGACTGCTTCCAAGTGGAAAAGAAAACAAAGATGCAGAAGGAAATTAGAGTACCCCCCCCTCCCCCCAAAAAAATTTGGAGATCAAGTAGGATCATTCGATGGCACTTAACCAAATAGTGTTGCTGAATGTGTGACTGGCTGCCACGGCACTTTTCGGTTACTGCTGTAGCGCTCTAGAAATGTTAAATAGTAGTAGTAGTAGTAGTTCAGGGAGCCGGAAGTTTTTCGGCCATCACCACTATTCAGTGCCAGTGCCCAGAAACCTACCTGTACAAGTAGAGCTGTATACATGTGACCGTCTCTGGGAAACGGTGACTAAAGTCTCAGATCCAAAATGTTGAGAGTGGCCGATTTTTCATGTCATGGGTCCATAAGCAGTCTGCAAAAATTGCATGTTTGAACTTCTGTAACTTTTTAATTTTTTCACATCAAATGATAGGGTTTGGACTGTTGTTTTATAAATTCTTTGCTCTAACACAATTCATTAAAACCTTTTTTATTGTTTCTGGTGAATTTAGAGGCATATTTTCAAAACACTTTTTCCCAGAGATGATCACATAAAGGATTAGATTCTATATATAGTGCCTGAAAAATTGGTGCAAAAAAATACACCTAGGCATATTCTGTAAAGTACACCTAAATTTAGGCATATGTTATAGAATATGCCTGTATTTCCAGACGGATTATAGAATACGCTGAGCACCCCCATCTGTGCGACTAAATGTAGTCATGGGTAGTTATACCAAGTAAAACTTGGTGTAAGTGCCAATACCTAAATTAAGCACAGACTGGGTGTATTCTATAACAATGAGCATATATTTTAGAAACTCCCATGACCTGCCCATTCCACGCCCGTGGCAACGCCCTTTCAACTATACAACTTAGAATTTATGCGCTTCATGTTACAGAATACACTTAGACAGTTGTGTACATAAATTCTAATTAATGCCAATTAGTGTCAATAATTGCTTGTTAAGTGGCAATTATCAGAGCTGATTGGCTTGTTGACTAATGAAGTTGTGCGTGCAAATCCAGAATACAACCAATAGTGGCCCAAATTGCCAGGATAACTATCCAGTTGCCAGCAGTGAATGTCAGCAGCACCTCAATAACTATCTAGAAAGTGTTGGGATGGTCCAGAGCCAGAACTAAGGCAGAGCTGGGAATTACCCTGTTAGCGGTCACTGGTAACTATCTGGCTTGCCAAACTATATCCATGTAGTTATTCAGTACAGGTCTGAATATTGCTGAAACCCAGATAAATACAAGTGGCAGATATTGATCACTGGTATCCAAGTATAAAATCCCACAATGCCGGCATTTAAAAAACACTCATTGCTGTGGGCTGAATATTGGGCCAGATTCTATATAAGGCACCTAAAAAATCTATGCAGAAAACATTTCCACCTAAGCATATTCTATACGCGGTGCCTAAATTTAGGCACGGTATATAGACTATGCTTAGTTGATATCCTAGTGCCTAAAACTACACGCCTCCATGTACACCAACAAACACATGGTATAAATCCCTGTGCATAGATTTACCTGCACTGGGACACATTCTATAACTATGAGTGTAAATTTTGGGGTGCTCATGAAATGCCCATTTCTCCGCCTATAACCATGCCCCTTTTGAACTGCATGGATTAGAATTGAGGCATGATTCATTACAGAATATGCTTAGCAAGTTGTGTGTGTAAATGCTAATTATTGCCAATTAGTACTCATTATTGTTTGTTAGGTGCTGTTATCAATGCTGATTAGCTTGTTAAGTCAATTATGTTACACATGTTGCTATGAAATACGCTTAGGTTTCAGCATGGAAGCTAGGCGCGCTATATAGAATCCGGCAGATTATGTTTAGATTAGGCCTGCTTAAATAAAGGCCCTGTTTACAAAGGCATGCTAGTGTTTTTAGTGCTCACTAAAAATTAGCACACGCTAGCCGTGTAGACACCCATAGGAATATTATGGGCATCTACATGGTTAGCGCGTGCTAATTTTTAGCATGCACTAAAAACACTAGCACGCCTTTGTAAATAGGGTCCTAAATGTGTAACATTGTTGATTATTCCACAAATTCTACATATGGCAATCAAATTTGGGGGCATGATCTCAAGATATGCATGCAACTTAATTGGCTAACAAGTTGCTAACAAGCAACAAGTGCTTCTAACATCCAATTATTGAAATTAATTGGCACCAGTTAGGATTTGCGCATGGAGGAGTGGCCTAGTGGTTAGAGCACCAGACTTGCAATCCAGAGGTGGCTGGTTCAAATCCTGTTGCTGCTCTTTGTGATCTTGGGCAAATCACTTAACCCTCAATTGCCTCGGGTACAAACTTAGATTGTGAGTTCTCCTGGGACAGAGAAATATCCAGTGTACCTGAATGTAACTCACCTTGAGCTACTACTGAAAAAGGTGTGAGCAAAATCTAAATAAATGAGAAATAAATGATGCATCTGACTGAACACCATTCTATAATGCTTGGCGCCCAAATCCCATGGTTCACAACTCAAGGGGAGGGACCATGGGAGGCGCCTGAGCATGTCAAAGGTATTCCAAAACGTTGTATGCATTGTTACAGAATAATGGGTCTGCACGTCCAACTTCGGCACCAGCTTTTAAACCAAGTTGCAGCAAGTGCAAGTCTGGCACCCAAAGTTAGGGCATAGGAATCGGCGCTCTTTTCCGGCACCCATTTTTGAGTGCCACTTATAGAATCCGGCCCTTCATGTAAAGTGGTATTGAATATATGGAACAAGTTAAAAGCCATGGCCAGCATTACTGCTACTGAATATTGACCCCTAGTTTTATTTTGCCCGATATTTAGCGCTATTTAACCAGCCAGGAACGGCTCCTGACCAGTTAAATAGCCTTAAGCCATCTATTCGTGAATATTCAGCAGGAGATAGCTGGCTATTTCCTGCTGAATATTCCCAACCACACTTAGCGGATAACCAGCTATATCACAACTGTTCAACAGATTGCTGGCTAAGGGCGCCTTTTACTAAGCAGTGGTGAGCCCAATGTGGGCTTACCGCTTGCTATACAGGAAGTACCACCGGGCTACTCCAGCAGCCTGGTGGTACTTCCCATCCCTTGCAGGCTGTCATTTCCGGTGCTATAAAAATGTTTTTATTTTTGTAGCGCTGGAGTGTATCCGGTGGTAATTGGGCAGTGCCGCACGTTGCCCGGTTACTGCCGGGTTAACGTGGGACCCTTACCACCACCTCAATGGGTGGTGGTAAGGGCTCCCCCCAAAATGGCCGTATGGCAATTGCCTCACTTGCTGCCTGGCCATTTCCTGTATGAAAGCGAGACTTACCTTTTACCAGCTGCGGTAAAAGGGAGCCTCAGTGCACGTGTAAAACACATGCCGATGCCAGCACCGGCCCTCTTTTGCCACAGCTTGGTAAATGGGGCCCTCAGTTTGGCAGACAAATTGGCCAAATAGGCCTATCTTTTGCTGCTTTAAACTTAACCAGCGAGCGCTAAATATCAACTTGGCCAGTTTAAACAGGCCAAAAATAAACCAGATATTCAATGCTGTTCACCAGAAATGGCCCGGAATTGAATATCCGGGCTCAGCACCAAGCACAAGAGGCAGTCGAACTAACTTCCATGGTCGGAATGTCGGCCCCATTGTCTCCAAGCGATTTGGTAGTGTTATTTGAAGATATACAAATCTCTACTTAGGAAGATTTACAAAAAAGCTGCTAAGAGTATTTCATTAAGGAACTGTATCTAAAAGGGTTATTTAAAAAATATATATTTGTGTGTTAATGGTGCAGATTTGTGATGTCCATTCCTTTCAAGTGATATGGGAAATTTCAGGGTTTTTTTATTTTATGTCATTTAAAATGTTCTACTGCAAAATAGTGCACATTATTGATGGCGTTGCCCAGAAATTAAATAAAATAAAAAAAAAAATGAAAAATCCCATAAATGACATGGAGGGGCATAATGGAACAGAAACGCCTATCTCCATGGGCGTTTATCTCCGAGAACGGGTCCGTGAAGGGGCGGGGCGGATCGTATTTTTTAAAAGAAAAAGACGCCCATGTTTTATTCGTCAAGGTGTGAGCTGGGCGTTTTTGCTTTTCAGCGATAATGGAATATGAAATCGCCCAGCTCAAAAACGAATAAATCCAAGGCATTTGTTCGTGGGAGGGGCCAGGATTCATAGTGCACTGGTCCCCCTCACATGGCAGGACACCAACCGGGCACCCTAGGGGGCACTTTTACAAAAACCAAATAAAAGGTAAAAGAGCTCCCAGGTGCATAGCACCCTTCCCTTGGGTGTTGAGCCCCCCAAATCCCCCTCAAAACCCACTGCCCACAAGTCTACATCATTACTATAGCCCTAAGAGGTGAAGGGGGGCACCTACATGTGGGTACAGTGGGTTTGGGGGGGTTGGACGACTAGTAGCATTAAGCAGCACAATTGTAACAGGTAGGGGGGGGATGGGCCTGGGTCCACCTGCCTGACGTCCACTGCACCCCCTAACAACTGCTCCAGGGACCTGCATACTGCTGCTTGGGAGGAGGGTATGACATTTGAGGGTGAAAGTAAAAAGTTGTGAAACATCATTTGTTGTGGTGGGAGGGGGTTAGTGACCACTGGGGGAGTCAGGGGAGGTCATCCCCGACTCCCTCTGGGGGTCATCTGGTCATGTAGGGCACTTTTGGGGGCCTTATTCGTCAAAAAACAGGGTCCAGGAAAAGTGTCCTAAATTCTAGCTCAAAACTGTTCCATTATCGGCGAAGGGCGCCCATCTCTGTTCGCCCGATAACCACGCCCCAGTTCCGCCTTCGACACGCCTTCGATACGCCCCCGTCAACTTTGTCCGCATCCGCGACGGAGTGCAGTTGAAAGCGTCCAAAGTTTGGCTTTCGATTATACCGCTTTATTTGTTTTTGTGAGAAGAACGCCCATCTCCCGATTAAGGTCGGAACTTGGGCGTTATTCTCGTTCGATTATAAGCTGGATGGGAAACTTAAAAAAAAAAAAAGATTTTTTTTTTTTTGCCCTGCACGTCCCTGGGAGCATGTTACAGCATCCAGCAAAAAATCTTGTAAGGATCAACTGGGGCATAGCACAGGGTTGGTGATGTAGCAGATATGCCACTGTAAATGCATATTAAACAAAACCTTATTGCATGTATTAGTTTCAATTTTCTGCTATGCTTGGCTGCATTTTGTTCTAAGGGGGATAATCCTGCCTACTAAAATAGACCATGATATCATAGAGAAAACAATCTCCAATGCAGTACTTAAAGGCATAGACTCTCCCCCAGAATTCTCTTTTGTCTTGCTCATCGTGCCTTCTGCAGCCAAAATTCTAGATTCTCTTTGTTGATTGGACCAAAAACATATTTTTCAAACACAGCTGTCTGTTTAAAAATGGCAAACAACATGCACATCCTTAAAAATGATAAACTCCTTGACTTACCTTCAGAACTCCTGAAAAAAAAAAAAGATTTATAGGAACCCTTCTCCAACCTGTAATAACATCTTTTGAATTTGAAAACTATATGGTAAATTAGGAAGATTCACCATCCTGCGTGGTCGCTACTAGCACCCACCTGTAGGGTGCACTGATATAAGGTTTGTCACTTTGATAGAGGGCAGGATTTTTCACTTGGTTCTTAGGGATATAAAGACAATGAGCACTTTCTATTATCACTGTTGCTATTTGCACATACCCAGGTTCACATAAAAATTAAAGGGCCCTCTTACAACAGCTCAGCGCATGCTAACGGAATCAGCATGTGAAAATTGACGGATTCTATATATGGCATGTTGAGCGTGTATGTAGATTTGTGCACGTGCCTAATCTACATGTGCGCCTTAATTGCTTAATGAGGCACTTAGTCATTAGTGGCCAATAACGACCACTTATCATCACTAATTGGATTTAAGTGGAAGTTATGCTTGTGCTTTGCTGGGTGTATTCTATAAAGCAGAGTGCGTAAATTCTCATGTGTGCAGCCATAAAGGGGGCGCGGTGTTAGCCAGCTTAAAAATAACTGGATATTCAAAGCTGAAACCTGCACAGATCCTGGCTTTGAATATCCGGGAATAACTCCATCAGCTGTGAGCAAAAACGCTCACTACTGCCGACTGAATATCGGACTCATCGTGCCTACATTTATACGCTTTTCATGTGTATACTTTTTTGCGCGTGTATGTGGTTATGCAATTTCATGAAAGCCCTTTTCTGTTTCTAATCAAGATATACACATGGCAAAAAAAGTTTTTAAAAATTACCTCACTCTGTGCTGTTAATTTAAATAGCAATATAAGGGGCACTTTTACTAAAACTTAGAGTGTGCTAATGGAATTAACGTGCACTAAGTGCTAAGAAGAGCATAGAATAGGCTTCTTAGCATTTAAGGCTAGATTCTATATATGACACTCAGAATCTAGGCATGTCTGATAGAGATGCCTAGGTGTATTCCATTAGACACGCCTAAATATAGGCGCGGTATATAGAATACCCCTTGGACCGGGTGGATGCGCCTACATTTAGGCACATCCATTTATTCTAGTAAAAAGCTGTTGTAAATGCATGTGCCTAAATCTATGTGCACTGGCCCAAATTCTATAACCATGCATGTAGATGTGATTGATGATTATAGAGAGGAATTACCACTATAAATTAGGGTCGTGTCCAGGAAAAACAGTGTTCATTCATTTTGGACATTTATTAGGTCCTTTATTTAAATTAATGAATGCAAAATTTGATTACTGCATATAAATCAACTTTACATGTATTAGAGGTTTTGTATGATCATAAAGTCAGTTTAGTGCACATGCTTTTCATGCACAAAATGCTAACCAAATGCACATCCCTACTTCAGCTTTAAGAGGCTCATTTCACCTAAGATGACTTATGAATGGTAGGCTTTTACTACACCTAGTATAGCTCAGAGGTCCTTGTTTCAAAAGCATTTTAGAAAAGGAAAAAATTATGAAAAATGAGGAAACCACAAAGTTCTGAAAAAAAAAAGATAAAACCCTACCATAGTAGCATTATAGACTTTGTTTAACTCACTTGTTCCCCTTTTTTCATTTACTGATCTATTCTCTTAAGAGTGATAATAATCTTTTTTTGAATTGCAGGTCTAAGATGGAAGGAATTTTTATCTGGAAGAGTAATAGGAGTTAGGTTTGACTGCCAGTTTCCACTGATTACTAGTTTCCAGGCGGAATTCCTACAAATTCTTCAGGCATGACCTTTGATGAAAAAATAAACCCCCTTTAAAACTCTCTGAGAAATTCCAGATAACTTTCACAAGAGATTTAATTTTAGAGCATTAACACAGCCTTGGGTAGGAAAATGATAAAACTACAATGCAGTTACTCAGTAAAAGCCATTACTTAGTGGTGAAGTCATTTGAACCTCATTTTACTGTGCTTATCCCTTTGCTGGTCTAATTACTTTTATATGCATTACTCACTGCACTGTGGATTCACCCTCATAAAAGGATAAAATATTTCAGCAGATAATCAAACTTAAGTAAACAGCCTGATAATACAGTAAACGTTTGCTTCAGAGAGGGGAAGTTCAAGTGCCTGAAACAGAGGCAGTGGTATGGCCTGTAATTTGTAGCTGTGAACCTCTGCAAGGTTTGGGATCAGCAGGGCTGCTTCTTTACCTAGGTCATTTGGTTTTGGCTTTAACCCATTGCATCTATGGCCTTGTAGTCTTAGCTTTTCTAGGGAAGGGAAGGCAATGGCAACAGAGTAATAGCAGACCTGGATCAGGTGGCAATCCTAGTGATGCATAACATCTGGCTTGGAAACCTCAACAATGATGCTTTTGGTAAACAGAATAAGACAAGGCTGATAGCTAAACTGTAGTTATAAAATTGAAGAAATTAATTTGAGTGTAACCTTTTGGAATTTGAGTTGCTTTTAAAAAGTCAGGGAGAGGCAACAAACAAGCACCACGGTTGTGAGCCCTGAAAGTAATTTGTCAGAGTGATGAAATCATGCAGAACTAGTCTACTATCTCTGCATCCCATACACTTGGCTCATTTTTAAGATTTGAAATTTCACACAGGGAGGAAGATGCCCTACATTGCCTTGAATGGAGGAGTAGCTTAATGGTTAGTATAGTGGGCTAAGAACCTGGAAAACTGAGTTTGATTCCCACTGTGGCCCTCTGCAACCCTGGACAAGTCGCTTAGGCCCCTGTTTACAAAGCCGCGCTAGTGGCTGGTGGTGCAGTACGTGTGGCATTGTAAACAGGGCGTTAACTTTCCATTGCCCCAAGTATAAAAACTTAGATTGTGAGCCTGCTAGAGACAAAGGGCCTGCATATGATACATGTAAACTACTTTGATTGTACCACAAAAGGCAGTGTATCAAATCGGTGAACCTTTACCCTTTTTACCATCAGGCTAACTGCTACTGCAGATGAACTTTGAGCTTTTGAACCCAGAATTTTAATTTGGATGATGGTTGCCTGCTTTCCCATTCAGTCTTAGCTTATAAATCTTGGTTTTGCAAAACTTACCTAAAAGCAAAAGCTACCATGGAAAGGAGCTGACTTGATTGCTAAGGCCAAGTGATTACTCATAGCCAAGGCATCTTTCCCATCTGATTCAAGCTCTCCTGAGTAACTAAAGTGCAAAGAAAACCAAGAAAGTGGTTCAGCAATACTTCTCTGCATCACAATCTTCTTACCTGGGCACAGAATGCTGAATATTTTGAATTTTATTTTATATAACAGTGTGTACAGTTATTCAGTACGAACATTAACAGTGCAGAGAAGCTGGGTCAAGCCAATTACTTCTGACCTGGTAACACACCAAAAATTATATTTGCTTTTCACATGCTTGGAAATGACACAGCATGCTTGATAAATGGGTACAATTGTATAGCTCAAAGAAATGGGAGGTTCTTTGCATCAAGTTGAGCCCATCTGCCGAATCTGTTGATTCCACGATCATGTTGGAATGTACTAGTAGAGCCATGTCACATCAACTGCACGCATCCTTAAAAGTGAAAAACTAAAGTGAGGTTAGCACACCACAGAAAGAGCAAGAAGAGAAAGAAATTAGAGGTTCAAAGGCAGATAATTCTTCTATTTTCCTTTCATTATTGAGAACATTTTCCATTTAGCTGTACTCTTGGGTTTAAAAAAAAATCTTTTAAGTAGTTCCCAATCCACAATAGGGCATTACCTACTATCTTATCAGGGAGATTGGGTGGGTGGGGGGGGGGGGGGGGGGCAAGTAGTAAGAAGCTCAAATTGGTGGCTGTGGGGGCAGGGGGAGGAATGAACTTTCAGCCCTTCCCATTAGATGAGCATTGATGACTTTCTGTCTCCTCTGCTTTTACCACATTTTCTGGCAGCGAATTCCAGAGTTTAATTACTCATTGAGTGAACAAATATTTTTTCCAATTTATTTTAAATTTAGTACTTAATAGCTTCATTGCATGCCCCCTAGTCCTAATATTTTCAGAAAGAGTAACCAAGCGATTCACCTCTACCCATTCCACTCCACTCAGTATTATATAGACCTCTATCATATCTCCCCTCAGACGTCTCTTCTGCAAGTTGAACAGCCCTAGCTGCTTTAGCCTTTCCTTATAAGGAAGTTGTCATATCCCCTTTATCATTTTCGTTGTCCTTCTCTGTATCTTTTCTAATTCTGCTATATCTTTTGTGAGATGCGGTGACCAGAACGGCATTACAACATTCTCATTTTTGTTTTCTATTCCTTTCCTAATATTTTATTTGCTTTTTTAGCTACCACTGCTGAGCAGAGGGTTTTAACATTATCAAAGATGATACCTAGATCCTTTTCCTGGACTGTGACTTCTAATGTGGAACTTTACATCACGTAATTATACCTCAGGTTCATCTTTCCTACATGCATCACTTTGTACTTGCTCACATTAAACGACATCAGCTATTAGGATGCCGAGTCTACCGGTCTCGTAAGGTCCTCTTGCAATTTTTCACAATCCTCTTGTGATTTAACAGCTTTAAATAACTTTGTGTCATCATCACAGAACCCTGGGGAACCCCACTATCTACCCTATTCCATTGAGAATACTGACCATTTAACCCTACTCTCTGTTTTGTATCTTTTAACCAGTTTTTAATTCACAATAGAACATAACCTTCTGTCCCATGACTTTCTAATTTCCTCAGGAGTTTTTCATGAAATACACTGTTAAATGCCTTTTGAAAATCCAGATACACAATCCGCCCGATATTTAAAAGCAAATGGCCGCTAAAATGGCACTTAAGGGGGTATCCAGCGATATTCAGGCAATATGAATAGAAATAGAAAATAGAAAAATGCCAGTGAACTAACCAACTATAGACCAGTAGCATCCATTCCCTTAAAAACCAAAATAACGGAAGGGATGGTGACCATACAACTCACAAACTATTTAAACAAGTTCTTAATACTACATGACTCCCAGTCAGGATTTCGTTCTAACCACAGTACCGAAATAGTACTAGTAACGCTCATGACTAAATTCAAACAAATGATTGCAACCGGCAAGAACATACTACTTCTACAATTCAACATGTCTAGCGCCTTTTAACATGGTTGATCATGGCATTCTACTACATATCCTCGAGTACTTCGGAATTGGAGGCAACGTGCTCAATTGGTTCAAGGGATTCCTAACCACACGATCATACCAAGTGACATCAAATTCGATTACATCAGCCTCATGGACACCTGAATGCGGAGTTCCACAGGGATCCCCCCTCTCACCGACCTTATTCAACCTAATGATGATACCATTGGCTAAACTACTATCAAATCAAAACCTCAACCCATACATATACGCTGATGACGTAATGATCTACATCCCATTCAAACAAGACTTAAAGGAAATCTCCAACGACATCAACCAAAGTCTACAAATCATGCATTCGTGGGCAGATACATTTCAGTTGAAACTTAATGCAGAAATAACCCAATGCCTAATACTCACCTCTCAACACGAACAAATTCACCACCATCAACACACCAAAACTGAATCTACCAATTTCGGACACCTTAAAAATTCTTGGAGTTTCCATTGATCGACACCTAACACTTGAAAGCCACATGAAAAACACAAACAAAAAGATGTTCCACTCAATGTGGAAATTAAAAAGAGTAAGCCCATTCTTTCCAAGGACCGTCTTCCGTAACCTGGTACAATCACTGGTACTTAGTCATCTAGACTATTGCAATGCACTCTGCGCTGGCTGCAAAGAGCAAATACTCAAAAAACTCCAGACAGCCCAGAATACTGCAGCTGGACTAATATTCGGAAAATCAAAATATGAAAGTGATAAACCATTATGAGAAAAGCTACATTGGCTCCCACTTAAAGAACGCATCACGTTCAAAATATGTACCCTAGTTCACAAAATCATTCATGGCGATGCCCCAGCCTACATGTCAGACCTGATCGACTTACCACCCAGGAATGCTAAAAAATAATCTCGCACATTCCTTAATCTTCATTTCCCCAACTGTAAAGGTCTAAAATATAAACTAACGCATGCATCAACCTTTTCCCATATGAGCACACAATTCTGGAATGCGCTGCCGCGCAACCTAAAAACGATCTATGAACTAACCAACTTCCGCAAACTACTGAAGACCCATCTCTTTAACAAGACATACCACAAAGATCAACACATGTGAACTCCCCCACATGTATCCAGAATTGTCTCATAATGTTTTCTTGTTATATTACTATCATGGTCTAACATTATTTATTTTATTTATTTATTTTGTTGCATTTGTATCCCACATTTTCCCACCTCTTTGCAGGCTCAATGTGGCTTACAATACATCATGAAACTCAAAAACCTTCTATAATACCAAAGTCTATTCTCTTCTTATCTCCACTATTCATGATGTATTGTAAGCCACATTGAGCCTGCAAAGAGGTGGGAAAATGTGGGATACAAATGCAATAAATAAATAAATATATCGGGTGATATAACCGGCTATCCACTGATTTTCAAAACTGGACATTTGGCGGCCATATTTGGCCACCACAATAGGTGGAAGAGACTTTGGCCGGTCTGACTTTGACCAGCACTGAATATCAGCTTGGCCGGTTAAAGTCAGACCGGCTAAAGTTAAACCGGATATTCAATGTCGGTCACCGGATACAGACCGGTATTGAATATCCGGGTTTAGCGCTGACCACAGGAGAAAGCCTGACTATCTCCCACGGTCTGAATATCGGGGCCAATATCTTTATCCACATGTTTATTCACCCCTTCAAAGAAATGTAGTCGATCGGTGAGGCAAGATTTCCCTTGACTATATATCCATGTTAGCTTTGCCTCATTAATCCATACTTATATATATGCTCCTTAATTTTGTTCTTTATAATAGTCTCTACCATTTTGCCCGGCATTGACATCAGGCTCACCGGTCTATAATTTCCTGAATCATTTCTGGAACCCTTTTTAAAAGTGGCATTACTTTGGCAAATCTCAATCTTCCGGTACCATGCTTGACTTTTACGATAAATTACATATTACTAACAATAGCTCTGCAAATTCATTTTTCATTTCTATCAGTACTCTGGGATGTATACCATCCAGTCCAGGCATTTTGATTCACTGAATACTATTTCTGGCACTGGTATCTCTCCCACTTCTTCCTCGGTAAAACTGAAACTAAGAATTCATTTAATCTCTCTACTATGGCCTTGTCTTCCCTAAGTGCCCCCTCTACCCCTTGCTCATCTAGCAGCCCAATTGATTTTTTTTACCGGCTTCTTGCTTCTAATATGCCTAAAAAAAGTTTTACTATCCTGCTTATAATCGAAAGAGAAAAACGCCTATATTGTGACCCAAATCGGAAGATAGACGTTTATCTCCCAAAAACGAATAAAGCGGATGCGGACAACGTTGATGGGGGCGTGTCAAAGGTGTGGTGAAGGCGGAACTGGGGCGTGGTTATCTGCCGATCAGAGATGGGCGCCTTTCGCCGATAATGGAAAAAAAATATGCGTTTTTAGCGAGAATTTAGGGCACTTTTCCTGGACCCTGTTTTTCCACGAATAAGGCCCCAAAAAGTGCCCTAAATGACCAGATGACCACTGGAGGGAATCGGGGATGACCTCCCCTGACTCCCCCAGTGGTCACGAACCCCCTCCCACCACAAAATATGCCGTTTCACAACTTTTTATTTTCACCCTCAAATGTCATACCCACCTCCCTGGCAGCAGTATGCAGGTCACTGGAGCAGTGGACTTCAGGCAGGTGGACCCAGGCTCATCCCCCCCCCCCCACCTGTTACACTTGTGCTGGTAAATGGGAGCCCTCCAAACCGCCCCCCAAACCCACTGTACCCACGTGTAGGTGCCCCCCTTCACCCCTTAGGGCTATAGTAATGGTGTAGACTTGTGGGCAGTGGGTTTTGAGGGGGATTTTGGGGACTCAACACCCAAGGGAAGGGTGCTATGCACCTGGGAGCTGTTTTACCTTTTTTTTTTGTTTTTGTAAAAGTGCCCCCTAGGGTGCCCGGTTGGTGTCCTGGCATGTGAGGTGGACCGGTGCAGTACGAATCCTGGCCCCTCCCACGAATAAATGTCTTGGAGTTATTCGTTTTTGAGCTGGGCGTTTTCGGTTTCCATTATCGCTGAAAAACAAAAACGCCCAGCTCAAAAAAAGATAAACGTCCATGTTTTTTCGAAAATACGATTCGGTCCGCCCCTTCACGGACCCGTTCTCAGAGATAAACGCCCATGGAGATAGGCGTTTCTGTTCGATTATGCCCCTCTATATGTTTTTGCCTCCAATGCAATCATCTTTTCAAACTCTCTCTTTGCCTTCCTTATCAGTGCTCTGCATTTGACTTGCCATTCCTTATACTATTTTTTATTATTTTCAGTCAGATCCTTCTTCCATTTTCTGAAGGATTTTCTTTTAGCTTTAATATCTTTCTTCACCTCATTTTTTAAACATGCCGGTTGTCGTTTGGCCTGCCTTTCTCCTTTTTTAATACATGGAATATATTTGGTCTGGGCTTCCAGGATGGTATTTTTGAATAGCACATAAAAATGATGACTGGCGATAAATGTACATTTGTCCCTTAAAAGAAGGAAAAGCCTCAAGGCACTCCAGACCTGAAGGTCTAATGAGCCAATAGCAATCAAAAATGACCTAAGTATTGGTCAAATGATCTGTTCCTCATCATTGACAAAAACCTTCTATTATTTTAGACACAATGTCCATAAACGTGTGTTCCAGGCTACCAGCTACACACTTAAATACCCCTCTTCGATTAACTCATACATTCACTTGAAGCCAGAGAGTCTTAGAGTCCAACACTTATTATACTTAGCTGTATATGGTTGTCTCCACTGCTCACGCTGCTCCTTTCATACAGAACTGCGTCGCTTCAAATATCAGCGGTCCTCGTCAGAGTGACGTGGGAAGTTGAATTGCTGTCAAACCCCTGATTGAGAGGACCCTGAAGCAGCCTTGCTTAAGTCAGCTTTAGCAAAACGCTGGCCACTATTGGCCTAGTTTGGGGTGGTGCAGAGGACCACAATTCCCATATGCTGCCCTGCCACTGCTGGCACTGGCACCCGCCTGTTCCCTATACCTCAGCTGCCTGAGACAAACAGGAAGTTACATGAGGCGGCTGCAGTAAAGGGAAGAGGCGAGTGCCAGCAACGGCAGGGCAGCGAATGGGAATTCCTGCTGCTGCCAGGTTTGGAATGTCGCCATGACAAGGTAAAATGCCACAAAGCCATCCCCTGAGATGTCGCTCCTAACTAGTGCCACCTGAGGCCCCCATCTCAGGTGGCCTAACGGTCAGGCTGCCCCTGCCCGACAGTAACTGGGCTGCATGCGGCACTGCCCGATTACTGCTGGATAAACCCCCCAGAAATGGCGCATGGTGGGGGCGGCACTACTGCTGGCTCCCGTGGTGGGCCAGTGGAAGTGCCGGATTGGCATGTGCCAACTTTCACTAGCTCTACCGCAGCATTGTAAAAAGGCCTCTAAGTTCTGTAGGAAATGGGCTTTATATAGTGCTTCGCCAATAAGTGCAAATTTATCTAGTGCATTTTTTTGTGGCTATCCATGAAATAATTTTGCAGGTATTAGATAATGCAGTATATTGAACCTATTGTGGACAGGCTGTGTGGTTGTGTTGACAGGCTTCTCAGTTTTGCAAAGCACGTGGACCAGATTAGCTTGTAAACAAATAAAAGGCATTCTAGACATACGGTTAACACTTGTTAAGCAGCTAGCTGGGTCTGCTTTCATCTAAAACTTTTCAGCTGGTGCAAATAATTATGTCATAGCATTTGCCTTTCATTACTAGTCTCTTTCCATTGGTTTGACTCATAGTGTTTTTCTCGGTTAACCACAAAAATTTGTACTACAAGATTTGTCATATATGTTCTTTTTTTTTCCCCCTACTGCAAAGAACATTGAAGCTTCTTACACACACACATGAGCACTGCCATGACCAGTTTTGACTCCTGTAGACTGAAGGTTGCCCAGTTGGCTTAAACTGGATTTTTGAGTTTATGGCACTTTGAAACTGCACCATTAAATATGATACAATATATGGATGGATTTTCCATTGCTGAGCTGTAACTCAGGCAATGATTAAATTTAGCAAAACAATTCTGTGTAGTGTTTTAAACTAACAAGCACTTATATATTCTAAGGTAGAAAATGTTATATGTGATTCTTTATCTGAATGTAGCCTTGGGGTACCTTATGGGAGGAATCTAGGGTTTCTCAGTGAGAAGGAGGATACATTCCAAATCCTATATCTCTGGGCCTTGTTGGATGAAAGGAAAATCTAGTTTTCAAGGCCCCACCTCTGTGGGTTCTTCTCTCACAACTTCCCACTCACTTTCACAGTCAGCCTGTCTCTATCAAAAGAATAAAGGCCCAATCTGGGTGGCTATTCCAATATAAAGGTTTTACAGAGAGAATTCTTTAGAAAATCAGTTTTCTCACCAAAGATCAGCAAACCTCACATTAACTAAGTAAAAATAAGTGCTGTTTTCCTTGGCCCCATAGACTGTAGTAGTCACTGAAAAAGATTTTTCAGGAAAGATACCTTAGTTATGTTTTACTGAGATCTATGATTGCGTTAACTTTTCTGAGTGCACTTATTTTGAGGATTTATTGGATTATTTGATTGTAGTTTTCATTTTGTTTATCATACATTATACATTATCATATATAACAACATAGTAAATCATAGCAGATAAACACAAGAATGGCCCATCAGTCTGTCCAGAAAGGTGGCCAAGATTGTAACTGTGACTTCATATGTGTTACCACCACCCCCCTCTTTGTTTCTAGGGTTGTAACTGACACCATGTACAGTCTGCACCCTCTCTGCTTTTATTATTATTTAAAGTATAAAAGTTAGTTAAGTTTTGCTGTGAGTAGAAATGCTCAATATTGTTATTCCCATCTTCATGCTATACAAGCAGCCTCTGTGTTTATCTCAGACCTTTTTAAATTCCATCACTGTTTTTGACCCTACCACTTCCAGTGGATGAGCATTCCAAGCATCCACCACCCTCTTCATGAAAAAGTATTTGTTGATGTTGCTTTTAATTTTTCTTCCTTGAAACTTTGGGTCCCTTTTACTAAGCCGTGTAGGCACCTATGTGCGCCCAATGCATGGCATTTATGAGTTACTGCCTGGCTACCGCATGGCCCTTGCGGTAATTTTAGTTTTGATGCATGTATGCTATGCGCTGCAAAATATTTTTATTTTCTGGCGTGCAGGAATGATTCTGCGCGTGCCCAAAACACGCATCTACAATACTTCTGGCCATTTTTAAGTGTGCCTTTGTAAAAGGGCCCCTTTATTTCTTATCCTCTATTTATATTGCCTCCCCATTTTTGGAAAACATTGTCTTGTTTTTCACTATCTTTAAGAATTTAAATGTCTGTATCATATGTCTCTTGTCTTTTCTCTCCTCCAGGGTATACATATTCAAGTCTTTCCTCATGTATCTTCTGGTACAGACCCCATACCATTTTGATCGCTTTTCTCTGAACAGATTCAAGTCTTTTAACATCTTTGGCAAGGTGTGGCTTGTAAAACTGAACACACTTCTCCAAATGAGGTCTCACCAAAGACTTTTACAGGGGGGCATTATCACCTCTTTTTTTATGCTGGCTATGCCTCTCAATGCAGCCAAGAATACGTCTGGCCCTGGTCACCATCTTGTCACATTTATTTGCAACCTTCAGATCCTCAGATACTAATGTTCTGGTCATGATCTAGACGCATCAGCCTCTCACCTTCTTCCATATACAGCTCCTATGGATTTCTATATCACCCTATATTTTTTCAAATTAAAACCCAAGTCTTTAATTTTTGTAGCTATCGTCTCATGCATTCCACTCCCTCCAGAGTGTCCACTCTGTTTCCAATCTTCATGTCATCCACAAAACAGTACATTTTTCTTTTTATCCATTTCACAGATATTGCTCACAAATATATTGAACAGAATCGGCCTCAAGATGGATACCTGAGGCAAGCCATTATATAGCTTTCTTTATTTTGAGCAAATTCCTTTTACAATCACCCTCTGCTGCCTATTAGTCAGTCAATTTCTCAGCCAGTTTGCCACCTGGAGTCCCATCCTCAAGCTGCTCAGTTTATTTATGAACCTCCTATTAGGTACAGTACCAAAGGCTTTTCTGAAATCTAACTAACCACATCCATCCTATGTCCTTGATCCAGTTCATTTGTCACCCATTCAAAGAAATCAATAAGATTTGACACAATTTGCCTGTGGCAAACCCATGTTGCCTTGGATGTTGTAACTGACTGGATTCCAGAAAGTTGACTCTCCTTTCCTTCAGCAGCATCTCTATTACCTTTCCTACCACATAAATAAGGCTCACCTGTCTGTAGTTTCTCACCTCTTCTGTGGTACCACCTTTGTAAAGAAAGACCACATCAGCCTTTCTCCAATATCATGGCTCTTCTCTGGTTTTCAAGGATTCATTAAACAAATCCTTTAAAAGGACCATTAAAACTTCTCTAAGGGGTCCTTTTACAAAGGTGTGCTGAAAAATGTTTGCAGTAGTGTAGGCGCGGGTTTTGGGTGTGCACAGATCCATTTTTCAGCGCATCTGCAAAAAATGCCTCTTTTTGTTTTTTTGACGAAAATGGACGTGCGGCAAAATCAAAATTGCCATTTTGGGTCTGAGACCTTACCGCCAGCCACAGACCTAGTGGTAAAGAATTTGGATGGTAATGACCTACACCCATCAGATGGCGCCCATCAGATGCCACTTGGTGCACGTCCGTTACACACACCAGAAAATAAAAAATATTTTTCAGACGTGCGGGCCACGCGGTAACCGGGCGGTAACTCCAATTTGGCACACGTTGGGCACGCGTAGGCACCTATGCAGCTTAGTAAAGGGGCCCTAAGCGCCCTCAGTATCCTAGAATGTATTGCCATCTATTGCATGGCTTTGTCCCTGTTCAGTTTTGCAAGTTGTTCACAAATAATTTCTTCCATTTATTTATATTGTGGTTTTATATCGCTTAGAACTGTCAATGATTAACGGAATAATTTTTTTAACTAATCAAAATAAATTCTAATGCAAAACTAGAACCTTCTCTGTGGCAGGACCTGTGGATGGAACAAATTGCCTTTGGCCCTAACATTGTAAACAAATGTTAACTGTTTAAGGCAATGTTAAAGGAGTATTTGCTGGGCCCAGGGGCGACCTTACCATTAGGCCACCTGAGGCGGGGGCCTCAGGCAGCACTCTTCAGGAGCGGCATCTCCCCACTCTTCAGAGAGCAGCATCACCCCCTTCACTGTGTTTACCTCATCACATTCCAAACCCGGCAGTGATTCCCGCTGCCCTGCCACTGGCACCTGCCTCTTCCCTTTATTGCGTTCGCCTCTCTGATGTGTAACTCCCTGTTTTGTCAGACGCTCGGGTAGCCACAGTAAAGAGAAGAGGCAGGTGTCAGCAGCAGGGCATCATATGGGAACTGCTGCTGTTGCCAGGTTTGGAACGTGACAAGGTAAATGCCGCGAACGGGCTGTAGGTAAGAAGGGGGCAGCATTCAGCATGAGGTGGGGAGCAGCATCTCGACCTGGGGGGGGGTAGCATCTTAGCTCTGAGCCAAGCTTATGATATGCACTGACTTGTATGAGTCTTACTGACTGCTCTTATTTCACTGCATTCATGTTGATTTGTAATTTGTTTTAATTATGTATATTGGATAAAGGTGAGCTAGAAATGAATAAAACATAATGGACTGATATTTAAAGGCACTTATCTGGTTAGCAGATGCCTACCGCTAGAGAAAAGGATGACCATAACTTGTCTGCTGGTAAATATATTGTAGATTTGTTAAGAAAACTAAGGTGATTCTCTAAGGCAGAACTTGGGCAAATTAGTTCTTTTCTGATTTTATTGATTTTCTGTGCAAAATAATTAGCGGTTGGTCTGCTGTTGCAGTAGGTTCATTAATAGTGGATACAGATTGAATATTTAGCATTGAGCCCCCATTTTATTAAGGCACGCTCACATTTTTAACGTGTGCTAAAAATGTGGGCACGCTAAACGTTAGGGATGCCCATAGGAATGCATTGGCGTCTCTAACGTTTAGTGAGCCCACAATTTTAGCACGCGCTAAAAACGTGAGCGCGCCTTAGTAAAAGGGGGCCTGAATTAACTAAAGAATAAAATTTCCTAATGTTTATTAAGGATCCACCTGTGTGTTTTGCATAATAAGAAGTTTTGGCTTTTTTAACTTTGTATTTATATTCTCTGGATAGTTTTTACTAGAAACATAGAAGCATGATGGCAGACAAAGGCAAAATGGCCCATCCAATCTGCCCATCCTCTGTAACCCCTGACTCTTCCTTTTCCTAAGGGATCCCACGTGCTTATCCCATGCTTTCTTAAATTCTGACACAGTCCTCAACTCCACAACCTTCACCAGGAGGCCATTCCACGTTTCCACTACCCCATTAAATCAGCCATAGGCAAATAATTAAAACTTCTCAGTACCATAAACTACTCAGTACCATTTTAGCTGAGTCACCAAAGTTGAATGCACTTGACATATCACATTACATCTTATTTCAATTAACCATATTATAATATGCTTTAGCTAATCTTCTTAACTTTGACTGAAACTGCAAAGAAGGCTTTGCATTCCCAGCAGCTGAAAAGCACAACGCATTGGTTTTAAAAAAGTCTTTCCCAATCAGTGCCTATAGCAAAAATGTTTTTGTAATCAAAGGCTGGAAGGCTTTTTTTTTTTTCATTCTTGGTTTTAGTTGTGCAGTTGTTCTCTCGAAGACAGAAACAAAGTCCAAGTGTTATTAGATCCATGTTTCAACAATAGACTTGCCATGGCAGATTGTGTTTCTCACCACTTGTGAAACGTGGCTCTGATAGGATGTAAGTCCACATCATCTCAGAATAAGAGATAATTATTCTATGCTTACTGTTACACTGTAATTGCAAATATATGACGAATACTCTGTAGGACTAGGACAGATTGAAGGCAGAACACTCTGTTCACTAGTTCTTATAAAATGAGTTTATCTCTTACAAAAGTCATTATTAACACAAATTTAGGCCAGGAGCAGCATTACATAACCTAGATAAAGTCAGTTATTAGGGGATTTTCCAGTGGAAGAAACCTTACATCATGCTTAAATAAGCAAAAAGGCAGAACAAATTTCTGGCAATTGGCTCCATCCTGCTTCGGTGAGGAGACATTCTGAGCTACTAGTTACATTTCTGGCTAATTATAATCATGCTAAGAGATGTAGTGATTTCCATAGACATATTCTGTAAAATTGTTCTAACATCTACACTGAAGTCATAAGTTTGTAATGCATAGTACATGTTTTAAATCATTATTAAAATGTTCTGCAATGTGAATTTCTCCTTGTGGAACAACACTATAATTATCCCTAAATGATTCATCTATTGCTTGTGTGAGCTTCCTAAAGAAAAATAGAACAGCTTCTATTAAGAATTTGGCAGAAAATTAGCAAAGGGTAGAAGGATGAGTAAAACTTATCTGCTGTCAAGACTGCCTTTGTACTGTCTCAGATGTGACTGTAAGAATGTGCTTGGTTGGTTCCTCATCTCCCAAAATCTCAATATGATGACTGTGAGAGCTTGGAGTGTGTGAAAACCCAGATCTGCCACACCAGCTCACAGACCAAAGATTTATTTATTTATTTATTTATTTACTAGTAAAAAAGGCCCATTTCTGACACAAATGAAATGGGCGCTAGCAAGGTTTTCCTCGGAGTGTGTATGTTTTAGAGAGTGTGTGTGAGAGTGACTGTGTGAGAGAGAGAGAATAAATGTGCGAGTGTGTGTGTGTGACAGAGAGAGAGTGAGTATGAGTGTGGGTGCGAGTGTGTCTGTGAGAGAGAGAGAGTGTGTGTGTGTGAATAAGAGTGTGTGCGAGTATGTATATGAGCCACAGTGAGTGTGTGAGAGAGAGAGAGTGTGTTTCACACAGATACAGTGTGTGTGAGAGAGTGTGTGAGAGAGAGAGTGTGTGTGACAGACAGAGTGTGACAGAGTGTGTGTGCGATACACAGACTCTCTGTGAGACCGAGTGTATGAGACCGAGAGAGTGTTTGAGAGTGACTGTGTGACACGTAGAGAGTGAATATAATAGGCAAACAGTATAGAATTTAGTCATAACACACCAATAGTTAAACTTCATAATATAGCACCATTACCCTAACATCCAGTCCAATAGCCTCAAAACCAGGGCATTTTTTGAGGGGGTACTTGGGGGTACTGAGTACCGGCACCTTTTCCACTGTCTGCTAAACTTGACCCATGGTTCTCGTATTTTAATGAAAGAGCTCAGGTTCTACATACAAATTCTGCCTTGTCATAGATTCTATGACTGGTTGCAGGGGTCCTGGCTATTGTGGGTTGAGTCCCTCAATGATCACTCCACCCCTGAAGGGTGGCCTGGTATTTGAGTACCGGCACCTTTTTTGCTAGACAAAATACACTGCTCAAAACCATGTTTTATACACTCACCCCCAGGTTCTATGTAGTGCGACTAATGTTGTGCGTGAAAATACAGTCATATTTTGTATTTGCACACAGAACTTTGGGGCCCTTTTACTAAGCAGCGGTAAAAAAGTGGCCTGCGGTATTGTAGGCACGTGTATTGGGCGAGCGCCAAGCCATTTTTTACCACATCTACAAAAAGGGGCTTTTGTTTTAATGGGAAGGGAAAAGGGCCTGTGGTAAAGATGAAACCAGTGCATGCTCAAAACTGGCCTGAGCCCTTAACACCACCCATTGATCTAGCAGTAAAGGCTCATGTGCTACAAGCACGGTGACAGGTCAGCACGCGCCAAGTGCTGATTACCGCCAGAACTGGCATGCATAGGAAGAAATAAATAAGGGACCCTTTTACTAAGCCACGGTAGGCTATACGTGCATGTAGCACACGCTCAAATACTGCCAGGCCAGCATGCCCTCCTGGTGGTAATTTCAGATTTGAAGCGCGCCCATAACACGGACACCATTTCTGCTTACCAGCCTTTGGAAAATTATCCCATGCTTCAGGAAGTTGAAATGCTGTAATTGACGCTATCTCTGTGGCCATGCTTTCATCTCCAGGATGTGAGCCTCTCTGCTTCAGCCTTTGCCTCAACAGGGAGGATTGTCAAGAACTCCTTCTGTGTATCTATCTACTTCACCATTTTTCCCCCAGAGCCCTGAAGTCACATTTGATATGTTTGGTGGAATATCTAGTATTATCATGCCAACATAGATGAGCAGCATTGGATAATAGTCAGTAGGCTTTATGAGGCTCAGCAAAATCTCTATAATGTCTCAGATGTTGGCACCAGGCAGATAGTACACCTCCTGGGACATCATAGCTGGTTAGCAGATGAATGCCTCTGTACCCCATAGAAGGGAATCACCAAGCATGCAAAGGTTCAAGGATAATAAAACTTTTATTGGTGATCCTCAAAATAAAAGTATTTACAAGACAAAAGTAGAAAACTTAAAAGGAAAAAAATTAAAGTTTAAAAGTCCTTTAAAGTAAAAAAAAAAGTGAATTTGTTCAGAGTCCTTAAACTTGATGCTATCTATATCTATTTATTTATGATGGGGTTGATGTTCAGCTGCTGACCCACATAACGGATGCAGGTGCCCTCTGTTCCCTCAATCCTACTCCCACCCCACAGAAACAGAGAAGTAGCCCTCTCTTCTGATCCCCCTTCCTCTCTCCTCCCATCCCCCAGAAACAGTGGAGGAGGAGGAGGATCGCCATGATGAATCCTATTTCCATTAAAAATTGGCATTTGGATATACTCTTGCTGTGTTTGTCCTTCCTTGGATCGCTGCTTCTTTCTGATTGTCTGTTCTACGTAAGTTTAAGGGATCCTTTTACTAAGGTGCGCTAGTATATACGCCTGTGCTAGTATAGGCGCGTGTTTTGGATGCATGCAGATCCATTTTTCAGCGCACCTGTAAAATAGGCCCTTTTTTTGGCCTAAAATTGACTAGCAGCCAAATAAAAATTGGTGAACGTCCATTTTGTGCCAGAGACCTTACTGTCACCCATTGACTTAACAGTAAGGTCTCATGCGTTAACCGGGCAGTAATCATCAGTGCATGTACATTGCCAATTACCACCCGGTTAATGCCTCACACCGGAAAATAAAATTACCACCTTGGCCACGCAGTAACCGGATGGTAGTTCCGAATTGGCACACATTGGTGCCTATCCAGCTCATTTTCGAAAGAGATGGGCGTCCTCTCAGAGCCGCCCAAATCGGCATAATCAAAAGCTTATTTTGGCTGGCCCCAACTGCTTTCCATCGCGGGGACGGCCAAAGTTCAAGGGGGCATTTCGGCAGTGTACCGAAGGCGGGAAAGGACGTGGTTAAGAGATGGCCGTCCTCGGCTGATAATGGAAAGAAGGAGGGCGTCCTGGATGAGCCTTTGGATGACTTTACTTGGTCCCTTTTTGTTCACGACCAAGCCTCAAAAAGGTGCCCAAACTGACCAGATGACCACCAGAGGGAATCGGGGATGACCTCCCCTTACTCCGCCAGTGGTCACCAACCCCCTCCCACCCAAAGAAACAAATGAAAAAACATTTTTTCCAGCCTCTATGCCAGCCTCAAACATCATACCCAGCTCCATGACAGCAGTATGCAGGTCCCTGAAGCAGTTTTTAGTGGGTACTGCAGTGCACTTCAGGCAGGCGAACCCAGGCCCACCCCCCCTACCTGTTACACTTGTGGTGGTAAATGGGAGCCCTCCAAAACCCACACAAAACCCACTGTACCCACATCTAGGTGCCCCCCGTTACCCCTTAAGGGCTATGGTAGTGTTGTACAGTTGTGGGTGGTGGGTTTTGGGCGGGTTTAGGGGGCTCAGCACCCAAGGTAAGGGAGCTATGCACCTGGGAGCAATTTGTGAAGTCCACTGCAGTGCCCCCTAGGGTGCCCGGTTGGTGTCCTGGCATGTGAGAGGGGCCCAGTGCACTAGAAATACTGGCTTCTTCCACGACCAAATGGCTTGGATTTGGTCATTTTTGAGATGGCCATCCTTGGTTTCCATTATAGGCGAAAACTGAGGTCTGCCATCTCTAAGGTCAGAGATCTCAACATTTCGGTCGACCTAAATGTTGAGATTTGGCCGTCCCCGACCGTATTATCGAAACAAAAGATGGACACCCATCTTGTTTCGATAATACGGGATGCCCCACCCCTTCGCCGTGGGCGCCTGTAAAGATGGGAGCCCTTAAAGATGGGCACCCAGTTCGATTATGCCCCTCCACGTGGCTTAGTAAAAGGGTCCTTAGGTGTCCATTGTAAGCTATAGAGTACCAGCACTTAAGTGTGTCACTATTGCAGTTAAGCACATAGTAGGGTATTCTATCATTTTAGTGTGCAAAGAAAGAGGGTGTTCACTAGGAGAGGCACATGGACAGGGCCTTGGTGTGTCCAACATTTACACACATAACTTACAAAATACATGTTAAATTGTTGCATTTAAGTATTCACATGCCTTCTATTGACATGGTGTAATTGGGTGCATCTAAATGTTGGTGCATAAATGTCAACTTACGCTAGTATTCTATAACTCTGGGTGCCCAGATGCCATTATAGAATTAATGCTTAGCACACTGCATCTTGGCACCTAACCTTTGGCACCCTTTATAGAAATTCCACCTCTATGCATGTCATTGTTCTGCAAGCTAACCTTTAGTACATAGGCCTGTCAGTGGCATTTTATTTTGCATGCAAAAGCTTTGATTCATGTGTGAAAATAAAATTTTAGCATGTACTTTAGTGCATTGGTCTCATAGTGATGGCTTTGGCAATATTTACATATAGATGTGAGACAAAGCTGAGTCATTAGAAGTATTATAAACTGTTCCTTCCCAAATAAACAGAACAAGTGTTACTTTTATTTGGTTCTGCAGAATTCTGCTCTGTTTTTACATCTTGCCAGTTTATAAGACATTTGAAATGGGGGAGGGGGATTGTAATTATTCCATGCATTATCACTTCGCCAAGGACCACATTTTGGCAAATTACAAAGGAGGATTGGATTATTCTGATTTGTAACATTTGCCAATTTTTGAAAAATTACAGTTCAGTATTAAATATGTGTTGCATTAATGATAAAAAAAATACTGTTTGTGAGAATGCCTTAGAAACACGACAAAGGTCAGATGAAATCACAGGGAGGATACGTTTATAAGAGAAAGTACAAAATATTTGTAGAAAATAAAGTCTTCACTATAACATCAAGAGTGCCACCCCCAGGTCAGACTACATGTTAGCAGAATGTCTTCACTTCTCTTGTAAGGACATTTGTTCATTAATATTTTTCTGAGTTTGTGGCGGATTTTTTAACAGTAAAAATGAAAATCAAGAAAAACTAGATCCAGGAGCTATTCATATTACTGAAATTATTTTAACACCTATCAACACTCTTATGGCCAATACAGTTTAGGTGGCTTAAAAGAAAATCTTACATCTATCATTTATCATTTATTAGGATTTGATATACTGCCTTAGTTGCACAAACAAGTCAAAGCAGTTCACTTAAAATCCAAAATTCAAAAAAGAAAAAGGAATTCCATCAAAATG
Organism: Microcaecilia unicolor; assembly: GCF_901765095.1. Lineage (NCBI taxonomy): Eukaryota > Metazoa > Chordata > Amphibia > Gymnophiona > Siphonopidae > Microcaecilia > Microcaecilia unicolor. The sequence goes on along the minus strand of NC_044033.1, from coordinate 65,300,825 downwards.
ACAGGAAAGCACACATTCACACAATTGATTAAATATTCCTTTATTCAAATTTGTTGTATGTTTGAAGTCCTAGGTTAATGATTTGTTGTTGGAGCAATCTGTAGTGAAGTTTCTGTATTTTTGCTCTTCAGCTTTTTTGATTTTTAAGTAGTATACTATACCATACTTTGTATTGTTATTTGAATGTTTTTACTGCTGTAATTGTCTACTGCTTATGTTTGACTTCTTCTTACTGTACGCTGCCTTGAGTGAATTCCTTCAAAAAGGTGGTAAATAAATCCTAATAAATAACCATTACAATCTTACTGTCAATGCAGTACTGGGACCCAGAGCAACCTCCCTGAAGCTGACCACATCGTTAGGGAGAATCAAGAAACAAAAAAGAGTGGAGGTGACCATAACCTAGTAATCTGTTGATTCAAATGCCATCCTGAAAAAAAAAATCTTAAGTTTGGATCTGAAATCCTTATAAGAGTTTTCAGCACACAGTGATAACGGTAAAGAATTGTGCAGTGCAGTGCAGTGCAGGTGCCAGAAAAAAAGAACGCGCTGTGCTTTGTAGATTCCCACTGTGCTCTGGATGGGCCAGGAGAACCAGTTTGTGATTGTTTATAGAACGGAGGAAATGGGTAGGCACATAGGGCATTGTAAGAGAAGCCAAGTAGTCAGTGATTACTGTAAGAAGAGCTTTAAATGTTAAAGTGAGAATCTTGAATTTAATTCTAAATTCAATCGGAAGCAAATGAAAATGAAGCAGTAAAGGAGTGATATGATCCCTATGTTTCATATAACAGAATACATGGGCTATTGTGTTCTATAATGTCTATAATCTTTTCAATTTATACTTTGAGATTCCTGTATATACAATATTACAGTAACTATGAGAGACAATGAAAGCATGAAAATAGTAAGTAAAGTAGTACCATTCAGATCAGAACCGACTGACCTTAGTTGACAGTGCAAGAAAAGCTATGTTGTATTACTACAGAAATCTTTAGTATTATAATATGGTGTTTGTGCCATCCTAAAGCAGGGGAAACTGCCAGCACCAAAAAAATAACACCACCAGTTCATACAGAAGGACAGCTTAGGTCTAGTCCCCACTAACACAGTTAGGATGAGCATCTGGAACCCTGCTTGGGTGGTTGTAGCTAGACAGGTAAGGCTACATGGGAGGTGGTAGGGGAGGGCTAACCCATCCAAAAGTTGTTTGGATAATTCCCTCAGCATCAAGAGTGATACAGCACTCAGAAACTGAATTGCAATCTAATTAGCATATGATTTGCATAGGTGGATAAACCAAGGGGCCCTTTTACTAAGCAGCGTAGGCGCCTATGTATGCCAAACACGCACCAATTCGGAACTACCACCCAGCTACCAAGTGGCCCGAGAGGTAATTTCATTTTTTAAGCTTGCCCACTACGGAAAATATATTTTATTTTGTGGCGCACGGTGCTAACCGAGTAGTAATCAGCTTTGTACACGTGCTGATAGTTACCACCCGGTTAACACGTGAGACTTACCGCTAAGTGAATGGGTGGTGGTAAGGTCTGAGGCTCAAAATGGACATGCGCCAATTTTCATTTTGCCAAAAAACACCTTTTTTGCAGGTGTGCTAAAAAATGGACCTGTGCACGTCCAATACATGAGTCTACAGCAGCTCAGGCCATTTTTCAGTGCACCTTAGTAAAAGGACCCCCAAGTGTTTTGACTTGTCCACAAGTCCCAAGAGGAGTGGAACAGGTCCCTGCTATCCCTAGAGGATCCAGGAAGAAAGTTGATGCCCACCGGACTACATTGAGTCCAGAGGTGGGTGGAACACCTGAAGGTCTTGGCCTCACCCTGAGCCAGTGGCGTTCCTAGGGGGGCTGACACCCGGGCCGGATCGTCGATGCACCCCGCCCCCTGGGTGCAGCGCCCCCTGGGTGCAGCGCCCCCCCGGGTGCAGTGCGACCCCCCCCCCGGCGAAGGAACCCCCCGGGTGCACGCCGCTGGGGGGGGGTGCCACGCGCCTGTCCGCTTCGTTCATTTCCATGCTCCCTCTGCCCCAGAACAGGAAGTAACCTGTTCCGGGGCAGAGGGAGCACAGAACAAACGTAGCGGACAGGCTGCGGCACCCCCCTCCCAGCGGCGTGCACCCGGGGCGGACCGCACCCACCGCCCCCCCCCCCCCCAGGAACTCCACTGCCCTGAGCAAAGAGTGGGGCTCTGATCAGAACCTGACAGCAGGGGAGCCCCAGGAGATTAGAAACTAATCTCTCTCTTTTGAGAGGTCTTTTGGGGGTAGATGCACCTTTTGCTAAGGATTGTAATTAACTGATGTTGAAAATTGCTTTATGCTAATGTTTTGGTTAGGTTATTGGTGATAGATTATGGAGTATACCTAACCTATGCTTTCAGGTAAGTAGCAAGTAGTTTGCTGGCTATTCAACATACACCTTTAAGTAGGGAGTGAATGGGCATTCAATACTCAGCGTATATCTTTAGGTATGTAGTAGTATCACAGGTACAAAAGAAAGTTTAGAGTCTAGAATTACCCCCAGATATTGAAATAACTCAACAAAGAGTGTAAGATGGCATTGTTAAATTGTTAAATGACCATGAGCCTTCATTTTTCATTTAAAGAAAGCTTTGAAGTCTGAAATTCAGAAATGTTCACTAGGTAATTTAAAGGAGCTGGCCTTGTTAAAGTCAATGGGGCTTTCTACTAAAGTACATTATCAGCATAATGAGCTATAACACAGAATTTTAATGCATGGCAAGTCCAAAACTAATGCTGCATCAAGAAGGGGCGTTCCCACTATTTTTTATGGTAGGTCATTTGTTAACATTCAGATTAACATGTGGTACCTGCTCCCTGTTAACGTGGAGGCAGTAAGAGGTCTCACATTAACTCTGCATTAGCAAGTTAGTGCATGGTAAGTATAATGCACTAATGCCCAGATGCTCAAAACTCCAGCGCTGTACAAAACAGCTGTCACAACTGTCAGGAATGGTGAGCCCTTGGACCAAAGCCGGAGCTTTGGCAGACAAATCACCGGGGCTGGCACAGGCAGGAATCAGAACAGACTGGACTAGGATAAAAACTAACAGACTCAACAAGGCAGGACAGAGGTAACAACACAATGGACAACATAAGAACCGGATCCAGATGAGGCAAGGAAAAGAAGGCAAGGGCCAGAACTGGAACCCAGACAGGACAAGACAAGACTCGGAACTGGATTAAAACTGGGACTGGGACCCAGAAGTGCAAGACAAGGCAAAACACGGAAGTAGATTAAAACTGGGTCCAGAAGAGGGCAAGACAAGGACAAGGCAAGGACTGGATCCGGAAGGACTAGACTGAAAGAGACAAGACAAAGCACAACTAGACAGGCAAGACAGGGAGGAGCTAGGCAACAAGAATAATAGAAGCAAGACAATAAACAAGACAGGAACAGGATCCAGGATTCTCGAACAGGCTTGGCTGGAACAGGATTCAAGATTCTCAAACAGGATTCAGGATTGTTAAGTGGCTTGGCTGGAACAGGATTCAGGATTCTCAAATAGGGTTCAGGATTCTCAAACAGGCTTGGCTGGAACAGGATTCAGGATTCTCAAACAGGATTCAGGATTCTCAAACAGGCTTGGCTGGAACAGGATTCTGGAATGGGCTTGACTGGAACAGGATTCTGGAGACAGATTCTGAAATGGGCTTAGCTTGGCTGGAACCGGATTCTGGAATGGTCTTGGCTTGGCTGGAACAAGATTCTGGAACAGGATTCTGGAACAGGCTTGGCTTGGCTGAAACGGGATTCTGGAACAGACGGCTTGGCTGGAACAGGATTCTGGACCAAGCTCAGCTTGGCTTCACTGGAACAGGATTCTGGAACAGGCTTGGCTTGGCTGGAACAGGATTCTGGAATGGACATGGCTTGGCTTGACAGGGAACAGGATCAGAATTAGCTCAAACACAGAGCAGGGGCAGAACCTGGCTCACACACGCAACAGGAACAGAACTTGGCAGAAACAGAGATCAAGAGCCAGGAAGCAAACATAGCAGGCAAAGGATTAAGCAAACTAAGGGAAGACAAACAAATGAAGAAGCAATGTGCTTACCAGCTCCCATAGCTGGAAAGGGAAAGGCCAGGCAGACTGAGAGGCAGCCACAGCTGTATAGCAGAGAAGTAATCAGGGCCAACGCTGGCTTCTACAGACTCAGAATAAACAGACAAGAACCACACACACAGGAAACAGAACAGGGAATACAGGAACAGAGCTTGGCTAAACACAGAGGTTGGCTTAAACACAGAGCTTAACTATAGCAAGAGTCAAAAGCAGGGCTAGACTGAAAGCAGAAGCCAAGGGTAGAGTCAAACAGATACAGATACCAAGGGCAGGGTGTGGCTCTAGAGCCAGGCTTTCAGGATCAAGGTACAAAAGCAAACACACAGAAACAAAGCAAAGCATTGAAACAGAAGACTCAAAGAATCATAGAACAGACCTTCAGGAGCAAGATCCTCAGGAACAAAGCCAAACAGGGAAATGATCTAAACAGGTAACACAAGATTAAGAGACATCTTGCCAAGGCAACACAGGGAAGCTCCCTGGTCCTTATAAAGGAATAGGCTGATGATGTCACAAGTAGGAAATGAAGCAGAAGCAGGGAGACCAAAGCGAAGCTTGGCTTCAGGGACACCAAAGCGAGGCTTGGCTAACAGGAAGAACAACAACAGGAAATGAAGCAGAAGCAGGGAGACCAAAGCGAAGCTTGGCTTACAGGAAGAACAACAATAGGGAAAAAGGCAGACTGGAGAGGTCACAGAGCTAGATACAGAGAAACAGTAGGTCTGAACATAAGGGCACGGCAACAACCGTGACAACAGCACCAGAAAATACTGTGACAACAGGAATTATTTCCTCATGCTTGAAGTTAATAGTATTCAAATGATATGCATGCTATTAGCTTTGAGCATGAGGAAGTAAATCGGGAGGATGATGCCTGTTGCGTGTGCTGAAGAGTTGCATATTCCACAGAGGAGGAGGGAAGGAGGAATAAAAAGTGCCAACAGCATCAAGACATCCCATGGCCCCTTCACAATCCTGCAGCATGATATTTAAGAGACAGAAAAGGACAGGTTTGGGGTGAGACAAAGGAAGAGGGACATCTCCCAATAGGAAGTAAGGTGACTCTCTGATCTGGAAAATTTGGCTCTTTAATTTAGTTTTTGGTATTTTTTTAAAGTAGCTGTGATAGTCTCTTACCATGTTAAGTTTAACATCTTTTTTAAAGCTAATGATCTGGGTCATTTTTGCTTGCATCTCTTTAGCCCACGGAACCTTCTCCTGCTTCTAAAGCACCCTAATGCCAGCTCCAAGCTGGTGTAGGATTTGGAGTGCTAGGGGCAGGCACCATTGTGTTGTCCACAGTTATTGTGAACATTTGCATATGGCATGGTGGCGTGATCTGGGCATGCTTTGGATGGGACCAGGATGTGGCCAAAATATACACTCAGGGGAACTTTAAATTTGCTATGGCACATTCGCTAAAATGCTTTTTCAAAGATATCCCCTGATGTCAGCCTCCACTTATCTTGCCAACCTAAAAATCTTGGCTGTGTTACTTTCAGGTCAGCAGGATGAGTGGAGGCTGATATCAGGGGATATCCTTGAAAAAGTGCTTTAGCAAAACACGTGCCATGAAAAGTCCCCTGAGACAACCAGCTTTGAAATTCATTTTGAGAAGATGAGTACTAGATAAATTTATTTATAAAAAATGTAAAACTAGGAGGGAGGGAGGTTTGAACCAATATACAAAAATTCCTGCACCAAAGAAAAGACATTCATTTATTTATTTTATTAGGATTTATTTACCGCCTTTTTGAAGGAATTCACTCAAGACAGTGTACAGTAAGAATAGATCAAACATGAGTAATAGGCAATTGCAGCAGTAAAAATATTCAAATAACAATACAAAGTATGGCATGGTATGCTACTTGCAATGTCAACACAATACGTAATAGAACATTATAATTGGTAGTGAAGGGTAAGACAAAGTTGTAACATATAGATGGGTAAGAAAGTAGGAAAAGTTAGAAAGTAAGGTGACTCATTTGAAGAAAGTTGCACATGAGGTCAGAGAGATGGTTAAATATTATCTCAGCTAGGATAGGAGTGGATAAATATGTCCCACTGCTCATGTCACAGCCAAGGCCAAGGAATCCATAGAGTTGTAGCTCACAACTTGCAGAGGTCCCGATTTCCTCTTACTTTAACTATCAGGGTGAACTGATAAATAAGTTTCAAAACTTCGCACAAGCACAGTCACCACAAAGCAATATATTGTCCCCGTGATAATTTAGCTTTGGTTGAAGTCTCCATACTTTCTTATGTTCTTATGTTCCTGTGTATCATAGAACAATCCAGAACATATAGCTTAGAGCAACTACTTAATGAATATGCAAATTAGTCCTACTGTAGCAAATCCCTGCTTCTCTACTCTTAGCATAACCAATGGCTACTCTCAACATTCTTTTGCTGTAACAATACTCATAATATTCTTTTAAAGCATAATGCTGCCCTTAATTTCCCCTTTTTAAAAAGGGTTCAAGTCCAATTCCACCTCCTCCAAGCAATACTTATTTCTCTAGCCTTTCTTCACACTTTCACTATTGCCTAAGAATTATCAGCTGGTAGTCCATAAGATACTGACAGCCCCACCCCACAATTCAGCATGATCCTTCAGCCCATGGCTGTCAAAACACTTGTGGACATAACAGAGAATTTTTGCCACTCTTTCAGGTTTCCAGTTCTACTCCATCTACAATTCTCTATATATCTCCATAGCATGGGGCATAGTCTCTGCCTCTAGATTTGTATAATCCATATACTCAGGCTCAGGCTCTCTGGCTTAGTTGTTAGCATTTTCTATTTCCAAAGGGATGATTACCCCCAGCCTCATAGAGCTAGGCTGGAACTTCCCCTCTGTGGTCTTGCTGAAAGCCATTATATACTGCCTGTGGAGCCAGGGAAAGCCTGCCTTTCTATAGCCCCTCCCCTCAACTAACTTCCTTTGGGGCTGCTGTTAGCTATCTTAGCTCTAGTTCCTCCTCCAGTTCTGATCCTGGCCAGGATTTTCTCCTTTCCTTGGGTTCCAGCCTGATCATGAAAGCCTGTTCTCTTTCTGGCATGGCTCTCTAAGCTTGGATCTGGGTTCTTGTGCGTGACACTGTCCTCTTGGTTATTACAATATTTAGGTTCTGAAATATCCACACACATGTGTGTGCCGACACGTAGACATCTATGTTGATGTGTTTCCTCCATTGATGTTATCCCCATTCATCTTTGTAAAATTGATGCTTCTACTGCATATCAGCGGTACATACACATCCATTCCTGCATGTATTATACAACATCCCTGGAAGTTACAACAGCCTCTTTTTACCCTCATTATTTAAGCTGGTTTTGCATCTATTCCTCCTTCTGGACAACAAAAGACAAAATTCTATAGTGACCTGCCTCAAGTAGACCATCCAGGGGCATCAGAACCAGAGTCTGAAACAATCTAAAAAACCTAAAATGCATTGATGAACAGGAGGACAGCCTCTGACTATGACTTGAAGTTTAAAACAACTTCTATGCAGAGATTACAAGGAATTCTAGTGAAAGAAAGTACCTTGTTAGATGCAGTACTTTAAAGATTTTTTTTAACTTTTGTTACCAAAGGACCAAAGCACAAAATAATATAGATATTTCTCAAAAGCACAAAATAATATAGATATTTCTCTGCTAAGGATGAATAAGTAATTTCTTCAGGGCTGACTGACCATGCATCCTCAGAGTCTCTTCCAGGAAGCAGGCATTCCAGTGAGATTGTAACTCTCAGCAAATACTATTTTCATAATTAACACTCCACTGTTAATTGCTGCCAGACAAATGGGCTTTGTTGTTAGACAGCTCTGTGATCTTGTTTCTACTACTAGTAATAAATTACATCACATCAGCCCAATAAACTGCTAAGGACAGATTGTCCTCTGACATAGGTGCACAAGGAAAGATCTTTAATCTATCTTGACAACAAGAATGTGCTTTAGCCCTGTAAACCATAGATCCTCATGCATCCCAGTAGCTTGTGGAAGAGGAAACTGTAGCCTCCTCTGTCTACCTAGAGGACACAAATCCAAGAAACAAAATACCAACCTAACTATACCCACATGGCTACCACTCCACCACAATCTAGTTGCCCCTACCACTAACATACAACTACTAGGTACATGGGCCTAGTAAATAGCAGGTCAGCCAATAAAAAAATGTCTATAATTTATGACATCATCATTGAATCTCACCTGGACATCCAAAACCTGCTGGATGAAAGTGAAGGAGTTACTTTGACTGAACTATACCCTAGAAGATTCACCATTCAGCATAAACCAAGATCAGAGAACTGGGTCAGAGGCATAGCAGTCCTGATCTGAGATACAACCAAATTGTGCAGAGTCACCATTCTTCATCTGTCTGAGTCTGAACACCTTTTAAACCAGCTTGGAGATAAGGAATCACTGTGGCTGTTTGCAATCTACAGAGCACCTTGCAACAACATATCATCTGTGAAAGAAACGCTAAATCTGGTGGCACAGGTAATCTTGAGCTTCCCTAGGCTGGGAGATTTTAACCCATATATTGAAACTCCAGACACCACCACTTCCATTTTCCTTGATACAATGGCAGCTCTAGGATTCATATAGATGATGAACTAATCTCCAACCCATGAAAAAAAGGCCATATCCGTATGCTAGACTTGGGGGGGGGGGGGGGCAACATCTTTGAAAACAAGGCTGGTGGCATCAAGACAACAACCCTATCATGGACAGATCTTTTTAAAATAAATTTTTCTATAAAGGAAACATAAAACAGATGGTCTCGACCAGAGTTTGGAAGGAAATTCAAGATATGAGAAATCTGATTGCTGACAGGTTTCTGGAGGCTTTGTTTCTACCCCTGTGTGGATGAAAAGATGACTACAGTGTCACAACAGGTTGGTATATGGAATGCATACTTAGCAATGGTCTTACAACAAATGGTCCTTAGAAAAGGAGTCCCTATGCTCTACACACAAATGTTCCCCCATGGTTCTCCCCCAGAACTCTGGCTCTTTAAGTGTCAAGGCTAAAAACTTTAAAGAAAATGGTAGAACTCTCACCTAAATCAAGATAACTCAACTGTAGGAAACATGTGGCAAATGTACCACCAGGCCTTAATGTGACAAAAAAACAAAAAGCAATATTTCTCTCAACATATTGAACAGGCTGGAAATACGACCAAGCAGCTACTAAAATTAACTCCTGTCCTTTGGAAGTGCAGCTATAATGGCATTAAAAAAAGCTCTGGTGTGTTCTCCCTTGACTAAATCAAGCTCGAAAACTACTGACTAGTTTCTAACATCCCTTTTCGGGCAAAACGTATTGATCAGACAGTCTGCATTCAGCTCAACAACTGGCTAAATGAAAGAAATTGGCTAAACTCATCTCAATCTGTTTTCAGACAGGGGTATGAAATGGAGACTGTTCTTTTATCCCTGCATGACAATCTCCACAGAAACTGTAACAGGGGATCTGTCTCAATGCTAATGTTGCTGAATTTCTCAGCATCCTTCAACACTGCATCATAATATCATGATTACATGGCTGGCAGAATTAGATATCAGTGGCAATTATTTGCATGGTTCAAATCCTATTTGTCAAAGAAACAACAGCACATCATCATCTTGTGCGCTGAGTTGCAGGGTACCACAGAGATCCATTCTATCACCTATTTTATTTAATATCTACGTTATGACTTCAGCTGAGCTGTTTCATCTGATGGATACAACATTCTATAGCTATGCCAATGACATACTCATACCCATTGAACCAGATGTGCCCACTGTTAGAATAAATTGATTGCCTAACAGCAACTCATAAATGGGCAAACTAACAAAGAAACAGAGATTTCAAGTAAAACAGACATTCTGTGGCTCCCTAACATAAACATAAACATAAAGGAATCCTGTTCAGAAGGAATGGATCCTAAGGAGCTTAGCCGAGATTGGGTGGCAGAGCTGGTGGCGGGAGGCGGGGATAGTGCTGGGCAGACTTATACGATCTGTGCCAGAGCCGGTGGTGGGAGGCGGGGCTGGTGGTTGGGAGGCGGGGATAGTGCTGGGCAGACTTACACGGTCTGTGCCCTGAAAAGGACAGGTACAAATCAAGGTAAGGTATACACAAAAAGTAGCACATATGAGTTTATCTTGTAGGGCAGGCTGGATGGACCATGCAGGTCTTTTTCTGCCGTCATTTACTATGTTACTATGTTACTATGACAGGTACATGATTTCAAAATACCATTTGGGAAATATGAACACCCCCTAAAATCCCAGGTCAGAAATCTCAGAATACTATGAGACTCACCATTTACTTTGATCCCTCCAATTTAAGCAACCTTTGAAAACCGTTTCTATCAGCTATGGCAAATACAAAATCTCTCTCCATATATTGAAAAGATGATCAAACCACAGTGGTCCATGCCATGATAATGTCATAACTAGACTACTGAAACACCCTGTACATTAGTCAAACCAAAAAGACTTTTTGAACCAACTCCAACTAATTCAGAATGCTACGTGTCAAATTTAAAGCTTTATCTTTGATTTTTAGGGTCCTCAGACAAAATAAGCCAGAATACCTAAAGAATAAGTTAGCCCCTCTACACACCTTGAGACTTCTAAGGTCCTCTCACAGAGCATCACTCACATGTACCCACGTCACAAGAAATTGTCCAATGCAATTTCCACAAGCAAGTCTTCTCAGGAGTAGCCCCCACACTCTGGATCTCACTCCCAGAGGAGCTATGCTGAACTCAAGACTACCTCAACTTCAGAAAGCAAAGGCAACCCTGTCTGTTCTCTCAATACATATGGCAACTATCAACTCACTCTGCATCTGCGCACCCTGTAACTAAAACCAGTTCCTTATCTCTTCAAAACGACGGTTAATAAATCCCAATTAATAAAGGCTCTACGTCACTCAGGAGTTGGCTGTTTTGTAGGTTCAATAGTTGTTATAAAAACTATGTCTTGAATTCATTGAAGGTTGGCATGTTTTATATACTTCTATACTTTGTACTGCTGAAGTTCTTTGGACTGTCAGAAAGGATTGTTCTCGCTTGGTTTTTGTGTCCTTTGATGCTGGGAAACCTTTAAATAGGGAGCAGTGGTGATGAATGAAAAGGAGCTGGGAGCCTAGGGGCAAAGGTACTGGTGAGTGGCATTTGCTCCCAATATTTTCATGTAAGAGAGGAATCCAGCAAGGAAGTAACCTTTTGCTCCTACTTTTTACTTTAAATACTGAGCCCTGTGCAGCGAATCTAAGACTTGCTTAAGATGTAAGAAGAATTGTAGTAAGGAAAGTAGTGCAGAAAAGTCACACTTTAAGCAGATAATGTTCTCTGTGTTTAATTTCAGAGATGTTATTTTGAGAAAAATATGTAATCTTGTTAGGCTACCAAATTAATATTACTAAATTGGAGATCCTACTTTCATTTATTTATTTATGGATAAAGGGGCAAATAAGCAACTAGGAGAAATATGTCTGTTGAGATAAAGTGTCTAGGAGTGCATTTATTAGTTAAATCTTAAAATTAGTACCTGATTTCTCTGTCTTCTTATTCTCATTGTTAAAAAAACTGCTTGAAAGTGGTTTAAAACAATGGTCAGTTGACTGGGTGGTGTACAAGCTGCCTGTTTGAACTGACTACCTGGGGTTCCTAGCCCATTATAAACCATAAAGCTGTATGTCTCTGTTGATCACCCTCCCCTCACCTATCCACACCCACCCTGTTAGAATATCAATGATATGCTTTGATGTCCCCATGCATACTTCCTACCCACCCCCCTCCTCCCACCCTGTCAGACTGTCATAGTAATGCTTGAATGTTTTCACTTATATACACTGTCAGCCAGCACATTTGCTTATTTCCGATCTGAGGAAGAAGGGCAACCTTCGAAAGCTAATCAAGAAATGTATTAAGTTATGTCCAATAAAAAAGGTATCATCTTATTTTCTTTTCCATGTTTTATTTTGTTTGATTTCTATTGATAACTGACTACCAAGAAATTTGGGGGACAAGTGGTTACAACTATTTAGGTGCCAAGTAAATGGCCATGATATTGGAATATACTGTGTGCTTGTATGTGGTGTAAGTGCCAATAAATGGCTATATGCTATTCTGTAACTTTGCACTTACCTTTCAGTAGTGAGTCATTTTACACCTGGGCATTCACATGGATAGTGTCTGAACAGGGCTACCAAGAGGGTTCAGGAAGGCAAGATTCCCTCGGGCCTGGCCTCCAAGCGGGGCCTGGCACTGGCAACAGAAAAGCCACTTTCAGTGGCAGGCATAGGCAGAAGGCAGTATTGAGTTTTAATTTAAAATTAGATGCCCAAGATTCTATTAATTTAATGCCTAATTTGATTGAGTTCGTTTTTTCATATAAATCTCTAGAGAATGGGATATAAATGGTGACATCATTGGTGTTATTGAATGACAACAGACCATTTATTTCTAGTAGATTATCTAGGGGGATCATCATGATATTGAGCAGGATGGGGGACAGAGGAGAACCTTGAGGTAATCAGGAGACCATGTTGAAGAAATTGCACCTGATTGTTTGACTTGATATGATCTGGACTTTAAAAAGCCACAGTGTGGAGGAGTGGCCTAGTGGTTAGGGTGGTGGACTTTGATCCTGGGGAACTGAGGAACTGAGTTTGATTCCCACTTCAGGCACAGGCAGCTCCTTGTGACTCTGGGCAAGTCACTTAACCCTCCATTGCCCCACGTAAGCTGCATTGAGCCTGCCATGAGTGGGAAAGTGCGGGGTACAAATGTAACAAAACAAAACCGTTTCAGAACAGCTCCACAGATTCCATAATGGTTGAGGATATTTAGAAGAGTATTATGGTTAACAGTGTCAAAGGCACTAGACATATTAAACTGAAGTATTAATATTTTGTTGACAATACTCAGTTCTCTTCTGAAGTTGGCTAAGAGAGTAGTAAGAACAGTTTCTATATTATAAGAGGGTCTAAAACCGGATTGTGAGCTGTGCAAGATGGAATAGAGTTGGAGATATTCCATTAGGTGTTGCATGACAAGTTCTTCCATAACTTTAACCAATAGAGGAATTGAGGCCACTAGTCTATAATTGGAGACCATACTTAAGCTTGCTTGGGTATTCTTTGGTATGAGAGTCAAGATAATATTGCCATTTTGAGAGGGGAGCAGACCTTGAGATACCATCAGAGTAAGATTTGAGTGTAAATAATGGATGAATAGATTAGGAGCTGATCTGAGTAGGTAACTAGGGCATGTGTCAAGTAGGCATTGTGATTTTACATATTTGAGTAGGGTGTGACTGACCTGGTCAATAGTAATTGGGTGAAAAGTGGACCAAAATCTGTCTGCATGAGAACAGGATGGCAATTGATCCTGAAGACTGAGGAAGTAATCAATTGATGTAAAAGAGTTATTTAGCTCTAGTCTGATTTTAGTTATTTTCTGTTCGAAATATGGCACTAATTGGTCTGCAGCTGGAGTGGGTTCTTTTGCAGTTGATAAAGGCTGAGTGTTCAATGACTATTTACTAAGGAGTAGAGTTTCCTTGGACTGACTTTTGTATCACCTATGAGCTTGGAATAGTGCAAAGTTTTTGCTTTGGTAATCATGTTTTTGTATGTTTTTAAGAGCTTTTTCCAATTAATCCATTGTTCAGTGAATTTATTTTTGGCCCAAATTCTTTCTTCTTTCCTACAATTGTGTTTCATTTATAGAAGATCTTTGTTAAACCATGGGGATAATTTTTTAGGAGACAAGATTTGCTTGTTCCACTGTTAGATGAAATTAGTAGATGGGCTGAAGTGAATGATTTGATGAATTGTTCATTAGACCAGAATTTAAGAGGGTCAATTTTGCCTCTAGTTTTGAAGAAATGTAACATATTCGTAGATTTGAACAATGGTTAATTTCTTTACAATTTAGTTTAAAAGAGAGGCTATAGTGGTCTGACCAGAGTACTGGAGTAGATATGAAGAAGTTGGTTGCGTCAATAAATTTTTTAGCTAATATGTCTAATTGATGACCTTTAATATGGTAGGACATTCCGTTGAGAATTGCCATATATTGAGGAAATCAAGGAAATGTTTTGTGTATTGATTGGTACTGTTTTCAAGGTGTAAATTAATGTCACCAACCATAATAATATTGTCATTATTGATACAAGCATTAGAGATGAATTCAGTAAGCTCTACCTCTAAGTTTTTAGGAGGTTGATATAGTAATAGTAGGCAAATAGATTTAGATAAGGAGTCATCATTTACTGAACAAGCAACAATTTCCAAATTTGGGGATTGTGATTCAGAAGTTGTTTTTACCTCAAAAAATGATTTGTAAATGATAGCTAAGCCACCACCTCTTTCCTTGGTTCTGGGGAAATGAAGTATGGAATACCCAAGAATTATACGATTATCATTTGAATGTAACCAGATTTCAGAGATTATAGCAAGACCAAATTGAGCTTCATTTATCCAATCTTTAATGATTTCAGTTTTATTAACAACCGAATGAGCACTGACATACCCTAAAGGAAGAGGTAGATAGGAATACTTGTGATTTGGTATAGGGACTTTAGTGAGTATGCATTTATTGTAAGAGACTTTTGAGCCTTTTTTATAATGTTGCTTAGCAGAAGGTATTATATTTGGTCCAAATAGCAGCAATGGCCTACTTGAAAACTACAAACACAGATGGGCTATCTCATGTGGGATTCATCTTTGGCAAATCCAAGTCAGCACCACTACACATTCATACCACCAGGCTTAGCATTGTGTGGAGCCGTGCTAGCAGTAGAGATAGCAGAAATGATATTCAGTGAAATGGACATTCGAATAGATACTGTCAAATTCTATACTGACAGTAAAGTCATCTTGGGCTACATTTATAACAAAACTAGGAGGTTTTACGTGTATGTCAGCAACAGAGTAGAGCATATACAAAAGTCAACACGACCAGAACAGTGGTATTATGTGCCAACTGACCAAAATCCAGCAGATTGTACCACCAGAGCTATGCCAGCATCTCGTCTAATGGAAACCATGTGGTTGTCAGGACCATACTTGCTTCTAAAACCTGACCACTCATCACTAGTGACAGAGTACGCCTTTGAACTCATAAAGTCTGACTCTGATGCAGAGATACAGCCAGAGATGACCATTCTTGTCACCAACATTGCATCTTCATTTCATCAATGATACAGCAGACATCTACCATCAAAGTACCATCAGAGATACAGAACTACAGATCATCAATGACAATTTAGAAGCACATGGGAGCTTTGACATACTTCCCTGGAAGACAAGGAGCTTCTTAAATAGAGCCATCACTGAGCCAGTGATCCACACCATGAAGAGATGAAGATTCTGTGGACCATAGTCCATGCCAAAGACTTTTTCTCTCTCTGTTATGTTGTTTGTTTCTCTGTGTTGTCCTGTGAGACTAAAAGAAGTCGCCAGAGCAACAGTGAACCGTAGAGAAGCAAGTAGTTGCCAAGCTTCAAGATCAAGCTTTATTTATGAACTTTGTGGTATCTATAAGTTTCAGAAATTAAATAGTGGTATCTACTGATACCAGGTGGGGAATGTGGAGCCCCCATATTCATGGAGGCAGGGTGCTTGTGACTATATGAGTTTTGTACTCTTTAAGTAGGATAGGACTACAAAGTGATGTAATTGTAGTTCTATTGTGATAGGCTCTTTCAGAGCACCTGAATCTGTTCCCTAGATCTATAATAAATATTGATAATAAAAAAATGTACATGCATGGTATAGTTCGTTGAGACCTTGCAGGGCCCTAGATTTATCCCTTTGATAAGGAAGGCTGATATCATAGTGAAGTTCAATGCACCCCCCCCCCCCCCCAAGATCAGACTCTCCTAGAGAATTTCCTAGGGGATTAAAGCTGCTCAAAGTGCCCGATGGAGAGCTTGCTAAGCTCAATGTTACTCTGACTAGGGAAGAGATAACTAAGGCTATTGGGCAGTTAGCCAGTACTAAAATACCAGGTCTGGATGGACTGCCCAAAAATCATAAATATCCAAAGTGGGATTTGAACCTAGGTCCCTTGGTTCTTAGCCTGCTGCTCTAACCATTAGGCTACCCCATTGCTTTCATGCATGTCTATGTGGCCATTTTATAACACAGACATCCTGTGCTGCCACAAAGATATCTGTGTCCCTTGTTTTGTCCCATTCAAAATTTGGACCTTTCAGTTTGTAAAATGGATGTTCATGGTGGACATCATCAGCATATGGATGTCCATTTCTCATGTGTTTTAGAACAGGGTATGTCAGCAGATCCTGTTTTAAAATAAATGAGAAATGGATGCCAATATGCAATATACAAATTTTGACATCTATATTCTGAGTTGGATGTTCTTTCTAAAATGCTGCTCATTATCATTGGAATTATATTGCAGGGAGAGTTTGGACGTGCAAGATGACTCTTATATAAATAGATTATTGAATCATCAGATCTCCACACTTACATTACAGTAGTAGTAGTAAATTTACAGATGGCACAAAACTATTTAAAATTGTTAAACACATGCGGACTGTGAAAAATTGCAAGAAGACCTTAGGAAATTGGAAGACTGGGCATCCAAATGGCAGATGAAATTTAATGTGGACAAATGCAAAGTAATTTAAATTGGGAAGAACAATCTGAATCATAGTTACCTGATGCTAGGGTCCACCTTGGGGGTCAGCACTCAAGAAAAATATCTAGGTGTCGTATCAATATGCTGAAATTTTCTACCCAGTGTGTGGCGGCAGCTATAAAAGCAAACTCTCGTTACAAGCAGGTTTAGGAACCAAACTGGTTTTTAAAATTAGGACTCAACTTTTTTGAATATCATCCTTCCGGTAATTGACAGAAAGGGATTTAACTCACAACCATCTGGGAATAAAGACTGAACCACAATTTTAATCACGGAAACACATGAGGGTGAAGGAGACCAGCAGCTACAATGCTAGCCCTGACATACACAACTACTCAGACCTCCGGAAAGATAAGTGATTTGTCCTCTTGATTAAAGAGATTTTCCAACCTAGCTGCAATCGATTTGTAGACAATAATAGAAGGGAGGCAGGCAGGACTAGTGCAATGATGGTTTGTTGCAGCTGACCCACTCCATGGCATATGGTATAGGATACACAAGCAAGTTCTGAGCACTGCATTTATAAAATAAAAAAAATATTATTTATTAATTGAGGCAGTACTGGTGGAATTGTTTTTGATGTTATATGTAGAAAGCCAGGTACCTGTAAGCAAAATTCACTAGCTGTATGCACATATAAAAATATGTGCCAAGAGCAATCTCATATGTACTGTTATACATGTATGAAGTAAGTGTTTCCAGGGTGGAGCTGGACAGAGTTTGGGCTTTGCATGTATACTTTGTAAGATGCAAATGCCTAATGTGATGGACATATACATGTGTATTTGTGATTGCTGTCGAGAGAGTGCAAATATATACATGGGCCTGACACTCCTGGTTTTTACAATATAAGCTGGAATTTAAGAAGGAAAAATATATGGAATGAGGCAAAAAGAAAAAAAAGGCAACCCCCTAGAGTATTTTTGTCATTTTCTCAGCAACCACATTGAATTTCAATTTACATACTTATTTAGTCATCATACTTACGTATTACTATTAAACAACATTTAATTATCTTAAGCTATGTTGATGTTCACCCCCAGCTTTAACACAGGCTTTCAGTCATTTTGGGAAGTTCTTAACAGCATTGTTGATCAGTTCCTGTGGCATGCTGTCCTAGTTCATCTGCAGTGCTTCCTTGAGTTCAGCGATTGTTTGTGGCTTTTGGTGGAGCTTGTGACAGGCCGCCAACATTGCTCCCCAGACAGAAGTCTATGTCAATGTGACATCATTAACAGCAGTAGCGTTTCAATGTTGACTGCCACCTGGGGCAGATCGCCTGCTGTGCCCCCCCCCCCCCCCCGATGCATCACCTCCCCCCTGTGTATCACCTCCTGGAGGTGCAGGGAGCAGTCATGAGGCTGTCAGCTCTGCTGGTTCCCTGCTCCCTACACCCCCTTGCAGCATGCACCCGGGGCAGACCGCCCCCCAACGCCCTGCCCTTGGTACACCACTGATTAACAGTAAGTTTTGTTTTCCAAATAATGGTAGTTTTACAGTGCAAGCATTTTTGAACGCATAAAAATCACTGGGTGGTCATGCTAAAAGTCTGTAACTTTGCTGAGTTTAAAGAAAATCTCATTCCACTCAGCACTTAAAAGTAGATAGTAACAATAAATAAAGCTGTATAATTTCATATTGAAATGTCAGGTAGTTGCTGAGAAAATAGCAAAAAAACTCTAGGGGGGTTACTATTTTTGGCCTCACTCTATACATGCATGTATATTGGCTGCATCCACTTATGTGATTTGTTCTAAAATCACCTTCCTTTATGGTCAGCACCCACAACTATAACACCAAAGAAATCATAATAACATAACTGCCATACCATGTCAGATCAAGGTTCCATCAAACCCAGTATCTTGTTTTGAGCACTCTCCAACCTAGGTCACAAGTACATAGCAAGATTCCAATAAGGAGATAGATTCCAAGTTGCTTACCTTAGAGATAAGCAATGGTTTTCCTCAAGTCTACCTTAATAATAGTTTATGGACTTTTTCTCTAGGATCTTGTCCACATTTTTTTAACATATAGATTTTCTCTAAACTTTTATTTGAAAAGTGTAATGATCTATACAAAGTTCAATGGAAACAAGGGGCATCCACAATGAGCTTTTCTCCCTAACACAGAGGTTGTTAACCCAGTAGGGTTTTCAGGATACTCACAGTGGGTCAGGGCCGCCGAGAGACTGGGCCAGGCCCGGAACAAGGACGCCCCCGGCCCCCCCACCCGAGGACGCAGGGCTCCCCCTCCACCCGCCACCAGGCCCTCTCTCCACCCCCGGGCCCTCTGCACAGACCTTAAGTGCCTCACCTTCGAAAGCGCATTAAGCAGCAGCAGACCACTCCTTCCTTCCGTGTCCCGCCCTCGCAGGTTACGTCAGGCGAGGGTGGGACAAGGAAGGAAGGAGTGGTCTGCCGCTGCTTGCTGCGCTTTCGAAGGTGAGGCGCTTAAGTTCAATGCCAGGGAGCGACGGAGGGCGGATGGGCCGGACTGTGGCAGCGGCGCCAGCCCCCCCCCCCCCCGGAGGCCCGGGCCCGGGGAATTTTGTCCCCCCCTCTCGGCGGCCCTGCAGTGAATAGATAAATAGAGGAAATAGATCTGCATACAATGGAGGCAGTGCATGCAAATTTATCTCATGCATATTTATTGTGGATAGCTGGGAATCCAGACTGGCTTGATGTGTCCTGAGGACTGGGTTGAGAACAGGAACCAGTCAGAAAAAAAACATTATATGAGTTTCTTGCAGAAAAATGCACATATAATTAAGCCCATGTAAGAAAATTTGAACACATTCCCACTCTCTCCAACGCAGCTTTAGCAAAGGTCCACACAACCCGGTCAAATATCTTTTTTGGCATTGAAAGATAAAAACATTACCTGTTTGGTGTCTGCCCTAGCCAAGTAGAAACCATGAATCACTCTCATAATTGCCTCAAATGTTTGTCTACCTCTAGCAAAACCTGACTAATAAGGATTTATTAATCACAAAAGGATGGATTCCAGCTTCATAGCTAGAACTTTGGCAAAGTTTTTAAAATCCAAATTTAGAAGACAGATTGATCTGTAACTAAAGCTGCTGGTATTATACCCATGATGGAAGCTTAACAACTGTTTTGAGACAGTATCTCCACAATGAGAAGAGATTTTGTATTTAGTTCATGACATTTTCAGGTATAGCTCAAGGTGGGTTACATTTAGTACAGTAGGTATTTTCCTGTCCGTGAAGATCCTACAATCTAAGGGGGTCTTTTGCTAAAGCTTAGCTCGAGACAGGGGCATAGCCAGACAGTCAATTTTGGGTGGACCTGAGCCCAAAATGGTTGGGCACAGAATTCAGCCCCTCCTTACCCCCTTCCGCTCTGTTCTCTGCATTCTGCCTCTCCCCCTACCTTCAAACACAAATATTAAATACCTTAGCTGGTGGGGATCCCCAAGTTGCACAGCTGAAGATTTCCTCCGAAAGCTCTTCCAAACAGCAGCTGTCAGGCACTTGACTTGAGCTGACGCCGCTGTCAGGAGTCCGTATATGCTCAGTGCTTCAGCACGGGTGAAATGTGGAGAGGGGCCGGTGTGTGGTGCCAGCTGCCATTTGGAAGAGCATTGACTGCCTGAGGAGGAGGAAACCTTTAGCTGGCAGGGTTTGGGGATTTCCACAGCAAGATTGCCACAATTTTGGGTGGCCCTGAGTCCAAATTGGCCCACCCAGGCCCACCTGTAGCTACGCCACTGGCTTGAGTTATCTGCAGCAGGGCCCATAGGAATAAAATGGGCCCTGCTGCAGATAACTCAAGCTAAGCTTTAGTAAAAGACCCCCTAAGTTGGTATTTGAGGTAAGGAAAGTTAAGTGACTTGCCCAAGAGCACAAGCAGTTGCAGTGGAATTTGAATCAGATTTCCATAGTTCTCAGCCCACTGCTATAACCATTAGGCTAGTCCTCCTCTCCTCACTTTTACTAATCAACCTGGATCTTCTCATTCAAGGCTTGGACCTCCAAACTATACAATTCAGTGCAGAACTTAGAAAGCACTTGTGCTATTGACTAGAATTGCAATGCAAATGACCTATGGAATGTTATAGTTAGGAAAAGATCCAGGGGCCAATGTTCAGTGATACTCATCCAGGTAGAAGCGGCTTCTATCCGGATAAGTCCCATTGATTGGATCATACCTGGATTATCAGCAGCACTTACTTGGATACTGTTGCTGAAAATCCAGGCAGACCACCTTGGCATGATCCAGGCAATGCCAGGGCAGTCCAGTGCAGAGAGTTTTGAGGCCAATACAGACTGGCACAAGTTGAATATTGTCCATTCGTTCTTTTAGGTGGTTTATCTAACCTGTAAACTAGCAGTCTTCAGTTTTATTACCGAGCATCTGAAATAATAGTTCTTTTCTTCTGGAAAGTAGGCATCAGGTCTCTTGTATGGTTCATCTATGACCACTCAAAAAAACAACAAGCAGCCAACCTGTGTCTGCTCTTAAACAGGGGAAAAGTCTCAAATACTGATGCCTCCTGTGTAATTTTCAGGAGGACATACAGAAAAAGTCATCATCGACTAAAAAACCCCTGGATAAACAATAATTTTTTTGTTGCAAAATTATTGTATATTTTTTATTATTTTATTGTTTATTTTTAAATTACTTGCTGCTCATTTCAGCTTATGTGTAATACATTCAAAACGTTGGTGGGTTAAAACATTTCTTGAACCCGCCACAGATAAGATAAGTGGCGGGTTCAAGTGAAATTTTTTAACCCACCAACTTTTTGAATGTATTACACATAAGCTGAAATGAGCAGCAAGTAATTTAAAAATAAACAATAAAATAATAAAAAATATACAATAATATTGCAACAAATAAATTATTGTTTATTCAGGGTTTTTTTAGTCGATGATGAATTTTTCTGTATGTCCTCCTGAAAATTACACAGGAGGCATCAGTATTTGAGACTTTTCCCCTGTTTAAGAGCAGACACAGGTTGATTGCTTGTTGTTTTTTGATTGTATCAACATTTTGCAAGCAGCCTTTGATCAGTTTTGAGATTTCATCTATGACCACACCAAATTAAGACCTGTTTTAATATATTGGTTTTGAAAATATTTGGTTCTTCTTTCGAAGACAAGAATGCAAGTGTATGCCATAGATGTTTTAATCTTAAGGCTGTACTAACTATATTTACCCATCACCTATGTTTAGGAGATCTTCTGTACACTCATCATGGAAACGTCATAGGTGGTCCATTTGGAAATCTTTCTTTTGCCTCCCTTAATGTCCATTTTAAGAACAGAGTCAAGTAGGAATGATTTATTTTCAATGGGGCATGATGCAAAAGTGTGCAACTTACAATTTTGCATCAGTAAAGGTAAGATATCATTCGTACGTTACACAAATGTAAGGTATGATATTCAACATTTTTCTGGTAAATTCAGGTATTATTTGAACAAACCCTGACCACCCCCTCCTCTATCCCCACAGACTGGATATATTTTGTCCAGACAACTCAATAGACAAGTTTATTTGGTTAGATCTGGGTAGAATTTGAGGCATGCTAAGAGTGTGGTTAGGCCAAGGGGGTGATTTTATAAGACAGTGGCTAGGTTTGAAGGGCAAGGAAGTGCCTATTTTTTTGTCAGTTTCATAAAGACACATAGAAATTGCATCTAAATTGCAGGTGTGGACCTGCTCAAGAGCAGGTGTAAATTCTGCACATACAATATGTGCATATATGCGTATTTTATAAAATACACACATGAATCATGACTCCACCCAAACGCTACACCTGAGCATGCCTACTATACAAGTATGTACCAGCTTGCACCAAATGTACTCTTAAGCTTTATCTAGTTTTATAGATCTCATTTACATGCACACATTAGCATTTTATATGTGAAAATGGTTGATAAAGTTACCCTCCAACTGGATAACGTTAAATATCAGCACTATCCAGTTAAAGTTATCTGATTAAGTTGAGCTACACAAATAGATGTGCTGAGGGTAGCCAGATAACTTACCTGGTTAACTTTAGGTGAATATATTCTGTAGTAGGGATGGGTAGCTAGAAAAGTTTCATTTCATGTTGCTTCCATGCCATTTGTGGCCTATCCAGTTTGCTTATCCATATCATCTATTGCCCCTTCCTCTCCTTTAGAGATCCTATGTACTTGTCCCAAGCTTTCTTGGATTCAGATACAGTACTGTTTTTGTCTCTACCACTTTCCCCAGGAGGCGTTCCATGAATTCACCACCCTTTCAGTGAAGAAGTATTTCCTCAGGTTACTTCTGAGTCTATCCCCTTTCACCTTCATCCTATGCCCCCTCGTTCCAGAGCTTCCTTTCAATTGAAAGAGACTAACCTCCTGTGACTTTATGCCACATGATAGGTATTTAAACTACTCTATCATGTCTCCCTCTCCCGCCTATTGGCACACTATTGGGAAAATAGCGCACATTCTTTCAAAAGAATGCAGACTATTATCGGCAAATGAAAATAAAAACACAAAATGTCATGGTCTTTTTCTGCTCATTTTTGTTTGTTAACAACATGTAGTGATATGTTATTGACATTTCCCCGTGTTGTTGCAAATGACAGCCCATCCCTATTCTTCAGTATGATTTAATTGCTTCCAGAGGACAGAAAAGGAAAACGTCACGATAGTTGACCAAAATTTGGATTGTGAGTGATAAGGTGCTTCAGGTGATCAGAATAAAACAAACACTGCCAACAAAGAAGAGAAATTCCTAAGTAATTATAATGGCAATAATGAAAGCTCTTTCCCACCTATTTGCAGGCTCAATGTGGCTTACATAATACCGTAAAGGCATTCGCCAAGTTCGGTAGGGGACAAGTACAAAAGATGTTATGGTAGTATAGGGAAGATAAGATTCAGTCACATGGGGTTAAAGTTAGGAGGGTTTGATAATGTCCAATACGATTCTTGATAGTGAAGTGTTGCAGGGTTAAGGCATTTAAGTTGGGTCAGTCGGGTATGCCTTTCTGAATAGGTGAGTCTTTAATGATTTCCTGAATTTTAGGTGATCGTGGGTTGTTTATTTTATGTGATATCCTGGGAAATAGTATTATTGGTTTGATTTGTATTCCTGGTTGGGTTTTTATTTGTTGTTTGTTTTGTTTTGTTTGGCTTTGCTTCCCAATTACCAGTGTTGCCATCTAGTTTCCTCTAAGCTTCATTGGATCAATTCCTTCTAAACAGGATTCTTGTAAATGGGAACAAAGTATCTGAGACTTAGATATACACATATGATGAAAACCTTACCATTTCTAATAAAATGTTGAAAGTTTCATATGCAAATGCCAGAAGTATGACAGGTAAAATTACAGTTAGAATTAATGGCAGCCAGTGATGGATATGACTTTACTGCAATCACTGAGGCTTGGGAACATTCTCATGAATAGAAAGTAAGTATAGCAAATTACATACTATTCACAAAATATGCTTTGAACACAATGCTGGTGGTGTCTGCTTTCATATCAGGCCCAGCCCATTATAGAAAGGGATTTAGTGCATGTCTTTCCCAGCTGTACCTTGAGGTGAATTACATTCAGGGACAATAGGTATTTCCCCATCCCCAGAGGGCTTATAATCTAACCGGCTGATATTTAAAACCATTTAACTGGCCAGGAACAGCACCTGGCCAGTTAAACGGTACTTATCCTGCTATCTGGTGATATTCAGTGTTTAGCGGATAGCTGGTTATATCTCACGACATAACCGCTTATCTGCCAATATTCAGCACATTACAAACTAAATTTGGCAGCCACATTTGGCCACCAAAATAGCAGGTATATCTTTGGCCAGTTTAAACTTAACCGGCCAGTGCAGAATATTGTCTTGGCCTGTTAAATTTAAACTGGCCAAAATACACCCAGATATTCAATGCTGATCACCAGAAATGGCCCGGCTACCTCCCTAAGTGCCTGATATCCAGCCTGTAGCAGAAAGCGGCTTGTACACTGGTCAGAAGCCGTGGGCTGAATTAACCTCTGATATTCAATGCTAGGGCATGTCTGGCCTCTGGCACTGAATATCCAAATTGTGTGGCAACCCAGAAGTTAACCAGGCACCGTCCAATACTCATACCAGTGCCAGTTAGCTTTATCTGGTTAACAAGAGGGGAAGTTATCAAGCTGCAGTTAAAGTCACCACCAATCCCTCCACAGCACAGCTCTGCCATGACAAAGAGTGGCTCATCATGTATTCAATGAACAGATGTCACCCTTACCTTTTTGTGAAGGTGTTTGAATAGTGCCAGCTCCATTTTTCACTGCCTCCAGTTCCCTCATTGTTCTGTCCTCCGACAGCCTCGCACTAGTTTATAACGTGATACTAAAATGTGTGTAATGCCTTTACTGTTATTCTCAGTTCCAAGGACTATCATTGCTGCAGTTTCTCACTGGAAAAATACATGAGCAATGCACTGTGGGTAATGTAGTTCACAGGCAGTGCAACCACACTTGTTTGGCTGTGTAAGAACTGTTACCACTGGTTGTGAGGCTGGTCACACCTTCCCTCTCTCTCTCTGCCAAGCTTGGCTCTTTTGTCTTCCTGTTCAGTCTTACTATCTGTCCTCAGAGGTCAGCCAGGTATGACCTTTCCCTCCTACCTCTAGGACTACCCCTTGCTATCCGATGGCAGGCTCTGTCCCCAGTGGTCTCTATCTGCTTCTCCCTGTGTGAAGCTCCACCACTTCTTTGTGCTTTCAGCCACACGGGGCTTCTTTCACCATTATAGCCAGGGACATAGAGCTAACACCATCTGGCTCCACACAGCTCTGTCCTGCTGAGAACGCCCTGTAAAGAACCTGGTTTTTACCCTGTGAATATCTTCTTCCAAATGAGATATCGCACATTCCAGTCACCCAGCTTTGGACTATTTCTACCTGTTCAACTACCTTCCCCTCCCCCTGCAATACAACTACCTCTCTTCAGATCTCCACCTCCCACAACCTCCAGATTAAGAAGTCTCTGTATCCTGAACATCTATCTGTGAGTAAATTATCTGTGATTTATTCAATAAAAGAGACTTCATAAAATAAGAGACTTCAGGTGATTGCTGTGCCAGGGTTATGCTCCATGATATTGGGGCTTCTAATTACCAAGCTCCAAGAGTCATGACAGTAAAAACCAGAATTAAAACTTAAACAGCTATTGGAGAAAGCTCAGCAGGATGTGCCTTTGAAACAGCCATCTGCACTGTGTTTAAAGAAATCAGTGACTCTGCTTGCACTGCCTATGTTAATTGAAATGCATATAAGTGAACTTGCAGCTAAAGAAAGCAACATTGGACCCTTTAAAGTTTAAAAGCATCTATCAGAAGAACTTAGTTGTGAAAAAGCAGAAGATTGTGGCGTTCTAAACTCAAACCAGAAGCTGTGCTAGCCAGCCCTGCATGTCCTAAGGGTGATTGAGTTAATTGCAATTCTATTGTGTTTCTAAGTATTCTTCCTTGCTCCAGAGCAGCCCCCACCACTTCTGGGTCATCAGTAAATAAAGCCAGCAGCTAAAAAGTCAGAGAGAGAGAAGAAAACTGTTTTTGTGTTGACAAACCCGTGAACGTTTAGCCTTCAAGCAAGCATAAGAAGTTAAGAGATATAAGGAATTAAACTGGCTGTGGCAGATCTATTAGAAATTTTGAAGTGAGACATCAGAGTGAGCCAAAGAATGTGCAGCTAGCTCTTTGTTTGAATATCACACCTCTGTGATCACTGAAGACACTTGGAAGGTCCCCCTCCCCTCTCCCTCCAGCCTCAGAAATCTGAGCCCTGAAGGTCTTTGGGCAAGGAGGGCAGGAAGCAATCTGTTGCTAGGTTACTGCTTGAAGGGACAGCCCTGACTCAGAGCTACTCTCTCTAGTCCCCCCTCCCTCCTCCTTTGCCCAGTAACATAACAGTGAAACTTGATCCAGTTGATTTCAGCACCTTGAGAAGCAAACTGCTCCCTGACCCAGCACAGGGAGAGAAGCCACTAGCACATTTTCAGCACAGCTTCATACTGAGTAATCTTTACAGCCCCCTGCACACAAGAGCTGACCTTTCATTTAATAAAGACAGAGAAGCAAACCAGTGCAGGATGGCAGAACTTAATGCCTTACAGACAGGACCAGATGAAGAGACCCCTGCACCAGGCACACAGAAACAGCCAGAGGGCAGCGCAGGGTTCAAGGGCAGAAGAACTTGCCAGTTAACCCAGAAATTCCTGGAAACTTATCAAGCAAAGCAGGAAAAGTACAGCGAGAAACTAATTGAGCGCTGGGAGGAAGTGGAAGAAAGTATACGTAGCGCTGCAAAGGCAGGAGCAGACAATGACGCAAGATCCTCCAGGTCACGTACAACAAATCGCTCCAACCATTTGAAAACCAGCGAGGCAGCCTTCCAAATGAGGGCCCTCATTGAACAAGAAACCGCCCTGAAGTTAAAACGAGCTGCGCTAGAGGCCGAGGCAGCACATAGAGAAGCTGAGGCAGCACATAGAAAGGCTAAGGCTGCATATAAAATTGCTGAGCTGGACATCATGATGGAAGCGCTCCAACACGAGAAAGAGGTAGCAGCACTTGAGGCAAAGGCCAAGGTCTTAGAAGCTGCTGTGGGTCGGAACCATGGAAAGAACCGACTCAGCCACCTTGCCTCGGAAGACTACGCTCCTCGAGCCAAAACTCATGCGATGGCACACACCCCATCACCTACTAGCGCATTAAAGCAACTCGAGTCAGAAGAACCCTCATATACCGAGGAACCTGATCTACTTTCGTCAGAGTTTAACGCACCCGAGATGAATAAACCTAAAGCAGAGCACACTATGGAGGCAAGCTCGTACGACAGTGACCCACACGCAAGCACGCACACGGATGCACTACCACTAGCACTCGCCCCAGAAAGATGCGCTAACAGAGACGCTCCATCTCAGCCACAGAGTCTGAGCCTTCACACAGACTGGGGGCAGGAGAGACACGAGCAAGAATGCTCACCGCCGAGTCTGAGCCCTTGCACAGGGCAGAAGCAAAAGGGAAATGAGCAAGAACGTTCACCGCAGAGTCTGAGCTCTCGCACAGGGCGGAAGCAAAAGGCAAACGAGCAAGAACGATCACTGCAGAGCCTGAGCCCTCACACAGGGCAGAAGCAAAGGGGAAATGAGCAAGAATGCTCACCGCAGAGTCTGAGCCCTCACATAGGGCAGAAGCAAAAGGGAAACAAGCAAGAACGCTCACCGCAGAGTCCGAGCCTTCACGCAGACTGGGGGCAGGAGAGACACGAGCAAAAACGCTCACCGCAGAGTCTGAGCCCTCGCACAGGGCAGAAGCAAAGGGGAAATGAGCAAGAACACTCACCGCAGAGTCTGAGCCCTCACATAGGGCGGAAGTGAAAGGGAAACGAGCTAGGATGCTCATCGCAAAGTCTGAGCCCTCACACAGGGTGGAAGCACAAGAGACCGGAGCAGTCGCTCTCAAGCAGAATATCGGCTGAACTCCCTTGGTCTAAACCAGAGGGAGCTGGACAGCCACACTCTGTATCAAGCTTCGGAAAGGCGCAAGCCAACCAACTGGTAGTGACGTCAGCTGCTCGACTTAAAGCCACAGCAAGAGATGAGCCAGCAGAGTGTCTGACCAGCAAAGATCTGGGGAGCGCAGAGCTTACCCAGTCCAATGACCACCCCGAGCGCCACAGGATGGGGAAATCCGATTCCGAGGATGCCATAGCAAGTATGAAGCTTACTCCTAAGCAAGAGAAGCACACGATGCTGCAGGGGCTGAGAAAGGAAACAGCCGCACGTGTAGAAGAATTGAATTCAGATCATCCTGCCAAAAATGGCAGAGTACCTATCAAGGGTACAGAACATGGCAACAACCAGAGCGTCTATGCCGTACACTCAGATGATGCCGTACCGAGTTCTAACCCCGCATCGAATCATGGCGGGGAGACGGAGGAGGAGAAGGCACCAACATTCCAAGCCACTCCGAGATGCACGAAGGTGTGTGAAGAAAACTGCGAAGGTAGATGCCGCACCAAGACATGCTTGACCGAAGTGCACCTTGAAGGACGACGTGACAAAGCAGCCAAAATGTACGTTGTCATAAATGAGCAGAGCAACAGGCCTCTTGCAAGATCAGAGCGCCATGACCTGTTCGACATCCACCAAAACTACGCCCAAGACAGCATCAAAACTTGTGCAAAGGCCATACAGACGGCAAGGCAAGCAGCAAGTGGTTACGCGATAGAGGCTACGAATGGCGACGCCATGCCACAGTCACTCACAAAGTTTGAACGTGACCACATACCAAATGACAAGGGCGAGAGTCCCACGCTACAGGCTGCCCGGAATCACCCTTACCTGAGGCCCACCACCGACCAGCTTGCATACTTGAAGCCAGACGCTGAAATCTCGCCTTTGCCAGACAGAGATGCACCAGAACCCCTGGGTATCCATGAATCAGGCAAGAGCCCATGCAGTGCTCCCTATGCACACCCACTCAACTTGGGGGGGACAACGGCAGGCGATGCCTGCCTCAAGCGAACAAGAAAGTCAAATGTCAAGGTACTTCACACCAATGTCCTAGACAGCGGGTGCTCTTCCTTGTTCGAGCCATGTACCAACCACTTAACCACCAAAGAAGCTTCCGCCCAGAAGGAACAGAGCATTGTCCCAACACTCTACAAAACAGTCTCTCCAGCAGACCTAGGAGAACACCTGGGAAGCTCAGTGTTCCAGAACACCAAAGATGGAGACGAACCAGCCTTTTCCATAAAAGATAAAGAGTTCCTGAGCATGATGAAGAAAGAGTTCAATAAAGATGAGTCATTCCCTTCAGTAGACCATGCCAGAGACCTGAAAGATCTAGACTTGGGTGTGGACACACTCTCGTTTCAACGCCGCCTTGGCCTAAGCTGGGAATTCACCCTTTGGGTCTCCACCCAGCTGCAACAGCGCACCCAACGAAGCATCCTGTCTACAGTGAATGGCCCGTATGATCCTCCACCAAGATTTCGCTTCCTGGACCACCCGAAGAAGCACAAGCACAGAGAGTCACCATCCTCCCATGAAGACCAAAGACTCAAAGACTCTCTCTCTCTTTTGTGTTGTTGTTGTCTGTCTCTCGTTTCAGCTCCTGTGTGATGAAGAAGATGACCCTACAGCCAGTACCACAATTGTGGTCGTGATCCCCCTCTGGTCCACACCTTGTCCTGAGGGTCAGCTGCTGTGCTGGCTACTGTCTGCGTGTTTCTCTACGGTGTGTGTCAAGCCTCACTTTGGGTTCTGTGTGTTTCCTGCCTCTGTCCTGTTTATAAGGAAGTGTAGCACTTCTACCTCGTTCATAGTCCGTGTGCCTATGGGCACTTCTGCCTCAGTCTGGTTGTGTGCTGGGTTCAACCTTCAGCCGTAGTTCTGTTGTTTGTCTGTATAGGTCAGATTTGTGTCCTGCCTAGTCAGCCTTGCTTGTTCTAGTTCTCCTCTACCTTAGCTTCAGCCTTAGTTCTGTTCTTTGTCTCTGTAGGTCAGTTTTGTGTCCCGCTTAGCCTGCCTTGTTCGTTCTAGTCCCTCTCTGCCTTAGCTTCAGCCTTAGTCCTGTTGTTTGTCTGTGAGGGCTAGCTTTGTATCCTGCTTGTGTCTATCCTGGTTGTCCAGCTCCAGTTCCCTGCCTGCTCGTCTCTGCTTTGTTTGCTTTCAGCTCCCGTCCAGCTTGTTCGAGTATCCTGAACCTGGTTCCAGCATCTTGAATCCTGTTCCTGCTAAGCCAAGTCCGTCCCAGCAACTGGTTCCAGCCAAACCAAGCTTGTTAGTCCAGTCCTGCTCGGGAGGTTTGCCTCCTGCTGCCGTTCGACGACAATAGGTCAAGAACTCACGTTGTTCCAGAGTTCGCGACTGTTTGTATGAAGCCTGGGATCGTGACAGCCGGTGGACAGCCTGAATGTCAATAATGGACCTTGCATGCGATTAATTTGATAAAGTGTGATAATAAGGATAGTGGTATCTACCGATACCAGGTGGGGAGTGTTCTGTCCTCCGACAGCCTCGCACTAGTTTATAACGTGATACTAAAATGTGTGTAATGCCTTTACTGTTATTCTCAGTTCCAAGGACTATCATTGCTGCAGTTTCTCACTGGAAAAATACATGAGCAATGCACTGTGGGTAATGTAGTTCACAGGCAGTGCAACCACACTTGTTTGGCTGTGTAAGAACTGTTACCACTGGTTGTGAGGCTGGTCACACCTTCCCTCTCTCTCTCTGCCAAGCTTGGCTCTTTTGTCTTCCTGTTCAGTCTTACTATCTGTCCTCAGAGGTCAGCCAGGTATGACCTTTCCCTCCTACCTCTAGGACTACCCCTTGCTATCCGATGGCAGGCTCTGTCCCCAGTGGTCTCTATCTGCTTCTCCCTGTGTGAAGCTCCACCACTTCTTTGTGCTTTCAGCCACACGGGGCTTCTTTCACCATTATAGCCAGGGACATAGAGCTAACACCATCTGGCTCCACACAGCTCTGTCCTGCTGAGAACGCCCTGTAAAGAACCTGGTTTTTACCCTGTGAATATCTTCTTCCAAATGAGATATCGCACATTCCAGTCACCCAGCTTTGGACTATTTCTACCTGTTCAACTACCTTCCCCTCCCCCTGCAATACAACTACCTCTCTTCAGATCTCCACCTCCCACAACCTCCAGATTAAGAAGTCTCTGAATCCTGAACATCTATCTGTGAGTAAATTATCTGTGATTTATTCAATAAAAGAGACTTCATAAAATAATAGAGACTTCAGGTGATTGCTGTGCCAGGGTTATGCTCCATGATATTGGGGCTTCTAATTACCAAGCTCCAAGAGTCATGATACTCATAGTTTTCTTGTACTTCACCCTTCAGTGCCCCAGTGCTCACTTTCCATGTTTATCTCTTTGACACTATTTTGCATCACAGTACATCAGTGTTGCAGCAACTGCACAGCATTCATCCCTTCAATTTCATGACCATTAGGTCTGCAGTACAGTTTAGCTTTTATCAATCTGCAGAATCATCTTCTCTGGTTTGCACTGTGTACTAAACCCTCCTCACTGGATAGGGGGCCTCCATGTCTGTGCATTCCTCCTCTGTGTCTGTGCATTCCTGTATTCAAATAGCAGTCTGTGGTGTAATTGGGGTAGTGTTTGTATTAGTAAGGCCCCCACAAGATTACTAGGCATGTACAACAAATGGGATCACGTGCAATGGCGTCAGGCAAGACATAATAGTGTTAGCAGATGACATATGATATCCAAACATTGTAATCAACATGCATTACATCACCTAGGGACCACATTCCAACAGTACTACTATGTGGGCCACATGCACACCAGTGTGATAGGCTGTGGGAACTGTCTCCAGAGATTTAATGATGTCAGAGGATGGCCCTCTGCCACCTGGGATAGAGCTCTGCCTCATGCCGGAGGACCACCCTGCAGGGCTCTAGACTCTCCTCCTCTGAGAAATTAAGCAGCCTCTTCTTTGGAACTATATTTGTCATGTGACTTCCAGCCACAGAGGGCACTAGAGTGTTAAAACAATCTGTTATATCTTATTTGGCATTACCTGAATATCCTCTTAATGCTATGCTTTATATAAGTGAGAGGTGCTCAGTGAATACAACTTTGCTTGGGAATTAAAGTGTGGCTTTTATTTAACTCAAATTAACAGTATAATTTACTAATTAATAGTATAATTAACTATTTTAATTAAGATCTGATTAAAGAAGTATCTAGAAACTTACAATCTCTGTGTTTCAATAAGATGGTATGTTTAACATTTCCGCACAGAGTCATTACCACAAATTTACTCTAGGTTACCCCCTTGCTTGTTTGAATGGACTTAGACTGTGCTATCTGCTGTCAGGCTAGTACTGTTCCAAAAATAGGCTGATTTAAATAAATAAAAAAACAGAATTTCACTGAAGCAGCATTTCTGATGTTAGCTTAATTTGAATAGGAATGTCTCACCTCTTTCCAGGGAGAGATCATTGCTCCCCCTTTTTGGTGAGACATCTTTCTCTATAGCACATCTTTCCAGTCCATCTGCTGTGCTAGAGTCCACCTTTTTTTTCAAATACTCCAACTCACTCTCCCACTTTTACTCTCCCACTCCCCTCCTCTCATTTTTACTCTTCCTCTCTCACTCCCTCTGGCTAATATCCAGGAAATCCCATGTAAGTGGAGGAGTAGCCTAGTGGTTAGAGCCCCAGTCTTGACATCCAGAGGTGGCCAGTTCAAATCCCACTGCTACTGCTTGTGATCTTGGGCAAGTCACTTAACCTTCCAGTTCCTCAGGTACAAACCTAGATTGTGAACCCTCCAGGGACAGAGGAATACCCAGCATACCTGAATGTGACTCACCTTGAGCTACTACTGAAAAAGGTGTGAGCAAAATCCAAATAAAAATAAAATGTTATATAGGATTTGTCTCCATAGCTATTAATAGTATGTCCTGACAGAATAACATGGAAGTAATGGAGCTTTGCAATTTATTATTGGTCCAGCTTAATAAGGATTAGATCAAGGGAATTGGTCCTATGTTACAAAGGCCTAGCCAACTTAAGCATACTAAACCCATTCTCTGGTAGGCCCATCAAAGGAGAGTCTCTGCAGACCTACCCTCTGACCAGCTTCACGAGTGGACATAGTTATCTGATTGTCATAAACCTACTGACCTTTCACCATGGTTCTTTTGTCCCATGATCTTACCTAAAGTAAACAGTCCAGCCTGGATCAATATTGCTGACAGCTTAATTCTCCTAAAAATACAGTTCAGGCCTGGTCTGGACAGCTAAGAAGCAAGCCTAATTTAATCTAACTTCACTATAGCCTATAGGCCCAAAGCCACCCCAAAAACTAACCATAAAGGGAGATAAAAGCAGGAGATCTACATGGCTTACAGTATGTAACTAGTTATTATGCATCATATAACCTGGTATATGGCTCCATATGCCCGGTTCAAAGAGAATCCATGTGTGTGGAGAACTCAAAAGATCCCACAGAGTGACGCAGGAAGCAAAAAGAAGTGGGAAGTGAGACCACGGTTTCCAGAGATCAGAGCTCACAATGTATTGAATTAAAATAAAGTTTTGTTATAAATCAAAGTGACCCAACAGAACATTGTGTTTGGGCCAAAAGGCCTGCATCAGGAGTCTTTGTAACACAACGTTGTGTTTCGGCCAAAAGGCCTGCATCAGTAGTCTAAAAATGTGTAAATATGTATAAATATGTGTAATATAATACATAAAAACTTATGTGACATATAGACATAATATACAATCAAAATAATAATAAAATGTAGAACAAATAAATTACAACTAGCTTTATATAAAAAACATAATCATAAAATGAATATAAACTAATTGTGTATAATTGGATCAATTATGCTAATGTGAATGATTAACATCTGCATGGATTGTACTAATGTGAATGATTAACATATTTATGGATAAAAAATATAATAATAATAACAAAAGGATATTGAAATGTTTGTAAACCAACCTTAGTATAATTTCTGAGTTAAAACCTCAATGAGTAAAATCGTAAGAACCGCAGTAAAAAAACAAAATGGTCTGTGAGAAGAAGAATGAAGAGAACATAAAAGATGGGAATATACCACATCTAACAAAAAAACATAAAGCAAATAAAAAAACGTGTAACAACAATTTAACAGTCGTGGTGCCTGTACGAGGAGAGGTAACAAAATGATCTCAGAATATATGCACAGTGCATAGGAAATAGCAAATAGAGAGAAAGAAGTGTGCTTGAATGATGGTGACTTATTTGTGTGTGCATGAGTGCAGAGGTGGGAGTGATGTGCAAAAGTGATGACATGAATATATAGAAAGAGAGACCTTGTGAAGCATCATGGCATTAAAAGGAGATTAAAAGCGTAGATGAAGAAAAATAATAAGTGAACATTAATGAATACCAGAAACCCGATAGGAGTGGAAAAATGATAAAAGCCCGAAGTGAATAAGAAGACACATAAAGTGCCGACATGAAAATACATAATTGTGAGAATGCCAAGCGGCATATCAATGGACAGAGACCAAAAACATTGTGTTGAGTCACTTTGATTTATAATAAAACTTTATTTTAATTCAATACATTGTGATCGCAGATCTCTGGAAACTTCCATATGCCCGGCTACCAAGAAACTTGTTCCTGGGTATGTAGCACCATATATCCAGTTTCAAGGTCATCTGCACCAGGATCCATGGCTATTGAAATCCCTGGCTAATTCTTTTCTTACACCAGCTGGGCTCTGTTGTCATGGGTTAGGACTATTTCCTTGCTGATATGACTCGCATAGTACAGTTGCCCCTCTTTGCCATTTGTGAACACTTTTTTGGAAATACTGTGAACTATTTGCCCCTGAAACAAAAATGAAGACTAACCAAAACAATCAATATTGCAAACAACAAAGGAAATGAACCATAATAAATATTTTGGGGCTGACCATCCCTACTGGTTTGGTTGCCTTTTCGTTGTCTGCATATTTCCTTTCACTGTTTTTCAGTCCACGTTTTTTTCCTTTTCCTAATATACCGTTTGCCCCCTTCTTTGATTAAATGGAGTCAATATAAGCCTAAAAAACTTATTCCCCCTCAGGCACATTAATAATGATTATTTGCTTTATCTGCCTTTAGCCCACAAAGCGCTTTTGTCAAACAGATAACCTGGGAATAGCACTTTTG
This sequence comes from Microcaecilia unicolor, assembly GCF_901765095.1. Lineage (NCBI taxonomy): Eukaryota > Metazoa > Chordata > Amphibia > Gymnophiona > Siphonopidae > Microcaecilia > Microcaecilia unicolor. The sequence continues at coordinate 65,265,335 of NC_044033.1, read as the reverse complement.
TTTAAAGTGATGTTCTCTACCAGACAAATAGAAACAACAGAGGAGTGAACTCATTCTGTGTACTTTATCTAATAGGATATTAACATCAAAGCCTTTTGTTGTAATCTGTTAAATCCTAGCACTGTCAAACAACCAGTCAAAACATAAACAACTCAGCTTCAATCACTGAAACCTAATGAAAGGGGACAGCTGGCTCCAGACTTGGCTTTGACTGTGAGGCTGGTGGATTCCTATGATGTACAGCAAAGAAAAAATGCAAAAATTAAAACTTGGCATAGTTTAGAGGAATATATTATAGATAAAAAAGTATACAGAGTTTTCAATCTGCCACTTCCTGAACTGATTGCTGAGTGTGGCTTTCATTTTATCAATGTACTAAAAAGGCAGTCAATGCATACTGTTTTGATGCTGTACTTAAATTCACCTATTTACAGACTACCCTTCATGTTTTACTTTTTTTTCTTTGCTTACTCGGGCCCTTTTACCAAGCCGCACTAAAAAGTGGCTGGCGCTGTTGTCAGTGTGTGGGTTTTCCATACACTGTAGCCACTTTTAGTGTGGCGGTAAAACAGTCACATTTCCATATTGTTATTTAATGACCACTCGCTAATTTCCCAATTATCGTGGGAACCCTTGACACCTATTTTATTGGTGCAAAAGGCTCCCGTGCTTACCCCACGGTAATCAGTGCCCACACCACCCGATTAGTGCATGGCACACCTACTCTCCACCTACAATCACACCTCCCATGCTGAAAAATAAAAAATATTTTTCAGCATGGGATTAGCGCACATTGATGGGCACAGTACCATGGGATGCCTCAGCATATCCTGCATCAGTGCTTTTTCCAACATGGTAGGCTGTTCCTAGTAGTAGGTGGACTAGGCATCTGCATAGGGTTGCATCAGTGTAGCAATTGAGCTGAAACAGATCTGAGCACGGCACTAAATCAGAGCCAGCACGGGGCCTTTCAGCACATGTGCGTGTTCTAGGCCTGCCACATCCTGTCCCCTTTGAAAGCAGGAAGTTTGCATTGAAAGGGACTGGTTGCATGGGATCCGAGGGCATGCATGTGCTCAAAGGCTATCACACCGCGTGTATCACTGCTACATCCCTGGACAGATCAATGTGATATTGTGGTGATGACAGGTATGAGAGGGGGAGGAAAGGGAAAGGAAAAAGGAGGGAGAAGGAAAAAGGAGAGATGTTGGATCTGGGGGTTGGGGAATGGAAGAGAAGGGGAGATGCTAGACACAAAGGGTGGAGAAGGGAAGAGAAGGAGAGATGCTGCACTACAAAGAAGCTTGGAAAGAAATACTGCTGGACATGGAGTAGGAGGAAGGGAAGAGAAGTGGAGAAGATGGACATGGGGCAGGAGAGAGAGACAGAGGAGTATTTAGTGAAAAGTTGTGTAAAAGGCTGGAGAGGGGAAGGGAAGAGTCAAAGGGCTAGGTTAAGGGAGATGGAAAGCAGTAGAATTAGAGATTGAAGACTGAATTGTGAAAAGGAGGATTAAATCTGAATGAATAGAAAAGCAGAAAAATAAACGGAAGAAAGCTGAAAGGTCAGTGTCAGAGATGGATACAGAAGAGAAACTGAAGACAGGAAGAGAGAAAAGAAAAGAAATGGAAAATGGACAGAAGTCACAGAAACCCATGCCCTGATATTTGAAACAATTTAAGCAGGCAAGAAAGGCTCAGCATGCCGGTCGCCAATATTCTCTGACATTAACCAGGCAGTGGCACTGAATATTGGCATTAACCGGCCATTTTGCAAGTGGACGGGAGAGGGGTGTTCTGGACGCAAAGTTGGGGAGGAGCCAGGAGTTATGTAATATTCAGTGCCAGTAGCCACAGAGCTAAGTGACCAAATATGATTACATAAATAGCAATCCTAACTTTAGTCACTCATAGGCTGATGATCAAAGGCAAACACAAGCATGAGAGGCCATTAGCACCGGACTAGAACCCACATTTGCCAGCACCTGATGATCAGAGCTGGCGAGCACATGTAACAATCAGCTCGCTGGCTCTGAATGCTAATTGCATGCAAATGCATGCTAAACAGGAGAATTAATATTCTTCCCCAATGCTCAGCGGGTAGCACACCAAACAAGAGTGTTGCTCTCGTGGCGAACTCTGCACAAGCTCAGATGGCATTAGGGTTTGCCAGGGCATTGAGGAGGGATGGGGATACCCTGTCCAACATGAATTTGTATGCTTCCAGGCTCCCCCCCCCTCAAAACATAAGGGCCTGGAAGTCCAATGTACCACCAGACCCCCTTCCCCCCCCCCCCCCAAACACAAGGGGATGGAGGTCTGGTGGACTTCCAGATTCCCCTACCCCCACACACAAAATCCCCCTCCAATAAAAATATCTGGTGGTTCAGTGGGACCCCTACTAGCCCCCCAATCCACTCAGGGTCTGGCCTGGTGGTCTTGTGCTCCCAGACCCCTAACCCCCCCCAAGACCTGCCCTGCTTGGTGCATCCTTGGATATGCTGGATGGGGCTTCACTAACAAGGGAATTTCTCCCTTATATGGTAGTGAAACTCTGCCTAGTGCATCTCAGCATGCACTGGCAGGGCAGGGCACCAACATTTTCCCTCCTCCTGTTTCAAGGTAAAGGGGAGGTCTGGGAGGGCACTAGACCACCAGGCCATCCCCTGGGTGGGTGGGGGGTCTAGTAGGGGTCCCACTGGACCACCAGGTTTTTTTTATTGTTGTGGGAGGTAAGGGGTCTGGAGGTCCACCGTACCCCAAGGATTTTGTGTCGGAGGGCATGGCCTTTGGTTTGACAAGTCAGGGTTTTTTTTTTTTACAACCTGGACACGACAAACCTCTTCTGTGGGAAAATTGTGCATGACCGCATGCCCAGGCACAATCCTCCCACAGAAGTCCCCCGATAATGTTATTAACGCTGATCATAGGGAAGTTAATTCCTCTCGCTGTTCTGGTGGTATTTTTTCCCACGCTATTTGGAACAGCGTGGGGAACTGATCATTGGGGCCTTAGCTCTGTGGATGCCGGCACTGAATACTGGCCAGCAACTGCATAGCTTCCGGATAGTGGCCAGTAGCATACGAAGGTCGCTCTTCCTCCTGACCCCTCCAGTATGACTTGATACCCCTTCCTGGATGCCCACAACAGAATCCCCCCACCCCAATATTATGTAAACACTCCAACTAATTCCACACTCCCTGACCAAGTACAAGGTCCCTTTCACTTCCAATCCCCTCTCCTTCTCCCCTCCTCAAGAACAAGATCCCTTTCGTGCTGATTCTCCCTCCTTCCCCCCACCCCAAGTACAAGGTCCTCCCAACATGGATGCCCCCACCCCTCCACCCCCTCTAGGCCCCACCACCACCTGAAGCCCATGGCCTACCTTTAAAATCACTGGTCCAAAAGGCAGGAGCATTACCCACTTGCTCCTGCTAATCACAGCTCCAGCATCAAATTGGCTGCTGCAACCTCTAGTAGCTGACCACTGACGGCTGAATATTGACCAGACAGTAAAGAGAAAACAGGCAGATGATGGCAGAACCTGAGACTAGAAGCAATATAATTAGAAAAGTAAATTGGCTAGAACAAATATAGGAAAAACAATTTAATTTTGAGTTTAATGATTGGAACATGCCAGTTTCGGAATTCACATCTGCTTTGTTTATATTTTGAAAGGTAAGTCTCAACTAATGTCAAATACTACATGATAATTGCTACTGTTAAAAAATCTAACAAACATATGAGAATATAGAAAACAGATATTTAAAGGCGACCTTCCACTTAAGTCATCGGCTTTGGAAATAATGGAAGTAGGTGTTTCATGTTATGTCTTCATCAATCTGAAACTTTTTTCATATTTTTTTGTTTTCTTTATCAATTTTTGTAGATACAATCAATATATGTAAACTTATTAACGTATGCTCTAACGCTATTCCTTCATCATGATAAGCATTACTTATCTGAACTACATAGCGGGGGTAATTTTGCTGACCCATGTTTTGTCCAAAGCTTTCTCAAGGTATCCCCCTAAGAATCAAACATGAAAGACTGTTAATATTAATATAAATTATTTTCTCATATTACCAAAGAAGACCCTCAAAGTACCTCAGTTGTTCTGCAGCGTGTATTACGACCTTCTGCTCAATGTAAAAATGACTGCAGCGTTTTCGAAAACTTTAAAACACTGAGGTCAGCCAACTCAAAAACATAAATAATGTTTATCATGGGTCTATCAGTGTACAGCGTGTTACTAAGACCAGGTATTTTGTTAATATGCTGCTTGAAATTGGAGGCTCCTGCCTGCTTAAATTACACTCTGCAGCACAACTACTGATATTCAGTGGCACTTAACTGAGCAGTGCTACTGTATATCAGGGCAAAATGGCCATTTTTGTGCTGAGCCACACGGGCATTATGGGGGCAGAGTCAGGGAGAAGCCAGCAGTTTGGAGGATACCGGCAATATTCAGTACTACTGAAGTACCAGACAAGAGGTTACATAAGTACATAAGTATTGCCATACTGGGACAGACCAAAGGTCCATCAAGCCCAGTATCCTGTTTCCAACAGTGGCCAATCCAGGTCACAAATACCTGGCAAGATCCCCAAAAAAGTACAAAACATTTTATGCTGCTTATCCCAGAAATAATGGATTTTCCCCAAGTCCAATTTAATAATGGGCTATGGACTTTTCCTTTAGGAAGCTGGCCAAACCTTTTTTAAACTCTGCTAAGCTAACCGCATTTACCACATTCTCTAGCAACGAATTCCAGAGTTTAATTACACGTTGAGTGAAGAAAATTTTTCTCCGATTCATTTTAAATTTACTACTTTGTAGCTTCATTGCGTGCCTCCTAGCCCTAGTATTTTTGGAAAGTGTAAACAGACACTTCATGTCTACCCGTTCCACTCCACTCATTATTTTATAGACTTCTATCATATCTCCCCTCAGCTGTCTTTTCTCCAAGCTGAAGAGCCCTAGCCGCTTCAGCCTTTCCTCATAGGGAAGTCATCCCATCCCCTTTTGTAATTCCACTATACCTTTTATGAGATTCGGTGATCAGAACTGAACACAATATTCAAGGTGCAGTCACACCATGGAGCGATACAAAGGCATTATAATGTCCTCATTTTTGTTTTCCATTCCTTTCCTTATAATACCTAACATTCTATTTGCTTTCTTAGCTGTAGCAGCACACTGAGCAGAACGTTTCAATGTATCATCAACAATGACACCTAGATCCCTTTCTCGGTCGGTGACTCCTAACATGGAACCTTGCATGACGTAGCTATAATTCGGGTTTCTCTTTCCCACATGCAGACATTGCGGCAGACACTTTTTCCAGGCAGCCACTAGGGTCCCCATTGCCCCTAGTGGTTCTCCAGGGACTTCAGGTAGGCCTATCCTTGGGGGGGGGGGGGGGCGAGGGGTTGTGAGAGGGTCTAGGCCATGGAGGGGGGATGTGGGATTGGATGGACAAATGATAATTTTGAATGTTATGTGGGACCCAGCTGATATTCAGCCATTGTGCATACTTTTACCCCACAGGTAAAAGTATGCACAATGTCAACCCCCACATATATATTTACCAGGAAAAATGGTAAGTGAGATTCAGATAACCTATTTACCAAGCTCAACAACTTTTGAAAACAAATATTTTGGAATCAATCATACCAAATAAACTTTCGATAATGAACTGCATGTCAGAGAACATTTGACTCAGAGAACTCAAACTCCTCATACCTATTCCCATCCTCTCTCCTCAGCCTCTTCACTCATCGCCCCTTTACCCAGTTCCTACCTCTTTGTTGTCTCTAGGTAGAAGTGGAAGTCCCTTCCTACTACTGCACTGCAAGGTGGATGCAGGAGCTTGGATAATTCTGCTAACATCTCTTCCCCCTCCTCAAGAACAGCAACTCCTTCTTCCCTAGCCCAGATGGAGGTCCAGGAATGAGAATACAGATTCTGCCTCCAAGGAAGTCTTGCTTAAGATAAGTAGATGTATGTGGGCTGAAGGGATCTGGAACAGTTCATTAAGAAAATGGGAACCAGCATTTTGCATTAGAGAATTATAGATTGTATATGCAGTATTGCTATTCTTTCTTTCAGGCAGTTTTCAGATTGTTATAATCCGAACTCCCTTGGTTTGAAGAGATTCAGATTAATAGAGAATGATTTGGCCTACTCTTACATTTGTTTAGGCCACTTGAGACTTATTGTTCAAATGACTTTTATACTATAGCTTACAGCCCCTAAAAAGGCAATGTTCCCTCTTTCATTTGAAGTAGATACTTACTGTCTCTGATCTCATCATAGGTATATTGATATCATATTAGTAGGCACCAGATTCTTTACTAATTTTATCCAAGCACATATGTCTCCTCTCTCATACTGCTATATTTTGCAATCAGATGTATACAGAGATAAAAGTGACTTCCTGCTGCAATCCTGAAGCTTTCATTACTTCATGACAGGAAATAATGTACAACATCAGAAGCATAGTAAGATGATCCTTGACTGTAGGTAAAATGCATTAATCTTAATTTTCTGCACTGTGTCCTGAGAATACCCATGTTATCTTTCTCACTCTTTAGATGTGGGTAAAATGGAATGACACTTTGTGATATACTCCGTTTCATTTCAGGGTTGGAGAAAAGGCAGGCTGTTTTCATTCTTCTGCAAAATGTGGTACCAACTTTCACTTACTCAGCTTTCCTCATGAGGAATATAATAAACTGACCTGGTGCACCGGCATTGAATTTTAAAGTTTCTGGAGCTAGCTAATGCATAGCCGACTAACCAGATATGGGTTACTGCATAACATAGGACTGACTTTTATGCATTAACCTGGCCAGTTAAGTGCTGAATATTGGCACTTAACCAGCCAAGTACAGACTCCACTCCTGGAACACCCCCAAAATAACGATTTTTCAGTTCAGTGCTAACCTGTTATTTTCAGTGGCACTAATCAGTTAAGTGTCACTGAAAATTAGAGGTTAGCTACAAACAGGTGATTTAACCGGCCAGGAGCCATTTCTAGTTTGTTAAATCACTTTGAATATCAACCCATATTAATAGTAAAAAAGGCTGAAGTTACATCTGCACTAGAAATGGACTTAACAAACGGGAAAGATCCACATAAGGATGCACTAAGCCCATTTCCTAGCTCAGCTAAGTAAAAGGGCCCATTAGCAAAGCATGATATTGTTTTCAGTGTAAGGTTGAAAATACATATATAAGTGAGTTATGCGTTCACAGCCTGCCAAGACATACATATTTCAGTTTGAATATCAGGTTCCATGTTTTTCAATAGCTGAATATTTAATGATGATAGAATTCTATTAAACAAAATCCATCAACCATATTTTTATTTCTTACAGGTAAATAAAAAAAATAAAATAAAATGCAACAAAGGAATTAAAAAAAAAGGTTAGAATTTTTCCACTGTGACCAGACCAGTCAAGAATTCTTTTTCCAGTAGTTTCTGATGAATGGCCACATAACACCTCCCATGTTTCTGTTATTTTTTTTTTCAGCCATTCTGCAATTTTTCTATTTATAAAGAAAGGGTGTTGGGTGGGGGGGGGGGTTTGAACTGGACATGGTCCATCTCTTTGAGGCTAACCTTTATTCTGGCATTTCCAAGTTTCTCTTTGGAAACTTTGAAATACCAATCTTTTATGCAATGATGTCAATGCTATAAAATCATTAAAAGACATTGGCATTTATGTTTGGAAGTTCAGCCCCAGGCTAAACTTGGGGATCTGTACTCATGTCCAAAGAAAAACCACTTTCCCTCACCAAATACTCTCTTTATTCTCTCTCGAATTATAGACTGCTTTTTCATGAGTGAAAAGCTGGTGTTATTGAGAGCTCAGCAGGCCTGGATTCTACATGCCAAATTATATTGGGCTGTAAATCCTAAATTCCACTTTTCCTTCATTGCCAGGGATTTTTTTCATTTCTTTAAGCATTTTTGTTTATTTTCTTGGCCTGGCTTGCCTTTCTCCACATCTGAGCTTCAAACTCAGTTGGAACCCAACCCAACACCTGTCTTTGCCATTTACAACTGTGGAAGTCTTAACATTGGCATTTGCATGCCCCATTCCCACAATTCCCTTTTACAAAAGCCAAACACCAGAATTGTTTGACAAAACTCTATTAATAACACAATGCAGACATCATTTGAACCATAAACTCAGCAATGCCATCCACATGTTGATCCCAAAACTTAATAAACAATTACAAATCTTCACTTACTCCATCCTCTTAAACTTCTCCCACTATCTACATCCACTTTGAACACCAGTCAGTAGATAATAAACTAACTATGGTTAATGTATATAAAGTACCCTTTGGATAGTTTTTCCAAAGGTCATGGCCTGCAGTAACAGCAAAATCAACTAAAACAAAAGTCTAAGCTGGTAAAAAGTCAAAGCTACAAATATAAAACAAGCATAACTAAAAAGCAGTTTATCTTACAATCACAATCGTTCCCAATATATATAAACTTTTAAAAACAAGACCTCAAAGCTTTCAATGTTGAATAATTGCCCCTTTTATTTTATTTTTGGAGCATCTCAACTCTCTTTGGAGCAAGGTATTATAATCGGTCTTTTTTTATTATTGAAAAAGAGGGAAAAATGAACCAACACAAAAAGGTCTACTTATGGAGAAAATTCATAGGTTCATAAAATGTCCCTCTGTTCTTTTTCAGTGAACTAAATGTGATTGTATGAAAAAGTGCCCTATAAAAAACGTGCAATCGTATACTCAAAATTCCAAAATAGAAAAAAATATATGTAATGAGGATCATTGAAAAACAGCCGGTCCCCCAAAGTGGTGCACCAGTAAAATCTTATCTAGAATGGAGTGCCCAGTTCATTGGACCCCGATAGCTTCCTTTAACTTTTACATCTTTACCATGGTGTTACCCTCCACTTGTTCACACTGGGTCCAGTCCTGCAAAAATCAGTTCTTATTTTCAATCTCCTTCAATATTATGCCAGTAACAGCAAACCATGCACACTCCCTGTGGACCCATGACAATTACATCCATGGGCACCAAACTACCTCCCTTCTAATTAACTTGCAAAATTTCATTAAGCCTATTTAGGTAGGATGACTAAACAAAATACTGCTCAACTCCTACCCCATCTCCCCCTCTTTCATACCCCTTTTCCACACTCAAAAACCTCCCAGGGTGGGTAGAAGGGTCAAATCTATGTTTTATATCAAAGCTGAAAGAATTGTCGTCAAACAGCTGTCAGTACAAGGATCAAGTGAACATTTTGCACCCTCGCCAGTCTGGCTCATAGTACCAAAACAGTATTAACGGGTTTGATTAATGATTTGCAGTCTGCAATCAATCATAGCAAGACAGCATTACTTGATTCACTTGAACTGCAGCCTTTGATTTCATCAGTCATTCACTTTTACTCTCATGATTATCTGACTTAGGTATGTCTGGCACTGCTATCCAATGTTATCCGTACTTATTGATCAAACTTTTACAGTCTCTCTCCCTCCCTCATTCTCTTCTGTCTACCACTTATGCTGCGGTGTACCCCAAGGTTAAGTCCTAGGAATCCATGCTTGTTATTATGTAGAAAACATACTGCTGATCTACTACACTGATTCCATTTCTCTCGATCTTACCCCACTTCAGACTAGCCTTGACAAGATTTCTATCTGGCTTGAAATCAATCGTCTAGTTCTCAATCCATCCAAAACTGTTGCTTGTTGGATTACCTGGGTGTAAGCTCTCTCTTTCTCTAGTTCCCCTACTCTATGACTCTCCAATTACATTTCTTCTTTGATAGGTCATCCCATATGGTCCTATGCACTATTTATCTCTCACTTGAACTACTGTAACACTGTTTATTCTGGTCTTAGTTGCTCTTTTGTCATTTACAATCAGTACAAAATACAATCAGTAGAACTTAGGGCCCTTTTTACTAAGCCGCGCTGTAGGAACGCTAGCATTTTTAGCGCGCACTAAAAATTAGCATGCGTTAACACTTATATATTCCTATAGATGTCTCTAGCATTAGTGTATGCTGAAAATGCTAGTGCACCTTAGTAAACAGGGCCCTTATTCTCATGCCTTTTTTAAAGTTCAGATCTTTTTATTGAATTTTTGAGAACAGTTAACAAACAACAGAAAGAAAACAAAACACATTGCAGAGCTACAAAGTAGTAAAGAAATTACAACAGCCCATCATTACAGAAATGAAATACAAAAAGAGATCAACTAAGGAAATGCAAACCTTGCACATAAGTGTCAAGTGATGACTAAATATCTTTATCTTCCAATATGCAACCCATCCACTCAGCAGCAACAGCCTCATAGTTTGCAAAAAGACGCATAGACTGCCACCAAAAAGTAGGGTTAAAAAAAGAGGTGTCTTTCCAGGTGCACAGGATGTTCTGATTAGCCACTGCATATGTTCTAATATCCCAGGCACTGCCCCACAATGCCAACACACATTAAACCTAGAGGAATCCTCTCAACAAGTTTTGAAACGTGTCCAAGAGGCTCTGTGGCTCAAAAATGTAGCTAAGGATCATCGTACAGATTTAAACCAAAGAATTCCCAGTCAACCAGTGACCAGAGTATATATATTTCACATTCCCATATCATTTGAACACCAGCAGGCTTATTTTCGAAAGAGAAGGGCACCCATCTTTCAACACAAATCGGGAGATGGGCGTCCTTCTCCCAGGGTCACCCAAATTGGCATAATCGAAAGCCAATTTTGGGCATCCTCAACTGCTTTCCGTTGCGGGGATGACCAAAGTTCATGGGGGCGTGTCAGAAGCATAGCGAAGGCGGGACTGGGGCGTGGAAAAAAGAAGGGCGTCCCTAATGAACACTTAGCCAACTTTACTTGGTCCTTTTTTTTTTTACAACCAAGCCACAAAAACTGCTCTAAATGACCAGATGACCACCGGAGGGAATCGGGGATGACCTCCCCTTACTCCCTCAGTGGTCACTAACCCCCTCCCACCCTTAAAAAAAATTTTTATATATTTTTTCCAGCTTCAAATATCATACCAAGCTCCATGACAGCAGTATGCAGTTCCCTGGAGCAGTTTTAGTAGGTACTGCAGTGCACTTCAGGCAGGCGGACCCAGGCCCACCCCCCTACCTGTTATACTTGTGGTGGTAAATGTGTGCCCTCCAAAACCCACCAGAAACCCACTGTACCCACATCTAGGTGCCCCCCTCTCCAGCACCGAAAATCCCAATTTTTGAACACCGCGGACCCTGAAGCAGGAGTCGAAACCTTGGCCAAACTTGGGCCGTGGTTAGTGGTTAGAGATTCAGCAGACTACTGGATGACTGGAAAGATAAGTCTTTTTTCATACCTAATCTAATAGCTAGTAGTAATAAAAGCAGGAGGTTTTCAGCCGGTGATGAAAGTGTTGGCCTCCTTTAAGTTGATTACTATATTAACAACGGAGTGTCCTAACGTTTATTTGAGACTTTTCCTCCTTATAAAATTCTAGGACATTGTCAATGGTAGATATCTTGTATTTTTGATTGGTTCATGAACGAAGTGATATTCTACTACTACTACTACTTAACATTTCTAAAGCACTACTAGGGTTACGCAGCGCTGTACAGTTTAACATAGAAGGAAGGTCCCTGCTCAAGAAGCTTACAATCTAAAGGACAAATGTACAGTCAGTCAAATTGGGGTAGTCTAGATTTCCTGAATAAGTATAAAGGTTAGGTGCCGAAAGCAACGTTGAAGAGGTGGGCTTCAGAGTGTTATTTAGTCTAATCTCTGACCAATATAAAGAATAACCATAATCTACAGACCGTGAAGTGTGGAGATATTTTTTTCTTCTGTGGAGTACAAAAAAAAACCAAGACCATTTCGTGCCCAGCAGAAGCAAGCATCCCCATTCCTCCCCTCTTCTGGCCAGGTAATTGAAAGAGAATGAATCATGCAATTTACTGTTTTCCATAGGTGTGTTCAAAGAGGTCATTTGGAGACTATTTGAATGTAGCAGGTTTCCATCTGTTGAGAAATAATTACCATTTGAAGGGAGCAAAGAGATGGACAGGGGGAAAAGGCAACAGGATTCCTGTTTAGCCTTAAGAAAAAGGAAGGAGAAGACATATTGTGAGGGTGGGGACTCTGTGAGAACTGGACCCTTTGAAGTGAGATAAAGATTTTTTTTCTTTTACTGAGGATGTGTTAACAAAAGGACTGAAATGTATCTTTTAAGGAATTTATTGTTTTTATGTACCTTTTGGCAAATGTACCAAACAAATAACATATCCTAGATGATGTATTCTTGAAAAAATAGTTCTTTATGCTTTGGGCTGAGAAACATTTTATATATGTGCCTGGTCAGGAAGGCAGGAGGACATGCTGACAGTCTTCCTCAGTTTGTCTCAACTTACTAGAATAGGCGTCCATTTTGTTAGCAAATCCCTTTTGATTATGTTCCCTTATCCTGCTTTTTATAATTTCTTATTTTTCATATTCTTGAGTAAGAATTAACTTTAACGTGAGAAGTTTCTTTTGTTTGTAGCTGTTTTTTGGTACTTATCAGGCCACTGGTCCCAAGAAACTCAGTTGGAGAATTTGTCTGGGTGAGGTGTTGGGTTTTTGGTTCTGAGGCCCAGCACCAACAAAACCAAACAAAGTGTAAAGTGCACTATTGAAAAGTGTATTGTTGAAACACAGGGTGACTATTGAGCAGTAGGTGTATTATTAAAGAATTGGGAGAACTGTTGAGCAGTAGGTGAAATATAGGGTGCACTATTGAGCAATATGTGTATTGAGCAATATGTGCACGTATAGAGTGCACTATGAGTAATATTGAAGTATAGGGTGAAATTTTGAGCAACATGTGTATTGTTGAAGATAGGGTACACTATTGAGCAATGGGTGAATTATTAAAGCAAAGAGGGCTCCTTTTACAATGCGGGCTTACTGCTCGCTAAAAATGAAATACCGCCGGGCTACCATAGCAGCCCGGCGGTACTTCCCACCCCCAGTGTGCCATCATATCTGGCACTATAAACATATATTTATTTTTGTAGCACCAGTATGTACCAGGCGGTAATCGGGCTCTTTATGTCCAGTGTACAGTGCTGTGAATGTCTTGCAGAGCTATAGAAATGATAAGTAGTAGTAGCCCTTACCTCAATGGGTGGCGGTAAGGTCTCCCTTCCTCCCACGAAATGGATGGTGGTAAGGGCTCCCCGCGAAATAGCTACACAGCAGGTGCTTCACTTGCTGCACAGCCATTTCTTTAAAAAAGAAAGAAAGACATACCTTTTAGCAGCTGCAGTAAAAGGGGGCCTCGGCACACATCAGAAACACGCGTCGATGTCAGCGCAGGCCCCCTTTTGCTACATCTTGGTAAAAGGGCCCAGAGTACATTATTGAGCAATAGTTGTATTATTGAGAGATAGGGTGCACTGTTGAGCATTAGTGTACTACTGAAAGATCGGGTGCACCTTTGAGCAATAGGTGCATTATTGAAGTATAGGGTACACTATTGAGCAATAGGTGTATTATTAAATTATAAATTGCACTATTGAGTAACAGGTGTATTATTGAAATAATAGATGCTCTATTCAGCAATAGGTATATCATTGTTTAGGGTGTACAGTTGAATAATAGGTGTATTACTGAAACATAAAGTACTCTATTGAACATTAGGGGCTAGATTCAGGGTGGAATAAATTTCCACCTGAGCATATTTTATAAGTGTGCAAAATTTAATTGAATAACATATAATTCCAATAACCGGGTGCTAACAATCAATTATTGGTGCTAATTGAGAACAATTTGGATTTTTGTAAGCATCTTGCTAGGTGTTATTCTATAAAGATGAGCATGCAAATCTTTCAGCACACGACTGAAAGAAGGTGTGGCTATGGGAGGGGCATGGGTGGGTCAGGGGCATTCACTAAAGATGTGCACACTATTATAGACTTTGGGGGATCTGTGCCTAATTTACGTGCGAGAATTTACACTGTGTTTCAGTTGGTGTAAATCCTCGTGCCCAAATCTGGGTGCAGATCCCAACATTATGCGCTATTCTATAAATGGCACCCAACTCGGAGTCTGTTTATAGAATAGCATTCAGCGGGTGCCACTTAATGAATCTAGTCCTATGTGACTAAGACATTTTGAATGATTTGAGATCTTGCTTTCAGCAGCACTGATGTACATGTAAAATGAAAATATTTTTTTAATCTTGCACTCTGCATGCTAGTCTAATTAACCATGTGAAGACAACATTCCATAATAAATTTTCTCATCTGGTATACCAGGAGTGGACTGACCATTTGGGCAACCAGGCAGTGCCTGAGGGTCCAGAGGCTCTAGGGGACCCAGAGGCTCTCCCCCTTGCTCCCCCTACCCCCACTCCTGCTGCACACTACAGCCCCTCGAGCCTTGTTGGCCCTCCCCGGTCCCACCTTGAAAGGCCCCTGATGGTCTAGTGGCCTCTGCTAGGGCAGGAAAGAATAACACTATCTCCTGCCCATTCCACTATTCTGCCCGGCGCCGCCGTGTTTTAAAAATGGCTGCCAAGAGTTCTTGCAGCAGTCTCGCGAGACTGTCAAGACCCACAAGACTACTATGGGAAGTCTCAGCAGCCATTTTGAAAACACGGTGGTGCCAGGCAACTTAGTGGTAGTGGGCAGGAAAGAGTGGGATTCTTTCCTGCCCCCAAAGAAGCCACTAGACCACCATGGCCCTTTCAATGTAGGGGGGAGGGGGCAGCATGGCAGTGGAGGGTGGAAGGCAGCGGCTGGGGGGAGCCCAATGACCTTTACTGCCCAGGGGCCCATATCATTGTCAGTCCGCCCCTGTGGTATACGATGCAATTACCAAACAAGCCAAAATGCTTCTAAAATAAAATCCCTCTTAGTTGTAGGTCAGAATCCTCCTTTCATATCTGGAGGTCAAAACTACCCCTAGAGAATTTCAGCGATATAGATGAACTTGTTTCAGGTTCCTCTAAAAATATACACATTCTGACTGAAGGAATATTACTGAAGACTTCAAGCCAGGTGTTAGCTTGTACAGGAGTCTCTGAACCGTATTTAAACTGCTTACTGAAGCAGAAAGGGAGCTTGCATGAATGTCAGGGTGGAGTCATTTCACTTTGATTGGTGTACACAGATAAACTGTACTGAGTCACATGCAGTATGTTTTTCTTAGAATAAGGGTCAGATTAAAAAATATTACCTTACTGCTCCAGTTTCAAACATTCATTTCCCTAAAGAGGAAGTGTGATATGGATATATATATATTCATTTGCAGTTTTGAAGAGGAATTTATTATTCTTTTGAATCTTCATCAGGAATGGGTTAATATTCAAACACTGTGGTCAGTATTTATTTTAAGTGCAGATGGGGGGGGGGAGGGGGATTCATCAAGCAGTATTATAGCATTTATGCACCTTAATGCATGTTAAGGGAATTAGCGCACATTAAGGGCCTCTTTTACTAAACCGCACTAGCGATTCCCACACTGCAAATACAACAACAGTGCCCATTCAAAATGAATGGAATTACTAGCGTGGTTTAGTAAAAGAGGACCTAATTGCTAAAAGCTCATAGGTATAGAATGGGCTTTTAGCATTTCACATGTGCTAATTCCTTTAACATATTTGATGAATTCCCCCCACCCTCACGTTCCTTAAACTGTTCTGGTATCCACAGAAGTGGCGGCATTGAATATATGTATTCAGAGGTGACCTGTTTTGACTGTAGGGCTAGCAGTGATATTCCATTGCTATCTGGATAGCACTATTCCCTCTACGTTGAGCGGGTGTCCTCCAACTGTATTGCTACCAGTAGGGGCTGGTGCTTCAATACTGTGTTTTCAATTGCTAGGGACAGGCAGGATCCCTGGAGACCTGCAGAATTTGCATGTCAATTGAAAATGTGATAGAGAAACAGCACTCCCCACTGGTAGGACTGTAGTTGGAGGACTCCCGCTGAGCTTAGAGGGAACAGTGCTGGATTGGCATGCAGTTTAAGCTAGGACAGCTAGGTAATTCTATAAAGGTCACCTAAATTTGGGCACCAAAATGCAGAGCATGAGCAAGAATTCTTTAACAGCACCTAGATACCCAGATTCTGTTATACAATAGGATGTAAGTCCACATTTGTCCAGCAACATTTAAGGGCCCTATCATGTGCTTATCATAGCAAAAAATGGCTTACCGTGGAGTATGCTGAGGCATCCTATGGTAATTTTGGGATGTGGGCACACTATCCAAGCACTAAACTTTATTTTTAGGGCTGGGGCAGGTCTGGGGTGGGGAGTGGGCGTGTTCTGCACTAATCAGTTAGCGTTTGGCCTTGCTGCTCGCTAACCAATTAGCACTGGCTTAACATATGAGTCCCTACCACCTACAAAATAGGTTGCGGTAGAGGCTCATGTGCTAATAGCCACACGCTAATGGGAAAATTAGCATGTGTGGACGTTAAAAAGAAAAATAGAAAAATCAGCCATTTTACCCAGTCGTAAAAATGGCCTTAGCACATAGGAATGACCTGCATAATGGCAAGCTAAGGCCACTTTTATCACTGTTTGGTAAAAGGGCCACTTAGGCACTAACATTTATGCCATGTAAAGGGCAGGCTTAATGTTAGCATTCTTTTAAGTTCAATTTCTTTATTGATTTTTTTGGTAAATGTTTAAATCAGAAAATATCTTTACAAGGGGTCAATAGAAACCAATTATATTGTCTATAAATTGGATTAAAATCAAATAAATAGACCAAATGGATCATGGGTTAACGCCACTATGCTAGAACTCCAACTTAGCAAGTAAAGAAAGCAACCCTTCTGGGACATTCTACAATAATAGCAACAACTGTGGGATCTTCCAAAATTCATGAATTCTCAACCCAGTCCTCAGGACACACCTAGCCAGTCAAGTTTTCAGGACACACAAAATGAATATGTATGAGAGAAATCTGCATACAATGGAGGTAGAGCATGCAAATCTCTATCATAAGTACATAAGTACATAAGTAGTGCCATACTGGGAAAGACCAAAGGTCCATCTGGCCCAGCATCCTGTCACCGACAGTGGCCAATCCAGGTCAAGGGCACCTGGCACGCTCCCCAAACGTAAAAACATTCCAGACAAGTTATACCTAAAAATGCGGAATTTTTCCAAGTCCATTTAATAGCGGTCTATGGACTTGTCCTTTAGGAATCTATCTAACCCCTTTTTAAACTCCGTCAAGCTAACCGCCCGTACCACGTTCTCCGGCAACGAATTCCAGAGTCTAATTACACGTTGGGTGAAGAAACATTTTCTCCGATTCGTTTTAAATTTACCACACTGTAGCTTCAACTCATGCCCTCTAGTCCTAGTATTTTTGGATAGCGTGAACAGTCGCTTCACATCCACCCGATCCATTCCACTCATTATTTTATACACTTCTATCATATCTCCCCTCAGCCGTCTCTTCTCCAAGCTGAAAAGCCCTAGCCTTCTCAGCCTCTCTTCATAGGAAAGTCGTCCCATCCCCACTATCATTTTCGTCACCCTTCGCTGTACCTTTTCCAATTCTACTATATCTTTTTTGAGATACGGAGACCAGTACTGAACACAATACTCCAGGTGCGGTCGCACCATGGAGCGATACAACGGCATTATAACATCCGCACACCTGGACTCCATACCCTTCCTAATAACACCCAACATTCTATTCGCTTTCCTAGCCGCAGCAGCACACTGAGCAGAAGGTTTCAGCGTATCATCGACGACGACACCCAGATCCCTTTCTTGATCCGTAACTCCTAACGCGGAACCTTGCAAGACGTAGCTATAATTCGGGTTCCTCTTACCCACATGCATCACTTTGCACTTGTCAACATTGAACTTCATCTGCCACTTGCACGCCCATTCTCCCAGTCTCGCAAGGTCCTCCTGTAATCGTTCACATTCCTCCTGCGACTTGACGACCCTGAATAATTTTGTGTCATCGGCGAATTTAATTACCTCACTAGTTATTCCCATCTCTAGGTCATTTATAAATACATTAAAAAGCAACGGACCCAGCACAGACCCCTGCGGGACCCCACTAACTACCCTCCTCCACTGAGAATACTGGCCACGCAATCCTACTCTCTGCTTCCTATCTTTCAACCAGTTCTTAATCCATAATAATACCCTACCTCCGATTCCATGACTCTGCAATTTCTTCAGGAGTCTTTCGTGCGGCACTTTGTCAAACGCCTTCTGAAAATCCAGATATACAATATCAACCGGCTCCCCATTGTCCACATGTTTGCTTACCCCCTCAAAAAAATGCATTAGATTGGTGAGGCAAGACTTCCCTTCACTAAATCCGTGCTGACTTTGTCTCATCAGTCCATGTTTTTGTATATGCTCTGCAATTTTATTCTTAATAATAGCCTCCACCATCTTGCCCGGCACCGACGTCAGACTCACCGGTCTATAATTTCCCGGATCTCCTCTGGAACCCTTCTTAAAAATCGGAGTAACATTGGCTACCCTCCAGTCTTCCGGTACTACACTCGATTTTAGGGACAGATTGCATATTTCTAACAGTAGCTCCGCAAGTTCATTTTTTAGTTCTATTAATACTCTGGGATGAATACCATCAGGTCCCGGTGATTTACTACTCTTCAGCTTGCTGAACTGACCCATTACATCCTCCAAGGTTACAGAGAATTTGTTTAGTTTCTCCGACTCCCCCGCTTCAAATATTCTTTCCGGCACCGGTGTCCCCCCCAAATCCTCCTCGGTGAAGACCGAAGCAAAGAATTCATTTAATTTCTCCGCTACGGCTTTGTCCTCCTTGATCGCCCCTTTAACACCATTTTCGTCCAGCGGCCCAACCGACTCTTTGGCCGGTTTCCTGCTTTTAATGTATCTAAAAAAATTTTTACTATGTATTTTTGCTTCCAACGCTAATTTCTTCTCAAAGTCCTTTTTTGCCCTCCTTATCTCCGCTTTGCATTTGGCTTGGCATTCCTTATGATCTATCCTGTTACTTTCAGTTGGTTCTCTTCTCCACTTTCTGAAGGATTGTTTTTTGGCTCTAATGATTTCCTTTATCTTACTGTTTAGCCACGCCGGCTGACGTTTAGTCTTTTTTCCCTTTTTTCTAATACGTGGAATATATTTGTCCTGAACCTCCAGGATGGTGTTTTTAAACAGCATCCACGCCTGATGCAAGTTTTTTACTCTGCGAGCTGCTCCTTTCAGT
Organism: Microcaecilia unicolor; assembly: GCF_901765095.1. NCBI lineage: Eukaryota > Metazoa > Chordata > Amphibia > Gymnophiona > Siphonopidae > Microcaecilia > Microcaecilia unicolor. Next base: position 65,246,094 of record NC_044033.1, on the reverse strand, counting down.
CTTTTTTTCACCATTTTTCTCATTTTGTCGTAATCACCTTTTCTATAGTTAAACGCTAGCATACTTGATTTCCTAGTTTCACTTCCTTCAATGCCAATATCAAAACCGATCATATTATGATCACTGTTATCAAGCGGCCCTCGTATCGTTACCCCCTGCACTAGATCATGAGCACCACTAAGGACTAAGTCTAGTCCTTATGCATATTCATTATGGGCATCTGAAACCCTGACTGGCTAGGTGTGTCCCGAGGACTAGGTTGAGAACCCCTGCTCTAATCAATTATAAAGAAAAGAGAAATCATAGGAGCATTGAACATCCATCTTGTAATGCTTCATTAATGTATGAATTATGGAAAAAGGGGGCAATTTACATATCTCTGCAACTGAAACAACTGACCTTTCTTTCCAAGATGCAGCTATAATTTTCCATTTTAAGTTTCTTTCTTCTTCTCTGCAGCTCCATGTTAGCTGGTTGCAATAATACTTTGCAACAATATTAAATATAAAACACAACAAAAATTAAACAAGCCAGCTGCTATTCAGCTGTGGGCAGTCAGAGTTTTTTTTAAAGTGATGACCATCGCTGGCTAAATTGACCCCAAAGATTCAGTGCTGGCCTATGTCCAGGCACCAGCACTGAAGATCCAGGGTTAATTCACAGTGTCCTGGCTGCTAGACCTTATGAGGGACCTGGCTGATATTCAACCAGGACCTGCATAAGACATTCACGCCCATATCCCTATCCCCCTATCCTGTCACTTCTCTCACCCCCCTGAAAGTAAATAAATTTCCCCTCTCCCAACCCCCCCTCAAAGATACAAGGTAGGCCTGAGCACTCACCCTGCTGGCCCTCTCCTCCTTGGGCCTACCTTGAAGAATTCCTGGTGGTACAGGGGTAAATGGGCAGGAGCAATGCCTTGTTCGAGGTCACTATAAAATGGCTACCTTGCTGTACTTTAAGTGTTGTGATACTTGTTAAGTGTGTAGAGTACTCAGGGGCCCTTTTACTAAAGTACATTAAGCACCTAACGGGCAGTTTACCTTGTGGTAACTGTGGGAGTAAAAGTCTCTGCTACAATATAACTAGTGTATTACAGAGCTTGATTATAATAGACCTGTGGTACAGCTTATACATATCATAGGCTATACAGCGTTGTATGCTAAAATAAAGAAAGGCTTTAACCCAGGCATGCATTTCTTAAGGAAAGAACTTGTGACCCTGTTAGAATTGTTGAGATACCAATCTGGCTGAAGATCTGGAAGTTAATTGAAAGGGACACAAAGTTTAATTTTCACCTAGGGAAACCAATACCTTTGCATGGGTCCTATTTAAATGTCTAATGCAAAAAATGTTTGCTGTTTATAGACTACTGAGTGCTTGATATACTGCCTTATGAGGGGATGCTCAAAGCAGTAGGTTGGAATGCAAATAATCAAAAGAAACGGGGAAGAAAGATGCAGAGAAGAGAGAGGAGAGAAAAAAAAACTGTAGTCAACTGGTCAGTTCACTGAGCCACTGCCAAAGTGGCACAGAATCAAGGGGGAGGGCATAAGGATCCAAATGTTAGTTGGAAGAAGTATTTAAAGCACTTCTAAATTTCATGTAAGAAAATTTTTTGCATAGTTCAGCAAGCAAGGAATTCAGAGGGAAGGGAAACAAAGAAAAAATGGAATTGTACGTAAACTCAAATTGAGAATGAAAGACAGATGGGTATATACACCAATACTTATAAGCAGAACGCAATGTACGAACTGGGCGATGAGAGACAATGAGGGATGATAGACAGGAGGAAGTAGAGGCAAAAAGAGGATCTTAAACTGAATTCTAAATTGAACTGGAAGCCAGTGGTTCTGAATTTTGTCAATTTTTTGCCCAGGAAAATGCACGAGTGATGGTATTTTGAATGGACTGGAGTTGTCTGAGTAAATTACAGCCAAGACCAGCATAGATTACATTACAGTAGTCTAGGCAAGATAGGACTAAAACATAAAGGATGGCAAAGGAGGCAGATGGTTCAAAGTACTTACGACAATCCAAAGGGAAAAGGAGGTCCAATCCTAGCGAGTATGCAACAGCAACAAAGTAATGGCGTGAGGAAACACAAAATGAAGATGCCGAATCACAGTACCCAAAGTCTTTATTGTATGTCACATCCAAAGGCCTACTGAGGGAAGACTTGTCGACATAGCTGTGTTTTGACAGAAATTGCCCGCATTAGGAGTCAATATCCCTTATCGATCAGCGGTTCACAAAAATAAATAGCAACTATGATAACACAGTTTATCTGCATTTGAACCATCTGTGTCTATTCTTATTCCGGATTCAAATTGTGTTATCTTAGTTGCAGTTTGCTTTTTGTGAGCTGCCAATCGATAAGGGATATTGACACAGGCAATTTCTGCTGAAACATGGCCATGTCGAGTCTTCCCTCAATAGTCCTTTGGACGTGATATACTTTGGGCACTGTGATTTGGCATCCTCATTTTGTGTTTCCTCATTCCATTGCTTTGTTGCAATCAAAGTACTTATGAACAAAGCAGAAGTAACATAGGGAAAAGAAGCAGGACTTTGCAACATAAGAGATATGTTAATCAAAGCGAAGCTGCTGATCCACGACAACACTGAGATAACAGAATGAAGTAACCAGCAGGATGGGCTTATTGTATAGTAGAGGAGATACAGATGGGGAAGATGGGTAGCAGGGTGAGCAGTATGCAGCTACAGAGGCATTAATTAAGCTTACAGGTACTCTGGTAACCTTAACAAAAATTTTTGCTTTTATGGATTTACATCCAAACTTTCATGTTGTTTTAGCATTATTTTCAGTGTTGAACTTGTTTTGCTATTGTATAAATTGTATATGTAAACTGCTGGAGATCAAACTTCAGTTCCTCTCCAAAGATTTTTGTGGTGTTCCAAATGGTTCTGGGAGTTCATCCAAAGATCTTTATTGTTCCCAGAAGGTGTGTGGAGAATATTTGTCATTTGGTGTGTGTTGAGTGGGAAGAAAAGGAAAGGACAAAGGAGTTTACTGGCATAATTTCACCAAAGAAAAACCCAAAAAATAAACAACAATAAACACAAAAAACAGTGGCAAACAGATTGAAAGGTATGAAGAACGCTAAATATGACCATCACCCTCATAGTATCGTAGCAAATGTGATTGGTTAGTTTAAAAATTGGGGTCAATATTCAAAACTATTTAAGCAGGCAGAAGCCTCTCCTGCCCACTTTAATCACGCTGTAATTGGGTAGTGTCGCTGAATATTGGCACTAAACAGCCATTTTGATATTAGGCCACACAGGGGCATTTTAGGAGCACACTTGGGGAGGAGCCAGCAGTTATACAGGTGTCAGCAATATTCAGTGATGGTGCCTACATAGCTAAAGTGGGTATATAGGACCAAACAAAAATCAGTCCTAACTATGTCAGCTTAGCTATGCAGGAATCGGCACTGAATATCAGCCAGTACCCACATAACATCCAGGTACCAGCGTGAAGGGTGCCAATCGCCCCTACCTCCCTCCCACCACTCTGAACCATTGAGAAACCCACGTTCCAAACCCCCCAGGCCTACATGCCCGATCCCTGGTGGTCTAACAAGGAATGGGCAGGAATGATGATCAGTCACTCTTACCCATCACAGCTGCTCCTTCAAAATGGCTGAATATCAGTTGTGACCTGCATAAGACCCAGTTGCTAGTACATGCCAAATTAGCCTTGGATATTCAATACTAGGGCTCGGATATAGCCCAGCACTGACCAATGTGTGCTGAATATTGACCGGAATATATATATTTTTTCCTAGGACTGACCTGGTCCACACATGGAAGTTTAGGTCTTTTGGGGGTGCGCTAGTGGAAAGGCATTGCCAGATCAGGGTGGAAGACTTGGCCTCTGCCACTGGGGCTTCTGAGCTGGCCAGTGACATCATTGCCGTGTATGAGCAGGAGGCAAGCCTAAGATTCTGGAGAGAGGACTGTGGAGGAAAAGCAGCATGAGAGCTAGTGAAAATGTCTATAAATGCATGCCAGTGATGCCAACAGTGTCTGTCAAATTTGGGCCACAAATCTGGCGTAAGTGCAGTACATCTGAGCATGTGTGCCATTTGTATATGGATGAAAGCACTGGGCTTGGGATCAAAATTCACTGGAAAATATGATGAGTTGAAGGGGGAACTGGAAATGGTTTAAAAATTTGCACCTGCACAGGGCAAGAAAGGACACCCACATGGAGACCTGTTTAATAAAAGATGATCCTGGCAAAGTATTTGGGACCTGGAATTGAATTTAAAAAGACTGTTGGGTGAGAGTTGGTTGGCACAGTGTGCTGAACTGGTGCAGGGGGCCACTAGAAACTGTGTGTGTTAAGGTTGGAATAAAATTAAAATAGGCCCTAAAAGATTTCAACATAGAAACATAGCAGTTTTGCAGCTAACATGGAAAATGGACATTGGAAGCAAAAACAAAGGTTTGAACTAATAGTTTAAAATATGTTAAGAGATGTCTGTGTTGCAAAGAATTGTAAGTGAAAAATGCAAGCTTTTTATTGGCTGCATGTCAGATGGAAGAACCTTGTATTGAAACAGTGATTTTTCTCCTGCATCAGTTTTCAGTTGGCTGTTGAGACTGGAGATGAATTCTGAACAGCTGTGTGCTCTGAGTGGGCTTATAGAGAGGGGGAAAAATTAGAATTTATTGTTAACTAAAGAGGAAATTTATGAATATGAGCTACCATTAAGATGGCTAATTTTACTACAAGTCATGCTATTTTAGACCAGAATTCCATTTTATGCAATGAGACCCTGTGCTGAAATAACATGTCTTCTAGTAAAATAATTTATCTTAATGATAGCCCATATTGATAAGTTCCCCCCTTAAAGTTAGGGAGACAGGAGCAGTAATCCACAGTGGATCAGAGAAAGAAGAGCATCAGGCACCCAACATTTTATTCAAGACAGATGAAGAGATTCCTGGTACAAGAAAGAAAAAGAAAATATACAGATAAATAAACTACTGTGTATGCAAGGACATTACGGGAGGGGGAGTTATCAATATGGGCTATTGTTAAGTCAGGTTATTTTACCACAAGAAGCATGCGTTACATTAGCACAGGGTCTCATTGAATAAAATGGGATGCTAAATAACCTAATGTGGTAAAATAGCCCAATTTAACAGTAGCCCACATTGATAACTTCCTCACTTTAGACAAGGAAAAACAGAGGGAAACACACACATAAAAAATTAGAATACTATACTTATCTGGAACAGTAACTTGAGAAGACACCTGTGGAGACAAAAAACAGAGGGGTGTATATTCAGCCAGCAATGGTGAGCATATTTTAGTTGCTAGTGGCCTTGTTTCCAGATATCCAGTGCCCAGTTTACAGATATTCAATGCCCAGTCATGTCTGGGCACTTAATTTCTAATTAAGTTTTCTCTAAGTGAACACCTGAAACAAATTGCACCTCCCAGAGTAAGTAAGGAGATCAGAGACAAGAAAAAGCCGACTGCTGAGAATTTCCTAGAGGCCTTGGACTATCCACATGTCAATGAAAAGAGAACTACAGTGTCAGAGCAGCTTGAAATTTGGAATACACACTTAGCCAAGACCTTAGAGAAAACAGCACCACTAAAAAAGATCTTACACCCCACAACCTTGGCTTTCTTCAGAATGTTGGATCCTTAAGCGCAAAGGATGGAAAGTAGAAGAACATGGACTATATGGAAGAGGCAAATAAAAAAAAAAAACAAGAAGAAAATCCCATGTAGATGCTACAACACCTGCAGGGGCTATTTCCAATTAAACTGGAAACAAAATTATGCAGGTTGGCGCTTCTGAGCTCTTCATCAATCAATACATATTTGGTTTATTAGGACGGAGATAAAGAAATATAAAGAATATAATGTGATACCCTTTTTTTGTACTAATTTAATACATTTCTTGACTGGCTTCCTTCCTCAAATCCAAACAATTTGAATAAGTAATTGAAGATGATTTTTAAGTTGTAAACTCTGAAGACAGTAATGAGCTTCCCCCACATTACAGTCTGCCAACTCATTCTCAAAGGGAAACTCCTCACAAATTTCACCAAGATTCCACCAGTTCACACTATTATAGCAAAGTACAAGTCAAAATTTACACATAGAATAAGATCATCTACTCTCTGTACATATTTTCTGCCTCTTGACCTGTCTCTGCCCATTTTTATTGGGTGGAAAAATAAAACTTATCCCACAAACAGTGTGCATATTCCTATGCACTCTATGGAGGGCAATAACCAAAATGAGATTTTATGTGAATGAAACCAAAATGATATTCTCCACATATACAAAGTGGCAACCAGTCTTGCAGATCTGACTTTATGTGGCACAAGCCGTTGATGCTTTATTAAACATCATACCTGCTGAATATGTAATGAAAATGATTGGGTGCTTCTATCTTACGTCAAGCTGTGACCTGATGGGATTGAAAAAAATCTACTGTAGTGGTTGCCCATTCTTAGCCCCAGAGCCAACTCTCTCACCAGTACTCTGTGCCCATTCATCTCTTTCCCACAGCCCAGCAGGAGTCTGAGGAGAAATGAAATCAGTACCTTTTCCACCCATGGGGTATAAGCAGTCTTTCAGACTGTGGGCCATGCTGGGACCCTGGGCTTTTATGAGAGGGTTCTGACTCCACTTTTCATCCAGCTTATGCTAGGCCACCTTGGAAGAAGGTAGAACAGCACTTTGGGCATCAGTGGGAAAGCAGGGTCTGAGAATTATGGAAAAGGGAAGAGGATTGCCTGGATATTGGGGTGGGGTGTGGAGGAAGCTTGGGGACTAGGAAATTAGTAGTGAGAGGAGTATACATAGGGACTGAAAAGCTGGAGATGAATGTGGAGAGTATAAATTAGGGGACTGGCGATTGGTCTTGGTGTGAGTGTGGGATGTGAGACAATCTAAGGGGTATTAGCAGTGGGTTGAGACTGGGGCTGAAAATTTGGAAAGGAAAAGAGATGATATGAAGAACCCGGAGGGCCTCCTTTCCCCCTAGCCTTCACACTCCCTCTTTTCTTCCTAATTCTGCCTCCTCTTCCCTTCCTAGTTCTATTCCTCCTTCTCTATCTTCCTATGTTGTCTTTTACTTCTCTCTCTTGCCAGTGTTATATGTCTTTCTGCTTCTGAAGACAAAATAACCAATACGGTAAAACGGGGGGACAAGATATTTTAGCTATGTTAGTGATAGGAGAATGTGCAAAAGTGGCATTGTGAGACTCAAAGGTGAAGGAGAGAAATATGTAGAAGCTGATAAAGATAAGGCACAATTGCTTAACAAATATTTCTGTCCTGTTTTTACAGGAGAAGGAACAGGAGCAGGACCTCAGAAAACAAACACAAATAGGAATGGTGATGTGGTATTTTATTATTTATTTTAAAAATGTTATTCCGCTTAATCCAAAGTTCAGAGAACTGTGATCATGACTAGCTAGCTAACCTAAAGGTGGACAAAGTGATGTGGCCAGGTGACATCTGAGGGTACTGAAGAAACTCGAGTGGAGGAGTGGCCTAGTGGTTAGGGTGGTGGACTTTGGTCCTGAGGAACTGAGTTTGATTCCCACTTCAGGCACAGACAGCTCCTTGTGACTCTGGGCAAGTCACTTAACCCTCCATTGCCCCATGTAAGCCGCATTGAGCCTGCCATGAGTGGGAAAGCGCGGGGTAAAGAAAATAACAGAAAAAAAAACTTAGGGGAGTTCTGGAAGCTCTGCTGGTTTACCTTTTCAGTGCTTCTCTAGTGTTGTGAGTAGTTCTGGACGACTGGAGAAGGGTAGGTGTTGTCCCTTTCCCTGTCCTGGTTGTACACTGCCTGGGGCAATTGGATAGAGCAAGTTATAAATATTTTAAATAAATAAATAAAAGCAGAAGCAAGTAAATTAATGGAAACACTTTTAAAACAGAAAATAGTTTCTGGAATCCAATGAATTGTTGTATCCAAGGCAGCATGGTTTCACTAGAAGCAGATCTTGTCAGACAAATCTGATTAATTTCCTTGACTAGGTGACCAGAGAATTGGATCGAGGGAGAGCACTAGATATGTTGCTCTTAGATTTTAGCAAAGCCTTTGACATGGTTCCAGATAGACGATTAATAAATAAACTGAGTGCCCTCAGTATGGGTCCTAAACTGACTGACTGGGTTAGGAACTGGTTGAATGTAGAGCGACAGAGGGTAGTGGTAAATTGTGTCAAAAGATGGGCGTCCTTCTCTTTCGAAAATAAGCCTGAGAGTGATTCTGTAACTGGGTGCCATGTTTAGCTGCCATATGCTGGGCACAGTTTCCAATACCACCATAAAACCAAAGATGTGCACAATGTGGGTACCTTTTACTAAGCCGTGCTAAAAAGTGGCCTGTCCTACTTTGAGCATGTGAGTTTCCTGCACGATGGGGCCACTTTTAGCATGGTGGTAAAATGGCTGCATTTTGGGGGGTTTTTTCCTGTAATGGTCATACACTAATTTCCGAATTAGCATGTGGCCATTAGCACAGGAGCTTTTACCGCCACCTATTTACTAGGGAGTAAGGGCTCATGTGCTAATCCCACACAAATCGGGCAACATACCTTAGTGCAGGTTCGCTCACTGTGATTGACACTTTACTATAGGACACCTCAGTGCATCCCATGACAGTGCTTTTTGATATGCGGTAGGCACATCTAGTACCTACCATGGCTTAGTAAAAGAACACTTATGTTGGGCACATTCACTTAAGGCAGGTCAATGGCAGGCATAACTGAGTGCACCTAAGTGTTAGGCACACTTACTTATGCCTGCTATTGACCTGGCTTAAGTGAATGTGTTTCATGATCTGATCGTGATTGACATTATTCTATAACTTGAGCAGATAACTTGGAAACACATCCACGCCCCTCCCATGTGTATGCCCCACCTCACCCCCCTTGCAGTTACACACTATTTTATAGAATAGCATTGTGTGCATAACTACACGTACGCAGTTATAGAATCACCCTTCATGTGATTTACCTATTGCTGAAAGGATCACCAGTGCTAGCTGAGCACTGGCTTTCATGGCTTTTAGCCTTCTTCTCTAACCACTAAACTCCTCCTCCATCCTATACATAACAAAAATGTCTGGAGCAACAATCTAAACATTTTGGTCTAGACCTGTTTTTATAATGAATAAGATACAAAAAGGTGCCCTAAATCACCAGATGACCACTGGAGGGATTAATGCATGACCCCCCTTACTCCTCCAGTCGTCACTGACCCCCACCTCTTACCCCCCAAAGACATGAAAGACACAGAACATATCTGGTTCTATGACAGCATCAGATGTTATGGCCAGTCCTTTTAGAGCAGCAAGCAGGTCCCTGGAGTAGTCTAGTGGTCAGTGCACTGCACTGTAGAGAAGGGGACCCAGGCCCATATCCCACTCTACCTATTACACTTGTGGTGGAAAGAGTGAGCCCTCCCACACTCACCAAAAACCTACTGTATCCACATAGGTGACTCCTTCTGCCATAAAGGCTATTGTAGTGGTGTACAGTTGGGGACAGTAGGTTTTTGGTGGGTTTTGGAGAGCTCAGCACACAATATAAGGGGGTAACGGTGAGATGTGTACCTGGGAGGTTTTATATGATGTCCACTGCAGTGCCCCCTAGGGTGCTCCACTGCTTTTCTGGGATGCCTGTTGGGTCAGTCTACTAAGAATGCTGCCCCCCCCCCCATACATTCCAATAGCTTGATTTTGCATGTTTTTCACTTGGACTTCTCCCCCCCCCCACCCCCCTCCCCCCCCCCCCCCCCCCCCCCCCCCCCGCCCCCCCCCCCCCCCGAAAATGGACCAAAAGATAAACGCACAAGCACAAACATCCAGCAAATGGCCATTTTGAAACAAAAAGATATTTGTTTGTTGTTTCAAAAATAGCTATATTTTCTATTTGAATCTGGGACACTTAGAGCAAAACAGCCAAAGCCAGATTTAAACATCATATTGAAAATGCCCTCTGTGTAATTTAGCTTAGAGTCTAATATATTGTGTCCTCTTTATTCTCTCTGTATCTACAAGAAAAGCTCTTGGCAAAATTAGACTCTTAGTCACCATGCTCACTTCCCTTTGTACAATTAAAGATTAGTCACTTCTATGTTCCATTCAAATCAAATCAAGGTTGTAAAGCCAGACCTTTAAAGAAAATTGATACAAGTCACATTTACCAAAATAGCATGATTTTTCTTCTTTTCCCAACTGTGATTAGTCTGGAACATCAAATTTCCTGAAATAAATAAGGGTATTATTTTCCATAAAATACATTCACAGCCCACACTGTATTAAAACGAATGTAATAAAGGCTTCTAATGTTAGGTTTTATCTGATAAACCCCATTAAAATACTGTCCTTCTGGCTCCCCCTCCCTCCCCCCAAAACAGGTATTTAATGGATAAACAATGAAAGATATTACTTCCCCTTGTACTCACTTATCTCCCTGCCACCTTTGGATCCTCTATTCTGTTTACTTTCAGTGCAGAAAAGTTTACAGCTGTATAAATGAATGAATTATGATTCAACTGGAAAAAGGGGTAATTAAACTCTGGAATTCATTGCTAGAGAATGTGGTAAAAGCCGTTAGTTTATTTAAAAAGATTTGGACAAGTTCCTACAATTAAAGTCCATAAGCTATTATTAAGATGGACTTGGGAAAATCCACTGCTTCTCCCTCAGATAAACAGCATAAATCAGTTTTTACTCTTTTGGGATCTTTCCAGGATCAGTCACAGGATACTGGGCTTGATGGACCTTCAGTCTGACCCAGTATGACAATGTTTATATTCTTATGTTATGTTGTGATACAAAAATACTAGTAAACACAAGTTTTTTTTATACTCTAAAAAAATCCTTAATTAGCTGTAAAATAAACATATATTTACAATATACAATTATCTACAAAAAAGAAATCCTAATTTTAATATTCACATGCACAAATGCACCATGTTTAAAGTGGCAGAATAGATAGAAAAAGGACTCTCTTGAGATTCAGCCGACAGTACTTAGCATTTTTAAAGGCGCTGACTTCCACCACCTGAATTTGACCAGGATATTCAATGCCAGGCCTAACTCTGTACACCGGCAATGAAAACCCGGATAGTGCCTGGCCATCAGAAGATATCAATAACCAGTAATATTCTGACAGGTACCTGGATAAAACCCAGATAAAGTTAGGACAGCCATTTTGCTGTCTATACTTTATTTGGAGCCTGAAAATCGTTGATAAGCGGGTAACTCCCAGCTTTACCCCCACTCCACTCTGGACCACCCATACATTAACTGGAGGGCACCGAGCCAATATTCCATGACACTATCCAGTTAAGTGATGCTGAATATCTCCTTTGGTGCTGGCCAGTGGGATTTAACTGGGTAGGACCCTTCCAACCCAGTTAAATCCTGCTGAATTTCTAGTCTGACATGTATTGCCATCTATTAGAAGGAAAAAAAAAATAAAATTAACAGAAAGCCCTGAAACCTAAAGTAAATCGTAGGGCTTTTCACTCTGAAATCCTGGAATTTTGTTAGTCTCATGCACAGATTTTGCTGTGGAACCGTCTAACAGGGCATTTGCGCCTGTGTACCCACCTGGCGCATTTTAGAAAGTATCTGGATATGCATTTTGTTTCAGCAGCTTTTTTGTGTCAACTTAAACAGTAGGCTGATAAAGTGAGGGGAAGTAGTTTCTGCTTTGGGCTTTTTGGGCCTGATATTCAGACCACAGAAGTTACTCCGGCCAACTCCTGCGGTCAGCAGTGATCCCAGATATTCAATGCCTGACCATTTCTGGTGACCAGCATTGAATATCCGGTTTATTTTTGGCCAGTTTGAATTTAACCAGCCAAGCTGAGGCCAATTCAGAGGCCCAGAATTCCATTAAATCAAGGCCAGTTTTAATCCTATATAGAATTCCTTGGATGTCCCCTCGAAAAGGGATGTAAATAGTGACATCATCCGCATAGATAAAAGGATGAAATCCATTAACTCAACTCTCCCCCCTAGTGGAGCCATCATGACATTAAATAATATTGAAGATAGGGGTGAGCTTTGCGTTACACCACAATTGGGAGACCAAAGTGATGATAATGCGCCCAACTTTTTTACTCTGTAAGACATAGACTTCCGGAAGCCCTGAAACTGGGACAAGACTTGTAGCCTAGTGGTTAGTGCAGTAGACTTTGATCCTGGGGAACTAAGTTTCGATTTCCACTGCAGCTCCTCGTGACTCTGGGCAAGTCACTTAACCCTCCATTGCTGCGGTACAAAATAAGTACCTGAATATATGTAAATGCTTTGAATGTAGTTGCAAAAAACCTCAGAAAGGCGGTATATCAAGTCCCATTTCCCTTTCCCTAAACTGGTCCTAGTAAATTTAACAAAATATCATGATCCACTACAACAAAGGCACTGGACTTGTCAAGTTGCATAACCAGGACCTTGTTGCCTAAACAAATTTCCTACCTGAAGGCAGAATCTAAAGTGGTTAAAACAGTCTCAGTACTAGAGCGTGGCAAGTTCTTGAGCTGATTCTTATTCAATTTATTTGTGAGTTAGATTGCCAAAAGGTTAGAAGGAGAAGTTTGCTTTTTGCTGATGGCATGAAGATTTGCAACAGTGTGAACATCCCAGAGGGAGTAGACAACATGAGAAGTGTTCTACAAAAATTAGAAGAATGGTCTAATGTTTGGCAATTGTAATTTAATACAAAGAAGTGCAGATTAGAGCACTTGGTGTGTAGAAATCCGAAAGAGTTGTATGTGATAGGAGCGAGAAACAGATATGCATGGAACAAGAAAGGGTCCTTGGGGTGATAGTGGCCGAGGATTTCAAGGTGGTGTAAACAATGTAACAAGGCAGTGGCTAAAACGAGAAGGATGCTAGACTTCTTAAAGAGACGCATATTGAAGAAATGAGATGTAAATGCCCCTGTACAGGCTGTTGGTTAGGCCCCACTTGGAGCACTGTGTTCAGTTTTGGAGGCCGTATCTCACCAAGGACATAAAAAGGTTTGAAGTGGTTGAGAGGAACGTGACAAAAATGGTATGGTGTTTCTGCCAAAAGATGTATGAGAAGAAACTTGAATATGTGGTGGAAAAGAGAGACAGGGGAGATATGATCCAGAATTTTAAATACATGAAAGGCATAATTAGAGCACATGAATTGAGGTTGCAGGGTGGTAGCCTTAGGAGTAACATCAGGAACATCAGGATGTTGGATGTCTGGACCTGTGGTTACATGTCTGTTTTTGGTGACCTCTGTTCCTCTGTTGTTTTGGGTTCTTTATATATATATATATAATATTATATATATATATATATATATATATATATATATATATATATATATATATATATATATAAAATAGAGATTTCTCTTCTTTTCTCTGTGGTCAACAGTAACAGAATTCAAATACACCTGTGATGACCTTCACATTTTTAAACAGGACATAGAGGGGTGTAATATGCACAGAGCAGCAGGTACAACTCTGTGTTGGGTGACATGGATGGACCATAAGGTCTTTATCTACCGTATGTTACTATATTATAATGGAAGTGTGAGAGGTTTTCTGACTACTGTCTCTTAGATTGTGGAAGGAACCTTCTCATTGTTTTTTGTCTACCCATATGTCTATGTTGATATCTGAAAATAATTATGTCCAGTCTCACAATTGTAATTTCTCACAATCCAATTACTGTTGGTGCAAAACTTGTATGTTAACTTTTGGTGGTATTCCCAGCATTTTGGGAAAGACAGCCATACAGTTAACTCAGGTAAAGATTGCTTACTGCATTAATGGAATGGTCAATAACATGGAATGGAATTAGCTACACCTCTGGAGGTATAGCAAACTGTATTGCATTATCTGATGATAGAGCCCAGTAATAACCTCAGCATTAAACACAAGATGCACTCCCTGCTCATTCTCTGCCCCTAACTGGAATTTTGTACCTTAGGTGTTTCAGCAATTAGCATTCACCTACAGTTAACACAATGCAGCAGCACCGTTGTATAATCAAAGTCACATTAAACACCACTTAGAGATAATTTTGTAAACCATTTTAGCTCATAAAACACTGATTTACATATGTAAAGGAGCTCATAAAATTTGGTGCAAGACAATACATACTTGCACAGTAGCTCTGCTTAGGGGTGGCCTTAGCACGTGGAAAGACCCGCATAAGGCCTAAGGGCTACTTTCTACCAAAGCATTGTAAATGGACCTCTAACTTATTAGACTGCACACAGATCTGGGATTTGCATCCAAATCTGGGCGACATACCGTATAAAATGAGTTTATCTTGTTGGGCAGACTGGATGGATCGTAAAGGTCTTTATCTGCCATCATTTACTATGTTACACGTTACCTTTATAGAATCTGGGAGGATATGTGTAGGATTTCTGCTAATATTTTATAAAGACAGATATGCATCTTTATAAAGTAGGTGCCTTCCTGCCCCATTAGCATAGTAACATAAGACTAGCCATACTGGGTCAGACCAATGATCCACCTAGCCCAGTATCCTGCTTCCAACAGTGACCAATCCAGGTCACAATTACCTGGCAGAAACCCAATTAGTAGCAACATTCCATGCAACCAATCTCAAGGTAAGCAGTGACTCCCCTATGTCTATCTCAATAGCAGACTATGGAGTTTTCCTCCAGGAGCTTCTTCAAACCCTTTCTTAAACTCAGATACGAAAATCACCATTACTACATCCTCCAGCAACCAAGTTCCAGAGCTTAATAATTCTTTGAGTGAAAATATTTTCTCCTATTTGTTTTAAAAAATATTTCCATGTAATTTCATTGACTGTCCCCTGGTCTTTTTACTTTTTGAAGGAGTGAAAAATCAATTCACTTTTACCCGTTCTACACCACTCAGGATTTGGTAGACCCCAATCATATCCCCCATCAGCTGTTTCTTTTCCAGGCTGAAGAGCCCTAATCGTTTTAACCTTTCCTCATATGAGAGGAGTTCCATCCTCTTAAACATTTTGGTCACTCTTCTTGGAATCTTTTCTAATTCTACTATCTTTTTTGAGATATGGTGATCAGAACTGAACACAATACTCAAGGTGAGGTCACACCATGGAGCGATACAAAGGCATTATTATATTCTTGGTCTTATTTATCATCCCTTTCCTAATAATTCCTAGCATCCTGTTTGCTTTTATGGCAGCCTCTGCAAACTGGGCAGAAGATTTCAGCGTATTGTCAACAGTATACCTAGATCTTTTTTTCTAAGGTGAACCATAGCATTGGATTTTCTTTTTCCTTTTCTGAATTTGAAAGTATTACTTTGTACATTAAACAATGAAACAGACCCAAAAGGAAAAAGATCTATTCAAGGAGAAAATATTAGTTAAATGACCTCTTAGACCACAATATAGGGGAAACAAGAATCAAGATTATGAAAGAAAACAATCATTAAAGTAAGCAAATATCTGTAGTGAAAGAAAGAATAAATCCTATATACAGCATGTTTTTCATAAGTCAAAAAAGTCAGATAAAAGCCTCCTAAAGAACGTTATCCATAAGAAATTGTTTTGGATGTTCTGGTTCACATAAAATATACCTAGAAGGGTATTTTCAATATGACATCTATTCCAGTATTGGACGTTTTGCTGAAAATGTCCAAAAATCAATTGGGAAACATAGTATTTTTCAAACCAGAAAAAGGTCTATCTTTTTGTTTCAAAAATGGCCATTTGCTAGACATTTTTGTGCTCAGTGCGCTGATCTTTTCGGACCATTTTTAAAAAAAACAAAAACAAAAACCTCCAAGGGAAAAATGCAAAAAAAAAAAACAAAAAAAAAAACAAGCCATGTAATATATGGGGGGGGGGGGGGAATTCTTAGCACAAAGAGGGGTATTTTTGAAGGGGACATCCTTGCAAAACGTCCCGATCCAGGGGCGGGGAAACCCGTATTTTCGAGACAAGATGGACATCCATCTTTTGTTTCGAAAATACCGTCAGGGACGTCCAAATCCTTGAATTTGGTCGTCCCTAGAGATGGACGTCCCTAGACATGGTCGTCTCTGATTTTCAGCAGTTTTCGAAACCAAGGGCGACCATCCCGGAAACGACCAAATGCAAGCCATTTGGTCATGGGAGGAGCCAGCATTTCTAGTGCACTGGTCCCTCTGACATACCAGGACACCAACCGGGCACCCTAGGGGGCACTGCAGTGGACTTCAGAAATTGCTCCCAGGTACTAGCTCCCTACCTTGTGTGCTGAGCCCCCAACCCCCCCCCTAAACCCCACTACCCACAACTGTACACCACTACCATAGCCCTTACAGGTGAAGGGTGCACCTAGATGTAGGTACAGTGGGTTTGTGGTGGGTTTTTGGAGGGCTCTCTGTTTCCTCCGCAAACGTAACAGGTAGGGGGTGGGGTGGGGCTGGGTCTGCCTGTCTGAAGTGCACTCACCCTCTAAACTGCTCCAGGTACCTGCATACTGCTGTCATGGAACTGACTCTGAAGAACTCTTTACTTCCCCATGCTCAACACCCATCAATAACTCTATGTATTACCCGGGAAAGGATGTTCCCACTACTTTTTAGGACAAATCTGGGTCACAAGGACAAAGGGAAACGTAAGGTCATACGGCCCTAAGAGAATAACAACAACCCACCATTGATAGAAAAGAATTACAGGACAGAAAGGGACACCATCAGAACTACAGGATGGAATTCAGAGGGAGGGGGAGAGGACGTGGCAGAGGAAGAGCCTGGAATACCGGACGCCATCAGTCACACAGGATGTAGGATATTCCAGTAGTTAACCTTTCAAATATGGATTTATCAGAAGGGAAGTTCAATACTGCAAAAAGGGCTTAAATTTGTGCCTACAAGTAATTATGACCCATTACAGACGAGAATTGATCTCTTCAAATTGAAACAAAACTTAAATCACACATTTCTTTTCAAAAATATAAACAACCCAATACGGACCAATCTATGGTTAAACGCCAGTCCAAATGGATCCCGCCCGGACCAACTGATCCCTTGATCTCAACTTTCCAACAATGTGTTTACGGATGTAGCCAATTTGGAACGGAAAAAACAAGGAAGTTTTTCAATCTCTCTAAGAAAGAATACAGCACTTAAGAACCTGAGAGATAACCACGCAATTACCATCAAAGCGGCTGACATGGCTGGGGAATCATCATTATAAACACTGATGATTACATTGCAGAGATCAACAGACAGTTATCTAATGATGAATTCTACCAACTTTTAGAAGGTGACCTTATGGAGGAATTGAGAAAGGAGATTAATTTCTGGATCAACTTCGGTTTTGACTCAGGATCCCTCACACCAAAAGAGAAGGACTTCCTCATGGTAAACCACCCTGTAATACCAGTCATCTACATCTTGCCCAAGATACATAAACCTTTGATCAATCTCCCAGGAAGACCTATAGTGTCAGGGATAGGCTCTATTCTGGAACCTTTGTCAATCTTTGTGGATTCCTTTCTGAGACCCTTGATACCCTCTTGTTAATCATACATCAGAGACTCAGCACCGTCATCATCTTCTACAAGAATTCGATGGGGACCTCACAGATATCATATTAGTTACTTTTGATGTTGAATCATTATACACCAACATCCCCCAACAACAAGCTTTGCAAATTATTATGGATGTTCTCAATGTCAGAGCCCAAGACACTAGAGTTCGACTGCCTTTATAGTCCAACTGGCATCCATAGCCCTCCAGGAGAACTATTTCTGTTTTCAGAATAAATTCTATAAACAAGTCAAGGGAACTGCAATGGGGGCAAGCATGGCCCCGGATATTGCAATTTTATATGTGGCTTTTTTTAATATTTAAATTTGGAGACACACCCATACCAGGGGGGAATTGGGTCTTTGGAAAAGATACATTGACAACATCCTGTGCTATGGAAAGGCACTACTGAAAAAACTGGATGAATTTCATGGATGGCTTAACAGCCTTGACCCAAACCTTACATTTACGATGCACTATAATCCCAATGAAATTCCTTTTTTGGATATTCTAATAAAAAAAGGTACATACGGCTTCAATACAACCATTTACAAAAATCCTACTGACAAGAACCACTACCTTCATTTCCAACAGACATCTCAAGGAAAATCTTCCCTTATCTCAATTCCTGAGATTAAGAAGAGTGTGCAGTGACTGCACCGATTTTGAAAATCAAGTGGCACCTATGGCCAAGAGATTTCGCAATACAGGATACCCTGTGGATTGCATCTTAAAAGGAATTCAGAAAGCAGTGGTTGCCAATAGGGATGATCTATTGACTAGGAATGAGGAAAGAAGGAGGCCAGATATTGTCTGTAGTTTAAAATTCTCTCATCTTTCAAAAGATAAAAAAAAAGATACTACATAAACACTGGCATATCCTGCAGGGGCATCAATGTTTTAATAAGAAATGGCTCACTGTGGCTCACACATGCAATAAGAACATTAAGGAAATCCTTGCTCCCTCAGCTCTCCCTGTTGTACCATCTACCATACCTTCAAGTACTGCACATGGATCATGTGGGTCTTGCTCGGTATGTATTTCATCTTTAAACATACAAGTTTCACCCACCCACGGATAGGAAATGAGTATCCGCTAAAGCATTCATCCAATTGTAACACTGAGGGTGTGGTCTATCTCATTCTCTGTCCATGTCAACTGATTTATGTGGGGAAAACCATTAGGAAAATTAAAAATAGGATGATTGAGCATTGAAGTAATATCAGGAGACAAAATATTGCAGCACCACTTGTGCAACATTGCATTGACTGCTCCCACACCTTTACAGACCTCCGTTTTCTAGTCTTTAAACAGATCAAAGCATCCTGGCGGGGAGGAGATGTAGAGAAAATTCTATTACAACAAGAACAGAGAACGATCTTTGAACTTAATACAATCTTCCCTGCTGGATTGAATGCAGAAATGGACCTCTCAGTATTTCTCTGAAGATTTTTTTGGGTTTCCTCTCCCCGAGGTTCCACATCTTTGTCTCTGTGACCTGCTTTTATCTTTTTTATGATTTTATTTTCATTTTATTTTTTCTATCATTTTTATTTTTCTGATATCATCTTCCAAAGTGCATTTATTTTATGATCATTTTATGTATATAATTTTTGAAAACATTTTTTATGAAGATACAAAATATGATATCTTTCATGGAGATATCTGATCTATTTTATGATCATGACTGCCATATTGGATGTGGGTGTGGCCACGGGTAGGAGTAAATAGGCATCATTCCAATGGACCCTAGCTAGACCATCAGGGTTTCAGGTAGGCCTGGGGGAAGGGCTGCAGGGGAGGGGCTTGGATCAGAGGGATGGGTTTGGATCACTGGGTAGCCTCCTGTCATTGTTAAACTTGTCACTGGCAAACTAAACCCTGCCTGATTTTTGTTTGCCAACAACAGGAAACAACACTGCCCGTAATTACTCTCCTACTATGGTTTAGTAAATAGGCCCCTAGAGGGTCCTTTTACTAAGGTGCGCTGAAAAAATGGCCTGCGCTGGTGTAGACACATGTATTGGACATGCGTAGGTCCAGTTTTCAGTGTATCTGCATAAAAGGCCTTTTTTTGGCTGAAAATGGATGTTCGACAAAATTAAAATTGGCGCGCATCCATTTTGGGCCTGAGCCCTTACCGCCATCCATTGACCTAGCGGTAAAGTCTCACATTTTAACCAGGTGGTAATGGTCCATGTGCGTACAATGCCGATTACCACCCAGTTAGCACTGCATGCCGGAAAATTTCCAGCGCGCTTAGTGGATGCACATAAAAATGAAATTACCGCCCGGACCACTCGGTAGCCAGGCGGTAGTTCAAAACTGACATGCATAGGACGGCTTAATAAAAGGGCCCCTAAGTTTGTACCTAGGCAACTAAGTTTGAAATGACTTGCCTATGGTCACAAATAATAATAGTCTGATTTTGTTAATTCTCAACCTGCTACTCTAACCATCAGTGGTGTTCAACCCAGTCATCAGGACACACCTAGCCAGTCAGGTTTTCAGTATACCCATAATGAATATGCATGACATAGATTTACAGCAGAGGTAGTGCATGCAGATTTATCTTATGTATGCACATTCCCCCAGATTCTATAAGAGGCAGCACGTGGCAGGAAGAAGGACCTGTGGCTGGCAGAGCAGAGTTAACGTGATAACTCTGCTCTGTGACACACAGGAGCATGAGAGCCATGCTAGTGCCGGGTGGGCACCGGGCCCCCCTTGGAGGTCAGGCCCTTGGGAATTTTGCCCCCCCCCCCCCCTCCCCGTCGGCGGCTCTGCCAAATCCTGCATTATAAATTTCTCTTTGATTAGCTGAACAGATATTGAGACCTGCCAGCTGAAGGTGGCTCTATTGACATAGCATCTCCTGAGAAGTCAGGCTGTTTTCTTTTCGTAGGTCAGCATTCAGTAACGAGAACAGCGAGAAATGACAGAATATCAGTCAACATTATTCACTTTCTGGTGATTTTCTTTTGCTGGCTTTCATTGCATTGCCAGATAAAATTCTGTCTCAGGGAACCAGAAAACAAGTTCAGCTTTTTAAACAGAATGGGAAAATACCATTTGTTCCAATCACAATATGCTTTAAGACTGTAGTCTGTGCTAGCAAAAACCTTTCCACATCCTTCTCTTAGTCATTTCTTGCATAAAGCATGGAGCAAGCAATGCCTCCACCCAAACATATGACTCCACAATGGTATTTTCTCCCTTTAAATTATTTTTGTCTGGAGATATTACAGTAACTGTGAGTCATTTTTCAACAAAACCTCTTAAGTCCATCAAAATTATAGCATTATTATGAGGGGTTTAGCCACTTCAGACTATTGGCAACCATTGCTGTGGAATGGTAAAGATTTGCAAGTTGAACATTGTAGAAAACTACTGTTATGATGGGTGTGGTAATCAATATGGGGATGATTGGGCTCCTGGCTTTATCATTTTAAGGGGGAAATGGGATTTGATATACCACCTTTCAGAGGTTTTTGCAACTACATTCAAAGTAGTTTACATATATTCAGGTACTTATTTTGTACCAGGAGCAATGGAGAGCTAAGTGACTTGTCCAGAGTCACAAGGAGCTGCAGTGGGAATCAAATTCAGCTCCCCAGGATCAAAGTCCACTGCACTAACCACTAGGCTACTCCTCCGCTCAGCTGTGACCATAGAAAATGGATAACTATGTTTTTCTTCCCTACACTTTCACTCACTTACTGGCCCTATGAATGGGTGGGAAACAAATGAGGTGATGAATGTACTCACCATGGGCCTTTAAAAATGGAACACAGTTCTTTAATGAATGAGCCTTGACAAAAAGACCCGACACGGGCCGTGTTTCGGTGACTAGCACCTGCGTCAGGGGTCCCCACGTCTCATATAGTAAAAGCTACAAAGCACCAAGGCACTTTCACTTTCTGTATTGGATACAGAAAGTGAAAGTGCCTTGGTGCTTTGTAGCTTTTACTATATGAGACGTGGGGACCCCTGACGCAGGTGCTAGTCACCGAAACACGGCCCGTGTCGGGTCTTTTTGTCAAGGCTCATTCATTAAAGAACTGTGTTCCATTTTTAAAGGCCCGTGGTGCTGTTTTTTTTGTTTGGACTTTAGTTTGTACTTCGTTCCCTCTCTTTTGTTACATCGAATGTACTCACCATGACATAGACACATACAGGAATATATAATTTGTATTAGAAATGCAGCAACTTTATGGTAAAGTGTAAGCAAATTCACTACATTATGTGCTTTCAGTAGAGACTCTTTTCTTTAAGAAAATGAACAAATTTAGCCCACTTGATGGAAACCATGCTTTATGCTAACCAACCATTACTTCAGAATGACAGCCCATTACAGGATGTGCTGATTCTGTGCACTGGACAAGGTTCTGAATGTTAAGTTTTGTGATGAATTTATAACTCCCAGAAAGAGAAAGTGACAACTGTGTAGAACTGTTTTAACTGAGGCCCATGTTAACAATCCCACAACTTCTACCACATTCTTTGTTCTGCCCCATTTGCATGGAGGTATGTTGCCTATTGTTTATATGTATATGTCGGACATTGTTTATATCAGATTGCATTGCTTGTAGCAGTTTATAGTGCTTGTGCCCTTAAAAAAAGCAGGAAGTGCCTTTGGACTACAAATCTTAGTCTTCCAGCAGTGCTCTGTAATAGGCTTTTCCTGAGCGCATGTCCCAGTTCCTTATGCCCTATGGGATTTTTCATATTGGCTGACCCTTGTCCCTGTGTATGTTGGGCTATAGCTCACCCTTCTCTCACCACTGGAGTTGAGAGAGTGCCTGTAGCATGTTTTTTCTAAGAACTGTAAGCTGACTTGCAGTACCTTGTTACATACTCCCCCTTCAAGCTACTATAAAATAACCACATTTTTACCAGTTTAAAAGAGGACACAGCCCCACCCTACCGAACCCCCACCACACCCCTGCATTGCACAGTCACCTTGAACCCCCCCCCCCCCCCCAAGAAATTCAGAAGCTAAAGGCAGTGAAAATACTGGTAAAGTAACAGAAATGCATTTTCTTCTGTACTCCGCTAAATACAAAATGAAAATAGGTACATTTCTAAAAAAAAAAGCAAACATCCATGAGCATGTCCCCCTTTCCTTACCCTCCCATCCATGAGTAGCATATCCCCTTCTCCTCTCCATCCCCTTCTACCTATATACTGTATTTCCTCCTTTTCTCTTCCCCCCTGTACGTCCCCCTCCCTAATCTTTTTTCCAGCGTCCTTCACCCACCTTTTTCATAGCCCTCTCCCTCCCTCCCTCCACCCACCTACCCACATGACTCCATCTATCTCCCCTCACATAACGTATCATACCCTGGTGGTCTAGTGGCCCCTTTGGAGCAGGAAAGAACCCCACTTTTTCCTGTCCAGTGCTGCAGCTGGCCCGCTCACTGCTGGTGCTGCTTCAAAATGGCTGCCGAGATTTCACACAGTGGCCTCATAAAACTTCTGAGAAAATCTCATGAGGCTGCCACCGGTGGTTGGGAGGTGGGGCTAGTGGTTGGAAGGCGGGGCCAGTACTGGGCAGACTTCTAAGGTCTGTGACCTGAAAATAGTAGATACAAATCAAGGTCAGGTATACATATAAAGTAGCACATATGAGTTTATCTTGTTGGGCAGACTGGATGGACCGTATAGGTCTTTTTCTGCCATCACCTACTATGTTACTCACGTTACTATGTAGAGCAGAACATTCTTCATTCTCAATTTTAGTAATACAAAGACAATGTGGAGAAATTTTATTTTCACCTTTTGTTTAAAATCTATGACTATTAAATGCAGAAGCTCTCCACAGCTTTTGGAAAGTTTGTTGATTTTAAAATGAATGCAGAAAGAAAGTTGTTGAATAACTGATACTAGTGCCACTGGATTTCTCAGCAGTCTTTAAAATGAGGTTGAAGGGGGGAAGAAGTATGTCAGGAAGTATTTTTTCATGGAGAGAGTGGTGGATACTTGGAATGCCCTCCCGCAGGAGGTGGTGGAGATGAAAACTGTAACGGAATTCAAAAATGCATGGGATAAACATAAAGGAATCCTGTTCAGAAGGAATGGATCCTCAGAAGCTTAGCGGACATTGGGTAGCAGCACCGGTGGTTAGGAGGCGGGGCTAGTGGTTGGGTGGCGGGGCTAGTGCTGGGCAGACTTCTACGGTCTGTGCCCTGAAAATGGCAGATACAAATCAAGGTCAGGTATACATATAAAGTAGCACATATGAGTTTATCATGTTGGACAGATTGGATGGGCCGTACAGGTCTTTTTCTGCTGTCACTTACTATGTTACTATGTTTGACACTGTGGCCCACAATATCATACGTGCAAGGCTGGCAGAAACAGCTATCAGTGATACAGTATAAAGACAACTCTATAACTGGGTGCCTGCCGTCACACATTGAGTTTTGTTTGCTTCTTAAAAATATTGTCCCTTATACCTTGTAACCTGCTTGATGTGTTTTCTTTGCTTCTATACAATTGCTGATGTGTTCTTCATGATTTACAATTTTATATTTACATACATTAAGGATGATTATGTTATCTTATTGTGCTGAAGATGGACATCACAGGTCTTTTGATTCATCTGTACTTCAACATTCTGTGTTTATACTCTATTTCAATAAAGATATCCCCCCCCCCCCCCCCAAAAAAAAATGATGGAATGTTAGTGCTATATCATGGAACTGCAAGGGGGGTGTACACATGGGAGGGGAATTAGTGTGTCTCCAACTTATACAAGTAACTTACGAATACTGTGAGTTACATATACATTATGTGACGCTCTAGGCATGACCGTTTATACTCACCATAGACCTGGTATAAATGAGAGAGCCCAATTTTAGGCTCACCAATGCAGGTTTATGCTAGTATTCTCTGAAAGAATCATGGAGTCCAAATGCTGTTTAGAATAGGTGTTCCTCATGCTGCACTGGGGCATCTAAATGGAGAAATTGCCCCCCCCCCCCCATCCCCCTGATTCTATAAACTTGCACACACGATTGTACACTTTGTGCACAATTTATAGAATAGTGTCAGTTGTGCATATAATATAATGTAATAATTAGCTGCTAATTGGCATAAATTACCAATTACTGGCTTTAATTGGTGTTAATTGGCACTAATTAGCAGTTGCATGCGTACCTGCTCTTAGATGGGATTCTGCAAATTGCATGAACAAAATTCTTAGGTCCAGATGCTCAAAACTGTGGCACTGTTCTGAACAATGCTGTAAAAATACCACCAGAACAATGCAGAAAAAGAAGTCCCTAATGCTCAACACTAATGAGATGTTTGATGAGAATTGTGCTTGGCATATGCTCAGAGGAGTTCTGCGGTAAGCTAGCTCCTGTGTGCATGTGCCTGCAAAACCCGAGTGTGAAGCACACATTGGTATCTGTTTTCTGCAGTCTAAATATGTGTTTTTAATTTTGTTTTGTTTTGCTTTTTTAGCTTGGATGCTTATATATAAATGCAGGACACAGACGCCAGTGTGTTCTTTCACTTATGGGTCTGCTGTGACTTGCGCATATTCGTTTCTCACGACCAGTACTTAAGGGCTTGCACAGGCTTCCTTCTGCTTTCAAAAGCAATCAAAACTGGCAGATTTTGAAGAAAGACTTATGAGAAATCCTCTCTTCTAACACCCTAGTGCCAGAAGCGGAGCAAGGTTGACGGCGCAGGGGGTGCGAGAGCGGACCTTCTACGGTGCCGGCGCACATTTTCAATGAAACACGATGAGAAAAAATAGGCGCCGGCGCTGGCAGAACTCCGTTTGGGGGAGTAGCCGCTCCCCTGGTGCCCCACCTAGCTACGCCACTGCCTAACACCTGCCCCGACCTGGCGTTATTTTTTGCAGCAGTAAGGCAGTTTTGTTTTCTGAGCATTAGAGAGGGATACAAAATGACCTCATTAACATGAGCTTGACTACATTAGCATGCTATTTGCTCTGTTTGTCTGTGTGCTCATTTGTTCCTGTGCTCTGGGCCTTTGAACTTTCTGTGCAGGTAAATTCTGGCCACTAATCCAGTGCTAATTACCTCTAGTGCCCACGTTTGTCGGGGCCATAGTGCACAACTTCACAGGTGCATGGACTGGGAGGGGCATAGACAGGTCAGGGGCATGCCTAACAGTTTCGTGCATGGGTTATAGAATACTAGCAGTTATGCACCTAACTGCCTACAGTCAGGTGTGAGCATTTATACCAGCCATTAAGCTGGCCTAGGTGATCACGCCAAAAATTAGGTACACAACTATGGACTTCTTCTAATGGCAAATACACATGTAACTGCTGTTATAGAATTGATACTTAGCATGCAATATCCCATTGCCTGACTCTAGGTGAACCTTTTCAGAAGTACCCCCTGATCATGCTTCAAATATTATAATTGCTTTTGTGAATACATCAGTTTATGTGATCTTTGTGATGGAAGATCCATCCATCATCCCACTTCTCCTGTTGGCTGTGTGGACTTTACAGTGGTGATTTTGATCCTCCACTTTGGTGGTTTTCTCCTGTGTCAAATATTATCTATCATACAGTCAGTCCAGTTCAGCAACACCACATCATCACCTTGGGCTCTGAACTGCAAGGTACTATACAACTTCATGGACTTCATATCAAACATATACACAAATTTCACGAATGCCCTTCTACTAGGTGATATCAATCTACACCTAGACAAGCAACATGATGCCAACACCAGGCTTCTAACAAACTTCCTGAACCAATGGAACTTCAAAACGGCACCAGCCAACCCACCTCATCTCATGTAAAAGGTCACCAATTAGACATACTAGCTTAGCCAATAAGAACCATATAATAGAGAATCATAACTGGGCAGAGATGCCATGGTCAGACCATAACAAATTCACTTTTATATTTCAATGGAAAGAAAACAGCAAAAACAGAGAACCGAGAACACCACACACTAACGAGGAAAACTGGACAACCATAGCTTCTGGTCAAAAGTAATTAATGACCAAACAAACATAATACCCACTAACGTTCACTTCATGAGAAACTGGGATGAACTAAGTGGAAACACACTAAATGAAATAGCACCACTCAAAATGAAAACTAAGAGGAAACGACAACTGCGTCCCTATTGAACTAATGAAAATCGTACTGAAAACACAAGCTCTGCTAACATCAAATGAAAAAACACCAACAGCAGATGAGCTTCCACAATATTTCAAAGAAAAAATAATAAAAATAAGATCAAACCTAGCTGCAGTACAAACAACACTCATAGATTTCCTACTCAAATGTGAAATCAACGAGGACCACATCAAGGTAGACAGAATCTGGTCCTCCTTTAAGATACCAATAACCATTTCAGTTAAAGCACTACTGATAAAATATGCACATACCAATTACCTACTGGACAGCTGCCCAAACTTCATGATGGAAAACCCACCAGATTGGTTCATCAAAGGCTTAACGGAACACATAGAGATACGTGTTCTCAAAAGGCCATTTCCCTTCTGACAAGGGCAATATCATACTTACTTCAATCCCTAAAGATGCCACCAAAAAGATCAGTGAACTCACTAAGTACAGACCAGTAGCATCAATACCACTGCTGACAAAAACAATGGAGGGACTAGTACCACAATTATTAATGGAATATCTAACACACTACTCAGTCCTTCACAGCTCTCAATCAGGCTTCAGACCATGCTATAGCACTGAAATAGCCATAACCACCCTGATCACAAAATTCAGAAGAATAATAAGCCAAGGCCAGTCAATATTACTACTACAATTTGATATGTGAAGCGCCATCAACCTAGTAGATCACACAGTACTAATGACCCTGCTCAACAACATAGGAATAACTGGAGTAGTACCCGCCTGGTTCAACAGTTTTCTAAGAACTAGATCCTACCTTGTCAAGATGTCCAATGAATTTTCAGCCTCCTGGATCCCTGAATGCGGGGTCCCTAAGGGTTCTCCAATATTACCAATATTATTCAATGTCCTGATGGCTCCACGTAGCCAGAAACTGGAAAAAATGGGTTTAAACCCATTCATATACACAGATGATGTCACCATCTTCTAGCCAAATTCAAGCAGGAAATAGCAACAAGCAAAAACATCTTTCTCCTCCAATTCAACATGTCTAGTGCATTCAACATGGTAAACCATAATATATTAATAAGATTACTACATAAGTTTGGGATTGGTGGAAACATACTTAACTGGATCAAGGGATTCCTAACCACAAGAACATATAAAGTAAAATCAAATTCAAACATATCATCACCATGGAAAGCAGACTGTGGAGTACCGCAAGGATCACCACTATCACCGATCCTATTCAGCTTAATGATGACCCCACTTGCCAAGTCCTTATCCAACCATGGCCTTAACCCTTTCATATATGCAGACAATGTCACAATATACATTCCTTACACAGCCAAACAGACAGAAATCACCAACGAAATCAAGCTCGGCCTGAACATCATGGATTCATGGGCAAATGCATTTCAACTAAAACTCAATAAAGAAAAAACTCATTGTCTCATCCTCTCATCCCAATACAGCGCGGACATCCCCCCCAAGTATCAACACCCCAGATCTCAGACAGACTTGAAAATCATCGGCGTTACAATGGACTGTAACTTAAACCCTAGAGAGCAAGTGGCATTCACAACAAAGAAAATGTTCCACTCAATGTGGAAACTCAAATGCGTGAAGCAATTCTTCCTGAGGGAAACATTTCACAACCTGATACAATCAATGGTACTAAGCCACTTAGATTACTGCAATGGAATTTATGTGGGATGTAAAGAACAAACCTTAAAGAAACTTCAGACCGCTCAAAACACGGCAGCTAGGCTTATATTTGGTAAAACACGATTTGAAAGCGCAAAACCCCTCCATGAAAAACTACACTGGCTAATCAATCAAAGAACGCATCGTCTTCAAAATCTGCACCTTGGTTCACAAAGAGGGGCATAATCAAACGTCACTGGTGATCTATTTTGGCGGCGGCGCTACAGATGGCCGGAACCGTATTATCAATACTTTTACAATTTTACAATACTACGGTTTAGCCCGGCTAAATGCCAGAGTTTGCTGGGTTTGAGATGGCTGGTTTTGTTTTTCAGCGATAATGGAAAAAAATGCTGGCGATCCCCAACCTGGCAACATACAAGGCATTTGGTTGTGGGAAGAGCCAGTATTTGTAGTGCACTGGTCCCCCTGACATGCCAGGACACCAACTGGGCACCCTAGGGGGCACTTCTAAAAATTAAAAAAATATATACAAATACCTCCCAGGTGCATAGCTCCCTTCCCTTGGGTGCTGAGCCCCCCAAATCCCCCCCAAAACCCACTCCCCACAAATCTACACCACTACCATAGTCCTTATGGGTGAAGGGGAGCACCTACATGTGAGTAGAGTAGATTTTGGGGGGTTGGAGGGCTCAACACTTAGCACCATAAGTGTAACAGGTAGGGGGGGATGGGCCTGGGTCCGCCTGCCTGAAGTTCACTGCAACCAACAAAAACTGTTCCAGGGACCTGTATATTGCTGTCAGGGAGTTGGGTATGACATTTAAGGCTGGCAAAAAAGATTTTTATTTTTATTGTTTTAGTGTGGGAGGGGGTTGGTGATCACTGGGGGAGTACGGGGAGGTCACCCCCCATTCCCTCCGGTGGTCATCTGGCGAGTTGGGGCACCTTTTTGAGGCTTGGTCGTGAAAATAAAAGGACCAAGTAAAAGCGGTGAAATACTGATTAATGCCGCTTTTTTTTCCATTATCCACAAAGCCAGTCATCTGGTAGCCACGCCCATGCCCGCCCTATGTCCACCTTCACTTCGCCGCCGACAGCCCCCTTGAACTTTCGCCGGCGCGGCGATGGTGTCAAAAAAAAGCAGCTTTCGATTATACCGATTTCGCTGCGTTTGCGAGATCGCCGGCCATCTCCCGATTTATGTCGGAAGATCGCTTTCGAAAATAAGCCTGAAAATCATCTACGGAGAAGCCCCGAGTTACATAACAGACTTGATCGACTTACCAATTAGAAATACACCCGAATCAACCCGATCTTATCTAATATGCACTACCCAAACTGCAAAGGACTTAAATACAAAACAACTTACGCATCTAGTTTTTCCTACTAAACACACAACTGTGGAATGCATTACCAAAAGCCTTGAAAACGACGTATGACCCACCTAAACTTCCGGAAATCACTAAAAACAACCTGTTTAAAAAGGCATACCCTACTAATCCAACTTAAAAGCCTAATCTCTGCAACACGACCAAACTAAAGCACGCTAATGAAACATAACACGACTCTTCCGTTCTCCGATTCCCTAATGTGGCTGTGCCACATGAACTTGATCTTACCACAACATCCCCTGTATTGTTCACACCGGAGCCTGCAAAGGCCTCTCCCGGTACTATGTAAGCCACATTGAGCCTACAAATAAGTGGGAAATGTGGGATACAAATGTAACAAATAAATAAATAAATAAATCTACATACCTTTCAACAACAGCATCACAGAGATACTGGATAAGGCCAAAAATCAACTCAACCTCTTGGAAAGATGGGCCACAACTGTCAAACTTAAACTGAACCAAGACAAAACCAACTCCTGGTTTTATCCAGGCAGCACAATCCCACTACTTACCAAAACTTCATAATAGATCAACAATCTTAAACAATCAAAACACAAATAAAATTACTAGGAATCATTCTGGACAAGCATCTGACCCTTGAAGACCAAGTTGTTGCAATCACATCAAAATTGCTTCAAAACAATATGGAAACTGAGAAGAGTCTATTTCCCCAGACAGTCATTCTGTCTTATAGTACAGACATTGATATTGTCCCAACTAGACTACTGTAATGCAGCATATGTAGGCTGCAAAGAAAACCTACTATGATCGTTGTAGACCATTCAAAACACAGCAGCGAGATTAGTATTCAAAAAGTTGAAATATGATAGAGCAACCCCCACTACTCATAATGCTATATTGGCTCCCGATCAAGGCCAGACTATTTTCAAAATCAGCGCAATCATCTTCAAAATACTGTCTTTAGCATGTCATGATAGACATGATCAAACTATACCAAGAAATGCAACCCAAGGAACCAGAGGGTTACCTACTACTCACCTGTCAACAGCAAAACGCACTATACAAGTCCACCTGCACAGCGGGGATTAGCTACCTGGGCTCAAAATGGTGGAACTCACTCCCATAATCATAAGAAGAATCATGAACTACTTCCATTTCAGAAAAAACCTAAAGATCTACCTCTTAGGAAATTCTGAGTAAATGTGCACTAATCATTCTGGAACAACAGTACACACACAACCTCTAACTGTAAAGCATCTTTTCATTAAGAAGTGAACTAAGACCTATCTTCTCAAGAAACCCAATGACTTTTCCATAGGCACTAATAGTTATATTGTCAGCCACTGTAAAACATAGCATCATACAACCTTGTAAATGTAATTGAATTAATGTAATCTCTAACTGCTAAATGCAAGCCACATTGAACCAAAACTCGTTTGTGGAATACAGGTATGAATGAATAAATAAATAAATAAATAATTTGGTGAATGGTGACACATTCTAGTTAAATTTACATGACTCACGTGTTCCACTATGTATTGTGAAGGCAGCAGGAGCAGCATATAGATTGCAAAATTCAAACTTGTCAGCAAGCAAATATACTCTGCTTACACTGTGCTATTCAGTTGTTTTAATAGTATGGAAGAATTGCTAAGCACCCAATTAGGAGGGAGGGAAGTTATCTACAAAGGGCTACTATTAAAAAGGGCTATTTTACAATAAGTCATGCTATTTTAGCACTTGGACCAATTTTATGCAATGAGACCCTGTGCTAAAATACTATAACTTGTGGTAAAATAACCTTTCTTAACTGTAGCCCATGTTGATAACTCTCCCCCCTCCCATATGTTTATCACCTCTCTCTCTCTCTCTCTCTCTCTCTCTCTCTCTCAGCTGTTTGGTTACATATTCTTCGAATCACTGTAGCTCCAGGGCTTTTTTTTTTTTGTGTCCTGGTAGTACCGGTACAGTTGTACCGGCACTTTTTTTCCTCCAGTGAGTCCTGCACCCTTCCTCTCACTCCCCTCTTCCCTGCAACCCTTCTTACTTTTATTTTAGCAACTCGGCAGCAAGGTGCAGTGATTAAGAAAGGCTACCGGCATCGAGACCTTCCCTCTGCAAGTCCCACCTATGTGGAAACAAGAAGTTGAAACAAAGTAGGCGGGACTCACAGAGGAAGGCCCCAACGCTGGCAGCCTCTCTTAATTGCTGCACTGGCTGATGCTAGGGGCCCGGACTCTCAAGCAGGCAGGCATACAGGCAGCAGGAGAAGGAGGATGGGTGGGGGGAGGGAAAATTGCTGGACATGGATAGCAGGGGAGGACAGGGGGGAGAGAAGAATCACTGGACATGGATGGCAGGGGAGGACGGGAGAAGGAGAATCGCTGGACATGAATGAGAGGGGAGGGCAGGGGAGAGAGGAGAATCACTGGACATGGATGGCAGGGGAGAGAAGAATCACTGGACATGGATGGCAGTGGAGGACAGGGGGCAGAGGAGAATCACTGGACATGGATGGGAAAGGAGAGCAGGGGAGAGAGGACACATGCTGGACATGGATTGGAGGGCAGGGAAGAGAGGAGAATCACCAGACATAGATGGCAAGGGAGGACAGGGGACAGAGGAGAATCGCTGGACGTGGGAGCGGAGGGCAGAGAAGAGAGAATCGCTGGACATAGATGGAAGGGGAGGGCAGGAGAGAGAGGAGAAATGGTGGAGAGGAGAGCAGGAGAGAGAGGAGAATTGCTGGACATGGATGGATGGAGGGAAGGACGGGGCAGAGGAGAGGAGGAAATGCGGGACTTGGATGGAGGGGAGGGAGAGAGGAGAAATGCTGGATATGGATGGAGGAAGGAAAGAGAAAAGAAGAAGAAGATGCACATGGTTGAAGAGGAGGGAAAAGGAAGAAGGAGAAAAACTGCCACATTCCACGGAGGAGGACACAGCTGTTACTTATGGATGTAGGGCAAGAAATGAAGATAGATAGGAGGAAAGTAAGAAATAAATGGAAAGGAAAGCCCTGTAAAGGAGTTAAGAGAACAGATAGAGAGCAGCAGAATCAGAGACTGGGACCAACATGGTAAGAAAAACAAAGTCACCAGACAGCAAAGGTAGAAAAATCATTTTTTATTTTTATTTTAATTTTTGGAATATGTCCAATTTGAGAATTTACATCTGCTGTCATATTTTGCACTGGGTATAAAGTACATAATTACGTAAGTATTGCCACGCTGGAACAGACCAAAGGTCCATCAAGTCCAGCATCTTGTTTCCAACAGTGGCCAATCCAGGTCACAAATACCTGGCAAGATCCCGAAAACGTTCAATACATTTTATGCTGCTTATCCCTGAAATAGCAGTGGATTTTCCCCAAGTCAATTTAATAATGTTCTATGGACTTTTCCTTTAGGAAGGCATCCAGATCTTTTTAAACCCTGCTAAGCTAACCGCCTTTACCACATTCTCTGGCAACAATTCCAGAGTTTAATTACACGTTGAGTGAAGAAACATTTTCTCCCAATTCATATTAAATTTACTGCTTTGTAGCTCATCGCATGCCCCCTAGTATTTTTGGAAAGAGTAAACAAACAATTCACGTCTACTCTTCCACTCCACTCATTATTTTATAGAACTCTATCATATCTCCCCTTAGCTGTCTTTTATCCAAGCTGAAGAGACCTAGATGCTTCAGCCTTTCCTCATAGGGAAGTCGTTCCATCCCCTTTATCATTTCCGTGCCCTAGTCTGTACCTTTCTAATTCCACTATATCTTTTTTTGAGATGCGACAACCAGAATTGAACATAATATTCAAGGTGCAGTCGCACCATGGACTGATACAAAGGCATTATAATGTCCTCACTTTTGTTTTCCATTCCTTTCCTTATAATACCTAACATTCTATTTGGTTTCTTAGATGCCACAGCACATTGAGCAGAGGGTTTCAAAACGTTTCATCAACGATGCCGAGATCCCTTTCTTGGTCGGTGACTCCTAACGTCGAACCTTGCATTACATAGCTATAGTTCGGGTTCCTCTTTCCCACTTGCATCACTTTGTCATCTGCCATTTAGACGCCCAGTCTCCCAGTCTCGTAAGGTCCTCTTGTAATTTTTCACAATCCTCTCACAATTTAAAAACTTTGAATAACTTTGTGTCATCAGCAAATTTAATTACCTCACTAATTACTCCCATCTCTAGATCATTTATAAAAAGCAGCAGTCCCAGCACAGACCCCTGAGGAACCCCACTATCTACCCTTCTCCATTCAGAATACTGACCATTTAACCTTACTCTCTGTTTTCTATCCTTTAACCAGTTTTTAATCTACAATACGATACTACCTCCTATCCATGACTCTCCAATTTCTTCTGGAGTCTTTCATGAGGTACTTTGTCAAACGCCTTTTGAAAATCCAGATACACCACATCAACCGGCTCGCCTTTATCCACATGTTTTTTCACCCCTTCAAAGAAATGTAATAGATTGGTGAGGTAAGATTTCCCCTTCACTAAATCCATATTGGCTCTGTCTTATTAATCCATGCTTTTGAATATGCTCTGTAATTTTGTTCTTTATAATAGTCTCTACCATTTTGCCCTGCACCAAACTCAGGCTCTCCAGTCTATAAGGGTTATTTTTTTCTCCTATACTGGTATACTATTTTTAATGATGCCTGTTTATATGCGCCATGGCTGGTATAATGGGTGTGGCTAATATGGGAGTGGCTATCATAGGGGCGAAGTCATAGGTGGTGACCCTGCCCATAATGAGTACCGGTACCTTTTTTCCTACAAAAAAAGCACTGTGTACTGTTATTTATAAAATGATGCTGCCTAGTACAACAGAGGTAGGCAACCTTCTCTCCCTAGGGGCACTAATCTACTCATGCTTTTAGGATATCGCTAATGAATATGCATGAAATAGATTTTGAAACAAGGGAGGCCTACATCCACTGAACTCCACAAATATATAAGTGCAATTATGTAACTTGTTACAATTTGGTTTAGCATCTAATTCACACCAAATTTTCTGGAGATCTCACGGAAATCTAGGAGAATCAAACCTAAGAATTATTTTCCAGGATCCATGTAGCAGACATCAGTATTTTTTTATGGGATACACATAGGCCCGTGCACATGTGTGTACTCATTCTGGAAGGTGGGCTTTATTAGTTCTGTGTTAATATTTAATATGATTTATGTGTTTAACTTCACAGTTAACTTTAGATTTTTTTTTTAATTTGGCCCAACGGGCCACATAAAACATGATAAAATAACATAGGCATTTCAGGGACATAGCTTAAATGGGACCAGATAGTGGTGATATTCAGCTGCTTTCCAGTTAAATTTATCTCTACAAATAGCCATTTAAGGGGCCTTTTTACTAAGCTGTGGTAAAAGGGGACCTGCGCTACTGTCATCAGGTAAAAGGCCGGGGTTTTTCTTTGAAAAGATATGGCTGTGCGGTAAGTGAACCATTTACTGCATGGCCATTTTGGTGAGGAGCCCTTATTGCTGCCCATTGAGATGGAGGTAAGGGCTCCAGTACTAACCCAGCGGTAACTGGGCAGTGTGCGGCACTGCCCGATTACCGCCAGTTAAGTTCCGGCACTACAAAAATAGGACATATTTTTGTAGCACTGGAAATGGCATGCTCTAGGGGTGGGAACTACCACTGGGCTTCCGCGGTATCCTAGGGGTAGTTCTGGATTGGCGTGCGGCAAGCCCGTAGTGGGCTTACTGTTGCTTAGTAAAAGGGCCCCTAAGTCCCCTACTTTAATACTTATTGCAGCAGAAATTCCAATAGTATTTTTTATGGGTTTTTTTTTATTTGTTACATTTGCAGGTAGAGAAACAAATACAAAGTGATGTTGTGGTTGAATAAGGTTAATGTGTAATAGACATATTGGGGAATCGTAGAGAGGAAGAGTTATACAGTGTCCATTACAAGCTTTGGTTTCGTTGTGTTGCAGGATTTAGGCACTTACATTGGGTCGGTAGGGTATGCTTTTTTGACCAGGTTGGTTTTTAGTGATTTCCGGAAATTTAGGTGGTCGTACGTTGTTTTCACGGCTTTCGGTAGAGCGTTCCACAGTTGTGTGCTTATGTAGGAGAAACTGAATGCATAAGTTGATTTGTATTTGAGTCCTTTGCAGCTTGAGTAATGGAGATTTAAATATGTTCATGTTGATCCAGTTGTGTTTCTGATTGGTAGGTTTATGAGGTCTGTCATGTATCCCGGGGCTTCGCCATAGATGATTTTATGGACCAGGGTGCAGATTTTGAAAGCAATTTGTTCTTTGATTGGTAGCCAGTGTAGTTTTTCTCAGAGGGGTTTAGCACTTTCGAATTGCGTTTTTCCAAATATAAGCCTAGCTGCTGTGTTTTGAGCGGTCTAAAGTTTCTTTATGAGTTGTTCCTTGCATCCCACATAGATCCCTTTGCAATAATCTGCTTGGCTTAGTACCATTGATCATATCAGGTTGCGAAATGTTTCCCTCGGGAAGAATGGTTTCACTCATTTAAGTTTCCACATTGAGTGGAACATTTTCTTGGTTGCAGAGTTAACTTGGCTCTCAAGTGTGAAGTTATGGTCGATTGTAACACTGAGGATTTTCAGGCTGTCTGAGATAGGGAGGGTGTAATCTGGAGTGTTTATATTTGTGGGTTTGTTCATATTGTGCTGGGAAGAGAGGATGAGACAGTGTGCTTTTTCTGTATTGAGTTTTAGTTGAAATGCATTTGCCCATGAGTCATTGGTGATTTCTGTCAGATCATGTTTGTAAGGTATGTATATTTTGACGTCGTCTGCATAGATGAATGGGTTGAGTCCTTGGTTGCATAAGGACTTGGCTAGTGGGGTCATCATTAGGTTGAAAAGGATCAGTGATAGTGGTGATCCTTGTGGTACTCCGCAGTCTGCTTTCCACGGTGATGATATGTTTGAATTTGATTTCACTTGGTATGTTCTGTTGGTTAGGAAACCCTTGATCCAACTTAGTATGTTTCCACCGATACCGAAGTAATCTAGGAGTCTTAGTAGTATGTTATGGTTTACCATGTCGAATGCACTAGACATGTTGAATTGAAGGAGAAGTATGCTTTTACCTGTTGCTATTTCCTGCTTGAATTTGGCCAGGAGAGTAGTTAGTACTGTTTCAGTGCTATGGAGGGGGTGAAGTCCTGATTGTGATTCATGTAATATTGAGAATTTGTTTATGTAATCAGTGAGTTGTTTGGATACCATGCTTTCCCTCAGTTTGACTGTTAGTGGGATGAATGCTACTGGGTGGTAGTTGGTGAGTTCACTTGTTTTTTTCTTGGTATCTTTTGATATTGGGGTGAGTAGGATGTTGCCATTTTCCTTAGGGAAGAGGCCTTGTTGAAGCAAGTAGTTTAGGTGGGATGTGAGGTCTGCTATGTAGCGGTTGGGGGTGGATTTTATTAGGTAGCTGGGGCATATATCCAATTTGCAGTGAGTATCGGAGAACCTATGAATCGCATGAGTACTGAGTTATATTGATCTTCCAGTTTCTATTAAGGCCCATTTTACACAAAACATAGAGATTGGAACTGAGATGTCCAGGTCAGAATATGCTCAGTTCTAGGGGTATATTTGGAAAAGGGTCTGCCAATTCAGACCCTTTACTAAAATACCTGCAAGAGTTCATGTGCATTTGCTGACACACACAGAGGGAGCAGCTATCTTAGAAATATACAGACGGAGAGAATGGCAACTTACAAATGGAAGTATTGGCACTCCTACATGGATGTGATCATTTTGCTACTTTCACAAGTGATTGGTGCTACTCCCATGTGTAGCTGTGTCGCTTAAAAAACCTATCAAAGTACTCTCCCAAATTACATCAACAAAATTAAACAGCAAACTCTACAATGTCAACTATTCCTTTCACAAGCTGGAGCAAGGGCTCATAAGAATGTGATCAGGTATTACAGGTAGTGACTTAATTGGCATAAAATACATCCTTTTCTGTTAAACCAGTGCTCTGTGCAATGCAAAATAAATTGATTCAAAACTGCATGAAAACAAGAAACAACTTATCATGACTTATCTGAAAGATTAGAGAGTTTGTGCCACCAACGGTGGCCAGTGTTTTGCTTAATGCTGCATCAGGGATTATAAGGACCAAATAATTGTTTGCTTAAATCTTGCACCACTCTATGATAACTAAGGATTAGATTGTAAACTCTGTCGAGCAGGAACTGTCTCTTCATGTTCAAGTGTACAGCGCTGCGTACATCTAGTAGCGCTATAGAAATGATAAGTAGTAGTAGTGTTCCTCCAGTTCACGTTGAGCCCTTGCTCTAGCTTTTCAAAAGAATGGTTGGCATTGTAGAGTTTGCTATTTAATTTTGTTGATGTAATTTGGGAGAGCATTTGGATGGTTTATATTTTCTCTAGTATCGATTTCTTACAGGTTTTAAAAACCTACACACTGAAATGCTGCCTTCAAGTACTGAGGCCACAATTTAAATTTGGTTTCATTTTGCAAGTGGGAAGAAACAATGGAGGACTGAGGAGAATGACTCCTTTAATCCCTCATGTAAAAGCTAAAACAGCACTTTTTAAAAATCCATGCATGGCTATGAGCTGGTGTAAAATCCATCGGGGGATATTTTTCTCATAGGCTTGCATTCTCTTTATGAAATGAGGAATACAAGTATAGCATTTTGTGCCACCCAAATCCCGATTAAACCATGCACTCTAAGGCTCCAAAGAAATGGCACCCAGAATATTTTTTCTATTTTATTTTCTTGTGGTTTTTTTTTGTTTGTTTGAAACAAATGTCGTTAATAATGTACACTCTTCTTAAAGAGTGCACACTATAGAGGGTGCAATTCTCAAAAGGTTGTGCATACAACCGCCATTATGGAACAGGTGGATGTGAAGCGTCTGTTCATGCTTTCCAAAATACTAGGACTAGGGGGCATGCGATGAAACTATAGTGTAGTAAATTTAAAACAAATTGGAGAAAATATTTCTTCACCCAATGCATAATTAAACTCTGGAATTCGTTGCCGGAGAACGTGGTGAAGGCGGTTAGCTTAGCAGAGTTTAAAAAGGGGTTAGACAGTTTCCTAAAGGACAAGTCCATAAACCACTACTAAATGGACTTGGGAAAAATCCACAATTCCAGGAATAACATGCATAGAATGTTTGTACGTTTAGGAAGCTTGCCAGGTGCCCTTGGCCTGGATTGGCCGCTGTCGTGGACAGGATGCTAGGCTCGATGGACCCTTGGTCTTTCCCAGTGTGGCATTACTTATGTACTTATGCTCAGAAAACAGTGCCCAAAACAAAGCTGTCTTACCGCTGCAAAAACTAACACCAGGTCGTAGCAGGTGTGAGGATTTCCCATGATTCTCATGCTTCTCTCATGATTCTTTCTGCAAAATCTGCCAGTTTTGATTGTTTTTGGAAGCCCTTAAGTGCTGGTCATGAGAAACAGCAGCACTGGCGTCTGTTTCCTGCGTCTAAATTTAAAGCGTCCACGCAAAAAAAATGTAAAATGCCCAGTGAAAGCACATATTGGCATCTGTTTCCTGAGTCTAAATATAAGCATCCAAGCAAAAAAATAAAATAAAAACACTTATATTTAGGCCACAGAAAACAGATGCCAATATGTGCTTCACGTTCTGGTTTTACCAGTCGCATGTGCACAGGAGCTGAGATTACATAAGTACATAAGTAATGCCATACTGGGAAAAAACCAAAGGTCCATCGAGCCCAGCATCCTGTCCTCGACAGCGGAACTGTTCTGCGCATACTCCAAGCATAATCCTCCCGCACCAAAACACAATCCTCCTGACGAACTCCCTGATGCTCAATGCTATGAGCGCGCCTATATTTGCATCTCGTTAGCATTGATCATTAGGCCATTCTGTGCTATTCTGGTGGTATTTTTATGGCACTTTTCAGAATACTACTACTACTATTTATCTTTTCTATAGCGCTACTAGACATGCGCAGCGCTGTATACTGAACATGTAAGAAACATTACCTGGTTGACAGAGCTTACAGTATAATCAAGCACTAGAGTTTTGAGCATCGGGGCCTCACTGCAGCCAGAGAGCTGTCATCTTAGACTTAAGAATGTTCCATGATGGATTTAAGGTGTTAAACCTTAAATCATAAAGACCAGAACATTGCTTGTCATTTAACCATCTTATTTTCTTTTCCATGTTTTATTTTGTTTGATTTCTATTGATAACCTTTTAAGACAATCACAAATAAACTTAGAACAATGGAACAAAGCACTTTTTATGCCATTACTGACACAGAATTTTATTTACAAAAGAAATCTCTCATGACTCAGGTTTTTAAAAAAAACAACTTTGATGAATTAAGGTCCGATGGAATATAAAGTTTAGAAAATGAATTGCAGTTTCGACAATAGAGAAAACTAAGAACAGGGCATGTTTGTTTATTTAGAACCCATTTCAGTGATATGAAGACAATACTTCAATGTAGGTCTGCAAGAGCAGCAATACCAAGATCCCTGAACATCTCAAATCGAATATTTCTAAACTGTCCAGGAAGACCTGGTAAAATTTAATAGCAAGTATGGGTGGAGTGCATATTTTATCCTGTTTTGCTTGGAGACATCTCTGCCAAATCTTACAGGAAGACTGAACGGCAATGCCAAATTTGAGCCTTTGAACTTTGTCTGAAGTGTTTGATCGAATAACACTGAACATGCTTACTGGCCAAAGCAGTGTAAGAATTCACTCACACAAATGGCAACTGACAGGCAGGACTGCATGTGATAGAGAGCAAGAGAAATCATTGTCCTCTGTCCAAGGACAGTGTCTTTACCACAGGTGTTACATCAATCCAGAAGAATGGATAACTCAAGTGATTAATTGTATGAATGTACGCACACCAAAATGACACCGTTGTTTAAGACATGTGGGACTAATGAAAATATCAAAAAGTTGCTTTTCTTTCTCGGTGTCCTCCTTTCATGACTGTTTTGTTTCCAGCTTCCAAAACCCACATCATTTTAAATGGAGGTGGAAGCAATAGATTAAGTACAAAACACTTAAAACTGATGTGTTCAAGTTTTGTTCATGTTTTCCAAACTCATTTCCTAGTTTCCATTTGAAACCCTCTGCCAAAAGTGCTATACAGGGAACAGTTACAAAATTATGGTAGCAGACATCTGATCCAAACATATTCTTTTGTTGATAATTAATGGATTGAATATCTGTATGAGTCAAAAAACATTTTTTTTTTAAATTTTCCATGGGCAGTTCACTATTGGGGATGCATTAACGATGTACACATTACAGTTTATGTCATACTTGGCTCTAGGGCACTGTACTTAATTTGAAGCAACCTGATAATATGGATAAGACATACCCATTACAGCTTTCCAGTAACCTTAGCTATACAAGCATGCACATTCCTTGCTGTATCTCCATTTTCAAATTATGGACTAGGACACAGGGTTCTACTGTTTAAATGTCCCCTGGGCTCTTTTTGAATTAGATTATTTTCATTTCATGCATTGAACAATGTAGAAATAAAAGTCAACAAATGAGTTGTAAGCAATACCTTTTATTGGACTAACTCAATCCATCTGCAAATATATTTTGAGAGCTACTCTGG
Organism: Microcaecilia unicolor; assembly: GCF_901765095.1. Taxonomy (NCBI): domain Eukaryota; kingdom Metazoa; phylum Chordata; class Amphibia; order Gymnophiona; family Siphonopidae; genus Microcaecilia; species Microcaecilia unicolor. The sequence goes on along the minus strand of NC_044033.1, from coordinate 65,204,780 downwards.
GTTTAAATAGTACAGAGACTACCCTCTTTGAGGTTCACAGCTGATACTGTACCAAATAAACCCACATAAATGTGAAATCTCCTCATTAGCATGATGAAACAAAAAACACTCTGAAAAGCTAGTCAAAGATGTATAGAATTTGCACAGTGAAAAGGCAAAACTTGCACCTTACCTGTGGACATTCATTTCTACTCAGGTGTGATCTTCAATTGTTCCCATGGGGATCTCCATATTTCCTAACTAATTAATTATAATTATAATTTGTTTCAAAGTTATTATTGCTTGCCAAATGGAGTCCAGAGTGATCACTTAAGAATGTTGCAAAACTAAGGATTTCCCAGCTGCAGGGGGACCTACAAACACAATTGGCCCACAAGACCTTTCCTGGGTTCATTTTTTCCTAAAGCATCTATTCTAGAGTCCAACAGAGTACTCTCCAGCCCCTTTTAGCCATGTCATCTGTCTTTATGACAGAGATGTTAGAACCCGACATCTCAGCTCCTCCTAGCTTGGGTGGAAAAGTAAAGACTCAGGGGAGATATATCCCTATCTTCCCCTTCCTCTTTATCATTACAAAATTCAGCACAAAATAAATAAGTACATAAGCATTACCATACTTGGACATACCAAAGGTTCAGCAATCCAGTATCCTGTTCCAACAGTGGCCAGTCCAGGTCACAAGTACCTAGCAATATCCCATAAACGTACAACAGATTTTATGCTGCTTATCCCACATATGTGCAGTGGGGGTCCCCCCCCCCCCCCAAGTCCATCTTAATAATGATTTATGGACTTTTGTTTTAGGAACTTGTCCAAATCTTTTTTAAACCCTGCTGTGTTAACTGCTTTTACTACATTCTCTGACAATGATTCTAGAGCTTAATTACATGTTGAGTTAAGAATATTTTCTCCAATTTGTTTTAGATTTACTATTTAGCAGCTTCATTGTGTGCCCCCTAGTACTAGTGTTTTTTGGAAAGCATGAACAAGTGATTCACGTTTACTTGTTCCACTCCACTCAGGATTTTATAGGTCTCTATCCTATCTAGACCGCCATCATATCTACAGTAGAAATAAGAAAACACAGCAAAACAGGGAGCCTGGTAAAAAAAAAATGTTCATATCAACAATGTCATCTTCAAACTCTCTGAGGGTAATTTTATAACAGGGCACCTAGGTTAAAAGACCAGGTACCTGCTTATTTAGGTGCCATTTTAAAGATCCATGAGGTACATTTTCTAAAGGATGTTCAAGTCAGAATAGGGACGTCCATGTCACTTGTATTTTTGAACAGGATACAGCCCGAAACATCCATATTTTGAACCAGGATAAACAAGGGACTTGGATGTCTCTTTAGCAACATTCTGAAAACATAGCTACACAGAGAGCCTGGTGGAGCAGAGGGTTAGCATAGTGGTTAGTGCAGTGGCTTATAAAACAAGGGACACAGGTTAAAATTCCACTTTAACTCTTTTTCATTTTTTTGTAATTTTGATTCCTTCAGGAATAGAAAAATACTACTGTACCTGAATGTACACCACTTCAATAGCCTTCAGGTATGCAGGTGTCTTATATAGTTAGGGACAGTAGGTATTTTTCTATTCCTGGAGGACTCACATTTAAAAATAAATAAAAGAGTTGAAGTAGGATTTGAATCTGGGTCTCTTCATTTATAGTTCACTGCCCTAACCACTAGGCTACCCCTCAGACCTGCTTCCAGCTCTGTTAAGAATGCCCACAATACCTGAAGCCTTTGTAAAATTGGGATTTGGACATTTCAAGCACATGGACATCAATTTCAGCCTTTCAAGATGTCCATATGCTTTGAAAATGAGTACTATTGCTAGACATTGCACCTTGAATGCAGTTGCAGCATTTACACCTGCTTGAGAACAGGTGTAAATGTTTGCCTATAATGTTCACAAGTACTCCCTTAGGTTAATATATTTTCTAATCAACGTGCATACTTGTAAACTCCATCTGTGCTCTGCCCAGACCACACTTCAGCAACATCTATAGTATAAATATATGTATTCATGTCATTGTGCATATTTTCATGCCTGGTGCTATTTTGAGTGTATCGACACTGAAAATTACATTATAAAAATACCCTCTCTGAGGGATGTGTATCCTGACTATTTTAAAACAAGTTCTTAAAGGTTGTGTCAGGCCATTTATTGAGGTCAACTAGACAATTGGTGCAACCCTCCTTGGCTAAGGCACATTATGCTGTATCATCTGAAAGAACTTTGTCTATAGCAGGTCCTTGTTTGTGGAACAAATAGCAGGACTGATTCAGTTGTCATCGTCTTTATCTGATTTTAAGAAAAAAACTGAAAATGTATTTATTTGTTCAGGCTCACTTGTGAACTAATGATGCAGTGATGTCAGAGATGCTACTGGTGTGCAAAATTACAGAATTCTAGCACTCGCACATGTAAGTGTACAGTTACCCACCAACATGCTAACAGGGTACATGAGTGCTTCTTTTCCTTTATCTCCTACTTCTTCTCGAACCAGAGATCATCGTCTTCTTTATTTTCCATCATTTGTTGGGGTAAAATACAAAAGACCTTACAACTATCTTTTCCTTATCAAGCTGTTCATTTCTGGTGTTCTTTACCTATTGCATTAAGTCAGTACCTACATATTCTTCGTTTTGAAAAAATAGAATACTTATTTATTTCAGAAATCTTATTTGTAATGTCCAGTTAATTTTTGCATTTGTTTTTGGAATCTGCTTTGAACCTAATTGTTGGAAGCTGGCAGAATAGAAATACTATACCATATCATATCATATTTTCTAAGAGTGAAGGTTAATGGTATAGTGCATAAACGCAAGGGGGGCATTCACATGGGTGGGCAATGGGCGTGGCTCCCACAAATGCAAATAATTTACAGAATACTGTAAGTTGTGTGTGTCTTTGCCACGTTTACAGGATCATAGTTAGCCAGAATCTATGGCTTGCGTAACTGTGGGCATAAAAATGTAAGGCACACCAATGCACTAGTATTCTACAGAAGAATCTGGGTGCACCAATAACATACACGCTCACTGCATGGTATCAGTGCATCTAAATGGAGACACCCACTTATAGAATTTATGCCTTAATGTTTAGACACAAGCACTTATGCCAGCAATAGAACTGGTGTGTTAGTGTCTAAATGCTGGAGATTTTATTTATTTATTTAGATTTTGCTCACACCTTTTTCAGTAGTAGCTCAAAATGAGTTACATTCAGGTACACTGGATATTTCTCTGTCCCAGGGGGGCTCACAATCTAAGTTTGTACCTGAGGCAATGGAGGATTAAGTGACTTGCCCAAGTTCATAAGGAGCAGCAGTGGGATTTGAACCGACCACCTCTGGATTGCAAGACCGGTGCTCTAACCACTAGGCATATGCACAAATATCATTGATTTACAAGTACATTCACTCTGTAGCTCCTCAGTACTTCTCCACTCTTATCTCTCTCCCTACATTCCTCCCTGGGAACTCCATTCATCGGGTAAATCTCTTATCTGTACCCTTCTCCTCCACTGGCAACGCTAGACTCCGTTCCTGTTATCTTGCTGCATCGTATGCATGGAATAGACTTCATGATCAGTGTGTCAAGCTCCAGCTCTGGCCGTCTTCAAATCTAGGCTAAAGTCCACCTTTTTGAGGCTGCTTTTAACTCCTCCTATTCACTTGTTCAGTACCCTTGTCTGTTTAAGCATTCTCACCTTAAGTAATTCCCTTATCCCTTATTTGTTCTGTTTGTCTGTCTTGATTACATTGTAAGCTCGGTCAACAAGGGACTGTCTCTTATATGTTTAGTGTACAGCACTGCTTACATCTAGTAGCGCTATAGAAATTATAAGTAGTAGAAGTAGTATTCTATAATTTGTACATACAAATATGAGATCTGCCCAAGCTCTGCCTATTTGTATACCCTCCCTTGCATACTATGAGGCCTTCTTACTATGCTGCGTTAGGCACTATTACAAGCCTAACACAGCTTAAAATGGCATATCTTAGGAAATGCGCAATTGTCCTGCAGTAACTGCCAAATGTTCATGCACTAACCACATGCTAAAATACATATATTTTTTGAGGGAGCATGTCAGGTGGTGGAGAGTGGGCATTCCTGCATTAATCAGTTAGCGTAGATATATTACCATGTGCTAACTGGTTTGGTGCATGGATAGCTCGTGAGCCCTTACTGACTAAAAAGTGTGTGTGTGTGTGTGTGTGTGTGTGGGGGGGGGTGATAAGTGCACATTTGATAATTTTTTTAATATGGCCATGTGCTAATGGCAATATTAGCATATGGCCATTAATACAAAAAAAGCCATTTTTATGGCTGTATTAAACATGGCCTTAGCACGCGGGAAAGAGCTGCATAAGGGCATGCTAAGATCACTTATTACCACAGCTTAGTAAAAGGACCCCAAAGTAAATTAAGTGGGTGTTTGCAGAATACCAATTAGGTGGAATTTTGACATTTACACACATATGTGCACATAAAAGCCATTATTGTAAACATTTACACATGCAAAGTTTATTGTAAACATTTACACGTGCAAAGGGTGTGTATTTTAGTGCCTATATTATAGAATTGCTCCCTTAATATTGCTATTTCTATATATTTGTACTGTGTCTTAGGAATATGCATGTTTATTTTCCAGTATTAATATTAGCTTTCACTCATTAGCCAGTCTTGAACAAGTAACGTTTGGATTAGCATGTACCTGTCTTCCAGGAGGAGCTATTCTGCCTCTTAGGACTCTTGCTTTACCCAGACCATTCCTAGCTGGGTCTTGTACTCCTAGTAATCTTAAGGGCTCTTTTACTAAGCTGCATAAGGCATTAATGCGCTCCTAATGCAACTAAAAATGGAGTACCATGGGACACGCTCAGGCATCCTGCGGTAACTTCCAAGTCTGCACATGCTAACTGCGTACTACAAAGGTTTACTAATTTTTTGAGGAGGTATGCATTCTTCGCTATCTACATTATCGTGTACTAACTGTCTAGTGTAGGGATATCACATAAACCCTTGCCTCCTATAGAATGGGTGGAGATAAGTCAGTAAGTGTTCATGTGGTAATTTTTAAAAATGGATGTTCACTAATGAGAACATTAGCACATGGCCATTAATACAAAAAATAGAAAATTGGCCATTTTATGACTGCAGTAAAAATGGCCTTAGCGTGGGTGCACTAAGGTCATTTTTTGTCCAGTTGGCCCTTATTTCTTTGTTTCCTGATTGGCCCAACAGTGAACAGCCCAGGGCAGGCTTCGGTATTTCTGCCCCTACCTCCTCCCCTGGGCTTCTTTCTCTGGATGCACTTTTTGGAGGTACAATGACATTAAGACTTAACTTCAGGAATCCTAGAAAAGCCTTAGAATTCTGTATCTTGCATTCACCTAATAAGAAACAGCTAAAATGTGATAAATAGAAATAAAACACCACCAAAATAAAAAAAGGTATCATCACTTCTTTTTTGGGGGGGTGGGGGGTTGTTTTATTTCTATTCATTACCTTTTAAGTGGACTAACACAGCAACCACATTATTTTATCCAGAGCTTAGCAGAGCTGCCAAATTACCCAGTTCCAAGAGGGACATTTAAGGTCAGTCCTGGCTTTCTTACAAGCCTATCATGTTATGGGTCCTGCAGCATGGATTTCAATGGGTAGATGAAGGATTATAAATCCCACACTGCAGAATTGGCCAAAAAATCTCTCTCCTGTAATGGAGTAACTTAGCAGTTCTACATTAGAGAGGTTCCTTATGAAGTGTTTCCAGGAATTCCTGGCACACTCCCAGGAGGTTCTTATAGAAAAGGCCCAGGTGGTTTTTATTTGCCTGTTCCTCAAATGAAAACCCTTATGCTGGGTTACTTTGTTAGATGAGAATAGCCATCTTCTTACTTTGGACCTACAATGATCCTCAAAGCCTCTGCTTCCAGTATTCCAGTCCAGGTTATACCTACCTTTGCTTTTAGCATTTTCTGCTTTCAAGACTCGGAAAAATTAATTCTTACCTGATAATTTTCTTTCCATTAGTCCCAACAGATCAATCCAGAGACTTGTGGGTTGTGTCCCTCTACCAGCAGGTGGAGATAGAGAGAACCTCCGAGGTTTGCTATATGTGGACCTGTGCAGCCAGCTGAACCTCAGTATTCTCTCTATCTAGCAGGTGGAGGGACATCTCTGTGCAGCTTTGGTTTGATCTGGCTAGCACAGACAGGGGTTGAATGGCTGTTTGCAGCTTCTGGTGTACACCTGGTGGTGCCAGGTCCCTCCCGGTCTCCCCCTACGTTTTTGTTTAATCATACGGAGGAACTAGACGTTCTGCCGAGTCAGTTTTGGGGCAGGCGTTTGTGGAGCATGTCAGTGCCTTCTGAGGTGGCTAAGCGCTGCTCCCGGTGTGGGGGCCGGAAAGCATCATCGGGGGAGTGTGAGTCCTGCCGCTGTCAGCCCGCAGTGGGTGTTCAGTGCAACGGGGGTTCCTCTCAGGCGTCTGGTGAGGGGAAGCACAGAGGATAGTTTCGGCAGTTTACTCGGGGCAGTTAGTGCAGAACGCGTTTGCGGGCACCATTTTTTCCTCTCAGGCGCGACCCGCTCCGCACATGGCGGTTGATAGACAAGAAGCGCAGCGCGCTTCTGTGGCACAGGCTCCGATGGAGGAAAGCGATGTACAGGGAGCAGGGGAGTCCCTTGCAGTTCCTTTTTCCCCGGATTTTGTTTTATTAATGCACAATGCCTTTCTTTTGAGGAAGTCAGGAGCTTCTTTTCAAGCAGCCCCGTCTCTTCCTCAGCAAACTTCGGTTGCTGCAGCCTCTCAGTCTTTCCTGCCAAAACGTCCCCGGGTAGAGATTTTGGATCCCGAGGAGCTATCTGACACAGATGGCCCGGTTTTGTCTCCGGGCTCTCCCTCAGATTCTTTGGATTTGGGAGGTGAGGTCACCCTGCCCTCTGAGGAGGGGGATGATCCGACAGCTGCCTGCTTTTTTCACAGGGAAGAGCTTCTCTCTCTGATTGTTAGGGCTTTTGAGGTTTTAGGCATTTCCACCCTGAATAGTCAAGAGGAACAGGTCCGGTGCCCTCTATTATGTCTGGCACCAAATGCCCACCTCATTCCTTTCATGTGCATGAGACCATGAAGATCCTTATTTTGGCGCAGTGGGATATGCCGGATAGTGGGCTTAAGGTTGCTTAGAGCTATGTCGCATCTTTACGCTCTACCTGCTCCTGACTTAGACTTGCTGAAGGTCCCTATGGTGGATTCCTTAATCACAGCAGTCACTAAGAAAACCACTCTCCCTGTGGAGGGTGGCATGGTGCTCAAGGACCCTCAGGATCGTAAGTTGGAGACTTGCTTGAAGCTGTCCTTTGAAGTAGCGGCCCTTTCCCTGCAGGCCTCAGTTTGTGGCTCCTATGCAGTGCGGGCATGCTTATCGTGGGTACAGAAAGCCTCCTCTCCGGAAGATCTGGATTGATCAGTGGGATGCCATGGAACAGCTCCTAGTACTTCTGTCCAGGAGCTTCAACTATTTTCCTTCAATTCAGTGGGACTGGGAGCAAAGGGCGAAACTATAGCATCAAAACAACTTGTAAGTGCTGAGGGAATTGGCTGTCTCTTTGATGGAGTGGAGGGTGATATATTATCTAATACCGGTGCTGGAGGGGGGGGCAGGCAATGGAGGTTAGGGGTGGGTTGGGTGATTTTCTTTGGGGGGTCATCAAGTATTCAGATTGTGATCAGCAGGGTTGAGATGTTTTTCAGCAAGCTGAGGTTTTTTGATAGAGGCCGTAGCTGCAGCCACCTCTTAATTGCCTTGAAACAACAAAATTATGAACATAAAACAAAGTATAAATTTGTAAAAACAAAATTAAACAATATTTTTAAAATGCAAATGAACAAGAAACTAATCAAAAAACTTTTTTTTTTTGCTTTAGACCCTTAATATTAGTCGCAATCATCTGTTTGCAAAAATTGCAACTTCCTCATTTATAATGTCCAACTGCAGGGGACCACTTCTTTGGTTGTGGAAGAGATGAAGGTACCAGTAAGTCTCTTAGATTATGGCCTGCCCCTTGAGTGTGCTATCAATAGCTTTATAGGCCCTGTTTACAAAGGCATGGTAGCATTCTTTAGCACACGAAAAAAATTAGCACGCGCTGTGTGGGCGCTCATAGGAATATTGTGAGCATCTACCAAACCGTGCGCGAAAGAATGCTAGCGCACCCTTGTAAACAGGGCCCTTTATCTTGAGAACCTTCCAAATTTTTTAAAAAAATATACCAGTTTCTTCATAAATTCTTAGAGGCCATTTTACTAAAATGCATTATTTGCTAATGCATGCTTAACACAGCAAAAATAACTTACCACAGAACATGCTAAGAATTGAATAGTGACTGGATTGTTACAGAATTTTATGGTTTTCTTTCCATTGGGCTAGTGTGTTTTATTGTAATTGTTATTAATTTATATGAAATAAAAGTTTCCTGGTTATCATTAGCCAGATATTCCTCCTCTCCAGTAGCCAAGGGAAGTCCTGTCTGACCCATCTACTACAGTTTTTGAAAGTATGAATAAAAATGTGGAATAGAGTATCTGAATTTCAGAAAGTACATGATAAAGTTCCTCATGAAAATCTCCTCAGGAAATTAAGGAGTCATGCAGTAAGAGGTAATATATTTTTGTAGCTTGGGAATTGGTTAAAATATAGAAAACATAGAGTAGGGCTAAATGCTCAATTTCTTAATGGAGAAAGGTGAATAGTGGAATGCCACAGGGGTCCAAGGCTTTACAAGATATTTATAATAACACAAGAGTAACCATACTGGGTGAGACCAATGGTCCACCTAGCCCAGCATCCTGTCTCCAACACTGGCCAATCCAGGTCACAAGTACCTGGCAGAATCCCAAATAGTAGCAACATCCATGCTACTGATCCCAGGGCAAGCAGTGGCTTTCCCATGTCTATCTCAATAGCAGACTATGGATTTTTCCTCCAGGACCTTATTCAAACTTTTTTTAAACCCAGATGTGCTAACTGCTGTAACCACATCCTCTAGCAATGAGTTCCGGAGTTTAACTATTCATTGAGTGAAACAATATTTCCTCCTACTTGTTACCTTGTAACTTCATTGAGTGTCTCCTAGTCTTTGCACTTTTTGAGAGTAATATATTGATTCAATTTTTCCTATTCTACGCCACCCAGGATTTTGCATACCTCTATCATATCCCCCATCAGCCATCTCTTTTCTAAGCTGAATAGCCCTAACTTCTTTAGCCTTTCTCATATGAGAGGAGTTCCATCCCCTTTATCATTTTGGATGCTCTTCTTTGAACCTTTTCTAATTCCGCTATAAATTTTTTGAGATATGGTGACCAGAGTTGCGATCAATACTGAAGGTGAGATCACACCATGGAGTGCTACAGAGACATAATTTTTTTAGTCTTATTTTCCACCCCTTTCCTAATAACTCTTATAGCATCCTGTTTGCTTTTTTGGCCGCTGCCGCACACTGGGCAGAAGATTTCAGCATATTGTCTACGATGACACCTAGATCTATTTTTGGGGTGCTGATTCCTAAGGTGGACCCTAACATCAAGTAACTATGATTTGGATGATTATTCCCAATGTGCATGACTTTGCATTTGTCCACATCAAATTTCACATGCCATTTGGATGCCCTATCTTCCAATTTCCAAAGGTCTTCCTGCAATTTTTCACAGTCCATGTGTATTTTAACAACTTTGGAAATGAGAAGAATGAGTGAGGTGATCAAACTTTCAGGTGACAGAAAATTATTCAAAATTGTTAAATCACAAGTGGATTATGAGAAATTTCAGGAGGACCTTCCAAAACTGAGCATCTAAATAGCAGATGAAGCTTAATGTGGACATGAACAAATGGAGAGGAATAGCTCAAACTACAGTTACTTGTGTTCTAGATTAGAAGTCAACACCTGTTGAAATTCTCTACTCATTGCATAGTGGCAGCTAAAAAAATCACATGGTAGTAAAACAAGGCTGTCAAGGATTATGGAAAAGTGCATAGAAGTGGGTGAGGCAGAGGTGGCCATGACTTGGTGGGAGTGCATGGTGGAATGGGCAGTGTAAAAGAAATGGTTTTGAAAGCTAGCAGAGATTATTTAATGGTAGCAGAAACTGTGAAATGTTGTGATCAAGTGCTCTTTGAGGCACCGAGCCCTTCCCTCTAACCCACCATGCCCCTTCTGATACAACCTCCTGTTTTCAGAAGGGGGCGGGACGGTTCAGAAGGAAAGGCTGCAGGGCAAAGATTTACTGAAAAAGAAAAGGTAAACTGGGAGAGTGGCGGAAGAGATGCCAGACTGATCGTGTGGGCAGGGGAGGGCATTGAGAGTGAACCATGGGAGGGGAAGGGAGGGGAGGCACATTTGAGAGAGAGAGAGAGAGAGAATGGGTGAAGGCACAGGTGAGAAGAGAGAGCGAGAGAGAATGGGTGAAAGCACAGGGGCACACATATGAGAGAGAGAATGGGCTCAGGCCCCATCCAAAGCTGCAGTACCTGTTCATGCATGAACTGAGCATGTTTGGGGAATGCTGGTATTGGCAGCTGGAGGCACCCTGCTGACTTCCTCACTTCTGAGGCAGCACAAGGAAGAAGGGGGGGCCACTTTGGCAGTGGATTTCTTTGACTGGTGGGACTTCAGCATCCCTACCGGCAAAAGTATGACATCAAATGTGTGTGTGGGGGGGGGGGGATAGAGAAGAAATGCATCCCTGTGCACCCCCCCCCCCCAAAGGACTGCTAGCTATGCCCCACCTTTAATCTTGCGATTAAACTTTTTAAGCAAACTGCATCTCTACTGCACTCAATCTGCAGCCCCCCTTTACCTCTCTACCCTCCTCTCCCCGTATGTTCCCACCCGTAACCTCCGCTCTCAGGACAAATCACTACTATCTGTACCCTCCTCTACCACCGCTAACTCTAGACTCCGCCCCTTCTGCCTCGCATCACCTTATGCCTGGAACAGACTTCCCGAGCCCATACGCCATGCGCCCTCCTTGCCCATCTTCAAGTCCTTACTCAAAGCCCATCTCTTCTCCCTTGCTTTTGGCGCCTAACCACTTTCCCTACATAGCTTATAACCTTTAGATTGTAAGCTACCTACATTGACTACATAAGTTGTAAGTTACCTACACTGACTACATAGTTTGTAACCTTTAGATTGTAAGCTCTCTTGAGCGGGGACTGTCCTTCCCCATGCTAAAATTGTACAGCGCTGCGTAACCCTGGCAGCGCTATAGAAATGCTAAGTAGTAGTAGTAGTAGTACTGCAAATAGAATGCTAGGAATTATGGAGAAAGACTTTATTCAATAGGCAGGATGAACCTAAGCATAGGTACAGCATCATCTGCAGAGGTGGTGCTACAAGATGGGTGGTCCAGCTATGGAATAAAAATATGCCAAGAGCCTAATATATATGGATGTCCTGCAGTAGGTGTATCAACATCTTTCTATTCTTTCTGGTCATGTACTTCTTCAGTCAGGTATATTGATACAGCTACAGGTTATAGACCTGCTTCTTACAATCCCCATCTAAAAGGAGAGTGAAAGAGATTTTTTGAAGGAGATCTTTTAGGCCCCTTTGTAGGTCTTAATTCCATCTTGTTTTCAGGCCCTGTTGGTGTGTGGTAGGCCTAATCCCAACATGCTAGATCTCTGTTGTAGTGTATATTCCCTTGGTTTCATGGGTGGCTCCAGTGTACCCAACAAACAAGCCACTGACTAGTCAAATAAATCAAAACCAAATTAATTTGATATTTTTTATTTTTAGTTAGTTAGTTAGCTAGTTAGTTTTGCTGAATTTAACCAAATACAAATAAAAATTGGGGAGAAAACATGCCTTTCTCTCTGGCAGAATTTATATCATCAGTAAAAAACAAAAACAAAGTATTGTAACATAGTAACATAGTAGATGACGGCAGGAAAAGACCTGCACGGTCCATCCAGTCTGCCCAACAAGATAACTCATATTTGCTGCTTTTTGTGTATACTCTACTTTGATTTGTACCTATGCTCTTCAGGGCACAGACCGTATAAGTCTGCCCCGCACTATCCCCGCCTCCCAACCACCAGCCCCACCTCCCACCCACCGGCTCTGGCACAGGCACAGACCGTATAAGTCTGCCCAGCACTATCCTCACCACCCCAGCCCTGCCTCCCAACCCCGGCTCTGGCACAGACCGTACAAGTCTGTCCTGCCTCCCAACCCCGGCTCTGGCACAGACCATACAAGTCTGTCCAGCACTATCCCCGCCTCCCAACCACCAGTCCCGCTTCCCACCACCGGCTCTGGCACAGACCGTATAAGTCTGCCCAGCCCTATCCCCGCCTCCCAACCTCCAGCCCCGCCTACCGATCTTGACTAAGCTCCTAAGGATCCATTCCTTCGGCACAGGATTCCTTTATGCTTATCCCACGCATGTTTGAATTCCGTTACCGTTTTCATTTCCACCACCTCCCGCGGGAGGGCATTCCAAGCATCCACTACTCTCTCCGTGAAAAAATACTTCCTGACATTTTTCTTGAGTCTGCCCCCCTTTAATCTCATTTCATGTCCTCTCGTTCTACCACCTTCCCATCTCCGGAAAAGATTCGTTTGCGGATTAATACCTTTCAAATATTTGAACGTCTGTATCATATCACCCCTGTTTCTCCTTTCCTCCAGAGTATACATGTTTAGTTCAGCAAGTCTCTCCTCATACGTCTTGTAACGCAAATCCCATACCATTCTCGTAGCTTTTCTTTGCACCGCTTCAATTCTTTTTACATCCTTAACAAGATACGGTCTCCAAAACTGAACACAATACTCCAGGTGGGGTCTCACCAACGACTTATACAGGGGCATCAACACCCCCTTTCTTCTGCTGGTCACACCTCTCTTTATACAGCCTAACAACCTTCTAGCTACTGCCACCGCCTTGTCACACTGTTTCGTCGCCTTCAAATCCTCAGATACTATCACCCCAAGATCCCTCTCTCCGCCCGTACCTATCAGACTCTCCCCACCTAACTCATACGTCTCCCGTGGATTTCTACTTCCTAATATTTAAAAAAAAATCAAATAGGAACTTATCTTCATTTAAACAACCTCAACAATGAAGACATCAGTGAGTTTAAAAAATACTTGGATGGCTTCCTAAAGGAAAAGTCCATAGACCATTATTAAATTGGACTTGGGAAAATCCACTGTTTCTGGGATAAGCAGTATAAAATATTTTGTACTTTTTTAGGATCTTGCCAGATATTTGTGACCTGGATGGCCACTGTTGGAAATAGGATGCTGGGCCTGATGGACCTTTGCTTTGTCCCAGTATGGCAATACTTATGTACTTATGGATATTCAAAACCAAGTTGATTGTTTCTCCTTTTCATATTCATAAATTCTCCAACACAGTACTGGTGTTGCTCAGGCAACAGCTTTTTCAAGGAATTCTGTAAAGCTTATCATATGTGCTCCTGTCTACAAAAACAAAAATCAAAATCAAACTACACCACCACCAGGATAATAAAACACATATTTCCAATATCAAAAATCTTCTTTTAAAAAAAATACATATTTTAATCTTGATAATAAAAATCTCTTTAATATGGCAACATAGTCCCATCTAAAGTTATTGCATCTTCTGAGTTCAACTGTCAACATAAACTGAAAGAGTGTATAGGAAGTTTCTCCCAATCAACTGTAGTCTGAAAAATCATGTGATACAGGGTCACCAAGTAAAGCATCTCATTCAAACTCATTATTCAAGCCCTCAAGCTATGCTGTGTGCCATTGATACATCCACTGTGTTTCTCTGTATAAAAACAATTGAGAAAAATCATCCCCGCTAGTGAGAGAAAGAGTCTCCAGTTCTACAAATCTTAGATCAGAAAGAGCATGTTTACAGTACATGCCTATCAGTGGGACACTAGTGTGAAATTCTCTCTTTGAGGTTGAATGTTACTCAAATATTCTGCTATGGGCTGTTTGATCATTTGCTTAGCCTGCCCAATGTACAGCTTGGGACATGGGCACTGAATCACATACCCTTCCATCTCACAAGAGGTAAACTGTTTAATTTGGTGATATAAACAAAGATCAAGGTGTTGAGCCACTGTTGTTGAGGGACAATAAATACATTTCCTACATCTCCTAAGGCTATATCAGATGCTGTCAATGGGGTTCACTTCTGGCTCCAAATATGACCAAGATCAAAAAACATCATGCAGCTGTAGAAGATTCCAGTGCTGTTTGATGCTATCTGCTTAAATGCAAAAGCATAATAGTATGGCAACACACATACACACACTAGATCAGCATGTGCATTGCTTGCCTGCAGCAAAAGATCAAGTTTTAGGTGTGTTGATAGCCAGTTAATCTAGTATGCTATAACGGGACCTAGGTGCCTAGGTTCCTTTATAAAATAGACTCCCACCAGGTGACCTCTGTGCACCTATTAGGAAGTACCCAGTTATAGAATTGGCCTCACAGCGTACTTCCCTGGCAGTCTTAGTGACAGGAAAGTGTCACGCCTCCCTAACCCTGCGCATCCCTTAAATGTTTTTTTATAGTTCAACATTTTTTTATTGATGACAATTCAAAAAAAAAAAAAAAACACATTCAACAAAATGAGTAACAGATAGTCAAATATGAAATTGTACTCAGTAATAACAACATGGTACCGTCCGTCATCAAACTTTTAACACTTTATCCCCACCCCACCCTTCTATTTTTTTTTTTAGCTATTTAAGTTCAACATTGTTATTGATGACAAATAATTATTCACTTAACACTAGAAAAATACAGAAATCTAGACTTATAAATGCTTTCTTCAGTTTCAAATTTTCTATTATCTATCATCAAGTTCTTCCCCCCCCCCCTTTTTATATCCTCCATCCCCTCCCCCCGTCCCACCCCTCTTTAACCATAACAGTCTTGGTTACAACAAGGAAGGAAATTCCAACCAATCCAGTACAAACCAGTTTAAATCTAGAATATAACAAATCCCCTCCCAGCCTGAATGCCCCCCTTCCCTCTCCAAATTTACTTATTTAACTAACGTGGGAGCTGTTTGGATGTATGCTGTGTAACCTATGTATCATCGGAACTACAGATTGACCGATTCAGACCATCCAATTTTGTGCCTCTATTGTCCAGCTGTATTTTGGAGGTCACCTATATCCTTCTCCCTCACCTTATATCTGCTTCTCTACTCTCCTTCATCCCAATCCTTTTAGGATGCTCCAATTCCAGCTCTCTCAAATCCCTCCTCCGCATCTCCATCTTAGGTATTACAGCCTGTTGAGATGTTTAAAGAGGGTCTGAGGTCTATCCCTTGTAGCTGGTTATCCTCCTCCCCTCCCTCCTTGCCCCTCCTCCCAAGTCGTCATGTCTTAACACCAATCTCTCTTACATATAAAACCCCAACACACCAAAAAAAAAAAAAAGAGAGAAAGGGGGGAGGGGAAGGAGCACCAGAAAGATCAACCACCTCTGATTTTCGATTGTTAATAAATTCCTGGATATGCAGTGGATCATCCCCACCATATCTTGACACTGCTATCCAACATTTATCAGAAGACTTTGTGCTCTATGTGGCAAGGAATCGATATATACCCCCCCAAACTTCGTGAAACTGCTTCATCCTCCTGGGTGTCCGTTTAGCATACCTATGTTCAAATGTGACCAAGGCATGGAGCTTATTTCTCCACGCCCAATAGGATGGAGCCTCATCTCCGACCCATACTCCCATGATTACTTTTTTCCCTAGGGTACCTGCTTTCCTTAATAACAGTGTATATGCTCTATTTGCTAAATGATAGTCCTCATGACAATCTAACATGATTGCCTTCGGTGAGAGTAAGATTGTGCGCCCAATCAGCTTCTCTAAATACCCAAATATTGCTTTCCAAAAGATCTGAGTTTTGGTGCATTCCCAGAGTGAATGGTATAAGGAGTTTGTGCCCTGTTTACATTTCTGACATATCGGCGTATCCAGTGCCCCTATCTTAAACAGCCTCTCCTGCGTGAAGTATGCTCTGTGGAGAACGCGAAATTGGCATTCTCGTAAGGCTGCATTAACTGAGAGTTCAGGGATTCGCTTGATTAGTTTTAATGGTTCTATTCTGCTTCCCAGTTCTGGAGCCCACCTCATAACTAGATCCGTATATGTCCTTTCTTGGGTGCACTTCTGTATAGCCTTGTATAGCCCTGAAATCGATAATCCACCCTCCCGGAATTTGTCAAAAAATCCTTGTAATATAGTTCCCAATGAGGGGGTCAAGGCATTGTTCTCTAGAGATTTTACATAATGTCTCAGTTGCAAATAGGCCATCACATCTCTACTCTCCACCTTCTCCGCTCCCAGAAGAACCTCCCATGTGTATATTTTATCCTCTTCATCTATTACATGTTGCAATAGAGTGAGCCCTTTGGCCGCCCATCTAGTGAAACTCGCGTTGTCATTCCCTGGGATAAAACAGACATTTCCCTTTATCGGGAGTTGATCTGACACATCGTCCCTGCCTCCTAGTAATTTTACCAAAAACTGCCAGGTCTGTCGCATCGCTCTCAATAGTCCACTCTGTCTCACCTTACTTGGCAACACTGCTTGTGAGCAATGCAATAAAGAGTTTACATGCCATGGAGAATAATAGGCCACTTCATATTCTTTAGGTATATATCTCTCCTCCTCCAGCATCCAGTCTCCTAGGTGCAGGAGAAGGCAAGCGTAATTATACAAGGATAAATCTGGCATTCCTATTCCACCATATTTCCACGCACCCAACAAATATTTAAATTGCATTCTTGGTTTCTTCCCAGCCCAACAAAAAAAGGCAATCATCTTCTGTAGTTTTTTTATATCCTTTTGCAATACCCTAAAAGGGAGTAATTGTACAATATAGAGCCATTTCGGGAAAAGTACCATATTGAACAATTGAATTCTTCCATGTAACAAAAGTGGTAATTGTTGCCAATGTGTCAAAATCCCCTTACAGTGTTCTAGTAAGGCATCCATATTGGTTCTATAAAGGCTCGTTGTACGGCCAGAGAGCTGAATCCCCAGATATCTAAATGAATGGAACTCCCACTTTACTGGAAATGATCTTATCCAGCTCGCTGTCCGTGCATGCTCTGTAGGCATCGCTATTGATTTGTCTAAATTCAATTTGAACCCTGAGTATTCCCCGTATTCCTCAAAGCACTCCATCAACATGGGAAAAGAAACCCGAGGGTTCACCACATGCACTAATAGATCATCTGCAAAAGCGGAAATTTTGAAAACATGTCTCCCTATTGTGACCTCCTGAATTTCCCCGTTACTCATGATTTCTCTAATTAGAGGATCCATGGTTAAAATGAAAAGCATAGGTGATTATACAGATCCCCCAGAGCGAGGATTCAAGTAAATGGAATATTATCATCTGATTTTGAAATACATCGAGGAACTTTTAGATTATCCCTTCAGATCCCCTTTCCATCTTATTCCTTAGATTCTGGGTTCTTCTCAAGATAGGAAGTGATACCACTTGATTCGGCCCCACCAGTGTCATTCTCTAAAATAGTGCTGACTGACTCCATGCTCTCATTTGCCCCAATCTCATGTCATGCTTCAACTGAAATGCTCTATAGACCGTTTCAGTCAATGCATTCTACCAATGCCACTTTTGCTAGCTATAAACTCTTACTGTATCAGCAACCCAGCCCCATGGATAACCATTGGGCTAGCTCTTACTTCAAGAAAACACATTCAGGTATCAGATTTTCAGACTGTCCTATAGGCTTCCATAACCAACTTATTATTCAAAATAGAAGCCAAAAAAATCAGGCATTCCTGGTTTATTTCTTTTTTTTCTGCGCCACATGAGTGTATCAGCTAATTACAACATTATACTAAAATATAGTCCAATAAAGATCAGGAAAGAAGTACTCTGTCTGCGGCGCTTCTGTGCACAGGAACAGGAGAGTAATAGCAACGCCGAATGGGCCCCCCTTGGATGCCGGGCCCTGGGGAATTTTGTCTCCCCTGCCCTCCCCTCTCGGCGGCCCTGAAGAAGTCCAGATACTGGTCTATACTATGGACATTATATCAGCCTGATGCACAATCCAGATAAAAAAAGTACACTGATGTTAAGGAATCAGAGTTCTATACGCTCTGAAAAATTACAATCAAGAGCAATACACTTCTCAATTCATTTTCTAATATGTAAAGTTCATCTCATCATAATATCATTTCCCTACTAACACTGTAAGCTGGCCAGTACTTGTGCTTGAAAACAATCACTGCAGGTTCCTCTCTCTCATAGAATCTAGCCTCTGCATGCCACAAGTTTGATTAAAATGATGCATCTTCATCATATCCAACAGAGTCTGAAAATTCTTTAGAATCACCCACATAGTATCCAAGCCAGAATATATAAATAATGAAAGACCATATATTACCTCCAAGGAAAATAGCTTCCGCAATCATGGCTCTCAGCTAACAAAAACGGAAATAAAAAGACACAGTGCTTTTACAACGGCTGGAGTGACAGCTATTTCCTAAGGAGCTCATCATCCCAAATTTACAGACTTAGCACCCTGTTTACAAAGGCGCGCTAGTGTTTTTAATGCACGCTATGGGCATCTACACAGTTAGCACATGCTAAAAATGCTGGTGCGCCTTTGTAAACAGGCCCTCACATTCTTGATAAACTTTTATATCAAAAGCATTTATTTGGAGCACTGTGTTTACCATATAAACTGTTATGAAAGATTATAGCTTCCCCCTCCCTCTCCACCCCCCTTTATTTTACCTGTATAAACCGCATAGATACCTTAATGCAATAAGTAAATAATAAATATGAAACTAAAAGCCACAATACTTTTACAATGGCTGACTTTGCGCCACACTTGGAGTGACTGCTGATGTTATATCTCCACAGAGAAACTAATTCCTAAGAAACTTATCATCCCAAGCTAAACTTTTGTAACAAGCGTATTTAGGGTTACTGTATGTCCAGATTTACCTGGACATGTCCTCTTTTTGAGGTCATGGCTGAGCATCCGGGTGGGTTTTGCCAACCTGCTGGTTTGCCAGATTTGTGGATGGTTGGGCAGGCTGGCTGGCAGGCATGCCTCGGGGCCTCCTCCCCTCCCCTCCTTTACCTTAGTGTGGTGCCCTGATGGTCTAGTGACCTCTTCGCAGCAGGAAATAGCCCCCTCTTTCCTGCCCGGCGCTACTGTACACCTATCTTGCTCCCGGCACTGATTCAAAATGGCTGCCAAGAGTTCAAGCGGCAGCCTCACGAGACTTCTGCAGAATTCTTGCAAGGTCACTGCTTGAATTCTCGGCAGCCATTTTGAATCAGCACCGGGAGCAAGAGAGGTCTACAGCCACGCTGAGCAGGAAAGAGGGAACTCTTTTATGCTCCGAAGAGGTCACTAGACCACCAGGGCACCACACTAAGGTAAAGGAGGGGAGGGGTAGTCAGTGGCATACCAAGGGGGGGCGGTGGGGGCGGTCCACCCCGGATGCACGCCACTGGGGGGGGTGCCGCGGTGCGCGCCTGTCAGCTGAGTTCGCTAACTTCGCTGCAGCTCCCTCTGCCCCGCAACAGGTTACTTCCTGTTCTGGCCGAGGCAGAGGGAGCTGCAGCGAAGTTAGCAAAGTCAGCTGACAGGTGCGCGCCATGGCACCCCCCCCCCAGCGGCGTGCACCCGGGGGGGTCATTTCACCGGGGGGGCCGCGCTGCATCCGGGGGGGGGGGGGGGGCGCATCGGCGATCCGCCCTGGGTGTCATGCAGGCTAGGATCGCCACTGGGGGTAGTGAATGGAGTCATGTGGATGGAGTGAGGCTGGAAAATTGAAGAGGCAGAGAGAGAGAGGGAATCTGACTTTCTTTGGGGGGGGGGGTCAAAGTGACAGGGGCAGGTGGGTGTGACAGGGGTGGGGCAGGGAGTGACAGGGGCAGGGTGGGGGTGACAGGTGGCGGGGCATGTGTCCTCTTTTTTCTAAAGGAAAATATGGTAACCCTAAGCATATTTATTTGGAGCACTCTATTTACCATATAAACTACTAAGTAAGATCATAACTGCATTGCTTGCAATCGCATTACATTAAAAAAAAGAATACAAAGAGTTCCTCCTTCCCTTACAGTTCCTGGTGGTCTAGTTGTGTAGTCAGAGCAGGAGCTCCTGCTTATGATTGCTCCTCTATCAAAATGACTCCTGTGACCTCTTGTGGCAGTCTTGTGATTGCCACTATAGGTCACAGCAGCCATTTTGAGAGCAGAGACAGCATGGGTAGAAGCAACTAGGGATCACTTCTGCCCTGACTACACTCTTACATTGCCAGGGATTGTAAGGTAGTTGGGGGGATTACTGTTTGGCGTTTATGGATTGGCGGGGTGGGGGCAGAGGCAACTCCTGTTTGGAGAGGGAAAGGAGGGAGACAAAAGGGACAAACCACAAATTTTCAGTTTCCACCAAACTGAAACCATGGCTGCACATTAAAGGCATCTTAGCGATACTCAGCGCAGTAAATGAGAGGAAGCCCATAAGAATTGAGTGGGCTTCCTCTCACTTGCTTTGTGGGAATCGCTAGCACAGTTTATTAATAGAAACCCTAAAATAAGATTTTGGGTCAGTTTCAGTACCATACCCAAAACCAAAATTTGGTCAACCTCTAATTCACAATTCCTGATTTGTTTTGCCTATGTATGTTAAATGGCAAAAAGAAAACAAAATGAAAGAAAAGAAATACATAAATGACAAATTTGGGTTAGCTGGAAATCATAATTTTTGTGATGTCAAATGTGTAAAAAAATATTTGTATCATAGTTACACAGACTGTTCCACTTCTTTGAAAGCAATTTCAAATTGGCAGGGTTCTTCCTTTTTTTTTTTAATGTGCATACATAGCACCGATAATTAAATTCCTAATGTCCTCCTATATGAATGTGAATGTGGTGTTCGATTGTCCAAGTCTAAACAGGTATTTGGTGTATTCTGCACAGTGTACTTTACACGGGCAAATAATTACAAAAGTAACAAAAAAAAAAAAGAATCCATTCTTTCTCTGGCCCCATTGGTATCTGAGTCATGCTAGGTTGCTCAATATACTAAAAAGTTAATCCTGGAATGTTCCTGAACATCTCTCATGCGTCATCCTTTGGAACACCGATGCTGTGAGATACAAAGCCAACGTGCGCTCATCTGTATAAGCAGACAATAAATCAGGAGTGCTGATTACCTTTATATCCTTTGGATTACTCAATATCACATTTATATTGATGCAGTCGTCATATGCTTCCTTCACTTACGGCCGCTACTTTGCCTCGAGCTATAAAATCTCAAAGTACTACCCCCATATATGGAAGCATATGGAAGCTCTTAAAAAGGAATGATGAGAAAATAAATATCTTCCACTGAAACAATGGTTTTGGCACAATAAGGAGTCTCCCTACTAAAGAGGATTCAGGTGACAAGTCTGCCTTGTGGCTAAGATGAGTGGTACAACTGTGAAGCAAGCAAATAGAGCCTTGTTATTTCAACTGTTTTCCTTGGAACTGAGAATAATAATGGTGTGTTCTTGACCACTGTCCATCAATTCCACTGAAAATGCCACTGCTTTCTTAAGAGACTTATTAAAGGACCCTTTTACTAAGCTGGGGTTAAAGGGGCCCTGCGCTAGTGGCTGCGGCTGTTTTTGCTTTGCACTGAGGCCCTTTTTACTACAGCTGGTAAAAAGGCTGAAAAAAGAAATGGTCATGCGATAAGATTGCACTTACCATGTGGCCATGCGGGGGGGGAGGAGCATTTACCACTACCCATTGAGGTGGCAGAAAGGGCTTCTGCGTCAATCTGGCGGCAACCAGGCAGTGATTACCACCAGGTAACTGCTGCATTCAAAAATAGGGACCTATTTTCCCTTATGCCGCATGCTGCGGTTGAACTACCACCAGCGCCCACGTTGGGCTGGCGATAGATTCGCATTGCTGCACAGTAGGCCCGCTTACCTCTGCTTATTAAAAGGGCCCTTAAGTTAATAGCTTTCCTTGTTGAATCTATGTAAACCAAAATACGGGAAACCAAAATACGAAAGTGCGAAACCCGTACAAGAGAAGCTACACTGGCTACCACTCAAGGAACACATCACTTTTAAAGTATGTACACTAGTCCACAAAATCATCCATGGTGAAGCCCCAGCCTACATGTCTGATTTAATAGACCTACTACCCAGAAACGCTAAGAGATCATCCCGAACGTTCCTCAACCTCCACTTCCCTAATTGCAAAGGCATAAAATACAAAGTGCTGCACGGATCAACCTTTTCTTATATGAGCATGCAATTCTGGAATAAATTACCACGCAACCTGAAAAAGATCTACGAACTAACCGACTTCCGCAAACTATTAAAGACTCATCTCTTTGAAAAAATCTATCGAAAGGATTAAAACACATGAAGTCCACACACACTGTTAGCAATGCATTAATACATTCTCTTTTGTACTCTCTTCCCCGTAATTTTATCACATTTAAACCTTAATTTACAGATAAAAATGCTATACCCGAATGTTCTTTTGCTATTGTTCTGTTGCCCTATTAGTATCCGTTCTTTGTCCTTGTTCTATTCCCTTAACGATAATTTGACTCTGTCTTAACTTAACTCCTCAGAATGTAACCCATAATCGAGTTGTAACAAATTGTATTTCCATCATTACAATGTATTGTAAGCCACAATGAGCCCGCAAATAGGTGGGAAAATGTGGGATATAAATGCAATAAAATAAATAAATAAAATAAATATTAGTGTAACAGGACATGAACCGCCGGATTCTGTGTACATCACCCAAAATTTGCATGTAAACTAATTAGTTAATTAGGTGCTAATAATCAGTTATTGGAGTTAATAAGCACTTAATTGGCAGTAATTAGGAGTTATGCCCAGATCTGCCCTATACAACTCCAAAAGGGGCATGGCCATGGGAGGGGCATGTGCAGATCAGGGAATTTAAGCATCTAACTACCAGGGGCGTGGCCAGACCTTGATGGGAGGGGGGGCCAGAGCCCAAAGTGGGGGTGCACAATTTGGCCCACCTCCCCCCTGCCGCTTCAGCCCCCCCCCCCCCGCCGCTGCTGCATGAAGGTACCTTGGCAGGTGGGGGTCCCCAACCCCTGCCAGCTGAAGTATTTGGCCCATGCTGGTCTCGCATTGCCTATCCTGTTTTCAGTAATGCTGTGCATGCTCATTTTAGTGAAACTGAAGTGTTGCGCATGCTCAGTTTCACTAAAACAAGTGTGCACGGGACGACTGAGAAGAGCATGGTAGGCAATGCAACGAGACCAGCGCAGGACAAACGCTTCAGCTGGCAGGGGTTGGGGACCCCATCAACCAAACCAGGGGGCCTCAGAACCAATTTTGGGGGGCTCAGGCCCCCATGGCTCCCCATAGCTACGCCACTGCTAACTGCCATCAGCTGGGTACCAGCATTTACACCAGCCTTTGTTAGGTGCAAAATACGCGCCAAGCTAGTATTCTATAAAGGATGCTCCACACAGGTCGCCCTTTACAAAAAACTAGTTTAGCATGGATCATCCTGGTGCCTAACTTTGGGTGCTATGTTTTGAATCTAGCCCCAAATTACCTTCCTATGCATTTGCAGGAAGAACATTCTGGGTCCCTGCTCCAATAAAGTGTCAATCACTGTAGAAAGAAAGGCAGTCTAGTCTGGAAAAGCAATCCAATTGGTTTTGAGCTCAAGCTTTTGGAGGGAAGTATAAAACAGTGAGTACAAGGCAGGAGTTTGCCACCTCTTACCCCAGAGGGTGTTTATCAAAGAGCATGCAGAACAGCAGTAGTTGGGGAATACCACCCTGGGGCCCAGCAGAGCTTTAGCTCCCTACTCTAGGGATTAAGACAGAAGCAAGGCGGAAAGAATCAGCAGGTATGTACAAGTAGGCCCAGGGTGGGGGTGGGGCCTCAGGCCGCCTTAAGATACATGCAAGGTAGAAGGAAGAGGGGATCAGGGGTCGCAGGGGAGAGAGGGAGCATAAGAACACAATTGTCTGAATTTCTCAGTCTTAAAGAGCAGCGTTGGATTTTTATGTTGAACACGGTTGTCTCCCAAGGGTTGAATTTGGAACTTGATTGGGCCTCATTATTTTGATTGGTTGGGACTTTACTTCCTGTGCATTAAATTAGTTTCCGGTTTGGGCCGCTATTTTATGACATACAAATGTGAAGGAAGGAATAATTTTGGCTCAGACCGGTATGTTTGGTTATTTTATTTTGTTATGATTTTTTGTTCTAATTATTGATTTTTATTTTTCTAAGGACCAATCCCTGAGGCAGCTTTTCTAGTGAAACATGGTGTATGTCGGGTGTCTGGTCCTTCACATTGAGCTAAGTATTTTCAATTTGAATTTATTTTAAAAAGTTAAGAAGTTAAAATAAAGCAAAAATAAGTTTAATTCAGTAATTAACAATATCAAAAAATAAAAAATGAGTGAGAACAATTTATGTGACTGGTGAAGAGGAAGGTGAATCATGACCCTGTGTTGGTCATGTGAAAACAGTCGCCGCTGAGGTGATGATTCTCACTTTAGAGTAAAAGAAAAAAAAACATGTTTTGTTTTCTACAGCTGTGGCATAGAGTGTATAACTAGTCTGACATTTTAAATCTAACATGAAGTCACTTCTGGCAAACCTGCCCTAGGGATCTGTACTGGGACCGGTACATTTTAACATATTTATAAATGATTTGGAAAACAGAACGACAAGTGAGATGATTACATTTGCAGATGACACAAAACTATTCAAAGTTTTACAACACATGAGGACTGTGAAAAATTGCAGGAAAACAATAGAAAATTGGAAGACTGGATATTCAAATGGCAGATGAAATTTAATATGGATAAATGCAAAGTGATGCACTTGGGATGAATAATCTGATGCTAGGGTCCACCTTGAGAGTCAGCACCCAAGAAAAAGAGGGACGAGTAGCCTAATGGTTGATCCTGGTAACCTCGGTTCAATTCTCACTACAGCACCTTGTTACCTTGGGCTAGTCACTTAACCCTCCACTGCCCTAGGTAAAAAAAACAAAACAAAAAACTTAAGACTGTGAGCCCTCTAGGGACAGTACCTACATATAGAGTGTACAACATTGTGTACATCTAAGAGCACTACAAAAATTAATAATAGTCAAAGAAGATCTAGGTATCATCATAGACATTACAAATCTTCTGCCCACTGGTCAAAAAGCAAACAAAATGCTAGGAAAGAGATGAAGAACATTATAATGTCTCTGTATCGCTCCATTTTGCAACCTCATCTTCAATACTGTATGCAATTCTGGTCACCAATTGGAAAAGGTTCAAAGAAGGGTGACCAAAATGATAAAAAGGATGGGTCTCCTTTCATATGAGGAAAGGCTAAAGAGGTCAGGGCTCTTCAGCTTGGAAAAGAGACTGCTGAGGGAGGGGCAGGGGCTATGATAGAGATCTACAAAATCCTGAGTGGTGTAGGGCAGGTAAATGTGAATCATTTTTTTTACTCTTTTAAAAAGTGCAAAGAGTAGGGGGACACTCAATAAAGTTAATTCTTTTAAAACAAAAAGGAAATATTTTTTCACTGAACCAATAGTTAAACACTGGAACTTGTTGTGGTCACAGTAGTTAGCATATCTGGGTTTAAAAAATGTTTGGATAAGTTCCTGGAGGAAAGGTCCATATTCTGCTATTCAGATAGACATGGGGAAAGCCATTGCTTGCCTTGGAATCAGTAGCATGAATCTTGCTAGTATTTGGGATTCTGCAAGGTACTTGTGACCTGGATTAGCCATTGTTGGAAACACGATACTGAGCTAGATAGACCATTGGTCTGGCCCAGTATGGCTAATCTTATGTTCTTAGGTTCTTATGTTATTATGTTCAATATTGATAATAAATTTTGATGAAAATTTATGTAAAATTTCAATAAAAATGCTGCCATTCTATCTTCAAATTTAGGCCATTAGGTGACTGCTTGTCCAGGATCAAATATCTAGTGTTGCTTACAACGGAGAAGATAACCTATGTGATCACCCCCTCCCCCCTACTAAACAGGGGAATGTGGTCAACCACACAACACTTCAAGTCAGAAAACTGGTGACCTTTGTCTAAACAATGTTGTACAATTGACTCCTCAATCTTTCCATGTTTTAAAAAACGCTTATGTTCACTAAGCATTGACGGCTTGTTTGATTGGGACTCTGAGGCCATTTTTCTCCTCACAATAGTAATTATTGAATATTTATAGACAAATTTCATCAGCACTGAAACTTTTTCAAGTGGGATTTTGGTGGGTTGCTATTGTAATTCCAAGTTCCCTCTTTTGATTATCATAACCTATTGACACCTTTTGTTTTTCCCGGTGGATAAATTAAAAAAATTCTCTCAGATCCAGTCTGACCTCTTTCCCACTTTCCCAATCAGTTTCTATGAGAAACAAAATGAAACAATTCCCCTCCAGCAAGGAGGATTCTGCCCTCCTTCCCTCCTATCCAAAAGAGGGCAGTATACTTTTTAGCGACTTTTTTTTTCTAAGTGTGAAAGCTGGGAGGGATGGAGTGAGGAGGTTGGGATCAGTCTTGAGGCAATTTTTTGAAATTTTAATGGGGCAGGAGAGAAGAAAAAGATCTGCCTGGCCTAGTTTTGAAATTTTCACTGGAAGAAGGGAAAAAGTCTAAATGGGCAAGTTTTGAATTTATTTATTGGGAGGGAGAGAGAGAGGGAAGGAATATATTGGGCCAGACTTGGGGGAAATTACTTCAATGTATTCACAGCGAGAGTAGGAAGGGAGCAAGATGGCATCTGAGTAAGACATGAGAAATTGCTACTGACCTTTCTTCTTTCATCTAGAAGTTTTGCTTACTTTTATGGCTAAACACCAGTGGAAGTCCTTCGACGCAAGGGGAAGGAGGAATGAATGAAGGAAATCATAAAGAGACCTGGCAGTGGAACAGGAGTAAATGGTATCATCAGCAAAAAATTGAAGATGAAAGATTTTGATTCAAATGAGAGCAAAAGGGGAAGAGACTGTTTATTTGCTATCGCTGTGGTCTACTAGAATATCTTGATCGGTTTTCCAGAACCAGGTTGGAGGTTCAAGAAAACTTTGACTTCGGATGGTCCAGAAGATTTGAGAGTGCTAAAAGGGTGCAAGAGTCTAGTCCAAAACCTGATATCTACTGTGGAAGCTGAGTCTGAGTCTAGAGACATATGAATGAAGCCCAAGTCCCAAAATATGGTTCCATGTTTACCAGTATCATGCTTACCATAGAGTTCAGAAGATTCTGGCATATGGTGAGAAAATTAATGAGTTCAGGAAGATGATACAGCAAGAACACCAACTGATTGCTTGAATAGAAGAGCTAGCAAGATTGGAAGAAAAGTTGGAGGTGACTATAAGGAAGAAAGAACAGGATGGTGGGGCTCAGTGTCATTTAGCAGAAGCAGAAACTAAAGAGGTAATGTTTGAAGAAGGAAAACACAAACATTAGTGGAGATCATATCTCCAATAGTTCTTGAAAAACCTGTAGTGGAACGAGAAGCAGTGACTGAAGAAAATAGATATATGGACCTGCTTGCTATACAGAGGAAATGTTGGTGAAAAACAATACTGAACTGGTTCTGGTACATACTCCTGATTTTCCTTTTCTTGAGCTAACATTGGAAGTGGTTGATGAAGGAGAATTGTTTGTGGTAGATACAGGAAGAAGTAGTCAAACAGTCCTGTTACCTAACTGGAATGCAGGTGGAGGATGCTTCTGCTGATGAGCCCGGAGAAAATTCCCCTTGTTACAAGGAGGGAGATTTGTAAGGGACGGCTCTGCAAGAGCAAGAAACTGAAGAAGGATCAGAACAGTTCCCTACAAAACTATCCACCAAAGCTCTTTCATTGACTGTGTCAAAAGAAGATGAGTTGATGCCAACCAAAAAGTATCATATAGATTGTGGAAAGTGAACAAAGCAGGATGAATACCATATGGAAGAAAGCAAAGAGTACTCTGACAAAGCAGAGAAAAATGAAAGTCTCAAAGATAGTGTGATGCATAATAGGAAGGAAAATAAGCTGAACAAGAGTTCAGGAAAGGAAAAATCTTTCCCAACAGAAAAGAAAGAAGGAAAGTGAACCAGAGGAGATAAAGAAGTTCAAGACACATATGTGACTCAAGAAGGGCAGTTCCAAGGAAACATGAAAAATAAAACTATAACTATATGAAGAGAAAGGAGAGTCTCTTGTAATACAAACATAGACTTGTCTGAACATACATCTGCAGATAAGTCATGACAGAAAATGAAAGTAGTGTGTAAAGAAGTGAAAAAGTATTAGATGTTGGAAGAAAGGTGCTGGAAGAAAATGGGCTGCATTGCAGAAGATCAGAGAAAGATCTGATCCTAAAGGATAGATTGTGTTACTATAATAAAGTATATATCCCATCATGAGAAAGAGAAGACCCCTTCCCTCAGCCAGAAAAGAGACCAGAGTTAGACCCTATAAGGTTGGTCTGAGGTTAGTCCAGTGGCCCATCCTTATAGTTAAGGTGAAGTCCTGGGACCCCTGTGTGGGAGAAAGTAGCCATCAGGGAAGCTATGGGAATGGTGACAAGGGGAGGGGTGTTAACCCTTCTGGGAGCTAGTGACATAATTCCCTGACAACTTGGTATGAACGATAGATGCCCAATGACTGAGCAAATACCTTAATTTTAATATAATCTGCATAGGCAGATAGCCTGTGGACATTCTTTATAAAAGGACCATAGAATGGAGGCAAAGCCTCTTTTGGCCTAAAGGGAGAGATTTGTTCTTCCCAAGACTAGTTAGGCAAGAGAGATGGAGTGATAGTTGGCCCATACCTTTAGGTGGGCGGTGAGAGGAAAGCCTCCATGACCCACACCCTTGGGTGGGCGGTGTGTGACAGTTACTTACTGAAAACCTATAAAGATGCTATTATAAAAGTATGGGGATGTTATGCAATGTAAAAATGTCTAAGATGTGTAATAGGGAATGATTTGATGTTAAAAAAGTGTTGAAAGTGTGAAATTAGATGCTAAGTGTGGGTGTGATCTGATGAAGTGCTAGTGGTATGTGTGAATCAGGGTGAAGTTGTTAGTGAAATGTTGAGACGACATTTCAATCTGTCAGGAGATGTATAAAGGGGTGTTAAAAAGAGAGGATTTTTTGTTGTTGTTGTTAAAATTGCAGAATCATCTGGAGTTACTGGCTGGGCTCTTTGAGGAGTTGGAGTGCCATTGTGTTGCTGGTCGTCCAGGGTGGTGCTGCTAAGAGGAGAGCAGAGTCATGGCTCCTGTGAACCCAGAAGTACTCCTGGCAGTGCAAGGGAAGAAACTGGAAGTGGCAGGAGCGAGGTCTGGTTTTCCCCATGGCTGGTGGGTGCATGTGCAAATGTGCGCAATGGTGTCAGTGCATATGGGCGTGCTAGATGCCAGCCAATGCCAGGAAACCTGGTTTGATGTTGTTTTGAGTCTTTGGGCCAGTGTAGCCTTGGGGGGAGTGTAGCTGCCAGAGGAAGGTGGGGAAAGTCAGGAAAGAAGATGAAGAGGAGACCCTGGCAAAGTACTGGGAGTAGTGAATGGTGCATGTGACACAGAGAGGCAGTGCTGACTCCAGGCTCATGCTGTTGGAACCCCCTGGGCTCGCAAGCCTGCAGCAGCCAGGGCTGTCAAAGTTCTAAGCTGCCAATTCAGGAAGATGGGAGGGTACATTGGATGGTGGCAGACTCTAAGGAGCCTGTCTCTGCTTGCTTAATAGAATTTGAGAAAATGTTGAATTAGTACAATCTAAGAGTGAATGAGTTTGTGCCCAACATTTTAATTGGCTCCTTAAATGGTGTGATTGTTTATGTTCTGACTGGAAATGTCAGCTGGGAGTGTTGATAAAGTTTACGAAGTTGTGGGCTATGTAAGTGCTTAATTTTCCTTTAAGAAAAGGCATGGGCTAAGTCATGAGAAAAGGAGTTTCTGGAGTCTGAAAATTTAAAAGAGAGCTGGTGGTTGGTTCTGTGTCTACAGATATATTAAGGCACAGATGAGGTTGGTGCAACTGGAACAAATTGATTAAGGCTAAGTTAACTGATGTTTAAAAAAAATGGAACTGGGATCTGAAAGTGAAAAGTTTACTCGGGGTGGACCTAATTGTTTTTGGCAGATCTAGACAGCTGAAGTTATTAAGATTGTCTGAACTGCATGTCAGAAAACCTGCCAGTGAAAGCAAGTATGTTTATGGAAAACAGTGGCTCCCAGAAGGGGTATGTGAGTCCCTGAGTTAAAGAAGTGAACGGGCAGGTGTGTGTGAGAAAATGTTTTCAATATTTGGATGGGTTTAGACAGGAGATCCCTAATTATTTAATTTATTTCTGGGGGGAGCTAGATAAGGAAAGTGAGCCCCGAATTCAAGAAGAAAATGTCACTAGCCCTTGCTTAGATAGGGAATAGGATCTCTTTTTGAGTTATAAAAGACAGGGAGTAGAGCATTAAAACTCTTCGATGAAGAACTGTTGTCACAAGGCACCCACCATTCAAGAGAGCTAAGTGACTGATGCCCAGATAATCAAAAGCAAACGCCGGCGCTAGTGGCTGTTAGTGCCATACAAGCGCCGGCGTTTGCTACCGCTTCATGATTAGAGCCCTTGAGCGCGTGAAACAACGAGCTTGAGGGCTCTTTGCGCAAGTAGCATGCAAATGCATGCTAAACAGGGCATTAAGTATTCCTCCCCAATGATCAGCGGCCAGAGCGCCAAAATTTGGGTCGCTGGCCGTGGCAAACCCTACACCAGCTCCGAGCTGGCATTAGGGTTTGCCGATCATTGGGGAGGAATGGTGAGCCCTGTCCAGCATGCAGTTGGCCCCCGTTCCCTCCCAAGGCAAATGCCAACAGGGGGCTGGAGGTCCGGTGGACCTCCGGTCCCCCCGACAATCCCACCCCCCAGGTTCAGGGATACCTGAAGATCCGATGGGTCTCCATCCTCCCCCAAACCCCAAGAAAATGTCAAGTGGCCGCCGGCCAAACCCTCTCCCACCCAGCAAGTGATGGGGGGGGGAGGGGGCTGGAGGTCTGGTGGACCTCCAGCCCACCTCAACTCCCCCCCCCCCCAGCGTTGTCCGACCAATCCCTGGTGGTCCAGCGTGAGGATAAGTAGTATTAGCGGTAGTGGTAGTAAGGACAACCCCCCTCCCAGCCCCCCTACCTTTAGTTGGAGGAGGGACGCAGCCTGCCTCCCTCCTCTTCCTTCTGTTGACGATGCCACAAAATGGTGGCGCCCAGCCCCGCCCTCTGCATCCTGGGATGCGCTGGGCAGGGCTACAGACCATGTAAGAGAATCACTCCAGCCCTGTTGATCATGAGGGTTTGACAGGTTTGGGCTTTTGACAGACCCGACCTGTCAAACAAGTGCGGGAGGATTGTGTGCTCGGCACAATTCGCCCACACTTCTACCCCATAATCAGAGATAATTGCGCTGCTTAAATTGGCATGCATTATCTCTCATCATCAGTGCAGTAAAGCCCTGCGCTGTTACAGCGCTATTTTTAGAGCGCTGTTTGGAACAGCGCGGGGCTTTTGATCATGACCACCTGAGATTCTTGTACGTGTGCACACAAAGGAAAAACAGTAAAGAAAGAGGCAGAAAGATAGATGAGAGGGAAATAAAGAGTGAAAGTGAGAGTAAGAGAAAACTTACCTGATGCAGAATCCTTGGGGATATCTGGGGTGCAAAACCTGACAGATAAGAACAAAACTTTGAAGAATTTAGTACTTTATGAAATTAGTTTATTTGAATAGTTCTAAGTAAATGATTTATGTGACTAGTATTTTGATGTTAAATAGAAAATTATTTAGCACTTTTTGGTCAGTAGTAAAATAAAACATAATTTTAAATTCCCTGTCTTGGCACGGAGGTTATTTTGAGGACACAAGCAAAACAGGAAACTACATGCTTCAACAAGGCCTCTTCCCTAAGGAAAAAGGTAACATCCTACTCACCCCAATACTGAAAGACACCAAGAAAAAAACAAATGACATCACCAATTACTGCCCAGTCGCATCTTTCCCACTGGTAGTCAGATTAATGGAAAGCATGGTAACCAAACAACTGAATGATTATATAAACGAATTCACGATACTACATGAATCACAATCAGGATTTCGCCCCCTACATAGCACTGAAACAGTACTACTTACTCTATTAACTAAATTCAAGCAGAAAATAACAACAGGTAAAAGCGTACTCCTCCTCCAATTCGACATGTCTAGTGCGTTCGACATGGTCAACCATAATATACTACTAAGACTCCTAGACTACTTCGGGATTGGTGGAAACACACTTGAATGGATCAAGAGCTTCCTAACCACTAGAACATATCAAGTGAAATCAAGCTCAAACATATCATCACCGTGGAAAGCAGACTGCGGAGTACCTCAAGGATCACCATTATCACTGATCCTGTTCAACCTTATGATGACCCCACTAGCCAAGTCCTTACCCGACCAAGGCCCTAACCCATTCATTTATGCGGACGACGTCACAATATACATCCCTTACAAACACGATGTGGCAGAGATTACCAACAAAATCAAGCTCAGCCTGAACATCATGGACTCATGGGCAAATGCATTCCAACTAAAACTCAACACAGAAAAAACACACTGTCTCATCATCTCATCCCAATACAATACATACAAACCCACAAACAAACACCCCAGGTTACACCCTTCCTATCTCAGACAATCTGAAAATTCTCGGTGTTACAATCGACCGGAACCTATCACTAGAGAACCAAGTGAAATCTACGATAAAGAAAATGTTCCACCCAATATGGAAACTCAAACACGTGAAACCATTCTTCCCGAGGGAAATATTTCGCAACCTTATACAATCAATGGTACTAAGCCATGCAGACTACTGCAATGGAATATATGCGGGATGCAAAGAACAAATCATAAAGAAATTTCAGACCGCTCAAAACACAGCAGCCAGGCTTATATTTGGAAAAACACACTTTGAAAGCACCAAACCCCTCCGAGAAAAACTGCACTGGCTCCCAAAGAACATATTGCTTTCAAAATTTGCACCCTGGTTCACAAAATTATTTACGGCGAAACCCCGGGATACATGACAGACCTCATAGACCTGCCAACCAGAAACACAACAAGATCAGCACGAACATACCTAAATCTCCACTACCCAAACTGCAAAGGACTCAAATACAAATCAACATATGCATCCAGCTTCTCCTATTTAAGCGCACAACTATGGAACACACTACCAAAATCCATAAAAACAACGTATGACCACCTAAATTTCCAGAAATCACTAAAAACAAACCTGTTCAAAAAGGCATAAAAGCCTGAATACCTGCAACACAATGAAACCAAAGCACATAATGGACATAATTAACTCTTCCTCTCTAAGATCCCCAATGTGTATATCACACATGAACCTTATTCTACCACAATATCACCTTGTATTTGTTCATACCGGAATCAGCGAAAGCCAATACGGTACCATGTAAGCCACATTGAGCCTGCAAATAGGTGGGAAAATGTGGGATACAAATGTAACAAATAAATAAAAATAAAAATCTTCCACAGGAAATTGAAGAAAGTCCACATAAGTGGAAGTAGTCAACCACAATCTTCAAAGTGATCAAAATATATTTATTATCCAATGAATAACAATGCTGACAGACTGAACCCAACACGGGCCCTGTTTTGGCTCCCAAGCCTTCATCAGGGGTTCTTATAAGCCAGCGATGTAATAATAAATGTGGATAATAAAATATCAAAGCTGAGATGCTTAGCTCTGCAAGCTCCAATAGGCAGCAAAAAAAATGTTAGATACACGCCTACAATCAAGTCGGCAAAGTATTTGGGGAACAACTGTGACATATCTTAATGTCATTTTTCCTAAATTATAATATCTTACTCCACCACCATGGGGTTTACAAAAATATCTTAAACTGTACCTTAAACTGAATGGGTAACGTAACCAGTGCAACTGCTTCAGCACAGGAGTGATGTGTGAAAACTTTGATACTACTCTAGCACAGGGGCATGGGCCCCCACAGATTTAGTCCTGGCCCCCTAGTTTTGCTGGTGGGGGGGTCCCAACACCCCGCCAGCCGAAGTCTTCTTCAGCGCCGATCTCTAGCGCATTCGCTGATCTGTGGTGTTGTCTTTTTGAGTCCTGACGTCCTGCACCTTCCTTTAAGTAAAACTGACTCAGTTTCACTTAAAGGAACGTGCAGGATGTGCAGGACGTGAGGACTCAAGAAGACAGCAGCACAGATCAGGGAACGCGCTGGAGACCGGCGCTGAAGAAGACTTTGGCTGGCGGGGGTTGGAGACACCCACCAGCAAAGGTACCTTGTGGCAGCGGTGATGGCAGCGGGGGGGGGGGGGGCAAAGTGGCGAGGGAGGGTCGGAAGTGGTGAGGGTCGGCGGCGGGGAGGTTGGTGGCTGGGAGAGGCAGGCTAAAATGTGCCCCCCCACCACCACCTTGGGCTCTGGACCCCCCCTCCCGCCGAGGTCTGGCTACACCCCTGCTCTAGCAGCAGCATTTTGAACAACTTGCAGTAAAGCCAGCATAGGCAGGAATGACTGGGGATCTCTCCTGCCCCAATTACACCTCTAGACCACCAAGTGTAAAGTAAACCTGGGAAGATGGGGCCTATAGATGGATGGTGGAAGCACTGGGGGGTTCTGAGAGGGGACTGCTCCTGTTTGGGAGAAGGCGGAGCTACCAGGTATAGCACAATGTTTCAGTTTCAGCTGAAAACACAGCTGAATTTTTGTCCGAAATTGAAACAAAGCCGAATGTAGATTGCTGGCCAGTTTCTGTGCTGAAAGCGAAATTTGGACAGTCTCTAGTCTGAATAATGCCACTGCAAATCGTAACAGACTGTTCTGGCACTTTCTGACTAACAATGATTTTCAGCATTGTTATTTGGATAGCTATCTGGATAATTTAGGATAGCAAAAAAATTGTTATCTGGATGCCAGTACTGAATATCTGGATATATGTTTAAACACCACAGCTGATGTTAAAAAAAAAAAATACTGACTGCTGAGTTTAAATATTGACCCGACAATTACTGGGTGAGTAAAAATCCATTCATCTGTGACTTCACACAAAATTAAGTGGAAGGCAAACATTTAAGAAAAATAATTTACAAATACTGGAACGCTGTGCTCGAAGCTTAAACTTCTTTTTGGTGCTTTTCGGTGTTCCTCTCTCCTAACTGAACTCAGTCTCTTTCTCTTCTCTACTTCTGAGACTTATTCTATCTTTCTTTTGGTTTCCCTAGTGAATCATTTTCCCTTTGCTCTGCTCATTCTCTCATAACAGTGTGGACACTGCACTATTCCTCCATTTTCCCCTTACTGACATGAAAGTCTCTGTCAGTGCCTATTCTTTTTGTGTGGGCCTTGTTCAGTGGCCTATCTCACTGACCAGGGGCTTAGCCAGACCCCCAATTTTGGGTGGGCCTGGGTCCAAGATGGGTGGGCAGAAGAACCCCGCTCCATCCCACAGGTGATTTGGTCTCTCCTTCTCTCGCCTGCATGCCATATGGTCTTTCAAACATCCCCCCTCTCCCGCATACCTTGTAAATAGCAGATCTTTGTTTGCAGCAAGCATCAACTAATACACACTGCTCATGTTGGCTCAACAGCCTTCCCACTTATCCAACTTTCTGTTTCGCACAGGTGGGAATACATTAGAGGGAAGGCTGTGGGGCCGGTGTGAGCAGTATATATCAGTTGCTGCTGCTGCAGGCAAAGACCTAGTATTTACAAGGTATGAAGGAGGAACAGTCATTGGGAGTTTTCAGCTGGTGAGGCTTGGGGATCTCTGCCAGTCACATCATAGGTGTGCTGCTACTGGGTGGGCCTGAGCCCAAAGTGGGTGGGCCTAGGTCCACCCGCGCCCACCCTTGGCTACGCTACTATCACTACAAGAGAGATCTACCTCCAGTTGGGCTGAACAAGATAGAAGAGCACAGTTACTTTCTCTTGATATCGTGCTTCAGTATTGGGCCTTGGTCAGCATCCAACCTCCACTGAAAATTAAAGCACTGCCTCCTTGTTTCAGCTTGGTAGAAAGAGGGGAAACCTCTGCTCTTATCTACTTTGCTCCTTCCCTGACTACCTAATCTGGGAAGCCACCTAGAAAATTCCAAACAGGTAATACTTTTAGCCTGGTGCTGGGGTAAATGCTATTTCTGCCTGCTATGTAGAGTTGACAACTTTTCCACAAACTTAACTGGACAGCCATTTGCAATTGGGCAGGAGAGGACAGAAAAAGGGGGAGGTAATCCCTTCTGAGCCTGAGGACCATAGGTGGGCGTGGATAAAAATTACTGTCATGAATGTAACATAATATTTTAATGATTAAATAGCATAAATGACCTTGGACATCAATTAAAAATCATTTCTAAAAATACCCCATCACCCACTTTCCATCCTATTTCCCAACCAGTTTTAGCACCTCTCTCCTAGTCTCCAGCACTCTCCCTCACCTTTCCCATTCCCAGGCAGTTCCATCTCTCTCTATCTTAACCACTTTTTCAGTCCCAGCACTCTTTATCCTCTCTAGTTCCCAGGCAGTCCCTGCACTCACTCTCCCTCTCAGACCCCAGCACTCTCTCACCCCTTGTGCCAGCTAGAACAGACAGACACTCATCCTCCCAGTCCCAGTACTCTCCCTTCTAATCCCCAGCCAGTACCCAGTGCACAATCTCCCTCTCTGACCAGTTGCTATTACTCACTGTCCGTCCCAGCCCAGTCCCCTGCAGACAAACAAGAAGCACTTACTTTTACTGTGGATTAAAGGCAGCCTCTGCTGAGGTCTTGATGCTCCTCTTCTCACTCCACTCAGTCTCAACACTTGAAAGACAAATGAGACAAGTCAGGACTGTGGTCAGGAGGGACAGATTCAGAGTGCCACTACACAGGAATAGAGTCAACATGGTCTTGGAACGGGGGGGGGGGGGGGGGGGGGGGCTGGCTAAGTGGACTGAAGCAGGCTATGCCAGCAGGCTTTATGGGCTGGCTCAGGATCAAGTCAGTCAGAAACTTGGCATTTATTTATTTATTGGGATTTATTAACTGCCTTTATGAAGAGATTCACCCAAGGCAGTGTACAGCAGGTACAGCTTAACATAAAACTTACAATTTTGTTAACAGCATAACAATAGTAAAATAACCAAGAATAAAAATAAATACAATAAATGAGGTAAACTTGAGAACAGTAAACTGAAACCTAATAATAGAACTACCGTGACACATTTAACAGCACTGGAATTCAAATACCTGGTGGTCTAGCGGCTGATGGAGTGCAATTTTTATACAGGAAGGCACAACAAGTGTGCATGTCTCATTCAATGGAAACTCTGTAATAATAATTATGTACCAGTGTACCAGAAAAGCATTAGGTTAATGACCGTAAAATAATTGTGTAAAATGAGAGGTAAATCTGAGAGACTGGCTTCTTTCTCCACATGCCCTGGCTTAGGAGTGAGGTTCATTTCTGTCATGGTACACACAAAACTAAAAAGCAAAGCAAATCCCTATTGGAGAAAAAAGCTTTGCAGCCAAAAAAAAACAGAGGAAACTATATCACAACTCACATTTATAAGGCCAGTATCAATGTCCTACATAGCCATGTCTTCCAAACTCAGTATTGGAAGGAATCAAAATACATTCAGGGCATGTGCACAGCACAAATATATACAAAATATTACTTAACTTCTCCACCCGGGTGGTGATAAATATCTATCCAGCAACCAGGGGGACTCAAATCAACTCCATTCGAGTCACATGTCCATTGTTCATTCCTCGACAACAAGGATCCTTTTGTTTCACTACTTCATCAGGAGAAATTCACAAACCAACCCATCTCTTCTAGACCTAGGCTTATGAGACTTCCTTTATCTAATTATTTAATTATTAAATGAAAAGAAAAATTTCAGAATTGTTTGACCAATATCAGGAATTTAGAACAATTTGATTTGCTCTGCAGCGTTTTTGAATTTTTTGATAATACACAAAACTAATCCATTGGAGAATTTGCCCCCTGACAAACTGTACAATCCAGTCCAAAACCAAGCAGTTGATCACCCTACAATGAATAACTCCATCATTCAAAAACTCTTTATAACACAGATCCCTCAGAAGCTAGGTTCCTTAGTGACTCTAGGTTAGTCTATTTAGATGCTTAGAAATGAAGGTCAACAAAAAAATTGCAAAAAATATATTTTTTTGGAAATTAAGACGAGATATATATTTAGCAGCCACTAATTAACGTATAAGCCTCCTATCCATGAATTTTCAATGGTACTATATAGATAGCAGAGTGATATGGATAGCGGTGATACTCACCAATTCTCTTTGTAGTTAAGCAATTTAAGTTAAGCCAGAATAAATGCTGTCCCAAGTTAGGGCCCTGTTTACAAAGGTACACTAGTGTTTTTAGCGAATGCTAAAAATTAATGTGCGCTAACCATGTACACGCCCATAGGAATATTATGAGCATCTACATGGTTAGCACACGCTAAAAGCACTAGTGTGCCTTTGTAAATAGGGCCCTTAAACTGCATAGCTCTACCTGCAGCGACCACAATCTAAGTATACACAGCACGGCCACCGCTGCTCTTACACCAGCCCTGACCACCTTGCACCCATCCTGTCCCTCACACCTGTCTTCCACCACCCTGATCTCCATTGTTTTTTTTTTTTCTTTCTCTCTGTCTTTCATCCTCACCGACCCAGATGCTGACTTTCATGCATTCCTTTTCACACTTGCTTTTCAGTCATTTTTCCACCCTGAAGAGGCATAACACCCTGGGTGACTGCCCCTCTCACCCACTCTGATCCAGAGTGAATAGTTTCAAAAGTAATATTCACCTAAAGTCAGGATTTTGAAAAATGTATGGCAGAAAATTATCTGATGAATTCAGCAAATAAAAACAATCATATCCAACTGTATGTTAAAATATTGCAGCTCCAAACCCCGGTGAACCTTCAGAAATCTGAATAATCCCTCTTCATGTGGGTTTTTGTACATGCCACTACTTGGAATAAAACTTCATATCTCATTGGCTTCATTATTCTATGCTGGCATTCTTTATATAGTGTGAACCAGAGTTTCTGAGCAGAGTGAAGTGAATTCATGGGACTTACATAATGGCTTCTCCTTTATGCTCCAAAACTATTTTTTCAGGACATGTCAAATATTTTCTTTCTCAGTCAGAGATCTTCTTAACAGCTGCTTTTCCAGGAGTTGTCATGCTTTATATTTTTCTAATATTAGCCTTTCAAAGGTCAAAGTAGAATTTAGGCGAATCAAGCCTTGTATTCATGGCAAAGACAATACAACAAGTCACAAAATATAGTAAGTTTATATAAGGTCAAAGAAAAAAGGCACATCACTCTAACTAACAGTGGAAGAGAAAGAGGCCTAATTGAAATGATTGGCGAGGAAGGCATAGTCGCTTCTCACAGTCACAGTATGTACTGCTGAACTGGAATGCAAACTTCCGTTTTCTTCTTTCAAAGCTGAACATACAGGGGCCTAAGAGGTAGACTGTAGCTGCTTTCATGCTGTGGTTGCTTTAATCTTGGGTAATAGAGCGGTAATTATTTTAACAGGAGAAAACTGAATGACTGATTTCTCCTGCCAATAATAATCTGCTGCTCTGTTAGCAGAAAAGTGCAGCTAGAATAACTACTGCAGCAAGGATATGAGTTTCAATACGGCATTAATAAACTTCATAGTGCGGTTTTAAGGTTCTATTAGGACAAATACTCTTTCATTGGAATTTGATATGCTCAAGTAGTTGGCCCCACAAAAAGCATGACCAATGGATTTTTTTTTTGCTTAAGCAACAGAAAAAATATGAAATAAAGTGTCATGCTGCAAAAAAAAAAAAAGGTTCAAATTATAGTCCTTATCTTTAGATCACCCTAAAAATCTCAATCAATTTGCACCCAAATTCGGTCCTATTATTTTATGGCATTTCTTTTTTGACTCAAAATTTAATAGTGTTTAAAAACAGATTTAACGTTATAAATTGTGTGGCCTAAAAACCAAGGGACCCAACACACGCCAAATTGGAGTTACTGCCCGGTTACTGCATGGCCCTTGCAGTAATTTCAATTTTGGCGCATGTCCGCTACGCGCATCCAAAAGATATTTTTTAGTTTCTGATGCACGGCAGCTACGCGCATCAAGTGACATTTAACGCACTTAGACCATTACCGCCTGGTTACCGCATGAGATCTTACCACTAGGTCAATGGCTTGTGGTAAGGTCTCAGACCCAAAATGGACGCGTGGCAATTTTCATTTTGTCGCATGTCCATTTTTGACAAAAATTTAAAAGGGTATTTTTTGTAGGTGTGCTGAAAAATAATTCTGCACGTGCCCAAAACACACATCTACACTACCGCAGGCCATTTTTCAGCACACCTTAGTAAAAGGACCCCCAAGAACCCTAAAAGAAATTTGATAAAGCCCTGGAAAATAAATAACTATCAAACTGTAAGACAAAAAAATAGACATCATAAGAACAGGATCAATAAAGCAACATTAAGTTGGCTTGAGAATAGCTGGAAATGCGAAGGAAGTGGAAAAGATGGTGATCGGGGAAGATGTTTATGTCTGGTTCTTTTCAAACAGAGACATTTAGTGGATGATGAAAGAATATTATAAGAAGCAACCTTAGAACATTGTGTTTTCTCATATATAGCAGGTACTATATTAGGGAAGAAGTTATAAACGTGGACTAACGTTAAGACGCAATATTTTACTTTTACCCCAAATTTTTAGTAACTAGATCTCATTGTATAAAATAGAGCCTGTGCTAAAGTAGTACAAGTTAGTGTCTTAATGGTAGCCCACGTTGATAACTTCCCTCCTTAGGGTCCCTTTTACTAAGCTGTGTGCGTCTAGTAGCGCTATAGAAATGATAAGTAGTAGTAAGTAGTAAGCTGCAGTAAGCACTAATGCATGATTACTGCAGAAAAAAAATTGCATACCACTGGGTGCGCTGAGATGTCCCACGCTAATTTTGCCGTGTTCATATCTGGACTGAAAGCAATCCTTAATCTCTTATCTATTAAGGCCAAGGAAGTTGAAATTACAGAAGCTAGAGATTTTCTAAAGCTAAAGTACAGGAAGGCACAAAACAAGTTAGAGGTCCTGTTCTCTTTGGAGAAAGCATGACTAAATGCATATATATATATATATATATATATATATATATATATATATATATATATATACAGTGCACTCCATTTAAGTGCACGCCGGATAAGCGCATGCTCTGTTTAACTGCATGCCGTACTTCGGTCCCGTTTTTGGCACCATCAATTTCTATGGGGACAACTTCGGTTTAGCACACCACTGATAAGTGCAAGATTCGCTTATATGCATGGTTTAAGACCACTCCTCTGCAGGAAAGACTCCGCATAAGCGTGCGCACAGAATATGGAAGCCGATTGGCGCGTGACAACCAACGAGATTTATGATTTACCGCCCCTTTAACTGCCACAGGAAGAATAAGCGAAAGAATGTTGTTAGAGTGTACACTGGAGTCGGAGTCGTCGTCGTCACGCAACTGTAAGACTTTAACACTGGCTGGACGAATAGAAGTTCTTAAAAAATTAGAAAACAAACAAAGTCAAGCATCTATTGCTAAAGAATATGGTGTCAATCCCAGTCAAATTTCACATATCTTGAAGCAGAAAGACTAGCATCTGGAAGACTGGCAAAACAATACAAATCTAGACAGTAGGGAGATCTCAAAAATGAAGCATACAAAAGTCTGAATTCATACAGAGGAAAGGCCTCGAGAAGCCCCTGGCAAATAAGCAAAGCTCATTTACTCTGTTTATATTTGCAGATGATGATTTTCTTTTCTTTTTCCTAGAACACACGCGGACCACTGAACCCTGAGGCAGGTCCACAAAACGGCGGCCATCGTTGGTCGTGGTCAAGGCGTAGGAAGAACCCGCACGATATAATACTTGATTAAGTTAAGTAAAATCCGATGTGAATTTTGTTATATCAAGTGGAGTAACTGAATCGATAACACTATTCAGATTCGCTACAGAGGTTTTCTGGCCAATGATGAAGAAGTCCAGCCCCTTGAGCTTTGCTTATTTGCCAGGGGTTTCTCGAGGCCTTTCCTCTGTATAAATTCAGACTTTTGTATGCTTCATTTTTGAGATCTCCCTACTGTCTAGATTTTCATCTGTATTATAACAGGGAGACTTCCTCCTGTTTAGTTCGATAGTTTTGAACCAAAACAATACAAATCCACACTGGAAACGAAAATGGGTGGGAAAAGCTGAGGAAGTAGAAGATGCTCTTCTTCGGTGGTTTTCTCAAGTCAAGAGCACACAGTTTCCTGCCAGTGGTCCACTGCTTATGGAGAAAGCTAATCAGCTAGCTAAAAGTCTTGGATTAACTGAATTCAAAGCCACTGTTGGATGTTTGGAAAGATGGAAATTCAAGAAACAGCATGGTGAAAAACAAGATGCTGATGACATTGGTGCTGAAAATTGGGTTGTTTCAGTTCTTCCTACCATCTTGAACGAGTTTGACATTTTCACTTCTGACGAAAACGATCTCTACTAGAGAGTGATTCCTGATGGAACACTTGCATTCAAATAAGCTGAAACTACAGAAGGTAAAACGTCGAAGGACAGACTGACAATCCTCCTTTGCTGCAATATGGATGGGAGTGAGAAGTTGGAACCACTCATCACTGGAAAGAGCAAACAGCCCCGTTGCTTCAAGAATGTTAAGCGACTTCCTGTGTCATACGAGGCTAACGCAAATTCATGGATGACTGTGGAAATTTGGAAGCAGTGGCTGAAGAAGTTAGACACTAGAATGCAGGCATAAAAGCATCAGATTTTGTTGCTTTGTGATAATTGTGCTGCACACAGTGATGATGTCAGGCTGTCTAATGTCAAGGTGGTCTTCCTACCACCAAACACTACCTCTCTGATTCAACCTATGGATCAGGGCATAATAGCCAATTTCAAACAACATTTTCAGGCTCTTGTGCTACATCATCTGATGAGCATTATGGATGACCAGACTGGCAAGGATAAACATGCTCTTGAACTGGCTCGTAATCTATCACTGTTGGATTCCCTACATATTATCATCTGGTCCCCCTTCCTTCAGCAGGCCAGGGTTGACCCTGTTTAGCTTGTCGGATTCAATGTGGGCCAAGGTATTCAGACTAACAGTCCTGCACTTACTCGACTCGCCCAGCTTCCCCAGCTCCTTCCGGGTAGCAGCCGCTCAAGCTGTCTTAACGGTAGTGGTCAAACAAAAGTGCAGCAGCTCCAATACTTTTATAGGTAAAAGACTTTTATTCACAGGCTTAGTAACATAGTCTTATTCTTGTTCCAGCTGCATCACCACATGACAATTCACAACTTCAGCTTTCTACATTCATTTCACTTCATCAACATAGTTCAAGCCCCCTTCCCCGGGAGATTTAACCACAGTTCAGCCTTTCTCGGCACTGCCTTCTGTCTTCAGGTAGTTTGCTGGCTAACTTCCTCCACAAGTTCCTCCCAAATTGCACCAACTTCACTTCCCCATCTTAAATAGTTGAGGCAACATGGTAGCAATGAAACCTTTTACCTTACCAGCTGGAGTCTGAGCTAACGCCGAAACTTCCATACTCTCCTCCCTTACCTCCTCATCTGCTTCCATTTTATCCCATTCCATAGCCTCCTCCCCCCAGGGTTCCCTCAGCTGCTCCCCATCTCCTTGATCAGAAACCATTTCCCAATCATCCCCCTCCCCTTCTATTTCTTGAGAGTCCTGTATTGGAACAGGTGGGTTCTGGGAATGGTAGTTCCTACCTTTAGTTAGTAGTCTGACCGGCCTTTTGGCCACTAGGGGGCGAATTCTCTGTCTATAAGGAACCTGTGAGTGAAATTTGCTCTTCCTCAAGAGCACACTTTTCTCTGGCCTCAGTCTTAGCCCTCCCTGAAGCAAGCTCCTTTCAAACCCCTCACAATATGCAT
Organism: Microcaecilia unicolor; assembly: GCF_901765095.1. NCBI lineage: Eukaryota > Metazoa > Chordata > Amphibia > Gymnophiona > Siphonopidae > Microcaecilia > Microcaecilia unicolor. Next base: position 65,160,650 of record NC_044033.1, on the reverse strand, counting down.
AAAGAAGCCTGGAATCATGTTACACAGGCAACCATTGTGAACTGCTACAAGCGGGCAAACTTTATTAGGGATGTGGAGAGGAACAAAACAGATGCAGCTGGTGCAAACGCATCAGATGGAAAAAAACGAAGCAGATCGCAAAAATAAAACAGTAATTTATTATTAAAACCTGAAGTTATATATACATAAATAGCCCGACACAGGCTGTGTTTCGCCCGACAGGGCTGCTTCAGGGGCTATACAACAATCCTTTACTCACAAGTTTAATTGATAATATTGGATATGTGCTGTGCTGAGATGAACTGAAATTTCATACATAGGAGCTCACTTTAGACAAACAGCTCTAACCGAGATGCCAAAAGAGTATTGACACAACGTCAAACGATCAGACCATTGACCTCTGGCTTCCGTATGTAATCTCCGGTGTTGATCTTGGCGGTTTTTCAGCGATTTCAGAGATAAGAGACTGATCGTTTGACGTTGTGTCAATACTCTTTTGGCATCTCTGATAGAGCTGTTTTTCTAAAGTGAGCTCCTATGTATGAAATTTCAGTTCATCTCAGCACAGCACATATCCAATATTATCAATTAAATTTGTGAGTAAAGGATTGTTGTATAGCCCCTGAAGCAGCCCTGTCGGGCGAAACACGGCCTGTGTCGGGCTATTTATGTATATATAACTTCAGGTTTTAATAATAAATTACTGTTTTATTTTTGCGATCTGCTTCGTTTTTTTCCATCTTGGAGAACGCATCAGATGAACAGGCTATTGACATCCCAGCCGGTGTTACTGAAGAGGAGTTTCATCACTACGTAGCTGTTGATTACGATCTACAAACAACTGACGACAACACTGATGTCGAGATATGCGCCTACACGCAGGCAACGGCTGATGATGAAACAGATGATGAAATGAGCAGCGAGGCACATGCTGACGAAATTCAACAACCTCCTCCTGTCACTGTTGCAAGAGCGCTGGAGAGTCTCAACACCGTGCGGGCCTATCTGGAAGCCACTGGATGTCAGTACTATGACAGTTTTTACCGTCTGGCAGACGTAGTCTATGGAACTCACAGACACAAGAGTGTACAGAGGACTATGACTGATTACTTCAAGTAAGCCTAACGTCAGTTAACGGAGACTGTATAACGTCAGTTAATGGAGACTGTATACTGTATATATAATAAACAGTACTGTACATATGTTTATCAGATGTCAAGCTTCTTTGGGTCACAACGGTTAAGTGCACGCTCCGGTTAACTGCATGTATTTCTTTGGTCCCAGACCCTTGCACTTAAGTGGATTGCACTGTATATATATTTTTTTTTTCAGTTTTTAGAGCATGAATAAAGAATGTTAGTATTCTATACTTCAATTCTTCACCTTTTACCTTGAATAAAATTCCAATTAATACACCAATGGAAGACTTTCCACACAACATTCCCTTTCCTAAGGCAAGAAAGAAACATACATACAGTAAAATATAGTTATCACATCCACAGATTTCACTGTAAACTGTAAACACTTAACAGAATGAGTTCCACTGCACCTTTAGAAAATCAACCCACACCATTATTATACCTCAGTGCATAGTAATACATCATCCAATGGATGGGGAATGCATATTAGCATGCCTCCAAATTTCTCTGGACTTTGAATTAGTCTCCTAAATCCACATCCTGAGATTGTCATGATCCACTGACAGTACCACTCAGACTGATACATTTACCCTCCTACTGAATATACTTCAAAGGTTCTTCACTCTTTAGCACCAAAAATATTACATTATTGGCCATCCTGGAATATGTAGTATACTAGGAGTAGGCCATCCCCAGGCAGATCACAAGACTTGTGACACTAGTGAAAATTGGCTAATGCACTATGTTTTTTTATGTAAAGGAGAGAATCCCTCAGACACCCAATAGACATGAAGTCCTAGGTTTATAACGGGTGTTGCTCAATGCATAAAACCCGTTAATAAATTTCTATCATAGGGATTCTGAAGTTCTCCTTGTTATTTTTTTTTTTTTATTTTACAGAGTGCTCTATTCTACGCTTCCAGACTTGAATCTGGATAGGCTTAAAGGAAAGCGCCAATGCATATGAAAAGCAACACTTAGCTTGGGTCCAACGGCGCCACCGTTTCGCCTTAGCGTGGCTTCCTCAGGGACCGGGTGTTGCAGGATCAGCTCTCCTTTTTCTGTAAAGATAAAATCCAGTTAGCGTTGTATGAATACAATTTGAAAACAGGATCTATATCTGAACGCCGGTTCTAATACTTTCAGGTTTGAATCTCTCAAACAAAATGGCGCTTGCGCGTCACATGCCATGTATGCTCTTTAAATAGGTAGTCTCCCTCAGCTGTTCAAAACATGGCTGCTGTAGATGAGGGCTTGTTTAATAAAAAACGTGCCAATCAATCTTGTTGTTTAAACCTAATGGTTCTAATGATTTTAATTTGTGAGTCCACTTTACTTCCTTCCTTTGCAGCATCAATTTTCTATTACCTCCTCTTTGGTTTCCGTATACCTTATCAAGGATGCAACATCTAAGTTCTTCAAATTTATGTTGTAATTTGATGCAATGTTCTACCATCGGTTCTTTAATGTTTTGTCTTGCTAGGTTGGATCTGTGCTCTAACAATCTAATTTTTAAAGCTCTTGTAGTCATGCCGACATATAGTTTATTGCACGGGCACTGGATCACATATACTACAAAATCTGTTCTACAGTTGGTTAAGTGGATCAGAGGATATTCTTTCTTGTTCTGGTGGTTATTTTGCATATTTGGCATGTGCCACATTTATAATGGCCTATGATTTTCTTAAATGTGCTGGTTGCCGATGGAAGTGTTGCAAGACTTAGTTTTTCTTTTAAATTTCTGCCTCTTGCAAATGCGATGCGTAAGTTGGTATTTTTAAACATGGGGTTAGTTTGGATAATCTCCTACCGTTTTCTTATGAGCTTGGAAATTTCTGGGCTTGCTGTTGTATGATACATCACCATTGTGCATATATTATCATCTTTGTCTTTTTGATATGCTCCTCTCAATAGAAGATCTCTATTGTTGTACTTTGCCCTCTTGTATGCCTTTTTTACAGTGTGTTTGGAGTACCCTCGTTCTATGAGTTTCATCAATAATTTTTTAGCCTATAGTTTGTATGTGGTGTTTTCTGAACATATTCTTCTGATCCTTAACATTTGCTATAATGGTAGGTTATCTTTAAGTTGTTTTGGATGGCAACTCGCGTTGTGCAGAAATGTATTTCGATCGGCCGGTTTTTCATGCACTTTTGTAATCAGAATTTCATTTCTTACATTGATTTCTACTTATAGGAAATGTATGGATGTGCTGGAATATTGGTGTGTAAATTGGATATTGTCATCACAACTATTGAGCCAATAGATGAATTTTGATAACTCACTAGTTGAACCATTCCACAGCATGAAGACGTCGTCTATATATCTCCACCATTTATGGATCATGTGGATGAATCGGGAGCTTTCTATCCAATAGAATGTTGCCCCCATTGCCACTCCGCTGGGGGCAACATTCGCTCCATCAATCGCAAACTTATTCATGAATTCATTTGAAAAAGAATGGATAGAAAACTCCCCATTCATCCACATGATCCATAAATGGTGGAGATATATAGACGACGTCTTCATGCTGTGGAATGGTTCAACTAGTGAGTTATCAAAATTCATCTATTGGCTCAATAGTTGTGATGACAATATCCAATTTACACACCAATATTCCAGCACATCCATACATTTCCTAGATGTATGACAATAACTGTGAGTAATTTTCTCACTGGAAGCATTCTACTATTGTTAAAAATTTGCACAAGGGGTTAAGCACTAGTGAGAGATTGTGGAGGACATCTGGTGATCCTGATGATTAGGAGTCTTATAAATTTCATTTGCAGGAATATATTGCTGAGTGTGAGCAAATCATATTTTGGGGAAAAAATCTAAATCTCTGAGTCAACAGCAGGAATTTGTTTGGACAGTTCACTTTTTGTCTCAGGATAAGAAAGTTAGTTTATTGAAAGTTAGTTTATTGAAAATTGACTTGACAGCTGGAAGTTTTGGTAATTATCTTTCTGGAATGGTACAAGCTGAATTGCGTCAAATGTCAGTTTTGCCGGTAGTAGAATTAAGACAGAAATGGATGAAGATGTATTGTACCTAGGTTTTTAAGATAATTAATACATTTGAGTTGTTATGTCTGTCAAAATCTTTGAGGCCTACTCGGGCGTTGTTGGATCCATGGTCCTCAGGCGTGTTGAAGTGTTTGGGAAATAAAATTGGTCCTATATTATATGAAAATGTAAATAGATCCTTGAATGAAGCTCTTTGCCAGATTGTTTGAAAAAGGCTACCGTTAAATCACTATTAAAGAATGAAGGTTTAGATTCAAATATTCTTGCTAATTATTGTCCTGTTTTAGTATTGCTTGCTTTTTATATGTCCCAGTTTTATGGTTCACCAGTATAACAGCAGAGCACAGATTTCTAATGATCTTGGGTGGAGACTTTTTATGCCAGTGATCACCCCATGAAAACAATCACTAAAAGACCTTTTACTAAGCTGTGTACTCGCATCCTACGCACATCGGTTTGGAGTTACCGCCCGGCTAACGTGTGGCTCAGGTGGTAATTTCAGTTTTTACGTGTGTCCGCTACACGCATCCGAAAAATAATTTTTAGTTTCTGACGCGCATCAGCTACGCATGTCAAGTGGTATTCTACGCGCGTAGGTCATTACTGCCCGGTTAATGCATGAGACCTTACAGCTAAGTCAATGGCTGGTGGTAAGGTCTCAGACCCAGAATGGACGCACGGCAATTTTAATTTTGATGCATGTCCATTTTCGGCAAAAATGTAAAAAAGGCATTTTTTTTGCAGGCGCGCTGAAAAATGGATCTGTGCATGCCCAAAACACTAGCGCAGCCCATTTTTCAGTGCACCTTAGTAAAAGGACCCCTAAGAAGAAGGTGAAAGTGGGGTTCTGAGTCTTTTTCCTGCAGTGCCAATCATACTCTGTAGCTATATGTTTGCTATTGGTTAAATTGTGTATGCTTCAGCTGGCATTCATTTGAGAGGTTTCTTCTCATGTGATTCAAATTGGTCTCGTCTACCCTCTGATTAGTAGTTTGTAGAAACCCAAACAGTAGCAACAATCCATGCTACCATTCCCAGGGCAAAAGTGGCTTCCCCATGTCAGTGTCAATAGCAAACCATGGACTTTTCCTCCAGGAACTTGTCCAAATCTTTTTTAAACCCAGATACGCTAACCGCTGTTACCGCATCCTCCAGCAACGAGTTCCAGAGCTGAACTATTTGTTAAGTAAAAATAAATATTTCCTCCTATTTGTTTTAAAAGTATTTCCATGTAACTTCATTGAATGTCCCCTGGTCTTTGTAGTTAATGTTTACAAATTGTATGCTTTGGTCTGAGGTTCATTCTTCAATTATTTTGTTCACTATTTAAGATTCAGTTGGGTCAGTATTTAAACTTTGCAATCAGTGTTTTAATTTATTCACAGGTATTCAGCACTTTTATCTAGACAGCAAGTGGTGTTAAATATCTGGGCAAAGCAGCAAGTGCTGGTGCTCTCTGAGTGGTGGTGGTGACATGTGAACTACTAACCCAGTGGTTCCCAAACCTGGTCCTGGAGGCACCTCAGCCAGTCAGATTTTCTGGGTATCCATAATGAATATTCATGAGAGAGATGTGCATGCATTCATTGTGGATATCCTAAAAACCCCTGGCTGGGGTGCCTCCAGGACCAGGATTGGGGACCACTGTGCTAACCTACCCATGTAGTTATCCCAATCCAGATCCAGCTGCCTGAGAAAACAGCCCACTCCCCTCTCTGTTGGGGGAGGGGGCATGATACAGGAGTGGTATGCCATTGCCTTCATCTGTGCAGTATGAGGCACCACTCAGGGCATGATCTGGAGTGTATTCCTGCCAGAACCTGCCCAGCATTGGGCTCAAGGCAATGGAGGGTTGAGTGGCTTGCCAAAGACCACATGGAGTTGCAGTGGGATAGAAACATGGACCTTCCACAATTCCCAGCCTTCTGATCTAACCATACGGCTACTCCTCTGCTCCAGTTAGCCCACTAGTGGTCTGACTTTCACTACTCTCCTGTTAATAGCCAGCTCTGCCCTTGTTCTGCCCATATACTACCCCACAAAACTCAGTAAAACTCATACACGTATGCAATCTGCATAGTGTTGCTTTAAGTAGGGAAGTCTCATAGGTCGCTGGGGTTCAGTTGCAATTTCTTATATGCCCCTCTTTCATGTATGAGTTCTACTGAGTTTTGTGAGGTATACTTACCAAGTTACAGTAGAAGAGTGCGATTGCTAGTAGATCATATACTACCCCAGCATGATCCAGATAATCTGTAAGGATATGCAACAGCACTATCTGAATATATGGCTTTCAATGTTCATCTGATGATTGCTAGTTCCTTATACCCCTTTCTGTACCCTTCATTCTCTCAAAGATTGATGTCTAAATACCCCCAATGTGTCTTTTGCCCATCTTGATACAACTTGTACCTCTGCTATGTTTTATTCAGCACCGTCCCTCTGGAATTCACTCCCAAAACATCTTTGCCTTGACTGTCTTATCCTAAATTCAAGAATGCATTAAAAAATCTACCTTTTTCCCTGTAGCTTTTGATTCCTTATCTGTTTTCTTCTCTTCTTTCCTACCTAACTATGTAGTTCTTTTCCATTTTCTGTCTTGTAATTTGATTTTATTTATTGTGCAGCGCTTTGCCATTACCCACGAAAAGCAGTATATTAAGACTAATAACTCATAAACCATAATTTAAATATGTTTATTTTAGGTAGTTTTTCCCACTCTATATTTATTCTTTCACTTGCAGTGTGGCAAAAGTGTTCTTTCTTCCAGAGCCAGTACCCTATTACTGTGACTGAATATTGAACTTCAATTTGTTTTCATCTAAAATATACTAGGATTAGTTAAATATAATCAGGCCAATACACAAAGCATGTTATACACTCAACAGCATTCTCTTGAACATGGTAATGACCATTTAGTGTATATAAAATTTCAGGATAAAACCTAGAAGGAGTTTTTACCTGTCCCCATCAAGGAAGTTATGAGTTTGGTAAAGTGTTCTGTTAATGGAGGCTGCTCACCACAGAATACGACTGGATTTGTATTTGCAACTTAATTCGTGCTAAATAGAATCCGGGGCAAATGTCAGAACCCCATGACCGCCCTTTATAAGTCAACCTGTCAGATGGGGGCAATCCACAGAAAACAGAGCTGATGACATTCCAATATTTATACAAACATACTTACAAAATACAGGCCAGAGAAAGCTGTAATCAGTTACTTCGCTGCATTTCCACCCTCTCAATGACCTTAGAAAGTAGATGTGGGAGGATTCAGTTTACTATTGGCAGAAGGTCTATTAGCCAAGAAGCTTCTTAAACTGGAATAAGAAATAAAACAGTTTCCATCAGTATTAAACATATGCAAGAAATGTAAGAAAAAACAGTGCTGAGAGCTAACAACTCCTGATGCATTTGAGGAAATACATTCCTTTTAATCTGAGTAGCCACACTCATATCTGGTAAAATTCCTATTTTATCACCCAGAAACAAATTATCCTTATTCCAAGGCATAAGTAGCCAAAACTGTATATCCTAGTCCAGTATTCTTGTGCCCAGCTTCCAATAGCTGTGACAAATTGAGATTGTCTACAAGTAGTCCATCTGGGGATGATCACCACTCCTAGCTCTCCCTATACTTTTTGTCTCGAAGATAATATACTTTGGTAATTAAAGGGTCAGTCCCTTAAGGAATTCCCAAGTTCTTAATCAAATATCTCTTGAACATTTACACAGGTGCAACGTGAAAGAATCTCACAAAATTATACAGTTTTCAAATCCCACCATGGAGAACATTAACTCCACACATATTTTACAAATATTCTTTTCTTTTTTTTTTTATTTAGGGAACCAATTCCCTTAGTATTACTCTGAACAGTGTTGCGTTGGTCCTGGAGGTAACATCTCAGTTATATCCTTAAAACAAGCTTCCAAATCTCCAAGTTAGTTATTTCCCTGAAGGCTGCATAGGGATACCTACTTCAACCAGTCTACCTGGAAAACTGACAAAGGATGGAGATGGAACAGGAGTGGGGAAGACATTACAGCCTGTCTCCAAATTAGAAATTCCACATTGTACTAAGAGTTCTTTGATAAGGTAACATGGGCTTTCATTTTCCTATCACATATGCTGAACACCAGTTGTTAACTTTTAGCCAGATGAAAATTGATCAGATGAAAGATAACCAACAATGGCCCATATATTTTTGAACTCCCAAAATTAACCATACATATCATTTGAATATTGACCCCCCCCCCCTTTTCAACCTAACTTAAGGGTCTTGATAGGGAACATTTTCTATTTGCTAGAGCTAGACGCCTAACTCCTTAAGTGCCTAGATATTTTGAATATTGGCATCAAAGGCTTGAGTGTGGGTAATTTTCAAAAAGCTGATTTATGCAGACAAAATGAGCTTTCAAAATTGCCTCCTTATATTTTGCTTTGATGCTATTGTGGTAATCTATTATTAATTGAATAATAGCTTATCATAGTCAAATAAACTGGGCCATAGAGGCTGATTCTGGTTGGGAGGCGGGGATAGTGCTAGGCAGATTTATACGGTCTGTGCCGGGGCTGGTGGTTGGGAGGCGGGGATAATACTAGAAATGGGGGGAAGGCCGACAGTCGCTCAAAAGAGCATGGTTCGGGATAAGGTATCTTTCAAAGATATCACCATAACAGGGAAGATAGAGTATCCTGATAGTGAGGTTGCAAAAGAGATTGTAGTAGATCGGGTATCTTTAAATAACAATAAAAATCAGACAAAAGATTGCCAATTAATACTGTCAAGTACTAAGCATGATGTACTTAGGAACAACAAACATAGTTTGAAATGTCTATATGCGAATGCCAGGAGCCTAAGAAATAAGATGGGGGAGTTAGAATATATTGCACTAAATGAAAAATTAGATATAATAGGCATCTCTGAGACCTGGTGGAAGGAGGATAACCAGTGGGACACTGTCATACCGGGGTACAAATTATATCGTAGTGATAGGGTGAATCGGATTGGTGGAGGGGTAGCATTGTATATTAACGAGAGCCTTGAATCAAATAGATTGAAAATTCTGCAGGAAGCAAAACACTCCTTGGAATCACTGTGGATTGAAATTCCATGTGCAAAGGGGAAAAGGATAGTGATAGGAGTGTACTACCGTCCGCCTGGCCAGGACGAACAGACGGATGCGGAAATGTTAAAGGAAATCAGGGACGCAAACAAACTGGGCAACACAATAATAATGGGGGATTTCAATTACCCGCATATAGACTGGGGTAATGTAACATCTGTACACGCAAGGGACATAAGATTTCTTGATGAAATCAAGGACAGCTTCATGGAACAGCTAGTTCAGGAGCCGACAAGAGAAGGAAAAATACTAGACTTAGTCCTTAGTGGTGCTCATGATCTAGTGCAGGGGGTAACGATACGAGGGCCGCTTGATAACAGTGATCATAATATGATCGGTTTTGATATTGGCATTGAAGGAAGTGAAACTAGGAAATCAAGTACGCTAGCGTTTAACTATAGAAAAGGTGATTACGACAAAATGAGAAAAATGGTGAAAAAAAGACTGAAAGGAGCAGCTCGCAGAGTAAAAAACTTGCATCAGGCGTGGATGCTGTTTAAAAACGCCATCCTGGAGGTTCAGGACAAATATATTCCACGTATTAGAAAAAAGGGAAAAAAGACTAAACGTCAGCCGGCGTGGCTAAACAGTAAGATAAAGGAAATCATTAGAGCCAAAAAACAATCCTTCAGAAAGTGGAGAAGAGAACCAACTGAAAGTAACAGGATAGATCATAAGGAATGCCAAGCCAAATGCAAAGCGGAGATAAGGAGGGCAAAAAAGGACTTTGAGAAGAAATTAGCGTTGGAAGCAAAAATACATAGTAAAAACTTTTTTAGATACATTAAAAGCAGGAAACCGGCCAAAGAGTCGGTTGGGCCGCTGGACGAAAATGGTGTTAAAGGGGCGATCAAGGAGGACAAAGCCGTAGCGGAGAAATTAAACGAATTCTTTGCTTCGGTCTTCACCGAGGAGGATTTGGGGGGGACACCGGTGCCGGAAAGAATATTTGAAGCGGGGGAATCGGAGAAACTAAACAAATTCTCTGTAACCTTGGAGGATGTAATGGGTCAGTTCAGCAAGCTGAAGAGTAGTAAATCACCGGGACCTGATGGTATTCATCCCAGAGTATTAATAGAACTAAAAAATGAACTTGCGGAGCTACTGTTAGAAATATGCAATCTGTCCCTAAAATCGAGTGTAATACCGGAAGACTGGAGGGTAGCCAATGTTACTCCGATTTTTAAGAAGGGTTCCAGAGGAGATCCGGGAAATTATAGACCGGTGAGTCTGACGTCGGTGCCGGGCAAGATGGTGGAGGCTATTATTAAGAATAAAATTGCAGAGCATATACAAAAACATGGACTGATGAGACAAAGTCAGCACGGATTTAGTGAAGGGAAGTCTTGCCTCACCAATCTAATGCATTTTTTTGAGGGGGTAAGCAAACATGTGGACAATGGGGAGCCGGTTGATATTGTATATCTGGATTTTCAGAAGGCGTTTGACAAAGTGCCGCACGAAAGACTCCTGAAGAAATTGCAGAGTCATGGAATCGGAGGTAGGGTATTATTATGGATTAAGAACTGGTTGAAAGATAGGAAGCAGAGAGTAGGATTGCGTGGCCAGTATTCTCAGTGGAGGAGGGTAGTTAGTGGGGTCCCGCAGGGGTCTGTGCTGGGTCCGTTGCTTTTTAATGTATTTATAAATGACCTAGAGATGGGAATAACTAGTGAGGTAATTAAATTCGCCGATGACACAAAATTATTCAGGGTCGTCAAGTCGCAGGAGGAATGTGAACGATTACAGGAGGACCTTGCGAGACTGGGAGAATGGGCGTGCAAGTGGCAGATGAAGTTCAATGTTGACAAGTGCAAAGTGATGCATGTGGGTAAGAGGAACCCGAATTATAGCTACGTCTTGCAAGGTTCCGCGTTAGGAGTTACGGATCAAGAAAGGGATCTGGGTGTCGTCGTCGATGATACGCTGAAACCTTCTGCTCAGTGTGCTGCTGCGGCTAGGAAAGCGAATAGAATGTTGGGTGTTATTAAGAAGGGTATGGAGTCCAGGTGTGCGGATGTTATAATGCCGTTGTATCGCTCCATGGTGCGACCGCACCTGGAGTATTGTGTTCAGTACTGGTCTCCGTATCTCAAAAAGATATAGTAGAATTGGAAAAGGTACAGCGAAGGGCGACGAAAATGATAGTGGGGATGGGACGACTTTCCTATGAAGAGAGGCTGAGAAGGCTAGGGCTTTTCAGCTTGGAGAAGAGACGGCTGAGGGGAGATATGATAGAAGTGTATAAAATAATGAGTGGAATGGATCGGGTGGATGTGAAGCGACTGTTCACGCTATCCAAAAATACTAGGACTAGAGGGCATGAGTTGAAGCTACAGTGTGGTAAATTTAAAACGAATCGGAGAAAATTTTTCTTCACCCAACGTGTAATTAGACTCTGGAATTCATTGCCGGAGAACGTGGTACGGGCGGTTAGCTTGACGGAGTTTAAAAAGGGGTTAGATAGATTCCTAAAGGACAAGTCCATAGACCGCTATTAAATGGACTGGAAAAATTCCTCATTTTTAGGTACAACTTGTCTGGAATGTTTTTACGTTTGGGGAGCGTGCCAGGTGCCCTTGACCTGGATTGGCCACTGTCGGTGACAGGATGCTGGGCTAGATGGACCTTTGGTCTTTCCCAGTATGGCACTACTTATGTACTTATGTACTTATGTACTGGGCAGACTTATACGGTCTGTGCCCTGAAGAGGACAAGTACAAATCAAGGTAGGGTATACACAAAAAGTAGCACATATGAGTTTATCTTGTTGGGCAGACTGGATGGACCGTGCAGGTCTTTTTCTGCCGTCATCTACTATGTTACTATCCTGCTTATAATCGAAAGAGAAAAACGCCTATATTGCGACCCAAATCGGGAGATGGGCGTCCTTCTCCCATGGGCGCCCAAATCGGTATAATCGAAAGCCGATTTTGGGCGTTTCCAACTGCAATCCGTCACAGTAACGGGTAAAGTTGACGGGGGCGTGTCGGAGGTGTGGTGAAAGCGGAACTGGGGCTTGGTTATCGACCGAGGAGAGATGGTCATCTTTAGCTGATCATTGAAAAAAAAGGCGTTTTTACCACGATTTTGGGTCACTTTTTTTGGACCCTTTTTTTTACAAACAAGTCCCAAAAAAGTGCCCCAACTGACCAGATGACCACTGGAGAGAATTGGGGATGACCTCCCCGGACTCCCCCAGTGGTCACTAACCCCCTCCCACCAAAAAAACCCCACTTTACAAACTTTTTTCCAGCTTTTATGCCAGCCTCAAATGCCATACCCACCTCCATGACAGCAGAATGTGTTCTACCCTCTGACAGCCTTTCCCTGGTTCTGATGTGGCTCTCGAGTGAGTGTGACACCTTTTCTGTTAAGGGCACTGCAGAGTCACATCAGCAATGCATTGTGGTGGGTGTAGGGTATTGGGCTCCGTGATTCCACTAGCTTGTGCCACATGCTCACGATGTTGGTAGTTGGTAGGCTCTACTCCCATGGTGCTTTTCCCTCTGCTTACTGGGTCAGAGTGTGCCCTGTTTTGTTTCTTGTAGTCCATGAGGTAGTGGCCATTTTTGTAAGCCAGTTTTAGATCCCTTTCACGTGTTAGCCACGTTACATAACTTAGTTCTTACCTTGAATGTGGCTGAAAGAGGGCATTGTACAGCATTCTGCCAGCTCTGACCTACTGCTAATCTCAGTACCAGGGAGACTCATTGCCAGTGGGGCACAACCTCTGATCTGCAGTTAACTGTGAGTAAGCGTGCTTATTCCAATAAAGGACATTTTCGGAGAGATTAGTCTTCAGGTGTCAACTGGTGTGCCAATGTTATATAGCAGCAACAATTCCTAGAGGCCTGCATGTATGCAGGTCCCTGGAGCACTTTTAGTGGGTACTGCAGTGCACTTCAGCCAGGTGGACCCAGGCCCATCCCCCCCTACTTGTAACACTTGTGCTGGTAAATGGGAGGTCTCCAAAACCCACTGTACCCACATATAGGTGCCCCCTTCACCCCTAAGAGCTATGGTAGTGTTGTACATTTGTGGGTAGTGTGTTTTGGGGGAGGGGGGTTGGGTGCTCAGCACCCGTGGTAAGGGAGCTATGCATGTGGGAGCGTTGTCTGAATCCACCGCACTGACCTCTAGGGTGCCCAGTTGGTGTCCTGGCATGTCAGGGGGGCAAGTGTACTACGAATCGTGGCCCCTCCCATGACCAAATGGCTCGGATTAGGACGTTTTTGAGCTGGGTGTTTTTAGTTTCCATTATCGCTAAAAAAACGTCCATTTTTTCGAAAATACGGTCTGTCCCACCTCTTCACGTTTTCGGACATAGACGCCCATGGAGATAGGCGTTCGCGCTCGATTATGCCCCTCCACGTATATTAGTGTTATAAGAAGGAACTTATTGAATATTAATGTTTTTTGATAGGATTGCATTGTCTCCTGCAAGATGTTAAACTTGATTATACAATAAGCTTTGACTCTCTGCTATATTGCCAAGGAACTCTGCACAGAACTTGATAAATCATCTCCACAGTACCTGAAAAATTTAAAGTAATTACTGTATGCCCTGCATATGGACAGAAATGAGATTGCATCAATACAATTCATTTCTGTCTTAGGTCTGCCTTTCATCATTCTGAGAGTTTGAGTCACTTTTCTGTTTTATTGTGGGTTATTTGAAATATTTGACTCATTGCTTTGAACCTCCTTTGGCATAGATACTGAATTTTTAATAAACCAGACGGAGTTTTGTTTAATAATATATCTATTTCACTTCCAGCTTCCTATAAAATTGATGGGGTTCTTTTTCAGTCATTTTCTTTAGTAATATAGTAGATGTTGGAAGAAAATAATCAATTGACCCATTGATTCTGCCCAGGTATTTCTGTCTGCACTGAAAGGATATATCCCAAGTTCCAGCCGTAGAACTATGAGCAGCAGGCATCATATGATATTTCATTCCTAATCCAACAACTAGCATCGCTCCATGCCATACCACTAAGCTTTGTAACAATCCAGACAGTTACCAAAAATAATGAAGCAGTGACCCATATATCTTGTCTCTTGTGTCCCCATGATGTTGCTGGATGGTACCTGACTACCAACCTACCATCACACTGATATGGTTGATGTCTTTCTGACATCAACCTAGATATCCACGGCCTGCACTATTGCTAGGCCATGCCTTCTTTCTCTACCTCCACTCGAGGGAAAGAAAGGTGGGTTGTTTGCAACACTGCAACCTCTAATCCTTTTCATACCACTGTCTGAGAGTACAGCCGTGAAGGAGTATATAAGCTGGGATTCTGTTCTGTCTTAAGAGACCAGCTGCAGAAAACTACAATGGGCTACCTTAACAAAAAAACAGGAAACTAGGTCCTGGGAAATTTTGAGGAGCTTTTTCAATATGATGTCTAAATTCGATTTTGGATGGTTTGCAGAAAACTTCTAAAAATCCAGTAGTGAACATGGCCATTTTCAAACCAGAAAACTGACCATTTGCTAGAAGTTTTTGTGCTCAGTGCATCTATCTTTTGGACCATTTTTAGGAGAAAAAAATCCAAGGAGAAAAATGTGCAAAAAAAAAACAAGCTAATGGGATATATTGAGGGAGGGGGTAGTATTTTTAGTATACTGGCCAAATAGACATTCCACCAGAGCAATGGAGCACCCTAAGGAGCACTACAGTAGGCTTCACATAAAGGATCCCAAGTATACATCTCCCTGTTAGACCTTAATATTGTATGGTGAGCCCTTGTGATAGAAGCGTATGTATTGTTATAGGGAAAAGAAAGCACTTCAGCCCAGAGAAGTACTAAACCCATACCTTGCAAAGTAACCACCTGGGTTTGAGTTAGTCCTGTGGCCCACAGTTAGGGCAATGACCTGGGACCCCTGTGTGGGAGGCAGTAGCTAGTCAAGGTAACTACATAGGAGGAGATGTGGGGGGGGGGGGGGGACTAAACCTTCTGGGATTGGTTTTGGAATTCCCTGAGAGCTGGAAGCGAGTGACAAGCATCCAGTGGCTAAGGTAGGATCTTCATTTACACAATATTTGAATAAGCAAGTTAGACTTTAGAATTCCCTTGCTGATAAGATTGTGGAAGGGAGAAACAACCGCTGCTGGGCACAAGGGGAGTGAATATTTCTTCCCGCAGGTCCTTGTGGGTTCCACAGGGGGTGAGTTGCTAGGTAGCCCAACTGACCCTGACCAGAAAAGGGGACTCATTGTAAGACCTTAGGACTGCAGAACCTTATGAGTTTGAACTGGTGTTTCCTTTCAGGTGAGAGATGTTTCCAGTAGAAAAATCATGGTCTCTATGGTGGCTTATTTGCTAGTAAACTTGGGAAAAAAATTAAGAAATTGCCTTAGTCTTGGATTATTATCTTGATTTAGATTAGTACCTTTGCTTTTGGACTTTTTGTTAAGGAGTTAGGAGCTCACCTTGAATTAGATTATTAATTTTGATCTTAAATTCACAGATACTGACTACCCTTTGCTATTGTCAAAGAATTGACTTACCTTGGCTTTGGGTTATTGTTTTTATTTTGCATTCACAGATAGCCCACACATTTAGGTGGGTGGTGGTATGGATACTCGACCCACATGGACTCTTCTCAAAATGTCCAAGTCGGTATTTTCAAAACCTGTTTTGCAGACTTCTATCTACAGTGCGACCAGTCACAAGGAGGCATTTTGGGGCCATTTTGAAGACAAGATTAGGGAAGGCTTAGAGTGTGCCATAATAGAACAAAACCAAAATGTCTTGGGTGAAAACTTCAACATTTTGGTCTAGACCTGTTTTTCTAACAAATACAACATAAAAAAGATGCCCTAAATGACCACTGGAGGGATTTAGGGATGACCCCCCCCCCTAACTCCCCCAGTGGTCACTGACCCCCTCCCACCCCCCAAAAATGTGAATAAAAATAGTACTCACCAGCCTCTATAACAGCTTCAGATGTTATAACCAGGTCCATTAGAGCAGCATGCAGGCCCTTGGAGTAGTATAATGGTGGGTTCAGTGACTGTAGCAAGGTGTAACCAGGCCCATACCTCCCTGTACCTGTTACATATGTGGTGGAAACTGCGAGCCCTCCAAAACTAACTATAAACCCACTGTACCCACATATAGGTTCCCCCTTCACTCATAAGGGCTATGGTAGTGGTGTACAGTTGTGGGTAGCGGTTTTTGGGTGGGTTTTGAAAGGCTCAGCAAACAAGATAAGGGAACAACAGTGAGATGTGTACTTGGGGGCTACAAACATTTCATAATCTGAGTTAGCCATTTTGTTAGCAAACTGTGGGCCCTGTTTACTAAGGTGTTCTAGCATTTTTAGTGCATGCTAAAAATTAACACTTGCTAACCATGTAGACGCCTATAGGAATATTATGGGCATCTACATGGTTAGCACGTGCTAAAAACACTTACACACCTCTAGTGCAGCTAAGTAAACAGGGCCCTGTATGTTTCATGCTTTTTGAGGATATGTTGAAAGTTTGCTACCCCTTGTGTATTTTTTTCTGGCAATATAGAACCTTTTAAGGAACATTTTTTAACAGGACATAATTTTACAATGGGATTTTAAAAGACATTTTTAACGGAATTATTTTAAGGACACTTTACTCAGAGGAAAATTCTGAAGAACAGTTTAAGAGGCTACATTTAAGGGACATTTTATTGTAGGAATTTCAGAATGTTTTTAAAACTGAAATTGAATGTGTTTTATCCCAGATTAGATGGGGCAATTTATTGTACAGTAAACGTTACTTACCACCAGATGTGAGAGGTAATACATTTCAGATACACTGAAGTTCATATTTTGGCCAGCTCACAGAACTGAGACCCTTCTGCTTGTATTACCTTCTCATGTGAAGGAGATACTGGGTGCTGGAAAACAGATTATTTTACTTCAATTTGACATTTCAGTGGCATTCGATGCCATTGATCATGATCTCCTGTTATCTAGGTTGGCGGATATTGGCATTTCAGGTTCTCTGTTCAACTGTTTTTGAGAGTTCCTGGGCAATCGCAGCTACTGTGTGAGACAGAATAATGTGCTTTCCAATTACTGGTCCCCAGGTTGCAGTGTTCCCCAGGCCTCACCTTTGTCACCAGTATTGTTTAATTTTTTTATGTCTTCTTTGGGAAAAATCAGTTTGAATATTAGAGAAATACTGTTATCGTATGCAGATGACATCTTGTTTCTTTTGCTGGTACCTTCTAATATCTCAGATGTACCTGATCTTGTAAGTTCAGGGATTAATATGATTCATGCTTGGGCGTCTCTGAATAAATTGAAATTAAATCCAAGTGAATCGAAGATGCAATGGTTTAGAAGACCTAATGTAGCCGTTCCACTTTCCTTGGTATTTGCTAATAAAAAGAACATTTGCTATTGAAACTGAATCTCAAGTGTTAGAGGTAATCCTGGAATCTTCACTGTGTTATAGAAGAAAACATTATTTAAATTGAGACAGTTGAGATTGATACGCTCATTTTTTACTCAGGAGGGTTTTTCACTTATCGTCCAGATGATGATATTGCCTGTTCTGGACTATTGCAATGTGCTTTACTTAGGGTTAGGTGCTAGATATCTTAAAAAAAACTTCAACTTATACAGAAAACTACTTTGAGATTGATCTTCAAAGTGAACAATTTCACCAGTGTTTCAGAATTTATGGAATGTTGCACTGGCTTCCAGTGTTGAACGTATTTTGTTTAAGGCAGTCTGCCTATTACATCATATTATTTATGGTTCTACTGCTCAGTTGTTAATAAAGGCATATTTTCAAAATGCTTAGACTTACAAAGTTAGGTGGAGGGGCATTTTCGATATGATGTCTAAATCTGACTTTGGATGTTTTGCTGAAAATATTCAAAAATCAAGTAGTGAAAATGACCATTTTCAAACCAGAAAAATGTCTATCTTTTGCCTTTGAACCATTTCCTAGATGTTGTTGTGCTTAGTATGTCTATCATTTTGGAACATTTTCCAAAAAAAAAAAAAAATTCAAATGAAAAACACACAAAATCAAGCCATTGGGATGTAGGAGGAGCCAGTTTTCCTAGCAGACTGGCCATGCAGGCATCCCAGCAGAGCAGTGGGGCACCCTATGGGTGCAATGCAGTGGACTTCACCTCAAAGGTCCTAGGTACACATCTCACCATTACCCCCTTATATTATATGGTGAACCTGTTAAAAAACCCATGAAGAACCTACTGTATCCAACTATACACCACTACAGTTGCCCTTATGGCTGCAGGTGTCACCTATATGTGGGTACAGTAGGTTTTGGGGTTTTTTCGGGGGGGGGCTGATACTTTCCACTACAAGTGTAATAGAGTGGATTATGGGCCTGGGTTACTGTGATAGTTTTAAATTGATTCATATTTCAGTTACCTGTTATAGTTTTGCTGATTGCACTTTTTCTGTTTCACTGTTCAAGTTCTGACAATAAACCTGATTAGTTTGTTGACTCTGCCTGTCTGGACTGATAAAGAATCCTGGTGATTTGTGTGTTGGGTCTGTGAGTGGCTTTCTGGGAACAGGAGGACCACTGGGAGTGTGGCCCCAGTAGCCTAGAAATCACTGGGGATAATTTGAGAGCAGGAGACTCACCCAGAGGCAGTTGTAATCCAGTCGGTGGGAGGTGAAAGGAGGGTGCTAGCTGATTAAAGTCTTTCATGAGAAACTTTATCAAAAGCTTTCTGATAAGCTACATACATGACATCAACCATATCACCTTTATCCACGTTTATTCAAGCCTTCAAAGAAATGAAGCAAATTAGTGAGGTAAGACTTCCCTTAGCTGAAACCATGCTGACTCTGTCCTATTAAACCATATTTATTTATGTGTTCCGTAATTTTATTCCTTATAATAGTTTTCATTATTTTACCCAGCACTGTCAGGCTTACCAGTCTGTAATTTCCTGGATCACCCCTGGAAGCTTTTTTAAAAATCAGCGTCACATTGACCACCCTCCAATCTTCAGGTACTATTGACAATTTTAACGAAAGGTTACATATTACTAACAGCAGATCAGCAATTTAATGTTTGAGTTTTTAATACTTTTGGATGTATGCCATCTGGTCCAGGTGATTTACTACTTTTAATTTGTTGATTTGGCTCACTACATCTTCCAGGTTCACTGAGATTTCTTTCAGTTCCTTCTCCATCAGCACTCTTGAAACCCATTTCTGGTACAGATAGATCTCTTCTTCTGTAAAGACTGAAGCAAAGAATTCATTCAGTTTCTCCACTATGGCCTTGTCCTCCCTGAGTGCCCCTTTTGCTCCTTCATAGGCTTTCTGCCTCTGATGTATCTGAAAAAGTTACTGTGAGTTTTAGCTACTGCGGCAAGTTTCTCTTCATATTCTCTTTTAGCTTTCTTTATCAATGCTTTGCATCTGACTTGCCAGTATTTGTGTTGATTCTTATTTTCTTCATTTGGGTCTTTTTTCCATTTTTGAAGGACATTCTTTTTGCTGTAATTGCCTTTTTCACTTCACCTTTTAACCATGCTGGCTGTCATTTTCTTTTCTTTCCACTTTTGTAAATACATGGTCTGGGTTTCCAATATGGTATTTTTGAACAATGCCCATGCCTGATTTAGGAGCTCATTTTCAAAACAGAAAAACTTCCAAAAAGTGGCATAAATCTGCATTTGGACATTTTTCTCACAAAAACGTCCAAATTGGTATTTTGAAAACCATTTTTTTCTATGAAGTCTGTCAGAAGTGCGTTCAAATTATAAGGGTGTATGTCAGGGGCATGTTAAGGGTGGGATCTGGGCGTTCCATGCTTTTTTCAACCATAACGGAGCAAAACAAAAGTGTCCAGGACTAAAACTAAGACATTTTGAGCTAGACCTGTTTTTATAATGAATAAGGCACAAAAGCTACGCTGGGCATTTTCAGACATGGCTTGATTGGTAACTGAGATTACCTGTGTCTTAGTCCCACCCACCCACCCCTAGGTAAACTCCCTTTTTATAGGGCAATCAAGGGACAAGTATCTTTATTACACTTAATTGGTCAGTCCTAAGTCGTGTTATTCCCTATCATAGTTCACCTTTTCACACTTGTGAATCACATCATTATGACCTTCATTCAGTGCAATATATGTTCTGCTTTGATCCTAAGGAAAACTATATGGAACCTTAGAGCTTGTCCTATCTGTCTCCAAATATCAGCCTTGAAAGAAGAGATCAACAAACTCAAGATGGAATTAACTACAGTTAAAGAAGCATCCAGGATTACTCATTTCCCCGCTAATTTACCACCACCACTGCCTCAGAGACTGAAACATCAGAGGAATGCAGTAGGCTCTGGTAGACTAAGATCTGTGACACAGAAACACTCGCCTTTCCAAGTTTTGGCCCTGTCAAATTCTTTTGCAGCGTTGCATCACTATGATGGTGAAAAAAGTACTGTGGTAGAACCTGAGGCAATGAAAGTAGCACAACCCAAGAAACATCCCCCAAATAATAACAGAATGGTGAAAAGCAGAAAATTCTTACTGCTCGGAGACTCCATCATCAGGAGCATTAACTTAGGAACACAGTTCAGGGGTTCCAACCTAGTGAAATGTCTTCCAGGATCTTCAGCTACAAGATGTACAGACCAAATACTGAAAGTGATCCGAGGAGAGAGCGAGGCTTCACACGCTGATGTTGTAATTGACCTGGGGACAAATGACCTGGCCAACAATAGCAAGTTTACAGCACAGAGAGCGTTCCAGAAGAATGGGGAGGGACCGAAATCTTTGGTTCGGACTATGGCTTTTTCTGAAGTAATTCCTATGTGGGGGAGGAGAGAGGAAAGTACGCAAAACAGAGGATTCAATAAGTGGCTTGAGTCTTGGTGTAAAGAAGAAGGTTTTAGATACATAGGAGAATGGGGTAGTACGTGGAAAAATAACAGGCTGTACTGTAATGATGAGCTACATCTTTCTGTGATGGGAAAAAGGATCCTTGGGGAGAAATTCAGACTGTATGTTTCTAGACATTTAAACTAGAGGGTGGGGGTGACAAAAGGAAACAGAGGATTTCGGAAAGTCACCCCCAGAATAAACTTGATGGCAGAGGGAAAGGTCATGTAAATATAGAAAACCACCCAAACTCACTAAGCGCATGGAAAGTTATGTGCACAAATGCTCGTAGTCTAAGTAAAAAGGTTCAAGACTTGCAAGACCTGATGTTTGAAGAAAACTTGGATATTGTTGCTATTACGGAGACGTGGTTCAATGATTCCCATGAATGGGATGTGACCATACTGGGCTATAATCTTTTTAGGAAGAACAGAGAGGGCCGAAGAGGTGGTGGAGTGGCTCTGTATGTGAGAGACAACATCAGAGCAGCTGAAATGCGGGGAACCTGGGGAAAGGAAGAAGCTTTATGGATCGTCCTGGAAAGAGAAGACGGAACCTATATCCACACGGGGGTTATCTACAGACCTCCTGCGCAAACGGAGAAGTTAGACAAGGATCTGATAGAAGATATTCAAAAGATTGGTATGAAAGGGGAGATTTCAATTTGTCTGACGTGGATTGGAACGTCTGCGGAATCGAAAAGAAGTAGGGAGATTGTGGATGCCTGTTAAAGTGCCTTGCTCAGACAACTGGTGACGGAAACCACGAGGGAAGGGCCGATGCTAGATCTAGTGCTCATGAATGGAGATAGTGTTTCTAATATCTGGGTGAGTTCCCACCTATGTAATAGTGATCATCACACCATATGGTTTGATATTAGGAAGAAGGCGGAGTGCGGACGCACAAAACTCAAAGTACTGGATTGTAGACATACTGATTTTGATAAAATGGGGGAATACATGAAGGAGCTATTGGCATGGGAAGGTGTAGGAAAAATTGAAAAACAGTGGTCTAAGGTATAGGCTGCTATAAATACGGCGACTGATCTTTTTGTGAGGAAAGTAAACAAATACAAGAGAAGCAGGAAGCCTATATGGTTCTTCAAACAAGTAGCTGAAAAAATAAGAGCAAAAGAGGCTTAGTTCAAGAAATACAAAAGAACACAACGAGAGGATCACGGAAAACATTATCAGATTAAACTCAAAGAAGCGAAGAGAGAAATACGGCTAGCAAAAGCGCGAGTGGAAGAAAAATAGCTAAAGATTTAAAGAGAGGTGACAAGACCTTTTTCAGGTATATTAGAGAAAGGAGAAGAGATAGGAATGGAATTGCGAGATTGAAAGATAATGAGAATGGCTATGTGGAGAGTGATGAAGATAAAACGAACATGCTAAACAATTATTTCTCTTCGGTGTTCATGGAAGAAAATCCTGGAGAAGGGCCGTGGTTGGCTGCCAAGGGAATGTCTGGGAATGGCGTGGATACTGCACCATTTACGGAAGAAAGAGTTTATAAACAGCTGGAGAATCTGAAGGTGGACAAAGGTAGGGGGCTGGATGGGATACATCCCAGGATACTGAAGGAGCTCAGAGAGGTCCTGGCGGGACCTCTTAAAGATTTATTTAATAGATCTTTAGAGACGGGAGAGGTTCCGCGAGATTGGAGACAAGCAGATGTGATCACTTTTCACAAAAGTGGAGACAGGGAAGAAATGGGAAACTACAGACCGGTAAGTCTCATGTCGGTGGTAGGAAAAATAATGGAGTCGCTGCTGACTTTCTAGAAGCCAATGGGTTACAGGACCCGAGGCAACATGGCTTTACCAAAGGAAAATCCTGCCAAACGAATCTTATTGACTTCTTTGACTGGGTGACCAAAGAACTGGATGAGGGATGTTCACTAGATGTAATCTACTTTGTCACGTTTGGGGTCGTGACCCCTCTCAGACTTACCTTATTTCTGGGGGTCAACTTCTGAGCTGGCTTCTGTCTGTCCTTTCTGAGTTAGTTCTGTCTCTGTGTGCTGGCTGTTTCCAGTGTGGCTCTAATTACTCCACAATACTGCACCTGTGTGTGTTGCCTGACTTAGCTCTGTCTCTGGGTGCTGGCTGCTTCCAGCATGGCTCTGATTGCTCCACTGTGCCTCAGCCTCAGCCCATATTTTTTTCATATAGACCATAGCTATCTCACCTCCTTGCTATTCAGTTGTCACCATGAGAACTGGGAAGACACTGTAGTACATCTGATTTGCTACAAATGCAGCCCTTAGGGCTCAGGCCCACCGAACAGCAGTAGCTGGTAGGGATCCCAAGCTCTGCCAACTGAAGACCTCCCCCCAATGGTGACAAAAATGTTGCTCTCCAGCAGTCTAAGGTAACTTCCTAAACGGCTGATGCCAGCACTTGTGCATGCTCGGTTTTCAGCGCATACCTGTTGCAGACTGCTGAGTTGGAAAGCAACGTTTTCCCGCCAGCTGAGGTATTTTTTTTAAGTTGGAGGGAGAGAACACTTTGTGCCACCCACTTCTTGTCTAGCCCCACCCAAAATCTGCTGTCTGGCTATGCCCCTGTCCCTGCCTCAAGCCCTTCACTTCTGGAGGGTAGCATATCACCTTCAGATCCCTGTTCAAGTGCCATTTTATGTAGCTCCAGAAATCACCTACCCTCTGTGGTTCACCAAGGGGAACAAGAAGTAAGAAGTCATGCTTGCACATAGGACCTTGAAATAGTTTCCTTCCCTCACTTCTTCAGACCCACAAACCACTCACTTTTCTTTTCTGTAGCCCCTGAATCTACAAAAGCAACAGTGCATCAGGAGGTCTGCTATACCTGAGTGTAAGGTAGACTGTATATTTTAACTGTATATTTTAAGGTATTAGATTCCTCTGTATGAAACTGGAGAAACAACTGTTGAAGGACAGCATCTAATCTAAGAAGTTTATTTATATTTATCACAACTTTTTATTTACCATACCAGTTATTAAACGTTGTTAATCAAGTTACATTGGTTGCCCGTTTCTTAACATATTTCATTCAAGATACTTTGCCTAGCACATAGAGCTTATTATACTGGCCTACTCCCTTATCTTTCAACATTAACCATCCCCTATACGTCTTATCATGCTCTGAGATCTCTTGATTCATATAGGTTAGTACTTCCCAACAGGTCCGCCGAGAGGGGGGGACAGGGGGGACAAAGGTCCCCGGGCCCGGTCCTCCACAGGGGCCCGGCGCCGCCGCCGCCACGTGCCCTCTGTTGCTCCCGAAACTAAACTTTAAGCGCCTCCCTCACCTTCGCAGCAAGCAGCGGCAGACCTCTCCTTCTTTCTGTGTCCCGCCCTCGCCTGACGTAACGTCCGCGAGGGTGGGGCACGGAAGGAAAGAGAGGTCTGCCGCTGCTTGCAGTGAAGGTGAGGGAGGCGAGGCGCTTAAAGGTTAGTTCAGAGGGCCCGGGGGGTGGAGAGAGACCTCGGGTGGGGGGGCCCAGGGGCGGCCTTGCCCAGGCCCCAGTCTCTTGGCGGCTCCTAAGCAGGCTCACTGTGAGTCGACTCGACATTCTGCTTTCTTTTTCATGGCCCAATGATTGTGAAATGCTTTTCCTTCATTTGTATGCTCAGAATCTTCTTATAAAAAATTTAAAATATTATTGAAAACCCATTTCTTTGGCTTGGCCTACAGCATTCAGACAAAGGCCATTGACACATAATGGGAGTTGGAATGGGCAGTTCAGATATGAATGGTTCTGTTGTTTTTAATATTTTATTTCCTTTTTCTTTTTTGTTTTAATTTATTATTTATTATGTACACCGCTGTGATATGTATGTCATTTAAGGTGGCATATTAAGATTTTAAATAAACAAACAAACTAACCTGTGGTACCAAGGCACTGCAGATTAGTGACTCCCATGATAAATATTGCTGTGGTAAAATGTATTAGCTTACCATAGCTTAGTAACGCCAAACTCCCCCCTCCCCCATTTCTTCTTGAAGCTATTTTGATGATTTTCTTTTATGCATCATTATCTTTTTTTTGTTATTCTCCCTCCCCCTGCCCAAAAATGTTCTGAGCATATTAATTCAGTCTGTCTGCCTCTTTCACACTTGACCTTTCTTTTTTCTGAACTGTATTCATTAATATTTTTTTACCAGAAGCAGCATTTAATAAAATCTTTACAATATGGAATCCTACTGCACATTTGAGCATTTTTAATATAAACACCCATTTAACATATTTCTTTATATGTAATCTGCACAGAATATTAATCTTTTAATATCTAAGTTTTGTGAATAGATATGCTCAGTAATGTTTGTGCCCGTTTTTTCTTCCCTTTTAAAAACTGTGCAAACTCTTTTGAAATGTGCTCTCTTAAACAGTGAATCTGCTGCAAAGCCAGAACGGTCTGCAAGCTCTGTGGACGTAGGCCATATTGTGAAAGTTAAGCAAAGCTAAAAAAATATATAGTTCCTAAAAATAAACTGCTAAAAGAGTAAAGCTCCTGTAATTTTAGGTTTAAAGCACAGGGCTGAGCAATCAAGGAAAGTATTTTTAACTGCCTGTCAATATTTTTCCTGGAAGCTTTAGTAAATAGACTTTCCTTAGATCTGCATTGTGCGTGTTCTAATGTTCTTAGGAGTCTCACACTACAAAAAAAACTTTATCCTGAAGAACTATAGTAAACAGGAACTCTGTGGCGGCTACATAGTTCTGGAAAAAAATAATGTGATCGCTGCCATGGCACACAAATATGCAGTCTTTTTTTTTTTTTTAATGGTTGGATTTTTTTGCAGTTGGAAGGTTCATGTTAACCTTTGTTCCCGCCCCATCTAAAAGAAGAAAAGGCTCTGAATGGACTGGTCCTTTAAGATCTTTTTTTTTTTCTTTATTTGATTGTGGGAACTTCAAGTGCTAGGAAACATAAAGGGGCCCTTTTACCAAGCCATGCTAAAAAGTGGCTGGAGCTGGTGTCAGCATGTGGGTTTTCTGTGTGCTGCGGGCACTTTTAGCATGGCAGTAAAATAGCCACCTTGCCATATTTTTTTTATAATGGCCACATGCTAATTTCACCGTTAGCACGTGGCCCAAGAAGGTTTGATAACAGAAGAGGGTATGATCCTATCTGGCCCATTATGTGGGCTGAAGCCAGTAGGTGGAGCTTGTTGCCCTATCAATTTCATTGTTTTGAGTGTACCAAGATGGCAGGGCTGCATTGGGGAGAATTAAAACCTCCTTGAGTGGAGTGGGTGGAGACTGGCTTCAGCCTTGTGACATCATGTCATCTCCTGTTATCAAATCTCCTTGGCATGGCTATTACCGCGGGATCCCTTACCACCATCTACTTAGGAAACGGTAAGGGCTCGCTACTCCTGCACTAATCAGGTAACACACAGTCATGTGTCCATGCTACCTGATTAGCACAGGCATGCCTACTCTTCGCCCATGGGCACGCCTCCTATGCTGAAAAATAAAAAATATTTTCCAGTGTGGGATTAGTGTGCACTAAGCAGAAAACTACTGCGGGAAGCCTCAGCGTGTCCCGCAGTAGTACCCTTTTAGCGCACAGTAGGCCCACATTAGGCCTACCGTGCCTTAGTAAAAGGACTCCAAATTGACCCCAATTTATTAGGCTGTACTTCTCTAAAAAATCAGCAATCTAGGAGATTATAGTCTTCTAACATGTATTTGTTTGCATTCAGCTCACACCTTTTTTCAGTAGTAGCTTAAGGCGAGTTACATTCAGGTACAGCAGACATTTTCCTATTCCTGGACGGTTCATGATCTAAGGGGCCCTTTTACTAAAGCTTAGCATATGCGAAATGTTGTGCGTCCTATTATATACCTATGGGTCAGGTGGCATTTAACACATGCTAATGTCCGTTAGCAAGTGCTGAGCTTTAGTGAAAGGGCCCCAAAGTTTGTACCTGAGGCAATGGAGGCTTAAGTGATTTGCACAAGTTCACAAGGAGCAGAAGTGGGACTTGAACCAGGCTTTCTTGGTTGTCAGATCACTGCTCTAGCCACTAGTTTACTTTTGACGTTTGACTTTTAGTTGAATCCACTTTGCCTCACATGTCTTACAGTTGCCATTGCCCTGCTGCTGTCTATGTGTTTGTTTCTTACCTGGAAAGCAAGAGGCCCAGCATGATCACATATGGATCCCTTTCAAACGTGGCATGCGTCTGGAATTGATATTCTGGGTGCCCCAAATGAAAAGGAGATCAGGCAAATCCATCACTCAACTAGCAAGCTCTCCCAAACAAATTTACTACATGGAAGGTAAATATTGCCAGGAGAAACAAGTTACACTATTTGACTTTAGTGCATCGCCACAAAGGCCAAGGAGTCTCGGTGTGCTTTGCTGTCATACATGACTGATATGTATTCCATCTGTTCTGGGACAAGCAGCAGTGTTCTGGAGATAGAGGTTAACCTGAGTCAGAGTGTCTCTATTCTGCCAAGTTAATCAGTTTTAATTATGTCAATGTAGGTGCACTCCAAGAGGTCTGTGTAGTAAACAACATTGTAACTGGTCCAGAAAAAGGATTTCTTTTTAACATACATTTATTTTCTAGATTTGTACCTAATACTTTTTTTTTTAAACAGCAGTAAGAACAGATTATGTACTAGTGCTTCGTGTTCTCCAGATGCATCTTATAAATGCTGTCAGCTGTTCAGAAGCAGTGCTGACTTTGGAGAGAAGATCAGGGCTGCAGTGGAAAGTCAAGGCTAGGGTTTCTCATAGGAGACCTATTGTGCTGTGGCTAAAGCCGGCCAATGTAATCGTGTGTCAGCAGAATCCAGCCTGTAGTCAGTGAAAGAGTGAGATGGAGCATATGTTCCCTGCATAGAAGGCTGGTCTGTTGGCTGAAGAAACCCAGACAATAGGAAAAAAAATAACTCCCGGAAAAATCAAAAGCACTAACACAAAAAAATGTGCAGTAGTCGATACCACAGAGGGGATGTGAGAAGGGATTTCCACAAAGTGTAAGACTGATCAAAGGCTGGACAACTAAGCTTTAATGGGAGATGCATTCGGAGTGCAGAAATCAAAAGAAGCCATATGTGATAGATTGAGAAATTAGCCCCCCAACAAAAGGGCCCGATCAGGCTGCTCAGAATATGGCACTGCATTTTTTCCTAAAAATCTTATCTTGCCAACAGGATAAGGTTGGTAAGACTATGAAAAAGATGGCAATATTGTTTTGGTTTTTTTAATTAGCATGTTGATGGAAGAATAGTTTCTTTAAATAGCAGAACAGATCATGAATACCAGTCAGTAGCTGTAGAATTTTGTTTATTTATATATGCTTTATTGAACTGAATGCTGGTAGGAGCCTTTATCAGTGAAGATTTCAGTTGTGGTTTATTATATTTTTTGTGGTGTTATTTTTTCTTAGGGGGCTGTTTTGTTAAGGGGGCTATTTTGTCAAGGGTTGTTTTGTTAGGATGTGAAATGTCAAGGGTTATTTTGTTACAAGGCTGTTTTGTCAGGGCTTTTTTGTCGGGGCTATTTTGTCAGGGCTATTATGACTGGGTGCCGTGATAGATGAGGAGAGGCTAGTGTACTACTACTACTACTACTACTACTACTACTTATCACTTCTATAGCGCTACAAGGCATACGTAGCGCTGTACACCATACATGAAAAGACAGTCCCTGCTCAAAGAGCTTACAATCTAATTAGGACAGACAGAACAACTAAGAGGTAAGGGAATTAAAGAGGTGGGGATAAAAGAGTACAGGGCAAGTGAGTAGTAGTTAGGAGTCAAAAGCAGCGTTAAAGAGTTGGGCTTTTAGCCTGGATTTGAAAACGGCCAAAGACGGGGCTAGACGTACAGGCTCGGGAAGTCTATTCCAGGCGTGAGGTGCAGCGAGATAAAAGGAACGGAGTCTGGAATTAGCACAGTGTACACAGGAGAAAGACCATGGGGTGAGAGTGTCTGATAATCTCAAGTTAGTGACAGAATGTGATGTTGGTGGCCAAAGCTGGAAGGACCCTAGGCTGCATAGAAAGGCATAAACAGCAGAATAAAGGAGATGTTGAAATCCTGGTACAGGTCATTGGTATTGGTTAGACCTCATCTGGAATGTCATGTTCAGTTTTGGAGGCCATATGTCAGGAAGGATACAAGGACGTTAGAGGCATGTTGTGATGTCTGCACCAGAAGACATATGAGAAGAGACTGAAGGACCTGAATATGTATGTTTTAGAACAGGATGGACAGGGAAGATTTGATACAGACAATTAAATACTTGAAAGGCATTAATGTACAAGAAAGAAATCTTTTCCAAAGGAAATGAAGCTAGAGAACTAGGGCACATACTATAAAGTTGCAAGGGTAGATAGTGCAAAGTCAAGAAATACTAGTTCATGGAAAAGGTAATGGATGCCTGAAATACCCTTCCAAATAAGGAGGTGAAGACAAATGGTGAAGGAATTTTATTAAAAAGGGTGGTATATACAGAGTATCCCAGATAGAAAGAGCATGGAAACCAAGCATTGAGGATTTCAGCTCAAAATAGTAGTGAAATGACTTTTGCACATATGAAAAAGGGAGAAGGGGGTATAACTTGCATGGAGCAGCTGTAATATGTGCCAGCTTTGAGCTGTCCTAAATTAGGTCGCTTAGCTATGTGGGTGAGGCACTGAATATTGCCAGCACCCACATAACTCTGGGCTCCTTCCTAAAGCTTCCCCCTGTACCGCCCATGACCTGATCACTTTTTGGGTGGTAGTCAGAGGCAATATTCAGTGAAACTGCCCACTGAATATCAGGGGCATAGGTGGTGACAGGCAATTTAAGCGGGCAGGTGCCTCTGCTGCCTGCTTAAATCACTTTGAATATCAGCTGGTTTGAATATAGACATCATTATTATTATTATTATTATAATCTTGATATACTACCTTTCTGTGGTTTACATGGTACATGCAAGTTCTTTCTTTGTTCCAAGTAGGCTCACAAACTATGGGCGTCTTTTACTAAGGCGTGCTCATGTTTTTAGTGCGTGCTAAAATTGTGAGTGCACTAAACGTTAGAGACACCCATAGGAATGCATTGACGTCTCTAATGTTTAGCACGCCTACAATTTTAGCATGCGCCAAAAACATGAGTGCACCTTAGTAAAAGACCCCCTATATTCTGTACAGTACCAACAAGGCTGCATTTTAATTGCAGTTAACTCGTATTAATCATTAATCGTGATTTAAAAAATTAAGCACATTGCAGCATCTCCTGTCTCTTCCAAACATCTCTTCTGCTGTCTTCCACTCCCAACCCCTGTCCTTGGTGCAATCAGATATCTTTCCCCCATCCACAATTGAACATCACCCACCCTCCCCCAATGTCAATCTACCTTAAAGGTGATCTTCTGTTGATCATCATTAGTGGTAACATTTTACTTATGCTGCCTGCACCCTGATCCAAACCTTTTCCTCTGACCCATCCAGCCCATGCAGAAACAGGAAGTGATGTCAGAGGAGGCAGAACCGGCCAGATGGAAAGCTTCAGAGCAAGCCACAGGTGCATATATGCAATACTGCTACTTCTGGGGATGAACAGAAGACCACTTTTAAGGTAGACTGGCAGGGGGAGGGGATTGAGAGGGGGTCAGATGCTGAACCCTGGGTGGAGGGAGGGGAGTGAGCTGCAGACCTGTTAGCAGAATTTAAAGAGCCATTGATGGAAGCTATGGCAGAGGCAGTGAGCTCCAGCAGACATGAGAAGGAGAGCTTAGTGGTGCTCACTACCATATGTCGCTGCACATGGGAGTGGAGAGAAGGAAGGAAGAGGTGCTGGACAATAGAAGGGAAGGAGGGAGGAAGGGAAGAATGAGAGAGAGAGAGAGAGAGAGATCTGCCGCCAATGTGAGAAATTTAAACCTCCTTCCAGGGTTGGGGTTTACGTGTAATGTCACGTGACTGGGCTTGGAGAGGAGGGGTAAGAACAGTGATTTTCACCAGCGAAGGTATCAGGTAACCTGCAAAATATGAATACAGGCAGTTCAGACATTATCAGACACCACAATCAGAATAGTGCTTAGCGCACATTTTTTTTGCACCCAAATGTGGGCACCATTTACAGAACCGAGTCTATAATGTGGCTCATAATGTGGTTCATTACTTGAGCTATCAGCAGCAGCAGCAGTAACAAAGTTTAATAGCTGTCAAAAAAGCATTGGATGTGCTGAACAGATGGCCTTTAAAAAGATGTTTAGTCATATTCAAACAATTGAGTGATCTGACTTAACATCTGCTAGTGCGAGTATCACGTATTAGACACAGACCAGAGTTTTATAGACATGTTAAAGGAACTCTTTATTATATCACTTGGCTTTCTGACTTTTTGCTGTGCAGGATTTCTACCACTTAGGAAATCTTGTAAGAGAGCAGAGAAAGCAAGCTGACAGGAAATTAAGGGGTCCTTTTACTAAAGGGTATTAAGCCTTAATGCATGGGAAAATGCTTTCCACAAAACTTATTAAAGCATTATGAGATAATTTTGCACTTTCTGCACGCAATGTGTGCATTAATGAATTTTTAAAAATATTTTTTGAAAGGGGCCTGCTATGAGCAGGGAATGGATATGCCTGCATTAACCAGCTAGCACATTCCAATTAGCTTGCACTGACTGCTTAATGCAGAGTTAACGCAGGAGATGGTAAGTGTTCCCGTTTTTATTTTTGCAAGTTTCACGTGATAATGGAAAAATGAATGTGGGACCTGCAAAGATAGAAAAGTCCTCTCTCCGATCATCACCTGATCATATTCACACTTCTTCACCCCCCCCCCCCTGCCCCGTCCAACTTTAACCACCACCTCCAGGAATCTCCAGGCTATTGACCCCCCTCCCCTTTATCCTCTAGTATCTCTAATCTCTTCCCCTTCATCATGTCCTCCGAGACTGTAGACAAAGCAGTCTCCGCTTACAATGCCGCTCTCTCCTCTGCTTTGGACACCCTCGCTCCATCCACCTCCCATCCCACAAAGCGTACTAATCCCCAGCCTTGGCTGACCCCTTGCATCCATTACCTTTGCTCCTGCACCCGATCCACTGAATGCCTCTGGAGGAAATCTCGTACCCGCTCCCACTCCCCCTTCACTCTCTCCTCAATCACTGGCTGACTACTTCCGCGACAAGGTGCAAAAGATCAACCTTGAGTTCACTACAAAGCCTCCACCTCCTCTTCACCCTTTAACCCTCTCCCACAACCAACCAACCCAGGCCTCTTTCTCCTCCTTTCCTGTGATCACCGAGGATGAAACCTCCCACCTTCTTTCCTCCTCGAAATGCACCACCTGTTCCTCCGATCCCATCCCCACCAACCTACTTAACACCATCTCCCATACTGTCACCCCCTCCATCTGTTGCATCCTTAACCTTTCTCTCTCCATTGCAACTGTCCCTGACACCTTCAAGCACGCCGTAGTCACACCTCTTCTAAAAAAAACATCACTTGACCCTACCTGCCCCTCCAACTACCGCCCCATCTCTCTCCTACCCTTCCTCTCCAAAATACTTGAGCGCACCGTTCACAGCCGCTGCCTTGATTTTCTCTCCTCTCATGCCATCCTCGATCCACTTCAATCCGGTTTTCGCCCTCTACACTCGACAGAAACAGCACTCTCTAAAGTCTGCAACGACCTGCTCCTCGCCAAATCCAGAGGCCACTATTCCATCCTCATCCTCCTCGATCTATCCGCCGCGTTTGACACTGTCAATCATGATTTACTTCTTGCCACACTGTCCTCTTTTGGGTTCCAAGGCTCTGTCCTCTCCTGGTTCTCCTCTTATCTCTCCCACCGCACCTTCAGGGTACACTCTCATGGATCTTCCTCCACTCCCATCCCACTATCTGTTGGAGTTCCCCAGGGATCTGTCCTTGGACCCCTTCTCTTCTCAATCTACACCTCTTCCCTAGGCTCACTGATCTCATCTCATGGTTTTCAGTATCATCTTTATGCTGATGACACCCAGCTATATCTCTCCACAGCAGACATCACCGCGGAGACCCAGGCCAAGGTATCGGCCTGCTTATCCGACATTGCTGCCTGGATGTCCAACCGCCACCTGAAGCTGAACATGTCCAAAACTGAGCTCCTCGTCTTTCCACCTAAACCCACTTCTCCTCTTCCTCCACTCTCTATCTCAGTTGATAACACCCTCATTCTCCCCATCCCATCTGCCCGCAACCTTGGAGTCATCTTTGACCCCTCCCTCTCCTTCTCTGCGCATATCCAACAGACTGCCAAGACCTGTCGCTTCTTCCTCTTCAACATCAGCAAAATTCGCCCTTTCCTCTCCGAGCACACCACACGAACTCTCGTCCACACTCTCATTACCTCTCACCTTGACTACTGCAACTTACTCCTCACCGGCCTCCCACTTAGCCATCTATCCCCCCTTCAATCCGTTCAGAATGCTGCCGCACGTCTTATATTCCGCCAGAACCGATATACTCATATCACCCCTCTCCTCAAGTCACTTCACTGGCTTCCGATCAGATACCGCATAAAATTCAAGCTTCTCCTCCTTACCTATAAATGCACCCAGTCTGCGGCTCCTCACTACCTCTCTACCCTCATCTCCCCCTATGTTCCCGTCCGTAACCTCCGCTCACAGGACAAATCCCTCCTTTCAGTACCCTTCTCCACCACTGCCAACTCCAGGCTCCGCTCATTCTGCCTTGCCTCACCCTATGCCTGGAACAATCTTCCTCAACCCCTACGCCAAGCCCCCTCCCTACCCATCTTCAAATCTCTGCTTAAAACTCACCTCTTCAATGCTGCTTTCGGCATCTAACCTTTCGAGAAATATAGTATGCCCCCCCCCCCCAATCTATCTGCCCTATCAGATTGACTCTACACTTGTCTTTTAGATTGTACACTTGTCTTTAGATTGTACACCTCTCTTTTAGATTGTAAGCTCCTTGAGCAGGGACTGGCCTTCCATGTTAAATTGTACAGTGCTGCGTAACCCTAGTAGCGCTTTAGAAATGTTAAGTAGTAGTAGTTTTAGGGTAGTGTTAAAAATCGGCTTAGCTTGCAGGAAAGACCCACATTAAAACGCGCTAACCTCATTTATAATGCATTTTAGTTAAGGGCTCCAAAATGACTGTGAGACCCAGAGCTGGGTAGTAGGTGCCCTAGGCAAATCTTTAGCCTTGCCTACCCCCCCCCCCAACACACACACACAAACACAATTTACTTTCAGGCCCCTGGCCTGCAGCTCCTCCCTCCCCCAAGGCTTTGAGAATTAAACTCAACATGATCATCACTCAAACATCCTATAAAAATGCAGGTTAATGTATCTGCTGATGGTTCTTGGAAGTTTGTGTGGTTGTTAGACTGTATTGTGCTGCTTTTGTTGGAGCTGTTGTTTGTTGCTCCCAAGAAGCTGCTGTCCTAGGTGACAGCCTAGTCCTGCCTAATGGTTGGTCTGGCCCTGGTGAGACCGATTCACTTTCATTGAACAATCATAGGGAAAGCTACCAAAACTGAACAAAAAAAACCTTTGGCAAACACACTCAACATCTGTGTTACTTTAACATATCATAATCCTCCAAGTATATAAATAGTTGCAGCCTATAATATATCCAAGTGCTCCATAATACCTGTGAGGACCCTCTGTAGGATATAATAATAATGAGTCCTGTGTGAATTAACATTTGGATGTGCGTGTGCACCTTAAGTCCTTGCAAAATACCTTATGAAACCTATTTATGCAGAGGCCTCTTTAAACTTTATTAGAAGAACCTGTTTAGCAACCTCAAGTTTTGGAACTGCGGGCCCGATGCAGAAAGGATTATGGGTAGAGCTGCGCACAGATGTCTGAATGTGTGGTAATTCAGACAAGTGTGTAATTCTGTGCCATGCAAAAAGCTGATGGTATGCAAATTTTATGCATGGAAAATTTGCAGGTAATGGGGGAGGGGGGAGTGTGCTGGACACATGCACACAAAGACTCCGCAGTAAGCATAGCTTTTATGCGTATATCCAAACAAATGTTTTGTGAGGCTCATATTTAAGCACAGAAGAACAGGCGCCAATGTGTGCTTTCAGTTTTGCTTACACGCACACACATCTGTTACCTCCTGTCTGCCTTTGAACTTTGCAGGGGCTTCCTTTCGGTTGCAAAAAAACAAAAAAGAAAGGAAAACTGGCATTTAAATCTCCAAAAGTGGTATGAAATCCTTTCCATGAACCCTTATACTAAGGTTACCAATGACCCTGATTTTCGAGGATTGTCCCCGACTCCTTAGTGTTTGGCAACCTTCTGTTCTTGATTAAATACTGGGGACAGAGGTGCCATATTCAAGTTAGCCATTGTCCTTTCTGCCTCCCCTCACAGAATCCAGGTTTTTCCTCACTTGCACCCCCCCCCCCCCCCCAGGGGGGCTAGCTCCCAGTTCCTTCCCTCTGGTGTCAGGATTGCAGAGCACAGCAGCACAAGCCAGAGAAAATATTTCTTCACTCAGGGGCCCTTTTACTAAGTAACGTAAGCGTCTACGCGTGCTCAACATGTGCCAAAATGGAATTACCACCTGGCTACCACGTGGCTCTTGTGGTAATTTCATTTTGGCACACATCCAATATGTGCATCCAAAAAAAATCAGTTTTATTTTTGGATGCACGTATTGGGCGCGCACCAAGTTGCATTTGACGCGCGTAGGTCATTACCGCCCAGTTACCACGTGAGACTTTACCACTAGGTCAATGGCTGGCAGTAAGGTCTCAGACCCAAAATGGATGTGCAGCAATTTTTATTTTGCCACACGTCTATTTTCGTCAAAAATTTTAAAAAAGGCATTTTTTACAGATGAGCTGAAAAATGATTCTACGCCAGGGGCGTAGCCAGACAACAGATTTTGGGTGGGCCTAGGCAAGAAGTGGGTGGGCACCAAGTGTTCTCGCCCCTAACACCACCACCACCAAAATAATATCTCAGCTGGCAGGAAAACACTTCTTTCCACCATGGCAGTCTGCAGCAAGCATACACTGAAAACTGAGCTTGTGCAGGTGCCAGTATCGTGGAGAGTAGCATTTTCTTTACCATCAGGGGGAACTATTCAGCTGGTGGAGCTTGGGATCCCCACCAGTTACTGCTAAACATGTGTTACTGTTGGGTGGGCTGAGTCCTAAGAGGGTGGGCCCTGGCTCACTCAGGCCCACCTCTGGCTATGCCACTGTTCTATGCACGCCCAAAACACGCGTCAACACTACCGCAGGCCATTTTTCAGTGCGCCTTTGTAAAAGGGCCCCTTAATGTGTAATTAAACTCTGGAATTCATTGTCAGAGAATGTGGTAAAAGCAGTTAGCTTAGTAGGGTTTTGAAAAAGGTTCGGATAATTTCCTAAAAGAAAAGTCCATAAGCCATTATTAAGAAGGACTTGGGGAAAATCCACTGCTTATTTCTAGGATAAGCAAGATAAAATCTGTTTTACTCTTTTGGGATCTTGCCAGGCACTTGTGACCTGGATTGGCCACTGTTGAAAACAGGATACTGGGCTTGATGGACATTTAGTCTGTCCTAGTATGGCAACACTTACTTGCCCTCTTAAATTAGGTGCCCCTTGTAAAATTACCCTCTAAGAGCCTAGAAACAGTGGCATGAGGAGCAAGTAAAGCTTATCAGCTATTGCTGCTGTTAACCTCTAGTTCTGTCTGGTTTCAGTAATCAAGTATTTAACCTGCTCTAAGATGACAGTACTGTTTATATTGAAGATATGGCCTGGGTACGTGGCACACTCAAACAACTAAAAACTGTGTTACATTTCAGTAAGTTTTCTTTCAGAAAACAATTTATAAATGAAAGGAAGTTGTCCTGACCAATTCTTTTATGTCTATGGGAATAAAACATGTCTACGATGAAGACAGTTTAATTCTAGGGACATGTATTTTTGATTCGGTCATTTCCATTTCATTTTATTATGTGA
Source organism: Microcaecilia unicolor (assembly GCF_901765095.1). Taxonomy (NCBI): domain Eukaryota; kingdom Metazoa; phylum Chordata; class Amphibia; order Gymnophiona; family Siphonopidae; genus Microcaecilia; species Microcaecilia unicolor. The sequence goes on along the minus strand of NC_044033.1, from coordinate 65,123,552 downwards.
TATTTCAACACAGTAAGTACCACACAGAGATAGGAAATAGGACACCTACCAACTATACCTGAATTTGTAAATAACATAGTAACATAGTAGATGACGGCAGAAAAAGACCTGCACGGTCCATCCAGTCTGCCCAACAAGATAACTCATATTTGCTGCTTTTTGTGTATACCCTACTTTGATTTGTACCTGTGCTCTTCAGGGCACAGACCGTATAAGTCTGCCCAGCACTATCCTCACCTCCCAACCACCAGCCCTGCCTCCCAACCACCGGCTCTGGCACAGACCGTACAAGTCTGTCCAGCACTATCCCCGCCTCCCGATCTTGACTAAGCTCCTGAGGATCCATTCCTTCGGCACAGGATTCAATCTCCTAGTGCTTGGATTTGGAAAAGCAAGTATAACATCTAAAAATTCAAACTCGTATGAAACTGCTCCATGGTGCGACCTCACTTTGAGTATTGCATTCAATTCTGGTCACCGTATCTAAAAAAAAGATATAGAGGGGCATAATCGAACAGAAACGCCTATCTCCATGGGCGTTAATCTCCGAGAACGGGTCCGTGAAGGGGCGGAGTGAACCGTATTTTCCAAAAAAAATAGACGCCCATGTTTTATTCGCCAAGGTGTGAGCTGGGCGTTTTTGCTTTTCAGCGATAATGGAAAATGAAATCGCCCAGCTCAAAAACGAATACATCCAAGGCATTTGTTCGTGGGAGGGGCCAGGATTCATAGTGCACTGGTCCCCCTCACATGCCAGGACACCAACCGGGCACCCTAGGGGGCACTTTTACAAAAACAAAAAAAAAGGTAAAAGAGCTCCCAGGTGCACAGCACCCTTCCCTTGGGTGTTGAGCCCCCCAAATCCCCCTCAAAACCCACTGCCCACAAGTCTACACCATTACTATAGCCCTAAGGGGTGAAGGGGGGCACCTACATGTGGGTACAGTGGGTTTGGGGGGGTTGGACGACTAAGCATTAAGCAGCACAATTGTAACAGGTAGGGGGGGGATGGGCCTGGGTCCACCTGCCTGACGTCCACTGCACCCCCTAACAACTGCTCCAGGGACCTGCATACTGCTGCTTGGGAGGAGGGTATGACATTTGAGGGTGAAAGTAAAAAGTTGTGAAACATCATTTTTTTGTGGTGGGAGGGGGTTAGTGACCACTTGGGGAGTCAGGGGAGGTCATCCCCGACTCCCTCTGGGGGTCATCTGGTCATTTAGGGCACTTTTTGGGGCCTTATTCGTGAAAAAACAGGGTCCAGGAAAAGTGCCCTAAATTCTAGCTACAAACGCATCCATTATCGGCGAAAGGCGCCCATCTCTGTTCGGGTGATAACCACGCCCCAGTTCCGCCTTCACCACGCCTCCGACACGCCCCCGTCCACTTTGTCCGCATCCGCGACGGAGTGCAGTTGAAAGCGTCCAAAGTTCGGCTTTCGATTATACCGCTTTATTTGTTTTTGTGAGAAAAACGCCCATCTCCCGATTTAGGTCGGAACTTGGGCGTTTTTCTCGTTCGATTATAAGCTGGATAGTGGAATTAGAAAAGGTTCTAAGAAAATCAACCAAAATGATAAAGAAAATGGAACTCTTCCCATATGTGGAAAGGCTAAAGATTTTAGGACTCTGCAGCTTGGAAAAGAGACTGCTGAGGAGGGATATGATTGAGATCTATAAAATCTGAGTGGCAAAATGAGTGGCAAAATGAAGTACAAAGACCAAGTGACACTCAATGAAATTACATAGAAATACTTTTAGAACAAATAGGAGGAAATATTTTTTCACTCAAAGAAAAGTTCAGCTCTGGAACTCGCTGCAGGAGGATGCGGTAACAATGGTTAGAATATCTAGGTTCAAAAAAAGGTTTGGACAGGTTCCTGGAGGAAAAGTCCATAGTCTGTTATTGAGATGGGTATGGGGGAAACCACTGCTTGCCCTGGGATTAGTACCAGGTTGCTACTAATTTGGGTTTCTGCCAGGTACTTGTGACCTGGATTGTCCACTGCTGGAAGCAAGATACTGGGCTAGATGGACCATTGGTCTGACTCAGTATGGTTATTCCTATTTTCTTATGCAGATACACCTATTTAATTCTGTTCTTCAGAGCTCCTTTAGACATCCAACTTTTAACCTTTTAGTACAAATAGTTCCTTAAGTAGATTCCCACAGTTGTGCTGTACTACAGGACACGAGAGCTCCCCCCCTCTGCTGTCCTAACATGAAAGACTCATACATCTATGTGCATTTTTCATGAAAATTATTCATGCATTTCAGACTACATGGCAAGATAAATTACTGGGAAGAAGGAAGGCTTCAGTGAGCAACTGACAAGGTGGGAATTTCAAGGACTGTGTGAGGTCTATAGGTATTTGCTCGAGCTTCTGTGAAAGAACATAAATCACATGGAAGAGGTCAGTCTTCTTCACTGCTCCATCTTTGGCCCTTATTTCCTTAGCAGGAGTTATATTCTGAGGAAACAAATCATACAGAAGGCATGGCCTAGTGTCTGAAACAATACTTTCTTAGCTTATTATTGTTATTTGAAGTAAGAGGGTAATTCTATAAAGGGGTGTCTATTTTTAGACAACAAGAATGCTCTTTTTTGGAGCCTATGTTATAAAGAAAAAGATGCACCTACTTTTTTATACAGAATACTACCATAACAAGCCAAATAAGAAGGTAATATTTTTTTCATTCAACGAATAGTTAAGCTCTGGAACTCTTTGCTGGAGGATGTGGTAACAGCAGTTAGTGTATCTGGGTTTAAAAAGGTTTGGACAAATTCCTGGAGGAAAAGTCCATAGTCTGCTATTGAAACAGACATGGGGAAGGAACTGCTTGCCCCAGGATTGGTAGCATGGAATGTTGTTACTAATTGGGTTTCTGCCAGGTACTTGTAACCTGGCTTGGCCACTGTTTGGAAAACAGGATACTAGGCTAGACGGACCATTGGTCTGACCCAGTATGGCTACTCTTATGTTCTTATGTACCAATATTTGAGGTATAAGCACTTACACCTTCCATAGAGGTAGTTTAAAGGCTTACACCTAGATTGTGAAAGTACATGTATAGATTATAGTATTTTATAATCTATGCATGTAAGAACTTAAGCATTACCATACTGGGAAAGACCGAAGGTCCGTCAAACCCAGTATCCTGTTTCCGTAATGGCTTATGGACCTTTCTTTTCCCCTTTCAAACTATGTCCTGTTCATGCTCTTGGGACGGACATGGGTGCAGTGTGGATCTCAACATCCAATTAGCAGCTTTCTAAATTGCTATTTGCATGTGTAGGGCACCTACAGGTGCAGATGTTGTTATTTGGATAAGTTGCTTCTAAAATAATGGTCTAAAAGTTAGAATTTTTGTAATTTAATGGAAGGCTACAAAATAATAATTAGAGGGCAAACACACTGCATGATAGTACTAAAAGAGCAATTATAGAATATTCCAACCAATATAACTTCCTGTACAAAGTGTCCAGTGTGCTTTTTATTACTTGTGATGATGCCTAACTTAAAAAATGAATCATGATGTTTGAGAATAGGAGATATGTTCTTTCAGGTACATAAATAGATCACAGCCTAACTGAAAACACTGTATATACAATGTCTACCAATCTTAGGGACCCTTTTACAGAGCGGCGGTAAGCTCAACATGGGCTTACCGCTCGCTCTTCCATGACTACTGCTGGACCAACGCGGCCGCTGGCAGCAGTCCCTCCCTAAGCATGCGCCATTTGCAGGAGAAAAAGAACACCCCCCCCCCCCCCGAAATGGCTTGCACGTTGATAACCTGGCTGTAATCAAGCATTGCCATGCACTGCCCGGTTACTGCTGGATTAGCGCGGGAGTCCTTATCACCACCTCAATGGGTGACGGTAAGGGCTCCCTGATGCATGGAGTTCTCTTACCACATGGCCAAGTGTTCTGGGGGCTTTTTTACCTGCTGCGGTAAAAAGGGCCCTGGTGCGTGGGAAAAATGGCTGCTGCCGCCAGTGCAAGGCCCTTTTTCCCGCAGCTTGGTAAAAGGACCCCTTACAGTCCTTTGTAACCTTACTTAACATGAGAAGATTGACATTGTGAAAAATTATAAATGTTGTGAATATTTCCAGTGAAATCACAATTCAACAGCTATTCAGAGTCAAGGAACGTAATATTTCAGATAGGATGAAAAATAGATGTGAGGTAGGCCTTTGTTCTCTTCCCAGTAAAAAAAAAAAAACATATGAATAAAGTTGAGTGAGTGAGTATAGAGTGATTTTCCCCATAGGAGTTACCACAGTTGTGCAGTTCACAGGGTTTGGTTAGGCAAGAGGTTAAGCCAGAGGTGTGCCAGGAAAGTCTGCACTAGAGAGTGGTATGCATGTAGAAACTGGATCAGTGCCTTGGAAAGTCAGTCAAGAAGAATCAGAGAGAGAGCAAGGAGATTCCTGAAAATCCCTAAAGAGGGAAAGTTGAAGCTCTATCTCTAGTCCGTATGTGGAGATGGAGCTGCAGAGAACAGAAGCAGTTTTTCTGTTTATAGTATCCTCTGTGGGGTCTGCTGTACTCCTCACATGAGTTATTGGGGGGGGGGGGGGGGGGTCCTGGCAGTCAGAAGAGGAGTTATCCAAATAATGTTTGCTGATGATCCCAGAGAAGAGTATTTGCACAGAAGAAACCAAAGTCTTGTATTGTAAAATACAAAGTGGGTCTTTGGGAGTCAGGGAACCATGAAAAGGTTCACAGGGAGTCAGTCTATAGTAAGAGGGAAGGGGTGTCTCAGAGGTATGTAAAAAGTGGAGTCAACCAATATTATAACTCGAATAGTATGCCATGGGCACTGGGATTATCCCTTCCTCCTATCCAAGAATCCATGCCAGAGTTTTAGAGACAGCTACATATACCCAAGAGGGAGGCTAGGGCTACAGGGAGGAAGACATTAGTCGATACAGGTGGGTCATTTTCATAATGATTTGATGTTATGAATACTAGTTTCCAACATTTCTGCTGTGTTTCATGTTACTTATTGTGCAGTCTCATCTTTCACTGGGTGCAGAATGATATGCTTGAACATGTGATTTGATATAATGCCTAATTTGTTGAAGCAAGGATGTCTTCTTTACTAGGCACCTGCTATCAGCTCAAGACAGAGGCTTGCTAGTACTACTCCACCTACATGTTTTGGCTGGATCAGACAGGGTGGATCAGGGAAGTGCCTTCTGAGAGAGTTAGGCATTAATTTCCCATTCTATTAAACTAAGAAGCTGCGGTATTTCTGAGCTTTCATTAATACCAAGACATTTAGAAGTGCAGCCATGGGCAAATCCTGCTTATGGGATGGTAGCAGCCTACCACAGTGTGCAAAGCTGCCAACAATATACAATTATAATAAAAAAAAGTGCAAGTATTATTCCACTATTTTAAATAAGTATATGTTTGTGCCTATAAGCGTGTACAGACTCATGCTATCTCTGAATTAAAGACATTGTTATCAGGCTTATAATTTGAAATAGCATGGCACCCAAAGCCATCGCTGGGTGTGCCTCTTCTTTGAGCTGAAAACATCGAGGTAAAACCTTCTAATTCTTATATTTGTTGCTCAGTGCTTATTTTCCCTCTCCCCAGTGGAAATACTAATAGAAAGGAAAATCAATAGGAGAAGTTAACAGTACCATCACCTTTCCAGTTGAATGAAATATGATATTTGGAAGGTGTAAGCAGGGAAACAATGCTAGAAGTAGAGGAAAGAAGTCAAAGGAACAGAGAGGTTGGTCTCCAGGCTTCTGTATTCCAACTTCCAAGCTCAAGGGATATTTCTTTAAGAGGAGTGGAACAGCTGCAGCTCCTAGTGGAACTGTAAAAGACCAGTTGACTGCTGCCATCTTCTGATAGTCAGAGGCACCATAGTAGCAAACACACCCTCTTCTCTTCTAAGTGTATGGAATGGGTTTTGGCAGGTACAGAAACTGATGAATCCTCTAGAATCATCAGATATTGAAAGTTTCTTAATCTTGAAAATCTATGGGTTTATACTCAAAGGGATTATAAATTGGTCACTATATATATATATATATATATATATATATATATATATATACTCTTTTACTAAGGCGTGTGCTTTCCCACGTGCTGTGTATTATGGTATTGTTTGTATTGTACAGACATCATATTTGTTTACCTCATTTATTGTATTTTTGTTTATATTTGGTCATTTTACTATTGTTATGTTAACAAAATTGTAAGTTTTATGTTAAACTAGACCTGCTGTACACCGCCTTGGGTGAATCTGTTCATAAAGGCGGTTAGTAAATCCCAAGAAACAGAGTCGGATTAGTCAAAATCATATTTAAACCTACACTACCCAAATTGCAAAGGACTGAAATACAAAACAATTTACGTATCCGGCTTCTCCTACATAAGCGCACAACTATGGAATGGCCTCCCAAAAGCTGTGAAAACAATCCATGACCACCTGAACTTCAGGAAATCACTAAAAACCAACCTCTTCAAAAAGGCCTACCCCAACGACCCTATGTAAACCTCTTCACCCAGAAACACAGCATGCCTATTGGTCGTACTGGACAACACACAATCTTCATCCCTTCCGACCCTCCACATATACCTCATTCGATCATTATACAACCTTGTATTTGCTATCAACCGACTGGGCAAACGCCTTGACGGTACTATGCAAGCCACATTGAGCCTGCAAATAGGTGGGAAAATGTGGGATACAAATGCAACAAATAAATAAATAAATAGGATAAAGATTTATGCAATTAGCTCTCTCTTTGACAACTCCATCTAGTCTTTGCAAAGGCTTCAGCAGAGTTATGGTTTTAATGAGAATATTGCTACCTATATGGCTGAGTTGCGCAGAATCACTCAACACCGCATTGTCGTTTGCTTCATGATATCTAGTCTGTGGGGGCCTACAGTGAAGCATTTCAGCACTGGATACTTACTGACCCAAATCTGACCCTAACAACATTACAGGAAAAGGCTTTGGAATCACATGAAAGAAATCAAAGTTTACAGTGACTAATGTAGATATTGGGGCTCATTTTTGCAACTCAAAAACGCCCCAAAAATGGCACAAAGCAACAGGTGGACACTTTTGTTGTAAAAACTTCCAAATTTATATTTTCAAAACACATTAGTAAAACATTTCTTTATGCAGTTCGTCTGCAGTACATCCAAATCATAAGGGGGTATATTGGGAGTGGGATTTTGGTGTTCCTAGAATTTGGACATTTTTCTGCCATAATGGAACAAAGCAAAAATGTCCAGGGCTAAAAGCTGGATGTTTTGGTCTAGATCTGTTTCAATCACAGCTAACTCATAAAAAGGTGCCCTAAATGACCAGATGACCACTGGAGGGATTAAAGCATGCCACCCCCCCCCCCCCCCAAACGTGAAATAAACAGTACATCCAGCCTTTATGACAGTGTCAGATGCTATGGCCAGTCCTATTAGAGCAGCAAGCAGGTCCCTGGAATAGCCTAGTGGTTGGTGCAGTGACCTGTGGACAAAGGGACCCAGGCCCATATCCCACTCTAACTGTTACACTTGTGGTAGAAAGTGTGAGCTGTCCAAAACCCTCTAAAAACCTACTGTACCCACATATAGGTAACATCTGTAGGCATAAGGTCTATTGTAGTGGTGTACAGTTGGGTACAGTAGACGTTTGGTGGGTTTTGGAGGGCTCCTCATACACTATAAGGGGGTAATGATGAAATGTATACCTGGGACCTTTTAAGTGAAGTCCACTGCAACACTCCACTACTCTGCTGGAATGTCTGTGTGGCCAGTCTACTAAGAATGTTGACCTCCCATATGTCCCAAAAGCTTGTTTTTGTGGGTTTTTTCCTTTAATAGTCCAAAAAGAAAGAATTACTAAGCAAAACAACATCTAGGAAATGGTCATTTTCAAAGAAAAAAGACATTTTTATGGTTTGAAAATGGCCATTTTCACTACTTGATTTTTGGATGTTTTCAGCAAAACGTCCAAAGTTGGATTTAGATGTCATATCGAAAATACCCCTCTATGTTTTGTACAGTCTGGATGTGATGTGGAGGGGCATTTTTGATATGATGTCTAAGTCTGACTTTGAACATTTTGCAAAAAAACGTCCAAAATCTGAATGGGAAAGAAGGTCATTTTCAAAAAAGAAAAACACGTATCTTTTTTGTAAAAAAAAAAAAATAATAATAATAATAATACTGTTTTAAACAAGGTTTTGTGATTTGGACGTTTTGTTTTTTTTGTCCATTTTCAAAAAGAAAAAAAAAAGACTGGCCATAGCATCTGAAGCTGTCATAGAGGCTGTTATGTACCATTTCATTTACATCTTTGCAGCATGGGAAGGGGTGAGTGACCACTGAAGGAGTAAGGGAGTATCATTCTTCTATTCCTGCAGTGATCGTCTGGACATTTAGGGCACTTTTTTGTGGTTTATTTGTTAATAAAACAGTTCTAGACCAAAATGTTCAACTTATAGCCCTGGATGTTTTTGTTTTGTTGCATTATGGGAGAAAAATGTCCAAGTGTTAGCAACACCCAGATCCCGCACCAACATACCCCTGGCATGCTCCCTTGTGATTTGAATGCACTTTTGATGGACTTCATAGAAAAATGTCTAAAATTTGGTTTTGAAAATACCAATTTGGACGTTTTTGTGAGAAAAATGTCCATGAGTACATAAGTATTGCCATACTGGGAAAGACCAAAGGTCCATCAAGCCCAGCATCCTGTTTCCAACAGTGGCCAATCCAGGTCACAAATACCTGGCAAGATCCCCCCAAAAAGTACAAAACATTTTATACTGCTTATCCCAGAAATATTGGACTTTCTCCAAGTCCATTTAATAATGGACTTTTCCTTTAGGAAGCCGTCCAAACCTTTTTTTTTAAACTTCGCTAAGTTAACCTCAACTTGAACTTCCCCAGCTGTAAAGGAACCAAATACAAACAGGCATACGCTACTACCTTTGCGTACAAAAGCACACAGCTATGGAACGCACTACCCAAGACCCTGAAAACCACGGACAACTTAACCAACTTTCGCAAAACTTTGAAGACATTTCTCTTCAACAAAGCCTACAAAAATAATCCTTGATGAATTAAACTACAAACCTTTGAAGACATTTCTCTTCAACATAGCCTACAAAAACAATCCTGATGAATCAAACTACTCCGTACATCACCCAAGCGCTCTAAAACACTTCGACACGACCTTACCCATTACCTTCTAATTAATTCCTCTTCTACTTCCAATTCATTACCGACTGTATCTAACACTATGTAACGATCATACCAAATTAACACCCTGTAAGCCACATTGAGCCTGCAAAAAGGTGGGATAATGTGGGGTACAAATGCAATAAATAATAATAATAAATAAATAATAACCGCCTTTACACCATTCTCTGGCAATGAATTCCAGAGTTTAATTACACTTTCAGTGAAGAAAAATTTTCTCTGATTCGTTTAAATTTACTACATTGTAGCTTCATCGCATGCCCCCTAGTCCTAGTATTTTTGGAAAGCGTAAACAGACGCTTCACATCTACCCATTTAACTCCACTCAGTATTTTATAGACCTCTATCATACCTCCCCTCAGCTGCCTTTTCTCCAAGCTGAAGAGCCCTAGCCGTTTAGCTTTTCCTCATAGGAAAGCCGTCCCATCCCCTTTATCATTTCTGTCGCCCTTCTCTGCACCTTTTCTAATTCCACTATCAGGTGAATTTTCAAAAGAGAAGGGCGCCTGTCTTCCGACACAACAACATAATAGAAAGCCGATTTTGGGCACCCTCAACTGCTTTCCGTCACGGGGACGACCAAAGTTCATGGGGGCGTGTCGGCAGTGTAGCGAAGGCGGGACTGGGGTGTGCTTAGGAGATGGGCGTTCTCGGACAATAATGGAAAAAAGAAGGACGTCCCTGACAAACACTTGGGCGACTTTACTTGGTCCATTTTTTTTCACGACCAAGCATCAAAAAGGTGCCCGAACTGACCAGATGGCCACCGGAGGGAATCGGGGATGACCTCCCCTTACTCCCTCAGTGGTAACTAACCCCCTCCCACCATAAAAAAAAGTTTTAAAATACTTTTTTTCCAGCCTCTATGCCAGCCTCAAATGCCATACTCAGGTCCATTGCAGCAGTATGCAGGTACCTGGAGCAGTTGTAGTGGGTGCAGTGTACTTCAGGCAGGCGGACCCAGGCCCATCCCCCCCTACCTGTTACACTTGTGGTGGTAAATGTGAGCCCTCCAAACCCCACCAGAAACCCACTGTACCCACATCTAGGTGCCCCCCTTCATCCCTAAGGGCTATGGTAGTGGTGTACAGTTGTGGGGAGTGGGTTGGGGGGGGGGTTGGGGGGCTCAGCACCCAAGGTAAGGAAGCTATGCACCTGGGACCTTTTTCTGAAGTCCACTGCAGTGCCCCCTGGGGTGCTCGGTTGGTGTCCTGGCATGTGAGGGGGACCAGTGCATTACGAATCCTGGTTTTCAAAAAATATTGTAAATAATGAATTGATTTACCTGATTTTGCATCATAGTAGCTCATTATTTATGAATTTGAATAAACATTCACATGTAGCAGAACTACATATGAAAGTTTACTGAGAGGAGAGGCCTTGATCTGGACATTTTTTTCACAGGTATGTTAGAATGCAATAAAACATAAATATAATACTATACATATACCCTACATATATGCAGATGATGTCACTATCTACATCCCGTTCAACCATGATCTAAATGAAATCACCAATGAGATCAACCAAAGCCTCCAAATAATGCACACCTGGGCAGATGCATTCCAACTAAATCTTAATGCAGAAAAAACACAATGTCTGGTACTTACCTCACAATATAACACAAAAAACTTCTCCACCATAACCACACCATACTGTTCTCTTCCTGTCTCACAAAACTCGAAAATTTTTGAAGTCACCATTGATCGAAACCTCACTCTTGATGACCACGTGAAAAACACTACGAAAAAGATGTTCTACTCCATGTGGAAACTCAAAAGAGTAAAACCTTTCTTCCCGAGATGCATCTTCCGTACCTTGGTACAGTCAATAGTAATAAGTCATCTGGACTACTGCAACGCACTGTACGCTGGCTACAAAGAACAGACAATTTAAAAACTCCAAACTGCCCAGAATACGGCCACCAGACTCATATATGGAAAAACTAAATATGAAAGTGCAAAACCCTTAAGAGAGAAACTTCACTGGCTCCCACTTAAGGAACGCATTGCATTCAAGATTTGCACGATTGTACACAAAATCATTCACGCAGACGCCCCAACCTACATGCTAAACCTCGTGGACCTACCTCCCAGAAACGCCACACGATCATCTCACAAATTTCTCAACCTACACTTCCCCAGCTGTAAAGGACTAAAATACAAGCTGATGCACGCCACTACCTTCTCTTACATGAGCACGCAGTTATGGAACGCATTACCCATAAACCTGAAAACAATTGATGAAACAACTACCTTTCGCAAATCTATTACTATTTAACATTTCTATTTAACATTTCTAAAGCGCTACTAGGGTTACGCAGCGCTGTACAATTTAATATAGAAGGACAGTCCCTGCTCAAAGAGCTTACAATCTGAAGACATATTTCTTCAACAAGGCCTACAGTGAAAACCTACAGCCCCACTAATCAACTTCACCAACCCATTCAGTTATGAAAACCCACCTTCTATAAATACCCTGATAACTCCCTTCCTTCTTCTTCTTTCTTCCCTTGATTAAGCGCTACACAATACTACACAATACTAACCATATTTGACATACTGGAATAACTTTGTTAACAACACTATGTAAGCCACTTTGAGCCTGCAAATAGGTGGGATAAGGTGGGATACAAATGCAATACATACATACATACATAAATAAATAAATAAAAGCCTACTAACCGCTCAATCCTCAATCCCAACAAAAAGGTCCAGGGCAGTTTAAAATCAAAACTTAAATAATACATTCATTAGGAATTACAGTTGTAACACCAAAATCATTATTATTAAACGGTATTATTTTTTTTAAACCTATAACTCCTGAAAGTTTGCAATTAAAAATTTGTTAAAAAGAACAAATGTTAATTTCTTACATATTTTTGTTATTCTTTAATGATCATAATTTAAATTGTTCCAAACCTGTACCACTTGATATGAAAATTATGCTTAAAGATGTTGGCATTTTTCTTTTCTTTCTTTTTTTTCATACAAGCTGCCATTTTTCAAAAAATGTCATGAAAGGCAATTCAATAAGATGGTGCTTAAAGTACTCCTGGGGCCCCTTTAACTAAGCTGCAGTAAAAGGGGGCCTGCACTAGCATCAATGCGTGTTTTTGTCACGCACTGAGGCCCACTTTTACTACAGTGAGTAAAAGGCTGTCTTTTTGTCTGGGTAAGAAATGGCCATGTGGTAAGTGAACCATTGAGGTGACGTTAAGGGCTCTCGCGCTAACCTGACAGTAACTAAGCAGCGATTACCGCAAGGTAAGCACCAATGCTACAAAAATAGAAAATATTTTTTTAGCGCTGGAAATTGCATGCACTGGGGGTGTAAATTATGACCAGGATCCTGCAGTAGACCATCGCTTAGTAAAACAGCCTCAATTTCATAGAATAGTAGTGCTTACGCATGTGATTGGCTTCAATAATTGGAAGATAAGTGCATAATTGCTAGTGGTTATAGAACAGCAAATCTCCCAGACTCTATATATGGCGCCCAAAGTTGGATGCACAACTTTGACTGTGCTTTTGAGATGCGTGCACATATAAATTGGATAATGAGTTCAATAAATGAGTGCTAACAACCAATAAATGATTTGAATTGGCACTCATTAAAATTTGCATGTGCATTTGGCAGCATGCTATTCTATAAGGTATGGCGTGTATCTCCAAAGGAGGTGTGGTCAAGGTCATGTCAGGGGCATTCCAAAAGTTGCATGCAGAATTACAAGGCAATTCCTAACCATGCCAAATTAACACTAGGTTTTAGCAGGTGTAAGTCCGGCGCCCCAAACTAGGCCTGGGATCTATGTCAAACAGAGGGCTGCCAAGGAGCGGGAGGGCAAAATTCCTCAGGCCCAGCCTCCAAGGGGGGTCAGGCACCGGGGTCTCTCTCTCTCTCCTGCTCCTGATGGGCCCCAAGTGATCGGGTCCCAACAGGAGCAGGAGAGAGAAAACTCCAGCGCCGGGCCCCCCTCCAGCGCTGCTCTTCGCTCGCTTCTGCTGCCGTGCCGAGAGGCTGCTTTTCCCCCTCAGGTGCATGATCGGTTTTGAAACTGAGTGTGAGCAACGAGAGAAAAAAGCAGCCACAGGGGAAGGCCAGGCATGGAGTGAACAACAGCGCTGGATTCTTTCACTGGCGGGATCTCAGGATCCCCGCCATACCCAAGGTACCTCAGTTGCAGCAGCAGCAGCGATCCTGGGGTGAGGGGGGAAGGAGCATCGACAATCCTGGGGGGACAGTGGCGATCGGGGGCAGCAGCGATTGGGGGGGTGGCGATTGTGGGGCGGCAGCGGCCCTGCCCCAGGCCCGCCTCAGTCTCTCGGCAGCCCTAGTCAAACATTATTCGATATAAGGTGCACACTCTTTATAGAATAGCGCTTAGTGATGAATTTTTGGGCAGCTACATTTTAGTGCCATTTATTGAATCCAGCCCAATGCGCCTAAATCGCTTAGCATGCAACTCTCAGGGGGGGAGGTGTACACATGAGTGGAGCATGAACATGTCATGAAATGACACATGCAACTTATAGAATACTGTCAGTTGCGTGCATTGCATGGTGCACTTAGGAGTGCCTACTTACTTCAGCCATTGTTTAGTACATCAGGGGCCCTTTTACTAAGCCATGACAAAAAGTGGCCTGCGGAAGTTCGAGCGTATCTTTTGTGCGCGTGCCCATATGCAGAACACTGAAATCGGTTCGGGATCATCAGGAAATGCTTTCACCTTTTTTCCATCAGATGGATTGTGGAAGCATCAATGCAGTAGCCAAAAATGTGACAGTGGTAGTCCCAATTTCACATTAATTTTTCCCGCTTGAATTCCCGACCTCTGAAAATTATGTAATATTTCCTTAAGCTTCACAAAGAGCTTATCATCAAAAGGTGCAACATTTGGAATTCTATCCAACTATATTTCAATGAAGCATTGAAAGGGGCCTGGGATAACAGAGATACCAAATTGGAGATATTTAACTCAAAAAGTACTTGATTCATGCTTATTTATTTATAGAAATTTATTTCTCTTGGGTAGGTACAAGTAATACATAAAGGGACAAATTCTATAAATGATGCCTTAAAAATCGGTGCTGAAAAACCATGCGGTTAGCGTAATTCTATAAACTACACCTAAAGATATGCGTGGAGGAGCATAAGCGAAATACATTGCCGGCGATCTATTTTGGCGGCGCCGCAAACAGCTGGCCGAACCACATTATCGAAAAAGATGGCCGGCTATCTTTTCTTTCGATAATACGGTTTGGCCCGGCTAAATGCCAGAGTTCGCCGGGTTTGAGATGGCCGGTTTTGTTTTTCTGCGATAATGGAAAAAAATGCAGGCGATTTCAAACCCGGCGAAATCCAAGGCATATGGTCGTGGGAGGAGCCAGCATTTGTAGTGCATGCCAGGACACCAACCGGGCACCCTAGGGGGCACTTTTAAATGTTTTTTAAAAAATATACAAATACCTCCCAGGTGCATAGCTCCCTTACCATGGGTGCTGAGCCCCACAAACCCCTCCCAAAACCCACTCCCCACAACTCTATACCATTACCATAGCCCTTATGGGTGAAGGGGGGCACCTACATGTGGGTACAGTGGGTTTTGGGGGGGGTTGGAGGGCTCAACACTTACCACCACAAGTGTATCAGGTAGGAAAGGGGGATGGGCCTGGATCCGCCTGCCTGAAGTCCACTGCAACCACCAATAACTGTTCCATGGACCTGCATACTGCTGTCAGGGAGCTGGGTATGACATTTGAGGCTGGCATACCGGCTGGTAAAAAAGGTTTTTATTTTTATTTTTTTTAGTGTGGGGGGGGGGTTGATGACCACTGGGGGAGTACGGAGAGGTCATCCCCCATTCCCTCCGGTGGTCATCTGGTGAGTTGGGGCACCTTTTTGAGGCTTGGTCGTGAAAATAAAAGGACCAAGTAAGCCCGGCGAAATACTGATTAACGCCGCTTTTTTTTCCATTATCCGCAAAAGCCGGCCATCTGGTAGCCACGTCCATGCCCGCCCATGTCCCGCCTTTGCTACGCCACCAACACGCCCCCTTGAACTTTCGCCGGCTCGACGACGGGAAAGCAGCAAAGGTGTCAAAAAAGCACCTTTCGATTATACCGATTTCACCACTTTTGAGAGATCGCTGGCCATCTCCCGATTTATGTCGGAAAATGGCCAGTGATCACTTTCGAAAATAAGCCTGATAGTGTATGGAATATGTGCACACGCCGTTCTTGCAATTAAAATTTAGGCCACCTAAAACCAGGCGTAAATATCTGTGCCTAAGTTAGGTGCACATTGAATGTATTCCGTAACAGTGTGCATAGTTTTTTGAAATGCCCACAACCCACATATTCCACGCCCATAAATATGCCCCCCTTTTTGACTGTGTGCATGAGAATTTATGTGCACCGCGTCATAGAATACACCTAGAAAGTTGTGCGTATAATTTATTTATTTATTTATAAGAATTTAAATTTACAAGCAATAAAATAACTTGCCAGAAATACAGAGAAAGTAATACACAAGAATTATTTCAATCAGGTACTTCTATACTCTTCCTTAGACCACAAAATAGGGAGAGTGAAACAAGACAAGGAGATCAATTAAACAACAGTAAAAGAAAAAATGTGGTATTAACCTAATTATCCCCAGTTATTATTTATCTGAATCATTATTCCACATTGATCATCTGGTTGGCTTCTTCAAACCCAAATCGGTGTATATTCAATTTATTTCGTTGGAAACATACTTATTGTCCAATATTAGTAGAAATAATACACCTAATTTCATTTTTTTCTCTTTTAAAACCAGAAATTATTTAACAATGCAAACACTTGAGTCTCTAATCCAATTCCCACTGATTAAGGTAATCCCAGTTTCACAGGCTTCACTCCTTGTGAATTAATATTACTAAGTAATAATTTATATTACTAAGAGGAATTATTACAAAGGAAAATAACAACATTTTCAGGAAATATTTCTGAGGAAATCTTTAGGAGTCATACCCGGAACTCTGGGAAAGCAACAATCTTAATATTAACCATCTGTAATAATATTCATTTTGTTCAAATTTCTGGTCTATTATAATTTTCAAAATCTTAACCGTTTCCTACTCCTTTAGAACTTCATTTGCTATATCAATTTTTCTTTCTCAAGGGGTTCGATTAGGTTATCCATGTAACTCACTAATAAGATTATATCTGAAGCAAAGTTATTTACTACCACCTTTAGATTCTGGAGCACCTTCCAGATGATATTCAATGTAACCTCCACGGGAGCCAAAAACTCCAAGCTGGTAGCTCTTACGGGTTTAGGAGTGGCACCGCCGACTCGGGTTCAGCTGTAAACGACTTCCATTTCAGTATGGACTCCTAACTTACTCCTCCACTCCTTTGGACAAGGTGGTTAATTGATTCGGGAGCGATGAAGTTGTTTCCAAGTTCAAGAGCGTCGACGCTCCTTCGCCGGTGCTAATCAAAGGACTCACCAGCCCAGTCATCTGTGGGCAGTTCGTCGCGCAGCGGTCCCACACTTGCGGCACAGGGGACAAAACTCTGGCCAACGACAGCTGACCCCTGATTGTCCCCTTCCTCTCAGTTAAGGTAACTGCAACTGCAGAGAGGAAATTTCAAGTAAACAGAGACAGAACTTCAGAGGACAGCTGGGCCGTTGAGCGTACGAGCTTCAGGTCACCATCTTTCCACTCTCCCTAGTTTGGGACACTCTTTGTCTGGTTTCTCCTCAGAGGCCTGTCTGATATGGGTAACCCTTCAGCATAGCCCTCTGAGTCATTGAAACACAGAAGCCCCTCCACCACTGCAAGGTGGTGTCCCTCGGAGGGGTGTGCGTATAAATTCTAATTAAAACCAGTTAGTGTAGCTAATTGTTTTTAAATACAAATTATCGGCACTGATTGTGCCAAACCCACTTCTCCTCTCCCTCCACTCTCTATCTCTGTTGATAACACCCTCATCCTCCCCATCTCCTCTGCCCACAACCTCGGGGTCATCTTCAACTCCTCCCTCTCATTCTCTGCGCATATCCAGCAGATAGCCAAGACCTGTCGCTTCTTCCTCTATAACATCAGCAAAATTCGCCCTTTCCTCTCTGAGCACACCACCTGAACTCTCATCCACTCTCTCATTACCTCTCGCCTTGACTACTGCAACCTACTCCTCACTGGCCTCCCACTTTGCCATCTATCCCCCCTTCAGTCCGTTCAAAACTCTGCTGCACGTCTTATCTTCCGCCTGAACCGGTACACTCATATCACCCCTCTCCTCAAATCACTTCACTGGCTTCCGATCAGGTACCGCATACAGTTTAAGCTTCTCCTTTTAACCTACAAATGCACTCGATCTACAGCCCCTCCCTACCTCTCTACCCTCATCTCCCCTTACATTCCTACCCATAACCTCCGTTCTCAAGACAAATCCCTCCTTTCAGTACCCTTCTCCACCATCGCCAACTCCAGGCTCCGCCCTTTCTGCCTCGCCTCACCCCATGCCTGGAATAAACTCCCTGAGCCCATACGCCAGGCCCCCTCCCTGCCCATCTTCAAAGCCTTGCTCAAAGCCCACCTCTTCAGTGTCGCCTTCGGCACCTAACCACCATACCTCTATGCAGTAAATCTAGACTGCCCCTAGTTGACATTTCTCCCATTAGATTGTAAGCTCCTTGGAACAGGGACTGTCCTTTTATTAATCTGTACAGTGCTGCGTAACCCTAGTAGCGCTCTAGAAATGTTAAGTAGTAGTAGTAGTAGTAGTGATTGTCTTGTTAATCAATTAACCTGTGCGCACAATTTGACCATATATAGAATTTGGGGGAATGTAATAAAAAAAAAATAAAACAGGAATACTTGAAAATAAAACATAAAAATAAAACAAGAATACAGGAAAATAAAACATGTTACTAATCACCATGAGATCTACTCGTATATGTTGCATGCATCATAGCACCCCCATGTGTACACCCCCGTGCAGTTAGTGCTAGGAGCTAGATTCCATATATGGCGCCAAAAATATCAGCACCAAAAAAGTGCTATTCTATAAGGATAGGCATAGTTTATAGATTAGCACTTACTCCCAGGAATCGCACCTAACTTTAGGCTCGGCCAGTTGCACCAAATAAAAGATGGTGAAAATGTATGCACCTAAATTAAGTGTGTATCCTCGTTATTCTATAAAATGCGTGTTCATTTTAGGAATGCCCCCATTACACCCATGACCCTCCCATTTCTGCACTCCCTTTTTCAGATCGAATGTAAATTTTAGGTGTGGATCCTGCACTTAAATGTACACATATAAACGCCAATTAAATCTAATTAGTGCCTATAATTGCTTGTTTAAAAGCCAATTATTGGTGCTAATTAACTTGTTGTTCAATTAAGTTATGCACTCAAACCGAATGCATGCTCAAATTTGCATGCACAATTTTTAGTGACTTTTATAGAATTTGGCAGTAACAGGGGGATGATCAGAAGCAAACGCCAGCGCTAGAGGCTGTTAGCACCATACTAGCAATATCGTTTGCTAACACCCATGATCAGAGCCCTTGAGCACGTGAAATAACGCTCTCGAGGGCTCTGAACACAACTAGCATGCAAATGCATGCTAAACAGGGCTAAACATATTCATCCCCAGTGATCAGCGGCCAGCACGCCAAAGATTGGGTCGCTGGTTGCGGTAAACCCTACGCCAGCACCGAGCTGGCGTTAGGGTTTGCAGATCCAGCAACAGGGGGCTGGAGGTCCGGCGGACCTCCGGTCCCCCCCCCTCCCCAGGTTCAGGGGGGCTGGAGATCCGGTGGGTCTCCAGCCCCCCTAACTCCCCTCAACAAAGTCCCTGGTGGCCAAGTGGATGACCATCCAATCCCCCCCCCCAGCGACAGGAGGGCTGGAGGTCCGCTGGACCGCCGGTCCCCCCCACCCGACATTCCCTTCCCCAGGTTCAGTGTATCCTGGGATGCGCTGGGTGGGGCTATACACCATATATGTTTGTTGAGGGGGAATTAGGGGGGCTGGAGACCCACCAGATCTCCAGCCCTCCCTGAACCTGGGGGGGGGAATTGTCGGGGAGACCGGAGGTTGGCCAGACCTCCAGCCCCCATTGCTCGGGGCAGGGGTAGTTGGGGCCTGGTGGTCCCATTAACCTTCAGCCCCTATGTTTGACAGGTTTGGGCTTTTGAC
This sequence comes from Microcaecilia unicolor, assembly GCF_901765095.1. Taxonomy (NCBI): domain Eukaryota; kingdom Metazoa; phylum Chordata; class Amphibia; order Gymnophiona; family Siphonopidae; genus Microcaecilia; species Microcaecilia unicolor. The sequence continues at coordinate 65,104,107 of NC_044033.1, read as the reverse complement.
AGCCCAGACCTGTGAAACAAGTGCGGGAGAATTGTGCTGAGCGAGGTAAAAGGAACGGAGTCTGGAATTAGCAGTAGTGGACAAGGGGACAGACAAGAGAGATTTATCTACAGAACAAAATACCCGAGGGGGGGCGTAGGGAGAGACAAGAGTGGAGAGGTACTGGGGAGCGGAAGAGTGAATGCATTTATAGGTCAGTAAGAGAAGTTTGAATTGAATGCGCAAATGGATAGGGAGCCAGTGAAGTGACTTGAGGAGAGGGCTAATGTGAGCATAGCGACTTTGGCGAAAAATGAGGAGGTCTTAAAAATGGTTCATCTTACATACTGCACACATCCATTTCCAATATGTCCTCCCAAAGAAGAAACAAAGTACCTGCTAAGGATCCTTTGAACACTTAGATATTTTAAGTAGAATCAGGGCTTTTTTTCAGGGGGTACTCAGGGGTACTGATTACTGGCACTTTTTCTATTGCCTGCTAAAATTGATCCACGTTCACCAAGTTAATCAAAGAGCCCAGGCTCTGCATACTAGTGCTGCCTTTTCATAGATTCTATGGTTGGTTGCAGGGGCCCTAGCTATTCTGGGGCAAATCGCTCAGTGATCACCCCACCCCTGAAGGATGGCCTAGCAATTGAGTACCAGAACTTTTTTTGCTAGAAAAAACCAACTGAGTAGAAATGACAACTCAGAGAATATTCAGTGTCAGTGTTTTGAAGTAGGGGGTACAGACTGAGTCCCTAAATTGGACTCTGGTTCTATCAGTTTTGTAATAGTGGCGATGCTGTAGAAATAGCAGTCATAGCACCTGCCAGGTAAAGCATGGCAAACCAATTATTGTTCTTTGTGGTGATGTCCACTGGTTAGCTATACAATAGCTCTACATGTTCCTTTCCAAGCTATAGTGCAATTTGTTAGCCACAAGTAATCACCTCATTACTGGAGCTGAGAACAGGAAGTTGCAATAGGAAATATACCAAAAAAGTCTTCTTTACTTTTCTTTAAATAGTGTAATCCAGTCAGATGATTTTGGTGAGTCTCGCTTGTTCAGGGGTTCCATAAATAAAGTTAAAACTGAGAAGTGATTCTCATTGAACATACATATTTTTTGATTTAACATTTAACATTTTACTTACATTTATATCAATTTATTCCTCAGTAGCTATGATTAAACTGGGAAAGGGATATTTGGGAAGAAGCAAGGAAGCAAAAAAAATGTCGATAAGGCGTGATATTTTCTTGATGAATGGAAGGAAAGATAGAGGGGCCCTGCAGCGGAGGAAACAAAAGATTTGAGAATTTGCACCAGACCTTATTGACATGAAAGGGTCAGAAATGAATGCACTGAGGCAAGTGCCACAGAAAAGCAGAGCTCTGCAAACATTCTTTGTTAACCTAGTTGATTCCTTTCCAGTTGCTCGTCAGCGTGCTGATCACTTCGAAGCCGCAAGAGTTGTGCAAGAGAGTGAAAGGGAAACACCAGAGAGCTTTTTAATTAAATACACTTAGCTGTTGCTTCTTCATAACCTGGGATTTATGGAGGAATTTCTCTGGCATTGTAGTAACACAAAATAAATAGACATTAGATGATGACAGGGAAAACAAAATTGCTGCCAAGGCTGAAAGGAAGCTTGGCAAAAGAAGAAAGAAGTACCACGTAGTCATTATTTAGTGTACAAACCTTTTCACAACGAATGGAGGAGAGACATACAGAAATAATGGACCCTAACGAAAAGATGAAAAGGGCTTTCTGTAGTCCCTGCTATCTACTTACAAAGCCAATGATGTTGTCCAATTGTTCTAAAATTGTGATTAATACTCTCAGCTATTCAGAAAGGCGAGTACAATGCCTTTGGAATACTCACCATCTTCAGCTTTCAAAGCCTAAAATCAGCTAAATGTTCCCTAACTGAAGACAAGAAAAAGCCATTAAGCATGTAAATAATGAGACTGGCCTGTCAAAACCTCACCATTTTTTCCCACTATTTTTAATTAGAAGGAGAAAGGGTTAGGAAAAGAAAGTAATATAAATGTTGCTTCTTTGTTTGCAGCCTCAGATTAAAAAATTCCTTTGGTGGTGATTGTTAATTATAATGTAAGAGAAAAGGCAGTTCAGGATTTAATGTAGTCCTTTCATAATGGGTATGCTCCCTGGGACAGATGGAGATGTAGAACATTATTAACATGCTTCCATTTTGAGTATGGGAAGATTCAACATTTTGCTTTTTGTAAACAGGTTATGAATTAGCTGGGCGTATGTACAACAAGTTTATTTCAAGGGTCACAAAAGGCATCCATCTTTAAAACTGTCATCCCCCTTGCCTTCCTTCCTACACACAGATAGGCAACATATGCTAGAGAAAGAGGATTCAGTGCATCTCAACTGCTGATTCAGCTTTTGCTGACACGCTTCGTTTCCATGCAGCAAAAAGTCTGAACAGGGCTCAAATGTGAGATGTGCAAACCACTACTCCAATATTCAGCAAAATTCACCGTCACAAAATGGAGTGCTCATGGCATTTTAGCACATTTTCCCATTTCCATTCACAAACATTTCCATTTGAGTGGGTGATGAATATTTTCAGAGAAATACAGATGTTTCTATAATTATTTTTTTTCCTGCAGTTGCAAGAGTTGAGTCCATTGATGCAAGAGAATTTATTTAAAAATTGTGCAAGTCAAACTGATATGGAAGCTTTTTGTACTTTTTATTGCCTTGCTCTAGCCCTTAAAATCCTGATGAAAGGAAAGTATTTTTTCTGACTTGGACTTTGCACTAGAGCAGGGATTTTCAACCCAGTCCTTGGGACACACCTAGCCAGTCAGGTTGTCAGGGTATCTATCCACAATGAAAATGCATGAGGTAGATTTGAATACTTTTCTCAACTTAACTACGGGTATATCTTTATAGGTAGATAGATCTGCTGTTGTTCTTGGTTTTATCTTAGACTCTAGTCTTACTCTTGATTTTCAAGATAACAAAGTTGTTAAGATAGACTTTGTTAGCTTGTGACAGCTTTGCACCATTAGATCTCTATTTTTAGAATAAAATTACTCGACTTTAATTCTTTCACACCTAAATTACATTAATGGTCTATATTCAGGTATTTCTAATCAATTGATTATGAAACTTCAGGCAAACTGTTTCAGCATGCATGATGTTTAAGTCACAAAACTGTTAGTCACCCTGTTATTGATTCAGTTGCATTGGCTTTCTGTTCAGGCCCGAATTAATTTCAAAATGGCTTGTACTATTTTCAAACCTTTTGAAGGACTTGGACCAGAATATATGATTCAATTATTTTCTTTTCCTGAAAATGTTAAAATTATAAGATTAGATTAGGACATGAACTCCTGGAATCCTAATTGTATGCTATATTGGCCTGTGCTTTGTATTTGACTTTGTTTAAGCAGATAATGCAGAAATAATAACCAGTGAACAATTTCATCAATATTTCAACCAAATGTTGTGTTGGATAATGCATGCTAAATATTGCTTATTAGCCTAGTTTCCAAAGGAAATGAAGATTTATAAAACTGTGTTTTCTTTGCATGGCATGGGCAGGAGTGTGTGGGGGATCTCTTTGTAGAACATGAAAAAACAGATGCATTTTGTACATTCTAGTGAATCTACCCTTTCATGAGCTACAATATATTCAAAAATATCTCTATAGGTTCACCATTTACAGAAATCCTGTGAGATCTAGACTCTTTCTGATCTGAGTATGATTTAGTTTCAATTTCCAGTGGCTAGTTAACAGAGAGATATGCTTTTGAGCTCTAAGAATGCCAAATACCACATTGAATCCCCAGCTTTGTTAAATGTCATCTTGCAATACAATTACATGAGTTATTCATAAGTCACCTGGGACAGAAAAGGGGATAATAATTTTTCTAATTCATCATATTGCATCATTAGTCATAGATTACTCTTTCTCAGAAACATCTGTTGGAGACTAAGCTGATTTCAATTGAAATCTCATTTCACATTTACAGCAACATATAACTGTGCCAAGGCCCTTATGTATTTTGTAAACTGATGACATCATGAGGAGAGTACTGTAAAGAAAAGATGAAGCTTTAGCAGCAGGGCTACAACTTCTACAAGCCTCCAATAACCTGCTGACACTATCACCGGTGTAGGAATGGTCCACTGTAACTACAGAGAGGTTTCATTTTCTGGTCATATGATGGCATTTATCACATTCATGCTACTGAATAGTCAGCACGTGAAGGACAATTCTATAACTGCCATATACGTGCTCCTTGTGCACGTAAATGTACAGTATTGCACTTGCGTATCTAAGTGCTATTCTGTAAAGGTTTGTGTAAGGAGGATGGTGCATAAATACATGGGTGGAACATGGGCAGCAGTAGCATAGCCAGACCTATTATTTTGGGTGGGCCCACAGTTAAGTTGGATGGACCCTCCCAAACTATTCCTCCTCTTTATCCTGCATCTTGCTCCCTCTCCTCCACCCCCAAATCTGGCATTTGCCACCCGCGGCCTGGCAACTCCGTCCCCCAGTGGTGTACCTCATCTCTTTCATGAATGGCAGCAGCAACACCCATCCGCTGGCTACACCAACCCCGCAGGCTTCCCTCTGCTGCGTCCGACTCCCACCAGAGAGAGGAAACAGGAAGTGACAACAGTGAGGGTGAGACGCGGCAGGGCTGGCGCAGGCAGCGGATGTCAATCGCTGCCCTTTCCTGCGAAGGTGATGAGGTACACCGGGAAGGGGGAGGTTTAGTTGCTAGGCCATGAGTGGGGGAAAATGCCAGATCCACATGTGGAAGAGAGAGAGAGGGGGGGAGCAAGGCAGCCACTGCTGAATTGTCATGGGTGCCCTGAGCCAAGAATGGGTGGGCTCCCACTTCCTATATAATAATTCTCACCTGCAACTTTCTATGGGTCTTGCTGCCTGTGTTCGTGACTTCTTCGGAGTTGGTGTACTAGGCTCCGTAGCACAGGCTGACGTCACCGTACCCATTATGATGTCAACATCAGAACCCACGAAAAAAGAAAAAAAAAACACATGCATGCCTCAGAGCTGATCCCCCCCCCCCCCCAAAAAAAAAAAAAAACTGGCTCGCGCATATTTGAACCACCATACAGCTTGACAGCAAAAGAAAAAAAAAGTGGCTCGAGCTTGCCTGACGCCACTGACGCACTCAACAGCCACCCTCCCGACTTACCGCAGTGGCTCAAGCCTGCCTGCCTCGTGAATTAGCCGCCCTCCCAGTTAATGAGTGATGAGACACGACCCAACAAGGTAAGTGAAGGGGGCCTGGAACTGGAAGGAAGGGAAGGTGATCCTGGAACTGGAAGGAAGGGAAGGTGATCCTGGAACTGGGAGGGAGGGAGGGGGGCCCCTGGCACACACTCTCATTCTCATACACACACTCTCTCTCTCATAGACACACTCACACCCAGTCTCACTCTCTCTCTCTCTGTGTCACACACACACACACTCGCACATTCACTCTCTCTCACAGAGTCACTCTCACACACACTCTCTCAAGCATACACACTCCGAGGAAATCCTTGCTAGCGCCCATTTCATTTGTGTCAGAAACAGGCCTTTTTTACTAGTTTACACATAACTTACAGAATACTGAAAGTTACAAGTGTCCCTGCTGCCTTTAAGCACCAGCACTTAAGCCAGGTCTATGGCTGGTGTAATTGCAGATGCATAAATGTAAGGCACACTGATGCCAAGTGATACTAGTATTCTATAATTGAATCTGGCCACCCAGATGTCATTATAGAATAAGCCCTTACTGCACTGCATTGGGGTGCCTGAAATGTTTATGTTTAGTGAGGCTTTTACTATACCGCTTTACCTAACTGGGAGATCCAGGCAGTTCACAGGCAGTTCATCAAAAGTGAAACAGAACTACAGAACTGAAAGGAAAGAAACAAACGTGTACAAGCGCATACAAATACTAAGGGAGCAAAGGGATGGAGGGAGAGGGAAATCTAAAAGGTTAGCAAGGAACCAACTGACTCAGTCGAGGCACATCAAGGGAGAAAACGGGTAACGGAAGGAAGAAGGTTGGGAAAAGGAATTATCCATTTACATCGAACGCAAGACAAAAGAGGCACATTTTTAGTTTGCGTTTAAAATTCTTAAAAGACAGTTCCAAGCGAATTGACAGAGGAAGCGAGTTCCAGTAAAATGGAGCTACAAAAAAGGGGAAAGGATATACTGCCTTTCTGTGGGTTCTATTTTTTTTTTTTTTTTTTTTGCAACTACATAGTGGTTTACATAGTATATACAGGTACTTATTTGCACCTGGGGCAATGGAGGGTTAAGTGACTTGCCCAAAGTCACAAGGAACTGCAGTTGGAATCAAACACAGCTTCCCAGGATCAAAGTCCATTGCACTAACCACTAGGCTAAGAAGGCCCAATGTCTAGTTGGGCAGAGCAAGGGCTGGGAAGGACAAGGCAAAAGTCATTAATAGACAGAAACAGGCAGGGTGTGACCCACTTAAAGAATTGCCCCTTTATCAGGAGCTTTAATGACCTTTTCTGTTAGTTCAAGTACAGCCTGAAATAACATGTTTCTTTCTCAAATCAACTTTATCTTGTTTGATAGCTAGGGAGTCAACTCGTGTCCTTTCTGCCAGTGAATGGTGCTGATTCCAAGCTGCTTTGTTCTGAAGAATCCATGGCAGATGTGCATTCTGGCATTTTGTCCACTGTTTGTATAATGTTCTATTCCCATTGTTAAGATGTTGGGTCAATTTATGTAATATTGTTAAACGACTCTGCTATTCATATTAATGTTCCCTCAAGTCATTAGTGGCCAAGTTAACTGACATTCACAGATCCCTGGAGTTGTTCTATCATTATCTGTTACTGTGAATGCTCCATATAACATTTCTTTCAATGACAGGCTACGAAACATTTTATTTATGACATGATTGCTCAGTGACATAATATGAAGCTCATGCAATATATTTCGATCCTTCTATAATTGCTGTACCAGTCCAACAGAGAGCAATTTTAGATCCATGCTTGCTTTGAACTTAAAATTATATTATTCACGCTGACAGGATTAGTTTGGATTTCTGGAAAGCAAACCATTTCTCTGTATTTCTTAGTAGTAATCTATATTACAGAGTGTTGCTTATTTCATGTTATATGAGCTGGTTTTAACTCCTTTAAGACAAACAAAAACCACAAGATTAGATGACAGACTTTCTAAGAGCAAGGACAAATATATAGAGAAGTCTACAGCAGCTGCTTATGTGAAAGAGCTATTAAAGAGGCTTTCTTAGTATTACATTGCAAGCTGTTATTTTCAGTAGTACTGGAGATATCTTTTCATGTAATGGTCTCACGAGAGAAGAGGACTTAAGTGGTATTTTGAGAGCAGTGTATAAATGACTTGACCTGGACACAGTAGTAGAATTATTATGAATGTTGTTCCATGATTTCATAAAGGACCTTCTATTTCTAATCTCTAGGTGATTATACACCTGACAAGCAGTAAAAGAAACATTACTGAACCTGCAAGAGTTATTTTTCTTTTCAAACATGCCAGCATTATATCCGATAGCCTCCCTGTTGTAAATCTGATAGTCGTCTGATGTTAAAATGAAAGCATTTGTTTCCCTGATGGCTCATTCTCAGTAGACTGTGTATTAAATCCAAACAAACTTGGTGAAATTGATATCTTGGGTTCCAACTTATATCCCTCCCCCCAATCCAAGCAGAAAATGAACTTTACCCAAAGATAGTCCCCTTCAGGATAAGCATGGAAGCAAAGCTGACACAGGTGTCCACCACTGACATATTCCTTTTCATAAGACATTTCTACTGGGTGTCAAATGGCAGAGACGTCAAGCAATGCAGGTCTAGGGATCATTGTTATTGTTTTTTATCATAATTTATCTGAGCTTCAGCTGTGCTGAAACATGGCTCTGGGAAAGGCTCTAAACTGATACCCATTTAACAGAAGATAATTCTGCAATTGCTAGTTCTAGCTGACCATTTAGATTTGCTACTTTGAAAAATAAGAAACACTTCAAATCTCATCTTTTTTAGAATACTTTAATAAATTGTGATGGGCTATCAAGAAACTGTTATTGCACTGAATACTATAAATAAAAGTATGCTTGGATTTGTTCTGCAAATAATGAGATATGCAGCTAAACAGATGACTGCACCTGAATTTAGCTTGGTACAAAAGTCATTTGATTAACTTGATCTCACACCTTACCAGATAATCAAAAGTGTGGTACATTTAAATTAAAAATAACTATAAAAAAAAACAACTTGATACATTAAAACTAGAATGACAATAAAATATCCCCCAACCACACCAAACTTCCAGTCTCCAAAACTTGATGATCATCCTGCTTCTAGCAATATTTATGCAGGAAATATAAGTACATGTGAAGAGGCATTTTCAATATGACATCTAAATCCAACTTTGGACATTTTGCTGAAAACGACCAAAAATCAAGTGACGAACATGGCCATTTTCAAACCTGAAAAATGTATATCTTTTTTGTTTTGAAATGGCCATTTCTAGATGTTTTTACACGTTTTATGCTTAGTGCATTTTCCTTTTGTTACCTTTTTCAAAAAATAAAATCCAAGGGAAAAACACATAAAAACAAGCCATTGGTGCGTATGGGGGCCCAGCATTCTTAGTAGACTGGCCACACAGACATCCCAGTAGAGCAGGTGGGCACCCTAGGGGGCACTGCAGTGGACTTCACATAAAAGGTCCCAGGTACACATCTCACCGTTACCACCTTTTATTGCATGGTGAGCCCTCCAAAAACCTAGTTTACCCTACTGTACATCGCTACAATAACACTCATGTCTGCAGGTGTCACCTATATGTGGGTACAGTAGATTTTTGGTGGGGGTTGGAGGGCTCACACTTTTCACCACAAGTGGAACAGTTAGAGTGTGATATGGGCCTGTATACCGCCCTTATCCAGAGCGGTGAACAACTTAACACATACATATTAAAACACATAAACAATACAAGGCAAAATAATACAAATTCATCTAAAACAAAACAACAAAAAACAGATCAGCATAACATGTCCACTGGCTGTCCAAATCACTGCATAGTTTGCGCCAACAAATGCTGCTTCAGCAGTTTCTTAAACAAACTTGAATTTTTCTGTGTCCTCAGAGGTCCAGGTAATTTATTCCACTCCTTTGGACCAGCAAAAGAAATAATACGTTTCCTGCTATCTTCTAACTGAAACAGCCGGTAATCTGGAACTGTCAACAAGCAAGTATTGTCCGAATGAAGCTCCTGCTTTGGACAATATACACAATGGTGAACCATCATCAGCAGTTTATACCTAATTCTATCATGCACAGATAACCAATTCAGTTTCCTAAAGCTAGGAGTGACATGATCATATTTTAAAAGCCCATATAACAGGCTCTCAGTTGAGTTCATCACTACCTACAGTGCTTGTATGTGTATCACAGGCAGACCCATATAACATATACTACAGTAATGTAAACCTGTCAAAACCAAACTCTGAAGCACCCTGCGAAAAAATTCTGGGAGATCAACGGGCATAGTTTACAGAGTAAGCGCAATTTGTAAAATGATTTCTTCACCACAGAACGAATCTGATAGGAAAAAGGCATCATCATACAATACACCCAAGTTCTCCACAACAGTAGAGACAGGAATCACAACATCTGAAATTACAATCTCAGAAGGAAAAGAAAGCTTTTGTTCAGCATTTACCAACAAAATGTGTGTTTTAGACATATTAAGATACAGACAATTCCGAGATATCTAATCATTAATCCCCCATAAAATTACTTGCAGACGAGCAACCACCACAGGTACCAGCTCTCTCAGTGGGATGAAAATTTGAATGTCAAACAACTAACCCTTTTATCCAATATCTGTCGCACTTCATCCAATGTTGCTACCTTCAAACCCTCAGTACTGTGTGCACCACAAAATCCATACTGAAAAGGATCAAGGTAGTTCCCCTTCACCAGATGGTCCTCCAATTGACGGTAAACCACTCGCTCAGTAATCATAGCCAGCATGGACAAAGAAGCTACTAGGTGATAATTACTGAGCATAGTAGCTCCTAATGCAGGGTTTGTAACTCTAGGTGTAACTGTTGCAACTTTGAAAGCAGGTGCGACCGGCCCACTAGCCAAAGATTTATGCACTATTTCTGAAAACACTAGGGAGATGGATGCAGATATATTCCTCAAAACACATGAGTTATTACATCCATCACAGATCTAGTCAGACGACATGCTTTCAGACCTATTAATACTTCTCTATCAGACACCTTAGGAAACATGTCACATTCATCCAATAACTTACACATCCAAACCCAACATCTGGAAATGTGCACTACATTCATCATCTTCATCTCAAAAAAAATCCACAAACCCATCTGCAGAAATACCAAATAGAACAGGATCTTTCACTGTGGTAAGTGAACGCATCACTTAAAACAATTATCTAGGCTGATTTAACGACTTAGTGATTCTTTTTTGACAGTACCTACTCTTGCAGTTTCAACACATAGCTGTCTTTGTAATCCAGATCCCTGGTTCCCCACCACTCATGCTCAGACTTACACAACTCATGGTATAGCTGTCGTAGACCAGCGGAGAACTGAGGCATTGTGCCAGAGCTATGCATGCAGCCTTTATGAATCTATCCCTTAGTGACGAGGCACAGAAGGGTGGAGTGGTAAAATTTGCAAATATTCACTCACACTGCTAGAGTATATATGCAAGTCAGTGGAGTTCTCAACCCCGCTGCCAAGGAGGAGCATCTCACACCACACTACAGGAATGCATAGTTATCTAAATGGTGGCAGATGTTCCTATCTCCCCACCACCACCACCGTCCCCACCGCACCAGTGAAGAGTCATTCACACTATAGTTCCATTTCTCTAAATACCAACACAAGCTCCAGTCCACCATTGCGCCCCCCCCCCCCCCCCCACACACACCCTGACAAACAATCACTTGCATAGCAGTGCCACTTCTTTAAGTGCTGGAAAAAGTTCCTAATCCCCTTCAGCAAAGGCTAATCAGTGCTTGCTCCCTTTCACACTTTTTACCTTCCAAGTCTGACTCCATCCCATATCATCAATCTCTCAGTCCCTTCACCTCTCTCCTCCTCTTTTCATACAACTAGACCCCCTCACCATACAACCACCCTCTAATCCCTCTCAGCCACCATCTACTGCAAATATCCCCACACCCTCCATAATCCTCATATACTCACCTTTACCCGTCCCAAACCTCCTCACAGGACTCGCACAAAACCCATACTGTTTCTCAAGCATCATACACCTGATTCACCCCCTTAACCACCATATACTCCCTCACCTATAACAATGCCCCACCACATACCCCATGCACTTCTCATACTGTATACCCCTCTCTTAATACTGACCACACATAAACACACACATCACACATACATACAGAAACCCATTACACACCCTATATATTTCCCCTTACTCACTACATACTACCCTCATCTACCACATACCTGATATACAGACCCTAACCCATGGAGAGAGCATTGGAGAAGAGAACGTAGGTGGGGGGGGGGGGTTGGGAGAGAAAGGGCATGGAGAGAGAGAGAAGGAGACTGCAAAGTGGAGTGGAAATTGGCAAAGAAGAGGTGAACAAGAACATGGGGGAAAGAACACCATCACCTCCAATACTCTCACCATTCGCACACTACTCTTCCTTGCAGAACTGCTTTGATTCACACACATTCAGGGCTTTTTTTGAGGGGGTACTTGGGGGTACTGAGTACTGGCACCTTTTCCGTTGTCTGCTAAAATTGACCCATGGACCCCAAGTTTTAATGAAAGAGCTGAGGCTCTACACACCAATCCTGCCTTGTCATACATTCTGTGACCGCTTGCAGGGGACTTGGCTATTGTGGGATGGGTCCCTCAGTGATTACCCCACCCCTGAAGAGTGGCCTAGCATTTGAGTACCGGCACCTTTTTTTACTAGGAAATACGCACTGCACACATTCATAGGCTTTTGTATAAGAATTGCTCATTTTAAGTCCTGCCACAGCATCTCTATTGGATTCAAGTCAGGACTTTGAATAGGCCAGTTCAAAACTTTAATTTTCTTTCTCAGTCATCCAGATGTAGCCTTGCTTTTGTGTTGTAGATCATTGTATTGCTGCATTACCTGATTACACTTCAGCTTCAGCTCACAGACACGTGACCGAGCATTCTCCTTAATAATTTTCTACTTTTGACTTGTCTGTCCATAGAATATTATCCCAAAAGGCTTGGGGATCATCCAGGTGTGTTTTTGCAGATGTGAGGCGAACATTGATGTTATTCTTGGATAGCAGCAGTTTCCGCCTTGCTACTCTCCCATGAATCCCATTTTTTTCCAGTTTCTTTCTTATTGTGGAGTCATAAACACTGACCTTAGCTGAGGCTAGAGAGGGCTGCAGCTCTTTTGGATTTTTCTGGGATGTTTTGTGATTTATACTCAAAGGAAACAGAGATCTTGATAGACCATAGAGTCTTCAAACTCAGAAAAACAAAAGGTCTACCATTATGTAACAGTAGGTTGACATAATGGTTATAACTGGAGGAAAAAAAGGACCTCAGAAACCAGCAGTACAGATATAGATATAGGCTGGTTTTGAATTATGATTGCAATGACTGGAGAATCACTGATTGTCATTTGCTTTGTTTTTAATATTGTCTATGGTCTGATTTTCTTGTGTAATATGTTTTATTATGTATATTATTATGTACTCCACTTTGGATAAAAGCGCAATATAAATTGAAATAAATAAAATGAAATAGATATCCAATCTGACTTTCAGTGGTTCCACCCATCAATCATTGGTCCTTACCATATTTTTAATCATTTAAAATTTAACGTGATGCTAAACATGTAGAAGTGTTTTAAAATCAATCATGCAAAAAAATAGGCACGTATTTACAAAAATGACCCATAATTATACAAAAAGAAGACACATCTTCAAAAATGACCTAACGGCACATTTCACCCTTTCATTAGGGTTTCCATCGTCCACTATTCACTTGCTCTTATTACTTTATGCACACTTTTCCACACTTCATTATTAATTCATGCATTCTTCATATCAAGTTTTATACTAGGGATTCTCACATGATTGAATTTTGTGCTGAAGTTTTTTTTTGCCACTTCAGACACTATCAACTGTGGTTTGGTGTAGACCCAGAGTTTTAAAAATGGCTTTTTTCTCATGTCTTCTGGATCTTCCTTTGATTGTGGCATAGTGTTCTTCAGAACCTTTGTGATGACTACTTCACTCTCATGGTAATGGTTCAATATACAGTGAGATTTAGATTAAACACGGCCTGTGTTGGACTCACTATGACCAATTGTAGCATGGTGGTAAAATAGCCAACTCGCCATACATTTTTGTAATGGCCATACGCTAATTTCCCCATTAGCCTGTTATGATTCTTTCCTTATTTATAGTATTAAATTAAAGTTCCTTTTTTTTAATGCTATAACAAAGAGTTCCAAAAGATCGATATTCAGCATGGTTTAAGCAAGCAGGAGCGACTCTTGCCCACTTAGACCAATCTGAGCTGGCTGACCACCAATATTCAGTGGCATGTAACCAGGTAGTGAATATTGACAGTACCCACAAAACTTCCAAGCGGATCCACAGACCTGAATATTCAATGGCAGTGCCCAGACATGGCTTTGGAAACTGAAGCCAGAGAAAGTCGAAGGTGGAGAGTCTAGAAAAATATTGTGTTCAGTTCTGGTCGTTGTATCTCAAAAAAGATATATATAGTGGAATTAGAAAAGGTTCAAAGAAGAGCGACCAAAATGATAAAGGGGATGGAACTCCTCTCATATGAGGAAAGGCTAAAGAGGTTAGGGCTCTTTAGCTTGGAAAAGAGATGAATGAGGGGAGCTATGATTGAGGTCTACAAAATCTTGAGTGGTGTAGAACGAGAAGTGGTGAATCAATATTTTACTTGTTCCAAAAGTACAAATACTAGGGGACACTCAAGGAAGTTACATGGAAATACTTTTAAAACAAACAGGAAGAAATATTTTTTCACTCAATAAATAGTTAAGCTCTGGAACTCTTTGGCAGATGATGTATTAACAGTGGATAGCTTATCTAGGTTTAAAAAAGGTTTGGACAAGTTCCTGGAGGAAAAGTCCATAGTCTGCTATTGAGACAGACATAGGGAAGCCACTGCTTGCCCTATGATTGGTAGTATGCAATGTTGCTAATATTTGAGTTTCTGCCAGATACTTGTGACCTGGCTTGGTCACTGTTGGAAACAGAATAGATGGACCATTGGTCTGACCCAGTATGGCCATTCTTATCTTCTTAACCTTTGAATATTTAAGATTTTCTAGTTGGTTTATAAGACTAACAGGCTATCTTGAGGACATTAGAGATGATTGCCAGATATCTTTTGGGGAGCAATATTTATTTATGTATTTATTTATTTATTTATTTATTACATTTGTATCCCGACCTTTCACACTAAAAGCAGGCTCAATGTGGCTTACATAGTAATAGGTAACACAGAATTTTGTTATGTAAAGTAGGAAATTAAGTATAACATAGTAATAGGATGGATGGGTAGGTAGAGATAGGTGATAGAGAGGAAGGTAAGGTGGGAGATACAGTCTGGGTCAATGTCGTTTTCTCTTCGGTATATGTAAGGTAGATGGGTTCATAAGATTAATATCTCCAAATAGGTTAGTTTTGCATGTACCATGACATAATGAACCTCACTGCTAAGCCAGGATATGTAGAGTATGATCTCACTCTCTCAAATTTACCACTAGCACTTATTACAGTACTTTCATCTTGCTAAAGAGAGCTTAATTCTGGAGTTCTATAGGGCTCTTAATACAATGGAAAACATTTCTGTGTCTTGGTTTCTGATTACATTTTTTTGACATTTAAGGATATCAATCTTCTCTACCCAATTCACAGAATAATTGCTTGGAATAGACACCTCTATAATCAACGCCATCCCGGTGCTTTTTTTTTTAACACTACGCCCCATATGATCGTAACTAGTTCATTCTCTATAATTCTCTTAGGGGTATGTTTACTAAGGTGCATTAGCGTTTTTAACGCACCTGTAAATTTAAGGTGCATTAAATGCTAATGCGCCTATACATTTCTATGCATGTGTTAGTGTTTAACGCGCGTACACCATTTACACACATTAAAAACGCTAGCGCGCCCATAGCGCCGCTTAGTAAACATAGCCTTTATGCAATTATCCCAATACTTTTCTGATACAGAAATGATATAGTGTTTACAAAGTTTCCAGTAGATAAGACTTCCTGTTTTATTGTGCCTTTCTGTATAAAAATTTGCTGCTATCAGATCTTCACTGCTGGCTGTGACATGAGTAACCATTTCCAGTTTTTTGTTTAAGAATCTACATATGTCTGTTTTACCTCGTTTTCTATGTTTGCTGTATTTATAAGTTTGACCACATTTCCTACTCGAGGCTATGGGTTCTGTGGTGGTGTGTAATAAAGGAGGATTCATGCAGGAAAGATCCTTATTTTTAGGAAAAGGTAACAAGCAGTAGCAGTGACAGATGGTGCCTGCTACTCAAGGCCTCAGTACTCCATGGAGAATAAACCTGCAGAGGCAAGAAATATATGCAGATATAGCACTGAATAGTGACCACACCCATATAACCTATTAAAAAGATAGATATATCCCATTCACATCTTCATGGGAGTCATTTTCAGTAGCCTGTACTCCTGCAAAGTACAGAGATATTTGTACCCACGGACCTTGTAGCTAATCTTTAAATGGAAATTCTATAAGTAGTCTCCTTTCCAAATTGCTTCCTTTCCAGTCCAGTGTCCAAAAGCTTAAATGTTGATGTAGCCGTACCCCCAAATTCTATAAATGGTGCATGCCCAAATTTGGGTGTGCATTCAATTTGTGTGTGCCATTTAATTGAATAATGAGCCAATTGGCACCAATAATTGGGCCCTAAAAATCAATTATCAGTGCTAATTGGCATTAATTAAAATCTACAAATGCATGTTTAGGCACCAGGATTCCGCATGTAAATTTTATGAGTGACTCGATAAAGGGGGAAATTTATGGGGTGTTCCTGCAATTTATGCACACTGTTATAGAATAAGGGGAATCCGCATCTAATTTAGTCACAAGGATTTGCACCAGGGTTTAGTTGGTATAAATCTTCCCATCTAAAGTTAGGTGCAGTTCCCAGCACTAAGCGCAATTCTATAAATGGAGCCTAACTTTCTACACCATTTATAGAATAGCGATTAGTGTCTTTTTTTAATGCTGATTTCTCAGTGCCATTTATAGAATATAGTCCCTAGTGTGTACCCAGAATCAGAGTACCCCTGTACATGAACAATATTTTTAGGTAGGGACCAAGGCTAGGACTGGAATCCTCCAGGAGGTCAAATAAGCAGATTCAGTGTCTCTCCATTCTGTCGACTCTCTCAATGATCAGTACTGTTGTGCTGAGCCAATTGTTAATTCCAAAAAAGTCATGTTAGGCAGAATACAATGTGACAGTGGCAGACAATAGGTGAAGGCAGCAATAAGGTGAAATATATAGAATATCTCTGTGGCTAGATACGCCTAACCCCAAAACAAAAAAAAAAAAAATACAAATGCTTTTATTGCCTTAATCCTAATATTGTGGGTAGCAGGGAATAATTAAGTCGATTTCTTTTAGTAATCACTTACAGTTCCAGTGTTAGCTGCAATGAGACTCAGGGACTCTGAGTCTCAGAAGCAGTTTTTTTTTTTTTTTAAAGAAGATTCCATTGAGATGTTATTGGCTTCTCAGGAACTTTGCATCTTTAGATGGTAAAGTTTCTCTGTCAACCTTCTGGTTGTTCCTGGAGCTCCGCTGGGTAGAATGGAATCCAGGTTGCTTGCTGGAAAAGATACACGGATAGACCAATATCTCCTTCTTCTCAGCTTCTGAAGAGGGATGGTACAGGTTCCCTGTGCCCTCCACTAATCAATAGGGCAGATGCTTAACTGAGTTTCTGACACCTATGTATTCCTGGGTATTCCTTGGCTTTAATCTACTGATTTGGTTAGCACAACAATCAGTCCATATAATTTCTGCTCTATAAGTCTATGACTTAGGCTTGAAGGGTCTCCCTTAACAAATAGGTTCAGAGGCCAGTGAGATCTCAGAAAAGCCAAAGAAAGGGTTTCAAAGTCAATCAAAGTTTTATAGTCAGAGGAGTTTCCTTTTGATACCGTTCCCCCCCCCCCCCCCCCCCAAATGATTAAGAGTCACTTCTAGCTTCTTTGTCTTTCTGGAAGAGGCCAGAATATAGTCAGGTATTGCGCTGCCTACCACTGAGGTTAGGCATGAGGTGGAATTCTATTAGTTAAGGTAGGGGCACTAAGAATCTATGCAGGCACCCATACTGCTAGATTACTTTGCTGCCCTACATTGGCATATCAGCTTCAGAGGCCATGTGGAAGGTTCAGAAGGAGTGTGGAGGAGTGGCCTAGTGATTAGAGCACCAGTCTTGGCATCCAGAGGTGCCTAGGTCAAACCCCCCCCTGCTGCTCCATGTGATCTTGGGCAAGTCACTTAACCCTTCATTGTCTCAGGTACAAAATTAGATTGTGAGTCCTCCAGGGACAGGGAAGTATACCTGAATGTAACTCACCTTGAGCTACTACTGAAAAAGGTATGAGCAGCATCCAAATAAATATATAAGCATCTGAAAATCAGCCATTTTAATGTAGTCAGCTGGGATTTTGTATGTAGGCAGATGAACAGTTAGCAATAGGAGTAAATAGTGAGTATCATGGAAACTTTGTCTTATTCAGGTGAGAAACTGTTCTGGCTTGCCTTAGTGTTGAGCATGCATTGTCCAGGGTTTGTTATTCTTATAGTTATGCCTTCTCACATGCATTTGGCCCTTTAAGTGGGAACTGAATGTGTTTCTTCAGCATGAAATGATGCAAAAATGATTGGCACAAGGCATTTATCACAGTCATCACTTGCAGAAACCACTTGAGCCAGCTGCCAAAGGTGACTTTTCAGAAGCTATATTAAATCTCCTAACAAAGAAGTACTGTATTTTGAGATTACATAAACTGAAAATCTGGAGTCAGAAGGTATGTTCCCTGAAGGACAGCTATGTTGGTTAGACATGAATAATCACTTTAAATGCAGTAAGTAAGAAACCTCTAGAATTTATTTGACATAGAAAATGTTTCTTGCGTACTATATTTATGTATATGAGGTATTAAATTTATCTAACTCTGTCATATCCTCCCCCTCTCACTTCTCCTCTAGGGCAGTGGTTTTCAATCCAGTGATCAGAGACCATCTGGCCGGTCAGGTTTTCAGGATATCCACAATACATATGCCTGAGAAAAATTTACGTATACTGCCTTCTTGGTATGCAAATCTCTTTTATGCATATTCAGTGTGGATATGCTGAACCCCCAACTGGCCAGGTGGTCCCTGAGGATTATGTTGAAAAGCACTCTTCTAGGATATATACATTTATATTCTCAACTTTCATTTCATAAGAAACTATCTTTACTGTGGCCATATATGCTTTCAGCAAACAGCCAAATATTCCAGATGTGATCTCACCAGTGACTTATACAGGGACATTATCATGTGTTTTCTCTGCTAATATACCGTAAGCGTAGCAAGATGTGCTTCAGCAGAGCTCCCAGTCCAGCAACTATATATTTAACTCATCCATATTTAAACAACAGCTGGATGAGCTTTAAAAAAAATACCTATGAAATGTCTTAAAGCAACCAGAAATCTGTGAGAGAACTTGAAAAATGTTCATAGTTGGCAGTGCCAGAACTAAAAGGGCCTTCTCCCAAAGTGTATTAAACTGTTAACATGGGAATTAGCATGCACTAACTGTTAACGCATGGCCACGCTAACAGTTAGTATGACCACTTAACACTTTCAGGGCAATTCTATAAAGTACATGCTAAACAGTTCCATACCAGTTACACACGTAATTCATTACAATACAAGTATATGTGCACATGCATGTGTAAATGCCAAAATTCTGCCTGAGTGCTATTCCATAAATGTGTGTGTGTAGCTTAAACTGAGCAGTGTAGATGGAGAAAACCAAAAGCTTGAACACATGAAAGTCAAACAAAACAGTCACAGGAGTGCAAGAGAATAAACCATCAAGATGATACTGTCTTTTAAAACACGTATATTTATTCTACATTCAATTTAAACAAGTCCCAGTCAAGTGAACTCAACACAAGCCGTGTTTTAACTTAACGACCTTCATCAGGTGTAACCTGCTGAGTCTTTTCTGAATATGAATCTTCGGAGAAAATATTGTGCAAGAAGAATGAACCTTGCGACCAGCATCTGGTGAATTCTTTTTTTTTTAATATCATAAAACCATTGTATAGAAACCGCCAGTGTTCCCACCAACATTATGTGCTCCACTATAAAACAACTCTTTTAAATCAACAGAGGAGAGCTGTCTGAGTTGCAGCAGTGCTCACAGTCCATGCCAGGGTACAAATTATATCGTAGTGATAGGGTGGACTGAACTGGTGGAGGGGCAGCTTTGTATGTTAAGGAGGGTCTTGAATCAAATAGATTAAAAATTCTGCAGGAAACAAAACACATCTTGGAGTCCCTATGGATTGAAATTCCATCTGTAAAGGGGAACACGATATTGATAGGAGTGTACTACCGTCCAACTGGCCAGGATGAACAGACAGATGTAGAAATGTTATCAGAAATTAGGGAGGCTAACAAACTGGGGAACACAATAATAATGGGTAATTTCAATTACCCTGATATTGACTGGGAAAATGTAACATCAGAGCATACTAGGGAGGTAAACTTCCTGGACGAAATCAAGGACTGCTTTATGGAGCAGCTGGTATAGGAGCCAACAAGAGAAGGAAAATTTCTAGACTTAGTCCTTAGTGGAGCGCGTGATCTGGTGCAGGAAGCAATGATGTTGGGGCCGCTTGATCAGATTTGATGTCGGCTTTGGAATAAGTGCACACAGGAAACCCAATACGTTAACATTTATCTTTCAAAAAGGAGACTATGATAAAATGATAAGAACAGACAAAAAAAATCTTAGAGGAGCAGTTGCGAAGGTCAAAAATTTAAATCAGGCGTGGATGCTGTTCAAAAATACCATCCTGGAAGCCCAGGCCAAATATATTCCATATATTAAAAAAGAAGGAAAGAAGACCAAATGACAGCCAGCATGGTTAAAAAGTAGGGTGAAGGAAGCAATTAGAGCTAAAAGAAAATCCTTCTTTTAGCTCTAATAAAAAAATCCTTCAGAAAATGGAAGAAGGATCCTACTGAAAATAATAAGAAACAGTATAAGGAATAGCAAGTCAAATGCAAAGCACTGATAAGGAAGACAAAGAGGGACTTTGAAAAAAAGATTGCGTTGGAGGCAAAAAAACACATAGTAAAAAATGTTTTAGGTATATTAAAAGCAAGAAGCTGGCAAAAGAATCAGTTGAACTGCTAGATGACCGAGAGATAAAGGGGCACTCAGGGAAGACAAAGCCATAGTGGAGAGATTAAATGAATTCTTTGCTTCGGTCTTCAATGAGGAAGATCTGGGAGAGATACCAGCACCAGAAATGATATTCAAAGCTACGAGTCAGAGAAACTGAATGAAATCTCTATAAACCTGGAGGATGCAATGGCACAATTTGACAATCTGAAGAGTAGCAAATTTCCTGGATAGGATGGTATACATCCCAGAGTAGTGAACTGAAAATTTAAATTAAGAGCTATTGTTAGTAATATGTAACTTATCTTTAAAAATCAAGAATGGTACCGGAAGATTGGAGGGTAACACCAATTTTTTTTTTAAATGTTCCAGAGGTGATTCGGGAAATTATAGACTGGTGAGCCTGACATTGGTGCTGGGCAAAATGGTAGAGACTATTATAAAGTACAAAATTACAGAGCATATTCAAAAGAATGGATTGATGAGACAAAGCCAACATGGATTTAGTGAAGGGAAATCTTGCCTCACCAATCTATTACATTTTTTTGAAAGGGTGAACAAACGTGTGGATAAAGGTGAGCCAGTTGATATCATGTACAGTGGGGGAAATAAGTATTTGATCCCTTGCTGATTTTGTAAGTTTGCCCACTGACAAAGACATGAGCAGCCCATAATTGAAGGGTAGGTTATTGGTAACAGTGAGAGATAGCACATCACAAATTAAATCCGGAAAATCACATTGTGGAAAGTATATGAATTTATTTGCATTCTGCAGAGGGAAATAAGTATTTAATCCCTCTGGCAAACAAGACCTAATACTTGGTGGCAAAACCCTTGTTGGAAAGCACAGCGGTCAGACGTCTTCTGTAGTTGATGATGAGGTTTGCACACATGTCAGGAGGAATTTTGGTCCACTCCTCTTTGCAGATCATCTCTAAATCATTAAGAGTTCTGGGCTGTCGCTTGGCAACTCGCAGCTTCAGCTCCCTCCATAAGTTTTCAATGGGATTAAGGTCTGGTGACTGGCTAGGCCACTCCATGACCCTAATGTGCTTCTTCCTGAGCCACTCCTTTGTTGCCTTGGCTGTATGTTTTGGGTCATTGTCGTGCTGGAAGACCCAGCCACGACCCATTTTTAAGGCCCTGGCGGAGGGAAGGAGGTTGTCACTCAGAATTGTACGGTACATGGCCCCATCCATTCTCCCATTGATGCGGTGAAGTAGTCCTGTGCCCTTAGCAGAGAAACACCCCCAAAACATAACATTTCCACCTCCATGCTTGACAGTGGGGACGGTGTTCTTTGGGTCATAGGCAGCATTTCTCTTCCTCCAAACACGGCGAGTTGAGTTCATGCCAAAGAGCTCAATTTTTGTCTCATCTGACCACAGCACCTTCTCCCAATCACTCTCGGCATCATCCAGGTGTTCACTGGCAAACTTCAGACGGGCCGTCACATGTGCCTTCCGGAGCAGGGGGACCTTGCGGGCACTGCAGGATTGCAATCCGTTATGTCGTAATGTGTTACCAATGGTTTTCGTGGTGACAGTGGTCCCAGCTGCCTTGAGATCATTGACAAGTTCCCCCCTTGTAGTTGTAGGCTGATTTCTAACCTTCCTCATGATCAAGGATACCCCACGAGGTGAGATTTTGCGTGGAGCCCCAGATCTTTGTCGATTGACAGTCATTTTGTACTTCTTCCATTTTCTTACTATGGCACCAACAGTTGTCTCCTTCTCGCCCAGCGTCTTACTGATGGTTTTGTAGCCCATTCCAGCCTTGTGCAGGTGTATGATCTTGTCCCTGACATCCTTAGACAGCTCCTTGCTCTTGGCCATTTTGTAGAGGTTAGAGTCTGACTGATTCACTGAGTCTGTGGACAGGTGTCTTTCATACAGGTGACCATTGCCGACAGCTGTCTGTCATGCAGGTAACGAGTTGATTTGGAGCATCTACCTGGTCTGTAGGGGCCAGATCTCTTACTGGTTGGTGGGGGATCAAATACTTATTTCCCTCTGCAGAATGCAAATAAATTCATATACTTTCCACAATGTGATTTTCCGGATTTAATTTGTGATGTGCTATCTCTCACTGTTACCAATAACCTACCCTTCAATTATGGGCTGCTCATGTCTTTGTCAGTGGGCAAACTTACAAAATCAGCAAGGGATCAAATACTTATTTCCCCCACTGTACCTGGATTTTCAAAAGGCATTTGACAAAGTATCTCATGAAAGACTCCAGAAGAAATTGAAGAGTCATGGGACAAGAGGTAGTGTTCTATTGTGGATTAAAAACTGATTAAAAGATAGAAAAAAAAGAGAGTAGGGTTAAATGGTCAGTATTCTCAATGGAGAAGGGTATATAGTGGCGAGCCCCAGGGGTCTATGCTGGGACCCCTGCTTTTTAACATGTTTATAAATGATCTAAAGATGGGAGTAACTAGTAAGGTAATTACATTTGCTGATGACACAAAGTTATTCAAAGTTGTTAAATTGTAAGAGGATTGTGAAAAATTACAAGGGGACTTTCCAAGACTGGGAGACTGTCAGACTGGGCATCCAAATGGCAGATGATGTTTAAAGTAAGCAAGTGCAAAGTTATGCATGTTCGAAAGAGTAATCCGAATTATAGCTACATAATGCAAGGTTCCACATTAGGAGTCACCAACCAGAAAAGGGATCTAGGCATCATCGTTGATGATATGTTGAAACTCTCTGCTCAGTGTGCAGCGGCAGCTAAGAAAGCAAATAGAATGTTAGGTATTATTAGGAAAGGAATGGAAAACAAAAATGAGGATATTATAATGCCTTTGTATTGCTCCATGGTGCTACCACACCTTGAATATTGTCTGCAATTCTGGTCACCACATCTCAAAAAAGATATAATGGAATTAGAAAAGGTAAAGAGAAGGGTGACGAAAATGATAAAGGAGATGGGACAACTTAAAAGACAGCTGAGGGGAGATATGATAGAGGTCTATAAAATAATGAGTGGAGTGGAACAGGTAGATGTGAATCGCTTGTTTACTCTTTCCAAAAATACTAGGATTAGGGGGCACACAATGAAGCTGCAAAGTAGTAATCTTAAAACGAATCAGAAAAAAATATTTCTTCACTCAACGTGTAATTAAACTCTGGAATTTGTTGCCAGAGAATATAGTAAAAGCAGTTAGCTTTGCGGAGTTTTAAAAAAGATTTGGATAGCTTCCTATAAGTCCATAAGCCATTATTAAAATGGACTTAGGGAAAATTCACTGCTTATTTCTAGGTTAAGCAGCATAAAATGTATTGTACTGTTCTGGGTTCTTGCCAGGTACTTGTAACCTGGAGTGGCCACTGTTGGAAACAGGATACTAGGCTTGATGGACCTTCGGTCTGTCCCAGTATGGCTTATGTACTTGTTTTGGGTGAATGGGGATGACCAACAGCTGCGCAGAAGAAAGGGAGACCAACCTAATTGGCTTCAGCTTTTTGACATCTCCTGTTCCAGCTCCCTGCACTGCTGTCATTCACCCCTCCCTTCTTCAATTTTCTGGGCTGCTGGCAGCTATCAGTGAGGTAAACACACTGTCGGCGGCCTCGGAAGCTCTCCTATGTTGCTGTGTCCCACCTAGGTGGGACAGGAAATTGTAGCATAGGGAAAGCTTCTGAGCTACTGAAGGCAGTGTGTTTAACTCACTGACACTGCTGGCGGCCTGGAAAATTGAAGGACAACGATGCAGGAAGCAGGACAACAGTGCAAGAAGCAGTGAAGGACAGTGGTGAAGGGAACAGGAGAGCAGCCAGTAGTGCCTACAACACAGGCATTTGACTGGCCATCAGGTTTGGGTAGCCTGAGGCTGGAATGGGGGGGGGGCTGGGCCCCCAAGGTCTCCCTAGCTCTGCCACTGATATTAATCCTAACGCCCAAAGTTGAGCAAGGATCCAAGTGCTATGCACTATTCTATAAATGGCGCCCAACTCAGAGCGCCATTTATAAAATAGCACTCACCGCTCATTTTTTTCAGTGCCCAAATTTAGACGCCATTTACAGAATCTAGTGCAATGCGCATGTTAGTGCTTAATCTGGTTTAGTAAAAGGACTCCTTATGGTGCCTAATTGCTATTCTATCTATTCTATTAAGCTCACTAGCATGGGACCCTTTACTAGCCTGAGTGCCAAGAGAGGAAAGTTGTATCTGTCTCTGGGGTAATCCTCAGCCACATCATACTGGATAAGAATTCCCCTATATATAGTTAATGCAAAACTTCAACATTAACTGTTGGGGGTGTTCAATCACTTTGGGCAGTGCTGTTGTACAATTAACTCAGAGAAAATTTTGTTTGTGCTTCTTAACTACACAGCCGATAACACGTAATGCAGTTTACTATAACTCTTGAAGGGACGTTAACTACTGTGCATTATCTGTCATGTTAAGAGTTTATCCATTGTAATAATCTCCACATTAACTGTAAGGTACAGTCCCCCTTGAGTCTAAATTCATTCTGTGTCACCAAAATGCTAATTTCTGCATTGACTGTTTAGCACCACACTAACAGCTAATGTGCTGTGTTAACTGATAGTGCACAGTAATTTCCCAGTTTAGTAAGTAGGCCCCTGAAAGTTTTCAAATTGAAGACCTTTGAGAACCAAGCAAATAGAAAAATTCAGGCCCCAATGCTCAGAACCAAATGTGGGAGCTAGAAGCCATTAGCGATGGACTAGCGCCCGCATTTGCTAACGCAGAATACTGAGAGCCAACAAGCGCATGAACCAATGAGATCGCCGGCTCCCAGCACAATGAGCATGCAAATGCATGTCGATGAGCTGATTCCCTATTCCTTCCCAATGCTCAGAGGACAGGGTGCCAAACAAGGGCGCTCTTGCCGCCAAAACCCTACGCCAGCTCAGAGCTGGCATTAGGGTGCCAAACCATGGTCAGAAATAGAAAAGGCAAAGGAACATATGCTGGAGGGATGAAGAAAGAAAGGAAGGCAGGGGGAACAGATAAAGGGAAAAGGAAAAGGAGAGAAAGACAGAGCAGAAAGGGCAACTAAAATGATAGCGGGGATGGGACGACTTCCCTATGAAGAAAGACTAAGGAGGCTAGGGCTTTTCAGCTTGGAGAAGAGACAGCTGAGGGGAGACATGATAGATGTATATAAAATAATGAGTGGAGTGGAACAGGTGGATGTGAAGCATCTGTTCACGTTTTCCAAAAATACTAGGACTAGGGGGCATGCGATGAAACTACAGTGTAGTAAATTTAAAGCAAATCGAAGAAAATGTTTCTTCATCCAACGCATAAATAAACTCTGGAATTCGTTGCTGGAGAATGTGGTGAAGACGGTTAGCTTGACAGAGCTTAAAAAGGGGTTTCCTAAAGGACAAGTCCATAAACCACTACTAAATGGACTTGGGAAAAATCCACAATTCCAGGAATAACATGTATAGAATGTTTGTACGTTTGGGAAGCTTGCCAGGTGCCCTTGGCCTGGATTGGCTGCTGTCGTGGACAGGATGCTGGGCTCGATGGACCCTTGTTCTTTTCCCAGTGTGGCATTACTTATGTACTTATGAAATACTGGGGATAACAGCAGAGCAGCTAGCAACAGAAGAGAGTCTGACCTGGAATGCATAGAAGTTTTTTTCTGAATCGCTGCTATCAGCACCTCTTCCTCCTCCCCTTTGGAGTTTTGGGCATGCACTGAACAGCTGTGCTTAACGCATAAAGACATTGTCTTCCTGCCGAACTCCCTAATGCTGAACGCTATAAGCGCACCTATATTTGCATCTCATTAGCGTTGAACATTAGGGAGTTATTCTGCGCTGATCCAGCGGTATTTCTCAGGCACTGCTCAGTACAGTACTGGAGTTTTGAGCATCTGGGCCTGAGTCATTTCAAATGGGCCTCCTGGCCTAGAACTGAGGGCATCTGTAGAATCTGTTATCTAATTGTTTTTGCAAAGTGCACAATGAATATCTCATCAGATCTGGCAAGGGTCTTTGCAAGTGTCTTTTTTACAACACTAGGGGCAATTTTCATACAGTGCCCATGACTGCAAAGTTCATGGTTACTTTTTACCTATGGACTATGCATCGGTTTTCAACATGAAAGCATATACTATTTTCACTTGCATCTCTACTTTTTCGGACTAAAATAGCACACATACTCTTGAAAACTAACAAAGTATGCATGTTGTTTCAATCCTCATCTTTAACCCATGCCCTGGGAATGCCTCTGCTAATGCAGATTACAGTACATGTTAAAGTAAGGAAATGTTCAAATAGCCCCTTTCTGCAGGAAGAACAATTTACCTGAGTGGAGGAGTAGCCTAGTGGTTAGTGCAGTGGACTTTGACCCTGGGGAACTGACTTCAGTTCCCACTGCAGCTCCTTGTGACTCTGGGCAAGTCACTTAACCCTCCATTGCCCCTGGTACAAAATAAGTACCTGAATATATGTAAACCACTTTGAATGTAGTTGCAAAAACCTCAGAAAGGCAGTATACCTTTCCCTTACCTATGGGAATGGCTTTGAAAATTATTCTCCAAGAGGCTCTTTTACAAAGCTGTGCTAAAAAGTGGCCTTAGCATGCCCTTACACAAGTCTTTCCTGCGCACTAACATCATTTTTAGCGTGGCAGTAAACTGGTCAATTTTTGCATTAATGGCCATGCACTAAGGTTGCCATTTGCACATGGCTGTTAAGATTAGCATGTGAGTCCTTACTGCCACTTATTTTGTAGGTGGTAAGGGCACCAGTCTGTCCATTTGTACCTGTATCAATTTGTGTAGGAGTCTGTGGATGACTCAGTGTTTCTGGATCAATTGCTAAGTATTTTGTCAAATGTTTGTAGAGCACAGGAACTTAGATGAAGAATTTTTGCACAAAATTTGCTACAGTTCTTATTACACTAGCCTCCAACAATGGTTCAACCACACAGGAAATTTCTGAATCCACAGTAAGACAATTCATAATTGTGGCAGTCTTGGATAAATCAATGTACATGATTTAAAGGAAGGGTCAGGGGAAAATTATGATAGCCAGCCTGTTGCAGGCCTGTGTTTATCTGTTCCCAATTAATGATAGGGTGTTGAAAACCCTTTCATTACTATTACGATTTAATCAGTCTGATTTATTGCTGAGTTTCTCATGTTTAGTTGATGTCATGGTTATTTTGAATAACGTAATCTATCACGGACAAAAGAAAAACCCAGAACTTGAATCAGATTACATTAACATGAGCTGAGACAGCTCGCTGTTTTTGTATTAAATGTCAGTGTAAACTACCATCAGATTTCTTGTTTTGTAGATCACGTTCTCCAAATTAGCATTCATCTTTCTACTTTGGAGGCAGGAAGGTCATTAAACATTAATCATATTCTAGAATCAATAACTGTGTGTGGAATCCACCAGTGAAAGTACCTTATATTTTCAACTAAGCCCATCCATATGCTTTAAGTTGGCCTGACAGAGGAAAATAAACTGTAGAACTGTACTAATAGCAGGGCAGTGAACACAACAGCTCTGATTCTGTGCTGTACAGAGTTTACTAGGTTGCTTTAAAGTGCCTGGAAGTGATTACATGTGGTGCTGCTGCATGCAGTTTTTAATTGATTGATTTCATTTTGCGGTCAGAAAAATGACTGTCGAATGCAGCTTATCTGTAATTATGGGTAATCAGAAGCAGATCTCTCCTTTTCGAATGAAGCAATGAGCTGCTAAAGCTGCTGACATTCGGGTGACTCAGGCATTCTGTTGAAGTTGCCTAATAAGTTTAGGTTGAATAACCCAAGGGTGCAATATAGAAAGAGTAGTTTGAGGATAACATTAGATGATTTATTTACACTGCAAGACTTTTATTTTACAGTTTTGTGCTCAGGCAGCTCACAAATGAAACCAAAAAATCAGGTTAAAAAAAACGAAAACAGTTATCAGAAGGCACTCACATAGCACACCTAGAATTTTGTTCGACAACCCCTCTTGTTCAGTAGTTTTATAAACAGTTTGTTACTTTGACATTGAGTTCTTCAGATTTCAAGCTCTCTGGTCTTTTAGCATTTCATATTTTTCTTGGAACTACCGCACTGGCGCCTTTCCCATCAAGGGAAGCAGAGTACAGAGCTTCTTCTGAAAGAGCTGACCAGTGGGAAAAGGAGCAAAGTCATTAAACTGCTAAACTTCGGGATAGGCATACTGAAATAATTAACTTTAGGTTCTGTCTTTTATGTGACTATTTTGCACTTGTTTTCTCATCCTTTCTCTCTACACTTTTTTCTTTTAACCCGGACATTTACACCAGGCTCTGAAGTTCCGTAATGGGCCAAGAGCTGTGAGGGAAAGACTTCAAAGCAAACGAGATGCTGGAAACATGAGAATAGCGACTGTAAGTGAGAAATAAAAAGCAGTGAAGGTTAAAACAATAGTTTAGGATTTTTTTTTTTTTAAAGAAAATCCAGAGAGAGATTGAGAAAGAGCAAAAACGAAAATTTAAAAACAATGAGAAAGGGAAGAGAGGCGCTGTGGACACTAGCCTTACAGACATTGTCTGAGACTGCTTGCACCCTCTAATGAAAGTGACCCTATCCTTGCCCCACTAGAGTAATCATTGATTTAATTTTTACTAAAACAGCCCCTATGTTAACCAGTTAATTGCCAATATTCACTGCTAACAGGTTAATTGGACAAAGATAGGATTGCTATTTATGCTGTCTGGCAAACTTAATTGGTTAAGAGCTGAATATCGGCACTAAACTAGTTAAATGCCAACTCTTCCCCGACTCCACCCCCCCACCCCCCGTACTGCCCACTGAATAGTCGGTTTTGGCTTAGGCAGTTAGTGCTGATATTTAGCAGCACTTTTCAGTTAAGTGGCACTATCTTAATATCAACTGATAGACCCGCACATGCTACTTAACCAGGCATTTCCCACACAAACACACACCAAACTCTCTTCCTACAATTAGAGGCTGACCGAATTTCGGGTTTGGTTTCAGTTATGGTGCCAAAACTTGCACAAAATCCTTTTTCTGTCCAGTTTTGGTCTCGGTCAAAGCTGACCATGTGTTTTCAGCAGTGCTTTTTTTTTGTAGAAAAAAAAGGTGCCGGTACTCATTATGGGCGGGGTCACCACAGATGGCTCGTTCCTATGATAGCCACACCCACATTAGCCACACCCCTTATACCAGCCATGGCGCATATAAACAGATATCATTGAAAATAATATACTAGTATAGGAGAAAATAATAACGTGATTTTTTTTCATTATAAATCATTTCTGTAAGCTGTTACAGCTCTAGTATACCCAGTGCAAAATAAGACAGCCGATGTAAATTCTCAAATTGGACATATTCCAAACACTAAAATGAAAATAAAATGATTTTTTTCTACCTTTGTTGTGTGGTGACTCGCCAGGAAAAAAGGTGCCCCCAACCTTGGGCTTATCTTACAATCTAGGGGTGTAGTGAGGGCAGGAGTAACCCCCAGTTGCTTCTGCCTTGCTGGCTCTGCACTCAAAATGGCTGCTATGACCTCTAGCGGCAATCTCATGAGTCTGCTGCAAGAGGTCATGGCAACCATTTTGAGAGTAGAGCTGGCATTAGAGTTACCATATTTGCAGAGACAATAAAAGAGGACACAAAAATAAAAATGATTGCTACCTTTGCTAAAGAAATATTTAATTATAGAAAATCTGAAAATGGCTTTTAGTTAAAGAACACACAATCAAGCAGTGACTGACTTACAATACAGCAGTAGACGATAATCTACGTTTCAAAAACTTCTGAATTTGAGTCTGAGCCCAAGCATACTTATCAGAACAGCGGATATCCCTCAACAACTTTGGTTGGCTTCTGAGATAGTGTGAAAGACTTTGCATGACATATGCTTAAAGTTGTGCTGCACAAACAAAATTCCTTTGACAGATTCAACAAACAGGGAAACAGAGAGGAGATCAGCAATGCCTTTCTCTCTCTTTAGCATCCCCATGTGTCCAGAATGACTAATAGCCCACAGCTGGTTTCTCTCATTTTGTGGTAGGTGTGTTGGTTATAGGCACATAAAAGAAAAAGAGGATATTTTCCTAAAAATTAAAAAACCTGGAGGACATATCTGAAGAAGTCCAAAAGGACAACATGCCTTCTTAAAAGAGGACATGTGGTAACCCTAGCTGATATGGCCAAGAGCGACTGGGGATCACTCCTGCCTTGACTACACCCTAGACCATCAGGGATTGTTTGGGGGGGGGGGCTACTCTGTATTTTTTTTTTGTATATGTATAATGTAATTGCAAGTTATGCAGTTATGATCTTGCATAGTACTTTTATATGGTAAATAGAGTGCTCCAAATAAATGCTTTTAATACAAAAGTTTAGCAGGAAATTAAGTCTGTAAATTTGGGATAAACTCCTTAGGAATTAGCCTCTCTGTGGAGATATGACATCAGCAGTCACTCCAAATGAGGCGCAAAGTCAGCCATTTTAAAAGCACTGTGACTTTTAGTTTCAGTTTTCAGTAGCTGAGGTCTATGTGTGAAGAGGCTATTTTGCTTAGAGGTTAAATATGGTCTTTCATTATTTAAATTATTGTATATATTCTGTCTCAGATCAGCTTTGGGTGATTCTAAAGAATTTCAAGGCCCTGTTGGGTATGATGAAGATGCAGTATTGTAATCATACTTGTGGTGTACAGAAGCTAGATTCTATGAAAAAGGAAACAGCAGTGATTGTTTTCAAGCACAAGTACTGGTCAGTTACAGTGTTAGTAGGGAAATGATACAATGAAATGAAGTTTATATATTAGAAAGTAATTTGAGAAATGTATTGCTCTTGATTGTAGTTCTTCAGAGCATATAGTCCTCACATTCAGTAACATCAATGTACTTTTTTATTCTGGATTGTGCATTAAGCTGGTATAATGTCTGCAATGTAGACCGGTGTCTGGATTCTTTTACCCTATTTTAGTAAAAATCTATATCATGCTTGGCCTTAGTCAGTTTTATAACTAAATACAAAACTGGAAACATGTCAATGCTACTTGTGCACAGTTTGGGAAAGCATAAAAAGCTGGTAATTATGAATTTTTTTTTTTACATGTTCTCACAAAGTTCTTGTCTCAGAGGATATTTAACCACATCTGCATTGACTTGGGAAACAAACGTGCCAGACTTGTTGGGAAGTCTTTGTTTAAATGGCTCTCCCAGTTGTCAGCCTGTGCTTGCAGATCCTGGGACTACAGGATAATAATCTCCTGTGGTTTTACCAGAGGACTGTGGACTGCAAACTCTGAAAATCCCCAGTAGGCCTCATTGATTCACATTCACAAAACCAAACTTTTGGTTTTGGATTCAGACAAAACCAGACAATACTTTTCAGCTGCAGTTTTGGTTTTGGCTAGAAGTGTTTAGACAAGTTCAGTAGCAGTTTTGAGTTTCGGCCGAAACTGGAAAACAGTTTCAGTTGGCCTCTACCCACAGTACACATTCTTCCCCAACCCTCTCTCAATCATTCTCAACTCTCACCAGCCGCTCCTCCCAGTCAGCCAATCCGTCCAAGCTGAGTCTGCCCCTGATTTGTTAATGCCCCCTGTCATTTTCCAGAGTTTTGCCACAGACACTGCTTCTGTTCTGCTTTCTTCCAGAATCATGTAGCTCTTAGTTGCTAAGACCGGCCCTGCCTGCAGGCGTTCCAGAGGCCCCCACATGTGGGCATGAGCCCAACATATGGGAGCCTCCCCTATACTCCTCCCTTCCCCTGGGTCTCAAGGCAGTCAAAAGAAGCCCTTGGGTGCAAGATCCCCCATTCCCCTGACCTAGTTCCCAAGGATACTGGGGTCGCTATTGTCCAGTGGGATGGGGCTGATGCCCACTCAATCCCACCTCATGCCCTCCAAGCTTCTTAACGTCCACCAAGACCTCTACTTGTAATATTGCAAAACATTTTCCAGATCAAAAATCTTTATACACAGTTAGCTCTTTTTGGCACTTTTGAAATACAGCATTCTTCTATCATTAGAAGAAAACATATCATATTCTACACAGAGAACATTATATGTATCAGCCTCAACAAACAAAAGTCAAGCACTCGTAGGTTAAAGAAATATAAAATTCATAACTTAACATTTTCTACCTGTCAGAAGCATACCTAGCCACTGGGGCGGAGCACCCCCTCTTCCAGGCACATCAACCCCCCACCACTGCTTGCCCTCCCTTCCTCCCTCCCTCCCTCCCTCCATATAAGCAGTAAAGGTGGTGCACTGAGCAGTTGTGTGGCTGTCAGCTCTGCCGATCCCCTGCCTTGGAACAGGAAGTTGATGTCAGAGAGGGCAGGAACAACAGAGTTGACAGTCGTGCGACTGCTCAGTGCACCACTTTTACCACCTGCACCTGAGCTAGACCACACCCATTGCCCCGCCCTTGGTATGCCACTGCTACCTGTCCATCAGTATAGATTATAACAATAAAAGACTTGCCATGGATACAAGAGAAAGCAGTGCAAGGGAACTGTCTAAAAATAATTAAACAGAAAATTCTAGGCCAGTAAGCCCATAACATTTGATTGAAAGAAGGGGGATAGAGACAGACATTTTGATGAAAAGATTATCTGAATTTTTAAAAGACTAAATAAAATGGAGAAAAATGTTCCATAAAACAAAACAGGACAAATGGTAAAAAAAAAAACATTTAATGATGTGGTATATTATTTATATTAAAATTTTTCCTGTGTTTAATATCACAGTCTTAAAATTCACAATGACCACTGATGTGGACTTGATGCAATGAGGGCTAGGGATTGAATCCTTGCTATTTCAGCTCCCAACTGCTCCTCAGTGCTGCAAAGGGGGGAAAAAACTGGCTATTAAGCACTGAGCTACAGTTTCCTCATCAAGGGGGTCTTTTACTAAGGTGCGCTTAAGTTTTTAGCATGCACTAAACATAGGTGCATGCTAAACGTTAGAGACACCAATGTATTCCTTTGGGTGTCTCTAATGTTTAGCGCGCGCGTACCTGACTGATAGCTCCAGATATCATTAAAATGGTGCCAACTTCTGTTCTCTATAGTCACAAATAAAGGATCACGTTGAGCCAGTGGCAATAAATACATATGGAAAATATATCAAAATGGGGGCTTTCTGACTCTACCTGCTAGAGCTTATTACATTCCTAATCTTCATCGCTGGATTAACCCCTTGGAAAGGAGAATGAGGTTTTTTTCCCTCCCCCACTCCGATTAATCTGACAGATTTATGAGAAGTTCCTTTGGAAGAGAAAACAAATAAGCCACCATAGTTGATTCCTCCTCAGATACAGAGTTGAGATATTGTTTTAGAAATCAGGAATCTTTATTTCACAGACATAAGGTGAAGGTCTTCCAGGATGTATTTCCTGTTACACATTATGGGAAAGAAATTGTCTGCAGATGCACCTTTCAAATCTGCTGCAATGTAATATAGAAGTCTTTAAAAGGTACTCCATCCATTGCCCGTCACTGCTACTACATCCTTACATGGCAGGAATTAAAATGAAATGAGGTCTGTCTGGTCCAGTTATTCAATGATGGTGCTGTGAGCTGCTATAGAGAGACACAGATTTGTTTCCCAGGCCCACCTGTTCCTTGAGCCAGTTAAAGCTGTAGATGCTGTGTAAGAAAAGTCCATAGGCCTAGCACAAGAAAATCCCAGCCCTTAAATAGTGATTTATTGTTTGGTTACTAGAGCATATTTATGTCAGATTCTGGTCTACTTTTCTCAGCTAAAGGATTGTAATTACAATTGCATAGCTAGCCAGGAAAGGATTGTAAACATGGTGGAAGTAAAACCCTGCAAGTGTTACATCAAGATGTATGTCCCCCAACTTCTATAAAGTTGCACACCCGATTTAACACTTACTGCACAAAGTTATGCATGCAAATTATAGAATAATATGTCTCCAGCAGACACTTCAAATCCTTATAAAATAAATTTCAAAGAGGTAGGCAATGCTTTCAAACTTTACCACAAACACAATAGAGTCGAACACTTATCTTAAAGAAACATCAATTCCTCAACCAGAAAACATCACTGAAAATCCAGGGGTTTAATGCTCCAACAGTGACCATGTTTCACCTGTACTAACAAGGAGCTGCTGATCCCAAGATATTTGGCCAAATGTACCTGTTCTTTTAAATCAGCCATTGGGATGTACCTCTCTCCCATTGGCACTTTTGACATTTGTTTGTGGTACTTCTTCAGACTCTTCGTTGGTGAACATTACACAAAAGAATTTGTTCAGCATTTCCTCTTGTTCCTTGCTGACATCTACTGTATGTGCATCTCCCCTTCAGTTTTACAAACCTTTCCCACATGTCCTTTCACTAGTATATCTAATAAAAAAAAATCCTGTCAATTAGCTTTATTGCCTTAGCTTATCTTTCCTCTCTTTGTGTTTTTGTTCTCCTGACTACCTTCCTTGCTTTCTTTAACCTTTCCAAATATTTTCCTCATTCTCCTTCTTCTGGCATTCCTTTGATGTACATTCAACTCACTAATGCAAATGGCAATAATATATAAGTATATTTCATAAACACTTAATATACTTCAAAGTATGCATTCATTGCACTATTCTGGTGCTATTATAGTTCTTGGACGTAAATTATGCAATACACCCAGGGAATACTGAAAGCTACTTCAAAGTTTACTCTGTTATGTATTTCTTGCTAGTACATTGTTCCATTTTTTCATCTCAAAAATGTGTTGGATTAGAAGGAATATTACATTTTCATTGCATTCTTGTTCTGCCTATGAAGTTACGATTACAGATGATTTACAAGTTTCCAACTTACTTCTCAGACATAACTTTGCTACCACCTTTGCTTTTCTAACCCAGAAACTGTCATCCTTGATAAATTACTATATTTCCAGTACTTAAGAGAGAATAAAAATTCCTCTGATTTCCTGGGAATTCCTTCTCTCATGGTTAACATTATATCAGTAATTGGCAGCATTGTTCACAGCAATGTGATTTCAGTCTCTGTGATATCTCACAGTATGCACAGTCCTGCCATTTATTTTCAGTTGATCCTCCCATGAAAGACCTCACTGCTTATTTCTTACTAACCATCTTTCATCATAGATCCCTTATGCATGACTTCCATGTTGAGTCAGAGCCGAGATGAAGGGAACGGACAAAAAGAACTCCTTGGAGTGCAGAAAAGCTGAGGCAGATGCCTGAGCAAGCAAATGATCTTGTCCAGCAAGCAGATGAAATTTGGCCAGGCTGATGCTAAAGCTAGGGAATTGATCCACAGGAAAGTTCTAGAAAAAGAAAAGAGCCAGGAGCAATGGAGTAAACAAAGGTTCAGGCAAGTGCGAGGATGAAACAAACAGGAAGAGGAGGCAACAAGACCAGAAGCTGGCAACTCAAACCAGTGGTAAGAGAAGAAAGCAGAGGCAGGGTAGGACACTGAATATTTCAGTCAATGCAGGTTGACTGTTAGTCCAGTCAATTGGACATAAAGAGAACCAATGCAGCTCTGAAGAGAAGTAGTGAACATGCTGAAAAACACGGATCACTAAATTGGTAGTTAGCTCACCATACACTTTTGTCTGTGTAGATGAAAGTTGTTAGTTTGACAGTAGACAGTTCAAATACTCTAATTAAAAAACAACAAATTTATGTCCTATCCTAGTTTTCTAATTCATGTGCTAGTAGCTTTTCTCTCTCTGTTCTGATTGCTAGACCTGGATATGAACTGAAACTTTTTCTCTAATAGCTAGTTCAGTTGTGGTCACACAAGTGGTTTAGTGTGTCACTGTACTGCTATGGATTTACAGCCTGTTTCACTGACACAGACTACTCAATAATTACCATGGATTCTTTTGGATTCGTATTAGATACATGAAACCTTTATTAGAGGTGCTAAAATCTACAATGATTAGCTATATACACACAATGATTAGCTATATAAACAATCATTACATCACTGGTCTTTACATCTAAGCAATGCTAAGAGTTCTTAGACCAGGAAAAGAAGCAATAATACACTATACATATAATCATCACTGGTCCTTACATCATCCAGGCTCTTATCATCAGCTGGGGGGCCTGTTACAGCGAAAGCCAGGAGCTTTTTAGACCAGGAACAAGTCCTCTGTGCAGTACGTACATTACTCACAGATGAGCTCCCAATTTCACTGAAAGAAACTCCCCTTTTTATTAGGCTCAGAACTCATGTTCAGAGCTAAGGAAAATTATAGAATGCTTGAGAATAGGTAAACAAGCCATACTTTGGGAACGTGGTCACATGTTTTCCAAGTCCAGGTGGCCAGGCTAAACTTCCAAAAACAAGAACCATCCTCCCCTTTGCATACCAAATTAATTCTTATCTTCCAACTTGTTTTTGTATTTACAAGGAAAGTTACTTTCGGTCAAAGACAGAAGATTTCAGAGTTCATTATCGATCAAAACAGGGTTGAAAAGCAATCCTTTACATCTTCAATTACAGTCATCCAGCATGAAACGTTCATTGGGTAGGACTAACTGAGTTGCAGCAGCTTCCTTGTTAGTCACAGATTTAACTCATGCTAATAGAACCACTAGGAACATCTTCTTTATGAGGGACCACATCCTAAATGATCAATTCAGATAGGAAACCTACAGAGGGAAGCTGCTATACTGGATTTAGCATGGTGAGACCCAGTTTCATTTGTAGCCTCTAGGTTTTAGGCCTCCTGCAAAAGTTCCTATGAGGACTATGCTGAGAGATCTCTAGGTTTTCTGGAAGTATCACCAAATACTCTACCTAAAGGCCTGAAATTTGAAAATATAATAATGTAGATGAGCTGAGGGTAAACAGTGAAGAGAAAATACTCTTTTTTTCGCACATTGATGGTATTTCCAGCCATATCTGTTTCATTTGCAGGATTAACAATATTTACAAAGTCCACATCAGAGGAAATTCACAATGAACAGAGGCCATCTACTTTTATTATAAAAGAGCAACAAAGTATCTTTCTCAAACTTCTATAGAAGAAACCCTACCAGTGAAAAAAATCAAACACTCAGCAACACTAACCGCCCAATATTTAGGGCTATTTAACTGACCAGGAACGGCTCCTGGCCAGTTAAATAGCCTTAAGCCGGCTAGGCGCTAATATTCAGCACAAGATATCTGGCTATTTCAGCTGAGTATTTGTGCTTAGCATTTAGTCCAGTCACCAGCTAAGTAGCACCAGTATTCATTGGCTGGCCAGCTAAGTTTAGCAGCCAGATAGGCTCACATAAATAGCAGATCTATCTTTAGCCACTATAACTTAGCTGGTCAGCCGATGAACATCAGCTTAACCGTCTATGTGCATAGTGGCCAAAATAAACAGAAATTCAATGCTGGTCACCAGATATGGCATGGCATTGACTTTCTAGGTTCACCACTGACTGCAGGAGGCAGCTCGGCTAACTCCAACGGTCTCTTAAGGACCATCAGAACCCAAGGACTAAAATTCTTACTACCCTGTGCAAAAAAAAGATTCTTTTCTCTTCACTGTTTACTCTCAGCTCATCCGTATTATTATGTTTTCAACTTTCAGGCCTTTAGGTAAAGTATCTGGTGAAACTTTCAAAAAACCTAGAGATCTCTCGGTTGGTAATAAGTATAGTCGTCATAGGGGCTTTTGTAGGAGGTCTAAAATCTAGAAGCTACAAATTAAACTGGAACTCACCATGCTGAAACCAGTATACCAGTTTCTCCCTGTAGATTTCTCACAGTAACAAAGTTTGGTGTCCATTAGGCATCTCACCGCACACTTGGAAGTAGTGCCTCCGTTTTGCTTAATCAATATAATAGGCACCAAGTGGAGGGGGTGGATTAACAGATATCAAGTCTTTATCACTATGCCCAATAGTTGTCCTGCATCAACATAAACCCCACACACTTATGGAAACTTTGGAAACACTGACATTTTTAAATGTAGTCACATTATCCCATAACTTAAACTTTGCCATTATAGTAAACTTGAGTATGATCTGCTACTTCACTGTTCTGCTACTTCACTCCCAGAATGATTAGCAGGCAGTTTAAATCCAATACTGTAAGCATACATTACCCAGATGCAGTCTCAGTTCTTAAGCAAATCTTCTTTAATGAAGTAACTTGAATGAGGAGAAAATGACACTATGTTGCTTGACAGGCAGTGTAGATTCTGCTACCAGTCTCAACCAGAGTACCCTGCAATTAGGGGAACTGGGAGAGCTGAGAGACTATACTGACCAGCAATAGCAGGTTATGGGTGATAGATGTAGAGGTTGTAAAGGTAAATTGTAGAGGGTAAACAGTAAAGGGTAAATAGACATGATGGAAATACAGCCAGAGGGCTGCACCTGATGTGATGTACAAGAGAGAGCTGAGAGAAGGAAGGGTGGGGACAGAACAAGCCCAGCATGCTAGAAGGCAAGCAACCAATAGGAAACCTCCCATAAACCACAGGGAACTGTGCATGTGCACTGAAGGAGCCCATCAGAGACAGCTACAAAATTATATAGAATCTGTAGTCCAAGGGTACACTTTCTTCTCTCAAAGGTACAATCACTATATACTGATACAGGCAATGTAATCTGAAATAATCAATGTCTAACATATGCACACAAACAGG
This sequence comes from Microcaecilia unicolor, assembly GCF_901765095.1. Taxonomy (NCBI): domain Eukaryota; kingdom Metazoa; phylum Chordata; class Amphibia; order Gymnophiona; family Siphonopidae; genus Microcaecilia; species Microcaecilia unicolor. The sequence goes on along the minus strand of NC_044033.1, from coordinate 65,064,970 downwards.
CAACCTGCCTCCATGCAAATGGAGGCAGAACACTCCCCACCTGGTATTGTTAGATACTGCTATTTAACTCCACAAACTATAAACATAAGCATACAAAAGTCCATTTATATCTGGATCTTAAACTTGACAACTCCTTGCTTGTCTCTGGTTCACTGTTGCTCTGGCAACTTTTCTTTTTCAGTCTCACAGGAGCTGAAACGAGAGACAGACAACACAAACAAACAACACAAAGAAAAGAAAAAGTATCTCTGAGTCTCTGGAGTGGACAGTGGTAAGACTGAATGAAGTATGAGCAGATAGCGAGGCAGAAAAATAAATGAAGGAAAGCTGAAAGGAAAAGATCAAACTCAAAGATGGATATAGGAAAGAAAGTGAAGAAGATAGGAAGGGCAAGAAGAAGTGGCAGATGGACTTGGGATCTTGTAAAGAAAGTTAAGTAAAAACAGAGGAAAGGAGAAACTAGAGACTGTGACAAACATGATTGGAAAAAATAAAACAACCAGACAACATAGGTAGAAAGAATTTTATTCTTAATCAGTGAACGGAAAATGTCAATCTTACAGTAAATTTACACTAGTTTATATTTTGCAGAGTGCAGGGTGCTGTTTCTATTTCTCTGGTGTTGCACTGCCTGCAGAGTGTGGTTTCTTGGAGTTTAAATTTAATTTTTTTCTCTACTGTGATAAAGTCACCTCCAGGATAGTTGGGTTAAGGCAGTTTCAGTCTGAAATACAAGTCCCAGAAGGCATTGCAGACAAGGAGCCAAACGGGGAGATGGAAAACCCAGAATGGGCTCCTAGCTGCACTAAGGGAGGACATGGGTGTAAGCTAACAGGAAGTGTAGATTGGCTGCCACTAGGGGGTAAGAAAGCTAGGAAACCCTGTGTGCAGGAGCTCCTCATTAGGCTAATGCTCAACTCAGCTGGTATGGGTGTGTAGAGAAGCTAATGAGTGGAGAATGATTGGTTGTGAAGGCAGAAGCCAGGGATTGATTAGGCAGGTGGGAAGGAGTCCCAGGAGAGCAGCAGTGGAGAGCAGCAGGAGAGAGAGGCATTTGCAGGCTGAAAACCCTTGGGCAGGGAGGTCCCTAAAGTACTGAAGCAGGCTGAAATTCCTTGGGTGAGAGGAAGTCCCAAAAGTATTGAATTCACTGTGAAGCGGATGCAGGGGAAAACCCTTGGGTAGAAGGAGTCCCTAAAATATTGAACTCTCCTGAAGTTAAAGAGGATAGAAGGTAGAAAATGCGGCTGGGTGACTGAACTGTGATGATGAACTGAAAGAACTGTTTGTCTTGGGAATTGAATTACTGTTTATTGTGCATTGGATAAAGAGCCCAGCCTGGAGCCTGTAAGCATGTATTGAACCCTGGTATGTGCTATGCTGCTATTGGAACTGTGTACTAGAAACCTGTATGGAATAAAAGTTCTTAAGATTGAAGTTACTGGTGGACATCTGTTTCTTCACTGTACCGGGAGCCTGTGGCTGGAGGAGATTATTCTATCCTTGGCTGCACAAGAGAGGTACCTGGTTACACTACGTATCATATTTTAACTTTGCGCTCACTTCTTCTGTACCTGGCAAGGGTCTATTTGTGTTCAGTGTTTGTGACTTAGGCCAGGTACTGCATGGAGTTTCTATATAAGCATCTGTAATATTAATTCTTCAGTTTCTCAATAGGCATATTGATGTTCTAGGTCTCACTGCAATATTTACTGTGTTATGTTTTCCTAGGTAGGGTCCTTGTTGTATATTACGTCTGAAGTTAGTGGTGTTATGGTAAAGTAGATTAGCTCTGTAGGTCCTGAGTGATTTTTGTAGGCTTTGGGGCTTATTTTCAAAGCACTTAGCCTCCCAAAGTTCCATAGAAACGTATGGAACTTTGGGAGGCTAAGTTCTTTGAAAATATGCCGTATTATAGGTACCTCACAACATTCTTGGGACTGGAGAGGGTCTATGTTTTTACTGAGATTACACCAAAATCAACTTTTTTTATATATGGTGAGTTCCTGGAGAAATGCCCTTTTTCTGATTTGCATCCATTTTTTGGTGGAGGAGCTAAAGGGGGTTTCTGTGGATGCAAAAAATTATGCTTAAATTACCAGCTTAATAGTCCAGTGTGCAGTGTTAGGGGTTTGTATTTTTTACATTAGTTTTCTAAGGCTACATATTTATGCCAATGTTTACTAAGCGGCGCTATGAGCGCATTAGTGTTTTTAACGTGCATAGATGGATTACGTGCATTAAACGCCAATGCACCCATAGAAATGTATAGGCATGTTGGCGTTTAATGTGCCTTAAATTTACAGGTGCATTAAAAACGCCAACGCACCTTAGTAAACATACCTCTTAAACTGCTACTTCAAAGGTATTTACCTGTTTTATTAATACAGCTTAATAAGGTGTTTATGTCATAAAGTAAGTTGAAGGATATGTACCACTGTGGTAATTATTTTGCAGAATACCGTGACATGTGTTGAGAGGTTGATCAGACTCAAGTATACTATAATGGCAAAGTTTAAGTTATGGGATAATGTGACTACATTTAAAAATGTCAGTGTTTCCAAAGTTTCCATAAGTGTGTGGGGGGTTTATATTGATGCAGGACAACTATTGGGCATAGTGTTTTCTTCAAAATCCATCAAATGCACTCTAAGGCATTACTTAGGAGTACACCAAGAACTACTCACACTTAAATGCCACTTTATGTTAAGTCTGGGGATCCCCTAAAATGCTAGGGCTGGCTGCGCCACTGCTCCACACCCAAATAACCTCCTCTAGACTTCATACTAGTTAGCCAGATCCAGCTTGGGTTCCTCTCCCTTTCCCCAGTCACCATATCAATAAAGCAGGACATGACTGTGAAAGCAGGAGTCTGCTACTGAATGTTGCAGACTTGGCAGGTCTGGTTATGTAAGATTACATTACATTATATTGCAATGTATTTCTATACCGCTGAAACCTCCAGGTTCTTAGCAGTTTACAATAATTTTTAAAAAATCAAGACAATCTTTATTTATATTAAAACCAAAACAATCTTATTAGAAAGCTTAAATTAAACACATTTCTTAAAAAGATAGGTTTATATATTTTCCTTAAATAAGGAAGAAGATGACTGAGCAGTGAAACAAGAATAGAAATCACTCCAAAACCTTGCTGCTTGAAATGCAAGAAGTTTATCAAATAATTTATATCCCCTTAATAGAGGGAGAAACAAAAAGTGAGTTATTACGAGATCTTCTATCCCTAGTTTTAGGCGTAAATTCTAGATGACCTATTATATAAGTTGGATATAACAAAAGAGAGGGAACGAAGTACAAACTAAAGTCCAAAAAAAAAAAAAACAGCACCACGGGCCTTTAAAAATGGAACACAGTTCTTTAATGAATGAGCCTTGACAAAAAGACCCGACACGGGCCGTGTTTCGGTGACTAGCACCTGCGTCAGGGGTCACAGTGATGACGTGGAAAACTTGGGGAATAACTCGAATATATTCCTCTACAATATATTATTCCTTACCCCACGTCTCATGTAGTAAAAGCTACAAAGCACCAAGGCACTTTCACTTTCTGTATCCAAATGGCCGCTGTCGTGGACAGGATGCTGGGCTCGATGGACCCTTGGTCTTTTCCCAGTGTGGCATTACTTATGTACTTAAAAGGAAAAAAAGCACTCTTAGTCAATGCATTAAGTTGAGAATCAAGAGACAAGTTTTGGTCAACATAAACCTACAATATCATAGTTACAGAATAGCGCTTAAAGTGGAATATTGCACATACAGGCATATGTGGTAGCATTCTAAACATTTACATGCAAAATTAGTGTATAAACGTTAACACCTCCATGGCCGCTTTGAAATATTGCATTTGCTTTCTTTCTCTTATTATTGTTTACTATTGTAAACTGCATATCTAGCAAGAGGTATGGTAAATCAAGGAATAAACTAAGCACAACTCAACTAAGGGGTCCTTTTACTAAGGTGCGCTGAAAAATGGCCTGCGGTAGTGTAAGCGCGTATTTTGGGCACACGCAGAATCATTTTTCAGCGTACCGGCAAAAAAAATGCCTTTTTTAAAATTTTTGCCGAAAATGGGTGTGTGACAAAAATGAAAATTGCCGAATGTCCATTTTGAGTCTGAGACCTTACCGCCAGCCATTGATCTAGTGGTAAAATCTCATGCGGTAACCGGGCAGTAATGACCTACGTGCAAAATGCCACTTGGCACGTATCCAAAAATAAAAATTATTTTTTGGATGCGCATATCGGAATGCGTGCCAAAAATGAAATTACTGCAAGAACCACATGGTAGCCGGGCAGTAACTCCATTTTGGCACACGTTGGACACATGTAGACGCTTGCACAGCTTAGTAAAAGGGCCCCTAAGGTTCCAGAGAGCCTTCATATTAAAGTCAGAGAAAAATAAAACCCAAACAGTGCATACAGGACAGATAAACAGCAGCAAACAGACAGACATCTACTACCCATCATCACTACTAAAGTGCTACCAAGCATATTCAGACACATATAAAAGAGACAGTCTCTGTTCCATAGAGTTTGTGTACAATCTAATGTGAATCACAATGCTTGGATGGGATAGATGTGGAAATGTTGATAGAAATACAGGAGGGAAGCTATGACTTTTGAGAGATGCAGGAGGACCACCAGCAGCATCAGTGGAGAGAACAGTCTCAGATCCCCTGTAGTCTACCAGCCAAGCTAAAGAGAGATTTTTTTTTATATGAGAGAACCAACAGCTGTAGAGCCCAGTAAAAATGTGAAAGAGCAGTCCTCTGCTCCTATCTCCCCGGAGCTGCAAAAGTAGGCAAAGGAGGTGCAGAGAAGGAAGCAAAGACCAACAGCAGATAAAGCCTTCTCCAACAGAGGACAGTAGGAGCAGCAGCACCCTGTTCCCTGCTGTATATTGAACAGGTTTTGGCAGATACAGCAATCAAAAACAAACTCTTCACCAAAAACAATCAGATGCTACTGACTACTAATACTCAGAAATATTGGAAGGAAAAAGCCTCAAAGCCCTGCCAAAAAATTTTTTTTGAGAAACTCACTGGCTTAATGAGCAATAATACCATAGGCAATTGTTTTTTAAACCCTTCCAAATAATTTCTCATTTTAAATGTGCACAGCAAAGCAAACTTATCTGTGCATAATAATTCAAGATTAGAATGAGGTCCCACCGACAGTTTGTTTTTTTTCAAGGATTTCAGAATCCTCAGATATTGAAAGTTTTATAGCAGAGGAGGGACTGGGAAATCCAGTTGTTAGTGTGGTTAAGCACCAGTGTGAGGAATGGAAGTGAGAAAAGCAGGGTCAAGAGCTATTTTCAGTTATTTTATCTTCTAGTCCACCTTTAACCCCAGTACCATCAGCATCAACAGCTCCTGTAAAACATCAGATGTGTGAAGACATTTTAAAGTACTTGAGGATCAATGTTATGCAGAACGCATTTACTTTTGGAAGGCTATTCATAGAGGAAAGGTAATGAGCCATCCTTTGAACAACACCCTTTCCAGCTATGTCAAAGGTAGGCTGTTTATGCTAGAAGAGGGTATTTTATCCTGCACTGCAAAAAGCAGCAGCACTAGGAAACCTACAGAAAAAAAGGACATTTGTTTCCAGCCTCTTCCCCTGTGAGTTGGCCTGGGGATGGCACAAGCAAGTCAATGTGAAGTACATAGAATGCTCTTGGCATCACTGTCCCAGGGCAAATGGTCAGTAGCATCAAATGTAGTGGCATAGTACATCAGGGAATTGATTGGCCCAGATGATCAACCCCTATAGGTAGTTGACAGCATGGGGCTTAAGAGGCTCCTGCATCTGTTGGCCCCTTGTAGTAAGAAGGAGATCCTAACCCACTAAAGCCTATTGTATCATCAGTGCTGTGACTGGATGCAGGCACATTTGGTCAAGGCAGAGGATAGTAGCCTGCATATCCCCAGCTACATCTGGACCAGTCAGAAGGCTACATATGCCTATATCTAGTGGTAAGGAGTCAAGGAATAGACTGCAACGTGTATTCCATCACTGTCCATATTTCATCAAGTTAGGACTGCCTCTGAGATGCTAGTGTTGAAAGCAGAGTATAAGAAAGTTAGATCTCAAAGCAAGTCACTCGTTGAGCCAGGCATTGAGTTTACTGACTGAACTCTTCACCTCTTTTGTGACGCCAGGTTAACATTTGTAAACCTTTTGTTATTGCACATTGATAAACTTTTCTTTGGACTGATAAATCTCTTTATAACTGTCATTCCTCTAGGATAAACAATCCCAACTGGCTATTTTTTTTATCATGCAGTTTGACATTTATGTCAATATTTTGGTGCATTTTCTAGAAATATAGGATTACAAATGGAAGATGTAAATGGCCTGATCACATTTCAGATAGAAAGAAAATATTGTTAAGACTGAAAAGTGAGAAATTAATTCAGCAATGTGGACTCGCTGTAAGAGTTAAAGTAAGCTCTATGATCTGGGCTTGGAAAAAAAACAAAGTTTATGTGAGACATTTGCTTTATTTATTTATTTGCTGCATTTGTATCTCACATTTTCTCACCTATTTGTAGGCTAAATGTGGCTTACAATGTTCCTTCATGGCATTTGCTACTCCAGAGTAAAAAGGTACAGTTGATAATAAATTTTGAACATGGATGACGTAATAGATTATGTGAATAACATAATGGATTGCCATTACAAAGTAAAAGAGACAATTGCCATTATCTAAAGAATATTGATGACCTGGTAGATTAAACAGATAGGTTAATAGAACGTCATTTCAGAGTATAGATGCCATTTGCATACTACAGAGAATATAGATGATCTACAAGAGCTAAACAATAAGCATAGGGAGAAAACATTTTGGATATCAAGTAAGAGGTGATGTATTAAGTTCCTATTATGGGTCAATATGGTATGCCTTGTTGAAGAGATAAGTCTTCAGTGATTTTCGAAAGTTAATTAGATTGTAGATTATTTTCAGGTCCATTGGCAATGCATTCCACAGCTGCGTGCTCATATAAGAGAAGCTAGATGCATGTGTTAGTTTGTATTGTAGTCCTCTACAACTGGGGAAGTGAAGATTTAGGAATGTGCATGCTGATCTTTTAGCATTTCTGGATGGCAAGTCAATAAGGTCTGTCATATATGCCGGAGCATCTCCGTGGATGATTTTGTGTACCAGAGTACAGACCTTAAACGTAATATGTTATTTAAGTGGAAGCCAGTGTAACTTTTCTCTTAGGGGTTTGGCGCGTTCATATTTTGTTTTACCGAATATAAGTCTGGTAGTTGTGTTTGGGGCTGTTTGAAGTTTCTTGATGATTTGCTCTTTACATGCCAACATATAGTGCATTGCAGTAGTCTACATGACTTAGCACCATTGACTGTACCAGGTTAAGAAAGATGTTTCTTGGGAAGAAAGGTTTTGCTCTTTTTAGTTTCCACATAGAGTGGAACATCTTCCTTGTTGTGTTTTTCACGTGGTTTTCAAGTGCGAGATTCTGCTCAAAGGTAACTTCAAGAATTTTCAGGGTGTCTGACACGGGAAGGGAGAAGTTTGGTGTGGTTATAGTGGTGAATTTACTTGTGTTATGTTGAGATGTGAGTATGAGACACTGTGTTTTTTCTGCATTAAGGTTTAATTGAAATGCATCCGCCCACGAGTGCATGATTTGGAAGCTGTAGTTGATGACATTAGTGATTTCCTTTAGGTCAAGTTTGAACAAAATGTAGATTGTGACATCATCGCCGTATATGTAAGGGTTAAGGCCTTGATTGGATAGCGATTTAGTCAGGGGTATCATCATTAGGTTAAAGATGGTTGGTGAGAGTGGAGATCCTTGGGGCCCACAGCATTCAGGTGTGCATGAAGTTGACATACTGGAATTAGATTTCACCTGGTATGCTCTTGTGGTTAAAAAAAACCTCTGAACCAGTTAAGCACGTTACCTCCAACTCCGAAGTATTCTAGGATGTTTAATAATATTTTATGGCTAACCATGTCGAATGCACTGAACATGTCGAATTGTAGTAGAAGTATGTTGTTTCCTGTTGCAATTGTTTGTTTAAATTTGGTGAGAAGAGTAGTTAGAATTGTTTCGGTGCTGTGATTAGTCCGGAATCCTGATTGTGATTCATGAAGAATTGAGAATTTATTTAAGTAGTTGGTGAGTTGCTTGGTCACCATACTTTCCATTAATTTGGTTACCAGAGGGATAGATGCTACTGGGCGATAGTTGGTTAAGTCACTTGTATTTTTCTTTGGGTCCTTAGGTATGGGGGTGAGTAGAATGTTTCCTTTATCTTTGGGGAAGAGTCCATTTTGTAGCATATAGTTCAAATGCATCGTGAGGTCTTGTGTAAATTGTTGAGGCCAAGTTTTATAAGGTTATTAGGGCATATTTCTAGTTTGCATTGAGATTTGGTGAGCCTTTTGATCTGGGAGAAAGAAGATGAAAAGAGCAATTTATAACCAACCACATACTGATCCCTCTGAATTGATTACATTAGTTATATTATCATTATTGGTCCTTATATTTTACTGCCTTTTATTATGTTATGTAAATCATTCTACAGACCTGTCTTCCTTATTTCTTACACAGTAATATGTTAAATTTAAAAGCCTATTACTCTGTTCATAATTATACCTTTTGCAATATAATGTAAGCCACATTGAGCCTGCAAATGTGGAGTACAAATGTAGCAAATAAATAAATATTTTACAGACCTGCAGCTTGGATAATGTAGATTAAGGTAGGATCGAGCAGTCACCGATGCATTTCTTGAAGGTAGATCTATCAAATCTGACATATAGGCAGGGGCCTCCCCATATAGTATCTTGTGAGTCAATGAGCAGATTTTGAAGGTAATACGGTCTGCAATGGAGAGCCAGTGTAGGTTAAAACGAAGAGGTTGAGCATGATCAAAGCGTGATTTGCCTAGTATTAGCCTTGCAGCCGTGCTTTGTGCAGTCTTTTTCAGAATGGAATTGCGACAACCAGAATAAATTCTACTGCAGTAATCAATATGTGATAGGACCAACCAGTGAGTAAGGGTTTGGAAGAGCTCCCTGGTGAGATATGCTCCCTCAACCAAAAACTACAATAATTTTTAGCACACGGTTAGCGCATCTATTCTGGAATTACCGCAGGACGCCTGAGCACATCCTGCCATAAACCATTTCAAGCTGCAATAAACCCATGCTAGAGTTTACCGCAGCTTAGTCATGTATAGTTAAGCCCTGGAACTCAGTGCCAGAGGATGTGATAGAAACAGTTAATGTAACTGGGTTTAAAAAAAGGTTTGGGCAAATTCCTAGAGGAAAAGCCTATAATTTATTAGTAAGGTAGACATGGGGAAAGCCACCACATGCAATCTTGCCACTTTTTGGGACTATCAGGTACTTGTGTCCTGGATTGCCTACTGTTGAAAACAAGATATTGGGATAGCTGGATCCTTGATCTGACCCAGTACGGCAACTCTTATGTTCTTATGAATATTTTAAAACACAATGCCAGCATGTAAATGAAATGCCAACCATGGATTTTAAATATTGACCCATGTGTTTCTTACCTAGTTATTAGATGTTAGCCATTGTTATTTTATATTCTAAGGCAAAATAAGCCAGAAAATAGTTTTTTTCCACATACGATTATATCTGTTCATGTCCTTAAATTGATAAAATAGATTATAGTTTGCAAATGAAGTGTTAATTTCTCTTGCTTTTGCAAGTTTCTTTTTCCTCTCATTTAAAATGTTTCCAGAAGTTAACTTTTTTTCAGTGCTAAAAATATAACTCATGCAATGTATACTAATGCTGTGAAAAATGGTATATTAGGTTTGGAACCCATTAAGCTCATCAAAGGGCAAATTTAAAGACCAGGCATACACAATTTTCCACAAAAATTAATATAGGAACCTGTCCTATTTTTCCCTAATGAAGCATTAGGTTTTGAATAGAGCTTGTATTGAGTTTTCACACAGCCCAACCCTGTGGCCTGGAACACTCTAGATTAGAACTTTAACGATTATTTTGGAAAAATATGGCAGCCAAATATTCAACCTTTAAAATATTATGTATGAATGTTTTTCTTTTCTTAAATGTCATAGGAAATTATGAAAAAAAAAAAGTTTTGCTTCAGCAAGATCATTTTTTATAGCGTTTCATACTACTGGATTCCATTAATCGAAACCCTGACAAGTGTACATGAGCTCTGGGAAGGTCCTTATTAGAGCTGTTCCAAAGTTCAGTTCCATAAATAGCTGAAGAGGTGGTTATTTTAGTCCTGCTCCTCTAACTTTGCTTTCTATTATTACAAGCAGATCAGATACATATGCTGAGGTATGACTACTTGCAGATTTTTTTTTTTGGGGGGGGGGGGGAGGCCCATATAAAAATGTATATATTCCAATATGCCCCAATCATTAGGGGTGTTTATATATTGAAGACTGTGCAACACAAATTTTATTGCCTCTAACTGAATTGAAATTTCACTGGCAGTATACCCAACACTTCCTATACTTCGTTCTTTGTCAAAAGGATGAGGTGCATGAAGTATTGTAAATATGGGTGACTTAATTCAAACATTGTACTTACATCTGATTGAGCCAATATGTCTGAAAATCCTTTGGAGGTCAATTAAGTTTAAGATTTTTCTGCTGTAGTAAAAAGACCAGACACACTAGTGTACATTTTAATACATATTTTCAGTATAACCCTTGGTGTAAAGTAAATAACTCCCCCCCCCCCCCCCCCCCCCCCCCCCCGGTTTACTAAGCTGTGTTAGCGGCTGCCATGCGGCAAGGCTGATGCACCCATACAAAATGAATGGGCTGTGTCGGCATTAGTGTGTGGCAGATGAGGCTTAGTAAACAGGGGAGAAGTCTAATAATATATTCTAATAATCTAAATGGTTATTATTATAGAGAGATTTGAGGTGAAAAGCTATGGATCTGCATTACCTGAGATTACAAAGAAAAAAAGAGTTCCAAGGTGAAGGAATTCAACTGTAACAATAAGATGTTAGGCAAAAAATTTAAAGGTGTATAAAACAATTTCCATAGGGCTGGCCAAGATTTCCGTGTGGAAATTTGAAGCATATTCTATAAAATACGCTTAATTTAGGCATACTGTATAGAATAAGCCGAGCATCGGGCCACATGACTAAATTTATTTTTGGTCAATTGTGCCAAGTAAAACCTGGTGTAAATCCCAATGCCTAAATTAGGCGAAGATCGGGTGGACTGGCGCTCAGTGTATTCTATAAACCATGTGGAAATTTTGGCTTATTCTATAACGTATGCAAAATTAAACCATACTTTATAGAATACGCCTAATCAAATTTCATTTTGGTGCTGAATTATTTAGGCATAATATATAGAATCTAGTCCTAATTCCACTCCCTACTTTCAGTGCAGAAATGGCACAGAAACACAGCTGAAAAGGCATATTGGCGTGAAAATACACCTCCGCGCCCAGTTATTGGATAGCAACTGCAAAGAGGAAATTCCCATGGGAGGAGCATGGGTTGATCAAGTGTGTTCTGGAAAATTACGCACAGCATTACAGAATACCGCAGATGCACGCTCAACTTGCATGCCAGGATTTATACTTGGTTTCAGTTGATCTAAGTCCTCATACCCAACAGTAGGTTCGGAATTCAGCGGCCAAAGCTATGCAATAAAGAGCACTCATCCCAAAGCACCCTTTATACGATAGCGCTGGGTGCCAATTTTTTTCAGCATCATATTTGGACACTGTTTATTGACTCAAGCCCTATCCCTAATTCTATATGGAGGGGCATAATTGAACAAAAACGTCTATCTCCATGGACTTTTATCTCCGAGAACGAGTCCGTGAAGGGTCGGACCGAACCGTATTTTCGGAAAAAATAGACGTCCATGTTTTATTCGACAATTTGTGAGCTGGGCGTTTTTGTTTTTCAGTGATAATGGAAAATGAAAGCGCCCAGCGCAAAAACGAATAAATCCAAGGCATTTGTTCGTGGGAGGGGCCAGGAGTCGTAGTGCACTGGTCCCCCTCACATGCCAGGACACCCTAGGGGGCACTTTTACCAAAACAAAAAAAAGGTAAAACAGCTCCCAGGTGCATAGCAGCCTTCCCTTGGGTGTTGAGCCCCCCCCAAATCCCCCTCAAAACCCACCGCCCACAAGTCTACACCATTACTATAGCCCTAAGGGGTGAAGGGGGGCACCTACATGTGGGTACAGTGGGTTTGGGGGGCGGTTTGGAGGGCTCCCATTTACCAGCACAAGTGTAACAGGTGGGGGGGAGGGGATGGGCCTGGGTCCACCTGCCTGAAGTCCACTGCACCCCCTAATAACTGCTCCAGTGACCAGCATATTGCTGCCAGGGAGGTGGGTATGACATTTGAGGGTGAACATAAAAAGTTGTGAAACGGCATATTTTGTGGTGGGAGGGGGTTTGTGACCACTGGGGGAGTCAGGGGAGGTCATCCCCGATTCCCTCCAGTGGTCATCTGGTCATTTAGGGCACTTTTTGGGGCCTTATTCGTGGAAAAACAGGGTCCAGGAAAAGTGCCCTAAATTCTCGCTAAAAACGCTTATTTTTTTTCCATTATCGGCGAAAGGCCCCCATCTCTGATCGCCCGATAACCACGCCCCAGTTCCGCCTTCACCACGCCTTCGACACGCCCCCATCAACTTTGTCCGCATCTGCGACGGAGTGCAGTTGAAAACGTCCAAATTGGGCTTTCGATTATACCGCTTTATTCGTTTTTGTGAGATAAACGTCTATCTCCCGATTTGGGTCGCAATATAGGCGTTTTTCTTTTTCAATTATAAGCTGGATGGTGTGCCAAGCATTCCACGCCAGAATCCAAGCATATTCTATAACAGCACATGTAACCTGATTGGCTAAACAAGCCAATCAGTGTTGTTAACAGCACTTAACAAGCAATAATGAGCACTAATTGACAATAATTAAAATTTACACACAGATCACTCAGTGTATTCTGTAATGTGTTGCACCTAAATTTTAATGTACTTAGGCAAAAAGGGGCATGATTTTGGGCGGGGAAATGGGCATAATAAAATTTACATGCTCTGTTATAGAATATGGCCCTCTGCGCCTAAATCTACATGCCGAGATTTATGCTATGTTTTCATTGGTGCAAATGGAGGCTCATAGATTTAGGCATTAGGATATCAACAAAACATATTCTATATACCACACCTAAATCTAGGCACTGCTTATAGAACACACTTATGCGGAAATGTTTTCCGTATGGATTTCTTTAGATGCCATATATAGAATCCCTTATATGTGTAAATAGCACTACATTCACATAGAATGTGTGATTTTGCTACACATTTAAGTGGTGCCACTTACATGTACAAATGGCAGATTTTGCAAAGCAACATGTTGCAAGGAAGCTGATGAAAGAGACATACCACAAACCTCAAACATTTAGCACAGGATTGAGGTTTTAAATGCCAGAGAGGTGGGTATAGTCCACTCATGAATTATTCCTCTAAAACCAGGTCCAAACTAGAAGCTAGTTGCAAATGCAATGCAATGCTAGTTGTAAATGCAAAAGGGGAGATTTTCTAAAATAAATATTGGACAAAAGTGGATTATTCTAATCAAGATTTTGGAAAGTTGACATGGGTGATGATAAGCTGTGATACAAAAAATGTTACCAATAATATAGGCTGAAAAATCATAAGTCCTGTGGAAAATGCTGTTCTGAAAATTATAGTAATCGGATAAATGTAATTGTAAAATCAATATCCTCATTCTTCTAAATAGGGTATTGCACCTCCAGATGAAATATATGAAAGGATCCTTTCAAGACCCTCATTGGCCAACTATGCTCATGCATTCAGGACCATACCAACTCTGTGTAGAAAGGATATGTGTACTATTTGGTTACACACACCCCTTCTGGGATGGCTGCAATAGTTCTCTTTGCTCCTATATAATTCAGAAACCCCTAGAGAGAGAGTATGTATGGAGGGGAAGGGGTGATAGGGTGTAGAGTTCGGTGTCTTTTGCTTAGAATGACTTGTAGTTTGTCCTGTTGTGACATCATTTTTTCAATATTGCTTAATGACCTCTCCTATTGCCAAGCAATATATTATTCAGTTCTGAAACAAGAAGCTCTTACTAACTACCCTGTAGATTCTGTTTCTGTTTACACTTTCAGTTTCTTCACCCCTAAATATGAAGAATTTAAATACTTGTTCTGCCTGCTGGCCCACAGTACATATCAGGGAGCACACGCAGACTTCCTCTTCTTCAGCACTCAGCTTAGCGACAATTCTGTGCTCAAAGATATGCTGCCTCCAGCACGGCAGTTCCTCAGGCCTGCTGAAGTCAAAGGTCTGTGGTGGATGGAACTTAGCCATTGATGCGATGGGGGGAGGTCCCCATTATTCAGGAACCTTTGCATTCTCAGAAGCTGCTTCAGCAATTCTGACAGCATGCCTTGCAATCAGTGAGTAATCTTTATTTTGAACAGAACACAGATGGGAGGTGCCTGGCCTTGTTGCCTTTAACTTAATTATTCTACCTCCCCCCCCCCCCCCCCCCCAATACAAGACTATGCTAGAACATTCAATTCCACCTTTTTTATGGTCCCTATAAAGAGACACATTCCACCTAGTGAATATATTTCATACTGCATTTCATTTAAGGTCCTACTTACAACAGAGGTGACTTGCATGGAGGAAAAAAAACAAACTTGAATAAGCACAAAGAGGTCTGCTGGATCTTTTCTACAACAACCTCACTAAACTTTGTGGTTATGGGATTTTGCAAAATTTGGAAATAAGCCATACAACGGGGCCTAAGTGTTGGTTTCAGTACTGATCTTTTAGTTGAACTTGACAAGGTCTGAAATAGCTGATCAGCAGAGGTGGTGGAAGCCATCAAACAGTTTTTGAGTGGAGGAGTGGCCTAGTGGTTAGGGTGGTGGACTTTGGTCCTGTGGAACTGAGGAACTGAGTTTGATTCCCACTTCAGGCACAGGCAGCTCCTTGTGACTCTGGGCAAGTCACTTAACCCTCCATTGCCCCATGTAAGCCGCATTGAGCCTGCCATGAGTGGGAAAGCGCGGGGTACAAATGTAACAAACACAAAACATACTTAGAACTATGTAGCATAGTGGTAAGAAAGGGACTGAGAAGTCAGAGAAGAGTTGGTGTTCATTTGCATATGGGAATGTATATAAAAATTATCCAAAGTAGAAAAAACTCAACAGGGCAGACTGAATGGGTTATGTCAAGCTTGTCCAATTTCAGTGTTTGAGGGCCACAAACAGACCAGGGTTTCAAGATATCCCTAATGAATATGTGTAAATTACCTAATGAGTTTTAAATGTAAAAACTGAATACTTCTTATTAATCCAATACTTCAAGTAGCAGTCCTCTCTCTCAAAGCTACTAGTATAAACAATTCTTTATTATAACTTTCTTTACCATTATTACCACTATCAAAACTTATACATTTATGCGCTTCCGGCTTATCCTGCGTGCTTACCAATCAGCTTATCCTACTCACTAGCTAACCATCGATTTAGAGACATTTCGATTTAAGGACTTTGGACTAAGAATAGAGAACTATATGTTGAGGAAAATACTGTGTTAATGAATATGTACTAAACAATGTGGTAATGTCAGTGGGTGAAGGTGGTGCAGAAGGGTTCAGTCTATCACGGTATGAATGAATCGGTGATTAGCTAGTGAGTGGTAGTGGTAAAAAAGTTATAATAAAGAATTGTTTATACTAGTAGCTTTGAGAGAGAGGGGACTGCTACTTAATGAATATGTGTGAGAAAGATATACATGCCCACAATCTCCACTGTATGGAAATCTATTTCATGCAAATTAAGGATATCCTGAAAACCTGGCCTATTTGCGGCTCTTAAGGACTAAACTTGGACAAGCCTGGGCTATGTTGGTCTTTATCTGACCGAATAAAAGCAATTCACTCTGCACCCTAAAATCTTATATTTATTTTATTCACTTATTTATTACTGTTACTTGTTATACCACTGTTGATGCTCTGGAGTGTGTATTACTATAGTTTAAAATACTACTAATAAAAATAAGCCTATACAGTAGCATAGGTTGTAGTAGAGGAAGAAGGGTATATTAAATATGTTAGGGGCTCTTTTACTAAGCTGCTTTATGTGCTAACATACTTAAAATGGTGTACCGTGGGACACACTCAGGAATCCCATGGTAACTGACAAATTAAAGGGTGCTAACCGCACCCTAAAATATAATTTAAATTTTTTTTTTGAGGAGGCATGTCAGGGGGGATAGAGAGCGGGTGTTCCTGTGCTAATCAGGTAGTACAGCTACGTTACCGCCTGCTGACTGGTTAGCGCAGGAATACCACGTGAACCTTTACTACTTACAAAATGGGTGGCGGTAAGTGTTCACGTGGCAACATTCTTTAATGGCTGTGTGCTAATGGTAATCCAAAGCACAAAGAAAGGAGGTCCAAGGCCTCAGAAATATGTAACAACAAATCAAAAAAAGTGAAGCAACAAAGAAATGAGGATTCCAGGAGTGTGGCTAAATGCTTTTAATTCTATCAAGTATTCCAATTACCTAGTGTGTACTGGACTCAACACAGCCGGGTTTCAACATATGTACCTGAGTCAGGCAAAATGCTGTCAGATTGATTCTGCAAGTGGTACTTCTTCGGTTTTCTCACACAAGCGCCATCTTCAAATCAATGCTCAAAGCCCACCTCTTCAATGTCGCCTTCGGCACCTAATCACTACACCTCTTCTCAGGAAATCTTAACTACCCCAACTTGACATTTCGTCCTTTAGATTGTAAGCTCTTCTGAGCAGGGACCGTCCTTAATTGTTAATTTGTACAGCGCTGCGTAACACTAGTAGCGCTCTAGAAATGTTAAGTCGTAGTAGTAGTAGTAGTAAGTGCTGGATGGTTTATTGCCATATATTACACATATTCTGACTTCCATTGCATCGTTGGATGTGACAGGTACTTTTGACTCCTGACACAGGCACATATATGCCAAAACACAGCTGTGTCAAGTCCAGTACACACTAGGTGATTGTTGCCTCACTTTTTTTGGTTTGCTGTGGGCTAGTGGCAACATTAACGCAATGGCCATTAATACAAAAAAAAATGAAAATTGGCCATTTGGGGCCAGATTCTATATATGGTGCTTAAAAATCCACATAGAAACATTTCTGCCAAAGGATATACTATAAGCGGCGCCTAGATTTAGGCATGAAATATAGAATACGCTTAGTCAATGTCATAGCGCCTAAAACTGCGTGCATCCATTTACACTAATAAAAATGTGGTGTAAATCCCTTGTGGAAATAGGAAATTACATCAGAGGAGGGCGGGATACAGCGAGGGAAGGCCCGCCCGGGGCGACATGCCGCTTTCACACAGAAGGCGCTGCGCTGACGATTTCGAGATTTTTTTTTAATGAAGGGGGTCAAATGGCAGACAGAAGGGAGTTGAAGGAAGGAAGGTGGAGACTGGGGACTGCGGCACCGGCGGCCTGGGAGGAGGAGAGGGCGAGAGACTCCGGCGCCGGGCCCTCCTTGGAGTCCCAGGCCCGGGGAATTTTGTCCCCCTGCCCCCCCCCCCCTCTCGGCGGCCCTGGTGCTCAATAGACTTCTGTTGGTTAATAGTATTTGACATTCTTTGTCATAGGATTTGATTGTATCACATAATGCCTCATTTCATGCAATAGCATTAACACTGTATAGTTTAAGGAAAGGGAAAGGGAATGAGCACTTACCAACATCTATTTTGTAGGCCATAAGGGCTCACGTACTAATCATGCACTAAGCAACTATGGCCCTATTTAGCATTGTAGTAAGGGGGCTTGCGGTAGCTTTGGCATGTGTTTTTGATGCACGCCAAGGCCCCCTTTTACTGCAGTAGGTAAAAGCTGTTTTTTTTTCTTGTAAAGAAAATGACTCCGCACTAATCACAGGGTTTGGAGCACAGCCATGGCCAAGGGGAGCCCTTACCATCACCTTTTTAGGTGATGGTAAGGGCTCCTGTGCTAACCTGGTAGTAACCGGGCAGTGCTCTAATCTCAGATTTAGACAGTCACTTTAGGGCCCATACTGAGAGCACTCAGTTTATTTATTAGTCATCTATGTGGAACCGTGTCAAAGGCTTTGCTAAAATCTAAATACACCACATCCAGTGCTCTCCTTTGATCCAACTTTCTGGTCACCCAGACACAACCTGCCTCTAGTGAAACCATGTTGCCTTGGGTTCTGTAATCCATTAGATTCCAAAAACTTTACTATTCTCTGTTTTAAAAGCATTTCCATTAATTTACTTACCACAGAAGTCAGACTTACTGGCCTGTAATTCCTAACCTCTTCTTTACTTCTGCTTCTGTGGAGAGGGACCACATCTGCTCTTCTCTAGTCCTCCGGGACCAGTCCTGACTCTAGAGAAGCATTGAAAGGTCAGTAGAACTTGTTTATTTTTCTTTTCTAATTATTTACAAACTTCCCTAAGATCTTTCAGTACCTTCAGATTTATGCCATCCGGCCCCATCACTTTTTCCACCTTTAGTTTAGCCAGCTCCTCACAAACACAGTCCTCTAAAATGTATTCAAGGACTACCACCCATCTATTCCTATTTGTGTTTGCCTTCTGTGGTTCTGCTCTCGGCCCTTCAGCTGTGAACATAGAGCAGAAATATTTGTTAAGCAATTCTGCCTTATCTTTATCAGCTTCTATATATTCCTCCCCTTCACCTTTGAGTGTCACAATGCCACTTCTGCATTTCCTCCTATCACTAACATATCTAAAAAATGTCTTGCCCCCCCCCCCCCCCCCCCCCCCCATTTTAACGTATTGGATATTTTTTCTTTCATTTGAATTTTTGTTCTCCTGACTACTCTACCAGCTTCTCTTAGCTTTCCCAAATATTGTCACCTGTCTTCCTCTTTCTGCAATCTCTTGTAGTTTATAAAGGCTAATCTCTTTTTTCCTTACCTTTTCAGCTATCAGTTTTGAGAACCAAAACAGCCTCCTTTTCCTCTTACTTTTATTTACTTTCCTTACAAAAAGGTTTGTTGCCCTTAAAATAGCTCCTTTCAGTTTTGCCCACTGCTTTCCATCTTCTTTCAGACGTTCCTTGACGTAATTCCTTGATTTAATCCTCTATATGAACAAAGTTAGTTTTTTGTGTTTTTTTTAAAGTCTAGAACCTTCACTTTTAAATGAACCCTCTCCACACCTATCTTAACATTATACTACACCATCTGGTGATCACTGGATGCCAGATGATCACTTACTATAACATCAGAAGCACTCTCCCCTTTAGTAAGTGCTAAGTCCAGTATGGCTCCATCCTGCATGGGTTCCACTACCAACTATTGGAATAGTTCCCCCTGTAGAGAATCCAGGATCTCCCTGCTTCTAAAAAAAAAAAAAAAAACCTGCAATAGAGATACCCCAGTCAACACATAGCTATATTTTGGATGTCTTCAATTAAATCTCGGTCCATTTCTTCTGTCTGTGACGGAGGCCTGTATATCACACCAATGTAAATAAATGTACCATTACCTCTTTTCAGATTGACGTCTTCCTTACCCTGCAGGTCCTATAATTGTGTGGCTTTAATATTATCTTTAACATATAATGCAATTTCTTCTCCCTTTCTTCCTACCCTGTCCACTTTTTAGTGCAGCATTGTAAAAGGACCTCTTAGAAAGGCATTTTGAAAAGGATATTCAAATCAGATGTCCAGGTTGGGATGTCTCAAGTTTCACTAGTATCTTAGAACCAGATGTGTTATTGTAAAGCCTGTTCTAAAATATATAGGGGTCTTTTTACTAAGGTGCGCTGATAGATTTAGTACATGCTAATGATTAGTGCGTAATAAATGATAAGAAGCCCACTATATTCCTATGGGTGTCTTATCATTTAGTGTATGCTAATCGTTAGAGTGTGGTAAATCTTTAGTACACCTTAGTAAAAGGACCCCATAGTGAAATGGACATTTATGCACTGGCTACATGTGGCAGGAACATCTATTATAGAAATATCAACAGGTCAAAGTGGGCACATAAACATTTATGTTGTGGAATAATACTACTACTACTACTTGACATTTCTAAAGCGCTACTAGGGTTACGCAGCGCTGTACAATTTAACATAGAAGGACAGTCCCTGCTCAAAGGAGCTTACAATCTAAAGGACAAATGTACAGTCAGTCAAATAGGGGCAGTCTAGATTTCCTGAAAGGTATAAAGGTTAGGTGCCGAAAGCAACATTGAAGAGGTGGGCTTTGAGCAAGGATTTGAAGATGGGTAGGGAGGGGGCTTGGCATAAGGGCTCAGGAAGTTTATTCCAAGCAATGTAAATGAATATGTGCCCGAACATAAAGGTTTAAGTCCGTCATTTTAGTAATTAAATGTTTATTTTGCCTGAAGCAGTCACATAATTCAATATCCCTATCCATTTCCACATTCAGTGATGACATCAACCACAGGGGATAGGGGTGGGGGGCTTAAGATGCCCTATAGTGCATTTGGTAGGTCACTTGCTTACTGCACCCTCAACCTGAGGTCAAATCCCAAACTGGAATTTCTGTCAGGTAGCCAGCCCCTTGCGAATCAGCCATTCATCTATTTTTGGTTGTTAAATAAAGTACACAATCTTAGCCAAGGGGTAAATATGACTGGGGAAGGCAACAGCAAACCATCCCACTAATGGTCTACAAAGAAACTGTCACACAACTGGCAGCTCCCATATGTCATTTGTGATGGTACTTGCATACAGGGGACTATCTTTACCCTTTACGTCCCTTAATTCCTCCTATGGGTGCTGCTCAATAGGAGCACTTTTCTGAAATCTAGATGTTCTAGGTAACAAGTGTACATCCCAATGTTGATCTGTAAGAGCACAGACACTCATTCCCCTTCTGAAATGGGGAATATACATCTATAATTTTGGCACCTGAATCCTGCTCAAAATGTCTAGACCATGACCCCAGGCCATTTGCATATTTCTGTCTTCTATACTCCCAGGTATAAACTCCGCCCCTCCCTACTCACCTCCTTCCAGGGAGGGTTTCATGCTCTTAAGGTGGCCCAGGCTATTAGAGGGACTTTTTTTAAGGGACAGGGGCAGTGTTCTGTTGATCCCTCACAGATGTGTATTCTGGTTTTGCATAATTTGGATGTGCATGTTTATGTAACATATATGTCTAAGTGCTGCCACTTTATGTACATCTAAAATACAAATGACCACTTCTAAAATAAACACCTTAACACATATTAATCCATAAGTTAATGCATGTTAAATCAATTTATTATGCACTAAATTTTTTAAGGCATACTAATGAATCACATCTGCACTAATGAATGCGCATCCCTACTGGGGGAAATAGAATGGCACAACAAAATTGTGAAAGGAAGAATCACTGGAAGTGCATTAGCACATTCTATCAATTGGTTTATTTATTAAAATTGTATGCAGTTAGTACATATTAAAAAGTATATTGTTTATGTAATATGTCTTAGTTGGGCCTACTTCTTTTTAGCTCCTTTTCTCAAAGAACACTTACAGTTTACACAGGTAGGGGTCGTTTTTATGTCCAATAGGTCTTAGAATATGGCAAAGTGTGGTTCGTTGTGCTTTTAATAATATAGTACTTTTATTTTAGAGGTTTGGCCTTTCTATTCATTGTACTCTATATGAAGATCAAATTTTGGGAAGTCTCAGCAGATAATTGGCACCAAGCGGTTCATTTTTGTTCTTTTACTTTAATACATATTGCATAAACACGTATTTTATATTCTATATTTTGTATTTGGAGGGAAAGGGTTAAAACACTTTAAGGTATTTTTGAAGATCTGTGATGATTTCAGCCTAATTAGGAGGAAGAGATGTCACCAGACTAGGGCTGTGGCTGTAGGCAAGGAACCACCTTATGTCCAAGCTCATGAGAAGATAGAATAGCCATACTGGGTCAGACCAATGGTCCATCTATCCCAGTATCCTGTTTCCAACAGTGGCCAATCCAGGTCACAAGTACCTGGCAAAAATCCAAATAGTAGCAATACTCCATGGTACCAATCCCAGGGCAAGCAGTGGCTTCCCCATGTCTGCCTCAATAGCAGACTATGGACTTTTCCTCCAGGAACTTGTCCAAATCCTTTTTAAACCCAGATATGCTAACTGCTATTAATACAACTTCCAGCTATGAGTTCCAGAGCTTAACTATTCGTTGAGTGAAAGAATATTTCCTCCTATTTGTTTTAAATATATTTCCATGTAACTTCACTGAGTGTCCCCTAGTCTTCGTACTTTTTGAAAGAGTAAAAAATCAACTCACTTCTACTTATTCTACACCACTCAGGATTTTGTAGACCTTTTAGGATCAATACTTCGACACACTTGAATCTCAACCTACATTTGACATATTCAGCAAAGATGTTATATTAAATAGCACAGAGTAATTTCAAAATGAAATCCATATGCATTGTAAATGGGCCCGCTGTTCCAGTATGTGGGGGGAAGGAAGTCTCCTCCCCACGAATAACCAGATCTCCACAAATTGCCACCAGTGGATACTTTCAAATATTCTTTTATCTGTTTTCCAAGTTAATGACAAACACTTCAGTCCAGAGCCCTGGGTTAGGGCTTCTCCAGACAGGGCTGTTCTGCCTCTCTTAGGGTACAAGCCAGCAACACAAAGTCTCTGCCCTTTCTTGAAGGGCTGCAATAGTCCCTTTGAAAATCCCTCCTTTTCAAAGTCAGTAGCAAAATCAGTGCTTGCCTCCAAGCAGGATTTCCCCCTCCTGCCCAAACAAGATTTTCAGTTTCACCATAGTCTTTCCACAATAATCAGGGTGCAGCTTGGGGAACCAGGCTTGTAACTCTTCCAGCCACCTCCCCCACAGCCGAGGTTTCCCCCCACAGCAAACAGGTCTAACCAAAAGAAAACAGACTTCTTTCTTAAAGCAGGTTTTAAATCAAAATAACTTCCAAACAACATAGATTTTCACCTTCAGGTACTGCCTTCCTCCCATTCCATCCTGCTTTCTTCTCCCTGCTCAGCCTGATTAACTCCCTCTTCCACCCAATCCATCCAATCCTCCTCCTGCTTCTCACCCCACCCTTCCCTATTACAGGTGGGCGGTATGATATACTGATTGCGGGTCCAGGGGAACTGGGCTTCTTCCTTCTCCCTCCCTCTTGTGGTCAGAGACGGTAGATGGCCAGCTTGCCTATCCCCTGGGCTCCCCCTACTGGGAGATGTAGTTTAGGGTTTTGCTGCTTCATTTCGTACATCTGGGCTGTAGCCTTGTCACAGCATATATCACCAGGCCCACCCCTGGGGTAGAACAAGCACTGAGGACTCAGCAAGGTTACTTTACAGATGATCACCACTTACAAATAGAGGAGAGTTGAGTGCAGCAGCCACAGAATTTATGGAGAATGACATCTAGTAGCTACACAGATACACATAGGTACAAATCTCTACCCACCCACAGGAAAGGCAGAAACACACACACACAATGTTGGAAAGAATTGCATGAGTCATGCTCACATGCTTTCTTCACTTGTTCTGTTATGATATAGTAACGAACAATCTCTTCAAAAGTTTTTTGTTGCTGCTGTTTTGGTGCCTGAGCTCATCTAATGAATATATCTAGTAAACAATTCAGTTTAACTCATATTTCATGTTTGGAAAATGTGGTCACTGAATATTCCTGTCATGTGTCCACCATTATGCAGAGTAAACCAAGAGACTGGAACACAAGAGGGCGATTCTATAAAGTGCATCAAAAGTTAGGCAGAAAATCCAAGCTGGGTTCTGGTGTTGGACACCAGAAACACTACCAAAGCTTGAAGTTCATCCTATGTGATTGATTTTGAGCTTTTAATGGTCCCCTCCTCCACCCCCCCCCCCCCCCACACACACACACACACAAAATCCGAGCATGGGAGGGGGAGACAGAGAACACAAAAAATAAAATGGCTGCTACTTTTGCTAAAGAAATATTTAATGGTAGCAAATGTGTAAATGGCTTTTAGTTAATTAACACAAAAAAATAGAGTATGTTTATGTTTATAATTATCTGAAATTTGCAGTCCATTCCCATTCCCACTCATTACAAGTAAAAGTACTGCCAATTGTACTTAAGTACTGTAATGAAGTACAAGTACTTTCTAACTACCCATCTCTGTGATTTGTGGACACTGATTCATGCATTTATAATTTTCTAAATAGATTATTGTAGCACATTGAGCACACAGATAAGTTTTTGTGGTATCTGTAATTGGATCAAAATGCAGCAGCAGTGTTATTGGACTACAGAATGTGGGCTCCTGGTAGCACAGCCAGAGAGACAAGGCTAATGAAGACCAGAGAGAGAGGACATTCCCTTTTTCTGTTCTGCTGTTCTGAAATTCACTAGTAAAGACATGGAGAAGGACTATATAGTTTTCTGTCATCTAGCTAAAACATGACTGGAAAACGATCATTTGCCATATTTTTGGTAATCATTTTTGATCAGTCTTTGCCACTGAAACCATTCTCTTTTATGAACACTGTAGGGTGTTGTCTGATTCTGTATGTGTTGGCTGGACTGCGACATGGTATATGGAGGAGATGGATTGCAAGCTGTTATAACGAAGAAAGGTTTGGCCGGTTCGTCATGTTATAAATTAGGGTGTTGTTGTGGTATGGCATGGCATAGAATTTGTGACAGAATTGTGAATTATTGCTAATCCTTTGTGGAATTTGGAAAGGCAGGCTACTCAGGTGGTCTGTGCCTTCTTGTTTAAATCACAGATGGTTAGGAAGCTGTGCCCTTCTTTGGTTTTTAATTCTTTTCATATGGTTATTCATGCTTTAGTTTTGTCTCACTTGGATTACTGCAATGGCTGGGGCACTAGTCTTCACTTAAGACGGCTGCACAGGCTCCAGATGGTGCAAAATGTGATAGACAAGCTGGTGTTTGGTTAATCTAAATTTACTCTCTGTCTACTCCTCTGCTTCACCAGCTGCTCATAACTTTACCAATTCCAGTTGAAGTTTTTAATCCTTCTGGGTGCTGAGAGACAATGAGGTTCACTACTTAAGTGAAAAATTAGAACACTGCCGGTGTTCAAATCGAGGCTGTCTGTTGTTGCTCCTTCCTTTCAATTTGTAAAGAAAGATAGAATATGTTCCAGAACTTGAGAAAGTAGTAGCTCCCACTTTCTGGAATAAATCAGAAGACATTAGACAGAAGCTTAATTATCTCAGGTTCTGGAAAAAAATAAGAATGAGTCTTTATTCATGCAAGATATTTGAAGATTTAACTTTGAGAACTCCCATGGAATTATATGCAGTTTCTATTTGTTCATTCTTTCTTGCTGTGTTTTGCAGTTTTAAAATGTTTGTGTTTCTATTTGGTCTGTGTTATTGTTGATTGCATATTTTGTTTTTATTTTTTATGCTGTGTTTATGTTTGTTTTACTGTGTTAGATTTGTACACCATTTGGGTGGTCTCTGGCTGAGGGCAGAAAGATGTTTCAGAAATCTTTTAAATAAATAAATGGAGAGGAAGGATTGTTCTTTGTTACAAAGAGATATAGCTGTGTGATTTATTATTTCATAAATTAGGTTACTGCTGAGGGGCTTTAATGACCAGACTAGGTACATAGCAACATGGATATAAAATAGGGAAACATCTCTAGGTAGTTATGAATAATGGCTGATGGCATCGGGATTCTATCACTGGTACTACTAAGCTAGAAGCCAATAAGAGCAAAAAAAACTGCTAAGTTAAGAAAATTGTAAGATACATCACCAATGATCAAACAATAATCTGGAGGAACCAAGAAACCACCAAAAAACTAAGGAATCAGAAGGCACCGATATACCAAATGAGGAAGTTTATTTATCAAAAAACAAAACTCAACGCAGCTATGTTTCGACATCTTCCTGCATCAGGGACATTGTACAAATCAGGTGTAAATATCTGTTTGCCAGAAGTCAAAACGAACCTGCTTTTTGTAAAAAAAAAAATAGATTCTCAAAAACAACATAAATTCATGTCTTATGAGCAAATGCTGCCTTCTGATTCCATAGGAAGTCAGAACCCGATGTGCAAAGCTTACTATGCTGGCAATGACTGATTTAGACTGGTTGTAGACAGTGCAGTGCACACATTATTTAGTGTCTAATTGACAGAAGGGTTCAGCATCTTTTTTACTGTTTGCAGAAGCAGCTACTGATAATCCTATTCAAATGTATTACAAAGAGTTCATTAGTATTAAGATGAGCATTCCGAGAGATGCATAGATGTTTCCATGCACCACACAGAAATTAACACCTACCTTTAACATCCAAACTTTTGCGGCAGGTCTGGAGCTCTCATTGTTTGGGGAACAGTCTGCTTGTACTATACAGTGCAAACAGACTAGAACCCTGCCCCCAAAACATCTGGACCCCCCTGCCCCACCCCCCCAAACTCAAAGGCATATCTGGTGGTCCAGGGGACTCCTCCTATCCCCCACAGCAAACAAAACATCCCTCATGGTCCAGTGGACTCCCTCTTGAGTACCCTCCCACAAATAAAAAACCTCAATGGTGGTCCAGTGAATCCCACCCCTCCACATACCTTGAGTGTTAGAGGCAGGAAGAGAGGAGCAATGCCTACTGCCTCTGGGCCCACCCTTGTCATAACAGCGATGCTGATCCCCTGCCTGATGAATCCTAGGATGAACTGGGAAGGGCTAAGCACCATAAGGAGGGGGTTTTTTTTCCCTTTAAATGATACTTAGCCCCTCCCAGTGCATCCCAGAATGTATCGTGCAGGGGCTGGACACCAACATTTTGATAAGGGAAGGTACAGAGGCGGAGAGAGAGTAGACATTGCTGCTGCCCTCCTGCCTCCAACTATCAAAGGTATGTGGAGGGGTGAGGGTCACCAGACCAACACAGAGGCTTTAGGGTTGCAAGGGATCTCAAGAAGGGGTCCACTGGACCACCAGGGGGTTTTTGATTCTGGGGGGTGGCATGGGGTCGGGAGGGGGTCTGCTGGACCACCAGGGAGGTTTTAAATGTTGTGGGAGGTCAGGGGGTCCACCGGACCACCAAGGATGTTTTAAAGATTTTGGGAGGCCAGGGATCCACTGAACAACCATGGATGTTTTGGTTGTTGGGGGAGCGGGAGGAATCCAATCATCCCTGAACATACACAGCTCATGGCCTCTGGAACCTCCAAGGACACCTCCATCTCTTTTCACTGGGGATACACCGACTGCCTGGGTCCACACCTGTCCTCAGCTCTTCCCTTGGCTTCACCTTTCCACCAGTGGTATTCAACTGCCAAGGGTAGCAGGGATTCTCTGACATCCTTATCATCCGGTGGTTGTTCAACAGTCAAGTCCCATCTGGGAAAATGCCATTTGTGATATCCCCCTTCTCACTCAGGGTGACCTGGTTCTCAATATGCAGATCAAATGCAAATTAGTGTGCTACCCCTTCTCGCTCAGGGTGACCTGGTTCCCACTAAGCAAATTAAACAGGTCTCACCAACTGCATATTTCTCAGGCAACTCTTTATTCCAGCCCTTGGGCACACTTCTTCTAGCTTAATACTTTATGCTTTCATAGGTCTTCACACTGAGCCACCCCACACAGATACATGGGCTCAGTACTAGCTTCAATACTTTGGGGACTCCCAACCCCAGGCTCTGCAGCCTGCTTCTCTCAGTACTGGGACACACAGTCCCCCCCTTCTTTGGACACACAGTCCTTCCTTCTTTGAACACACAGTTCCTATAAATACTGAGGACACACAGTCCAACACTAATGCTTTAGGGACTTCTTACCCCAGGATTTTCAGCCTGCTTCTCTCCTTTGGACACACAGTCCACCACAAGTCCATAGGGTTAGCAAGTATCTTCCAGGGGGATCTCTCTTCTTCTGCTGCCAGCTCACCTCTCTCCCTTTCACAACTCAGGTGGTATATAAAATGGCTAATAGCTAAACAGGACCCAGCCCATAACCTCCTGCACCTGTTGCCACCCCCAGGACTCTCCCCGGTCCTAGCAACCTCTTACTTCTCACAATATATATATATATATATATATATATATATATATATATATATATATATATATATATATATATATATATATATATATATATATATATATCTTTAAAATACACTGAACCTAGAGTTGCAGTGTATGTGAGCCGCTGAGGGCCTTTTAAAGTATTTCATACTTGCTGTAAATTGGAGTATGGGAACATTTACTCACACCATTTCTCTGATTTATTGAATGTGGGATGGAAAGCATAGGAATTACAAATTATACGTTCTTTTTGCTGGGAGAGTTAGATAGTTATAACCTTCTACAATTTAAAGGAAACAAAGACTCTCGAGAGAATTGCTATAAAGACTATGACAAAACCTTAAATTTCATACTTACCTATTGCGCTAATCTGAAGAAGTACCTAGAGAAAAAAAATATATCCACAAAGCACCATTGCTTGAAAAATAGAGTTACTTTAACCATAATTTAATGAATACATTTTTGTTTAAATATAAGTTATGATTATACCCAATATAATATTTATCTGACACATTTGTATAGAGTTCTAATTGTTTGGGATGTGGTAACCTGAAAAGAAATAGAGAATATGGTTTAACACAATAAGAATGTTATGTTAAGAGAAAAATATATACACTGATATAAAATAAATCTTATTTGATTTTGCTTATGAACTCATTTACTTGACTGAGTTTTTTAAATTTCGATTAACTTTCCCCTCCTAATTTAGAATTGGGAAGGCGGGGTTAGTGTATAATACTTTAACCTTTTTTCCCTCATTCTGATATGGTATACCTGAGGTAATGTCTGAGGTATTGTAGGGTATACTTTTATCCTTGAGGGTGGGGTTACATTAGATTTGGATTTAGCTCATGCCTTTTTCAGTTGTAGCTCAATGCGAGTTATATTCAGGTAGAGAAGGTATTTTCCTTGGGATGATATATGTTAATGTTTTCATTGACATTTGAGCTTAATAAGATAGGGAACTCTGTTATTAGACAGGCTCAATAATTCCCTTGAATATTTACATTGTATAACTCCAAATATGTCAATCTTGGATCACTAATTGAGGACTTGAGTGTACTTATTCAAATTCAGGATTACCTTTATTCAATTTTATGTTAATATTTTCCTGATGAGGTACCTTTTCTGTTCAAGTGTAATACTTGGTAATAATTGAAATAAATAAATAAATAAAAAGAAGGTATTTTCCTGTTTCTAGAGGGCTAATCCATTTGTACCTGAGGCAATAGAAGACTAAGTAAACTATCTAAAATCTCAAGCGTGGCAATGGGATTTGAACCTTGGCTTTCCTGGTTCTCAGTCTGCTGCTCTAAGCATTAGGTACAGGTAATACAGATAATATTCCAAACATGTTTGGTAACTCAATAAACTAAATGCCAGCAGATCTGAAGCCTTGTGGCCATGTGGCAACCTACCAAAAAAAATCACAGGCCATTTTATGGTTGCCATTAACCACAAAATTTCTGTTACAGTGTTGCTGAACACCACTGTTCACATAGCCAACAGGAAGATGCTGAACTAGGGAGCTTGGGCTGTCAGGGACCCAAGTGATAAAGTACTTGCACATATTTTCCAGAATACTGCAAATATTGTTCTGTTTAATATGTTGCATTGTTTTGTTTTTCATTATTTTTGTCACATAGTTCCTGGAGTGTATTCAGTGCACATGATACCATCAGCAGCAGAGGTACTGGAGGAGAGACATCTGGTGCAGCTGCACCAGAGCCCCACGGTGAATGACTTCTTCCTTGCTGTGTTCAACCACTGCCCTTTTACTGCTGACAAAGGTGTTGCCACCCCACCCCAATGATTTTAACTTGCTCCATTCAATTCCACCTCACCCTACCCACTTTAACCTCCCCAAACACCCGAGTCACTTCCAGGAGTCACACGAGGGCCTTCCAAGGAAAAGACAGCACAATAAACATTGCAGTGTCGGTGACAGGATGCTGGGCTAGATGGACCTTTGGTCTTTCCCAGTATGGCACTACTTATGTACTTATGTACTAATCCACCTACTGGAAACTAAACAAGCTGGATTAGTACAGATCAATTCTAAACAGACATTCAATGCCTACAGAATACTTACACACAAACACAAGCAGACCGTCATAAGGGATAGAATTAGGAACCACAAACT
Organism: Microcaecilia unicolor; assembly: GCF_901765095.1. Taxonomy (NCBI): domain Eukaryota; kingdom Metazoa; phylum Chordata; class Amphibia; order Gymnophiona; family Siphonopidae; genus Microcaecilia; species Microcaecilia unicolor. The sequence goes on along the minus strand of NC_044033.1, from coordinate 65,034,723 downwards.
AAAAATAGAAATATGTACACAAAAATTAAACTGAACCACCAACAAACCAGACTCTGCATATAGTGTGACACCAGAGAAATAGAAACAGTAACTCTGTACTGTGGAAAATATAAAAATAGCATATTCCAATTGCAACATTAAAAACTAACAAATAAAAAGAAAATAAAAAAATAAGGTGATACCTTTTTATTGAACTAATGTAATACATTTTTAATTAGCTTTTGGAGGCCAAAACCTCCTTCCTTAAGTCAAGATAAGCGCATTGTTTTTACAGCAGCATACTGTCACAACTTGAAGGAGGTAGCTTAGGCCTCTGAATGTCAAGAATGTTATGTCTAATAAAAAGGTATCACCTTATTTTAACTTATTTTACTTCCTCCTAAATTAAAAATAAAATTCTTTTTCTATCTTTATTGTCTGGCCACTTAATTTTTCTAATTGTGTTGGCCCCAGTCTCTGGTCTCTTCTTTCCAGTCTTTTTTTTTAACTCTTATTCCAAGGGTCTCCTGTCTATTTTTTTATTCAGAATTGCTATGCTGCCTCTGCTGACATATAGTTCAAAGCGGTATACAAAGTTTAAAATAAAATATATAACACACAGAAGTGGTACTACAATTTGTATAGGAAAGAACAAAAGTAGCAAACAGACAAGATAGCAATCCAGTAGAAAAGAGGATTTATATACACAGTGAGACATCAAAACACTCTGTTCAAGTTGTGGGAAAGGCTTGTTGAAAAAGCCAGGATTTAAGTTGGGATCTGGATTTTTTTTAGGGATGATTCTGCTTGGATAGTGAGGGGCAGGGAATTCCAAAGGCCTGGTGCTGTAAAATAGAATGCTTGATGTCTTGTAGATTCTAAAATGAATTGTTTTGGGTTAGGAAGAACAAGGCGATGGTCATTAAGTGAGCAAAGGGAGCAGGCCTTACAGTAGGGGATATTGAGGGATGAGAGGTAGAGAGGGATGCTGATATGAAGGGCTTTAAAAGTAAGCATAAGAACTTTGAAAGTGACTTGTTTTATCGGAAGCCAATGGTACGATTTAAGAAGAGGAGAAATATGGTCAGACTGATGAGCGTTACAGAGAAGCCTCATAGCAGTATTTTGTAAGCTTTGCAGTTTCTTTAGCAGTGAACAAGTGCAGCCTAAGTAGACAATATTACAGTAGTCTAGCCTGGTGGTAAACAATGACAGAATCAAAGCATGCATAATGTAACTGCCTCAGGACAAAGAAACCAGATTTACGTAACTGGGAGATATGAGCTAAAAACGATAATTGAGAATCTAACTAACAGAACACCTAGATAATGAAAGGATTCCACTGGAGAAATATGATTATCATACAGATGCAGAGGGAGGGCTGGAGGGGGAAAACCACCTAAAACTAACAAGCTACTGTATTGAATAAGTGTGGCAAAGGGACTCGAGAAAATATTGAAGAGAAGAGGAGAGAGAATAGAACCCTGAGGAATCCCACAGGTAAGAGGACGGGAAGCAGAAGAAGAGGTGGTAATAACTTTGAAAGAACGTCCAGAAAGAAAGGAAGTAACCAAGCCAGAACTGATCCAGATATCCCCAGAGAGGAGAGACAAGACAGAAGGGAAGTGTGATCAACAAGATCAAAGGCAGCGGAGAGATCAAGAGAAACAGCCAGATCAATAAGGTGCTTAATCAAGTGAAAGTAAATTTCACTGAGATGACCTGTAAGGACAGTTTCGGTGCTATAATGGAGATGAAAACCAGATTGCCTCAGGTGGAGAGCTAAGGAATTTTCAGCGAAGGAAGTAGTTTGGGTGAAGAAAATCTTTCCAAAATTTTGTAAAGGAAACGAAGATTTGAAACTGGGAGATAATGTGCTAGAATCTGTGGGTCAAGGTTAGGCTTCTTCAGAATTGGACGAACTATGGTGGCTTTCCAGAGAGTTGGGAACTGACCAGAAGAGAGACTATTGTGAATAAGATGCAAAGGCTGCAGTAGAGTACCAAGAGAAGAGTATTTCATCCAGGTTGAGGGTATAGGGTCCAGAATACAGGAAGTAGTTCTCATAGATTCCAATGTCTTGGAAAGGGAATTCAATGTCTGGGGTTGAAAGGAAGACCAGAAGTACACACCAAGGAGGAGGGACGTAGATCAGGGGGAGGAGGTGAGAATGACTGGGTAAAGGTAAGTCCCAACAGCAAAGGAGGGGGGAGAGAAGATATGAGGTAAAAGATCTTAGTAGTAAAGAAAACTGAGAGTGTCTCAGCAGAAGGTGATTGATACTGAGCGGGGTCACATGGCAGGACCATTAGTTTCCGATAAATAGCATTGAGTTCTTTAGATGGATTTGGTGCTTTCGAAATATGATTAGTGAATAAACATTTTTTAGCATCCCACAGCTGAGAATTATAATCCCTAAGCTTGGCCTTATATCAATCAAGATCCGAGAGTGACCTTGATTTTCTTCAGTTCCTTTCAGTCTTTCATAGCCGACGTTTTAGAAGGCCAAGACCTAAGTGAAACCAGGGGTTGTTATGACAATGGCATGGAGTTATACTTGGAGAAAGTGGGGCAACTTTGTCTAAAGTGTCAGAGAGAAATTGATGGAGGGCAGCCATTTGCTCCTCGATTGTTAAAGTAGCAAAATTGGGTGGGAGATTGACAAAGGATGGAGAAAGAGTTGGAAGATCATTTTTCTCTCCTTCTGTCTTCCTCATTTCCTTTGCTACATCCAACTCCAGTGCTGATCTGTTCCTTTCAGCTTTATTCTATTTTTTTCTCTATATATATCCATTCAAATTTCATTCATATTATCCAGTCTTCAGTTTCTCTATTTTTACTGCATCTACCTACAGCTTTCTATCTTGTTCCCTCACTCTAACTGTCCCATTCTCCTTCCTCTTATTCCTCAGTCTTTTACTAACACTTTCCTCTCTCCTCACTCAGCATCTTCTCTCTCTCTCTCTCTCTCTCTCTCATCTGTCATGTAGTATCTTCTCTGTGTACGCTTTGTAGCGCTATAGAAATGCTAAATAGTAGTAGTAGTAGTAGTCTCTCCTTCTACCTATTACCATTCAGCATCTCCTCTGTGCATGTGTGTCTCTCTCTCCTGCCATCCAGCATCCCCCCTCTGTCTCTCTCCCCCTAAAGTATCTCCTCTATCTCTCTCTCCCCATCCAGCATTGCCCCTATCTGTCTGACTCTTTCTGCCCCTTGCATGCAGTATTGTCCCTCTTCTTCCTCCTCCCTGCCCCCACCCACACCATTCACATTGCCCCATCTCTTTCTTCCCCCATGGAGTAATAACCCTGTCTTTCTCTCTCTCCCTATGCAGTATTGCCTATGTAACCCTCTCTCCCGCTGCCATCCAGCATCTCCTCTCTGTCTCTCCTTCCTCCGCCATCCAGCACTACCTGTCTGTGGCAGGGGCGTAGCCACGGGCGGGCCCGGGTGGGCCTGGGCCCACCCAATTTGGGGTCAGGCCTGCCTAGCAGCAGTGTTCCTGTAGCTCGCAGCGATTCCGGTCGCAGACTCGACTCGCAGCGATTCCCACACGCTGCCTGTCGCTCAACAATCTCCTTGCAGCTACTAAGCGCTAACCCGGAAGCTTCTCCTCTGCCGCATCTTGACTGCGCAGAAACCAGAAGTTGTGGCAGAGGAGAGGCTTCCGGGTTAGCGCTTAGTAGCTGCAAGGAGATTGTTGAGCAGCAGCCAGCAGGCAGCGTGTGGGAATCGCTGCGAGATGAGCCTGCGACTGGAATCACTGTGAGCTAAAGGAACACTGCTGCTGGGCGAGCCTGCAAGGAGGGTGAGGGAAGATGGGGTGAAAGTTGCTGCACAGGGGAAGGGATGATGGGGAAAAGATGTTGCACGTGGAAGGGAAGATGGGGGACAGCAGCTGCACAGGGGGGAGGGAAGATGGAAGCCGTGCTAAAAAGTGGCCAAGTGCACATCCAAAATATGTGTCCACACTACCGCAGGCCACTTTTACTGCAGTTTTGTAAACGGACCCCTGGGTTAGGGCCAAGGTTAGACACCCCTGCCCTAGGCACTGCCTAATAGCAAAGCAGCCCCAATACTGACATGAAGACCCCAAAGGCAAAGAGAGATGGGTAAAGTAGCACTAAAACTGTGGAGTGGAGGAGGGGCCTAGTGGTTAGAGCACCAGTCTTGCAATCCAGAGGTGGCCGGTTCAAATCCCACTGCTACTCCTTGTGATCTTGGGCAAGTCACTTAACCTTCCATTGCCTCCATTGTGAGCCTTCCTGGGACAGAGAAATACGCAGTGTACTTGAATGTAACTCACCTTGATCTACTACTGAAAAAGATGTGAGCAAAATTTAAATAAATAAACAAAAGTGGCATCAACATTTCAAAGCAGGAGATGATTACAACAGCACCAACAGTGATAGCAATACCACAAGGAACTAACAGTGACAGACATTAAGACTTCAAAGTACCACAGGAGAGGCAAAAAAACAGCAAAATAGCATGAAGACCCCAAGGCACTAAGAAAGGGACAAGCAACAAAGCATGTCATGAGCTTGACAGTAGTTCCCATCCCCAGCACACACCATTTCCAGTGCTACAAAAATATTTTCTATTTTTGTAGAGCCAGTGCTTACCTGGGTTAGCGCAGGAGCCCTTACCACCACCTCAATGGGTGGCGGTAAGTGCTCCCCCCCCCCCCAAAAAAATGGCCATTTGGTAAATGGTTCACTTACCGCATTTCTTTCCAAATCAAGACAGCCTTTTTACCCACTGCAGTAAAAAGGAGCCTCAGCACACATCAAAAACACGCACTGATGCTAGCGAAGGCCCCCTTTTACCACAGCTTAGTAAAAGGACCCTTAAGTTATTAGTGCCTGAAAAAGTAGTTCTGCCATGCTGTTCACCATTTTCTTGCTTGAGCACCAAATATTAATCCTGGTTCAGAATATATTATTTTTCAATCTTAAATTTCACCTATATAAAAGGCAAGTACAAAGTCATCTCTGCAACTTATTTTCTCCAGTATTGCTGCACCCTTATGACTCCTTTTTTCAGTTACTATATAGGATCTTCAAATCTAAGCTAAAAGCCCACCTTTTTGATGCTGCTTTTAACTCCTAACCCTTGTTCACTTATTCAGAACCCTTATTTTATCATCCTCACTTTAATATTCCCTTATCTCTTGTTTGTCCTGTTTGTCTGTTCTAATTGGATTGTAAGCTCTGTCAAGCAGGGACTGTCTCTTCGTGTTCAAGTGTACAACACTGCGTACATCTAGTAGCACTTTAGAAATGTTAAGTAGTAGCAGTAGTACTCTTCCACATGCAGTTCAAACTTCTCTCAGCCACCAAGTGCATTCATTCATTCTGCAGTGTTTTACTACCTCTGCTATCATATCTCTCCCTCTCCACATCAACTCCCCTAATCTGGCAGGTCATCTGTTCCCTTATCCTCCTTCACCTGCTTTTGACTCTGCACTTTCCAACTCCCTGAATTGGTGCATCATGTTCTCTCTCTCTCTCTCTCTCTCTAGTCTAAAACATCACCTTTTTCAGGCTTCATTTAAATTATATTCCCTATTTATTCCCTTGTTAATTGTAGTCTTTTGATTACATGAGACTATATTTCTTCTCATTTATTGTATCTTCCCTGTTAATATGGAGTACTAATAAAATTTCCGGAACTGATATTCCCTATTTATCCCTGTCAGCTCTGTCCGTTTTTGTTTTTGTTTTTGTTTTATTTTGTATTTAGGCATTTTTATTCTAACAATCACATCGTATTGTGTGACATAGGAAATAATACATCAACAGAAATTGAAATCTAACATATCACCATTTAGAGTAATCTGCCCACAAATGTAGGAAATAAGAGGAACCAAACCCAATGAAAAGAAAATAAAGAAAATTTTAAATCGAAACATACTGCAGCCTGCCTCAGTACCTAGACCTGGGCAGTCCTGATTAAATTTGAACTTTCCATTCTATAAGTTCTAAGAGTTTCTTAGGGTCAAAAAACAAATAAGATTTGCCTTCAAAACTAATAATGCAATTAAAAGAAATTTCAACATATAAGTAGCATCCAGTGCTAGGATCCTAGGCTTATAGACCAAGAATTCCTGGCATCTCTTCTGGGTTGTTCTCAATAAGTCAGGAAATACACATATCTTTGAAATTAGGAATAACTCGTCCTTGGGTCTGAAACAAATCTACTCAGTTCACCATCTGTTTAATCAATTGGCACTCAGGGCTAGATGCACATGCACTAAACCTTAACAACCCTCTAACAACCCTTTAACAAAGGAAATTCCTAACCGTTGCATGCATTAAAGGCCTTTTTCCTACGAAGCAAGCAGCTAACGAAAACGGATTGCAAAGGAGAAACTACCTTTGAAATGTGGACAATTCGGAATGCACTAACCATACCGATGATTGCAACGAATCATTTACCGTCAGAAATTTTACGTGTGCTCAGACCTGTCGTTAGGGCCTGAGCTATCATCTCCCCGCTGCCCCCTGCACCATAAAAATCCAAGCCAGCATGTTTAAAAAGAAAAGTGAGATACAAACACAAACAGGTGCTCTCCGCTTTCCCCTGCATCATTACAAAACAAAACATCCTGCTTCTCCCTGCAGCTTAAAAATCCTGTCTCTCCCCTTCTCCCTTCAGCTTTGACAATTAACACTCTCTCTGCTATCCCCTAAAGCCAATTTTCCCAGTACTGTAAACAAGCTGCAAAGAGGTCTTTTGTTACAAAAGGGGATTTACGAGGGTCGTTCTTTTTAGAGTTATCGTCAACTGCACTCTTCTGCTACATCAGACAGCTAAAAGGCTTGCAGGTCGGGATCCCCCCCTCGCACACCCCAGTCTGACGTAAGCAACCTACGTAGGTTTAATACGTTTGTGGCTGCTCTGCGCATGCTTAAGGAGCAAATTAACGACGGGGATAACGTACGCTTGATACATTGTACTTTTCAATACCGCACCGAACATTTCTGAGCTGTTTTTTTTTGTGCATTCTTTGTTGTTTCAAATTCATTAAGCACTTTTATGATTTAGATTTTTTAACGTTTGGTTGATACATCTAGCCCTCAGTCCACACACATTCTTTTGTGATCAGTTGTTTAGATTACTGTAACTCCCTGCTTTATGGTTCACAAGTCAAAGAAATTTGCCACCTTCAGATTGTTCAAAGCATGACAGTCACACTAATCACTGGTTCCAAAAAGTATGACCATGTGACCCCCTTACTCCGAGAAGAACACTGGCTTCTGGTCATGCACATAATTTCCTTCAAAATCCTCTCTTTAGTACATAAGACACATTATTCGGGCACTCCTTCCTGCCTCTTCCATTTATCAACCCTTCAATGCTAACCAACTCGTTGTGCCATCCCTTAAAGTAGTCTGCTTCGATTCTATTAGAATAAAGATATTCAGTGTACTTGTTCCCAGCCTGTGGAATGCTCTTCCCCTTCCCCTATGCCTCGAATATTCCTTCATCAAATTTAAATCCAACCTTAAAGCTTATCTCTTCAGAGATACTTTTCAATTATTAACTACCCCCACCTTAGCCCACCAGTAAGAAGAGCTCAGGTCAGGCAATGTTATAGATCTGACTATTAGACAATCTGTTTTTCTCTTTTCTGTTTTATATTGTAGTTCCATTCTTTCTTTTATATTGTAAACCACTCTGAAAGGTCCTAAAGGGTGGTAAATCAAATATAAATAAACTTGAACCTTGAAATATAACCACAGGACAGTATTTCTGTCTAGCTCAAGTGCAAAAGTAGCTAACAAGGTGGTCCTCTGAGTTATCATTTCCAGTGACATCTTTGGAAAATCAGTCAAGGATTTAACTTGTTGATCTAAAACCCCACTCAGCTCCTCCAACTAATATAATGTACCGCACTCTCAACAAAACTGGAAGTGTTTCAGTTGGTATAGCCAAAACTTCCTTCATATACTTCCGTAACATATCCAACAGAGAAATAAGTGTTAATTTAGGGAAGTTTAAAAACTTTAAGTTATTTCTTCTCAGCTGGTTCTCCAAGTATTCCTCCTTACAATGAAGAAAAGACTTATCTAGTGCCAGTACCCCCTGTTCCTCTTATAGGCTGAATATTTTATCCTCCACATCTCTAAACTTCACCGAATGCTGTTCCGCTACTCGTGCTTGGGCACCAACTGTTTCAGTAATAGTTAAAATATCATTCATTCATTTAGTAGCAAAAGGTTGAAAAGACGAGTTCAAATCGTGCAGAAGAAGCTCTGTCAGTTTTTTTTATAGTATTTTTATTGAGACTGTGACTTGTTCATGAACAAATATACAAGCATTCCAGAAAAAATGCAATCTGTTGCTGTTTTATAGATATTCAGAGGTTCATTTTCAGGCATATGACAATTTTCTTCAAGCTCTGTCAATTTTAACCATTTTTTTTTTTTTAAACAAATGAACTACTCAAGGCCTCTTTTGTCCTGTACGTTTGTAAATTCCACTGAAAAAGCATGGTTATATGGATTTGTAATCTAGTACCTATGTCTAGTACAGTGCTTCCCAAACATTTGTATGATGTAACCTGGGCTACAACACTTTGTATTAAATTAAACCCCATTTTAACTTTTAAACATTTCTTGCAACCCCAGTCCCTCTCTCTGTTCTGGCGTTGGCATCTATCTGGCTGTGTCTGCTCCAGACTGGTTCCAGCTTCCCAGTGAAGCCCATCACTGACCAAGATATAGCATCCAGTTGGTCTGCATGGATCAGTGGCATTTCTTTTTTTTTTTTTTTTAACTTTAGAATTTTTTTTTATTGGCAAACATCACAATGAAACAAAGTTATGCAAATACAATTTCTTTTTATCTTCCCCCTCCTGCTCTCCCCCCCCCCCTCCTCCCCACCTCCCTCCCTCCCCATCCCTCCCAGCATTATGACTACTGTCTTAAATGGGTCAGGTCCTGAAGTCTGGACCATAACTCAGAGGTTGCGTTATACAAGCCCACTCTTTTGTCCATAAGCTTCTCCATCTCACCAACCAGGGATAATTTCAGAATCCAGTCCATCTCAGAGGGTGCGTGCCCTCTCGATCAGTGGCATTTCGATCCTGATCATCATTTTTTCTTTGCTGCCGACATGGCTGTGACCCCAAATATGGACTTTCTGATCTCCTTTAGGGTCCTTGAGGAACCACTGTCTTAGTAGTCTGATGGAAATGAGAGGTTTGCAAGTATTTTGTAACAACAAACTATTTTTAAATGGAAAGTACGTGTGTACTAGAGGTGGAGTTTGAAAATTACCTTCTAAAGTTTTCTGTATGTAAAGCCTATTTTACATACAGAAAAGGCCTTTTATAATATTGTGTGGTGTATAGCTGCATATAAGTACACAGATCAATACATTTATATATACTCAGTGGTGTGCTGGAGCAGGCTCTCACAGGCTCGCAAGAGCCGGTTGTTAAGTTTTAAAGAATTTTGGGAGCCGGTTGTTAAAGGAGGGCCCTCCATGGCTACTTTAACAACTGGCTCCCAAAATGTGGGCTTGGGCCCCCTGTTGAATTCTCTTTTACTTTGCTGGTGGGGATGCTGAGCCCTGCCAGCCAAGTAAATAGACTACTGCTGCTCCTCGCTCCTTGTATCCAGCTCTGGGCAGCAGGCTGGGACTTCTCGAGCATGTGAGAGAAGTTCCAGCATGCTGCTCAGAGCAAGATGTTGGGAGTGGTGGCAGTCCATTTATTGGTTGCCAGCAAAGGTATGCCTAGCGTGCCCGCAAGAAAGGAGGAAGGAGAGAGAGGCAAGTGTTGCTCCCCCCCCCCCCCCCCCCCCGGCCCTTTCAACTGCAGAGCTGGCTACATCCGGAGAAAGAGCCTGTTGTTAAAAATTTACCAGCACACCCCTGTATATACTTATATTTGTGCTGAATGTAGAAGTTTCTGAGAGGGGGTAGGGATTGAAAGGGTGGAGTGGGGGGTGGTGTGTATTTAATAAAATACACAAACACATGCATACGGTACACTCTCACATTTACAGCTTTGTAGGGCAGATATATATGTGTATCGGCATTTGTACACTATTTAGGCTGGATCGGGAGCCTGTTTTATAAAAGCACATAGGTGTCTATGTTGTCTTTATGAAATATACTTAAGATAGCCTCTTTTTGGACTTCTCACATAGGTATTGTCTTGTAAAATTATCCCCTAAGTGACAACAATGACAACGTGAAGTCATTAAGGGCCCGATATTCAGCCTGCAGTGAACGGTGTTTTGCTGACCATCACAGTCATTATACCTGAAAATTCAATGCCATGCCATGTTTGGGCTCCAGCATTAAGGGCTCCTTTTACTGCTTGCTATACAGGAAGTACCGCGGGGCTACCGAAGCAGCCCACTGGTACTTCCCACCCCTAGCGCACCGTCATTTCCAGCGCAACAAAAGGTTATTTATTTTTGTAGTACCAGAGTGTACCCGAAGGTAAACAGGCAGTGCTGTGCACTGCCTGGTTACCACAGGGTTAACACAGGAGCTCTTACCTCAATGGATGGCGGTAAGAACTTCCCCTGAAATGGCCGCGCGGCAAGTGCTTTACTTACCGCATGGCCATTTCCGTTAGGAAAGCGAGACTTCCCTTTTATCAGCTGTGGTAAAAGGGGGCCTCGGCACACATGTAAAACATGCACCAATGCCAGCGCCGACCCCCTTTTGCTGCAGCTTGGTAAAAGGGGTCCTGAATTTCCAGATATATGGAGCCGATGAAAACATAGCAGTGGTAGGGCTACCATGCGTGTAGCATGTGCCACCCAGTGGTAATTTTGAAGTTGGTGTGCGCCATTTCCCATGGTAGAAAATATTTTTCTATTTTCTACCGCGGGTGAGCTCCCGGCAGTAAACGGCAGCATGGTCACATTGGCACATGTTGCATGAGTACCATGTGTATAGTGCGTGAGCCCTTACCGTGAAGGTCAATAGGTGGCGGTAAGGGCTCAGGCAGTAAATAGCTGCACGCTACTTTTAATTTTAGTGCGCTGTCATTTACGGCCACATTTTTAAAAAGCCTTTTTACCCAGCCACTGTAAAAAAAATGGCCCAGCACGTGCCGGGAAACACACGCCCACACTAACGCAGGCCACTTTTTATTGTGGCTTAGTAAAAGGACCCCTAAATGCGATATTTGGCACTTTACTGGCTATGAAGAACTGCATAAAGACAGGACGGCGTTTTACGCAGTCCTTTTTATACGATTATTTTAGCTGGTTAAGTGCTGAAAATCCGCAGTTAACTGGCTAGTGCCAATTCTACCCCTAGACCAGGGGCGTATCTGACCTTCATTGGTAGGGGGGGCCAGAGCCGAGGTGAGGGGGCACATTTTAGCCCCCCCCCCCCGGTGCCGCTGCCACCCCCCCCCCCCGGCACCACCGCCATCATCATCTTCGACACCCCCCGCCGCCACCGAACCTCTCAACCCCCCGCCCCCCCCCCGCCAACAAAGTCTTCTTCCTTCCTTTCAGGTTTCTGAGTCTGATGTCAGACTCAGAAACCTGAAAGGAAGGAAGAAGACTTCGGCTGGCAACGGCGAGCAAGCGGGCAGGTGAGCGGGCGGGGGGTTCAAGAGGGTCATCGGTAGGGGGGTCCAGGGCCAAATCTACGGGGGCCCAGGCCCCGTGGCCCAATAGCAGCGACGCCCCTGCCCTAGACCACCCCCAAAATAGCTGGCTTTGGTTTAGGTGCTAACCAGGCACTATCTGCTGCTGAAAATGCTCAGTCGGCTACAGACAGGCAATTTAAAAGGCCAGGAGCCTCTCCTGGCTGTTTAAGTCATTTTAAGTATCTGGCCCATAGTTTATTTAGCCTTCATCCTGTTTTCAATAGTAATGAGTAGCAGGTGCTCAGAGTAAGGGAAACATTTCATTAAGCTGGCTAAATGACACAATACGTACATATATTTCAGTCCACATAACCTACCCAGAGAGGAAGAGTAACCTGTTGGTTAATACAGTGATTTAAGAGCCAGGGAAACCGTGAGTTCAAATGCCTTGTGATGTTAATTGGTGAAAACAAATAGTTTTAGTTTTTAAAATTAAGGAAACCATGTATGAACTACTTTGACCCCCTTATTTTTTTTTTTGAGGAGGGGGGGGGGGTAAAGGTGGTATAAAACTAGAAACAGATATAGCTTATCGCTCTCTCTCTCTCTCTCTCTGTTGGGTGTAGTAGCCTCTGGTTGGCCTGTTTTCTATAATCTTGCTTAATCCCTTTCCAAGCTAATGACTAGAGAGTTCTCTTGTGCTCCACAGTTCATCTCACATGAATGATAAAATTCCTCCAGTGGTGCATCAGGAACTGTAAAGCTGAAGAATTAACTACCACTATAGTTCTGCAGGGTAGAACTATTATTATTATTTATTGCATTTGTATCCCACATTTTCCCACCTATTTGCAGGCTCACTGTGGCTTACAGAGTTTTGTTATAGCATAGTCATTCCAGGTTATCAGATACAATTTTATCAGATACAATTGGTAATGTACAAGGTTTAAGTAAGGGCAGAAAGAAGGAGGATGTTATGCAGGATAGTATAGAAGGTGGATGCTGTAGGTGGTGGAAGAGAATAATAGGGTGCTGAAGTTCTTTGCAATTCAGTTAAACTTTCTCCTAGGAAAATGGAGAGACTGCCTTGCATGCTATAAAGTGTATGTTTATGATTATTAATGACCTGATATACTGCCTTCCTCAAAGTGGTAAACAGTGCACTGTCCAGTTCTTGAATATTCTTTAAGCTAAATTACTAAACTCCTTCAGAAATAAAGTGTGGAAACAAGAAGTATGGGAGTGAGCCCAGGGTACAGCATTCCAGTAGAAAGCTGTTCAAGCCTGGAAAAGACATAATTCAAAAGTGGGAATCCTTCTTACTTTAGTATTGTGATGTACCTGGCACCCAACCAGAACTGGAATACCCTAGTTATATGTTAAAGTCAGACTGGAAACAATCCTTTTTTAGAACTGTGCACTTGATAGCCAAACTTAATTATTATACAATATATTGTCCACATCAATAAAAATCTGCAGATTCCCATAGTAAAACATTGTGCACCTTCAGGCAACACAGGACTTATTTATTAAGCTATCCTAGCTATTGAGGCAGCAGTTAGCACCCACTAACAGTTAATATGGTGCATTAACAAGGTGAGTATTGCACCTTACAGCTAAAGCAGAGTGAAGCACTGCAGACAATGCAGTAAAGTGAACAACTCCTGAACAGGAATAGCTAACTGCATCACATTATCTTCAGTACAGTTCATGCACGGTAACCCCCGGATTCTACATAGGTCGACCGAAATTGTGCATGCAAATCCGGCCATATTCTGGATTTGCACACACAATTTAATTACTTAACAAGCCAATCAGCGCCGATAATTGCCACTAAACAAGAAATTATTGACACTAATTGGCATTAATTAGAATTTACTGCACAACTTGCTAAGTGCATTCTGTAAAGTGGTGCATGTAAATTCTAATGTGTGCTGCCAGAAAGAGAGTGTGGACATGGACATGGAATGGGCAGATCATGGGCATTCTGAAACTTTACATGCAGGGTTACAGAATACATCTGCTCAGTGCCTAACTTAGGCGCCAGTATTTACACCAAATTTTACTTGGTGTAAATGGATGTACTTAGAGAAGGCGTAGGCATGGCTGCAAGGAGTATTCTGCAAACCTGCTAGGTGTATTCTAAAAACCGCACCTAAATCAAGGTGCAATTTATAGAATATGCCTAGGTGGAAGTTTTCTCGGCGCCGATTTTTCAGGCACCATATATAGACTCTAGGGCCCCTCACTAAGCAGCAAGTATCGCTGGGCTACCTATACTTCCTACCCCTAATGCACCATCATATCTGGCGCTACAAAAATATATCTATATATATATGTGTATATATATTGTGAAGGAGAGGACCTGGGGGTGGATGAGATGGAAGTGAAGGGGGAAGAAGTGAGGAGGCTCAAGAACAGAAGAAGGTCGAAAAGAGCCTTGCCTCCATTCCAGCCACAGAGAGCGAGAGGAGAAGTAGTAATGCCCTCTAGGAAAAGGTGGAGGGAGAAGGACTACATTACCCATCATCTCCCGAGAGAAACCAGAGAAAGGTTAGTGACCCCTGTAAAATGGAGGAGAGGCAGAGACTACATTTCCCAGCAACCCCGGGGCAAACCCTGGTACAGAGATTATCTTCCCCAGCAGGCCAGAGGGGAGAGCTCTAACAAGGCAGGGGAGGGTCACCTGGAGGGTAATCAAGTAAAAGAGGCACAGCTGACCAGGGAGGAGGAGAATGAGCCCATGGACTGGCAAGAAGCTGGGGAGAAGGAAAAGGAAGGAGGCTTTGAGGAACCCATGGACCTTTCTGCCTGGGCTCACTCCTTGGGAAACAAAGTGAAGAACCAGGTGAACTCTTGGTATAACAGCTGGGCTAAAAGGAGGAAAGAGAAAAGGTCATGCGGGAGAAGGGTCAGTGAAGTAATAGAGTGACCCAGAAAGGGGGGGATCTTTTGCTCTTTCCCAAAAGAGTTCAGGCTGTGTTCCTTGAAGAGACTGTGTGTCTAGTGCTAAGGCACTAAGCACTGTGGATTTTTGAACTGTTGGGAAAACAAAACCTTCTTTTGTGTGGGGGGAGGGGAAAGTAAGCTACAGTCTGTGCTTCCCTTTTGTGAGCTGAGGCCCAAAGAACTTTGAGGTTTTTGAACTGTTGCAGAAACCCAAGCAGGGGGCCCAGCTACCTGGATTCCTTTTGGTTGTGAAGTTGGACTACAGGAGAATCTATGTTTGGGGACTGTTAAATTGGCTCCAACTGTTTTTTTTTTTTCTTGCAGCAGCAGAGAGCTGCACTGGGTTTTTTTTCTCCTGCTACACCTGGCCCCTGTGAGTAAAACAGGAGCAGACTGTTTGGAGGGTTGCAGGATTTCTGTTGGACGTATTGGACTGTGAATCCCTGACAATAAAAAAGGAGTGGTGATTTTTACCTTTTTTTTTTAGTTTGATTCCTTTGATCCCTGCCCTGTGAACTGCAGTGAGCCTGGAGGCTGAGTGGCCAGGGTGGAGGCAAGATCCCGAAGACCCTCGGGCGGAGGGAAGGATCTTTCACTATATATATATATATATATATATATATATATATATATATATATATATATATATATATATATATATATATATATATATATATATATAAAAAAAACTCTGGAATTCGTTGCCAGAAAGGTTTGGACGGCTGGTTAAGGGATGCTCAAGGACCAGATTAAGAATTACTTTTATATATTTTTCCTAACATAAAGGTTTGTCGCCTTTAAAATAGCTCCTTTCAGTTTTGCCCACTGATGCTCTACTTCCTTCCATTCAACTAATTCTTCCTTGACATATTCTCCCATCTTGGCAAAGTTAGTTTTTTTGAAGTCTAGGGCTTCAGTCTTGAATAAGCCCCCCTCCGGTGTCATTATATTGAACTACACTATTGGGTGATCCCTAGATGCCAAATGATCTCCCACGTAACATCAGAAACACTCCCCGTTTGTAAGCACCAGGTCTAGAATAACTCCATCCCACACAGGTTCCATTACCAACTGCTGGAACAATTCTTCCTGTAGAGAATCCAAGATCCCCTTGCTTCTAGATGACCCCACAGCAGGGATGCCCCAATTGACATCAGGCATATTAAAATCACCTATCAGTAGTACCTCCCCTTTCCTAACTATCTTATAAATGTCTTCAATGTGAAGGAGGCTTGTATATCACACCAATGTAAATACATTTTCCATTCCCTCTTTCCAGATTAACCCACAGTGCTTCTTCCTTGCCCTGTATGTCCTGCACTTCTCTCACTTTAATATGGGGCCCTTTTACTAAGCCACGTAAGTGTCTATAGTTGCCCAACGCACGCCAATTTGGAGTTACCGCCTGGCTACTGCGTAGCTCTTGCAGTAATCTCATTTTTGGCGTGTGTCCAATACACGTGTCCAAAAAATAATTTTTATTTTCTGTCGCGCGTCCGCTACACGCGCCACGTGGCATTTGACATGCATAGGTCATTACTGCCTAGTTAACGCATGAGACCTTATCGCTAAGTCAATGGCTGGTGGTAAGGTCTCAGACCCAAAATGGACACATGCCAATTTTTATTTTGCCACATGTCCATTTTTGGCAAAATTTTAAAAAAGGCATTTTTTGCAGGCACGCTGAAAAATGGATCTGCACGTGCCCAAAACACGCACCTACACTACCGCAGGCCATTTTTCAGCACACCTTATTAAAAGGACCCCTATAATTCTTAATAATGCCACTCCTCCACCCTTTTTTCCTACCTTGTCCTTCCTGAATAGCTTATCGCCAGGTATAACTATATCCCAGTCATGGTTCTCTGTGAATCATGTCTCCATGACCGCCACTAAATCTAAATTTTGAGACGTGGGGTAAGGAATAATATATTATAGAAGAATATATTCGAGTTATTCCCCAAGTTTTCCACGTCATCACTGTGACCCCTGATGCAGGTGCTAGTCACCGAAACACGGCCCGTGTCGGGTCTTTTTGTCAAGGCTCATTCATTAAAGAACTGTGTTCCATTTTTAAAGGCCCATGGTGCTGTTTTTTTTGTTTGGACTTTAGTTTGTACTTCGTTCCCTCTCTTTTGTTATATCCACGCCACTAAATCTAAGTCAGCTTCTACCATTACAGCCTCTAGATCAAGAAATTTGTTTCCCATATTATGGGCAAGCTCTCCAGATATTACTTTTCTTCCCCATTTCTATAAAGCTATTTGATGTCTTACATTCCTGAGGGTTATTAATGACTTTTGGGGCTTTTCTCAGCCATCCCCAGTGAATATAGTTTAGAGCCCACTTTAGTACATCAGCCAGTCTGTTGTGGAGGACACTTTGTCCCTTCTTTGATAGATGGATTCCATATTTGCTCATTAGCTCTTGGAAAATCATCCCATGGTCTAGGAAACCGAAGCACTCACATTGGTACCATCCACGTAGCCACACATTCAGCTCTAAGATGTGAGCTTCCCTCATTTGGCCTTAACCCTCAACAGGAAGAATCGATAAAAACATTGCCTGTGTATCTAACTGCTTCACCTTCTGTCCCAGAGTCATGAAATCACGTTTGATATGTTCAGTAGGATGCCTAGCAGTGTCATTTATGCCAACATGGACGAGCAGCATAGAACAGCGGTCAGTAGGTTTGAAGAGTCTCAGCAGACTTTCTGCTACATCATGAATCTAGGCACCAGGCAGATAGCACACCTCCCTGGACATTATGTCTGGCTGGCAGATGGGTACCTCTGCACCCCTTAGAAGAGAATCACCAATCACCACTACCTTTCACTTCTTATTGGCCACCAATCCAGCAGCATTGGGATTTTTGAGTTTTGTTTCTTCCAGTTTTTAAGATATTTTCAGCTCTTCTACCTCCAAGGCTGCAAACCACTTCTTCAGTTCAATCGAAGATGAAATTGGGGGGTTGATTTTGCAGGATTTGGTGATCTGTGTCCAGCTGTTCTCTTTATGCACATCTCTTTAACACAATACAAACTAAAACACCTTAACAGACAGCAAAGGGAACAAACAGTGTTGGAACATATAGACAGAACAAAGAGTAATAGGAGTTTAGATAAATGATAAGGGTGACTCATGAAAAAAGATTGGTTGTGTAGACAGAGAAGGTACATGTAGTTGATCTGATCTGTAGTAAGCAAGTCCTGCTGCAGTATATGCTGCTGATGTTAATCCTTGTGTATGTGACTAGCTGCTTGGGAGAAGAGTGTGGGAGGCTACTCATATCACATGATTTCTTTTGGAGAGGGTGTGGTTAGGGACACTCCTTGGGGGGTATCTTAAAGACCTTGGAGGTACCTAGGGAAGATTCTGTTCTTCAAGTACTCTGGTTCAGTTATTTTTTTACTCAGCGTGTAATTGAGTTCTGGAATTTGTTCCTGATAATGCTGTAAAAGTGGTTAGCATATCAGGGTTTAAAAACTTAGACAAGTTCCTAAAAGAAAAGGACATAAAACATAATTAAAGTGGACATGGAAAAATCCACTTCTTATCTAATTTACTCTTGGGATCACCAAATACATGTGATCTGGATTAGACACTATTGGAAACAAGATGCTGGACTTGATGGACCTTTGGTCTGTCCCAGGATTCTATAAATGGTGCCCAAAATTGCAGATGATCCTGAGATTCACATGTAAATAAATTAGTTAATGAGCCATTAACAATCAATAATTGGCTGTTAATCAATTATTGATGTTCATTGGCTCTAATTTGGATTCGCATGCAGATCTGGTTACATGCGATTCTATAAAGATCCATGTCCAAATCCTCTTGTGCACAACCCAGTAGGAGGCGTGGTTATGGGAGGGGCATGGGCAGATCAGGGGCATTCCAAAGTATTATGCACAGTGTTATAGAATGTGAGCAAGTTGAGCATCAGGATTTACACCAGGTTTCAGCTGGTTTAAGTCCTCACACCCAAAGTCGGGTGCTAGAATCCGCGCTAAGTTATTTTCTATAAAAAATGCTCAACCTGGAGCACCCCTTATAGAATAGCAAAGAGCACAAATTTTTCCCGCTACCTACTTTTCAGTGCCATTTACTGACTCTAGCCCTAAGAGCCAGATTCTATATATGGCACCTAAAAAAATCCATGCAGTAAAGATTTCCACCTAAGTGTATTCTATAAGTGGTGCCTAGATTTAGGCGATGTATATAAAATATGCTTAGGTGGAAATCCTAGCGCCTAAAACAATGTGTGTCCATTTAGGCCAACAAAAATGTGGCCTAAATCCACTCCGTTCTGGTGATAAATCTCTCTTATCCATCCCTTTCTCCTCTACTGCTAATTCTAGACTGCGTTCCTTTTGTCTTGCTGCACCTCACGCCTGGAATAGACTTCCCGAGCCTGTGCGTCTAGCCCAGTCCTTGGCCGTTTTCAAGTCCAAACTTAAAGCCCACCTCTTTACCACTGCTTTTGACCCCTAACCATTACTCATTTGCCCTGTCCTTTATCCTCACCTATTTATTCCCTTACCCTTAATCGTTCTGTCTGTTTACCTGTCTTATCTAGATTGTAAGCTCTTTGAGCAGGGACTGTCTTTTTGTGTATGGTGTACAGCGCTGCGTATGCCTTGTAGCGCTATAGAAATGATAAATAGTAGTAGCAGGAGTCATACTCCATAACTGTGCACATAAATTTTGGAATGCCCACAAAATGTCCATTTCACTGCCCATAGCCACGCCCCTTTTGAACTGCACGCATTAGAATTTAGATGCAGTTCATTAAAGAATACACTTAACAATCTGCATGTAAATTCTATTTATTGCCAATTAGTTCTCATTATTGCTTGTTAAGTGCCGTTATCAATGCTGATTGGTTTGTTAAACCAATGAAATGGTGTGCGTTGTAATAGATAATGCCTAGATTTTGGTGCAGATCTCTAGGCGTGCTATATAGAATCCAGGGGTAAGTGTTTAACTAACCTTAGCAAAAGCCCCCTAAATGCTTCAAATCATCCATAATAAAAATAGCAATTGTTCCACGGTCTTTCCACTAATGCCATGTCAAATGAAATTTTGCACTGTTGTGAAGCTTCTGAATACATATGAGCACTGTTAGAAGAGTTACCAGACTACCAGTTTTCCTGCTTCTACCATAACCTCAAACAAACCATGTAAAATTGTATTAAATGTAAATAGATTTCTCACGATTTATATGTTTCCATTCCTGCAACAATGTCACGGAGATGAAATGAACACTGTTGGCAGAAAACAGGCACCTGCTGTTTGTAAGAACTTGAGAACCCTTTTGGGTTTAAGCAAATAAATATTGTAGAGGGAAGAACGTTTCTAGGTCTGTTCCAAGCATGACAATTATCTGGGTGGGGCTGGCTCCACAGAGGTTTCCATAGCCTCCGCTGATTTGGTTAAAGGAGAAAGGGGCCCTATTGAGATGACACAGCAGGTTCTGATGAGATGACACAGCAGGTTTCCACTGCCTGAGTCCATGAGACAAAAAGCAGGGCTGTTGTTTAGTCACTATCGTTACATAGCCTCGACCCAGAAGTTCACATCATACCATGAGGGGAAACAACAAAATACATCAGGGGAAAGAGAAATTTAGAAATTGAAACTGTGATGAGTGACAAGAACCATTTTTTTTTCAGTAAGCAGAAAAAAGCAAAATAGCTTATTAAAAAATAAAGCAGTAGGTTGAGAACTAAGAGAAGCAGCTTCTTTTTTTTAAACATATTTGTTTCTGTTGCACTAGCAGCTGTGCTAGTCCTGAATGAATAAAGATATCGACACATTACAGAATTAAAAAGTGTTCCTATCCATCCCCCCCCCCCACCCAAAAAATATCGTTGAGAAATGGGGCTCTATGACAACTAAGCTAGGCATAAGCAGGGCTTTTTTGAGGGGGCACTTGGGGTACTGAGTACCGGCACCTTTTCCATTGTCTGCTAAATTTGACCCATGGTCCTCAAGTTTTAATGAAAGAGCTCAGGCTCTACACACCAATTCTGCCCTGTCATAGATTCTGTGACTGGTTGCAATTGTGGGATGGGTCCCTTAGTGATCATCCCACCCCGAAGGGTGGCCAGGCATTAGAGTATCGGCACCTTTTCGCTAGAAAAAATGCACTGTGCATAAGCAAGTTTCTGCCAGATACTTGTGACTTGGAATGGCCACTGTTGGAAGCAGGATACTGGGCTAGATGGACCATTGGTCTGACACAGTCCCCCGGATTCTATATAGCGCGCTTAGAGATCCGCGCCATTATATAACAATGCGTATAACTTAACAAGCTTAGCAAGCTAATGAGCGCTGATAACAGCACTTAACAAGCACTAATTGGCACTGTTTAGAATATAGGCACACAGCGTATTCTGTAACATTGTGCGCCAAATTTCTAGTGCGTGCAGGCAAAAAAGGATGTGTTTATGGGCAGGGAAATGGGCATTCCATGGGTGTCCTGAAATTTATTTACCTAGTTATAGAATATGGCCCAGTGCACCTAAATCTATATGCTGGGATTTGCGCCACGTTTTCATTGGTGTAAACAGATGCACGTAGATTTAGATACTCAAATATCAGCTAAGTGTATTCTATAACTGGTGCCTAAATCTAGGCAAAGATTATAGAATATGCTTAGTTGGCACTGATTTCAGCACCGACTTTTTACGCACCATATATAGAATCTCCCCCTGTATGGCTATTCTTATGTTCTTATGTTAAATAGCCTCAAAATTGGTGCCTTCTTTGATTTCTTAGGTGACCTGTTATAAAATTACCCTATATGTATATAGTATGAGGGTAGTTCTATAAAAAGATAAGAGGCTACAAGGCACCTACTTCAAGCCTATTTTACGAAATAAAGTAGATGCAACTTTTCTGTATAGAATACTAGCAGAAGTGCCTGTTCTCATATTTCATTTAAGGCGCAATCTCTTACACCGCACTCATAGATGCTGTAAATGCCTGCACCTAGATGTTAGCCAGAATATTTGCATGCTATACACACACTTTGCTATACACACACTTTGCCCAACTTCTGCCTAAGTGCTTGCCGTCTGGCAAAGTATGCTTTAATCAGATCAGAATGCATACTTTTCTGCTAGTTAATGTCATATAAAAGGTTACTGCATATGTATGTCTAGAATACTGCAATTCCCATTCATTCCTACCACCTAAAACTAGGTGACTCCCTACAGAATTACTCCCTCATTTTAGAAAGTTACATGCCTTATATCCATAATTCTAAGAAAACTGTGCACCCAAATTTTTGACTAGCACACAAATTTGTGTTCATAACTTATAGAATAAGGTACTTGCATGTGTATTTATTTAATGACTTAGAGGCCCTTTTAGAAAGCTGCGGAATGCACTAACGCATGCCTACTGCAGAAAAAAATGCCTTACTGTGGAGTGTGCTCAGACGCCTGTGGTAATTTTGAAATCAGTGTGTGCTACCCACACGCTAAAAAATGTAAATAATTTTTTGGCGCTGGAGTGGGTTTGGGATAGAGCATCGGTGTGTTCAGTGTTAATTGGTTAGTGCAGCTACATTGCCATGTGCTAACCAATTACCATGTGCTTAGGACATGAGTCCTTACTGCCTACATAATAGTTGGCCGTAGGGCCTAACACGCTAATGGCCATGCGCTAACGGGAAAATTAGTGCATGGCCATTATTAAGAAAAATAAAAAAATTGGCCATTTTACTCTGTGGTAAAAATGGCCTTAATGCATGGGAATAACCTGGGTAAGGATGTGCTAAGGCCACTTTTACTGCTGTTTGGTAAAAGGGACCCTTAGCTGCTAATTGGCCTTAACAATCAGTTATTAGCTATAATTAATGTTAAGTGGTGCCTATTGGCAGTTGTACACTTAACTGCCCTTAGTCAGTATTCTATAAGTTGTGTGCTCAAATTCCAAAGTGTGCAACTTCAAGAAGGTTGAGGACCTGGGAGGGGCATGAGCAGGTCTGGACCATGTCAGGCAGTTACATACGCAGGTTACAGAATGCTAGCACTTACGTGCCTGTCTACAGTTAGGCATGAGCATTTAAGCCAGTCATTGAGATAGCATAAGTGTTTGCACATAAAATTAGGTGCATAAATGCAGACTTATGTTAATATTCTACAATGGCAGATGTGCATACACCAAATGAATGGATCTAAGTGGTATGCAATACACTAAAGTTATAAAACATACAGAAAGAGCCAAGATGGTGGCTTGATCAGACATGCTGGTGAGAGCTCCCTGTCTTATCTCAGTGGTTTTACTGCTCCAGAGCCTCAGGCCCAGTTTTTACATGGCAAAGATGAAGGGGAGCACTCATCGTGTGTTCCCAACTCCGGTGTGACCCCAAATCTGAGGCAGGTGACCTTGGAAAGATTTCAGGCTTCTACCAGTCTCAATGCAATTACTTCTCTGGCTCAGTTGGAAAGTTCTCCTTCTGACAGCAGCGAAAGCAGGGTTTCATTAAGCCCTGTGATAAGGATGGCATCACCCCAACCCAGAATCAAAAGCAAAGCTGGAGCTAGCAGGGATGAAAGAGAAGGGAATTCCTTTTCTACCCTACTGTTTGGGGGGCTGCCAGTAGCTGTTTCTTCACCTCAGGAGAACTTTTTCAGTGCTGGAAGAGATTTGCCTGGGCAGCAGAATGTGGACAAAGCACAAACAGGAAAAGTAATGCTTCACATGCTGGTGTAATGTTGCTGTAAAAGCCAACAGCGGTCACAATGGACACTTTCTGGTACTTAACAATTCCTTTTTGAAATTTTCTTCTCTAGTTCAAGTGGATATAAGTGCAGTTTCAGCAACAGTAGATCTTCATCCTCAGGCATTAGGACAACAAGCTACCAAGTTGCAGTCTGTCAATACGAAGTTGCCTGAGCTGCAGCAACTGCCTGGGACTTTGCTGAAAGATAATATGTATCTCCTTAGAAGGATGGAATATATGCAAAACCAAAAGAGAAGAAATACACTTAGATTCTTGAACTTTCAGATGTCACCTTTAATTTATCCTATGGGGATATTTTGCAAGTATTCGCGAGAAATTCTGAAAATGCCTGAGGAACCACTACCCCCAACTGTGAGAGCCCAAAAACCAATCATATTGGGCAACCCAGGTATGAGAAGTTGCCAGCTGGATCCTGCATGTAAGATGAACTTGACAGAAGTTTTTGAATCTTTCTTGGAGGTGATGACCCAAAGAACTACTTTGGTGGCAACTTTTGCCTTAGAGTTTGATCGCAATGAAGCTTTTCATCTTTCCTTTTGAATTTTGGAAGAGTTGCTCATAGGATCAAAACTGAGAGTTTTTCCCAATTTATCAAAGACTACACAGAAACATCGCCAGAAGTTCATGGCATTCCATTTAAGAGCTTTGGCAGTTGGTGTTAGCTCTTTTTTTTTTTTTTTTCATTTTCCTTGTAGTTATTGTGTTATTATTTTTTAGGGTAAATCTCATGTGTGTGGACTTTTATTCTTACCCCAAATAACTGTTGGAGTTTATTCTGGCAAAAGAAGATGTTAATGTCCAGACACAAGAATTTCACTACATTGTAGGGCTGGCTTGTACTATTTTATTCGAGAGTTTGTGTCTGGTATTTATAATAATTTCTGGGAATTGTCTCCATTCTTTTTTTCCCTTAAACCTGGCTCCATTTACCTGTAAAAATGTGGATGAATTTATGTTTTGTCATTTTCCTTTATTATATTTCCTTATGGTTTTGCTGATTTCTATTGTCATAACATTTTGTTTGTCATGATTAAAATATCTGGAAATATTAAAAAAAAAGAGCTTCTTTTATCAAGCGGCAGTAAAAGGAGCCTTGCAATGACAGTGGTGCATGGGTATGCCATGCCCCAAAGCCACCTTTTACCGCCACTGGTAAAAGGTGTTTTTCCTTAAAGGGGCAGTAAATGGTCATGCAGTAATTAAAAAATTGTTGCACAGCCATTTACTGCTAGAGCTCTTACTGAGGGCTTCACTGGTAACCTGGCGGTAACCTGAAACAGTGTGCTCCAGAAGCCGGAACTACCGCCAGGCTCTTGAGCAAGCCTGGAGGTAGTGCCAATTTCCCACGGAAAACTCTACCGCTGGGTACTAAAAGGGCCCCAAAGTGTCAGAGCTCTAAAGCCCCCTTTTATCACACTGTTCTAGTGGCTATCACACGGTAATACCGACAAAGCCCATTTAAGATGAATGGGCTTTGTCAGCATTAGTGCAGCTTGATAAAAGGGGGCCTCAGTTTCTTTGTATTCTTATCAGAGCTGTTGCAATCATTTTTGTGTTTCCAGTTAATCGAACACTGCCAAGGCTATTTTATTTCAGAATCAGCTTAAGCAACTGGCTATGAGATAATTTCCTCCCAATTATACTATCACATATGTACCTCATTCTACCACAACATCACCTTGTGTATTCATTACACATTGTATTTGTTCAGACCGGAACCGGCTAACACCGTGAACGGAACTATGTAAGCCACATTGAGCCTGCAAAAAGGTAGGAAAATGTGGGATACAAATGCAACAAATAAATAAATAAACAATTAACTAAAGCTAGCAATAGACTTAACGCAACTCTTCCTTTCTACGACTCCCAAATGTGTCTGTAACATATGAACTTTATCTTACCATAATACCACTTTGTATTTGTTCTTTACCGGCTTGGCGAACGCCTACGGTACTATGTAAGCCACATTGAGCCTGCAAATAGGTGGGAAAATGTGGAACACAAATGCAACAAATAAATAAATAATTCTTTTTGGCTAGAAATCAATATACCTCATGAAGTACACTTCAGACAGGTAAGCAGTAGACAGTGGTATGTACTATCGAGTTACCACTCTGGATTGATTCTCACATCAGATTTGTCCATACCCTAATATAAACGTGTCAAAATACAAATGTTCACTGCGGGTAATATTTCATGATAATTTATTTTGCATGCTATTGCAGGTCATATCCACATGTACAATCAGATTAATAATGTGTGCCAATGGCCTTATTATGTCTGTGTCTCCATATTAGAGATAGAGACCTCTAGTCCTTGTACCCCATAAATAGGCCTGGTTTCCAGGATTTCCACAATGAGTGTTCATGAGATACATCGACATACGTGGGGGAGGGGGCAGAACGTTTTCAATGCGGACTACCATTAAGACTTGTTATTTCACCACTAACTTCTGCTGTTTTAGCATAGGTCCCATTTTATGCAATGAGACCTGGGTTAACTGTAAAATAACCTGCCTTAATGGTAACCTATTTTGATAGCTTCCCCCTTAAATCCAAGGATGGGTTATTTATTTATTTATTTATAGGTCGCCTATCTAAGGGCTTCTTTTACATGACCGCAGTAGTGAGTCCTGCACGGCAAATGAGATTCCTACGGGCTTCCTCTCATTTGCCGCATGGGAATCCCTAACGTGGCTTTGTAAGACAAGCCCTGTTCTGTGGTGTTGCAACCCCTTCTCACTGAGACACCCTGGTTACTGCCACAGAGGGACACCAGGACTACCGACTACCTCATAATTAGAAAAGACTTCACTTTCTCCTAGAAACAGACCTCAAGCTTGTTCCATGAGGGAAAATGATTCATTTTACCAAAGTAATTAAAAAAAAAAACAGGGTTAAGTCTGGATACACTCTAGCATGAGAGATGTTGCAGTTTATTTGACTTGAAATATTTGTGTTGAAGTACAAACAGCATTTCTTTTCTGGTGGGAGTAACATAGAAGGGATCTGAGTTACACAGAAAGAAGGGAAAAAACACTTCAGTATATCAGGTTTATATACGTTTGTAGACATAATAGTGCCTTCACATACAGTGCAGATGATACATAAATATCTTAGATTCAAAGATAAAATAATGTTTACTAAGAGCAGCCATGGGTGATTAGCTCCCTGTTTTATGGCTGCACTTTCATAATACCTACAGCAGAGGCCTCTGGTTTGCTTTAAAAGTTAGTGTGTATTTACAAAAATGTCAGAGGCATTAATTGCTCATAAAAGCAGTGCAGATCCAATACTCACTAAGGCTACTGTGCCTGAAAGAGTTTAGTTACACTATGCTTTAGACTCCAGTCTATAAATCCAAATCATGCCTCCATAAATATTCAATAGCTTTGTAATAAAGGTATTAAGTGTGACAACCTTTTACATTTACTGATGCAAACCATTATTTTGAGTAGCAGGGGGAAAAATGTCTAATTCCAATCCATGTTTTTGTTCACCATTTGACAAAACTCTGAGATGCATGAAACAAGAAACTACAAAGCAGCTCCTGATGCTGGCATCAAGCCATTTATATAGCATTTTGGCATTTATTATGCTTTTATAGCTGGTTCCAAGTGTTGCCTTTTGATCTGTGTTCTCTTACTGAAAATGGATAGTATAAAACTGAAATGTCATGCATTGGCCAAATTAAGAACTTACTGTCAAGTTGGCAGACTATGATTACATTTTTAGTATCTGAAAGCACCAGCATGAATTAGCAAAGGTCTGATTAAAATACTTTAAAAAATGTGAACAGAGCTGGCTACCACACCTAATCCTGAAAGAACATGCACAAGTCTTGCTCAAAGATAAATAATTTTTTAATAAGGTGTATTGTTATACTTGCATATTGATTCATTATTAGACTGTAGGAAATATAATGCAATTATTTAATTTTTACATGAGTTTCAAGATTTTATGATGTCTCTTTGTTTTATTGATAGTGTTGTCTATAGGCCTCCCTACCATTGCCAAATGAATCCCACCATTGCCAAAAGCCCTCACAACTTGGTGCTACAGTCCCTTCTACCAGCCAATGGTGGTTCCAGAACCTTCCTCTTACTTTATTTGCAGGTCTTCAAGAGCCAGGAGTGATCTCAAATTGCTCCTACCCCACTCAGGTCTGGTTTAAGGCATGAAAGAGTTGAGACACAGAGCCTGCATCACTGGCTCACCATTCACAACAATGAGAT
This sequence comes from Microcaecilia unicolor, assembly GCF_901765095.1. Taxonomy (NCBI): domain Eukaryota; kingdom Metazoa; phylum Chordata; class Amphibia; order Gymnophiona; family Siphonopidae; genus Microcaecilia; species Microcaecilia unicolor. Next base: position 65,007,231 of record NC_044033.1, on the reverse strand, counting down.
GGTGTTCCTTTGCTCTCACAAAGTTATCTCAGGGTGCCACAACTCCCTCTGCTGGTCTTGGCACCATCAATGCTGTTTTTCAACATGGGGGGATGGCATTAAGTGAAAGGGATTTTTAAAACTCAGTGACAGGAGGGTCTTTTTCTTTCATTTTCTTTTTTCAAAACGAGATAGCAAGTTTCATTGGGATTTCTTTTTTCACATCAAGAGAATGCATATTGCTAATATTGAGTAGTTCATATTCTGAGTATTTAGTTGCACTAGAATAGGAGCTGAATAGGGTGCTTTTCGAGCTATTGTTCCAGTCCAGAATGCCCAGAGAGAAAGAGAGAAAGGATTACAATGGCTTCCTTTTTGTTCCTCACAATTAAGTGTGCACAGACTAACAAAGCTGTTGCTCTACAAGAATCGGTTGTTGTATATTTATTTGCTAAAAAAGTTAAAAAATTGGGTCGTCGCAATTTTTTAACTTTTTTAGCAAATAAATATACAACAGTTGGTATCCTCATCCATTCTCCTCACTTTTTTGCTTCATCTCCCACGGTTTCGTGAGGGTTTTTACCTCCTTTTTTTGTTTTCACTTTTGCTCTACAAGAATCCACATAAGTCCTTTCCTTAGATGTAGTCGCAACTGAAGAAGGGAACTGTGTGGTACTGAAAACCTATATACAGTACCTGTTGGCTATTAACATATCACTTATGGAGCCTATTAGTTCACACTGAATTTGATTCTCACATCTGTTCAATCCAACTCTTACATTCATACTCACATTTTTAAAGAGCCTATTGATGCTTGCACCTTATGTGACTGTATAGCAGGAGTTTTAAAAATACCCAGGCTAATAGTCAAAGCCAGCTATATACTCGCTGGTGGTTGGCAAACAAATATCCATGGATTTTTGTTTCTTATATAGACAGCACCGGGCTGAAAAGCTATCTAAATGGTATATCAGAAGAGGGTGGTTGGAGTCAGGGCAGAACAAAAATTATCCAGACAGGAGTAGTTTTAGCCACTATCTGGCACCCTATTTTAGGGCCCAATACAGCGTAGGTAGCACCTATTCTGTAACGGCATTATGGTAGCACAAACCCGCACTGGCACCTAAACACAGGTATGCCCAGTTACGCCAGGTCTTTGGCAAGTGTAAATGGGTGCAACTAAGTGCAGTAAGGATTGCATATAACTCAGAGGGGCATTTTTAATTCAGATGTCCTGATTATAACATCCCAAAATAACGTTGAACAGGAAAATCATTGGGGGTTTCCTGTTTGAAAATATATGAGACACCTATTCACACTACTTTTAGCGTCTCCTAGGATCCACTTACTTAGTACTATCTGCCTGTAATCCTATAGTCTTACTCGGAACTCTATATATTATCTTTTTATGGAGGAAAAAGCCTCAACAGACTCCTAAAACATAGCTCTAAGGCTATCAATCCACTGGAGTTCTCACTGTCATCATTGGCTCAAAAAACCTCCTTTTTTTGAGCCAATGATGACAGTAAGAACTCGAGTGAATTGATAGCCTTAGAGCTATGTTTTAGGAGTCTGTTGAGGCTTTTTCCTCCGTAAAAAGATAATATAGAGAGTTCCGAGTAAGACTGATGAAAATATATGAGAACATCCAAAATGAACTGCCATTTTCCAAAATAAAACATCCAAATTATGAATGCCAAAAACCAGGGACAAGAACATCTGACTGGAAACATTTGTACAAAAATGGCTACTGATGTCCCTGCAGAGCAGAGGGGCAGCCTAGTGGTCAGTGCAGTGAACTTTAATCCAGGGCACCCAGATTCATATTCCTCTACAACTCTGTTATTTTAAATGATGAGCCCTCCAGAGTCAAGAAAATACCTATTCTATCTGAACGTCCACCACCTCAATAGCCCTCAGGTTTGCAGGTGTCTTTAATATTTAGGTACAGTAGATATTAATCTGTTTCTGGAGGGCTCACAATTTAAAGGTAAAACAACAGAGTTAAAGTGGGATTTGAGTCAGGGTCCCCTGGTTTACAGTCCACTGATCATTAGGCTTCTCTTCAATACCTGTTGTTGTCAAGGAGCCTAGGCTCCCTTTCTGGTTTCACTTTCAGGGGTGAGGGAGCGGGACAGTAGCCACTAGAGGATTAAGGAGAGGTTATGCCTTAATCCCTCCAGTGGTCAGCTACTCAGTCAGAGCACCTATTTGTACCCTGGATGTGATTGAAACAGGTCTAAATAAAAAAAACATCCTTCTTTTTAAACTTGGACTTTTCTTCTAATTCAATTATCACTGTTGGACATTCTAATTTTGAGCTCTCCGTAGTCCAAAACATGCCCACAACATTTTCCCTTGCTATTTGTACACACTGCAGTGTAGGATGTTCAAATTCTGCCATTCCAAAATTGCAATTTGGACATTTTGGGCAGATAGCCGTTTTTTGGGGGGCATGTGGAGACATCCATCTGCTTTGAAAATAAGCGCCATGGAAGGGCATAATCAAACACGAACGCCCATCTCCATGGGCGACTATCTCCGAGAACGGGTACGTGAAGGGGCAGGACAAACCGTATTTTCAGAAAAAATGGGCGTCCATCTTTTTTCCGATAATACGATTTGTGCCAGCCAAATGCATTGGATTTGTGCGGATTTGAGCTGGGCAGTTTCGTTTTTGAGCGATAATGGAAACTGAAGGCGTCCAGCTCAAAAATGAACAAATCCAAGGCATTGGGCCATGGGAGGGGCCAGGATTCGTAGTGCACTGGTCCTCCTCACATGCCAGGACACCAACCGGGAGTGGCATTCCTGGCCTGGATGGCACCCGGGGTGGAGCGCCGATGCGCCCCCCCCCCCCCCGCTAAATGACACCTCCCCCCTCCGGCGAAATGACATCCCCCGGGTGCACACCGCTGGGGGGGGTGCCGCAGCGCGCGCCTGCTCCGAGTTCGCTAAACTTCGTTTCGCTGCAGCTCCCTCTGCCCCGGAACAGGAAGTAACCTGTTTCAGGACAGAGGGAGCTGCAGCGAACAAGCAACGAAGTTTAGCGAACTCGGAGCAGGCACGCGCCGTGGCACCCCCCAGCGGCGTGCACCCGGGGCAGACCGCCCCCCCTTGGTATGCCACTGCAACCGGGCACCCTAGGGGGCACTTGTAACAATTAAAAAAAAAAGTTAACTACCTCTGAAGTCCATAGCTACCTTCCCTTGGGTGCAAAGCCCCCCAAATCCCCCCCAAAACCCACTGCCCACAACTCTACACCATTACCATAGCACTTATGGCTGAAGGGGGCACCTAGATGTGGGTACAGTGGGTTTTGGGGGCGATTTGGAGGGCTCCCATTTACCACCACAAGTGTAACAGGTAGGGGGGGATGGGCCTGGGTCTGCCTGCCTGAAGTGCATGCACCCACTAAAACTGCTCCAGGGACCTGCATACTGCTGTGATGGAGCTAGGTATGACATTTGAGGCTGGCATACAGGCTGGACAAAAAAAGATTTTAAAGTTGTTTTTTTTTTTTGGGTGGGAGGGGGTTAGTGACCACTGGGAGAGTCAGGGGTGGTCATCCCTGATTTCCTCCGGTGGTCATCTGATCATTTAGGGCACTTTTTAGGGACTTGTTCGTGAAAAAAAAGGGTCCAAAAAAGTGACCCAAATTCAGTCTAAAAATGCCTTTCTTTTTTCGATTATCAGCTGAGGACGCCCATCTCTCCTCGGCCGATAAACACACCCCAGTCACGCCTTCACCACGCCTCCGAGTGCGTTCGATTATACCGATTTGGGCGCCCATGGGAGAAAGACGCCCATCTTCCGATTTGGGTCGAAATATGGGCGTCTTTCTCTTTTGAAAATAAGGCGGATAGTCTTCTGTAAGTTGTGCATGTAAGTAGATGCTCCGCCCACATGTACACCCCCTTGCAGTTAAGCACTATAGCATTTACGCCAACTTTATAGAATAGCATACAGTGCACTTATACAAGCAAGGTATGCATAACTGTACACACTTAAGTTACTAAGTTGTCCTTTATACATTAAGGGGACCTTATACTAAGATGCATACGTGCCTACATGCACATAATGCTTGCCAAATTAGAACTACCCCCTGGCTACCGTGTGCCCCTGGTGGTAATTCAAATTTCTATGTGCATCCAATACGTGCAGCAGAAAATAATTTCTATTTTCTACCATATGGCACTAACTGGGTGGTAATCGGCAGTGTACATGCACTGATGATTACCGCGAGGTTAACGCATGAGACCTTACTGCTAAGTCAATGGGCAGTAAGGGCTCAGGCCCAAAATGAACTTGCGCGGATTTTTATTTTGTTGACATCCATTTTGGGCAAAAAAGGCCTTTTTTTACAGGTGCGCTGAAAAATGGACCTGGGCACGTCCAATACATGCGTCTACATCAGCGCAGGCCATTTTTCAGTACACCGTAGTAAAAGGACCCCTTAGTTAGGCCTGCTAAATGGCAGGCCAAAACTAAAGATATAACAGCAGTAAAGTGACCTCATCTCACACAAACTTTCAACAGACCAAAATTTAACAATAACAGATATTAAATTGACAGAAACACCCTGAACTGATCATTACAAACTAAACCTATCCATCCCTACACAGGCGAAAGAAGGGAATACACCAAATCCAAGAACACACATCATACACATCAAGAGGTCATGTAGACACGAAAACATTCTGGCAACTGATATACAACAATGAATGGACAGCACAAACAGAATCCATAGACTACCTCTTGGAATGGAATAAAAGATGTAAATACATACTAGACGAAATAGCACCTTTACGAACAAGAACTTCACACAAGCATAGCTCGGTACCATGATTCAACGATGAAATGAAACAGCTAAAAACACAATCCAGGAAACTTGAACAAGCATGGAAAAAAAACAAAAGATGAACACACACTCAACACATGGAAACAATCGCAAAGAAAATACAAATACGCAATAAGACAGACCAAAAGATCATAGTATAAAACTAAAATAGGAACAGATTACAAAGACAAAGAAATTATATCAACTCATGAACAAACTTCTAGATACCAACCTGGTCACTGCATCGAACACAGACATCCCATCAGCAGACAAACTTGCTAAGTACTTCAACGAAAAAATTGTAAACCTACGCAACACGCTAACCCAAGGCAACATTGACATATAACTTCCTAGATTGTCCCCTAGTCTTTGTACGTTTGGAACAAGTGAAAAATCAATTTACTTCTACTTGTTCTACACCACTCAGAATTTTGTAGACCTCAGTTGTATCTCCCCTTATCCATTTCTTATCCAAGCTGAAGTGCCCTAACTCAGTGCCGTAGCGAGGGTGCCTGAGACCCGGGGCGGGTCACCGCTGCGCACCCCCCCGGGTGCAGGGCATGGCGCCCCCCCTCAGGAGCGCACCCCCACCCTCCGAAACGCACCCTACTTTGCAGCGGGGGCAGGCGGGAGGACCGATCCACCCCCAGTGCACGTCACTGGGAGCTGCATCAGCTCTGCTGCTTCCCTGCTTTCTCTGCCCCGGAACAGGAAGTAACCTGTTCCGGGGCAGAAAGAGCAGAGAACCAGCGAGCCGACACCCCCCCAGCCCGTGCACCCGGGGCAGACCGCCCCACCGCCCCCCCCCCCCCTTCCTACGCCACTGCCCTAACTTCTTTAGCCTTTCCTCATATGAGAGGAGTTCCATCCTCTTTATCATTTTGGTTGCTTTTCTTTGAACATTTTCAAATTCTGTTATAATTATTTTTGAGATATGGTGGCCAGAACTGAACGCAATACTCAAGGTGAGGTCGCACCATGGAGCGATACAGAGGCATTATAGTATCTTATCTCTGTCTCTCTTTCTCTTCCCCCATCCAACATTGCCTCTCCCACCACTATCCAACATCACTCATCTGTCTCTCTCTCTCTCGTCCCTCCACTTGCAGCATCACACCTCTGTCTCTCCCCCTTCCACCACTATCCTGTCTTATCTTTCCTCCCAACCCCTACTATCCAGTATTTCCTCTTCTCTCTTTCCATTACTCCATCATATATCATTACCCCATTTATCTTGTTCTGTTCCTCCTCCCCCATCAACCATGATCATCTCCCATCTCTCTCTCCCTCTCTCTCCACTACCACCATCCAGTGAAACCTCATTTCTCTCTTACTTTCCTCGCTCACCCCAAGTCACTCACTCACTGGCACCTCTGCCCATCCATTCACTCACACACTTGCCCACTGCCTCCCCAACTCTGTGGCTGCAAAAAAAAAAAAAAACTAACCAAACACCAGCAGTTTATTTCTCTGAGAAAGTGAGACAGGCAGGCGTTAGTGCAAGATCATTCATATCAAAATTTATTTGGCTCAAATTTATCAAATATCGAGGATAGTAGGCCATCCTATGCTCAGTTCCTGCCTAGCCCGCTAAGAGTAATGGTACCACAGCTTTAGTGCTAAAATTATTTCCGAATACAGACTAAATATTAGGAAAAATAGCATAATGTTCAAGAAACTCCGTTAGTCATTTAGGAGGAGATTCTATATATATAGCCTATAAAATCAGCGCTGAAATTGTAAGCTCTTTGAGCAGGGACTGTCTTTCTTCTATGTTTGTGCAGCGCTGCGTAAGCCTTGTAGCGCTATAAAAATGCTAAATAGTAGTAGTAGTAGTAGAAATCAGTGCCAACTAAGCGTATTCTATAATCAGCACCTAGATTTAGGCACTGATTATAGAATATTCTGAGTTGATATTTCAGTACTGATATCTGCACACATCCATTTATGCCAATGAACACCTGGTATAAATCTCAGCACATAGATTTAGGTGCACTGGGCCATATTCTATAACTAGGCACCCATGAAATGCCAATTTCCCTGCCTAAAACCACACCCCTTTATGCCTCTGCATGTTAGACGTTTGGTGCACATCATTACAGAATACGCTTAGCGAGTTCTACACCTAAATTCTAATCGGTGCCAATTAATGCTCATTAGTGCTTATTAAGTGCTGTTATCAGCGCTCATCAGCTTGTTAAGCCAATTAAGTTACGAGTGGTGTTACAGAATCCACACCGATTCTGGCACCTAAATCTAAGGTCAACATAATAAAAATCATTCACTTTAAAATAGCCACTCTAACAATTCTGTAAATAAATACTTCTGTAAGAATATCTGAATTAACATCTCTTTTATTGAGACACACTTTATTCCACTGCTCATTAAATAATTGTCCAGCTTTTTTGCTAAAATCTGCAACAATGCAAATATGTTGTTTTGAAAAAGCACTCTCTACAGGCTAAAGAAATAGGTACCATAGTCCTTTACCCCATACCAAAAAAATTCAAGTTTACCTATTTCTGATGTGTCAAATTATTGGCCCATAGCCTCTATTCCCCTCTTGACTAAACTGATGGAAATTGTTGTCGCTAACCCCCGGATTCTACATAGTGCACTTAGATTTAGGCTCATTTTAGAAAGAGAAGGACGTCCATCTTTCGACATAAATTGGAAGTTGGCGTCCTTCTCCCAGAGATGTCAAAATCGATATAATCGAAACCCGATTTTAGACGTGTCCAACTGCAGTCCGTCGCAAGGATGTCCAAATTTCAAGGGGGCGTGTCAGAGGCATAGCAAAGGCGGGACTTGGGTGTGCCTAACACTTGGACGTCTTTGACCCATAATCGAAAAAAGCAAGGACGTCCCTGACGAACACTTGGATGTTTTCAACTGGATGTGTTTTTTTAATGAATAAGGCACAAAAGGTGCCTGAAATGACCAGATGACCACCGAAGAGAATCGAGGATGACCTCCCGTTACTCCTCCAGTGGTCACTAACCCCCTCCCACCCTCAAAAAACATCTTTAAAAATATGTTGTGCCAACCTCAGATGTCATACTCAGGTCCATGACAACACATTCAGGTCCCAGGAGCAGTTTTTGTGGGTTCTGCAGTGCACTTCAGACAGGTCGCACCATGGAGCGATACAGAGGCATTATAGTATTTTTGGTCTTATTCGTCATCCCTTTCCTAATAATTCCTAGCATCCTATTTGTTTTTTGGCCGCCACCACCATTATGAACAAAGTACTATACAGATCAGAGGAGTAGCCTAGTGGTTAGTGCTAGTGGACTAGGAACCTAAGGACTTACGTTCTAGTCCTACTTTAACTTCTTAGCCTTCCAGAAACAGAAAATTATCTACTGTACCTAAATATATAGGACACCTGCAAGCCTGAAGGCTATTGAAGTGGTACACATTTAGGTACAGTAGGTATTTTTCAGGTCCTGGAGGGGTCACATTTACAAAACTAAAAGAGTTTCAGCAGGGTTTAAACCTGTACCCCTTGGTTTACTAACCACTAGGCTACTCCTCTCTTTTATAAGTCTCTGTGGCCACATTTTTGAAAAAGATGCCAAACAGATATTCATGTTCCTGGTTTTTTGTCATTCAAAAGTTGGATGTTTCACTTTGGAAAATGGTTATTCATTATGGATATACTGAAAACCTGACTGGCTGGGGTGCCTCCAGGACCAGGTTTGGGAACTGTTCTGGAATTTTCTGGCCTTTTCTTTTGGGTCTGCTTATTTCTGTGTGTTTCTGTGAGTTTCCACTGATTGTGGCAAGACAGGAATTTCTGAATGACCACAAACTGACAAGACCATTGCCATGACATCCCAACCAACTGTCTTGTTACAAACAAACTAACCAGACCCCCCGTTGTCATGACATCCCAACTGTTTGTTACTGAGCAGCGGTGTGTGTGGCAAGGACACTAAGGCCTATCACAGGTCTCCTATGTACTTGTAGGATTGCTGATTGGGTGATATATGATGTGGTCCTTTGTTTGATGGGAAGGGTATATAAGTAACTGCTCATCTAAAGAGACTCTGAAATAGTCCTGGTGGCAAGAGAGTTTCATATCCTTGTATCAGCCTATTTCCAGGGGGGGTACTCTCCCCCCACCCTTGATAGAAACTAATTCTCTATAGCTAAGATACTTTCTTTCTCTGCTTTCTCTCTGTTCTGTGACCTTTGTATGAGGAATACAACTTTCCTTCCTATTGTTAGACTCTGTTCTGTAAAACTACTAATGCCAAGAGCCAATAATATTTCTGGTACTGTTGCTAGCAGGGCCAGTCTTAGGCAGAGGCGACCGAGGCGGCCGCTTAGGGCCCTGCACCTAAGGGGGCCCCGCGCAGCGCGCCTCAACTCTGCCTCGCCTCTCTGACCACTGCCGCTGCTCGCCTGCGCTGCCCTCCACCCATGTCCAGCGACACAACTCTCCTCGATCCCCTGCTCCCCCTCCCTCCAGCCACCCAAGCCCCCCTCCCGTCTGAGCCCCCCCCCCCCGCCCGACCCGCCAAACGACCCTCTTCTGCCATCCGACCTGCCGGCACCCCACCTGACCCAGCATTTTTTAAAAATCTACAAGCGGCGGTGCCTCGCGCGTCTGAGAATAAAAGAAAAAAATCGCTTCGTCCATTGGCCGGCCTTCCCTCATGTCCGGCCCTTGCGGAAGTTACATCAGAGGGCGGGACATGAGGGAAGGCCGGCCAATGGACGAAGCGATTTTTCTTCTTTTACTCAGACGTGAAGCACCGCCGCTTGTAGATTTTTTTTAAATGCTGGGTCAGGTGAGGTGCCAGCGGGTCGGGGAGGGGGGGGCTCAGGTGGCTGGAGGGAAGGGGAGCAGGGGAACGAGGAGAGTCGCATCGCTGGACATGGGTGGAGGGCAGGGGGGACGGGTGGGTTACTGCCTGGACATAGGTGGATGGCAGTTGGCAGGGGAGGGCATGGGGACAGGAGGGTCGCTGGACATGGGTGGATGGAGGGGGGTTTCTGGACATAGGTGGATGGCAGGGGCGGGCAGGGAGGACAGGAGGGTCACTGGACATGGGTGGATGGCAGGGGAGGGGGGTTTCTTTACATAGGTGGATGGCAGGGGTGGGCAGGGAGGACAGGAGGGTCGCTAGACATGGGTGGGTGGCAGGGGAGGGGGTTTCTGGACATAGGTGATGGCAGGGGAGGGCAGAGGGGGACGGGAGGGTTGCTGAACATAGATGGATGGCAGGGGGGACAGGAGGGTCGCTGGACATGGGTGGATGGAGGAGAGAGAAGAAATGCTGGACATGGATGGAGGCGAGGGAAGAGTGAGAAAGGAGATGAGGTGAGGGAAAAGGAAGAGAGGAGAAAAAGTGCACATGGATATAGAAAATAGGCAGAAGCTGGATCCACTGGACAGTCAAGTCTGCGGAGGACCCAGCTTTTACTTACGGATGTAGGCCAAGAAATGAAGAAGAAAGGCGGAAAGTAAAGAAATAAATGGAAAGGAAGCCCTGTAAACGGAGTTAAGAGGACAGATAGCAGCACAATCGGATAGTGAGCCAGCTTGATCAGAAAAACAAAGTCACCAGACAATAAGGTAGAAAAAACTATTTTATTCAGGATTTATTAATTGGAATATGTCAGTTTTTGGAAATGTGCATCTGTGATATTTTTCATGTAAGTTTCAATTTTTGTAGTATTGCTGCATGCTGAGTCTGACTTCTTGAGGTAACTTTCTAGTTCAGTATTTTGCCTTCATGTGTTTTTCAGGTGTGATCAAGGAAGGTGCAGTATTCTGCTAGCGTATAGTTTGCAGCCCTTTTTTTTTCACTAGGTTGTGCACTGGTGTTTTAGAGCCCAATGTAATTACAGTTGCCTTTCCATGCCACGCATAAGGTTGTAGCTCGGCCTGTCCTTGGAATTAGTGCTGTTTATGGTTTGTTAAGGTTATGAGTGTGTTTTTGCACAAGTTTGTGTATAGTGTTTTGCAGTGGAGAGATTGTGTGTTGGCCTTACTAAGGTGGCACCAATTCAGAAAGGGTGTAGAGCCTAAATCATGACACACTTCCTCTAAAAGGGTGTTTTGTGGCTCTACATGAGAATTGTGATATTATGATCCCTTGCTAGCTTCATATTGTTGACGGTCTGCATTTTCCATATGGCTGGTATATTGGTGTATAAGGTATTAATTGTGACTATTTTATTTTTATTTTTATTTTTTCTGTGTGTTGTCAGACAATTATGGATAACAGACAGAGTCGGAGTCTTCTTGAGTCAGAGAGCTATGGTGTATATTTTAAAACAATTTTAATACCTTGGTGGTCTATATGTTTTTATATTGTACATTATATTTCACACATCACTTTATTTTATTGTACATCTTTTCATTTCATTTTTATTTTATTGCATATATGGGTTACAGAGTAATAGGGGAATTTGAAAGTACTGAATCTTTTCTTAATATTTTTTCTTTATTCTCCTTTGTTATGAGAATTGGAAATACTAATTGTAGTGGACTTGAACTGAATAATTTCTGGGGAGGGGAGGTTTCATGATAGCATTGTGCTTATTATTTCAATCAGTTTTTTTGTACAAGTTTAGCTTCATTTGTCTTTATTTGAAATTTCATAAATAAAAAAGTGTTCTAAAAATGGAATAATCTTATCAATGGGGTGGAGCTAGGGTGGGGGGGGCTACGGTGGGGCGGGGCTAGGATGGGGCCCCACCAAATTGGTCTGCATAGGGCCCCACACTTGCTAAGACCGGCCCTGGTTGCTAGGAAGAAATAAAGATTCCTTTTCTTCTAACTTAGCCTGAGTTTTTTATAAGAATAGCATGACCAAACATGCAGCCTAGTACAGAACCACTGTAGTATTCTAAATATTTACATGTGCAAGGGGAGTGTAAATGCAGGCACCTAAATTATAGAATTCCACTTTTGAGGCTCAAAAATCATTGCTGAAAAAATTCAGCAGTCAATGATATTCTATAATGGGCAGAAATAGCATTGAGTGCCAATTTCGGCACCCAAATTTGAGCATTTATTTATTGCATTTGTATCCCACATTTTCCCACCTATTTGCGGGCTCAGTGTGGCTTACAATACATTGTGAATGATGGAAATACAATTTGTTAAAGTACGATTATGAGTTACATTGTGAAGAGTTATGGGAAGACAAAGTCAAAGTCAGAACATCATTTGAGGAATAGAACAATGGAATGTAACAATGGGGAAATGATAGGGCGATAAACAATAGCAAGAGAACATTAGGGTATACAATTTTATCTGTGGGTAGAGTTTTAAGTGTGGTGAAAATACGGGGGGAGAGAATTCAGAAGAGAGTGTATTGATGCATTTCTATTAGTGTGTATGGACTTCATGTGTTTTAATCCTTGCAATAAATTTTCTCAAAGAGATGAGTTTTCAATAGTTTGCGGAAGTCGGTTAGTTCGTAGATTGTTCTCAGGTTGCGTGGTAATGTATTCCAGAACTGCGTGCTCATACAAGAGAAGGTTGAAGCATGCAGTACTTTGTATTTTATGCCTTTGCACTTAGGGAAGTGGAGATTGAGGAAAGTTCAGGATGATCTTTTAGCGTTTCTGAGTGGCAGGTCTATTAAATCAGACATGTATGCAGGGGCTTCACCGTGAATGGACTTGCGCCTGTGAAAACCAGGTGTGATTCCTGGCGTTCAATTTTAGCGCATTCCTGATACTCTATAATACTGCATGCAATTTTTAGGAACACTCTGACCTGTCCGTGGACCTCCCATGGCCATGCTCCCTTTTGGTTTGCACTTTATTAGAGAATAGTGCTTAGCAAGATATGCATGCAAATTCATATTGGTGCCACTTAGCACCCAATTAGCACATAATTATCAGCACTAATTGGCCAATTTAGTTGGGCGCACATCATGGATTTGTGACCAAAGTCGCCATATATAGAATCTGAGAGTTATTGTTTTCCAGCAAATTTTTGCCTGCAAAGAAAGCTGGTTCAAAGTCCTTGGATATTTTCTACTTGTCGGGAATTTTTAAAGAATAACTACTCCCATTGTTCTACATTTGAAAATTAGCTACCAAGTATATGGCTACAAAGTGTCTGCTGACTTTGCAGCTATCAGGCTTATTTTCGAAAGTGATTGCCGGCGATCTTCCGACATAAATCGGGAGATGGCCGGCGATCTCGCAAAAGCAGCGAAATCGGTATAATCGAAAGCTGCTTTTTTGACACCATCGCCGCTTTCCCGTTGCCGAGCCGGCGAAAGTTCAAGGGGGCATGTCGGCGGTGAAGCGAAGGCGGGACATGGGTGGGCATGGGCGTGGCTACCAGATGGCCGGCTTTTGCAGATAATGGGAAAAAAAGCAGCGTTAATCAGTATTTCGCCTCTTTTACTTGGTCCTTTTATTTTTACGACCAAGCCTCAAAAAGGTGCCCGAACTGACCAGATGACCACCGAAGGGAATGGGGGATGACCTCCCCGTACTCCCCCAGTGGTCACCAACCCCCTCCCACACTAAAACAATAAAAATGAAAACCTTTTTTGCCAGCCTGTATGCCAGCCTCAAATGTCATACCCAGCTCCCTGACAGCAGTATGCAGGTCCCTGGAACAGTTTATGTTGGTTGCAGTGGACTTCAGGCTGGTGGACCTAGGCCCATCCCCCCCACCTGTTACACTTGTGGTGGTAAGTGTTGAGCCCTCCAAACCCCCCCCAAAACCCACTGTACCCACATGTAGGTGCCCCCCTTCACCCATAAGGACTATGGTAGTGGTGTAGAGTTGTGGGGAGTGGATTTTGGGGGGGGTTGGGGGGCTCAGCACCCAAGGTAAGGGAGCTATGCACCTGGGAGGTATTTGTATATTTTTTAAAAATTTTTAGAAGTGCCCCCTAGGGTGCCCGGTTGGTGTCCTGGCATGTCAGGGGGACCAGTGCACTACAAATGCTGGCTCCTCCCATGACCAAATGCCTTGAATGTTGCCGGGTTGGAGATCGCCGGCATTTTTTTCCATTATCGCTGAAAAACAAAACCAGCCACCTCAAACCCAGCGAACTCTGGCATTTGGCCAGACTAAACCGTATTATCGAAAAAAAAAGATGGCCTGCCATCTTTTTTGATAATACAGTTCCGGCCAGTTGTAGCACCACCGCCAAAACAGATAGCCGGCGATTTATTTCGCCAGTGACGTTCGATTATGCCCCTCCACGTGATCTATCTAGACTAATCTTTTCCTGTGCCATATGATGTACTACCAGAGTGTCCAGGATGCAGGCGGCCAGATTTAAACATTTATCCAAGTAGCAACACCACATACCTGGATAAATATCACTGATAGTAATAGGAGTGTACTACAGTCCACCTGGCCAGGATGAACAGACAGATGTAGAAATGTTATCAGAAATTAGGGAGGCTAACAAACTGGGGAACATAATAATAATGGGTGATTTCAATTACCCCGATATTGACTGGGTAAATGTAACATCAGGGCATGCTAGGGAGGTTAAATTCCTTGATAAAATCAAGGACTGCTTTATGCAGCAGCTGGTATAGGATCCAACAAGAGGAGGAAAAATTCTAGACCTAGTCCTTAGTGGGGCACATGCAGGAGGTAATAGTACTGGGGCCACTTGATAACAGTGATCAGGTTTGATATAAGCTCTGGAGTAAGTACACACAGGAAATCCAATACGTTAGCACTTAACTTTCAAAAAGGAGACTGTGATAAAATGAAAAGAGCGATGAATAAAAAACTTAGAGGAGGAGCAGCTGCAAAGGTCGAAAATTTACATCAAGCATGGATGCTGTTCAAAAAAAAAAAACATCCTGGAAGCCCAGGCCAGTTATATTCCATGTATTTAAAAAGGAGGAAGTAAAGCAAATGACAGCCAGCATGGTTAAAAAGTAAGATGAAGGAAGCTATCAATGCTAAAAGAAAATCCTTCAGAAAGTGGAAGAAGGATCCAACTGAAAATAATAAGAAAAAGCATTAGGAATGGCAAGTGAAATGCAAAGCGCTAATAAGGAAGGCAAAGAGAGATTTTGAAAAATGATTTTGTTGGAGGCAAAAACACATAGTAAAAACTTTTTTAGGTAATTAAGAAGGAAGAAGACAACAAAAGAATCAGTTAGACCACTAGATGACCGAAGGATAAAAAAAAGCATTCATTGAAGACAAAGCCATAACAGAGAGATTAAATTAATTCTTTGCTTCAGTCTTCACCAAGGAAGATTTGGGAGAGATACTGGTGCCAGAATGGTATTCAAAGCTGACAAGTCAGAAAAACTGAATCAAATCTCTGTAAACCTAGAAGATGTAATGGGGCAGTTTGACAACTAGAAAGAATAGCAAATCGCCTGGACCAGATGGTATTCATCCCAGAGTACTGATAGAATTGAAAAGTGAACTTGCAGAACTGTTGTTAGTATTATGTAATTTATCTTTAAAACCAAACATGGTACCAGAAGATTGGAGGGAGGCCAACATAATGCCAGTTTTTTAAAAAGTTCAGAGGTGATATGGGAAATTACAGACCGGTGATCCTGATGTTGGTGCACGCAAAATGGTGGAAACTATTATAAAGAACAAAATTGCAGAGCAAATTCATAAGCATTGATTAATGAGACAGAGCCAATATGGATTTAGTGAAGGGAAATCTTGCCTCACCAATCTACTACATTTCTTTGAAGGAATGAACAAACACGTGGATAAGGGTGAGCCAGCTGATATTGTATATCTGGATTTTCAAAAGGCATTTGACAAAGTAGCCCATGAAAGACTCCAGAGGTAATTGGAGAGCCATGGGATAGGAAGTAATGTTTTATTTTCGGATTAAAAACTGGTTCAAAGATAGAAAACAGAGTAGGGTTAAATGGTTAGTCTTCTCAATGGAGATGGGTAGATAGTGGTGTTCCCCAGGGGTCTGTGCTGGGACTGCTGCTTTTTAACATATTTATAAATGATCTAGAGATGGGAGTAACTAGTGAGGTAATTAAATCTGCTGACAACTCAAAGTTATTCA
Source organism: Microcaecilia unicolor (assembly GCF_901765095.1). Classification (NCBI taxonomy): domain Eukaryota; kingdom Metazoa; phylum Chordata; class Amphibia; order Gymnophiona; family Siphonopidae; genus Microcaecilia; species Microcaecilia unicolor. Next base: position 64,991,400 of record NC_044033.1, on the reverse strand, counting down.
AAGTTGTAAGATCGCAAAAGGATTGTGAAAAATTACAAGAGGACCTTATGAGACTGGGAGACTGGGCATCCAAATAGCAGATGACGTGATGCAAGGTTCTACATTAAGAGTCACCGACCAGAAAAGGGATCTAGGTGTCATCGTTGATGATATGTTGAAACCCTCTAATAGGTGTGCAGCTGCAACTAAGAAAGCAAATAGAACGTTAGGTATCATTAGGAAAGGAATAGAAAAAAATGAGACATTATAAAGCCTTTGTATCATTCCATGGTGTGACCGCACCTCAAATATTGTGTGAAATTCTGGTCACTGCATCTCAAAAAAGATATAGTGGAATTAGAAAAGGTACAGAGAAGGGCAACGAAAATGATAAAGGAGATGGGACAACTTCCCTATGAGAAAAGGCTAAAGCAGCTAGAGCTCTTCAACTTGGAGAAGACAGCTGAGGGGAGATATGATAGACATCTTTAAAATAATGAGTGAAATGGAACAGGTAGACATGAATTGATTGTTTACTCTTTACAAAAATACTAGGACTGGGGAGCACACAATGAAGCTACAAAGCAGTAAATTTAAAACAAAGAAAATATTTCTTCACTCAACAGGTAATTAAACTCTGGAATTTTTTGCCAAAGAATATGGTGAAAGCTGTTTGCTTAGCCGGGTTTAAAAAAGGTTTAGATAACTTCCTAAAGAAAAGTCCATAAGCCATTATTAAAATGGACTTGGGGAAAATCTATTGTTTATTTCTAAGATAAGCAGGATAAAATGTATTGTACTGTTTTGGGATCTTGCCTGGTACTTGTAACCTGGATTGACCACTGTTGGAAACAGGATGCTAGGCTTGATGGACCTTCGGTCTGCCCCAGTATGGCAATGCTTATGTTCTTATGGTCTTATGACCAGGACCAGTCACTGATTTTCACATAATACCACTGAAAATCATTACAGACTACTTCAGAGTTATCCAGATAGTTCTGGCAAAATTGAAGGAGTCTGGTAAAAAGCCCAGGGCTACTCAATGGTAGGGGCCACCTGCTGTGGTACTGAAGTGCCCCCTAACAGTCTGGCTTCTTGCTTTCCATCCCCACTGACCAGCATCACTCTCTTCCTCTCCCCATTATGGGTCCAGCATTTCACTCTCTGCCCCCTCCCCCCACTTGATCCTCTAAACTCATGACAGGTTGCTGTTGTAGCAGCAATGAAAATAAGCTGCCCCCTGAGAGTTCTGTCAGGGCTTTCCTCTGCCGCATCCCACCTTCTCTAATGCAACTTCTTATGACCGAGATGCAGCAGAAGAAAGGCACTGTTTCCATCACTGTCACTGCTAGCAACCAACTGCAAGTTTGGAGAACTATGGGGGGAGAGGGCTAGAGAGAGATGCTGGACCCAGGGAACAATGAAAAGAAGGGGGAAATGCAGGATGCATATAGGAGGAACAGCGGAGATGGAGAGATCCAGGAGATACAAAGAGGCACAAAGCAAGAAATAGCAAAGGTGCAAATGTCAAAATGGAGCTAGCAGAGGAGCCAATTACTGGCTAATAAATCAAGAGTTTATTTTAAGAAATAATTTTTTATGACGAGGTATGTTAAGTATTGTCCTACCACATAGGTATTTCAGTCATTGCTCAACATGTTTCAGCAGCTGGACTGTCTACAATAGGAGCATACTCAATTTTTATAATAGTCACACATCTATAAATAATAAAAATCAATCATAATGCATATGGAATACAATCATAATAAATAAATTAAAATTCAAGGTTATATAGGGAGTGGGCACATGCACATTAAAAGTGGCACACCTAATATGTGCAGACAAAGCAAAAACTGAGAAACATGAATAAATAAATAAGAAATAAAAGGGGATGATCAAAAATAGAAGTTACCTTCAGAGGATATATCCAGTGCATAAAGGTTGCCTACACTGGGCTCCTTGAGGCCAATGTAAATTGCTAAAAAGAAATTGCACATTATGGTCATTTAAAAAAAAAAAAGGTCCCAGAAAACAGCAGTGTACACTAAAACGTAAAAGAATAACACTTTTTGAGGTCATGTGATTCAGACCTCAAATACAACAGCAGAATCTAAAAAATATTTTAATTAAAATTATGAGGATAGAGGCCGACCGAATTTCAGTTTTGGTTTTGGCACCAAAGTGACCCCACCTCCACTCCTCAGAAAACAGGTTGTGCCACCACCGCCCCCCCCCCCCCCTCCTGGGAGAGTGGGAAAGACCTGGCACCCAAGCTTCCTGACCACCCTGTAGGCTCTCCCCAAGCTTACCTTAACAAGCCTTGGTGGTCTAGCCCAAGATAGATCAGGAATTGAGTCAAAAAGCTCTTTCGACCATACCTTCACAATTAGCAGTACAGCAGTTCTGTCCTGGAACAAGAGCTTATTCTGTGACAGCAACTTTCAGCAATGAAATACTCTGCCTATAGAACTGTTGCAAAGTAGGGATTAAGATTCAGAAAGGATCTGAAGACATGGATGTTTTCCTTGTCAAAATTTACCATGAGTTCAGGTGCTGGAATTAGCCTATAGAATAATAGTTTATTTAAGGAAGAAGGATTCAAAGTTAAGTATTTGTTAGTAGGATCATTTGGGATATATATATTGGTTAGCATATTGAGTTGCTTATTTCGGAATTGATTTTATGGCTCCTGTATGAGAAGTCCAAAATTTGAAGCCTATACTATCAAGGCAGTATTAGTACCTATGGGGCATATATTCAAAGCAATTTAACCAGGCAGGAGAAGCTCTTCCCCAGTTAAATTGCCTGTGTGGGACTATCCAGGGATATTCAACGGTTCTTAATCAGATAGTGCTGCTGAGTATCTCCTCGAACAGCATAGGCAGAAAGCAGCTATGTTGTGGGTGGTCCAGGGGGCAGAGTCAGGGGGTACTAATATTCAGCACTTAACAGTATAAGTTGACTGGACAGATCGGACTGCATAAAACACAGTGTAACTTATCCAGTTAAGGACTGAAGGATAAGTGCCTGCTGTCTGCACACACCTGGCTATTCATAGTCGCTTCACAGACATGGCCCAGCATTGAATATCTGGGCATAAAGCCAGCAGCAGTGAAAAAAAAAAACACTGGCTGCCGCTGGCACTGTTCCCTCTAAGCAGAGCAGGAGTCCTCCAACTGCATTGCTGCCAGTGGGTGGTGGTGCTTCAACCTTGTGTTTTCAAGTACTAGGGACAGGCAAGTTCCCTGGAGTCCTGCAGATCTTGCCTGTACCTTACTATTGAAAATGTGCTAGTAAATAGCACCCCCTACTGGCAGGTCTGTGAGTGGAGGACTCCCACTCAGCTTAAAGGGAACAGTGACCGCCGGCTGACTATTTCCCCCTATGTCTTTATAACTCAAACGCGTGAAACAATTCTTCCCGAGGGGAACATTTTGCAGCCTGATACAATCAATGGTACTAAGCCATGTGGAGGGGCATAATCGAACGAAAACGTCTATCTCCATGGGCGTTTATCTCCGAGAACAGGTCCGTGAAGGGGCGGACCGAACCGTATTTTCGAAAAAAATAGACGTCCATGTTTTATTCGCCAATTTGTGAGCTGGGCGTTTTTGCTTTTCAGCGATAATGGAAAATGAAAACGCCCGGCTCAAAAACGAATAAATCCAAGGCATTTGTTCGTGGGAAGGGCCAGGATTCGTAATGCACTGGTCCCCCTCACATGCCAGGACACCAACCGGGCACCCTAGGGGGCACTTTTACAAAAACAAAAAAAAAGGTAAAAGAGCTCCCAGGTGCATAGCACCCTTCCCTTGTGTGTTGAGCCCCCCAAATCCCCCTCAAAACCCACTGCCCACAAGTCTACGCCATTACTATAGCCCTAAGGGGTGAAGGGGGGCACCTACATGTGGGTACAGTGGGTTTGGGGGGGTTGGACGACTAAACATTAAGCAGCACAATTGTAACAGGTAGGGGGGGGATGGGCCTGGGTCCACCTGCCTGAAGTCCACTGCACCCCCTAACAACTGCTCCAGGGACCTGCATACTGCTGCCAGGGAGGTGGGTATGACATTTGAGGGTGAAAATAAAAAGTTGTGAAGCATCATTTTTTTGTGGTGGGAGGGGGTTAGTGACCACTGGGGGAGTCAGGGGAGGTCATCCCCGATTCCCTCTGGTGGTAATCTGGTCATTTAGGGCACTTTTTGGGGCCTTATTTGTGAAAAAACAGGGTCCAGGAAAAGTGCCCTAAATTCTAGCTACAAACGCATACTTTTTTTCCATTATTGGCAAAAGGCGCCCATCTCTGTTCGGGTGATAACCATGCCCCAGTCCCGCCTTCACCACGCCTCCGACATGCCCCCATCAACTTTGTACGCTTACGCGATGGAGTGCTGTTGAAAACATCCAAGTTCGGCTTTTGATTATACCGTGTTATTCGTTTTTGTGAGATAAACGTCCATCTCCCGATTTAGGTCGGAACTTGGGCGTTTTTCTCGTTCGATTAGAAGCAGGATAGACTACTGCAATGGAATTTATGCGGGATGCAAAGAACAAACCTTAAAGAAACTTCAGACCACTCAAAATACGGCAGCTAGGCTTATCTTCAGAAAAACGCGATTTTAAAGTGTAAAACCCCTTCGCAAAAAACTACACTGGCTCCCAATCAAAGAACGCATTGCTTTCAAAATCTGCACTCTGGTTCACAAAATTATCTACGGTGAAGCTCCGGGATACATGACAGACTTGATCGACCTACCAACTAGAAACACATCCGAATCAACACGAACGTACCTAAATCTGCACTACCCAAGCTGCAAAGGACTCAAATACAAATCAACTTACGCGTCCAATTTTTCCTACATAAGCACACAACTGTGGAACGCATTACCAAAAGCCTTGAAAACTACGAACGACCACCTAAACTTCCGGAAAACAATAGAAACTAACCTGTTTAAAAAGGCATACCCTACCGATCCAATATAAATGTCCGATCTCTGCAACACAACAAAACTAAAGAACGTAATGAACATAATACAACTATTCCATTGTATGATTCCCTAGACTGGCTGTGCCACATGAACTTTATCTTACCACAACATCACTTTGTAGTTGTTTACACCGGAGTCTGTAAGCCACATTGAGCCTTCAAATGGGTGGGAAAATGTGGGATATAAATGTAAGAAATAAATAAATAGATGTGTAGAACTAGGCCCAAGAGTGTGTAAATGCTAACAATCATATTTACAGTCAGAGCAGGTGTAAACCTGTGTGTGTACTCTACATGTTTACCCATTTTATAAAACATGTGGGGACATCATATGCTATGACCTATGGCACATATAAGTATCCATAAGCATACTGGAGGTGATTCTATAAATAAGGATTTAACTTACCCACCGATTATGTGTGTAAATGATTGGAATGCTGCCATATATGCACATATGTGTATACACACGAGTATAAATGCCAAAAATCCACCTAAATGCTAGCCTGTAAATACCTTACATGGTGCATATTTGGAGTCTGAGCAGAATATCTGCGAGACTCACACTTACATGTGTAACATAGAATATTAATTAATAATAAATTAATCACATATCTCCAGCATTTAGGTATAAGCACTTACATCAGCTGTATGGCTTCTGTTAAGTGCTCATATCTAAATTATAAACACATATTTTGCCACTTACATACATAGTAGCATAGTAAATGATGGAAGATAAAGACCTGTACAGCACATCCAGTCTGCCCAACAAAATAAACTCATAACATATGTTATAATGAACTGAACACAATACTCAAGGTGCAATCGCACCATGGAGGGATACAGAGGCATTATAGTATTTTTGGTTTTATTCACCATTCCTTTCCTAATAATTCCTAGCATCCTGTTTGCTATTTTGGCCGCCGCCGCACACTGAACAGAAGATTTCAGTGTATTATCTACCCTGATACCTAGATCTTTTTCTTGAGTGCTGACCTTCAAGGGGAGGGGGGTCTGCCCGGCACTAGCTTTACTTCCCTATTACTAGTATTGCCATCTAAGCACTATTCTGCGTCGCTTCACCCCATGCTTGGAATAAACTCCCTGAGCCCATACACCAGGCCCCCTCCTTGCCCATCTTGAAATCCTTGCTCAAAGCCCAACTCTTCAATGTCGCCTTCGGCACCTAACCACTATACCTCTACTCAGGAAATCTAGACTGCCCAACTTGACATTTTGTCCTTTAGATTGTAAGCTCCTTGAGCAGGGACTGTCCTTCTTTGTTAAACTGTACAGCGCTGCGTAACCCTAGTAGCGCTCTAGAAATGTTAAGTAGTAGTAGTATTAAGTTGTGCTAGTATTCTATAAAGGAAAATAGGCACCTATTTTCCTTTATAGTAGTGTTCTTCAAAGTAAGGCCCAGGAGCCAATGACAGCCTCTGGAGGCCTCTTGTGTGGCCCTCACTACTCACTAACATTCTGGGGGGGGGGGGGGGGTTCTGCTACTCTCTGACTCTTTACCTAAGCTCAGGACAGAAAGGGGGAAATGGATGGAAAGAAGATCCGCATAGTTGAAGGACAAGGCACTTCTCAATAGACAGAGAATATATTTGGCAATGCTCACCTCCTTAAGGATAAAGTTTGAAGGCAGGCTGGCGGGGTGGATGTTATTGACACACACTGATCACCTTTGTTGAGGCTTCACATGAGAAGATATCTGGTGGCACTCCTTCAGCTCATTCAGATCCAAAGTGGCTGTGAGGTAATGAGTTGCACACTGGCAGCTGTCCCTGAGAACACTGTTGGTGCAAATGGGCGTACCTAAGTTTAAGCGCAACCCCCGGGACTTAAACGCTATTCTATAAACTGCATCTAACTTTAAGCGTGGCTTATAGAATAGTGTTTAAGCAGTTTTTTTCACCACTGATTTTTTTGGGGCACCATTTATAGAATTCACCCCTAAGGGGGGGAAGTTATCAACACGGACTACTGATAAATCAGGTTATTTTACCAGAAGTTGGGGTATTTTATTGCAGGGTCTTATTGCATAAAATGGGACAAATGTGCTAAAATATCCCACCTTGATAACTTCCTCTCTACTTGTGAAAAAACTTTACACTGTGCAGGAAATATATTGAGCACACCCTCTGCAGTTACCTCATAGCCTTTGCACTTACTGGGCATTAATTTTTCTATTAAAGTGTGGTGCATGCAAGAATTTACTGCACATTACTGAACAGACCCATCAGACGTTGGACCCAAAATCTGATGTAGCTGAACACAAGAAGATATGTGTGTGGTTCAGACAAGAACTTTTTGCAAGAAGGAGAAAAGCAAACACATCAGTGTTGCTGGAACACTGGGAGGAAAGACATTAATTTTGCTCTAATGGTTGCTCAGCATGTTAAATGATGCCATGCCAGAATTTGACCTTTACACATTCAAGGGCTGAATGGAGAGAGCCTGAATGCATGACCCTATGAAGTAAAAGCTGCAGGTGTGCCCTTTACTCTTAATTAGCAGGCCATGTGAGCGGATAATCAATTCAGAGGACAGCTTTACAGTAACTAACACGTGTTTCTTAGGCCAGTAAAGCACCAGTAAGCACCCTGTCCCATAAATTTTTACACACCAACATTTTTTAGCCCTCTAAGGAAATTAGTCCATGATCTCAAGGAAACACAAAGAAGAGTCGGCTTTGATTCAGATGGTGGATGGATGGGAGAAGATGTACATCATTTTTATAGGACTATTTGGGACTTCAAATGTGTTAAAAGTAATTTACCAGTGCAACTAAATCTAGGAAAACAATACATCTCAAAGAGAGCTGTGCAGATGGGGGTCAGGGCCTTATCCAAAAAGGACTTTTTCCATTCCGTTCCTCCTATGGGGGGAAAAAACCTTACTAAATAAGGGGTCCTTTTACAAAGGCGCGATGAAAAATGGCCTGCGGTATTGTAGGTGCGGATTTTGGGCGTGTGCAAAATCATTTTTCAGCGCACCTGTAAAAAAAGGCCCTTTTTTAAATTTTTGCCAAAAATGGACATGCGGCAAAATCAAAATTGCCGCACGTCCATTTTAGGTCTGAGACCTTATCGCCTGACATAGACTTAGCAGTAAAGAATTTGGGTGGTAATGACCTATGTGCGTCAGATGCCACTTGGCACACGTCCGTTACGCACACCAGAAAATAAAAAATATTTTCCAGATGCGTGTAGCGGACACAAGCCAAAATTGAAATTACCACAAGGACCACGCAGTAACCAGGCGGTAACTCCAATTTGGCATGTGTTGGGCGCACGTAGGGGCACCTTCGTGGCTTAGTAAAAGGGGCCCTAAAACTGTAAAGTTAAATAAAGCAAATATGATAGCAGAGTGGCCTCAAAGTACCAAAGGATTTTATTAGCAGTCATGCAAAACCTTATTGCAAAACTTCAAAACTGTACAAATCATATTTTGCTGTATCAGTGCAGGAAATGGGGAATGTGCATTAACCTTCAAATGTTATTGTTTACTTGTATCCAATATTGCAAGTTCTTACTGTATTACTGTCCCATGAATCCAAATAATTTTCATTTAAATTACTGCAAATTTTACTTTGATAGAAAGATTCCTTCTGCTATTCATGATTTATTCATAGATACCAGGGAAGCAGTATGTGATGGAGGGAGGGGCACAGATTAAGAAATTCATCAAACAAGATAGGGATCTCAGAAGAATTATATCTGATCACCTCAAAATTATCAAGCATCAGGTTCAATGTATTAATTCAGGGGAATTCCCCCAAGATATGACCTCTTGTCAAAATTAGCTCATGGAGTTACCAGCCAAGAAAGAAAAAATAATCTCAGAGAAATGTAGTTATCTTTTCAGCAAATATGAGCTTGCAAAAGCCTTTTTTGAGTGCCAAAGTGGTATTAAGTGAGCTGCTTTGCATTGCAGCAGCTCATTATGATTTGAATAAACTTTTGTGTATAGCAAACTATGCATGACGGTTTGAGGGTAATTTTATAACAGGCCATCTATGTGTAAGGGCCAAGTATGCACTTATTTTAAGCCGATTATACAAAGCCACCTCTGTCTCTTTGAAAGATACAAGGGACAAAGATTTGCCTGGAGCTGAATTCACAGGCTCTTGGACTAAGAGGTAGAGACTTGCAGCTAAGCCAGATAGGCTGTTTAGCTGCCACTTGAGTTTACAGAAGTGTAACCACAAGCAGCAGATGGAACAACCCCCACCCCCACCCCAGAGGAACCCATTGGACTAGCATGAGGTGTGTCTCATCAATGGCAGTAAATGAGGAAGTCCAGCCAAACACACCCTTGCAGGTTCAACAGATTTGGTGGGCCTGACCTGAATCTTCTACTATCCTAGCTCCTTGCGCTACTTTAGTTTAGGTTTTTCTCTACTGGCTTATAGGGGCTTCATCAACAACCCATTTGTTTGGGGAGGGGTGCCCTGGGGTAGACTGAGAGGGCCACCCATTACACTTTGCTCTCCTGCCCCTCCCCCCTTTCCTGGTTAAAAATTTTACCTTTGCTGGCATGGATACCTAAGCCCTGCCAGATGAAGAGCTCCACAGCCTGAACCTCCCCTGGCATGTTTTCTGGATGCCGGGGCCAACACTCCTCATGCAAGCCACTGCTTGCTTCATGCATGATTCCTGCTCTACTCTTTGTTGCCGTCTTACATCTGATTCCCACAGCTGTTGGTTTCCACTCCATCTGTGATTCCTTTTCCATGTCTAATTCCTGCTCCACGTCGGATTCTTGATCCTGTCTTCAAACTAAGTACCCCCTAAACCGAGCAAACTTCATCTGAGTACCTCTGAGCTCCAATCAGCTCCAGCAGATGTGCATTCCAAAAATTGGCATGTTCTAATTATAAATAGAAACTAAAATTACTTTTTCTACTTTTGTTGTCTGGTCATTTTATTTTTCTAATGACGTTGGTCCCCTGTATCTGATTCCTGCTTTCCTCTGTCTTCTCTTAACACTATTGCCAGGGTTTCCTGTCCATTTAGCATTTTTCTCTCTCAATGTCCATCATCCATCTCCCCTCTCTATGTCTCTCTCCTCCCCTCCACCATACAGCATGTCCTCTCTGTGTATATGTGTCTTTCCCCCCTGCCATGCAGCATCTCCTCTCTTTCTCTCTTTCTTACCCCCCCCCCCCCAGACATGTAGCATTTCCTCTCTATGTGTGTGTATCTCTCCCCCTCTCCAGCCATCTAAAATCTCTTGTGTGTGTCTCTCTCGCAAGTACCCCCTAAACTGAACAAACTTCATCTGCGTACCTCTGAGCTCCAATCAGCTCCGGCAGATGTGCATTCCAAAAATTAGCATGTTCTAATTATAAATAGAAACTAAAATTACTGTTTTTACCTTTGTTGTCTGGTCATTTTATTTTTCTAATGACGTTGGTCCCCTGTATCTGGTTCCTGCTTTCCTCTGTCTTCTCTTAACACTATTGCCAGGGTTTCCTGTCCATTTAGCATTTTTCTCTCTCAATGTCCATCATCCATCTCCCCTCTCTATGTCTCTCTCCTCCCCTCCACCATACAGCATGTCCTCTCTGTGTATATGTGTCTTTCCCCCCTGCCATGCAGCATCTCCTCTCTTTCTCTCTTTCTTACCCCCCCCCCAGACATGTAGCATTTCCTCTCTATGTGTGTGTATCTCTCCCCCTCTCCAGCCATCTAAAATCTCTTGTGTGTGTCTGTCTCGCCACCCCCATCCATCCAACATCATCCCTCTGTCTCTTTCTCCTCTGCCAAGCAGCATTTCCTCTCCTCTCCCCTCCCTCTGTGCTGGCCATCCAGGATCTTATCTCTGTCTCTCTTTCTCTTCCCCAATCCAACATTGCCTCTCCCACCACCATCATCCATCATCACCCATCTCTCTCTCTCCTCCCTCCACTTTCAGCATCACCCCTCTATCTCAGTGGCGTTCCTAGTGGGGCTGACACCCGGGGCAGATCGCCGATGCACTCCGCCCCCCGGGTGCAGCGCCACCCCCCCCCCCCCCCCCGGGTGCACGCCGCTGGGGGGGTGTCGCGCGCCGGTCAGCCTCGTTCGTTTCCATGCTCCCTCTGCCCCGGAACAGGTTACTTCCTGTTCCGGGGCAGAGGGAGCATGGAAACGAACAAAGCTGACAGCACGCGGCACCCTCCCAGCAGCGTGCACCCGGGGCAGACTGCCCCCACTGCTCCCCCCCTTGGTACGCCACTGCTCTATCTATCCCCCCCTTCCACCACTATCCTGTCTTATCTTTCCTTCCAACCCCTACTATCTGTTCCCCTTACTCCATATCATCCCGCGGGAGGTGGTGGAAATGAAAATGGTAACGGAATTCAAACATGCGTGGGATAAAGGAATCCTGTTCAGAAGGAATGGCTCCTCAGGAGCTTAGCCGAGATTGGGTGGCAGAGCCGGTGGTGGGAGGCGGGGCTGGTGGTTGGGAGACGGGGATAGTGCTGGGCAGACTTATACGGTCTGTGCCCTGAAGAGGACAGGTACAAATCAAGGTAGGGTATACACAAAAAGTAGCACATATGAGTTTATCATGTTGGGCAGACTGGATGGACCGTGCAGGTTTTTTTTCTGCCGTCATCTACTATGTTACTACGTTACCTATCATTGCCCCATTTATCTTGTTCTGTTCCTCCTCCCCCATCAACCATGATCATCTCCCATCTCTCTCTCCCTCTCTCTCCACTACCACCATCCAGGGTCACCTCATCTATCTCTTACTTTCCTCCCTCACCCCAAGTCACTCACTCACTGGCACCTCTGCCCATCCATTCACACACCCACTTGCCCACTGCCTCCCCAACTCTGTGTCTGCAAAAAAATAGAAAGAAACTAACCAAATACCAGCAGTTTATTTCTATGATAAAGTGAGACAGGCATTAGTGCAAGATCATTCATATCAAAATTTATTTGGCTCAAATTTATCAAATGTCAAGGATAGTAGGCCACCCAATGTTGGGTTACACTAGCAGCCTTATTTTCAAAACTGATGGGCGCCCATATTTCGACCCAACTCGGGAGATGGGTGCCCATCTTGCAAAGGCGCCCAAATCGGTATAATCGAAAGCCGATTTTGGGCGTCTTCAACTGCACTCCATCGCGGGAACGAACAAAGTTGATGGGGGCATGTCAGAGGCGTGGTGAAGGCAGGACTGTGGCGTGTTTATCGGCCAAGGAGAGATGGGCGCCTTCGGCCGATAATCGAAAAAAAAGGGCGGCAGAAGCGAGAATTTGGGTCGCTTTTGCTGGACCCTTTTTTTCACGACCCAAGTCCAAAAAAAGTGCCCCAACTGGCCAAGTGACCACCGGAGGGAATCGGGGATGACCGCCCCTGACTCCCCCAGTGGTCACTAGCCCCCTCCCACCACAAAAAAAGAACTTTAAAAACATTTTTTGACAGCCTGTGTGTGAGCCTCAAATGTCATACCCAGCTCCCTGACAGCAGTATGCAGGTCCCTTGGAGCAGTTGTTAGTGGGTGCAGTGGATGTCAGGCAGGCGGACCCAGGCCCATCCCCCCTACCTGTTCCACTTGTACTGGTTAATGTTGAGCCCTCAAAAAAAAAACCAAAACCCACTGTACCCACATGTAGGTGCCCCCCTGCACCCCTTAGGGCTATGGTAATGGTGTAGACTTGTGGGCAGTGGGTTTTGGGGGGGATTTGGGGGGGCTCAGCACACAAGGGAAGGGTGCTATGCACCTGGGAGCTATTTTAATTTTTTTTTAATTTGTAAAAGTGCCCCGTAGGGTGCCCAGTTGGTGTCCTGGCATGTGAGGGGGACCAGTGCACTACGAATCCTGGCCCCTCCCATGACCCATTGCCTTGGATTTGTTCGTTTTTGAGCTGAAAACCGATAGCACCCAGCTCAGAAATGCCCAAATCCTAGGCATTTGCCCCGCACAACCCGTATTATCGAAAAAAATTGGGCCAACTTTTTTTCAAAATACGGTTTGTCCCGCCCCTTCACATGGCCGCCCACGGAGATGGGCACCCACTTTCAATTATGCCCCTCTAGGTATGTTAAAAGAAGACCAAACTCTGGGGTTCTTTCACAAAGCGGGCTTACCGCTCACTAAAAGGGAAGTACTGCCGGGCTACTGCAGCAGCTCAGTGGTAGTTCTCACCCTAAGCTCACTTCATATCCAGTGCTACAAAAATATTTTTTTTTGTTGTGAATGTGTGTACCCGGCGGTAATCGGGCAGTGCTGTGTGTTGCCTGGTTACCGCCAGGTTAGCGCAGGAGCCCTTACCGCCACCTCAATGGGTGGCAGTAAGTGCTCCACCACAGAATGGCCTGTGGCAAGTGCTTCACTTGCCGTAGGCCATTTGCTGAAAAAAACTAAGATGTGCCTTTTATCCTCAGTGGTAAAAGAGGGCCTCAGCGCGCGTCGAGAACACACACCAGCACCAGCGCAGGCTCCCTTTTGCCACAGCTTCATAAAAGGGGCTCTCTATCTGAAGTGACTCCTCCCATATGATGTAAATTAGAAAATTTCAGCTTAGAAATATTGCAGTAATTTACATCTATAGGTATATTGTGGCAAGTATGAAAAGCAGCAGGCAGATACTGTTAACAGTTTCATTTAGCCCGTCTTTCCTAGGAAAACTTAAATATTGTGAGGAATCTTTTACTCTCTAGCCAGATAGTTCTGAAGGTAGGATAATGAGCCAATCTTTAAGGATAGGGAAATCTCCTACCCAAAGATAAGGAAAGACTCAGCACTTTGCTGGAAGGAAGGGAGAAGGCAGGAAAGAATCAGTTCCCTGGAACCATAAAATCTATGCCTTAGAACTAGAAAAGAGGTTTACCAAAGTGCTAGAACGCTTGCTTGACTTCAACCAATAAAGCCTTCCGGAATGGGATGGGCGTATATAGGTAGACCCTACTGCAGAAGTGTCTATTTTCCCAGCTGAGGAAGAAGAAATGGAATTCATAGAAAAAAGTAATAGAATAAACACAACTGTAAACCCTAAAAAAGAAAAGTAAAACAATTTCCCTAGAAAACATTTTTTTAAAAAAACAGAAAAAAGTAGGGATATAAACAGCAACTAAAGTTAAGCTAATCAGTACCGATAACTGGCTGCTAATTATCTGCATTAATTAGAACTAATTAGAATTTACGCTTTCAACTCTCTAGGCATGTTCTGTAAAGTGGTGCACGTAAATTCTAATGCATGGATCTCATAAGGGGGCAAGGCTATGGGAGGTGCATGGGATGGGTCATGGGTGGGTCTGGGCATTCCTGAAAATTACATGTACTGTTACGGAATATGCCTGATCTGTGCCTAAATAAAATGTGGCCATTTACACCAGGTTTTAGTTGGTGTAAATGGCTGCACCTAAATTTTAGTTGCGGGACCGCTGCTATGCATATTATGTAAACCACATCTAAATTTAAGCAAGGTTTATAAAATAGCACTAAGCACGGTTTTTTTCAGCACCAATTTTTTTGGCACCATATATATAGAATCTGGCCCATAGAGAAGAAGACCTGGTGGAAGAGGCAGTAGCGTACCGAGGGCGGGGCGGTAGGGGCGGACCGCCCCGGGTGCAATCAATGGGGGGGTGTTCTGCTCTGTCGGTCTTTGACCGTCCCTGCCTTCGTCCTTCCCCTAACTAAATAACTTATCTACTGTCTTCATCTTCTTCAGCGGCACCGCTCACTGTGTCTCCTCCTAGCGCCACGGCTCCTCTCTCTCACCATTGCGAGACTCAGGGCCGTGCTAACCCGGTAAGTGAGGTAAGCATGGCAGGGGGGCGCTTCCCTCTGGGGGGCGCTGCCGCACCATGCTCACCTTGCTCGCCCTCCCACAACATCCCTTTTCTTTTTTTTTCTTTTTAAATTTACCTCCGTGGTGGCGGTTCCAGCAGCGCAGCGTCAGGGAAGGAGGCGGCGCTCCCGACATCTCTAGCCTTCCCTTCGCTGTGTTCCGCCTTCTTCTGACGTCAAGGATGACGTCAGAAGAAGGCGGAACACAGCGAAGGGAAGGCTAGACGTCGGGAGCGCCGCCTCCTTCCCTGAAGCTGCGCTGCCGGAACTGCCACGGAGGTAAATTTAAAAAGAAAAGGGATGTTGGGGGGAGACAAGAGGGTGGGCAGTTGAACAATGGGAGCGGGAGGGCAGGGGAGAAACGACAGCATGGATGCGAAGGGGGGGGCATGGATGTGAAGGGGGGGGGAGAAGAGGGCGGGCCAGGCTGGGACATGGGAGAGAGAGGAGCATGGATGCGAGGGGGGGTCATGGAAGGGAGAGAGGGGAATTGCTGGAAAAGGATGAATGGAGGGGGCAGGGGACAGAGGAGCATGGATGGGCATGGATTGGGAGGGCAGGGCTCAGGGAGAGAGGGGAATTGCTGGAAAGGGATGAATGGAGGGGGCAGGGGACAGAGGAGCATGGATGGGCATGGATTGGGAAGGCAGGGCTCAGGGAGAGAGGGGAATTGCTGGAAAAGGATGAATGGAGGGGGCAGGGGACAGAGGAGCATGGATGGGCATGGATTGGGAGGGCAGGGCTCAGGGAGAGAGGAGAAATTGCTGGACATAGAGGGGAGGGAAGAGAGATGAAGGAGATGAAATGAGGGAAAAGGAAGAGAGGAGAAAAACAGCACATGGATGAAGAAAATAGGCAGAAGCTGAGGGGGGGTCATGGAAGGGAGAGAGGGGAATTGCTGGAAAAGGATGAATGGAGGGGGCAGGGGACAGAGGAGCATGGATGGGCATGGATTGGGAGGGCAGGGCTCAGGGAGAGAGGGGAATTGCTGGAAAGGGATGAATGGAGGGGGCAGGGGACAGAGGAGCATGGATGGGCATGGATTGGGAAGGCAGGGCTCAGGGAGAGAGGGGAATTGCTGGAAAAGGATGAATGGAGGGGGCAGGGGACAGAGGAGCATGGATGGGCATGGATTGGGAGGGCAGGGCTCAGGGAGAGAGGAGAAATTGCTGGACATAGAGGGGAGGGAAGAGAGATGAAGGAGATGAAATGAGGGAAAAGGAAGAGAGGAGAAAAACAGCACATGGATGAAGAAAATAGGCAGAAGCTGAGGACCAGAAATTAAGAAAGGAGGAAAGGAAAGAAATAAATGGAAAGGAAGCCCTGGAAACGGAGTTAAGAGGACAGATAGCAGCAGAATCAGATACTGGGCCAGCATGATCAGAAAAAGAAAGTCACCAGACAACAAAGGTAGAAAAAAAATCATTTTATTTTCATATTAGTGTTTGGAATATGTCCACTTTGAGAATTTACATCTGCTATCTTATTTTGCAATGTATAGCAATTTGTTTCTAAGAATATTGCTGACAATTCCTGTCAGTGTGGCAAGTGGTGAGCGATCATTTTCACGGGGGGGGGGGGGGTGCCGCTGCCGCAAACTGATAGTCTGCGGGGGGGGGCACCAACTGATAGGCTGCAGGGGGGGCGCCAGAGACCCTAGGCACGGCCCTGGCGAGACTCCCGACAGTAACTCCCCTCCTTCAACACCTTCCTCCTGGCCTCTGCCCCTGCGGCACCCTGCACCAGTGCTTGTTCGCCTTCCTGCCACTGCGCCTGCGGGAGTGGCTCTGCTGCTCCTCCTCTCTCCATCCCGGCTCTCGCGCCGCCAGCCTGCCTGCACGTCTTTCACTTCCAGGCTGCACTCCACCCTACGCCGGCCACCGGTAACGTCAGCGGCACGCAGCATCAAACAGTGGATGTTTTGGTGTGGATATATATTGGATCACTGATCGCCGCATTGTCAGCTGTGTCTCTGCCCCAAGGTTGGTGCAGACCCCCTTCCCTTTGAGCCTTGTGATTTGTTCGACTGCCGTTCCAGGACTAGCAGATTAGGCCCCGCAGCGCAATCTTAATATTTATTTATTGAAATTGTCAGTGTGCTGCTTTGGCGCTTTTTTTAACACATATTATTGCATTTGCTTGCTGCTGCTACTAGTTTGGTTGAAGCAGCTTGGGGGAGGGTCACAAAATGTGAAAGGACTGGGGGGGGGGCAAGAACACTGGATGGGAGAGAAAGAGGGCATGATGGATGGAAGGGTCAGACCTAGGGCTGGATGGCCCGATGGAAGGGAGAGAAAGGGCAGATGCATGCACGGCTGGATGGAAAGGGGCAGAGAGAGAGGGGGAGCTGGATGGAATTGAGAGAAAGGGAAGACGCACACGTGCAGCTAGATGGAAAGGAGTAGAAAGAGGGGGCAGATGCTGGAAGAAAAGGGCCAGGGCAGATAGAGGGGCAGACGGATGGAAAGGGGCAGAGAGAGAGGGGGCAGACTCTAGATGGAAAGGTCTGGCACGATGATTACATATGCAAGTTTCAATAAAAGAAAATGTTCTCCGTCTTTCTTTTCTGACCATTTATCTCATTTAATGATTATTGCTAAAAATAATTTTTTCATGGGGGGGGGGGGGATTAAAAAAAGGTTGGCCCCGGGTGTCAAGTACGCTAGGTACACCACTGGGAAGAGGGCTTCTTCATAAAAAATAACAAATAAACACTTTCTCCACAAGATTAATTTTAGTTCCTTCTTTTGTTGATGCTGTTTGCATATAATACCATCAGACTGTCTGACTCTTGATGCAGGTGCTTTCACTGAACCACAGCCCTGTGTTGAGTTTTATTTTTATCCAGGGGTGCAGTTTGGGGGCGAGGGGTGGGCATTGCCCCCCAAGCGAGCTTCCCCTACCTGGGCAGGGACATAGGCACCCAAGCAGTGGTTTCTCCTCCCAGCCACTGCTGTGATGGCCTGGAGAAACTGCAAGCTTCTGTGCTCTGCCCTTCTCTTCCTCTCGCTCACTCTCTCCACCCACCAACCCCCCCCCCCCCCCAGCTGCTGCTGCACGCTGAGCAGAACTACGACCCCACGCACGTTTTCATTTTCTTTGCAGCAGCAGCAGCAGTGGCAGGGCACGGGGTGGAGAGAGTGAGCGAGCAAGAAGCAGGGAAGGGCAGGTTCAGCACGGAAGCTCACTGTTCCTCCAGTCCGCCACAGCAGTAGCTGGGAGGAGAAGCTAATGTTTTTGGCACCTATCTCCCTATCCTTATCGAGGAGTGGGGTGAGCAAGAGGAAATGAAAGGTGAAGTGAGGTGAGGTGGGGGAGAAGAGATCCTGGATGGCTGTATCAGGGTAGGGGAGTGAGAGAGGACATTCTAGGTGGAAGAGAGAGACACTAGATGGAACGGGGAAAGAAGAGATAGTGAATGGAAGAGCATAGAGAGAGGAGAGACAGTGAATAGACAGGAGAAGCAATGGAAGGGATAGAGAGAGGAGGACATGGTGACAGGAAGGGGAAAGGAAGACACTAGATGAAAAGGAATGAGAGAGATGGGAGATGCTGCAAAGGGGGAGATAGAGGAGAGAGATGCTGGAGGGAAGGGGGAAGGGGAGAAACTAGATGGAAAGGAATGAGAGAGGTGGCAGATGATGTGAAGGGGGAGATGGCTAAAGAGAAGGGGGAAGGGGAGACACTGGATGGAAAAGAATGAGAGAGATGGGAGATGATGCAAAGGGGAGAGATAGGTGGATGCTGGATGGAAGGGGATGAGAGAGAGATGGGAGATGCTGGATGGAAAAGGGAGGGAGAGAGAGCGGAGACGCTGGATGAAAGGGGAAGAGAGACAGAGAGGGAGGAGACACTAGATGGAAGGGAGAAAGAGGGAGAAGACACTGGGCAGAATAGGGGGAGAGAGGAAGGAAACACAGGATGGAATAGGGGGAGAGAGGACAGAAGGAGGAGAGGACAGAGTTAGTGAAAGTCTGAGGAATATGAGGAAGGGGCTGGGGTGAGGGAAAGAGATGGAAACTTGTAGGTAGATGCAGTAAAAAGAGGGAAATTGAAGACTGGTTAGCAATAATTAACTCTGGACACAGAGGCAGAAGAATAAATAGAAGCAACTGGGAGGAAAAGATCACACCCCCTTTGAGTTGTATACACAGTTATATATACTAGTTGCCATTTTTTTTACAACTTTGTTGCCAATGGTGCAGCTTCCAGCTGCTCAAATTCTTTTGAAAATTGACCTGAATGTTTCCATGTGGTATTTTTAAGTTTTGTCCAAAATAGCTTTGTAAGTTCTACTAAAATCATTTTTTAAGAAACTTGTGCTTATTTGTGTCCTTTTGAGAAAGCACTCTGAGCTACCTACTCAGTACCAGAAAATTATCCCTTGATTTTGATTTTGCTGACAAATCACATTTGGCTGAAAATGCTTTCACCACTTTCCCTCTTGGTCCAAAAGAAAAATGACCTCTCAGAAAATTCTGTGGCAATTAACAGAAAAGAAATGTGTGTCCTTGGACTACCTTTTTCCCCTATGAGAGCACACTTAAATGAAAGGGCTGGGGATTGGGGCAGGGGGTTAATATCTTCTTAAATTCATTTTTAAATTTCATTTTTCATTCACATTTACCTGATATGAGTAATAAGCATAAACTTTGAAAATGAACATAATAAGGCAGTACTTTAAAATAGTGAGCGTTTGTTTCCTGGGTCAGCTGCAGCTTGTAACAGGAGACCCATTTTTTAATTCTGCCAGATGTTTTTAAAGTATGTGTTTTAAATCCTGTCCTGTGGTATTGATTACCCACTAGCCTTATGTTTGCTAGATTAAGCATTTTCCACGGAAACCAGCCTCTGTGCTAGAATATCTAAGACTAGGGAAGCTTGAACTAGCTACGGACTGAAAGCTGAAGAACCCCCAACCATGTACACATAAATTTCAGAGTGCAAAAGTATCACAGTGGCAATATCATATTTTGTTCCCCAAAGAAATGTATTGCAAGCAAGAATCTCAGAATTTAAAAAAAATAATAAAACAAGACACCTTTTTTAGGAAATGTTAATGACTTAAGAAAGAAGCTGGCTATTGTGATAACAATCACAGAGTTTCCCTGAATTCCTTCCAAATCAAACACTTGCCCTAGAAAGCTTTTCACAGAAACTGTTTTCATGAGAAGAGACCTTCTGATACATTCTATATGCATTGTTATATTGGAATGCCAAGGAACTGTTCTGGATATGTTATAAATTAAGCTCATGTAACATTATAGGTATCATGGCCAGTATATTCAATGGAAAAGGAAATCAGAGGCTATAGCTCAGGTTTTAGGCCTTTTGCTCATCAATGAAATAAACTTTTCAACTGGGAATCTGACTTGGCTTATTAGGAAAAGGATTTTTGTTATCTTGGGCAGGAGTGCATTTTCCTTAACATTACTCAAGCAGTTAAAGCTTCCATCCACTGATGATATGCTGCAGAAACACAAAATGTAAACCAGATTTTGGTGTTCTAAAGGTTGCCAACAGTCCAGTTTTCGGACACTTTGTACAGTATTCGGTTACAGAAGAAACTGGACAATTTAAAAAGTACAGTTCAGCTGAGGTTGTCAAGCAGCCCTTTTGGTGCCTCCTTTTGCTCTGCACCCAGTAGGAAAGCAGCCAATCAGTTGCATAGGGACAGGCAGAGGAGGAGAAGATTCCCACCCTCAGTACAGGGAGGGAGAGGCAGGTCTCTATCTCAACACATTGATCTTCCACTGTAAATGAAGAAGCTTTAGATCTGTGACCCTTGTGGGAAAAGAAGAAGCTCTGAGTCTAGTTAGGGCAAACACAAGTAGGGATGGGCAGTCGTTAACAATGACATTTCCTCAGTTGTTGGCAAATGAAAATGAGCAGGGTTTCATTTGCCAGCAACCCCCTCGTGATTTCAACCCTCTCTCCCCACAATCCAAGGCCCTCCTTCTGTCCTCTCTCCCCATAGCCGCCCCTTCTGCCCCCCCCCCCCCATGTGGAAGCCCCTAAACCATTCCCCACAGGCCCCCAGGATTACCTCAATCCCTGGTGGTCCGACAGAGGATCTTTGAAGCAGAAACAATGCCCATTTGCTCCTACCTCAGGTTGTGGCCACATCCAATATGGAGGCCGTGACCTTTCACCCTAATTTCACATGAAGGGCAGGATCTCAGAATGGACTTCTCTGTCATTAGTGGTCTACCTAATACTAAGGGTGTGCATATGCCTCACTATTACCACCTCATTAAAGGGCAAGTAGCCTAGCACATAGGCATTCACATTTCCTAAATGTGTAAGAGAATTGCAATGAAAAGCAATGAATACATAAAAATTCCAAATCTGGTTTGATTATTATCCTATGAAATTCAGAATTCCTTGAGTGATTTCAGAACAGCATTTCAGGGCAAGGATTACTGAAGGCCCTGACACCATTACACTCCCCAGGATTTTGCAGGTAGGCCCAGTGTTCTATGGAAATGGGATAGAGTTTAGGGGAGAAAGGGGCCATCAGGAAGGTGTTCTGGCAAAAGACGGGCTTCAGGGAGAAAATAGTTCCACCCAGCTCCTTTAAGATGCAGCCTGAGAGCACTAATTGCAAGCAGCAATTCTTGTACCACAGGATTGACTAACCTACAGTACTGAGATAACGCAGGGTTGTCATTCCCGCAGGAAATTAAGGTGCGGTCAAAGCCCCACTTTCACCACATCTTACTGTCCCTTAAATGCAAGTATGCACCACTGCTTTGCACATTGCTGATACTGTAAAGACTGCATGCTTTATCATGGTGAGGAAATTCAGAAGAGGAAAACAAAGTTCTACAGAAAAGGCAGTGCAGTCCACAAATGCAGAACTCATGTCTTCAAAAGCTAAAAGGCTTTTATTCTTGCCACTTTAAAACACAACCCGACATGGCCATGTTTTGCCTCTGAAGAGGCTGCGCCAGCAAGGCTGCCGAGTGGGGATGGCCTCCAAGGGGGAGCCCCAACAAGCTTCTTCTTGTTACCTGCTTCCAGCAGCAGGAGTCTCACAGAAAAAGAGTGTTTAGCAGGACCTTAATAGTTGTTAACCCCTGACGCACAGGGCCGCTAAGAGAAATAGCTGGGCCCGAGACAGAACCGGACCGCCGCAAGCCACTGCCCTCCCCCCACTCATGCCCCCCAGCTTGCTTCGCCACTTCCGCCCACCCCTTACTCTTCTGTGTTTGCCTCCGGGGGAGGGGGGGTCAGGCCCAGCGCCAGCAAGCCACTTCCTGCTCCTACGTCAAAAAATCAAGTAGTGAAAATGACCATTTTAAAACCATTTTCTAGGTGGTGTTGTGTTTAGTACGTCTATCTTTTGTGAATTTTTTTTTAAAAAGTCCAAGTGAAAAACGCACAAAATCAAGCCATTGGGACAAGAGGAGCCAGCTTTCCTAGTAGACTGGCCACACAGGCATCCCAGCAGAGTAGTTTGGCACCCTAGTGGGCACTAGACCAGACCTATTGAATATTGTTCAATCAGCCATCTTTGCTTACCCTTGTTCTTTTATTTATTCATTTATTTATTTATTTATTTAGTTAGTTAGTTAGTTAGTTAGTTAGTTAGTTAGTTAGTTAGTTAGTTAGTTAGTTAGTTAGTTAGTTTAATTAAACACAATTGTGCAAAAATTGATGGCTATGAGCTGTTCAAGTTGAGACAAAGAACATCGTGTCAGTCAGCAGCTGTGGTTCATATAAAATGGTGCCCCTGCGCTGTAGTATATGTGAGTAAAACACTCTGCCTTTTGAGGGTTCAGTTAATTGAATGCAGAAGCCATTCGCAGAACAAGGCTTTAAATGTCCCTTTGGTTTCTCACTGTCTGCAGTGTGCCCACACCTTTGAAGATCTTCGGGTTTGTATAGTAGAAGTGGTACATCCACATGCTGGAGGTGGCAATTTGAATCACCTTTTATTGTGTCAGGAATAAAGATAAGTTATCTACCTACAATCAATATCTCCCATCAAACTCAATAAAGATGTTGAATGGTTCTGTTATCGATAACATTGACATTTTAATTGTGTTCAAATGCCTTCTTGACATAGTTTGATGATGACATCATAGTAATGTCATCAAGTGGCATTGTTTCTCTACTATAGTCATTAAATATGTGCTTTTTAGAGTGGTTGGGTTTTACCTCAATCTGTGACTGCAATAAAGTGCAATAACAATATTGGCATCATCATTTATACTGTGTAACCCCTGGGCAGTCTCACCTCCAGCTCAGCTCCACCCCAGGGTGATTATCTTTCCACCAAACAAAATAAAAAGGAATGTTGCATAGGGTGGTTTTCTCCTCTTAATAAATTTCAGTTCACACACACAGGTATACACAGAACCTTTTGTCTCACACTTCTCCTAATTGCAATTGGAACAGGGTACTTGGCATTTTCCTTAGTATCAGCTCTTCATTTTCAGATTTAAGTCTAGGGATCAGATATGTGGTAAACTCCACACTGAATCCCCCTTACGGTATTTTCTCTGGCCTGGGTGTAGCAATGGTGAGGGGCTTGGTCTCCTGAGAACTTTAATGTAATCTGGTATCATGATGGCCATCAGTCTTCCTCCATGGTGCTCAGTTAGATGGAGCTTTGTCCTCTTCCTTTATTCTTTGTTTGATGAACCTTTTCTAAGTTACCCTCTCCATGTTGAGGGGGCTTCCTCACTTTCTGCTACCTTCTCCCTCTCCTCACTTCCTCCCTCTTCCTCAACCTCCTCTCCTTCTGCCCTCTCTATTCCTTGCCTCACTTTTGTTTTTCCCACTCCCCTCCTCTCTTCACTCTCCCAATTCACACTCTTTTTACACATACAGTAGAAATACAACAAAGGAGTTACACAAAATCTTCCTTTTCCACCTGCCATGCAGCTTCATCTCTCTGTCTCTGTCCCCCTCCTCATGCAGCTTCTTTTTTTTTTTTCTTCTTCTTCTCTCTGTCTCCTGCCATGCAACTTCTTCTCGCTCTCTCTGTCCCCTTCCTCATGTAGCAAGTCCTTTGTGTCCCCCTCCCTCCCACCTTCCCTGCTATTCCTTCATCTCCTCCTTGCTGTCTTCCTGGTTCATTGGCAGTGGCAACAGCAGCAGTAAAATAATAGCAAGCTGTGTGGGTCAATGTCCCTGCATGTGATAGTAAATAGTAACATAGTGAATGATGGCAGATAAAGACCTGAACAGTTCATCCAGTCTGCCCAACAGTCACACGCATTATCAATTCACGATCAAATGTGATGTTAATTCATGATTAAGTGATGTTATGTGCCTAAACATAACATCTATGCACATAACTTACAGTATTCTATAAGTTCCTCGTGTAAATGTTGGCCCTGCCTATGCTCCACCCATGTCCCTCCCCTGTGAATGCCCCCTAACAATTACATGCTAAGGGGCCCTTTTAGAAAAGGCGTGTAGGTGCCTACGTGTGTCCAATACATGTCAAATTAGAACTACCACCCAGCTACCACATGCCCTGGGCAGTAATTCCATTTTTGACAAGCGCCCAAAACACGCAGTAGACAATTTTTCTATTTTCTACTATGTGGCACTTACCTGGCGATAATCAGCAGTTTACACTTGCTGGCCTCTTACCGCCCAGTTAGCACATGAGACCTTACTGCTAAGTCAATGGGTGGTGGTAAGGTCTCAGCCTGAAAATGGATGCTGCGCGCAAACTGACCAAATGGACCTGCGCATGTCCAAACCATGCACCTACACCAGCGCAGGCCAATTTTAGGCATGCCTTAGTAAACGGGCTTCTAAGTCATTTAGCACATCATTACAGAATAGCAGTTAGATGCTCAATTGCTATGTGTCCACTTTCCTCCTTGAATGGCAGTACCCTAAAAATTTGAGGCCCTTAAATGTAGGCAACCTGTTATAGAATGAGGGGACATAGACTTATATGACCAAAATTTATCCATTCAGTGTGGCAGCCAATTTTAATACAACCACTTGACTTATGTGGTCAACATCCAGTGTTGAGAGCATTAGCTATTCTAAATATTATCCTGGGAGAAAAGATAGCTTATAATACAGTTATTATCCAATAACCATCTTATAAGAAAAGCTCAAAACAATTTTGTGACTTTCAGTGCTTATCTGTTGTCACATTGCTATTGTAGTCCTGTGGTTCCACTAAAACACTGTTCTCATAATGCACACTTCCATTCATTACTCAACACTGAGCTAAACTAGTTCAACATCCAGAGAGAAGACTTGCTTTCTTAATTTACAATTATTACAATAGATGGCTGAAGCAAGAGTACTGCAGTGATTCTGGTTCAACATAGGCAGGATGAGCCTTTGTGGCTGGATGTTGGTCAACTGACTGGCTGACAGTCTGTCAGACTGAAGGATTGGATGTTGAATTAACTGAAGAGATGGATATTGAATTAATTAGAAAATAGAGGATGCATATTCCAGGGTGGAGACTGGAGAGGGAGAAAAGAAGTATGGAGAGATTGCTTCTAAACCCAAAAAGAACATTTTTGTACTAGAGGGAAGGAATACTCATAAGGGTTTCTAGAAATAAACCAGTAGGGTCAAAGATTATATCTTGGGCTGAGGCATTAGACCATGGAAGGTCTCATGAAGATTGGAGGGAATGGGCCACACACGACATACAACCTTTAAGAACAGAAATTATATACATTAGCTGGAAGTTGCAGCATGTTGCAGGCTGTCAGTACAATGCGAAACAAAATTTAAACATGCACAAACAGCTCTAAGTGTAGAACACCAAATGCGTGCATCAGAGACTTTTCATGCCACTTCTTGGCCACATTAATTGGAAAATTTAATTCAGAGAATATTTAAAAAACGTATCTAGAGATGCACCCCTACTTTTCTCTTTCTAAAAAAGCATTCATTTTCTGTTGACATCTTCGGATATGGTCTTTGCTTCTTTAATTCCATATTCACAACATTTTTTTTTTATTAAATTAACTGCAAAGCCACCAAAAGGTTTTCTAGATTGATGAAAACTGTAGCAACTTATAATTGATGATCTCGAAGCAGTTGTGAAATAGGTTCAAAATTTATTATGCACATGGGCAGGCCCCATGTGTTTAAAAAAAAACACTGGCTTTTCTTTGTGATGCATTGTTTATTTACCAATTTCTAGATTTTAACGCTGCTGGTACTGGAATTGCCCTTGGGAGGGAAGTTTTAATGGCCCATGAAGTTCACATTGGCAAAGAAAGTTGAGCTATTGTCCAGACAGATGTGATGCTTGTTGGCTGGATTCTAAGCAGCAAAACTCACAATTAATCACTGTCACCCTCACCAGTGGCCATCAAAGCAGCCAATAGGAATATCACGAGAGGATTGTCTGAGACATGGTGGTCATCTGCCTCCCTGAAAGGGAGAAACTAGTAAGGGTTTACAATTTGTTAGCTGCTCAATGGTTTAGAAAAGTGTTGAGCTAGCAACAACAGGCCTGAGCAGAAACCACTCTCAAGAAAGCTTTCACGCCTCTTGCAGTTCCCTGTGCCCATCACTCTTCCTATGTCATCCCACCACAAAATTTGAAATATTGGACATTTATACTTTAATTCACGTTAGGTCTACTCCAAAATTAAAGACATCTAAATATGTCATCTAATTTTTTTTTTTTTTTTTGGGAGGGGGGTATCAGACTTGTATATCTTCCTTTCAAAGAAGCTGTGATGCACTGCTTTACCCTCAGAAATTCACCACACTGAATTTTTTTCTGGATTAACCAGTTTTCAACCCACGATAGAACACTACCTCTTATCCCATGACGTTCCAGTTTACTCTGGAGTCTTTCATGAGGTACCTTGTCAAATGCCTTTTGAAAATCCAGATACATAATATCAACTGGCTCACTTTTATCCACGTTTGTTCAGCCCTTCAAAGAAATGTAGTAGATTGGTGAGGAAAAATTTCCCTTCACTACATCCATGTTTGTTTGTCTTACTGATCCATGCCTATGTATATGCTCTGTAATTTTGTTCTTTATAATAGTCTCTACCCTTTTGTCTGGCACCGACATCAGGCTCACCTCTAGAACCCTTTTAAAAAAAATTGGTCTGCATTGAATACCATTTCTGGCACCAGTATCTCTCCCACATCTTCCTTGGTGAAGACAGAAGCAAAGAATTCATTTAATGTCTCTGCTATGCCTTGTCTTCCCTGAGTGCCCCTTTCACCCTTCATACATCTAGCGGTTCAACCAATTCTTTTGCCGGCTTCTTGCTTCTAATATACCTAAAAACTTTTTTACTATATGTTTTTGCCTCCAACACAATCTTCTTTTCAAAGTCTCTCTTTGCCTTCCTTATCAGGGCTTTGCATTTGACTTGCCATTCCTTTTGCTGTTTCCTTTCATTTGGATCCTTTTTCCATTTTATGAAGGTTTTTTTTTTTTAAGCTCTAATAGCTTCCTTCACCTCACTTTTTAATCATGCTGGCTGTCATATGGCCTTTCTTCCTCCTTTTTTAATACATGGAATATGTCTGGCTTGGGCTTCCAGGATGGTATTTTTGAACAGCATCCACACCTAATGTGCATTTTTGAAATCTCCTGCTCCTCTAAGGTTTCTTTTTTCACAAAAAATTATTAGAGATGAAACTCCTCTCACATGAGGAAAGGCTCAAGAGATTAGGACTCTTCAGCTTGGGAAAGTGACTGCTGAGTGGGGCATCATAGAGGTCTACAAAATACTGAGTTGTGTAGACGTGGTAAACATAAATCGATTTGTTTACTTTTTCAGAAAGTACAAAGACTAGGGGACATTCAAGGAAGTTACATGGTATTACTTTTAAAATGAACAGGAGGACATTTTTTTCACTCAACAAATAGTTAAGCTCTGGAACTCTAGTGTGTCTAGGTTTTAAAACGGTTTGGACAAATTCCTGGAGGAAACGTCCATAGTCTGCTATTCTGATAGACATGGGAAAAACTGCTGCTTGTCCTTGGGATCAAAAGCATGACTCTGGCTACTATTTGGGATTTTGTCAGTTACTTGTGACCTGAATTGGCTACTGTTGGAAGCAGGATACTGGTCTAGATGGACCATTGGCCTGACCCAGTATGGCTATTCTTATGTACTAAGAACTGGAGTTAATAGCAAAATATCATATCTTAACAGTAGTCCACAGTGCTCATTTTTTCCCACAGAGATGTAGGTGTATGTTGTTGCATTGTCCAGTTGAGGTTTTAGGCATTGACAGTTATAAAATGGCTGTTCCCACTGCATGAAACCAGTATATACATGTTCATCCTGCATATATGTTAGCAAAGGCTTTGTAAGTAGATTTTTCATCTCTTTTGGTAGTCTGGCTTACCCTTGTTACTCTTAGTGCAATGTCTCTCTTCCCCCTCTTTTTTTAACTATAAACTGTTTCAATGTAATTTTTTTAAAGATTTGAAGTTTATTAAAATAAATTGAATCCTGAATCTTTTTTCTGCTCCCACATGGTTATCTCCTGGTGACTGGGTAATCCCCAGATTTTCAGCAGAACATAACTGGATAGTGTCATTTTAAAAGCCTGGCTGATCACTGTGGCATTATCTGGTTAATATTGTTTATTGCATAGATTTCTATATGCTTTATTTAAAAGAAGGTCAAAGCAGTTTACAATAATTAATAAGAATATACAAGGAAATAAGAACACCATAAAATTGATAGGATTGATAGGACAGACTCTAATTATTTATTCACAACAGAAGAGGGGGATACGGAAATTGGAGAGATAAGAATAAGGAACACAAGGAGACTACCTTGTCTCCCAGGCACATCAGAAACCCTTAAGTTGTGGAGCCAAATAAAAAGAAGGCCGATAACCTAGTTGACTCATAGTGTGCTTTCTTTGGCGATGGAAGTATGAGGCAATGAGAATTAGGAAGCATAGAGCCTGAGTGGGTGTATATGGAATGGTGTTGACAAGTAGAATAGGTGGGTGGGTGTTTATGGAATGGTAAGTGTGACAAGTAGAATGGGTGGGTGGGCGTTTATGGAATGGTAAGCATTGATAAGTAGAATGGGTGGGTGGATGTTTATGGAATGGTAAGTGTTGACAAGTAGAATGGGTGGGTGGGTGTTTATGGAATGGTAAGCGTTGACAAGTAGAATGGGTGGGTAGGTGTTTATGGAATGGTAAGCGTTGACAAGTAGAATGGGTGGGTGGGTATTTATGGAATGGTAAGCATTGAGAAGTAGAATGGGTGGGTGGGTGTATATGGAATGTAAGCATTGACAAGTAGAATGGGTGGGTGGGTGGGTGGGTGTTAATGGAATGGTAAGTGTTGACAAGTAGAATGGGTGGGTGGGTGTATATGGAATGGTAAGTGTTGACAAGTGGAATGGGTGGGTGGGTGTTTATGGAATGGTAATGGTTGACAAGTAGAATGGGTGAGTGGGTGTTTATGGAATGGTAAGCATTGACAAGTAGAATGGGTGGGTGGGTGTTTATGGAATGGTAAGCGTTGACAAGTAGAATGGGTGGGTGAGTGTTTATGGAATAGTAAGCATTGACAAGTAGAATGGGTGGGTGGGTGTTTATGGAATGGTAAGCGTTGACAAGTAGAATGGGTGGGTGGGTGTTTATGGAATGGTAAGCGTTGACAAGTAGAATGGGTGGGTGGGTGGGTGTTTATGGAATGGTAAGCTTTGACAAGTAGAACGGGTGGGTGGGTGTTTATGGAATGGTAAGCGTTGACAAGAAGAATGGGTGGGTGGGTGTTTATGGAATGGTAAGCGTTGACAAGAAGAATGGGTGGGTGGGTGGGTGTATATGGAATGGTAAGTGTTGACAAGTAGAATGGGGTAGGAAGTACCCAGCTACTAGCGATTTTCCAGCTGGTAGCCAGATAACTACCCATATAAATTTAAGACAGCAAAAAAGGCTGTCCTATCTGGTAACCTATCCTCATATTGGTGTGAATATCACCAGTACTCTGATAAATTCCAGCAGCTGCCAAATACCTGAATATTCAGCACCAGAATCTACATATGGCCTGGCACTGAATATCTAGATATAGAAAACCCCATGCCAGCTAAAATTTAAAAAACACCAACCACAGGCTCAGTATTGACCCCCTGGAGGATTGTTTTCAAAAGATTTTGCCCAAGTAGGTGAATCATTACCTAGGTCAAATCAAAGACTGAGAATTGCTGTTCATATCAGTGAATAAAAGACCTGTGCTGTTTCACAGGACAAGTGCTTTTGCCAATTCCAAAAATGACTGGTCTAGGGATGGGAGATGGGAAAACCAAAGCTCATAAAGTATTAAGAAAATGGGCCATTAACAGCAGATTTTACTGCTGCCAGCTATGTGTGTGCCTTATGAGTGGCAATAATGTACATGTTTTATTGTTGCCAGAAAGGCCAGCAACCCACCTATCCTAAGTGCAACAAATATGTGGCTACCTGAGCCACTTGTAACTGCAACCCCATGGGAGTGCCTGAGCCCTCTTCCTAGCTCCCACCCCAGGTACTACAAAAAAAAAAAATGGTTTCAACACTCTGATTCCCTACCCCCTAAAGCTGTCTTCCTTCCGTACTCCCACCTGCCCCTATGGATGTCTTTTGTGAGGTTGTGGCAAGAAAGAGTGATTTATACTAGCCCATTTCAAAACTAATGATTTTGCATACAAAGCAACTGATTAACATTTTTCATGTTAGACCACATTATCAGATTTGTATTAACTTTAACATAAGCTAATTTGCTAAAACTGCATTAAACAGTGTAAGCATTAACACGAAATATGGCATGGCAATGCACTTGAACGCTTGTGTTTATATTAAGACACTTTAGTAAATAGGCCTCTTAATCAGGGAATGTGATTCTTCTGACATGAACAGACTGTATGGGAATGGATAGGACATGGAGAATTGAAAAAAAAAAAAAACATCTTTCAAAAGAATTCAGAGAATATTTTGAACTTTACATGCCTCTGATGTGAATGCCAAAAGAAAAACTCGGCATTCAAACCACCCACTTAGACATCTGACTGAAATTAGTTATCTAAACTGTTTAGATGCAGAACCGGGGGTTTTTATATAGTCTGATTGGCATCCAAGAAATCCTGATAGCCATCTAAAAGTGCATCAGTTTGGTGTCTAACGTTCCTTCAAAATTCTTTGAATTAATTCTGTGTGATAAGGCAAAAGTCTGAATTTTCTAATCAAATAACAACTATCCTGTAAGAATATTTAGACTAAATCAAGACTACTCATTATGGTAAACTTTTAAAATCTCAAACATCATGACAGAGGCTGTATAGGAATGAATAAGGCATGGGGAATTAGAAATCTGTTTTAAAATGCAATGCAGTTAAACAAAAGAGGCTTTTAAACATCAAAAGTCCACACGGAAATTGTTGCTATAGAAATAAAATCTAATAACTCTTCCAGAGTAAGTTCAAATTACATTCCAGTCAATATTCAGCCAGTGACGGTCAGCGTTTCTTTAACACTCACCACTGTTGGCTTATTGAGACCCGGATATTCGTGCCAGGCCCTATCTGGGCACTGACACTGAATAACTAGATCTTGGTAGCACACAGAGGTTATGCAGGCAATATTCAGTGCTGTACCTGCCTAGTTAAGGGTTTCTTCTACTATGGTGCGCTGAAAAATGGCCTGCACTGGTGTAGACAGACGCATGTATTGAACGCGTGCAGGTCCATTTTAAAGTGCACCTGCAAAAAAGGCCTTTTTTTGCCGAAAACAGATGTGCATCAAAATTAAAATCAGCGCGCATCCATTTTGGGCCCAAGACTTTACCACCACCCATTGACTTAGCAGTAAGGTCTCATGCATTAACTGGGAGGTAATTGTCAGCGTGACTATTACCGCCCGATTAGCGCCACACAGTAGAAAATAGAATTTTTTTTTGTGCTGCACGTATTGGGCACACGTAGAAAGTAGAATTACCATCAGGAGCACGCAGTAGACAGGCGGTAGTTCAAATTTGACGCACATTGTACGCACGTAAGTGCCTACACATCTTAGTAAAAGGGTCCCAAACTGAGCAAAGTTAGGACTGACTTTTGTACAGTCTTCCTGCCCAGTTAGCCATATGGGCACAGACACCGAATATAGCCTGTGTCTGCATAACTCCTGGCTCCTTTCTGATTCTGACAAACAGCAAGGTGAAAAGACAAGTCTTCCAATACATGACATGCTCAGAAAGTTGTGGTTTTATTGAAGAATCAAAAGGACCTAACACGGGACCATGTTTCGGCTTAAATAAGCCTGCCTCAGGGGTCTTTAGGTTAAAAGCCAGTTAGGCAGTAGTGAACCTGGAGTTCCTTCAATGAAGAGTTCTGACAGGTATCATACCATATAATAAAACCACAGGAAACATCAGAAATAACAAATAAGATTGTGAAGTCCATGCACAGAAAAACTGTTACTGGCAGAACTGCGGGAACAGCTGAATGTCACTGGATAGCCAGTTAAGCTTTTCCTACTTATGTGCACAACTATGGAACGCACTACCAAAAGCAGTAAAAACTAAGTTCGACCATCTAAACTTCCGGAAAGCACTAACGACAGACCTGTTCAGAAGAGCATACCCCACCGACCCAACATAAAAATACCTGGATACCTGCAACACAATTGTAACCAAAGACCGCAATGGACACTACTGGACTCTTCCTCCCCCTCTCTAATTTCCCCCCCCCCCCAACTGTACCTACCTTACATGTACTTCACTCTATTACAATATCACCTTGTATTGTTCACGCCTTGTTATTTGTTTCAGACCGGATTTGGTTAACGCAGTTAACGGTACTATGTATGTAAGCCACATTGAGCCTGCAAAAAGGTGGGAAAATGTGGGATACAAAAGTAACAAATAAAAAATAAATAAATAAGTGCCATTTAACCGGCCAGGTGTCATTTCTGGCCAGTTAAATGCTTTTGAATATCTGGAGGTAAAAATATATTTTTACAGGGGGCGACTCATGGGTGGAGAGTGGGCGTTCCTTCGTTATCCAGCTAGCAAATTCGCTTTAGTGCATACTAAGTAGATAACGCAGAGTTAATGTGTGAGCACTTAGTGCCTCCTAAATAGAAGGCAGTAAGTGCTCCTGCACTGTGCATTTCTTGCAGGTGCTCGTGCTAATAGGAGTATTAGCGCAGGACCTGAAAAAAAATTACAACTTTGATCCTGCGGTAAATCTGGGTTTACTGCACGGGAAAGTTCCACGTTAGAATGTGCAAAACCAAGATTTCACCGCACCTTAGTAAAAAGGCCCCTTGGAGACAAGTGCACAATGGAGATTTTTTTTAGACCCTAGATGATTGGTTCCATGTTGATAGTGCACCTATATGTATGTTCAGGCTGGACAAGTATTTAGGTCTTCCCCCACCCCTTTAATGAAAAGTAAAGAGATTAGTTGGATTGTTGCACAATGTCAGAGTATGTATATTGCAACAAAAGTTTGGCTGTGGGCTATAGGTACACTGGTGTGGCTGTGTTGTTGTCAGCCTATCTTGTAAGAAGCACCTATGTATCTTTCTTTATAAATTGGCCCTTAGCAGCAATGTGCCCTCTAAGCTGTGCGGGAGTCCTCCACCTAGATTCCTGCCAGTGAGGATGCTGTGCCAATATCACAGTTTCACAGGTAGGTTCCCTGCAGGACTCCAGGGAACCTACCTGTCCTTAGCAATTGTAAAAACATGTTATTGAAGCACCACCATGCACTGGCAGAAATGCGGTTGGAGGACTCCCACACAGTTTTGAGGGAACATAGCTTAGCAGTAGTAGCACAAGACTACTATTAAAGATGCCATTTTGGAGAAGGTGCTGGCCAGGGCAAGAGCAACTAAGGATCGCTCCTGCCTGAAGACCACTGGGGAAGTGACTGGAGGGAGCTGGAGGGAACTGATCTGGGGAGAAGTGGGGGAAAGGCACAGGCCCTGCAGACTCTGGCCTGGGAACATCAGGCCACGGCTTTAAAGCCTGATGCTCCCGCCATGGTAAAACAACCCAGCTCTTGGCTAGGATTATTTTACCGCAATTTTAATGCTTATAACATGACTTGTGGTGTGCACCTGGTGCATATCGCAAGTCACATTTTGTTTTTTGCATAGAAATAAACTGCTTTTCATGCATTTCTATATTTTGTATCTCATTACTATCCAGCTTATTTTCGAAAGAGAAAAACGCCTATAGTGCAACCTAAATTGGGAGATAGACGTTTGTCTCACAAAGGCGCCCAAATCGGTATAATCGAAAGCCGATTTTGGGCGTTTCCAACTGCACTCCGTCGCGGGAACGAATAAAGTTGACAGGGGCGTGTCGGAGGTGTGGTGGAGGCAGAACTGGGGTGTGGTTATCAGCCGAGGAGAGATGGGCGTCTTTAGCTGATAATTGGAAAAAAAAGGCATTTTTACAGCGATTTTGGGTCACTTTTTTGGACCCTTTTTTTTCACAAACAAGTCCCAAAAAAGTGCTCCAACTGCCCAGATGACCACTGGAGGGAATCGGGGATGACCTCCCGGTACTCCCCCAGTGGTCACTAACCCCTCCCACCAAAAAAACCCCACTTTAAAAACTTTTTTTCCAGCCTGTATGCCAGCCTCAAATGCCGTACCCACCTCCATGACAGCAGAATGTGTTCGATCCTGTCATAGCCTTTCCCTGGGTCAGATGTGGCTCTCGGGTGCAGTACAGGGTCACATCAGCACTGCATTGTGGTGGGTGTAGGGTATTGGGCTCCGTGATTTCATTAGCTTGTGTTACAGTCTCACGATGTTGGTAGTTGGTAGGCTCTTCTCCCATGGTGCTTTTCCCCCTGCCTACTGGGTCAGAGTGTGCCCTGTTGTGTTTCCTGTTGTAGTCCATGCGGTAGTGGCCATTTTTGTAAGCCAGTTTTAGTTCCCTTTCCTGTGTTAGCCACGTTAGACAACTTAGTTCTTTCCTTGAATGTGGCTGAAAGAGGTAATTGTACAGCATTCTGCCAGCTCTGACCTACTGCTCATCTCAGTACCAGGGAGACTCGTTGCCAGTGGGACACAACCTCTGATCTGCAGTTAACTGTGAGTAAAGGCGGTTATTCCAATAAAGGACATTTTCGGAGAGATTAGTCTTCAGGTGTCAACTGGTGTGCCAATGTTTTATAGCAGCAACCAGTCCTAGAGGCCTGAGTGTATGCAGGTCCCTGGAGCACTTTTAGTGGGTACCACAGTGCACTTCAGCCAGGTGGCCCCAGGCCCATCCCCCCCCTCACCTGTAACACTTGTGCTGGTAAATGGGAGGCCTCCAAAACCCACTGTACCCACATGGAGGTGCCCCCTTCACCCCTAAGAGCTATGGTAGTGTTGTACATTTGTGGGTAGTGGGTTTTGGGGGAGGGGG
The DNA here is from genome assembly GCF_901765095.1 of Microcaecilia unicolor. Taxonomy (NCBI): domain Eukaryota; kingdom Metazoa; phylum Chordata; class Amphibia; order Gymnophiona; family Siphonopidae; genus Microcaecilia; species Microcaecilia unicolor. The sequence goes on along the minus strand of NC_044033.1, from coordinate 64,956,279 downwards.
TTGGGAGCTCAGCACCCATGGTAAGGGAGCTATGCATGTGGGAGCTTTTTCTGAAGTCCACCGCACTGACCTAGGGTGCCCAGTTGGTGTCCTGGCATACCGGGGGGCCAGTGTACTACCAATCCTGGCCCCTCCCACGACCAAATGGCTCGGATTAGGATGTTTTTGAGCTGGGCGTTTTTAGTTTCCATTATCGCTAAAAAAAACAAATGCCCAGCTCAAAAACGTCCATTTTTTCGAAAATTCGGTTCAGCCCGCCCCTTCACGGACCCGTTCTTGAAGATAAACGCCCATGGAGATAGGCGTTTCCGTTCGATTATGCCCCTCCTGTAACCCACAGTGACCTAAATATCACCACGGTAGGGTAAGACAAGCTGTGTTACAGCCATGTAAGTCGGGTTAAAGGGAAAATAACACAACTCAAAGCCCTGAGGCAGCTTGATAATTTTCCCCATAAGTGTTATGTGGTTGCCATCTGCCAGTGAATACATAACTGACATTGAGGCATATTTTCAAAGCACTTTGGGAGGCTAAGTTCCATAGGTTTCTATGGAACTTTGGGAGGCTAAGTGCTTTGAAAATGAGCCTCTATGAATATTGGGCATTAAATATTTATTTCTCTTTCAAATATAAGAAAAATAGGATGCCTTATTGCGGATCTAACCTATCCTATTTCCATTGCTAATTTCTTACATCAAGTGGAATTTATACCAATTATTTGTATGGATATTGCATTCTACAACGTAAATAAAGTTTTTATTTACGTTGTAGAATGCAATATCCATATTTTTTAAATTGTTGTTTGCTGCTTTATCCTAACTGTGAGTGGATTATAAATTTGGAATTAAAATAAATTAAATAATTAGTTAGAGCTCTTTAATAGGAGGTAGTAAGCAAAATGGCTGTGCTGGAATCTTTGCAGTACACTTCAAATTTATTAGAGTCCCACTCATTGGTAAGGAAAATTTGTGCCTTCATAAATCTTAAGACATTGATGTTGGAGTTCACTTGAATTGACCTTCAATGGTTATTGCTTTTCACTGATGTGTGTTTAGCCAAGGACTAAGGAAATGGCTTCCAGCAGATAATGAAATGTGTCTTAGGGACCATTACTTATACAGTGCTCTTAAATGCAAATACCGAGGGAACTCTCAGGAAGCAGCAGGCTATTTGAGATTCATTTGGTACTAACATCGCTTACTGGGAATAACTGCACTATTATGGACCAGATGCACAAGGGAGGTAAGGGAAGAGACACACAAGGAAGAAGCATAGTAAGGAAAACCATATAGGACTCAATTCTATAAATGGTGCTCAAATTTGGGCACTGATAAAAAATTACCACTAAGCGCTATTCTATAAACAGCACTCAGAGTTTGGCACTGTTTATAGAACAATATTTGGTGCCTGGTTATGTGTCCAATTTTGGGCAAGAGGATTTACACCAAGTAAAACCTGGTATAAATTCTTATACCTGAATTAGGTGTAGCCTAATGGTTAGGATAGTGGGCTTTTATCCTGGTGACCTGGGTTCAATTCCCACTGTAGCTCCTTAACCCTCCATTGCCCCAGGTACACAAAACTTAGGTTGGGAAACCTCTAGGGACAGGTAAAATACCTGCATATAATGTGTACAGTGCTGCATACATCTAGCAATGCTATAGAAATGATTAGTACTAGATCTCCCTTATTCTGTAACAGCACACAAATTTCAGAAATTCCCCTGATCCTTCCTTGGCTATGTCCTCATTCTGATCTGCACTTAAAATTTACGTGTAGATCCCAGTGCCTAAGATGTATGCGCAAAATTTTAAATGCCAATTAGTTTCAGGGCAATTCTGGTTAAGATTGCTTCAAAGACTAGTAATCAGATCTATGTGGGCATTTTCCTCTGCAATCTGGCTAAAAGTAGGTATGTTATGAATATCTGTATATGCTTTTAGCCAGCTCATGGGGGTGAGAGGTGAGGGGCTGTTTATCTAGTGCAATCTATTCAGGTAATGGTTTTTTTTTCTTTACTTGGTGAGCTTCATAATTTGGTTCTCCACAATTCTCAGTTTGTTTTAATGTTTGTTATCTGCTTTGAACCTTTTTTCTGGGGGGTTGCCGGAATACAAATATTGAATTATATTACATTACATTACGGAAGCCTGTGAATGTTGCCCTACTTGTGTAGTTGATATATAGGGTTTATGATTTTCAGGGATTTTTATTTTGCATGGCTTAGAGCCTGATGGAGACAGGAGTATTTAAGCTATTGGCATCACCAATGTCCTTCCTCTGCTGAAATATTTACCAAGCCAACCTTTATGCTTTCACTTTAATTGCAGGGGGGGGGGGTTGCCTTTAAAAATTCTGTCTTGCATTGCATTTATGCAAAAATGCTGTGATTATGCAAGGGTACATCAAGATAGAACCAAGACTATTTGCTGCTAGTAAAACACATCTATCAATACTGTAAACCCAAACAATGAGCTCAAAATTGTGTCTCTGCTTTCAAAATGTTTTCTCAAGGGTTTTACTTTTGTACTTTTGTACCCTCAGCAATAACCACTATTTTTTAGGCAATACTGTTTTATTGCCAAATGGCATAGCACCTCTTTCATCAGGCTACTCTCATATTTTTTTCAGAAGTGTTATAATTAATGTGCTTAGTGCTGCTACACAATTGACTAAAATAAAAAACACAAAGCTTATCTGAAAAACATCATTGGCGACTGACTTCATACTCATTTAGTCATAAATGAGACCGATTGGCCAGCTTCCCCTGGAGACGCCCTTTTTGTAGATTTCAAGAAATCTTTCATCAGGGACTTGGTTAAAGCCAAACAAAAAACTCAACGTGGAGCCGCCTTCTCCTCACATCGCTTCTTTTAGCTATTCTTATATTGCACTAGTGCAGCTTTTTAAAGGCGCCCCTTCTCTGGCGTAAACCGGAAATACTTCTGACGTCACTGCAAAGTAAAAAAACGGGGATAGTTAATATCTTAATGAATTGTTACCCAGCCTTAAGTTGCTCACACCGCATAAATAAAGATGTTCCAATCAATGTGGAAACTTAAAAGAATAAAACCTTTCTTCCCAAGGGCTATTTTCCGTAACCTGGTGCAGTCACTGGTGCTGAGCCACCTAGACTACTGCAATGCACTCTATGTTGGCTGTAAAGAGTATATTCTCAAAAAACTTCAAACAGCCCAGAACACAGCAGCCAGACTCATATTTGGAAAAACAAAATATGAAAGTGCGAAACCCCTAAGAGAAAAACTACACTGGCTCCCAATTAAAGAACGAATTGCGTTCAAGGTCTGCACTCTAGTGCATAAAATCATTCACGGAGAGGCCCCGGCCTACATGATAGACCTTGTTGACTTACCACCCAGGAATGCTAAAAGGTCGGCCCACACATTCCTTAATCTACACTTCCCTAGCTGCAAAGGACTAAAATACAGACTAACACACTCGTCCAGCTTTTCATACATGTGCATGCAACTGTGGAATGCATTACAATTTAGCTTAAGAGCAAATTACGAAGCAATCAACTTCCATAAATCTCTGAAGACCTATCTATTCAACAAGGCATACCACATAGAGTAATAACTTAATGACAACACAATACCACTTCAATTACACTCCTAAAACTCTCTCGCTATACCCTATGCCTAATTCTATGTTGTTTTCCAAGTACTCCATGCAACTTTAATGTATCACTTACTCCAGAATGGAGAATGCCATAATGGAAATTTATAAGCTAAATCTATGTGGTCATCCATGTATTCATGTAACACCAATTGTTTGTCTACTCCGGAATGGCGAATGCCATGACTGAATATTGTAAGCCACATTGAGCCTGCAAATAGGTGGGAAAATGTGGGATACAAATACAACAAATAAATAAATAAATAAAAACAAATCAGCCAGGTACACATCCATATGATACAAAAAATCACAATGAGCAAAATGCTTCCATAATTTAGCCAAAAAGTATTAGAATATATTTATTGGTTCAGATTAAAAAACTGTTCTTAATTAAATCATCGTATTCCACTCGATATTTTCATTTAAACCCAATGGATTAATGGTCTTCAATTTAAATATCCAATGCTGCTCACAGCAGGTTAGCACTGCACAACGATTATTAACTGTTGCCAGTACGTGGTCAATAATAAACCACTGAAGATCAGAAAACTTAGGGTCATATTGAACACAGTGAGACACTAAAGGTGCCGACAGATTTTTTGTAGTCAATCGACTTTTGTGTTCTGTGAGATGGATCTTCATCTTCCTCATGGTTCGTCCCACATAATAAAGAGTGCATGGGCACTGGATGATATATACCACAAAGGAAGATTGGCATGTTGTTTGATGACACAAAATAAATGTTTGTTGAGATTTAAAATCTGTCCAGTGTTGCATGAGCTTCGTCTGAGAGCAAAACTGACACTCTCCACAGGGTTTATGCAACCCCTGTTTACTCAGATGATTAGGCTGAGTAAGAACAGTATGAACCAAATTGTCTTTCAGATTATGTCCATGAGTATATGCAATACATGGACGTTGTGAAAATTCAGAATGGAACAAGAGCACTTGCCAGTGTTTATAAATCAATTGTGCAATTTTTGGAGCCCAAGTGGAGAAACCCAGGACACACACCATTTTATCCATCTTTTCTTTAGGTTTCTGTAATAATAATAACGTACTCTGAACATACCAAGCACGTGTATACGCTTGGCGAATACATCTGTCTGAATATCCTCTGTCCCTTAATATCATTGACAATTCCATAGCTTGTGATTTAAATGCTTCATCGGTGGTGCATATTCTATGCAGGCGTAAAAATTGCCCTGCAGGTAGGGACTATTTCAATCTATGCAAATGATGACTCTCAAATGATAGTAAGGGGAAGCTGGCCAATCGGTCTCATTTTTGACTAAACTAGTAAAAAAGGCCTACGTCTGACACAAATGAAACGGGCGCTAGCAAGGTTTTCCTCGGAGTGTGTATGTTTGAGAGTGCGTGTGTAAGAGTGATTGTGAGAGAGAGAGAGTGAATGTGCGAGTGTGTGTGTGTGACAGAGAGAGAGTGAGACTGGGTGCGAATGTGTCTGTGAGAGAGAGAGTGAGACTGGGTGCAAGTGTGTCTGTGAGAGAGTGTGTGTGTGTTAGAATGAGAGTGTGTGCTAGGGGCCCCCCTCCCTTCCCCCCTTCCTTCCTCCTTCCCCCTCCCTTCCTTCCCTCCCCTCCCCTCCCTTCCTCCCAGTTCCAGGGTTGTTCCCTTCCTCCGACTTTCAGGGTTGTTCCCTTCCTCCCTCCCTTCCTCCCTCCCTCCGACTTTCAGGGTCATCCCCTCCATCCCTCTCTCCCTCCCTCCAACTTTCAGGGTCTCCCCTCCCTCCCTCCCTCCCTCTGAGTTTCAAGGTCCCTTGCCCCGAGTTTCAGGGTCCCTCCCTCCCTCCGACTTTCAGGGTCCCTCCCTCTGACTTTCAGGGTCCCCCCTCCCTCCCTCTGAGTTTCAGCCTCCCTCCCTCCCGAGGAGTTGTTGCGGCTGCCCATACACACTCCCAGGGGCCCGGAGGGGCAGCCGTGGCCATCGCCTGCTTTCCTCGTCTTTCGCGCCGCTCCAACTCCTGAGGTGCATCGCTTCGACTCCTGAGGTCCCCCTCCCCCGCACCCAGCGCAGGAACGCGCGAGCGCACCGGAGCGCCGGCTCGGCACAGCAGCACGCTCTCCGTGGCTCTGCCCCCTCCGCTGACGCCCAAGGAGGACTCCAACCTTTCTTTCCCTGCCATTGGTCGGGACGCTGTCGGCTACTCCGCCCCTCAACGCTTCTGTTTCATTCAAGCTCCGCCTCCGCCCCTGTGCCCTGCCCCTTTTGCCCCTCTTCGTCCGGCTCTGGCGTTCTACGTGACGTCAGCCTGATCTACAGAGCCTAGCAGACCAACTGCGAAGAAAGCCACGGACACAGGCAGCAAGATAGAACGTTGGATGTGTGAATTATTATATAGGATGAGTGTGAAGTCAGTCGTCAATGATGTTTTTCAGATAAGTTTTGCATTTTTTATTTTAGTCAATTGTGTAGCAGCACTAAGCACATTAATTATAGCACTTTTGAAAAAATATGAGAGTAGCCCGATGAAAGAGGTGCTATGCCACTTGGCAATAAAACAGTATTGCCTAAAAAATAGTGGTTATTGCTGAGGGTACTCTTAAAAATTACAAAATATATAATAATAAAATTAAAAATTCTAAAAAAAGTACAAAAGTAAAACCCTTGAGAAAACATTTTGAAAGCAGAGACACAATTTTGAGCTCATTGTTTGGGTTTACAGTATTGATAGATGTGTTTTACTAGCAGCAAATAGTCTTGGTTCTATCTTGTTATACTAGTACTATATACCATAGACTGTGGGGTTGATTTGCGATTTATCAGTGATTATGCAAGGTGCATGAACTGTAGATCTACCTATGATCTGGCCGATTTCTTGCACTAGATTTTGACTATCGTCCCTCTTTCTGTTTAAACTGAGGCCTAATGACTTTTCCTCTTGCTGTTCATTTTTAAAGCATTGCATGATGCGGTTCCTGCTTATTTGCCTGCTCATTTGCTTACATCAACAAATTCTCAACAACTGATTGTACAGACAATCAACAATTGACTGTAACTTCACAAAGGACTGCGTCACGTGGTGACTGCTAAGGTGACATTATCTTATATAGGACCTCTCCAGTGGAATGAATTGCCATTGAGATTGTGAATGCTGCATGACCTTGGTAGTTTTAAGAAGCGGTTGAAAGCTTTTTTATTTGCAAAAGAATATTTTGGTATCTAGATACTTTTATGCTCTGCCATGTCGTGGTGTTATGAAGCAGCGGAAGCTTTTGTTTTTCTTTTTTAAAATGTAACAATCAGATCATTTTTATTTTGTCTGGTTTTAATGTAATTGTTTATTTTGATATGTTTTTATGCATTTGAATATAACTTGTTCCCCGCCTAGTTAATAGGTTATAAATGTTGAACTAAATAAATAAATCTCTCAATGTGTGAGCTGTTCAAGTCTAATTAGCTAATCTGTTTCACATAACCAGCAGGGTTTCATACACTGGTTACAGTGATGGATAATGAATCAGAAATCTTACCGGTTAATTTGGTCTTTTTCTGGCTCTCGTACACGACTGATACACATCGAGCAAACCGGTGTGAAAGAACTGAATGGGAACCAATATATGATGGAAGAAGAGAATGCTCTTATTTTCACTGATCCTAACATACCAGTCCATAACTCTGCCAGATAAGAGTTGCAGCGCTTTTAACATATGATGATTGGAGAACGGCCAATTAGATTTGAAGCCCAAACACAATATGATCCATTTAAAAGGAGTCTGAAGCCCCTACAGCTCCCCCTCCCTGCATTCTTTCCAATTAAATCAGTTCCAAATATTTTTATAGGAGCTCTGCTTTAACTCCAAGCAAAAATATTTAATTCCAGAACACGGTGTGGGGTCATCAGAAGAGAATAAGAATCAAACCTGGTAGCGCAAGGGGGGAAAGACAGAATTGGACACAAAGTAGGAATGTGCTGTTTTGAAAAGAAATGTTACTCTCCTCAGCCAAGGCAAAAGGCTTAAGATCAATCACCCTGAAGACAAAAAGCTTTGCAAGGCATCAAAATGGCTATAGTTAGCATGTGTGGCGTGCTATAAATTGGGGTAATCTGAAACAGATATTCTCTGAAGGATATTTTCAATGTTTCCTGGCCCCTGACCAACCACTTCAAAGCTCCGCTATCAGTGTATTGTGGTCCCTATGTTAGGCACTTTTCTGTGGAAATGTCAGCTTCAGATCCCAGCTTCCTCTCTTATTCCCATGAAAGAGGTTGGAACAGCAGCCACAACAGCAGAGTCCTTAGCAGGGCATCTGCTCTGTGTGTGTGTGTAGCTCAGGTCTAGCAACCAAACAGTTTTAAATAGTCAGATAATATGTTTCCAAAGTAAACTCTATAGCTCACTTTGCTTGATTCCGTGGGGTCAGTATTCACCTGCACTGATCATTGGATTGTTTTAAATTCCAGCTGCAGTGTTTAAACAAAAAAACATATATATATATGGGTAAATTCCCAATATGTCGCTGAAATTTAGGCACTGGGATGATATACGCTTACCCCGGGATTCTATATATTGTGCTTAATTTCCGTGCGGAAATCGAAGTGTATTCTATAACAATGCATGTAACTTAATTGGTTAAATGGCTAATCAGCGCTGTCAATTGGAAGTTAACAAGCAATTATCAACACTAATTGGCATTAAGATTTACGTGCACAACTCGCTAAGCATATTCTGTAATGTGGTGCGCTTAAATTCTAGGTTGCATAGTTGAAAAGGGGTCGTGACCATGGGCGGCACAGGGGCATTTCTAAAATCTGTGTGCATTGTTATAGAATATACCCACTCTGCGCCTAATTTAGACATCAGGATTTACACCATATAAAATATGGCATTAATGGCTGCAACTAAATTTGGTCATGTGGACAGGTGCTCAGTGTATTCTATGTACTGTGTGGAAATTTAAGCCTATTCTATAAAATTTAGGCATATAGAATCTAGCCCTAAGCTAAAAGCCCACCTTTTTCATGCTTTTAACTGCTAACCCTTATTCACTTGTTCAGAACCCTTATTTTATTTCATGCTTTTAACTGCTAACCCTTATTCACTTGTTCAGAACCCTTATTTTATCATCCTCACTTTAATATTCCCTTATCTCTTGTTTGTCCTGTTTGTCTGTCTTAATTAGATTGTAAGCTCTGTCGAGCAGGGACTGTCTCTTCATGTTCAAGTTTACTAAGCCATGCTAGAGATGTGCTAGCATTAGTGCATGATAACTGTGTAAATGCCCAGAATATTCCTATGGGCGTCTATACAGTTAGCGTGCGCTAAATACGCTAGCACACCTTAGTAAACAGGACCCTAAGTGTGAATTCCATAACAGCAGTTCCATGTGTAAATGCTGCTATAGAATGCTAGGGTAAGTTAGAGGCCAATTGATTTTTGGTTTCAGTTTCAATTTTGGCATAGATACTGGCCTAAGATCTGGGTTTGGTTATTCTTTGGTTTCAGAAGAATGCCAGCGCATTTTCAGCTTTAACTAAAACCCCTGCAACCACTCTCTGTTTGCCACCCCCCCCCCCCCCCCCCCGTCACAAGCACCACCAGAGAACAGGTCCCGCTGGGCCAGCCACCCCCCATCTACAACCCCTTCTTCCTCAAATACCCGAAGGCCCTCCCCAGGCCTACCTTTAAATTCCCTGGCAGTCTAGTGGCCTCTTCCAGGCAGTCTCTCCTGCCCCTGCCGGTTCCTCAGTCAAAATGGCTGTCGTGACTTCCTGCAGCAGCCATGAGAGACTGCCACGGCAGGTCTCAGCAGCCATTTTAAGAATATAACTGGCATAGACAGGAATGGCTGGAGATTGCTCCTGCCCATGCTGGTTCCAATCACAATTAGTAATCCTGTATCAGCATGCCATAGATTTAGGTGTATGGACATAGGCGCCCAGTATAAGAGGCTTGGACAGGCTAGCCTCCCCTGCTGTGCTCTGAGAGGTCTAAATTGTTGATTTACCTCCATCCTCACAGCAGGAGCTGCAGTGAAAGCCCTCTAGCCTTGTGTAACCAATTGTAGAAATTGGTTTATGGTTTGTTTACCTTACTGCTGGGAGAGCAGGGTGGGGGGGGTTTGGCTGGGTTGCCAGGGAGATATTTAACGAGGATGACTTCCTGACCTGCACTGAGAACAGATAGCAGCAGAATCGGACAACCAGACAACAAAGGTAGAAACGATGATTTTATTTTCATTATAGTGTTTAGAATATAGTAACATAGTAGATGACGGCAGAAAAAGACCTGTGCGGTCCATCCAGTCTGCCCAACAAGATAAACTCACATGTGCTACTTTTTGTGTATACCTTACCTTGATTTGTACCTGTCCTTTTCCGGGCACAGACTGTATAAGTCTGCCCAGCACTATCCCCGCCTCCCATCCACCAGCCCCACCTCCCACCACCGGTTCTGGCACAGACCGTATAAGTCTGCCCAGCACTATCCCCGCCTCCAAACCACCAGTCCCGCCTCCCACCATCGGCTCTGGCACAGACCGTATAAGTCTGCCCAGCATGTCCACTTTGAGAATCAGGTGCTCAACGTTAAAAGTTTATATTTATTTATTTACTTATTTATGGCATTTTATCCCACATTAAACATGAATTAGGGTGTTTTGTGGCTCTACATGAGAATTGTGATGATATGATCCCTTGTTTCATATTGTTGACGGTCTGCATTTTCCGTATGGGTGGTATATTGGTGTATTAGGTTCTGCCCAGTGTAATATTTATGGTACAGTAAGGTTCTGAGTGTGTTATTGGACAAAGTTGTGCATAGTGTTTTGCAGTTCAGCGATTGTGCTTAGAATATGCTTTGAGCTACCACTTTATTGACATATGATACATATCTAATATCTAAATTTAATAAAAGGTATTAATTGTGACTTTTATTTTTATTTATTTATTTTTTTCTGTGTGTTATCAGACAATTATGGATTTAAGCTCCACCCCTGGCCCCACCCCTAACCCCCGCCCCCTTTAGCCTCCCCAAACATTTGGGCCACCGACCGCCTATGTGTATGGAGTTATACCAGTCATAGAGCTAGTATAAGTGCAGGTATGTAAATGTGGGGGAGAAACTGTAAGTTAAGGAGGTATTTGTAAAATAGTGCCTGTTTGCCCTACTTGAACTTATGCTGGTATGTGTGTACATATGCACTTAAGCAGTGGCGTTCCTAGGGGGGCTGACACCCGGGGCGGAGAGCCGATGCGCTCCGCCCTCCGGGTGCAGCGCCCCCCCCCCCCCCCCGGAACAGCGCGACGCCCCCCCCCCCCCCCGGCGAAAGAACCCCCGATCCCCCGGCAAAAGAACCCCCCCCGGGTGCACGCCGCTGGGGGGGTGCCGCACGCCTGCCAGGTCTTTGTTTTCATGCTCCCTTCCGCCCCGGAACAGGAAGTAACCTGTTCCGGGGCAGAGGGAGCATGAAAACGAAGAGCCGACAGGCGTGCGGCACCCCCCCTCCCAGCGGCGTGCACCCGGGGCGGAGCGCCCCCACCACCCCCCCCCCCTTGGTACTCCACTGCACTTAAGTGCTAGTATTCTAGATATTTCCGTATGTGTGCATAAATTGCCCATCACTTGCATAGCGGCCATAACTCTCTCTGACATTATCCATAGAGTGCTAACACAATTAGATTTTCAGCAGCACTTTGCAGATAATGCTGCTGATAATCTGTGCATAAGGGACTTTCACATTTAGCAGCAGCCACTGACATTATAAGACCTTATGAATATTAATTTCAAAATCATATTAACACCTCATTTAAACAATTAAATATCATGAAGAAACAACAAATTAAACACTAATTTGTAAGTGTGGAGGAAAAAGCCTGAACAATGTCAGGCACCATATTTCTATACAGCTAAGTACCTGGCAAGATCCCAGAACAGTAAAACAGATTTCATGCTGCTTATCCTAGAAATAAATAGTGGATTTTCCCCCAAATCCATCTTAGTAATGGATTATGAATTTTTCTTTTACAAAATTATCCAAACCTCTTTTAAACCCTGTTACGCTAACTGCTGTTACCACGTTCTCTGGCAACAAATTCCAGAGTTTAATTACACATTGAATGAAGAAATATTTTCTCTGGGTTGTTTCAAATTTACTACTTAGTAGCTTCATTATGTACGCCCTAGTCCTAGTATTTTTGGAAAGAATAAAGAAGCAATTCATATCTACCCATCCCACTCTGATCAGTATTTTATAGTACTCTATAGTATCTCTCCTCAGTCGTCTTTTCTCCAAGCTGAAGAGCCCTAGTCTAGTCTTTCCTCATAAGGAAGTAATCTCATCCCCTTTATCATTTTCATCGCCCTTCTCTATACCTTTCCTAATTCTGCTATATCTTTTTTGAGATGTGGTGAACAGAACTGCACACAGTATTTGAAATGTGGTCACACCATGGAGTGATACAAACGCAATATAACATTCTCATTTTTGTTTTCCATTCCTTTCTTAATAATTCCTAACTTGCTACTTGCTTTCTTAGCCACCGCTGCACACTGAGCAAAGGGTTTCAACGTATCATCAACCTTGACACCTAGGGGCAGATGCATCAACAAAACGTAAAAGAATCAAAAACATAAAAGTCACGTAGAAAACTTACCGATTTTGAAAAAACGAAGGATGCTCTAAAAAAACATGTTCAGTGAGGTATTCAAAAGTCGGATGCATGAAAGTTTTGCTAATCTGGTGCAATCCACGCCAGCGGAGTAGGAAACGCATGTGCACAGATTCATTCGGAAAGCACACTGTATCAACGTGGCTAATGTGTGCATGTGACACATCATAGGTGTGCGTCCAGGGTGTGTAAAAACTGTTCGTTTTTTCGATCACAAAGGCTACTGGCGAGTACTGCCTCCAGCTTGAAAACAAGAAGACGGGCAATCAGGTGAAAAGAAATATATCTAAAAAAGCAATGATGTACTGTTATGCTCATTAGCTCCACCCCACCTTCTAGAAAACACCTTTTTGTACACGCACATAACGAGCGTTCATATTGGCAGTATAAAGAAAAATGACAAACACTGCCGGCCATTACACAAATGGTCATTAGTGAAACACCTGTTTTAACACGCACATACAAACGTCACTATACTGCCAATACTTACGGATCTGGGGTATGAGCAACATTTATTATATAGTTGTTGCAAAATTTTCCAACCTCTGTCCATGCTTAGGATGTTGCGCCTTTTCCCTGGATGGGGGAAAAGGTGCTTCTCATTGATGGTAAACAGCTGGGCCAGCCACAGCACGTCCATATCGGAGAAGTTAGGCTTTCTCCCTCGTGCAGCCATTTCTCCGACGTGTGCACACACACGTACCCACGCATATATAGTGCATCGAAACATTGCACGCACTACATAGACGTGTTATGACATGCTTTATGACAGCGTTGGACTTTACCGGCAGCCTCTGACCACACGTTCCATATATCACAGAAAAGGATTCGGATTCCTTTTGTGCATTCGTCGGTATTAATAGTGTATCGCGACACGTCTACATTACTATAGTTGTTTGCTCGTTTACATTCCGTTTTTGTTAGCTGCTACTGTCGTCGGAAAATGGCTCTTAGTGCATGCCAGGGTGATCTACTTGCTCCTTAATGGCTCGTTATTGGCTCGTTAAAGGCTCGTTTAGTTTAGTGCATCTGGCCCCTAGACCCTTTTCCTGGGTGGTGACTCCTAGGGCCAGATGCACTAAACTTTAACGAGCCTTAAATGAGCCTTTAATGAAGAATTTTTTAACCATTGCATGCACTAAAGCCCATTTTCCGACGATGGTAGCAGCTAACGAAAACGGAATGCAGATAAGCAATTCGTGTAGAAACCCTATTGTAACGAAATGCAATAACCTTTTACGATTGGTTTAACGCAGGAAAACCGAACGAAACGCCGTGAAATCTAATGAGAGGTCTGGACCTCTCATTGTGGCTGTGCGGGCTTGGAAAAACAAAAAACAAACAAACCTTATAGGATGGCAAGCTCCAGAGTGGGCAAAGGCGCTCATCAGGAGCGTCCTTCATGGACGGCCTTGCCCCCCCCCTGCCCGCCCGAGTTCGCTGCTGCTCCCCACTTCCCCCCGCATCAAAACAAAAATCAAAACTTAAGGCTGCCCCGGCCCCCCTCCCTTCCTCTCTTTCTCTCTTTCCCAGCTCTGCCTCCCGCCATCCTCCGCCCCTGTGCCCTGCCCCCGCCGCTCCCCCCTCCACCGGGCCCCCCTCCTTCTTACCAGGCCCGCACAGCGCCTCTCACCTCTGTGTGAAGGCGCTGCACGGGCAGAAAGAACAGCTGATGCCTCTTCGCCTAGTCTTTGCGACTCTCCTTTCCTCTTGGGCCCGCCCTTGTCTGACGTAAGTAACCTACGTCAGACGGGGGCGGGCCCAGGAGGAAAGGAAAGACGCGAAGACTGGGCGAAGAAGCATCAGCTGTTCTTTCTGCCAGTGCAGCGTCTTCACACAGAGGTGAGAGGCGCTGCACAGGCTCGGTAAGAAGGAGGGGGGCCCGGTGGAGGGGGAAGCGGCAGCAAAGACCTCAGGGGGGGGCAGCGGGGGAGGGGCACAGGGGCGGAGGATGGCGGGAGGCGGAGCTGGGAAAGAGAGGAAGAGAGGAAGGGAGGGGGGCCAGGGCAGCCTTAAGTTTTGATTTTTGTTTTGATGCAGGGGGAAGCGGGGGGGGGGGGAAGCAGGGTGCAGCGGCGAACTCGGCCGGGGCGGAGCGGGACGGGGGGGGCAAGGCTGTCCGTGAAGGACGCTCCTGACGGGCGCCTTTGCCCCCTCCTGATCTATGTTTGTGTTTTGGTTTTCTTTTTTTGGTTGTTTTAGGGGCCGATTACCAACGGGGATTACACCAGTTTGATGCATTCTACTTTACAGTACCACACCGAACATGTGCGACTTGTTTTTTTGGTGTACTCTTCGTTTTTTAAAATTCGTTAAGGACTTTAACATTTTAGATTTTTTAACGTTTGGTTGATGCATCTGGCCCCTAATGTGGAACCTTGCCTCACATAGCTATAGTCTGGGTTCCTCTTTCCTACATGCATCACTTTGCACTTGCTCATATTAAACATCATCTACCATTTGGATGCCCATTCTCCTGGTCTCGTAAGGTCCTCTTGCAATTTTTCATGTTCCTCTTGCGATTTAAAAATATGAAATAACTTTGTGTCATCAGCAAATTTACCTCACTAGTTATTCCCATCTGTAAATATTAAATGTTAAAAAGCAGCGATCCCAGCACAGACCCCTGGGGAACCACACTATCTACTCTTCTTCATTAAGAATACTGACCATTTAACCCTACTCTCTGTTTTCTATGTTTTAATCAGTTTTTAATCCACAATAGGACATTACCTCCTATCCCATGACTCTTTAATTTCTTCAGGAGTCTTTCATGATATACTTTGTCAATAGCCTTTTAAAAATCCAAATACACAATTTTGACTGGCTTACCTTTATCCACATGTTTATTCACCCCTTCAAAGAAATGTAGTAGATTGGTGGGACAAGATTTCCCTTGAATCATCCATGTTGACTTTCAGGCTTATTTTTGAAGGAGATGGACGTCCTTCTCCCAGGGTCACCCAAATCAGCATAATCGAAAGCCAATTTTGGGCGTCCCCAACTGCTTTCCATCGCGTGGACGACCAAAGTTCCCGGGGTGGGAGGGTGTTGGAAGCATAGCGAAGGTGGGACTGGGGCGTGCATAACACATGGGCATCCTCAGCCGATAATGGAAAAAAGAAGGGCGTCCCTGAGGAGCACTTGGCCACCTTTACTTGGTCCATTTTTACTTGTGACCAAGCCTCAAAAAGGTGCCCGAACTGACCAGATGACCACCGGAGGGAATTGGGGATGACCTCCCCTTACTCCCCCAGTGGTCACTACCCCCTCCCACCCTAAAACAAAACTTTAAAAATATTTTGTGCCAGCCTCAAATGTCATACTCAGCTCCCTGACAGCAGTAGGTAGGTCCTTGGAGCAGTTTTAGTGGGTGCAGTGCACTTCAGGCAGGCGGAGCCAGGCCCATCCCCCCTACCTGTTACACTTGTGGTGGTAAATGTGAGCCCTTCAAAACCCACCAGAAACCCACTGTACCCACATGTAGGTGCCCCCTTTCACCCCTTAGAGCTATGGTAGTGGTGTACAATTGTGGGGAGTGGGTTTTGGGGTTTTTTGGGGGGCTCAGCACCCAAGGTAAGGGAGCTATGCACTGGGAACAATTTGTGAATTCCACTGCAGTGCCCCCTAGGGTGCCCAGTTGATGTCCTGGCATGTCAGGGGGACCAGTGCACTACAAATGCTGGCTCCTCCCACAACCAAAGGGCTTGCATTGGTCATTTCTGAGATGGACGTCCTCAGTTTCCATTATCGCCGAAAACTGGGGACAACCATTGGAGCCGACTCTGTGGGTGCTTGAGCACCCCCAATATTAAGAAAGTTCCTTGTATGTGTCCAGGGAGTGATTATTTTCATTGGGTTTAGCACCCCCAATAATTTTGAAACGTTGGCTCCTATGAGGACGACCATCTTTAAAGATGACCACCTCTAAGGTTGACCTAAATGTTGAGATTTGGGCGTCCCCAACCGTATTATCGAAATGAAAGATGGACGCCCATATTGTTTCGATAATATGGGTTTCCCCGCCCCTTCACCGGGACGTCCTGCGAGGACGTCCTCAGGAAAACTTGGGCGCCCCTTTCGATTATGCCCCTCCACGTCTCATTAATCCAAACTTGTGTAAATGCTCTGTAATTTTGTTCTTTGTAATAGTCGCTACCATTTTGCCTAACACCGACATCAGGCTCAGCGGTCTACAATTTCCTGGATCTCCTCTGGAACCTCTGGAGAAGTTCACCTGTGACTGGACTATCATTTGGATTTTATTTATTTATTTATTTATTTATTTATTGCATTTGTATCCCACATTTTCCCACCTCTTTGCAGGCTCAATGTGGCTTACATTAGATAATGTATAGTGGAAATATGTAAGAAAATAGGCATTTAGTATTGCATAAGGATCTTGGATCACATAACAAACCATTTATGAAGATGTAGGCTAGAAACCCTTCTCATTCAGGCATATTTTCCCCTTGTTCTTTCTTACTACTGCGTGATTCTGTACACATGCACTGAAGATGTTACATTTGGGTGAATATTTTTGCTTGCCCCATTGAACACCTGCTTTCAAAAGTGGTATTCTTAAAGCAAGAAAAGATAAAACATTCCTTTTCTTTCCAGGCTTAGAAGCCATTGTTGATGACAGACTGTTGTAATGCAGGTCAGCTCTGCTTCAGAGATTAGGAGTTTGTTGAAAAGATATGCTTTGAGGTGGTACAGACAAGGTTTTCTTAAAACGTACTCTGAGTAAGCAACACACAGGAATTTCTCTACAACTGTCTTACATTTGCCAGCAGCAGAATGTCAAGGAGCTACAAATCCTCTCTAGTGTTAGATTAGCAAAGGAATTCTGAGGCATTTCAATTTGCCCTTGAACTAAATGCAGCAGAGGATATCCTTGCAGATTAAGTTCAGCAACTCATGTAGTTCTTTGGATGGGTATGTGTATTAGGATTCTCACAATGGGGCAATTATTTTAGGTGCCCTAGTGTTGTGTGATGAAGGGAAGGAGGAAGAGAAGCAGATTACTAGAGTACAGATTTAGGTCTAAAGATACTGATACTCTATACTTTTGTGAATTAATTACCATGTATTAATTTCCTTGTTTATTTTTCTACTCTATTTGGACTGCAAATACTTTATTGCGGGGGATTACTAATGTGAGGAGGTCTCACTATAAAAAGATTGCAGCCTCCTTGAGCTTATAAAGAACTGAGTATTAAATTTACCAGATTTCTGGAGCTTTCTTTCCTTGGTTGGAGTAAAACCAGAAATAGAGACATTTCTGCTTGTGATCGAGACTCAAAGCATAGCCTGCAGGCAGCTAATATCAAAACTGGAGTGTATTCTTTTATTTATTTTGGACACTTGATTTACTGCCAAAGAGCCTACACATAGGCAACTAAGTGGTTTACATAACCATAAAATATACAGAAAAAAGAAAAGAAAACGCAGAGAACACAATCTTCAGAGAGTGGGAGGAAAGTGAAGAGTGAAAAGATGGGTCTTGAGGGCTTGTTTAATGGCAAGGAGGGATGGTTGATTTATGATGTGCAAGGGACTTACAGTAGTCCAGATGGGAGATGACAAGGGCCAGAAGCAGATGATGAAGGAACGAGGCAGGGAGGAAGGGACGGCAGAACGGATTCTGTGAAGTGCAAAAAAAAAAAAGAAGACCGGAGAACAGAATCAATTTGAGGCTTAAAAATAAGGTGAGAATCAAAGGTAATGCCAAAGATTTTCACAGAATCAGTGGGACTGACAGGAAGTACTGGACTCACTCAGCCTCTACCAGCAGTGACAGAGTTAACTTCTACATAGGCTGTTTTTTGAACTCTAGACTGACTGATGCAAGTGTTTTGGAGTTGAGGGTTAGAAGTTGGAAGAAGGCTGAAAGGTAGCTCAGAGAGGGGCTAGGGTTGGTGAAGCTGGGAAGCAATGTACAGTAGGAACGGGTAATCCACCTAGGTGGATGAACAACAAAAACCCACAAATCAAATGAACAAAAGAGCAGGTGTGGGAAGTGGACCAATGACTCCAGAGACTGGGACAGTAGGGTTAAACGAGAAAAAACTTTATTACTGACTCAACACAGATCAGTGTTTTGGCCACAGGCCTGCCTGAGGAGTCTTGAAAAAGACCTGAAGGTATGCAATCTCAACAGCACATCATTCAGCTCTATCAACGGAGCTCAAATGGAAAAAAGGAAGTCATGCAGCTCTTCTGCGAAGTGTACAGCATTTAGCCTTGTAGCTTTGATTCCCAGGGACTCCAGCAAGCAAGAAGATGTCTAGAACTGAAAGCAGAGTTGACCTATCATAGACCTGCTGTAGGAGAGGAAAGATATCTCTCTGCCTTGCAGCTAAAGGTTCTTCTGGATCCCCCTGGAGCATCACCCAGCCTGAAGCCAGAGCAGACACAGAGGGACATCCAACAAACAAAATCCCTACTATTCAGAAGGAATGGATCCTAAGGAGCTTAGCCGAGATTGGGTGGCAGAGCCAGCCGGTGGTGGGAGGCGAGGATAGTGCTGGGCAGACTTATACGGTCTGTGCCAGAGCCAGTGGTGGGAGGCAGGGCTGGTGGTTGGGAGGCGGGGATAGTGCTGGACAGACTTATACGGTCTGTGCCCTGAAGAGGACAGGTACAAATCAAAGTAGGGTATACACAAAAAGTAGCACATATGAGTTTGTCTTGTTGGGCAGACTGGATGGACCATGCAGGTCTTTTTCTGCTGTCATTTACTATGTTACTATTAAGAAGAGGTTCTCTGTATAGACCACTCAGCCCTAGAAAGGATGCAATCTCAGTAAAGGATTGCTGCCAGCATAGCATGTATAAACCACGTGATTTAAATATTTCTCACTGCAAGTAAACCCTATCCATTATTACAACACTCAACAAACTGCATAAGAGAGTTTAAATTTTACAAAATTTCACAGTGGCTATCAACTGGTCTATTTAACCCTGTATAGTGTTTTACTGATTTGAATGTGTAAGTGCTCCTTTTGTTGGTCAGTGTTGAGGACGGATGCATAATCAATTTGTAGGGCCTATGGCCAAAATCTCTCTTCCCTCTTCGCACATAAACCAGGACACACAGACTATGAAGGGTTCTCCGCTAACTGCTGAGCTCACTTTAGTAATTGTAAGAGATAAGGGCAGAAAACATCAAAAGCAGAAAAGCACTGGAGACCAGAGTGGCTCTAGGATGAAATAAGACCCTTTATTGGGTACACAATAAAAGAAATAAAAAGCAAAAGGTGAATTGTTCATGACATCAAAGTAAATCCATGGCAACACTGGTTATAATAAATATTAGGAGGTCTCCTTGAAGGAACTTCATTCGCTTCTAACTGCAATATCTCTCATAAACTGTATGTTGTAAATATACTTCTTTCTCTTCAGTATTTGGTTCTAAATCTCTCCCAATGATCTTCTATCTCTTCTCATTTCAGTTTAGCTGTTGTAATATGTTAATTGAATTCCATGAGCCTCTGGTGCTTCTCTTAAATGGGTAGTGACAGGTTCTCTGTTCTCTTATCTTGGTGATCCCAGTAGTATGTTCTTTTTTTGATGTTAATGTTCCCTGAGTGCTGAATTCCTCACCACCGGATCCTACCAAGTAACAATGAATACTGACAGATCACCACCTTGGATACCGGAATGTGGAGTTCCTCAAGGATCCCCCCTTTCACCAACTATTTTCAACCTAATGATGATACCATTAGCCAAACTCCTAGCTAATCAAAACCTTAACCCCTACATATATGCCGATGACGTTACGATCTATATGCCATTCAAAAGTGACTTAAACGAAATAACCAACGAGATTAACCAGAGCTTCCAGATCATGCACTCTTGGGCGGATTCATTTCAGTTAAAACTTAACACAGAAAAAACTCAATATCTAGTTCTCACTTCCCAATACAATACAAACAACTACCCCACTATAACTACACCCTACTGCACAATTCCTATCTCAGAAAATCTGAAAATTCTTGGAGTCACCATTGATCGAAACCTCACCCTCGATACCCACGTGAAGAATACAACAAAAAAAATGTTCCAATCGATGTGGAAACTCAAAAGAATAAAACCTTTTTTCCCAAGAAACATCTTCCGCACCCTAGTACAGTCATTAGTAATAAGCCACTTGGACTACTGTAACGCTCTGTACGCAGGCTGTAAAGAACAGACCATTAAAAAACTCCAAACAGCCCAGAACACCGCAGCCAGACTCATTTTTGGAAAACCTAAATATGAAAGTGTGAAGCCCCTAAGAGAGAAACTGCACTGGCTTCCGCTCAAGGAACGAATTGAGTTCAAGATCTGCACGACCGTACACAAAATCATTCACGCAGATGTCCCACTCTATATGTTAAACCTAGTGGACCAGAAACGCCAAAAGATCGGCCCGCAAATTCCTCAATCTGAACTTCCCCAGCTGTAAAAGAATGAAATACAAACAGGCTTATGTTACTACCTTTGCGTACAAAAGCACACAGTTTTGGAACGCTTTACCCATGGCCCTGAAAACCATGAACAATCTAACCAGCTTCCGCAAAGCTTTGAAAACTCATCTCTTCAACAAATCCTACAAAAGTCATCCTCAATGAAACAAATCATTCCTTAAACCACCCAAGTACACCAAAAAACACCTCTCACACAACCTTACCTAACACCTTTCCATCTAAATCCTCTTATACCTCAGCTTATGATCGACTGTATTTAAATCATGTAACGACTTTATCATAACAATACTCTGTAAGCCACATTGAGCCTGCAAAAAGGTGGGAAAATGTGGGGTACAAATGCAATAAATAATAATAATGCTTGCCTTTGCAAACAGGTATTGGAAAAACCCCTGGGTGGGTGAAATATCCCCTGACACAGACACTAGGAAAAGAAGAGAAATAGAGCACTTTTATTAAAAATAGCCCAACCTGGTCATGCTTTGCCTATTGCAGGCTGCTTTAGGGCCTGTGACTGTCAATTAGATATAATCCACAAATTAAATATGTCATAAATTGAAACCACAATTATAACAGAAGTCATTTACCAGGCTGCAGTTGACGCACGCTGAGACCCCTTTTTACCACAGCTGGTAAAAGGCTGTCTTTTTTTTTTTCTTAAAAAGTGAACCATTGAGGTGACGGTAAGGGCTCCTGTGCTGACCAAGGATTAGGATCCTGTCTCCCCATAATCAAATCTTCTGTCTTAGGGCACTCTGGGCTGCATTCTTAAAATGGCACCCAAAAATGGGTACAGAAATCATAGTCAAACTTCACTTATGGTTCTGTTAGTACCACCATATATATTTGATAGTCTATTTTAAAAGGAAGAAAAAAGCCTCAAAACTGGATGGATGCTATTTTTGTACACACCTCCATCTTTCAATCTTCCACTTTAAAAAAAAACCTCCAAAAAGTTTCATTCAAACGAACTAATTTTTTGATTTTTTAACAAAATGTCACTTAGTTTCGTCTTATATATCCCCCCCAATGCTGCCCACCGTTTCGTGGTGCTCTGTCCCACTGCTTCAGGGGGTAATTACCTTCAAAAAGTATTCCATTGTTCAATATCGATCTCCACTGTTTCAATCAGTCAAGCTAAGTGACATTTTGTTAAAAATTTAAAAAAATAGTACGTTTGAATTAAAGTTTTTGCAGGTTTTTAAAGCCGATGATTGAAAGATGGAGGTTTAGCACCTGTCCAGTCCTGAGGCTTTTTTCCTTCTTTTAAAATAGACTATATCAAATACATATGGTGGTATTAACAGATCCATAAACACTGGTTTAAGTGAAGTTTGACTAGTATTTCTGTAATTATTTACTACACTTCTTCTCTGGTTGGATATTTGTGGTTACTCAAAAATGGGTACCAGAAACGATTGGTGCTAAGCACAATTCTATAAAGCTGGGTGCCCATTAAAATAGTGCTTGGCGCTGAGTCCTGTGCCCCAACGTTGGATGCCAGACTTATGCCATCTGAAATCTGGTGTAAATGCTGGTGCCAAAGTTGGACAAGCTGACCCATTATTCTGTATCAATGTGTGCAACTTATTGGAATGCCCCTGACATGCCCATGCCCCTCCCGTGGCCATGCACCCTTTTGTGTTATGCGCTATGGGATTGTGTATCTGGCATTAAAGAATAGTGTGTAGCCAGATATGTATGTAAATCACAATTGGTGCCAATTAACATCAATAATTGGTTGTTAGGTCCAATTATTGCTTGTTGATGGCTTGTTAGTCAACTAAATTGCCTGCTCATCTCATGATCGTGCCCAAATTTGGGCCCCTAACGCTGGGCATCTATGCTTCAGAGGGACAGCTATAGGTCAGGCTGATCTCGCTGAATAGTGACTGCAAAGTGCGAATAACTCAGGGGGAAGTTATCAAGTGGAGGAGTGGCCTAGTGGTTAGTGTGGTGGACTTTGGTCCCGGGGAACTGGGTTCAATTCTCACTGCAGGCACAGGCATCTCTTTGTGACTCTGGGCAAGTCACTTAACCCTCCATTGCCCCAGGTACAAATAAGTACCTGTATATAATATGTAAGCTGCATTGAACCTGCTATGAGTGGAAAAGCACTGGGTACAAATGTGAAAAAAAAATACGCTACCATTGAGATGTGTTATTTTACTTTATTTTACTGTTAAACCCAAGGCTTTGAAACTAATTTGAATTTTCTATGTTAATGTCTGCTTAATTTTCAACCTGATTGTTTTTCTTTTTGTTTGTTTGTTTTTGCAAATACCTTTGGATGCTACAGTGTACAGTACAGTTAATATATAGATGCCAGGAAAGTTGTGGGTTTTTAAATATTGTCTGGCTGATATCCAGCCACTGGCGGACTGTGGTTTTTTTTGTCCGCTGTTGGCACAAAAAACAGAAATTCGATGCCGGACCCTGTGCAGGCTTCTGGTTAAGTGCCTCTGAAAATGACTGAATAGCTGTGACCAAGCAAGTTATCTGGTCTGCGGTTGTTTCTGGCTGGTTAACTTCCTTTGAATATCGACTGGTGTTTGTTTTGTGGTAAATTCGGGGTGCAAAAGGGTGTTGTCACAGAGCTCAGGGAGCTACTGTCTGTTTTGAAACCAGCCATCCACACTTTGATAGTCAGAAGTCCAGAACCCTGATTCTAGGGTAGAGTACTCCATCCCCCAAAACAAACTCCAGATACCTGGAGCAGCCATGGGGTGTATAGGGTATTCCTGGAGGAATTCTGTGCAAAAATATTGAAAATCCTGTGCACAATATTCGAAAATTCTGGACATTTTCACCCTAATTCTACAACAGGATATCTACATTTAAGTGCCAAATGTGATTCAATTTATATGTGGATAAATGTACACATATGCATGTAAGTGCCAGCAGAGCACTCAGTGGCATTCTACATATAAAGTACACATACAAATGCCTTATGGACAGGTGATCGAAAGCCCCATGCTGTTCCAAATAGAGCTCTAAAAACAGCGCTGGAACAGCATGGGGCTTTACTGCCCCTATGATCAGAGATAATAGCATGCAAATTTAAGCACGCTATTATCTCTGATCATAGGGTAAAGTGCGGGAGGATTGTGCCTGCGCATGCACTCAGGCACAATCTTCCCGTACTGGTTTGACAGGTCTGGGCTGTAACTCCAGGTACCCAGGTTCAAATCCCACTTTAGCTGTTTGTGTTTGTTTGTTTGTTTGTTTGTTTGTTTTAATTGTGAGCCATCACTTATCATCCTCTTCCTTCTATTTGTATGCAGTTCCTTTGGGGGTTTGCACCCCAAATGCATCACTCTGTACTTCTTTGCATTAAAACTGTCAAGCATCTAACCAGATCTCCAGTTTTTTTAGATTACTTCTTATTTTTACTACTACTTCTAGGGTATCTGCACTGTAGCAGATCTTCAAGCCATCCACAAAAAAGCAAATTTTCATCTCTAATCCTTCAGATATATCGCTCACAAAAAATATTGAACAGAATGCCCTAGGACTGACCCTTGTGGCACTCTACTACTCACATTTCTTTCTTCTGAATGAATGCCATTTATCATTACTCTCTGTTGTCTGTCAATGAACCAATTTTTTTTAATCCAGTTGACTATCTTGGAATCCATCTTTAGGTTGGTCAATTTGTTTGTAAGCCTCCTATGGGGTATTCTAACAAAGGCTTTGCCGAAGTCCAGGTATACAATATCCAGAGCATGCCCTTTATTCAGTACTTTGTTCACCTAGTGAAAGAAGTTAATCTGATTTGTTTGGCATGTATCTGCCTGTGGTTAAACTATGTTTCTTCAATTTTGCAACCTACTGGACCATAAAAAAGTTGCTATCTTTTCCTTCAGCAGCGTCTTTGTTACTTTTCCCACCATCGAAGTGAGGCTTACTGGCCTGTAGTTTCTCATCTTTGTTGTGAAGAGGGAACACATCTACCTTTCTCTAATCCTGTGGAACCTCTCCCAAATCCAGAGATCTGTTAAACATATCCTTGATTTTATACCTCTCTTTCTCAACACCCTAACAATGCCCCCTTGATGTGCTGTGGATCCCCACATGTAAATACTAGCTTTCCAAAATTGCCTTTACACATGTATGACAATCTAAGGGGCTCTTTTACTAACACACGTGGAGGGGCATAATCAACGGAAACGCCTATCTCCATGCGCGTTTATCTCCGAGAACGGGTCTGTGAAGGGGCGGGCTGAACCGTATTTTCGAAAAAAGTGGACGTTTTTGAGCTGGGCATTTGTTTTTTTTTAGCAATAATGGAAACTAAAAACGCCCAGCTCAAAAACGTCCTAATCCGAGCCATTTGGTCGTGGGAGGGGCCACGATTCGTAGTACACTGGCCCCCCTGATATGCCAGGACACCAACTGGGCACACTAGGTCAGTGCGGTGGACTTCAGAAAAAGCTCCCACATGCATAGCTCCCTTACCACGGGTGCTGAGCTCCCAACCCCCCTCCCCCAAAACCCACTACCCACAAATGTACAACACTACCATAGCTCTTAGGGGTGAAGGGGGCACCTCCATGTGGGTACAGTGGGTTTTGGAGGCCTCCCATTTACCAGCACAAGTGTTACAGGTGGGGGGGGATGGGCCTGGGGCCACCTGGCTGAAGTGCACTGCGGTACCCACTAAAAGTGCTCCAGGGACCTGCATACACGCAGGCCTCTAGGACTGGTTGCTGCTATATAACATTGGCACACCAGTTGACACCTGAAGACTAATCTCTCCAAAAACGTCCTTTATTGGAATAACCGTGATTACTCACAGTTAACTGCAGATCAGAGGTTGTGCCCCACTGGCAACGAGTCTCCCTGGTACTGAGATGAGCAGTAGGTCAGAGCTGGCAGAATGCTGTACAATGCTCTCTTTCAGCCACATTCAAGGCAAGAACTAAGTTGTCTAACGTGGCTAACACAGGAAAGGGAACTAAAACTGGCTTACAAAAATGGCCACTACCGCATGGACTACAACAGGAAACACAACAGGGCACACTCTAACCCAGTAGGCAGGGGGAAAAGCATCATGGGAGAAGAGCCTACCAACCACCAACATCGTGAGACTGTAACACAAGCTAATGAAATCACGGAGCCCAATACCCTACACCCACCACAATGCAATGCTGATGTGACCCTGTACTGCACCCAAGAGCCACATCTGACCCAGGGAAAGGCTGTGACAGGATCGAACACATTCTGCTGTCATGGAGGTGGGTACGGCATTTGAGACTGGCATACAGGCTGGAAAAAAAGTTTTTAAAGTGGGGTTTTTTTGGTGGGAGAGGGTTAGTGACCACTGGGGGAGTCCGGGGAGGTCATCCCCAATTCCCTCCAGTGGTCATCTGGGCAGTAGGAGCACTTTTTTAGGACTTGTTCGTGAAAAAAAAGGGTCCAAAAAAAGTGACCCAAAATCACGCTAAAAACGCCTTTTTTCAATTATCAGCTAAAGACGCCCATCTCTCCTTGGCTGATAACCACGCCCCAGTTCTGCCTCCACCACGCCTCCGACACGACCCCGTCAACTTTATTCATTTCCGCGATGGAGTACAGTTGGAAATACCCAAAATCGGCTTTCGATTATACCGATTTGGGCGCCTTTGTGAGGCAAACGTCTATCTCCCAATTTAGGTCGCACTATAGGCGTTTTTCTCTTTCAAAAATAAGCTGGATAGGCACCATGTGTACAACGCTCATCAAATTAGAACTACCATCCAGCTACTGCGTTCCCTGGGCAGTAATTCTAACTTTTACGCGCATCCGATATGCGCACTGGAAAATATTTTTTATTTTCTGGAGCATAGCGCTAACCAAGCAGTAATCAGCAGTATGCACTGATGATTACTGCCCGGTTAATGCATGAGACCTTACCGCTAAGTCAGTGGGTTGCGGTAAGGTCTCAGACCCATTATGGATGCAAGCCAATATTTATTTTGCCGCATGTCCATTTTCAGCTAACAAAAAGGCCTTCTTTAAAGGTGAACTGAGAAATGGACCTGCGCAATCCAAAATACGCGCTTACACTAGCGCAGGCTATTTTTCGGTGCGCCTTAATAAAAGGACCTCTAAATATGTAAAAGCTTCTAATTTGCATATGGGGATCCTTCTAAAATAGGGGCCTAAATTACTTTTTAAGCCTCTTGAAAAATCTGCAGGAATGTGGGGACCTGCTGGTGTTTCCCTTTGGCCTCCTCCCTAGATCCCTTCCCAGAGACTCCTGCATCTTCTTCCACAGACACAAATGTTAGTAAATATCTTGGATGTTCCCTTTGTCTCTATACCAACCAATGTGCCCTGAGCTCATGAGATGCCTGGCTTCTGGACACACAGAACAGATGAGGCCCTCTTACAACTTCTCCATTCTTTCCCTGACATATGGAAGTAAGCAACTCACTCCTACAGTGGAACTTGAAGGCACAGCTTCAGCTCTCTGGAGCCTGAAGAGCTGTAGCCCATTATTGCCTTTCCAGATTCTTTCAAATTCAACTCCTCGGGCTCACCTTGTGATGCATAGAGTCACCTTGAGGCGTATTCTACAAAAGAACTTAGACTGACAAAGTAACAGTAACCTTTGGAACTTTGTAAGTGTAAGTGCTTTGAAAATGAGCCCCCTTGTACACTCTGCCTTCACCCTTTGGGATCAGCTGACATATCACTCAAAATACCTACCATAGTTGGGAATTTCCTCTCTGCCAGAGAATTCTCAATTTTAATATATAGTCACTTAAATCTCTCAGTAGAACCCTAGGGATCTTTACCATAAACCATAAACATTAATTTCTCTTAAGTTTATATTTTTTAAATTTTACAGCTTTTATAGAAGGAAAATGACAGATACAAATGAAGACGGGTTAATAGCAAACAAGTTGGGTTGTGTGTTGGGGGGGAGGATTTCTATTTAGTTTTTCACCAATAGAGTGCAGGAGACATGTTTTGCAAATGCATCAATCATTCTGAAATATATTCTCGCCACTGCAGAGCATGTGTCAGACACCAGTTTGTAATCCAATATTGTACAGTGCCACCCAATAAAAATCTAGAGACCATGGGGTTTTAAACCTTGCCCTTGGGCACCTTCTGGTCAATTGAGTTAGTTTTCACAATATTCACAATGAATATGCAGAGATAGATTTTGCATATAATGAAGCAAATGCATGCAAATTACCTCTTGCATATTCCAATTGTGGAAATTCTGAAAATCTGATTGGCTAGGGGGGATTTGATGACAAGGTTGAAAATCCTGCTGTAGGCCATTCATCAGTTTGACCTTGATGATCCTTCAAACTCATGGCAGCCCATTTCTTTAAATACCCACAGTTGTTCCTTATGGTAAGCTTTGATGGACCCTAGGCTTTTCTGCTTGAATCCAGGTCTGTATAGTCATTGACATTGTATATCCAACACTTGCCTTTCAAATCTTCAAATATTTGTGGCAAGTCATGAAATTTTTCATTAAAGACAGTGGTGGTTTGATGGATCTGTGGATGCCTTCTTTATGAAAACAATAACTAACATTCTAAGAAGGCTAGGACACAAATAGTTAAGAATCTTCTGAACAATCTATTTATGATCCTAAACCCTGACCTTGCTCCCTGTGCTGTCCAGTTATTTTGAAGAATCAAAGAGTTCATGCTGGCATTCCTAACCTTGCTTTATTTACCACATCAAGAACATTCCTAGCATTTTCCCTGGGAGGTTCCAATCATTTCAATCGTAACTTGAACCAAAAATGTTGGCATTTGTCAACACATTTATAAAACCTTCACCTGGAATCTCTCTGCTCTTGCTAATGAAAAACACCTGACTGAGACAACATAAGTTGTCAGAAAAAGAGCTGACAGAAGGGAGAGGAGAAGTATGTTCAATAGTCAGAATCCAGTTCAGATCACACACTTCATTAATTCAGCATTTGCAAATAATAAAAAATTAAACATTTGGATTTTAGGTTTGATTACTTGCCTTTCCAAACTTGAGCTCAAGGCGACCCACAATTCAGGTCTCTGAGGATTACAATTTTATGCCTAGATTTACTAATGTGTGTAACAGGGTCTGAAAAATGCCCAGTGATCTGATACAGCGTGCAGTCTGATGGCAAAATGTATTTATGTGCCTATAGAGGCACCACCAGTCTGACAGCTATATAATGTATATAATGTGGGAGTATGTATATTTGGAATGGAAAATGATTTTTGCCTCTTTTCTGATTACCTAATATTGTACAGGTAGATAAAAATATAGAGCTCCCAGCCTTGAAGGCTTGTCCCTCAATAGCAGTCTGTAAGAACCCTGTCTGTGTTCTTTTGGTTTCCTTCTCTCTATGACTCTGCAGTTTTTCATGCCCTTTTCACTTCAACAAACTATGAAGTCAGCACCTTCCTAAAGCCAGGCCTGGATTTAGTCATAGGCAACTGCCTAGGGAACCAAATGTTGAACGCCCTAATCATCCAGACCAGAAAGAAGCTTTCCCTCATTTTTATAAATGTTGTTCATTGTGCCATTTAAAATAGACACTGCCATGGCACTCTGGCCTAACAATCTCCACCACAGGTGTCAATAGTAGGTAGCAATGGATCAAGGAGTGGTAAGTGCTATTTCAAGTGCCACCCTAGTTTTTGTTGGAATGTAATTGTATTTTACATGCATTGCCTGTCACCTATTATTTCTCTGTGATTACTCTGTGACCTCTGATGTGAATTACTTAGAGAGGTCACACAGCTATGAAACTTCCTGTGGGGGTTAGATGCAGCAGATGCAGCACATGAAGCACATGGAGCACATGGAGCTCATGATCTCTCCTAACCTGAGAGGATCTATGGTGGTGTGAGCATCCATTACCATCTAAGCACATGGAAAGAGCTGATAAGACAAATGTATAGTAATATGTAAATATAAGCCTGTCTGATTATAATCTAACTACAAACTGTGAGTAAACAGATGTTTTGTTACTTCAACTTTAAAGTGACTCAGCAGTGAATTATTCAGGGGTGAATGAGAGAGAGATGAAGAAAGAAATTAACATTTCTAAAGCTGAAGCTGTGTGTACTAAAATCTGCTAATTATTTACTACAAATAATCCAACAAAAGGGTTACGGGCCCAGGGCCAGGAATTGAAAAAGAAGAGAAATATTACCAGGCAGAAAAAAAGGCCACATTTTTCTCTTAAGTTTTAAAGGAAAGATTCAGTCTGTCTCTCTCTCCCCCCACACAGCAGACAGAAGGCTAAGAAAATGGCTGAGGGAAGAAATTCACCATTGTTCTATTCTCTCAAGGTGCCTAAATTAACTGAGTTTAATTATCGGCAGTGGGAACTAAGATTCATATGTCTCCTTCGAGCAAAAGGATTAAATATATGCTTAGACCAAGACAGAACAGATGAAAATATGGCTGAATGGGACAATGCAAACTATTATGTGAAGTGCATGCTTTTGGAAGCTCTCTCAGAGAAACAAGCCATATTAGTGGAGGGAAAAGATACACCAAAGGACATTTTATATAAACTGAGAACTATGTATGCAACTACATATGCAAAGCAGCAACCAATTTGGTTGGCAGAGTTGAATGAAACCAAATTAAGGGATAAAAGTAAATGTAATGATCACATTATGCATCTTATGTCTTCATTTCAAAAGTTAGAACTTTCTGGAATTCCCATGTGTGATGCATTGAAAAGAGCATTTCTTTTTACCTCACTATCAAAGAAGTTTGATGTTTTTAGGTCTGTAAATGAGGCCATTGAAGGGCAATCTTTTGAACAGACAACATCAAAACTAAGGCAGGAATGCATAATAAATGATTCTGAGGAGATGTGTTCTCAAAGTCAGTCAGAGAGAAATGAAACAAATTTCTTGGCAAAGAACAGAGGAAGGCGGAGCTATGGGAAAACTCCACCCAAGGGCAAGCTGATTTGCTACTCATGTGGAAAGGAGGGACATGTATCTAAATGGTGTAAGGAAACACAAAACACTCCCTCTAGCTCACCTAAGCCAATGGAACTAAAGAATTTTCAAACCAGGAAATGTATGAAGGACAAAGATAAACACAAGGGCTTTCTAATGGCAGAAAAATCTTTGACTATGGTAAATAATAATTCAAATGAAAGTACTTGGATTTTGGATTCAGGGAGCACATGCCATTTAACCAATTGTAAAGATTTCTTTCAGGAAATGTGTCCAGAAGAAGGAATTCTTAAAACTGCAAACGCAGGGACTGCTAAGATCCAAGCAAAAGGTATTGGATTCTTAAAATGCAAAGTGTCTAATGAAGTTAAAGAAATTCCTGTAAGTGATGTCTTGTATATTCCCCAAGCAGTTTGCAATATGCTTAGTGTATCTACATTAGATAAGAAGGGATTTGTGATTCATTTTGAAAACAGTAAGTGCACAATCTCTAAAAATGATGAAGTGTATGCTGAAGCTTTTATGCATAATGATGTTTATAAGCTGAACATTTCAGGTGAAGCCTCACATATGGCGCAAGTAAGGAAGAATGATGGTAAATGTAGTCTGGAAATCTGGCACCGCCGCCTGGGACATCGTGATTCTAAGGTGATCCAGGATCTTTACAGTAAGCAACTGGCCACCGGCATTCAGATAAGTGCAGATGCTGGTAAAATGGAGAAATGCATAGACTGTGTTACTCAAAAAGGTGTGAGACCCTCATTTCCTGCATACACAGGAAATAGGAGTAATAAAGTGCTGGACTTAATACACAGTGACTTATGTGGACCGTTTAATATCCCATCATTGGGAAATAACAGATTTGTGCTAATATTCTTGGATGATTTCTCTAGATACTGTGTGGCCTATTTGCTGAAAGAAAAAAGTCAAGTCACAGACATGCTGAAGAAATACGTAGCCATGGTGAGCAATAAATTTGAAAGAAAACCAAAGGTTCTTCAGACCGACAATGGTGGTGAGTTCACTTCACAAAGCATGCGCACATTTCTAGAACAAGAAGGCATTCAGCATATCACAACAGTAGCTTATACACCAGAGCAAAATTCTGTTGCAGAGAGAAAATTTAGGTCACTTGTGGAAATGACCAGATGTATGCTGTCAGATAGCAATCTCCCTAAAAGACTATGGGGGGAAGCCATTCTCACAGCAGTGTACCTACAAAACAGAATGCCAACTAAAGGCGCTGAGCGCACACCACATGAGACATGGCATGGTAGGAAGCCAAACCTGTCACACATAAGAACATTTGGAAGTACAGCATATGCTCATGTACCAAAACAAAGAAGGCATAAGCTGGATTCCACAACAGAAAGGGGCATTTTAGTTGGCTATGCTCCAGGACACAAAGGATATAGAATTTTGAATCTGAAAACTGGCATTGTTGGCATAAGACATGTTACATATTTTGATGAAAACAAAAGGGTTGATAAAGGCTGGATTATCCCAGATGAGCCTTATCATCCAGAATATGAAACTAGAACAATAATAGACATGCCAGTGTATATAAATGCCATACCAAGGCAGATGTCTGAAAGCAACTCACCTGTATCTAACGAGGAACAGGCAGAGGAAGCAGACACAGAAAGGATCATTGAAGAAGACAGTACAGTTGGAGAAGGGGAATCAATTGGAGAAGAACTCTCAGATTTAGAGGATGCGGAAAGGTCAGACCAACCTGTTGTCAGACGCTCATCCAGGGAAAACAAAGGTGTTCCACCCCCAAGACTGTCTTACCTAACAAAGTCAGCAGAAGCTCAAGAGCCCTTAACATGGGATGAGATTGAGAAAATGTCAGCAGAAGAAGCTGCTGAATGGCGTAAAGCTGCACAAGAAGAAATTGATGCATTGGATAAAAATAATACTTGGATTCTTACAAAATTACCTCCTGGCAAGAAAGCTATAGGATGCAAATGGGTATTCAAGTTAAAAAGGAATGCACAAGGAAAAGTGGAAAGGTATAAAGCCAGATTAGTGGCAAAGGGATATCTTCAAAAATATGGAGAAGATTTTGATGAAGTGTTTGCACCTGTAGTGAAACACACGACAATAAGAACACTTCTGAGCATTGCAGTCTCAAAAGGCATGCAAGTCAACCACATTGATGTGAAAACAGCATTTCTTCACGGAGATATAACTGAAGACTTGTACATGGAACAGCCAACAGGTTTCATAAATACAAAACAAAGACAGCTAGTGTGTAAATTAAACAAAGGTCTTTATGGATTAAAGCAAAGTGCAAAATGTTGGAATGAAAAATTGCATGAAATATTGACAAATTTAGGATTTAAGCAAGGTGAAGCAGATAAATGCTTGTACACTAGGTGCACAAATGGACAATATGCATACATTTTAGCTTTTGTTGATGATCTGCTCATTGCAAGCAAAAGTGAGCAAGAGTACAAGGACATTGTAAAGTGTTTAAACCACAATGTTGAGATAAAAGAACTTGGTAATGTGTCATACTATCTTGGTATAGAAATTGAGAAACAAAATGATGGTTCTTATCTTCTAAGCCAGAAGCAGAAAATAAATGAGCTTATTGAAAGTTTAGGTATGCAAGATGCCCAAGTTGTAAGCACTCCCATGATCACTGATTTTCTGAAGGATGAAACAGTAAGAGAACCTTTACCAGATAACATCCAATATAGATCAGCCATAGGTAAGCTTTTATATCTAGCTACCACATACAGGGCTGATATAGCAAATGCAGTAGGAATTTTGAGCAGAAGGGTCAGCTCACCTACCAAATCAGATTGGACTGCAGTTAAAAAGATGGTAAGGTATTTAAAGGGTACCATTGATTGTAAATTAAAGATTTCAGCCAATAGTAATCCAAAACTAATATGTTACTGTGATTCAGATTGGGCAGGGGATCATTCTGATTATAAATCCACAAGTGGATATGTGTTTATGTATGGAAATGTACAAATTTCATGGGCCAGTCATAAACAAAGTATTGTGAGTTTGTCTTCTACAGAAGCTGAATACGTGGCCGTATCGGAAGCGTGCAGAGAACTGATGTGGATTGAAAAACTTTTGCTGGATTTTGGAATAGCTGAACAGAGACCAATCCAGATAATGGAAGATAATCAGAGCTGCATCCGACTGTCACAGAATGACAAGGTTCAGTCACGCACCAAGCACATCGCAACGAAATACCACAACGTGCGAGAGTTGGCAAAAGAAGGGGTCATCAGTCTACACTATTGTCACACCAGTGAAATGACAGCTGACATCATGACCAAACCGTTACCCAGAGAACATTTTGTGAATCTGCGTATAAAGCTTGGACTTTGTATGAATAAATAATTGCATGACAGTTATGCATGAGAAGGGGTTTGTTGGAATGTAATTGTATTTTACATGCATTGCCTGTCACCTATTATTTCTCTGTGATTACTCTGTGACCTCTGATGTGAATTACTTAGAGAGGTCACACAGCTATGAAACTTCCTGTGGGGGTTAGATGCAGCAGATGCAGCACATGAAGCACATGGAGCTCATGATCTCTCCTAACCTGAGAGGATCTATGGTGGTGTGAGCATCCATTACCATCTAAGCACATGGAAAGAGCTGATAAGACAAATGTATAGTAATATGTAAATATAAGCCTGTCTGATTATAATCTAACTACAAACTGTGAGTAAACAGATGTTTTGTTACTTCAACTTTAAAGTGACTCAGCAGTGAATTATTCAGGGGTGAATGAGAGAGAGATGAAGAAAGAAATTAACATTTCTAAAGCTGAAGCTGTGTGTACTAAAATCTGCTAATTATTTACTACAAATAATCCAACAGTTTTAGCAGGTGAAAAATTGTGATGAATGCAAGCAATATTCCCTCTAAGCTGGGTGGGTGTCCTCCACCTACATTTCTGCCAGTGGGGGTGCTATTCAATATTACATTTTCAATAGCAAGGAACAGGCAAATTCTGTAGGTCTCCAGAGGACCTGCCTGTCCCTAGCATTTGAAAATAAAACATTGAAGCACCCCCCCCCCCCCCCCCCCCCCACTATCGACAGCAATGCAGTTTTAGGACTCCTGCATAGCTTAGAGGGAACACTGAATGTAAGTAAAATAGAAACAGAAAAATGTAAGCAGATAAATACCATATGGCCTTTCCAGTCTGCCTATCCATACCATTTACGCTCCCTATCATTCCCTTAGAGATCCTATATACTTCTCCCAAGCTCTCTTGAATTGAGATATAGTTTTCTTCTCCACCACTTCCATCAGGAGGCTGTTCCATGAATGCACCACCCTATCTGTGAAGAAGTATTTCCTCTGGTGACTTCTGAGTCTATCCCCTTTCACCTTCGTCCTATACCCCCTCATTCTAGAGCTTCCTTTCAATTGAAAGAGACTCGCCTCCTATGCATTTATGCTGCGTAGGTATATAAATATCTCTATCGTATCTCCCCTCTCCCACCGTTCTTCCAAAGTATACATATTAAGACCTTTAAGTCTTTCCCCATATGCTTTATGACGAAGACCACTGGCCATTATAGTAGCTGTCCTCTGGACTGACTCCATCCTGTTTATATCTTTTTGAAGGTGCAGTCTCCTGAAATGTACACAGTATTCTAAATGAGGTCTCACTAGAGTCTTATACAGGGACATCATCACCTCTTTTTTCCTACTGGCCATTCCTCTACTTTTGCAGTTATGCGCTCAAGCTACCGATGAAGTATGAAATTAAATAGTGTTTGGGATATGTTTAAAGATTTGAATCAATTATTCCCCACTCTAGAAGGTTAAGGTCTCTTTAATTTGAGAGATAAAAATAAGAGCACTACAAATGATTTAATTTACCAAACTGTTAATCTGTAACACAAAAGATAACGTTGGATCAATAATGATATCTGGAACGTTCAAGGAAAATTCCAGCAGGAAGGTTACGCCATTCTAGCATTTTTAGCTCATGGTAAAAATCAGCTGGTGGAAATGCTGAGATGCCCATTATGTTCCTATGGGCGTCTCAGTGTTTACTGCCAGCTGATTTTTACCACAAGCTAAAAACAATAGCGTGGCTTTCTAAAAGGCCCCCTAAATTTGATGTTTTTGCATAGTATAAGAGCTCTAGGAGAACTCAACCAAAGAAATGTGGTTTTCTCCTTATTTATCTGACTCAAGGAAGTAACTTGATTCCCTTAATATAGCCACTTAAGATGCCCTTTTCTAACCCACCCATACCCCATTTATCTTTGTTCTTATGGACCCAAAATTACAGACACTTTCATTTGGGATAATAGTGGCCACAGTTTTATTTGTATGTAAGAAAACCTGAGGCAAGTCGGGATTTTCAAAGTTTTAAACACTATTCTCGCCCTCCCACCCCCCCACCCCCCAACCCCCAGGTAATTTCATGGAGTTCAGGTGCAGACTGCCTTGCAATCCTAGCATGTCCTGACCTATCTTCATTGTGATTCAACCTAATCACTGGCACTATGCCTCCACCACCACCAGATCCTTGGTTTACTGCGACCACGGAAAAGAATCACTGATGGTTGTGGATTCTGAAAAGGAGCCCCTACCTGTTCATTGTGCGGGTAGATCCACAACTGAAGATCCTGTTTTATTGCCTCTGTCAGGAACCTTTTTGTTGACATCGGCTGTGTATATTGGCATGGTCTGTCATGGATACCACTGAAGGGTTCTCATTCTCAGTCTGGCATGAAGAACTACATGCACTGTTGCAGCCATATGCCCTAAGAGCATAAGGAGCATTCTTGCTGTTGTGACTTGAACGGATGAAAGATGAGAAACTAGGTCTACAATAGTATTCACTCTGAGTTGGTAGCATGGCCAGTGCTGAGGTGGTATTGAGTAGGGCTCCAATGTATTTGAGCTGTTATGGATTTTTGATAATTGATGAGGAACCCGAGCTTGGTTGAGTAGGGATAGAAAGTGACCAATAACAGCTAAGAATAAAAAGTAATGAGAAAATAAGGCATTGAATCTCGGATGCGTAGTCAAGGGAAATGCTAAAAGCAAATAGTTACAACTCCTAAAAGTATTTTACAATTCAACAGATTTACCAATTGGTGTCCACCTTCTGGACAGGTGCCATCTAAAGACTTTAAAACCAAGGACAATGCTTTACAACTAATCCTAGCCTGCACCGGTAACCAGTGCAGTTATCTCAACAAAGGAGTGACATGGCCCATTCGAGATTTCTGAAATATCAATCTAGCATCTGAGTGTCGAATCATTTGGATCTTTAAAATCAACTTAGAAGTTGAGTCTAAGTATATAGAATTTCCATAATCTAACAAGGTTAAAATTGCTAATTGTACAATTATTCTGAAATGATCCTGTAAAAAATAAGAGTGTAGCAATCATAATTGTTTCAATTTGAAATAAAGTCTCCAAATTAGACTATTAATCTGAGACTCCATAGTCAATGAGGAGTCCAAGAGCATTCCCAAGACTCTAGACACCCTTTCAACACTCAGCTCCTACTGGCTCAAGCACTGCCATCTTTAACTGCGAAATGATAGAAGTTTGCAAACAACTCGCCATCCTGCCTCCACTCACCAACCTGCGGCCATAGAGCAGACGTGGGGTTCAAAATCATAAATCAGGTCTTCCCTCCATTTGCCCCCCCCCCCCCATTCATCGATAGCACTGCGTTGCTTCTAATGCACTCTCTCCCACCCAGTCTACACCACAGCCAGTAAAGAAATATAATTTCTTTGTTCTTGTAAATCTTTACATCTTTGCTTTTCCTTATTATTTCAGTGGTTATTCTTTTTATTAGGTTCTCTTATGGCATATGCTGTACTAAAAATGTGGTTTTGTACTACAAACAAAACTCAGCATAGCTGTTTGAGTTCAATTCCAGCTAAGTTCAAAAGTTCATTGAACAGATCCGCTCCCCCGAAAACTCATTCATGCAATCAGCAGCCTTGTCTCAAAGGGTTTGCCTATTAGCATGCTTACAGGTTCCTCAGTCACACTCCCATCCTCTGAAGTAGTCACTGGTGAATTAAAAGAAATATGTTATGTCCCCTGTGTCTCTTGCACCTGTGTTTGGATTCAGGAGCAAGCTTCTCCCATTGGAATCACAATATTGAGGGATTCCAAATGTGAGCACATTCTGCCCGCTGCTGTCTTTAATTGAAAAAGCATTGTTTATCCATGTGTTTCTCCTCTCTACCCCCTTCTACCTTTCAACACCCTTGATTTTTAATTTTAAAAGCTTCTTTTCCAATCTTCTTATTAATTATGTAATAACTTAACTAAACATTTTACAGTCTGATGTTTTATAATCTGTCATTGATCTCTAAGGCCCAGTCTTTGGGAAGGCTGTCAAAAAAAAAAAAGTTTGGTAGAAACATGAGCTCTGTTGAGTTCACACTGAATGTGGTTGAAAGCACAATTTTCTTGCATCATTTTGAAATAGTGCCTTCAGTGCCTAAAGAATTAGGGCCCATTGTTTAGAGCAATTTATCTGGGTAACAGGTGCTGCTACCTGGATAAACTGTACTGATCAGGTTCAATTTGTAATTTTCAGTGGCATATATCACTGACTGCTCTGGCACTATCCAGATAGTATAAAACTCAACAACGGGAATCCCTGTATGCACAAAAGAATATCAAGTATTTTTATTTTAAGGGGAACAACTTCCACAGATTACACCCAAAATTTAATTTTTATTGCCTTATTTACATCTTCCAAAATTCCATACAGCAGATGTAAAGATCAGCAGGACCCACAAAGCAGTCCAAAACAAGTAAAGTCAGAAACAACACAGTTTATATCTAGTTGTTCAACCACCCTTAGGATTCACCTTTGGGTTTAAAAAGCAAGCCATGTGTATGTAAGGTCTAGATAAACAAATTAAAACAATCAAAGTTTAAAGCAAATGCCCATATGTAATACATGGTAGCAATAATGAAACAATGATGGAATATTCACATAGCAGGCAGACTGAGCCAACATTTATTTCCACTGAACATAATTAACTTTGTATGAACTTGGCGGCTAATAGTGTGCTGAAGTGGACAATGTTGGCACATTTAGACTGACTCTGCTGGAGGAGGGTGGCAAGTATTATTCTAATCATGTCGGTCCTTATGCAGGTCACGAATGATAAGCTCTTATGAAACAGTAGAAAGGTTGGCAGGAGTGCCAATAGACATGCTACTAGCAGTATAAGATCAGCTGCCTCATCTCACTCTCTGTTAGATCTACAGCATTAACAGGCATGTCCTAATTCAACTTTCTGGCTTTGAAATAGAATATTCTGTATAATTGTTTTCATCCTGATGCTCTCGTCTTTTCATCACTGCTTTGGACATATAAATTGGCAAAATCACAGGATTTTTTTCCCTTTAATAAGATTGTAAACCATATCTGCTTGGGTGGAATGTGTAAGAAATGTTTTCTTTTTTATATTAAAAAAAGTTCACCCGCAAATTAAGTAAACATGGTCTGAACTACCTGAGTTGGTATGTTATTTAGGAATGTGTCTGTGCACAAAGCAAAAGATTTTCATAGCATCAGAAGAAAGAGGGAAACAAGATGTACACATCCCAAAATGCCAGCTGCAACTCTGATTATCTCATTGTGATCAGGATTGGTGTGAGATAGACGTGCCAAAATGTGCATTTATGCTTGCCATAGCAAAACAACAGAAGTTATGTTTTTTAAAAAAGCTCTCTGGTTTTGATAAAAGTGCTGAAGAGTTTGCATCACCTATTTTTTTTTTTGTCTTGCAAATGCACCGTGTAGTGGACCTCTTCGATAGTTGGGTCTGAAAGTGAACCCAGAGGCAGTTGCACAGACAAATGTAATTATGTCTTCACCCAACATAGGCACCTCTTCTCCAAATCCTTCTCTGAAGCACGCAGACTAGTTAAAGGAACCCTGATGGTTGAGTATTCACTTAGAATAAAGTCTCTGGCAGACCCACCGAAGTCACTTTACAAAAAAAAAAAAAAAAGAGGCTGATGTAGAGTACAAGTGGAGACACATTTTCAAAGCACTTTTTTTTTTTTTGTTACATTTGTACCCCGCACTTTCCCACTCATGGCAGGCTCAATGTGGCTTACAGGGGGCAATGGAGGGTTAAGTGACTTGCCCAGAGTCACAAGGAGCTGCCTGTGCTGGGAATCAAACTCAGTTCCTTAGGACCAAAGTTCACCACCCTAACCA
The DNA here is from genome assembly GCF_901765095.1 of Microcaecilia unicolor. NCBI lineage: Eukaryota > Metazoa > Chordata > Amphibia > Gymnophiona > Siphonopidae > Microcaecilia > Microcaecilia unicolor. The sequence continues at coordinate 64,916,394 of NC_044033.1, read as the reverse complement.
CTAGGCCACTCCTCCACTCTACTCCACTTAGACTTGCAAAGTTACATGAGTAACCTATGGGACTTTGTAAGTCTAAGTGCTTTGAAAATGAGCCCTATAATCTCTAAGAGGACCTTTTACTAAGCTGCGTAGGCACCTATGTGTGCCCAACGCATGTCAATTATGAGTTACCGGCCAGCTACCAAGTGGCCCTTGCGGTAATTTCATTTTTGACGTGAATCCACTACACACGCCGGAAAATATTTTTATTTTCTGGAGCGTGGGTGGTAATTGGGCGGTAATCGGCATTTTACATGTGTAGACCATTACCGCCCGTTTACTGCTTAAGACCTTACCGCTAGGTCATTGGTGGCAGTAAAGTCTCAGACCCAAAATGGACGCGTGGCAATTTTCATTTTGCTGCACGTCCATTTTCGGCAAAAAATTTTTTAAAGGCATTTTTTTTATAGCTGCGCTGAAAAATGATTCTGCGCACGCCCAAAATGCGTCTACACTACCGCAGGCCATTTTACAGCGCGCCTTTGTAAAAAGGGCCCCTAATTTATTTAATCCCTCCCAACTGGCAACATACATACAGTAACGAAGATATGAAAACAATGGGGTCAATATTCAAAGGAATTTAAGTGGGCCCCAGTTAAATTGTGCTGAGCAGGCAGGCTGCTAATATTCAGCGGCACTTAACCAGGCGATGCTGCTGAATATTGGCTCTAACCGCATACCTGAAGTCAGGCAGTGGAAAGGCATTTTGATGACAGAGTTGAGAAGGAGTCAGGACTTATATGGGTACCGGCAATATTAAGTGCTCATGCCTGCATAGCTAAGCAATCAGAACTTCACAAAAAGTGGCAGATGTTTTTAGGGTGGAGGCGGAATGGACAGGGCCCTACAAGCACCCCACCACCACCACCACCACCAGACCACTAATGATAGTAAGGTAGGCCCAGAGGGACCTACAGGAGGGGGCGGTTTCTGGGAGGAGGAGGCATGTTGGGGGGTGGAGTCCTGAAAGGGCCAATGCTCTTACAGAAGGTCCAGTAAAGGGCCAGTTCTTTTAAGCAGTTCCAGAAGGAGGGCCAGACAGTGGAAAAGTTAGCGAACCCCTTGCAAATTCTCTTATGCAGGTTCCAGCTGAATATCAGACTGGATTCACATAAGTGCCATTGACCAGGAAAAGTCTGGTTGTGCCCAGATATTCAATGCCAGGCCATGTCGGGACACTGGCATCAAATTTGGGTCTAATTTATCCGGTGGCAGTGCTTAAAAAAATGCTGACCACTGCCAGCTTAATATTGATTTTGATGAGACCAACAGTCCATAAATACAAACTAAAGTAGTTTCAAAAGTATTAAAGACGTTTAAATTCTAGGGGGCTGATATTCAGACCGCAGGATGCAGCCAGGCTAACTCCTGTAGTCAGCGGTGAAACCGGGTATTCAATGCCGGTGCATTTCCGGTGACCGGCACTGAATATCCAGTTTATTTTTGGTCAGTTTAAACTTAACCGGCCAAGCCAATATTCAGCACTAGCTGGTTAAGTTTATAGCAGCCAAAGATAGGCCTTCTATTTCAGTGACCAGATTTGGCTACCAAACTTAGCAAGCGATATGCTAAATATTCACGGATAGCCAGTTATATCACAAAATATAACCAGGTTTTTATTTTGTGGGCCCTCAACTCAGGCATGTTCTGCCATTGAAAATAAAGGAAATGCAAAGTATAGGTCTGTTCAAAAAGGAGCTCATAACATTTTTTTTCAACTGGCATACAGGAAGGAGTCTGTCTATGAAAAGGGAGTGTTTATTATTCATACTAAGAGGAAACATTCTGTTTTATAGGTTTTAATGTTTGGCGTATATTTGATTGTGTATGTGGATAACTGTACTCTGCCTCGAACACTTCTGAGCGGAATGTAAGTTTAAAAAAAAAATAAATACAAATATTATACATTGCTTCCTGTCTCTTAGATTTAGGCAGGGCAGGATTTATCCAAGACTTGAACTCTACCTCCTCTCTCATACAGGGCTCAAGCACATAACAGATCCACCAGTCTCCAACTTCCAATCCTTTCCCTGTCAGCCTAGCAGCAGCTTCACTATTTATCTTTCACTTCCAAAGACAGGATCAGATCTCCCCTCAGATCTATCCATCTTTTAGGGCCACAGTTAAAAATGCTGGGACCCAGGGCAGAAATCTAGAAGTATGCCCCTGAAGCTCACCAGCAGGCTGTTTCTTCTTCAGATTTAGGCAGGCTTGGGGACCCCCTGTAGCATGATTTATTTTTGCGCATACTGTAGCAATAATGAACCTTACTCCTTAGCCAGGGTATGTGGAGTGTGATCTCAGTCTCTCAAATTTATTCCTAATGTTCACCATAGTACTTACATTGTGCCAAATAGAGCTTCCTTCTCGAGTTCATAAGATGTTACATTTATAGGCAATTTATCTAGATATGATTTGAAATTCTTTTTAATGAGCCCTATGGCACCTAAAACATTTTCATATCCTTTTGCCACATTTTCTTGGTCTCAGACTGCATTTCTTGATACTTGAAGATCTTTTCTCTCTACACAATGCACTGAGTAGTCACTTGGGACTGACACCTCTACAATCTATGCTGTCCTGGTGTTTTTCTCTTTCACTACTCTGTCCGGTTTTCTGGCATTCGACTTTCTGTCAGAATGGGGATGTTCAGGATGATCATAACCTCTTCATTCTCCATGATTCTCTTAGCCTCATGATCCCAGTGCTTTTCCAACACAGCAATGATGTAGTGTGTACAAAGTTTCCTCCCTAGGGCATTTTGTGCCTCAGGGGACAGCTGTGTACTAAGCTGGCAACCCCTGATTCTTCTTACTGTCATATCGGAACTGGCCTCTCTTTATCTCCCTAAAATTAGAGAAAAGCTTTGAACCAGACTAGTAATTCCTGGCCTTTCTCCTTCTCCCCTAGATGAGGGAGCCAAAGCTTTGTTGTGTCCCCAAGTAGGAAAATTGTCTTGTGCAATTCTACAGCTCTCCTTGCTGGAACCCTTCTAAAGAAGGAAGAATCAGGCTCCTCCCTGGTTCTATTGGGCTACTTCCCCAGAACAGACCACCCCTTCATTATTTTTGATTGGCACTACTCTGGAGCAAGATCCCAGAATGATCCTCCTGCAACTGTATAAGGAGGCACATCTATAGTAGCATAAATTTATCAGTTTTGAAAGGAGAATTCTCCCCTCCTCAGAGTTCAAGCCAGATACCCCCAAAATTAATCAGCTAGATGCCTCAGGAAAAAAAGACTACTTCAAAACCATCCATGTTTTGCACCCACCTTCAGTAAAGTTAGTTGGAACACCCCATATCTATCTCTTGATTGTTTGTGGTAAAGAGGGAAATCTGTGCCTGGGCCTTGAAGGAAGATCCCTTCCTCTAGATAGAACTGACCCTCTTGAAGAAGATTATGCATATGCTGACTGAAAGGAGAGGAGAAGGCCACGAGAAAATAGATGTTCTGAAGGCCCTTGAGAATGAGAGCTGCCATACGAACTACCCCAAGACAAAGTATCTTATGCAGGGGCAATGCTATAAAATAGGAGCTAACATTTCTGTATGGATTATGCACATAAATGTTTAGAATACCAGCATGTACATGCATATGTGCACACATATATGTGCATATGCTAGAATGCCATCTAAGTGCTATTCTACAAATACCCATGTATCTTACATAGCCTGTATTTGCAAGGGATGAGTATACAGGAGTGGGACATAGATGAGGCTCTCATGTATGTGCATAACTTATAGTATACTGTGAGTTACACAGGTAGCTGCCACATTTAGGTGTACACACTTACACCAGTTCTATGGATGGCATAAGTGCATGCACTTACATGTAAAGCATATCAAAACCAGGTTACACTTGTATTCTATAATGGAACCTAGGTGCCTAGGTTTCTTTCTAGAATAGCTCCAATCATGCATCCTTGGAGTGCCTAAATGGAGGCACCCAGATATAGAATTTCCCTTTAGGGTGTTTAAATTTAGGCTCTTCTTGCATGCTTAAGTTTATAGACTACTGCCATTCATGTGGGCAAGTGCACACTTAGGACTAGATTCTATAAATGAAGCCAAAAAAAATTGGTGCTTTAAAATTTAAGGATCTGCATCCTTTATAGAATAGCGTTACGCGTATAAACGGTGCCTAACTTTAGATGCCGATCAAGTCTATTCTGTAACAATGCACGTAAATTCTGTGAACAACAGAATGCCCCTTGAAATGCTCCTGTCCATGCTCCCTTGACTTATATGCTATAGGATTTCCACAAACAGCATTATAGAATACAATGTGCACCTAAGTCCAAATTAATGCCAATAAACACCAATAATTGGTTGTTAGTAGCCAATTATTGGCGCTGATAAGCTCATTAATCAATTGAGTTGCACACGCAACCTTAGTTGCCATATATAGCATCCGGGAGTTAACACACATCAATGGCAGTCATGTGCCTAAGCACTATTCTTCAATTTCATGCTAAAATGGCTTAGAGTGTAATTGTTAGGTAGATGCTCATGGAGAGGGAAATGAGCACAACATGGGTGGGGCCTATATTCAAGCATGAGATTTACCTGTCACATTTAAGCGCTAACATTTATACCAATCATAGAACTGGCATAAGTGTTACCACCTAAATGTAGGCGCATTGATACCAACTTATACTAATATTCTCTAATGGAAACTACGTACGTACTTGCCATTATAGAAAAGGCGCAGTGCCCACTTATTTTTGGTCCCTAACTGTGGATTATCTAAATCAGAGTAGATGTTTTTTTTACCATCTATATATCTGTAATTTCCCCTGGTTTGAAAAGTGTAAAATTCACCTATAAAAGAAGCCTCATGATAACCAGTCCAGTAGGAGAAAATATTGCATAAAACAAACAAGCTTTTATAGATCTAAGCATCTAATGCTTTACAGCTGCTTTGTAGCTTTTAATTTTCCAAAACTAATTTCCCAAACAGAGGGAAAAAGGTGACAGTAATATACCATCAACAGCTGTCTGTGTGTGTTTTTACTGGAACTTGAAAATGTTTTATCAAATGGTTGGAAAGTTGACACTTGCTTTGGAACTGAAGAAATGACCAGCACTTCCCTCCCACCTTCTCATAGCTTTTGCTATAGAATTTTAATGTTTCTGATTATCTGTCTCAAACATTCTTTTCACATTTGACACCTAGGCTTTAGTACTGGCAGCTGATTGATATGTTCCATTTTTGCTGGGTTAAGGAAGAATGACCTCCTCTCCCTTGTGCACATTATTCTCACCTCCCCCGTCCCCAATTTCCTGGCATGATGCCATGGGAAAGACAGTGTGCAGTGGGTCTGATGTATGCATAAAACACCTTTGAAACTGCTGTCAGAATTATCTTTCCCATACTGAATTACACAAAGCATAGTACAATTATATTCACATTAGCTCTGCACATCAAGTCATAGAAGTTTGTTCAAAGGGACCATCCATCAGGGTCAATCTGTCACAGTACAAAATCCTTAGTATCACAGGGCAACATGTTCAACAAATAAGCCTACTAAACTGACTTTACCTCTCTCTTCCTCCATTCACATATCCTAGACTCTCCTAACACATAAACCACCCCCCTACCCACTCATCTATCAGACACCTAACACACTGTTCCTCAGATATATCACAATACCCCCCTCATACACCTCTGTTCATCCATCAGATACTCTGTGTTCCTTTCATCCACCATAAAACCCGTGTACCTTCCCTGTCCTACCATCCAATGCACACATACACCTCACCTATCAAACACCTTTAGACCACATCTTGCTCACCACACACCCAACATACCACCCTTGCCCACCACAAAACTCACACACACCCTCCTTCATCCACTACACATCTCACACACACACATCCTCACTAAACACACAATGTATGCATGTCCTCACACACCACAGAACTGATACACACCCCCTCATCCAATACACTCATTCACAACACATCCTATGTTCACACACAATGCATATCCTCCCTCACCCACTACACACCCCTGAGATCATTCTTCATTCTCCACATACTTGACCCTCCACAAACACTACATATTCCCTCACCCACAACACATTGCATTCTCCCCCTCACCCAACACACATTCTACACACTTCTCCTCAAATCCTGCATACCCCACAACCTTTGGATAAGGATGAGTTTCTTCATTTTTATGTGGATGACATTTTTGTTTTACAGACAGTGCCCTCCAACACAGAGAAGTTACAACAGAAAATGTTAGATGACATCGCTAGTTATAATTTGTTAAAACTGAATCCCACAAAAGCCAAAATCATGTAGTTAGGAAATTCTTATACAACTATTCATTTTGCAGTTTGTTTAAACAACTGTGATTGGTAAACAATTTGATTCTCAAATAAATAGTTTAGTTAAGGAACTTTTTTTAAAGATGAAACAACTAAGATCTGTTCACTCTTATTTCCACAAAAATTATTTTGTTTTGCTGGTCCAATGAACAATTTTATCACAGTTGATCTACTGTAATTCTCCGTTCCGGGGTAAATCACAGATTTACTTAAAACAAAAACAAAAACAAAAAATCAACCTTTGTAAAACACTGCAGCTAGATTAATTTTCAAAAAGAAAAAGTTTGAACAATGATATCATGTACCTTACTACTACTACTACTACTATTTAGCATTTCTATAGCGCTACAAGGCGTACGCAGCGCTGCACAAACATAGAAGAAAGACAGTCCCTGCTCAAAGAGCTTACAATCTAATATAAGCTTTATTGGCTTCCTTTTCAGGCACAGATTGCTTTTAAGTTAGCTTGTTTTGTTTTTTCATTTTTAAATGGCATGGCTACTGAATATTTACCTGTATTTGTCTCATTTCCCCATGGTAGTAATTCATCTAGGTTAATGGATCTGAATTCTCTGATCTTCCAGTCATTTAAATCAGTTCATTATAAGATAGTCCTAGAATTATCATTCGCTTAAAAAGCAATTCAGGTTTGGAACGATCTCTCTTTATTGATTATGATCTTATTCAGCACTCAAGAAATAGACCTAGGTGTCATTGTAGACACCTGGCTGAAGTCTTCTGTCCAGTGTGCAGCAGCAGCCAAAAAAGCAAACAGGATGCTAGGAATTTTTAGGAAAAGGATGATAAATAAGACCAAGAATACTATAATGCCTCAATTCTGATGGCTGTATCTCAAAAAATATATAGCAGAATTAGAAAAAAAAAGCTACCAAATGATAAAGGGGATGGAACTCCTCTCATATGAGGAAAAGCTAAAGAGGTTAAGGCTCTTCAGCTTGGAAAAGAGACAGCTGAGTGGCGATAAGATTGAGGTCTACAAAATCCTGAATGATGTAGAATTGGTAAAAGTGAATCAATTTTTCTCTCTTTCAAAAAGTACAGACTAGGGGACACTCAATGAAGTTACATGGAGATACCTTTACAATGAACAGGAGGAAATATCTTTTCATTCAACAAATATTTAAGCTCTGGAACTCATTGCCAGAGGATGTGGTTACAGGGGTTAGCATATCTGGTTTTTTTAAAAAGTTTGGACAAGTTCCTGGAGGAAATATCCATAGTCTGTTATTGTGCTATAGCAGAGAGAGGGAACAAAGTACAAACAAAGGTCCAACAAAAAAAACAGCACCAAGGGCCTTAAAAAGAGGGGCACAGTTCTTTAATTATAAACCTTTGTAAAACAGTTTTTAGAAAAAAAAACTGACATGGACCGTGTTTCGGCGCTCCACGCCTGCGTCAGGTGTCTACATAAAATACAAATACATAGTAACATAGTAGATGACGGCAGAAAAAGACCTGCACGGTCCATCTAGTCTGCCCACGATAAACTCATATGTGTATACCTTACCTTGATTTGTACCTGTCTTTTTCAGGGCACAGACCGTATAAGTCTGTGCAGCAGTATTTCCCGCCTCCCAACCACCAGTCCCGCATCCCATCACCGGCTCCGGCACAGACCCCGTATAAGTCTGCCCTCCCCCATCCTAGCCTCTCAACCACCAACCCCTCTTCCCCCCGCCACCCAATTTCAGCTAAGCTTCTGTGGATCCATTCCTTCTGCACAGGATTCCTTTATGCCTGTCCCACGCATGCTTGAATTCCGTTACCGTTTTCATCTCCACCACCTCCCGCGGGAGGGCATTCCAAGCGTTCACCACCCTCTCCGTGAAGAAATACTTCCTGACATCTTTCCTGAGTCTGCCCCCCTTCAATCTCATTTCATGTCCTCTCGTTCTACCGCCTTCATTGATAGAAAACACACATAAAATACAATGAAATATGTAGCACAGTTAAACATGAATGAAGCAAACAATTATAAAATATATTCAACTAGGAACCCATGAAAATTATATAACATATGGAATAAAAATGCACTCAAAACAGTCAATATATATTTTTAAGATATCTACATAATAGTGTATGAAAATTACTGCAAGAAATGAGTGTATTTGCAAGAATTGAATGTTCTAGAAAGGTACTATTTAAGAGTTGTATGGTCTCCACCACCGGGAGACTCTTGGAAAAGTCTTCTGCACCGGGAGACTCTTGAGTCCCTTGGCCCTTTAGCTGAGCTGTGTGCTGTAATCCACTGCTAAAGAGCACACGGCAATCCACAAGGTCAGATCATTATACTTTATTGTAATCCCTTTGTGTCAACTGCTCCTCCAAAGGTAGTTCCCACCACAGCATTTCTCAAGAAGCATAGCAGTTCAACAGCATAGTATTTAAAAAAAAAAAACCCAAAAGATTCCAAAATCTCAGCAGTTCATATAAAGCAGTTATGCAAAGCAATTCTTCAAACAAAGTAGCTCAAAAAGGGCTCAAACTCCCAGCAGTTCATGTATAGCAGGTATGCAAAGTAGTTCTCCAAACACGGTAGCTCCAGAAAGGGTTCAAACCCTCCCCAGCAGTTCATGTCAGCAGTTAGACAAAACAATTCCCCAAACACAGCAGTTCAGAAAGGGTTCAAACTCCCAGCAGTTCATGTATAGCAGTTATGCCCAAAACCACCACTCCTCCTCTCTTCCTTTCAAAAGAAATCAACCTAGGGAGAGTGGCAAGGGTCTCTCCCCAACCAGGCCAGCATTATACCCTGACCACCACCCGCATGACCCTTCCGTGGTAAACCTGTTCTCTCAGCTTCCCTCATGGGATAGCCACTTTTTCCCTTCTTCTACCAGGCTCTCCTCCCGAGCAGCCCTCTCCTGTTTCACCTCCTTTCCTTCCAGTTTAGTCAGAGCAGCAATCTCCATCGGCTCCTCTTGCTCTAGCTCCTCCCCCTTTTCTTCCCCTTGCCAGACAATAGGTTCCTCCCCACACCCATTGCTCAGCTGCTCTCCATGGGCGTTTTTCTCTTTCGATTATAAGGTGGATAATGGAACAGACAAGATGTTAATTTAAATGGTTCCAAAAAAGATTTTCAAAAACCGACGCTGTGCAAAGTCTTAAACACCAATATAATGCTATCAGCACAGCAATATTCGTGTGCCTAAGAATTAGAAGCAAGTAAAAACGCTTACCTCCACACATGTGAAAGAATAATAAAAAGCAAATGCTCTCCTTTCGATATAGGTGTCCGATGGGTAAAAGGAGTACATTTTTACAAGACCCTGTTTAAATATATGCAAGCCAGTGACGTCGATGATGACGTTTGGTGCTCAGTATTGGAGATAGTTATTTAGTTTCGTTTTTCAAAAGAAGATTTCTAATGCAAGGTGTATTTTAAAAAACTGCAGCAATAGTAGCCTGAGTAATGACATAAACTGTCATATTCCTATAAGTATGACTCAAGCACTAGATACATCAGTGATGATGTATAAGTTCAGATTGCCTGCTGCATATGTATGAGTGGTAGCTCCCACATAGCATCAGTAAAATCCAAATAACGTCAGGAAAACGATGAAAATAAATTCATGTAAAAAAGGCACAACAGTGACAGTGTAAAGGGGTCCACTTCCTCCGCTCTGGGTTGGGGTCGGCAGCCCAGTTAGGCTCACAGGTTTCCAGCAAAGAACCAGACTGCCATACGGACTTAAGACCAAAGTGCTTTATTCTCAATTCAGTTCCACTCTCAAAATTGAAATGCAGTTCACAAACAGGGTTCAGGCTGGGTTCACAATTCCAGCCAACATTCAGTTCCTTAACAGTTCAGGCCCACTTCCTTTGCACTACCTCCCCTCTTCCTCAGAAGGGCTCAGTCAAAGTTCAGCCTGCTGTTCTATACATCCCAATAATTCAACCCTTTCACAATCAGTCTCTTCAAAGGAAACCACTACTTAATGCCCCTCTTCACAGCACCCAGGAGGACCCTGTACCAAACAGGGCTGGCAGCTTTCCTGGAGTACTCCTTGCCAGTCAGGTTTTCAGGATATCCACAATGAATATGCATGAAAGAGATTTGCATATAATGGAGGCAGTGTATGCAAATCAAGTTCATATATATTCATTGTGGATATCCTGAAAACCTGACTAGCAAGAGGTACTCCAGGACTAAATTTGGGAAAGGCTGCTGTATAGAATAACGCTGGGCACCAATTTTTTTTGGCAGCCATATTTGGGCGCCAGTTACTTAATCCAGTCCTTAATACATCCAGATGACAAACTAACACAGGATACTTTAGCGTGTCCTGCATTAGGCCATTCTTCCTCTGTTAGGTATGCATTAGGACTTAAAGCAGTTTAATAAAAGGGCTCCTTAAATTCATGCTATCCATGAAGGAACTGAATTTTGTCAATCTCTATATAACTCAGCTGATAACTTTATTTGAATAACTCACCAGTGGTAAATAGATAAAAGCTAACTGTATAACCCAGATTTCAAATTTTATGTAGTTATGTTGACACCAATTGCATAAATCCTTTGAAATGTCAGACTCTGTGTGCCTGACCTTCAGCCGACTGTAATCAGCGTTTTGCTGACCATCACCAGCATTATACCCAGATATTCAATGCCAAGCCATGTCCAGGCTCTGGTGCTGAATTTCTGGGTATACGGAGCTGGCGAAAACATAGCCTGGCCCTTTTATGAAGTGACAGTAAGCACAACGTGGCCTTACCACTCGCTAAAAGGAAAGTTTACCGCCGGGCTACCGCAGCCTGGCAGTAGTTCCCTCCTCAACATGAACCTTTTCCGGCGCTGTAAATTTCAATTATCGTAGCACTGGTGTGCACCCGGTTACCTCCAGGTTAGTGTGGGAGCCCTTACCGCCACCTCGATGGGTGGCGGTAAGGGCTGCTGCCCCCCCCCCCCAAAGTGGCCCCCCAAAAGGGAAACCTGACTTTTACTTGCTGTGGTAAAAGGGACCAGCGAACATCAAAAACATGTGCCGATGCCAACGCAGGCCCCCTTTTGTCGCAGCTTCGAAAAAGGACCCCTATGTGCAATATTTGGCACTTAACTGGCTATGAAGAACCATATAGAGACAGGACTGCATTTTCCCCTGGATTCTACATAGCATGACTTATGTTGCACGCGCAAATCCGCACTCAGCTTAATTAGCTAACAAGCTAATCAGCATCGATAGTTAACAAGCTAGTATTGACACTAATTGGCATTAATTAAAATTTACGCACACAACTGTCTTGTGTATTCTGTAAAGGAATGTGCATAAATTCTAAGGCATAATAACTGAAAAGGGAGCGTGACCATGGGCACGGAATGGGTGAGTCGTGGGTGTGTCTAAAATCTATGCGCTTTGTTATACAATACACCCAGTCTATATCTAATTTAGGTGTCGGCATTTACACTACTTGGTGTAACTACCCATGACTAAATTTAGTTGCACGGAGAGGTGTTAGACATATAAACCACGTCTAAATTTAGACATACTTTATAGAATATGCATTGGCGTATTTCGTTTCTGCACTGATTTTTTAGGCATGATATATAGAATCTAGCCCTTTATGCAATCCTATTTATGCAATTAGCTGGTTAACTGCTAAAAATCGGCATTTAATCAGCTAAATGCCGACTGCCCCTGAATCACCCCCAAAATAGCCAGTTTCGACTTGAACACTAACCGGGCATTTTCAGCCTCAATATCTGGCTAAGTTCTGCTTAAAATACCTGATCAGCCCTGAACAGGCAATTTAATCAGCCAGGAGCCTCTCCTAATTACTAATAACTGGGGTTAACAACAGTAAAATAACACTGCCCACATTAAGCATCAAAGCTAACTGGCTGTCAGATAATAGTCTTAAACTAAATCCTACTAAAACCATTGCTGTTCTCTTTCCACTTTCTGACTCCTCTGAGCTTCATTGTTTACTTTGCATCCATGATATTCAAATTCCTTTACATGACTCAGTCAATTCTAGGGGTCATTATAGACATACGCCTTAAATTCTCAATTCATAGTTCTACAGTCATTTAGAAATTATTCCATGCACTTTGTCAGATACTTGCTGTATGTTCTGTTCCTGATTATCATTCAGTTTGCTTGCTCATTCATCCTTTAATCATCTCAAGGCTTGATTATTGCAGTTCCTTATTGCAACACCTACCGCAATAACAACTGTGCAGGTTACAAGTTATTCAAAATACCTCAGTTAAGCTATTATACAGAGCTAAGAAATATGACAGTGCATCCAACCTCTTGATTAAAGAGCACTGGCTTCCAATTTTCTATCGCATTATGTTTAAAATGCGATAGAAGTGGAGGAGTGGCCTAGTGGTTAGGGTGGTGGACTTTGGTCCTGGGGAACTGAGGAACTGAGTTCAATTCCCACTTCAGGCTCAGGCAAGCTCCTTGTGACTCTGGGCAAGTCACTTAACCCTCCATTTCCCTATACAAGCCGCATTGAGCCTGCCACGAGTGGGCAAGCGCAGGGTACAAATGTAACAAAAATAATTCTTATCCATCAAATACTCTACTCTGGAGCTCTGTTTTTCCTGTCTAGCTTTCTCATACCATATACACCATCAAGGAATTTATGTTCTGTTTCCCAGGGCCAGCTTCAAGTTTGCTCTCATTTAGCTAGAGCTACTTGTTTTAGCCTCACTGTACCTACATTATGAAATTGGTTAACACTGGATCTTCAGAAGGAGTTCTCTCTAAAGAATTTTAAAACATTTCTCAAAACGCACTATTTTAAACAAGTGTTTCCTTCCATTGAACGTTTAGCTAAATGATTGTAAATATTAGCCACCCTCGGAGCGGTTCTGATGAGACTTCAATTTCACCACTGTCTTTGATATCCTTATCATGACCTCTTATCCTAATGTATGTTAGCTAGTTCTAAGTATACTCCCAAACTAAAAACCTACCCTTATAAACTGAAAATTGCAACCTTGTCTACCTTATGTTTCCAAATCTATTTCTTACCCTATGGGCCCTGTTTACTAAGTTGCACTGTAGGCACTCTAGTGTTTTTAGCGCACGCTAAAAATTAGCATGTGCTAATGCTAGAGACACCTATAGGAATGTATGGGTATCTCTAGCATTTAGCACACGCTAATTTTAGCACACCCTAAAAATGCTAGTGCACCTTAGTAAACAGGGGCTCTAAAAGTTTTAATCAAAATGTAAACTGCTCAGATATTTTTAATGATTTTGCAGTATAGCATTGATAACTGCACCCTTAAGTGACTTACCCAGAGATTACAAGTAGTGGTAGTGAGATTTTAACCCTGCTTTCCTGGTTCTCAGCTTGCTGCTCTAACCATTAGGTTACTCCTCCACTCATAGGGAGCTCAGACTGAGGCAACCATATAGAGAAGAGCTGTGTGTATCTAGAATAAGGAAGTTTAATGATAGGAATGAGCCTATCTGGTCCATTATCTGGGCTGAAGGCAGTGGGCAGGGCTTGCCGCCATATTGGTCACAGGAAAACAATAGCAAACTTGTGAGGTTTATATTGTTTCATTAAACCTCCTAGGTCTTGTATTCTCTCTGTTAGGAAGGGATCAGGGGGGTGGAATGTAAGGGGAGTTGGAGGAGGTTGGGGAGTTGGAAGGGTCTGTGAAGGGGGGAGGGTTATATTCAAAATGTATTGGTCAGTGCTACAGCACCTGCTTTCTTATTTGCAATGTTGTATTGTGGTTTTCAGTGCTGCACTATATAGCTTTATTGTTGCTTATGATGACAATAAAGATATTTCTATATAAAAACAACAGTAAACACTTATAACTGCCTATGTATGTTTTTTATCATGAAATAAAATTGAAAATCACTAAAACAGCATTAAAAATGATTGTAGTTGGTAGAAACAGCAGTAATTTTGTGCTTATTCTTTTTTACATTGTTCTATACAATACAGTAATACATTGCCAAATCTCAGGGCCCCTTTTACTAAGCGGCTGCAAGCCCAACATGGGCTTACCACTCACTAAATAGGAAGTACCGCTGAGCTATCACAGCAGCCTGGCAGTACTTTCCACCCCCAGCATGCTGTCATATCCGGCACTACAAAAATATATTTTTGTAGCACTGGAGTGTACCCAGCAGTAATCGGGCAGCACCACAGACTGTCCGGTTACTGCCAGGTTAGCGCAGGAGCCCTTATTGCCTCAATGGGTGGCGGTAAGGGCTCCCCCCCCCCCCAAAATGGCCACGCGGCAAGTGCTTTATTTCCTGCAGGAAAGAGAGACTTCCCTTTTACCTGCTTCAGTAAAAGGGGGCCTCGGCACACATGAAAAAAAACGCACCAATGACAGTGTAGGCCTCCTTTTTCCACAGCTTGGTAAAGGGGGTCCTCAGTGGGGATATTCTGTTTCCTGATGGGTTCATCTTAACTGTTGTTGTAATCTGCCTTGGGAAGCCTGGTATTATTAAGATGGAATATATTAAAATTAAATGGAAGTAAAATTAAACTCTCTTTTCATTGGGACACATGGAATCACATCTTCACTTCTTCTCTTTTGTAGACGTTTACATTTTAGATACACTAATGGATTATTCAGTTTGAGCATGCTTCAGAGACAAGTGATTTTATAAGTCAAAATATTAAAATTGATATTGTGTTCATGCAGAGCTCTCATTTATTTAAATATTTATTTATTTATTTTATTAGGATTTATTTACCACCTTTTTGAAGGAATTCACTCAAGGCAGTGTACAGTAAGAATAGCTCAAACATGAGCAGGAGGCAATTAGAGCAGTAAAAATATTCAAACAATACAAAGTATGGCAGAGTATACTACTTGCAATGACAACACAATCAGGCTTATTTTCGAAAGTGAAGGGCGGGTATATTCCGACCCAAATCGGGAGATGGCCGCCCTTCTCCCATGGGCGCCCAAATCGGTATAATCGAAAGCCGATTTGGGGCATCCCCAACTGCAGTCTGTCGTGGAGACAAACAAAGGCGTGTCAGAAGGGTAGCGAAGGCGGGACAGGGGCGTGCCGGGGCATGCTTAAGAGATGGCCGCCCTCGGTCGATAATCGAAAAAAGAAGGGCGGCCGTAGTGAAAATTTGGTCCGCTTTCTTTGGACCCTTTTTTTTCATGACCAAGTCTCAAAAAAGTGCCCAAACTGCCCAGATGACCACCGGAGGGAATGACTCCCCCAGTGGTCACCAACCCCCTCCCACCAAAAAAAAAACAACTTTAAAAACATTTTTGCCAGCCTGTATGCCAGCCTCAAATGTCATACCCAGCTCCATCACAGCAGTATGCAGGACCCTGGAGCAGTTTTTAGTGGATGCAGTGCACTTCAGGCAGGTGGACCCAGGCCCAACCCCCCCCCCCCCCCCCCCCCCACCTATTACACTTATGGTGGTAAATGGGAGCCCTCCAACCCCCCCCCCCCCCACATACACACACCCACACCCACACACACACACACACACACACACAAAACTCACTGTACCCACATCTAGTACCTATCTCAGAACCGGCTATTTTAGGGGCATTTCAGAGGCGGAGTAAGCACTTGGCCAGTTAAGTGCTGATATTCAGCACTTAGGGGCACTTTTACTAAGGCATAGTAGGCCTAATGCGGGCCTACTGCATAGGAAAAAGAAACTGCTGCAGGATGTGCTGAGGTGTCCCGCAGTAGTTTGGGCAGCAGCGTGCGCTACTCCTGCATGGGAGGAGTGTTTGGATGGAGAGTAGGCGCGCTACCCAATTAGCGCAGGTACCCTTACCACCTCCTAAATAGGTAAAGGCCACATGCTAATGGGGAAAAAGTGCATGGTCATTTTAAAAAAGCCGAATGAGCAGCTACAGCCCTAGAAAATCAAAGGCAATGCTAAGCTCCCTCCTCTCCCACCCGGTTCATATAGCTGAAAATTGTTTCACAGCTGAAAATTAAAATAAGCTGGCAGCCTACAAACTCTTTGTTTTTCATTCAAAATAAATCAGGCTAACAACCAGCAGATGTTTGGAAAGAAAATCTTAGGTTCCTCATTTTCAAAGCTCAGCCTACCTTTGGAGTTTCAGTGCTTTTTAACGGCTTCGGTGGCTATGTGCCACGACCTGATGCTATCTAATAGATACACAAGCCTCCCGTGTCGGCAGCCTTCTACTCACCCTTGATCTCACTGTTCTTTGAAATCATGTGCATTCTGTCATTCTCTGTGGGAAGCTAAAAACCTAATAGCTCATTGTGGAAAAAAAAAAAAAAAGAGAGATTTACCAAGGTGTTAAACCATAAAATATATAACACATTTTAGCTCAAATACAAAATCAAAAGGCTGGCCTTTATGGAGCAAATGTGATCCTAAAATT
Source organism: Microcaecilia unicolor (assembly GCF_901765095.1). Taxonomy (NCBI): domain Eukaryota; kingdom Metazoa; phylum Chordata; class Amphibia; order Gymnophiona; family Siphonopidae; genus Microcaecilia; species Microcaecilia unicolor. Next base: position 64,899,670 of record NC_044033.1, on the reverse strand, counting down.
GAAAAACAAAAATGAGAAGGATAAAGATTTGTGCAGAAAATGAATGAATAAATAAATGAAACCAGGTCACAGAACCACAATGCAATATTTTAAGGACAGAAAAATACCTACTGTATCTGAATGTACACCGCTTTTATAGCTTTTGGGCTTATAGGCGGTATATAAGAAGTCAAATTAATAAAGAACATAATTAATTAATTAAAACCCAAAAATGAATTGGGAATTAAAAATCCAAGCCCTTAAATTTGCAGTGTGAATGGACTTACTACTAGTGTATTCCAACACATCTGGTAAAATTGAAAAGTTATTTGCTATGCTCAAGATACAAGACATGGAAAGGACAACTTACAAAGTAATTTGCCTTGTGTAACCCCCAGGGTCTGTTGTCCCTCACCAGGCCAATAGGAATACATATTTCAGGGAAGGCATCTGTCTCTGGACTAGATCCCCAATAACTAAGCAAGGGATGGAAGGCAGTTGGCCCTTGGGATCATTCAATCTTCTCACGTTCACTCTTTAAAATGTGTAGTCCAATCCAGTTTTTGTTCTGAACCACTGAAAGTTTACTTAAAATCTTTAAATATTTAGACAGGTTGCAAATCAACAGAAGATGCAAGCATAAATTAGGAAAAGTCACAATTCCCCAGCATCTGTCTCTTCTCCTAACAACACTGGAAACACATCAATCACCTCTGCTGGAAATGGGACTCAGACTCGGGCACTAGGCACCTCTCTCTCTCTCTCTCTCTCTCTCTCTCTTTCTCTCTCTCTCTCTCTCTCTCGACCCCTGGCCCTCTTAGATTCTCTCCTGTGCAGTTTCTTCTTGCTCCTCAGCTTATGTGCTGGCATCAGAAAAGGCTCCTTCTCTTCCATCTCCCTCAGCCTCTTACTCCTTTCTCAAAAACCACTGACGGTGTATAGGCTTAGACAAGCCAAAGTACATTGCACAATGGTACAGTGGCTTAACCAGCCACAGACAAATTGCATCCTTTGACTGTGGTGTTATAAGTTCAAGTTTCACTCCCATTTTGGTAGGGACTCTGCCTACCATTACCTCTGAAGTGGTGAAACCCTCCCAACTCAGCAAAGTTTTGAGTTTCAAGTGTCTCCTGCTGTACCTGGTACATCCACTAGAGGTCTCTATGAATTGGACATCTGAAAATTGTCCTTCCTCATTGTGGCTAAAGATTAGCTCGAGTTATCTGCAGCAAGGCCCATTTTATTCCAATGGGCCCTTCTACAGATAACTTGAGCTAATCTTTAGTAAAAGACCCCCTTTATTACCAAACAACAACATAAGCTGATACATAATAATTCCTGTTACATACCAAGTCATGGAAGCACCCAACAATTGCAACTTTTCAATATATTCTTCACTTTAAGCCCCCTCTCTCTTCTTCTCTATAACTAAAGTGAAAATAGCCACTGTCACAGTACCATTTTCATTATAACCCAGCAAGTCCAAATTATACGTTGAACAGATCCAAAATTTAACATTCTCCCCCCCCCCTATTCCTAACCACCCACCCTTTCTGACCCTTACTTCCCCTTCCCTTCTTATTAGCCCTCCTCCCTTAATATACCAAGGAACCTACTACCAGGAAACCGATAAGCTGCCACATTTAGTCTTATGAACATCTTATATGTTTAACAGCATACACTTCACACACTGTGACAATGACTCCCACATAGGGGGTCCAGATCTGCGTAAAAAAAACTTCGACTTTTTAAAGGAGCTCATCATAGCCCCAATTCTTTCAAATTGTAACAACTGAAATACTGCATTCCTCCACTACAATTTTCCCCTATCCACAACTGGGTTTCCTCAAGCAGGAGTTGCTCTGCCAAACTTCTTCAAACAGAAAATCAATTTAGCTACAGTAGTTTGAAGTGTCTGAAGTTTAACACAAAGTTTCATTGAAAAAGTTGAATACAAACTATTATAATAACCTAAATGAGTGCTCTTCGATGCCTCACCCAACTCTACCCTCCATTTGAGTGCTATAGCTCCAAATGTATAGGGAGAATTAAACTGCCAAGGATCTTTTGGTAAATGGAGACTTTTGGTTGGGTTTCTCCCTTAGCCAATAAACTATCCTTTACTCTTTCCCAAACATCAGCTCGTAAGTTAGTGGCTCCTAATGAGTTAATATAGTGACGGACTTGTAAATAACAAAATACCTCCTTCCTATCTAATACTAATGTCATAACAGCATAACAACAAAAGAATAGCCATACTGAGTCAGACCAATGGTTCATCTAGCCAGTATGCTGCTTCCAACAGTGACCAAGCAATGTCACAGATAACTGGCAGAAACCCAATTAGTAGCCACTACAAAATCAACAAGGTGGATGTGGAATCAATTAGATCAAAAATCTCATAAACTCCAAAAAATGACCCACTATAGAGGCAAACAAGTATACGTGAAAGTGAAGCACATTACAACTAAAGGAAGGAAAAAGCCTCAAGGAGCTCAACACTTATTAATCTAAAGAGCTACAGCTGATCAAAATGACCAATAAAGCGATCAATATGATCTATTCCTCATCATTGGCTAAAAAACCTTCCTGTGTTGTCCAATATTCTGCTTCACAAAATATAGAAAGACATGCAAAATCATCTCCCAATAACTTCGGATTTGGAAATATTCCAATATTTCCAAAAGCATGCTCAGTCCAAAGCTTAGGGATAAAGAACTTAGCTTAATACAGTCAATTATCTTGCAGTCTCTTATTCCACTGAAGGCAATCCTCAGGACTGACGTTGGGCAGCATTCCGCTCCCGCTTAGATGAGCAATGCTGCTTCAGAGTCCACAGTCCGAGGCTGCAAAGGGGGGAAAACGCATAACTGCTGCATCTTTGAAATGATTATCACATAATCAATACTTTGTTCTTACAAAAATGACAGCATCTCAGCAAACCTCTGCTGTCCGACGACACTGCAGTCGCAAAAAAATGGCGACTTTTAAAACTTAGCATGACATCAGACGCTAGACCCGGACATAGCCAATCAAAAAAGGTTTAAACAAAATGATACCATTCTATGCCGGAATTTAACCCCTCAGGTTCCAGACATCTTAAAAGGAAGATCCATTTCTGTTCTCTTTGAAGCAGTAATTTCCAAATGTCCCTTCCTCTTTCAAGGGCAGCACTTGTTGTAATACCACACATCGCATTTCTTCAAAAGAGTGTTGATAAGAAATGCAATGTGTCATCAAAGAGAGATTAGTTTTACCAGTACAAATGGACCCTCAGAGCACTAGAGGTCTGTCCAACGTAAATCTTCCTACAGGGACATTGCACACAATATACCACCAGTTTCGATTTGCACGAACTGAAATGTTTAAGATGGTATTTTTGTTCGTGACTGGATTGGTGAAATCCGAGGTTTCCATCACATCACACACTGTACACTCTCTGCATTTCATGTGTCAACCACTCCCTCCTGGCCCCAAAATATCTTCAATTGGTAAAGCCGGAAGGGCAGAGAGACAAAGCAGCTCCTTCAGGTTTCTACCTCTACTGTATGCAAATCTAAGTACACTGTCCCTAAACATGGAAATAGATTGCACCACCAACCAGTCCGGACTATTCACGAGGTGCTCCTACAGAAGGAGATTTTTTTGATGACCAGTGAAGGATATGCCCTTGGATTTTTGACTCAGAAAGAATTTCATTTTTTAAATACAGCACACCCTCAGATACCTATTTTTACACCTTGCCAAAGATCCACAAGACTTTGTGTAACCTTCTCGGTAGACCCATTATCTCTAGTAGAGTGTTGATCTTGGAACCCCTGTCAATATTTACTGATTGTTTTTTACAACCACTGGTATTGACAAGTAGGTCGTACCTTAAAGACACAACTCACTTTTTAAGATGTCTCTCTGAACTACAGGGAGTGAACCAGACATTGTTGATGGTGACCCTTGATGTGCCCTCGCTATATACAAGAATACCCCAAGATGAAGCCATTGAAGTATTAAGGTCAGGCCTTGAAGGCAGAACAGCACAGAGAGTTCCCACTTCATTCATTATAAAGTTGGCTGGTCTAGCCATGAAGAAAAATTTCTTCCATCCTGAAGGAAAAAGTTACCAGCAAATCTCCAGTGTAGCAATGGGAGCAATGATGGCTCACTCGGTGGCCAACCTTTTTATGAATGATTTTGAAGAAAAATATGTATATGGAGTGAGTTTCTATGAAAAAGTGCACCTTTAGGTGCTGTTCATTGATGACATTTTTATTCTATGGGATGAGGGGTTTAGACCATTTACAGCAATTTTTGGGCTTTTTTGAATAACTGTCATTCCAGGATTAAGTTTGTCATGCATTGTCATAGTTTAGAGATATCTTTTTTGGATGTCCTGGTTAGGAAGACCACTGATGGTTTTTCCACTACTATCTTTCAAAAGGACACTGATAAAAATACATTTTTGAATTATCAGAGCTGCCATCTACCTTCACTCAAAAATAATCTCCCCTTCTTCAATTTTTGAGGTATCGGAGCATCTGTTCCACAGAGAGTGAATTTCACAATCAGTCTAAATCACTCTACGGTAGACTGGTTGCTAGAGGTTATCCCAAAACGGTGGTATGGCAAGTATACCGAAGGGCAAAGTTCAACAACCAAGATTTGTTGTTGGCACCCAGAGGACCAGCTGAAGAGAAAGGAAGAACTTTAACATATGTCATGAGATACAAAAGGAGTGCCTTGCGAATAGTCCGGGCTGTGCGTAAGCACTGGTCGGTGGTGCAATCTATTTCCACGTTTAGGGAGAGTGCTCTTAGATTTGAATACAGTAGAGGTAGAAACCTGAAGGAGCTGCTTTGTCCCTCTACCCTTCCAGCTTTACCAAATGCTTCAAAGAGAACAGAAATGGATCTTCCTTTAAAGATATCTGGAGCCTGAGGGGTTAAATTCCGGCATAGAATGGTGTCATTTTGTCTAAATCTTTTTTGATTGGCTATGTCCGGGTCTAGCATCTCACATCACGCTAAGTTTTAAAAGTCGCCATTTTTTTGTGACTGCAGTGTTGTCGGACAGCAGAGGTTTGCTGAAACGCTGTCGTTTTTGTAAGAACAAAGTATTGATTATTTGATTATCATTTCAAAGATCAAGCAGTTATGCTGTTTTTTTTCCCTTTGCAGCCTCGGATTGTGGACCCTGAAGCAGCATTGCTCATCTAAGCAGGAGAGAAATGCTGGCCAGTGTTGGTCCTGAGGATTGCCTCGAGCACAATAAGAGACTGCAAGATAGACAACTATATTAAGCTAAATTCTTTATCCCTAAGCTTTGGACTGAGCATGTTTTTGGAAATATTGGAATATTTGACATCCAAAGTTTTTGGAAGGTGATTTTGCATGTCTTTCTATATTTTGTGAAGCAGAATATTGGACAACACAGAAAGGTTTTTTAGCCAATAGATCATATTGATCGCTTTATTGGTCATTTTGATCACCTGCACCTCTTTAGGCTGGTAAGTCTTGAGCTCCTTGAGGCTTTTTCCTTCCTTTAGTTATAATGTGCTTCACTTTCACGTATACTTGTTTGCCTCTATAGTGGGTCATTTTTTGAGTTTATGAGATTTTAGAAATCCAATTAGTAGCAACATTCCATGCTACCAATCCTGGGGCAAGCAGTGGCTTCCCCCATGTCCATCTCAATAACAGACTATGGACTTTTCCTTTAGAAACTTGTCCAAACCTTTTTAAAATCCCTAACTGCTGTTACCACATGTTCAGGCAGCAAGTTTCAGAGCTTAACTATTCTTTACATGAAAAAATATTTACTCTTATTTGTTTTAAAAGTATTTCCATGTAATTTCACTGAGTGTCCCTTGGTTTTTGTACTTTTTCAAAGAGTGAAAAATCAGTTTACTTCTACCTGCTCTACACCACTCAAGATTTTATAGATCTCAATCATATCCCCCCTCAGTCATCTCTTTTCCAAGCTGAAGAGCCCTAAACTCTTTAGCCTTTCCTCATACAGGAGGAGTTTCATCCCCTTTATCATTTTGGTCGCTGTTCTTTGAACCTTTTCTAATTCTGCTATATCTTTTTGAGGTACAGCAACCAGAATTGAATGCAATACTCAATGTGAGGTCACACCATAGAGCGATACACAGGCATTGTAATATTCTTGGTCTTATTTTGCATCCCTTCCCTAATAAATCCTAACATCCTGATTGCTGTTTAGCTGCCTCTGCACACTAGGCAGAAGATTTCAGCATATTGTCTACAATGACACCTGTATCTTTTTCTTGAGTGCTGACTCCTAAGGCGAACCACAGCATCAGGTAACTACGATTCAGATTATTCTTCCCAATGTGCATCACTTTGCATTTGTCCAGTTCTTTAAATTTCATCTGCCATTTGGATGCCCAGTCTTCCAGTTTTCTCAGGTCTTCCTGCAATTTTTCACAGTCCGTATGTGTTTCGACAACTTTGAATAGGTTTGTGTCGTCTGCAAATTTAGCCACCTCACTTATCGTTCCAATTTCCAGATCATTTAGAAATACATTAAAAGCTCCAGTCCCAGTACAGATCCTGTGGAACTCCATTATTCACCCTCCTCCATTGAGAAAAATGGCCCTCTGTTTTCTGTCTAACCAATTTCTAATCCACAGAAGGATATTGCCTTATATTTCATGACTTTTTAATTTTCTCAGGAGTCTCTCATGAGGAATTTTGTCAAAAGCTTTCTGACATTCCAAATACACTACATCAACTGGCTCAACATTATCCACATGTTTATTCACACCTTCAAAGAAGTGAAGCAAATTGGTGAGGCAAGACTTCCCTTTGCTGAGCCCATGCTGACTCTGCCCCATTAAACCATATTTGTTTACGTGTTCTGTAATTTTATTCTTTATAATAGTTTCCACTAGTTTCCCCAGCACTGAAGTCAGGCTTACCAGTCTGTAATTTCCCGTATCACCCCTGGAACCCTTTTTAAAAATTAGCATTATGTTGGCCACCCTCCAGTATTCAGGTACTATAGATGATTTTAACGACAGGTCCGAGCATATAAAATATCAGAGTATGGCAAACCAACAGAGTTGTTTTGGCACACTTTGATATTTTATGTGCTCGATGTTTTGTCAGGTTATATTTTGCCTGTTACATCAGAGTTTGATTTTCAATTTTTTTGGAGCAATATTCTCCTGTCTGTTGTTCCCCTTATGTGTCAGTGACAGACCCCTGAAGAAGGCTTTATGCCGAAACATGGCCTGTGTAGGGTCAAAATTGTTCACACGTTTGGCAGGTCAAGACTGTACTTGCATTTGGTATATTATTGGAGAATAAAGAGCATCTGGTACAATGACCAGGTAAGCTGGAGTCAAAGACAAAGGATCTGAAACTGGGCTGGGTTTTTATACCAGCACAATTTCCATCCAAGAGCTATCTCCTCCTACCATTGCAATCACAGACAGAAGACACAACCCCTTGTTCCAGAAGCAGTATGAGTATTCTAAAGTAAAAAAGTATTCTCTGGTAGAGCCACTAGAGGTCTCTATGAATCCTTGATAGCAGAAGGTGGACTCTAGTACTTGAAAGCTAATGCCTCAATACACTGATTAGTTTATAGGTTGCCACCAGACTGTCATTTTTGTTACTCCAGACTAATATGGCTACCGCTCTACAGGGAAATAAAATTGTCTATATTTACTGAACCTGCTGCATCGTTGAGCGCATTCATCTACCCTCATTATCTATAACCTGTCCATGCCCATCACAGTTTGGGGCCTAGCACAACAATGTGAAATTCTCTTTTAAGGATTCCAGGCACCCAATGCTATTGCTGGTGAGCGGCAGGTCAAGGGTCTGTCAGGCACGACATCAGAGACTGATCTGATATAGTAGATTGTAAATGGAGAGCAAGCACTTGAGCCAGGTTCAGCTGATAAATAATAGTTTTCAGCATTTTATCTATGTGGGATAGTTCCACCCCTACTTCTGTCTTATGTTGTTCACCCCCTCTAACTACTGTAGTGCTTCTTCATTTTGAGGAATCATTTTTCTGTCCTCTACTTAGCTACACTCATACCTGGATTCCTCTTGGACTTTTATTGGGTCAACCCTAAATACTCTCAGTTCCTGTGAATCTTTCATGTCCATTGCCAGTGAACATGGCTGTTCACTGGATCATTCCAAAACTCCTTTTTTGGGTCCATAATTTCTTCTTAGGTGAAAAAATTTGCACGTGTAACTTAACAAACAAGGTCAGTTATGCATGTACATAGGAACATAAGGATACCCATATTGGGATCAGACAAATGGTTCATCTAGCCCAGTATCCAGTTTCCAACAGTACCCAAGCCAAGTCACAAGTACCTGGCAGAAACCCAAATAGTGACAACATTCCATGCTACCAATCCCAGGGCAAGCAGTGGCTTCCCCATGTCTGTCTCAATAGCAAACTATGGACTTTTCCTCCAGGAACTTGACCACATCTTTTTTAAACCCAGACACACTAACTGCTGTTATTACATCCTCCGGCAAAGAGTTCCACAGCTTAACTATTCGTTGAGTGTAAAAATATTTCCTTCTTTTTATTTTAAAAGTATTTCCATGTAACTTCCTTGAGTGTTCCCTAGTCTTTGTACTGTTGGAACAAGTAAAAAATTGATTCACTTCTACTTGTTCTATACCACTCAGGATTTTGTAGACCTAAATCATATCTCCCCTCATCCATCCCTTGTCCAAGCTGAAGAGACCTAACCTCTTCTGCCTTTCCTCATATGAGAGGAGTTCCATCCCCTTTATCATTTTGGTCGCTCTTCTTTGAACCTTTTCTAATTCCTGTATATATTTTTTGATATACGGCGACAAGAACTGAATGCTCAAGGTGAGGTCGCACCATGGATTGATACAGAGGCATTATAGTATTTTCCGTCTCATTCACTATCCCCTTCCTAATAATTCATAGCATCCTGTTTGCTTTTTTGGCTGCCGCCACACATTGAGCAAAAGATTTCAGCATATTATCTACAACGACACCTGGATCTTTTTCTTGGTTTCTGACCCCCAAGGTGGACCCCAAGCATCAGGTAACTATGTTTCTGACTATTCTTCCCAATGTGCATCACTTTGCATTTGTTTACATTGGCCTTAATCAATTATTGGTTATAATTGGTGTTAATTGGTGCAAATTGCCATTAATTAGCAGTTATGTGCATTACTGCCCTTTGCCAGTGTTCTATAAGCTGTATGCACAAATTCCAGGGTGTACAACTGCAAGGAGGCATGGAACTGGAAGGGGCGTGGGCAGGTTGGGGGTGTGTCAGGCAGTTACATGCATGAGTTATAGAATACTAGTGTTTACACGCCTAACTGCCGACAGGCACAAGCATTTATGCCAGCCATTGAGCTAGAATAAGGGCTCAAGTCTAAAGTTAGGTGTGTAGATTCTGACTTAGGCAGTTGCGTGCACAACTGCCATCATAGAATTTGCGGTTAGCACACATCATCTCGGCACCTAACTTTAGGCAATCTATAGAGAATTACCAACTCAGCAGCTTCTGGGGGGACAAGAAAGAGCAGCAGCAATAAAAGCAAAACCATAGATCCTGACAGCCAGACAATTCAAAGAACATCAGTACATACTGTTACCTGCAGGGAGGATGGATCATTTTCATATAACCCATTTACTTGGGTCAATGTATTTTATAAATTGACCTCGTGAGCTATGTACATACAAAATAAAATTTAGGGCCCAATATTCAAAGGGATTTAACCCAACAGAAGAGCCAGGTCAAACCTCATTGAGCTGGCTGGCCGCCAGTAGCATACCAAGGGCGGGGCAGTGGAGGCGGTCTGCCCAAGGTACAGGCAGCAAGGGAGTACACAGAGATGGCAGGTGGCTGTCAGCTCTGCTGGTCCCCTGCCCCCTCTAACGTTACTTCCTGTTCTAGGGCAGGGGACCGGCAGAGCCGACAGCTGCGCTCCTGCTCTGTGCACCTCCTTGCTGGGAGGAAAGGTCAGGTTATGTGCTTCGGGGGTGTGGTATACCTTAGGGGCTGAAACTCTGGGTGAGGGTGCAATGGTGACCCATGGTGACCCAGCCCAGGTGGCAAAAAAGCTAGGAATGCCACTGCTGGCCGCTAATATTCAGTGGCACTGAATATTGGCTCTTACCGTGATTGCAAAACAAAAAGGCCAATATCGGTCGGTGTCCAGTTAATTTCCAGGTGACCACACATACCCAAGCATTCAATGCTGGAAGTCAGATATGACCCAGCATTGAATATCCAAGCTCAGCCTGCAGCAGTAAGTACTGATTGTTATTGTTGTTGTTATATTGTTACTGTTGAAAAGTGTGTTTAATGTTATCTATGCATTTTTACAGGATTTTTCTGGGCTGGATGATCTTGGAATAATCATGGTTGTTGAGATAACTATGAAAATCTCCGGGGGTCCTAGATTACATATGAAAAATGTGGGAGATGTTTTGAAAAGGAGCACTGAATACAACATCCATGACAAGATTCAGAATCTATTGGCCTTTAGGTATAGACATAAGAGGATAAATCTATAACTGGTTGTCTAACATAGTAACATAGTAGATGACAGCAGAAAAAGACCTGCATGGTCCATCCAGTCTGCCCAAGACAAACTCATATGTGTATACCTTACCTTGAATTTGTACCTGTCCTTTTCAGGGCACAGACCGTATAAGTCTGCCCAGCAGTATTTCCCGCCTCCCAACCACCAGTCCCGCCTCCCATCACCGGCTCTGGTACAGACCGTATAAGTCTGCCCTCCCCTATCCTAGCCTCCCAACCACCAACCCCTCTTCCCCCCACCTGCTCCGCCACCCAATTTCAGCTATGCTTCTGAGGATCCATTCCTTCTGCACAGGATTCCTTTATGCATATCCCACGCATGTTTGAACTCCGTTACCGTTTTCATCTCAACCACCTCCCGCGGGAGGGCATTCCAAGCGTCCACCACCCTCTCCGTGAAAAAATACTTCCTGACATCTTTCCTGAGTCTGCCCCCCTTCAATCTCATTTCATGTCCTCTCGTTCTACCGCCTTCCCATCTCTGGAAAAGATTCATTTGCGGATTAATACCTTTCAAATATTTGAACGTCTGTATCATATCACCCCTGTTCCTCCTTTCCTCCAGGGTATACATGTTCAGGTCAGCAAGTCTCTCTTCATACGTCTTGGAACGCAAATCCCATACCATCCTCGTAGCTTTTCTTTGCACCGCTTCCATTTTTTTAACATCCTTCGCAAGATACGGCCTCCAAAACTGAACACAATACTCCAGGTGGGGCCTCACCAACGTCTTATACAGGGGCATTAAAACCTCCTTTCTTCTGCTGGTCACTCCTCTCTCTATACAGCCTAGCAACCTTCTAGCTACGGCCACCGCCTTGTCGCACTGTTTCGTCGCCTTCAGGTCCTCAGATACTATCACCCCAAGATCCCTCTCCCCATCCGTGCCTATCAGACTCTCCCCGCCTAACACATACGTCTCCCTTGGATTTCTACTCCCTAAGTGGATCACTTTGCATTTCTTCGCATTGAATTTTAATTGCCAAACGTTAGACCATTCTTCTAGCTTCTTCAGATCTTTTTTCATGCTTTCCACTCCCTCCGGGGTGTCCACTCTGTTGCAAATCTTGGTGTCATCTGCAAAAAGGCAAACTTTACCTTGTAACCCTTCGGCAATGTCACTCACAAATATATTGAACAGAATCGGCCCCAGCACCAATCCCTGAGGCACTCCACTACTCACCTTTCCCTCCTCCGAGCGAACTCCATTCACCACCACCCTCTGGCGTCTGCCCATCAACCAGTTCCTAATCCAGTTTACCACTTCGGGTCCTATCTTCAACCCGTCTAGTTTATTTAAGAGCCTCCTGTGGGGAACCGTGTCAAAAGCCTTGCTGAAATCTAAGTAGATTACGTCCATAGCACGTCCTTGATTTAATTCTCCTGTCACCCAGTCAAAGAATTCAATGAGATTCGTTTGGCACGATTTCCCTTTGGTGAAACCATGTTGTCTCGGATCTTGCAACTCATTGGCTTCCAGGAAATTCACTATCCTTTCCTTCAGCATGGCTTCCATTACTTTTCCAATAACCGAAGTGCATGCTAACACTAATTCTATAACAGGATCTGGGCACGTAGAATGCTAGCATAAATTGGCATCTGCTTGCCAACAATTAGGCATGCCCGCGTATGCATAGCAGCAGTAAATGCATGCACCAATGCCCCTCCCATGCTCCACTCACATGTATATGCCTTGAATTTACATGCTAAGTGAATTGTGCGTCTAAATTATGCATAACACAACGCTTCCATTGTACGATTCCCTAATGTGGCTATGCCACACGAACTTTATCTTACCACAATATCACTGTATTTGTTTACACCGGAGTCTGCAAACGCCTCTCTGGTACTATGTAAGCTACACTGAGCCTACAAATAGATGGGAAAATGTAGGATACAAATGTAACAAATAAATAAAATAAATAAATTATGGCATAGTGCTGAGCACTCAGCTAACACTCGTGGTAATGTACATTCACCCATGTATGTGCTTGTATTGTATAATTTTAGCATGCAAATAATGCTTATAGTTAGACCCTAGGGGCCAGATTCTATATATGGCACCTAAAAAATCCACGTGGAACTCAGTGTCACCTTACACACAGTATAGCGTAATCATCACACCTAAATTGCACGCGCCCATTTACACCAACAAAAACCTGGCATAAATCCCAGAATGTAGATTTCGGCAGACTGGGCCATATTCTATAACTACACACGTAAATTTTAGAACGCCCACAAAATGCCCATAAACAAGCCCCTTTTGAACTGTACGCATTTATTTTGAACTGCCCACTTCACCATGTAGGCACAGTTCATTATAGAATGTGCTTACCGAGTTGTGCGTGTAACTTGCATTTATTGTCAATTAGTGCTCATTATTGCTTGTTAAGTGCTGTTAAAAGCGCTGATTGGCTTGTTGAGCCAATTAAGTTACGCACGTAATTTTAGAATGCATCTGAATTTTGGCATGCAAATTTAGCTGCCATTTATAGAAACGCCTCTAAAGGGGGATAAGGTCTGTGACACAGTTATAAAGGACATGCACTTAAAAGAGTCCTTCCAGTGATAAAAATGGAATGGAAAGAGATGACATCACCAACAAAACTGTGTTTGCATGATGATGTAATTTCCCAAAAGAGCCATCATGAGCCCTGTGCAATCCATGCATGCTGTGCTTTCAATAATTGTTTATATTACAAGTCATTTTCAGCTGGGATAGCAGGTCGGTGTAAATTAAAAGTCCCTCAAAAATCTTACCTCAAAGTCTCATTATTGAAAGGGATTTTATTATTATTAGTAGTAGTAGTAGTAGTAGTAGTAGTATCGATAGAGTCCCAATTCAAAGAAAGTTTGGAGAAAAGATGCAACATCATGTGTTGCTAGCTCTTGTGCAATATTGTATAACCAACGGTCACATTTAAACTTGACCATTGCCTCAATCAAGCTGAAATATGTTCAGAATGTATCTTGTCTACCTTTCCAAGACTTGCTGTACGAACTTTAGATTTCTGAGCGTTTCTCTCCACATCAGTCCCTTAGACATGCTTGCCACCTGGTGGATGATATAGAAAAACAACATAGCATTGAGTAATAGGAACAAATTTTCAACACAAACATAATAAGCAAGCATTATGCAAACGTTGAACATGAATGCTTTCTGTTGATTGCATGATGCTACTCTTGGGAGGTAAACATGGCATTTAATAAATATGATGTTTCCTGTGAACTCTTTGAATTGAATTCCTGTTCTGGCATGCCTCCTTGAACTTTGACTCCCTCTGGTTCTAATCAAAGAACATCATGCAGAGCTCAAGCAATTAATACAATATAAGTAATTACAATACACTTATACACAGTATCATAGCATCATTCACACTGATGTATTATAGATATAGATATACTACTACTACTACTACTACTATCATTTCTATAGCACTATTAGACGTATGCAGCGCTGTACACGAACATGAAGAGACAGTCCCTGCTCGACAGAGCTTACAATCTAATTAGGACAGACAAACAGTACAAATAAGAGATAAGGGAATTACTAAGGTGGGGATGAAAAAATAAGGGTACTGAACAAGCAAGTAAGGGTTAAGAGTTAAAAGCAGCATCAAAAAGGTGGGCTTTTAGCCTAGATTTGAAGACAGCCAGAGATAGAGCTTGACGTACCGACTCAGGAAGTCTATTCCAGGTGCATATGGTGCAGCAAGATAAAAGGAACGGAGTCTGGAGTTAGCGGTGGAGGAGAAGGGTGCAGATAAGAGAGATTTACCCAGTGAATGGAGTTCCCGAGGAGGAGTGTAGGGAGAGATGAGAGTGGGAAGGTACTGAGGAGCTGCAGAGTGAATGCAATAAGAAGAGTTTGAACTGTATGTGTAAATGGATAGGGAGCCAGTGAAGTGACTTGAGGAGAGGGCTAATATGAGCATAGCGACACTGGTGGAATATATGTCGTGCAGCAGAATTTTGAACAGATTGAAGAGGAGAGAGATGGCTAAGTGGGAGACCTGTGAGAAGCAAGTTGCAATAGTCTAAGCAAGAGGTGATATGAGTGTGGATAAGGGTTCTGGTAGTGCCCCACCGCCACCCCCCCCCCCAAGGCCGCCGCTGCCCTCCCCCATCGCTACTCAGGCCGCCAGCGCCAAAGTCCCCAGTCTCCACCCGCCCAGCCCCGTCGACAGCCCCCCTCCGTCCGCCACCGGGCCCCCTGCATTCAAATCGGTAGCACTCACCTCCGTGTGAAAGCGCAGTAGCAGATCGCCTCCCTTTGGGCCTTCCTTCCCTGTGTCCCGCCCTCGCGGAAACAGGAAGTTACATCAGATGAGGGCGGGACACAGGGAGGGAAGGTCCGAAGGGAGGCAATCTGCCGCTGCACTTTCACACGGAGGTGAGTGCTGCCGATTTGAATGCAGGGGGCCCAGTGGCGGACGGAGAGGGGCTGTCAACGGAGCCGAGGGCGGGCAGGTGAGACCGGGGACTGCGGCGCTGGGGAATTTTGTCCCCCCTGCCCCCCCCCCTCTCAGCAGCCCTGGTCTGACCAAGTATGGCTATTATTATATTCTTATATAAGCACTAGGACCAGAATGAGCCCACTAGAATGCCCCCTAGTGGTGACATAGGATAGTTAAATCTAATGTTAGCACCAGGATGCCCTGGACCTATTGGCCTCAGGAAGGGGGGAGTATATACAGAACAAGAATTGGCTCAGGCACTGAAAAGGAAGGAGGAAAAAAGTTCTGTGTGATGCAAAAAACAGTGGTGTTACCCCCAAATCGGTGAGTGCTGTTTTTGATGTCAGCACACATTTTTATAATACTGTGATAATGTCCATGCAATTAGTTTATTGCATTACAAGAAACAGCATTTTACAGCACATGTATCAGAGGAACCCTGACTGCTGAAGCTCAGTGCATAACTGTAAAACTCGACCTGTTACCTCAGCCCCTGAGTTAGTTTAAGCAAATCCTGTTGTCCTTAATACAATGCAGAAATGTCAAGCTTTATTTACACTCTTCCTGTCTCACAGCTGCCAAAAATAATTTGGACCTATAAAATAACCAGTTTCTAGTCTCTCTTTTCATGTGGTATGGAACAGTATTTATTGTGTAGTAACTGTACTTGCACTGCAGTAAAACACACATTGAGGCTGGTGTAATAAAGTTCGGGAGGCTTCGAGCACAGCCTAGTCTCGCTGCTGCTCAGATGTTTTGAACTACCATAGGAACCCTACATTCAAACAAGTTTTGCACATGAGCTAACTGTGCTCAAATACTCACCTTGACATCATGTAAATCCCATAGTAATGAAAGTATTCACTATTAAATCCTGATGTACAGAAGTGAACAGAAGACCTACAGAATGAACACATGGTTTAATGCCAAGTCTGATGAGAAGTAAAATGTTAATTCATTCTTCTGCAGTGCTTGTTCCTCATGCCTGAAGTAAAGGGAGAAAACAGGCAGTGGCATAACTAGCTTGGTTGTCACCCGGGGCAGAACACCCTCCTCCACGAGGTGTGTCACCCCGCCCTCTCTCCTCCAAGCAAGGGGGTGCACTGAGCAGTCACGCAGCTGCTCTGCTGGTCCCTTGCCCTGGGACAGGAAGTTGACAGAGGCAGGGGACCGGCAGAACCGACAGCCATGCGACTGCTCAGTGTACCCCATTACTGCCTGCACCCAAGGCGGATCGCACCCACCACCCTGCCCTTAGTAAGCCACTGGAAACAGGCATAAAATCCTCACTAATATATTTATTTATTTGGATTTAGCTCACACCTTTTTAGTAGCAGCTCAAGGTGAATTATATTCAGGAACACCAGTTATTTCCCTGTGCCTGGAAAGCTTCGGGGCCTTTCTACTAAAGGATGTTGAAATCTGGGCTTAACTCGTGCTAATGCAGCACTTTTTAGGGCATTATCTATTTTTAAATTTTCAGGTCACACACTAATTCGACTATTATCATGCAATGCCTGGGAGGTACTAAGTACTCCTGTGTTAATTTGGTATTAGCCAATTTACTGTGCAGTAATCTGAACGTGCTAGCTGGTTAACGTTTGTTCCCCCCCTCCCGACACACCTCCTCCCAAAAATATATTTTTTTAAATAGTTAATGCTCAGTTAGTGCATGGGAAAAGGGAAAGTGCTTTAATGTGTTTTGCCATAGCCTGTTTTCCTGTGCTAAGCACATGTTAAGGACTAATAAATAAATAAATAATGTGGTTTAAAGGAAAGGCTTCTAGGTTTGTACCTGAAGCAATAGTGGGTTGAGTGACTTGCCCAAGATCACAAGGAGCAGCTGTGAGATTTGAACTGCGC
Source organism: Microcaecilia unicolor (assembly GCF_901765095.1). Classification (NCBI taxonomy): domain Eukaryota; kingdom Metazoa; phylum Chordata; class Amphibia; order Gymnophiona; family Siphonopidae; genus Microcaecilia; species Microcaecilia unicolor. Next base: position 64,882,783 of record NC_044033.1, on the reverse strand, counting down.
TATCCTGGTTGTCAGTCTGGTCCCCTAACTATGAGGCTACTCTTCCACTTGCAGGGTTGGTTTGGGGTGTGGTGGGGTAGATTTTGGAGGGTACTTTTGGAATGGGGACAAATTGGGGGGGTGATGGGATAGTTCTGAGGAGTGGGGCAGTTGGAGGGTAGAATAGCTACAGGGGGTAGTTTGGGGATAATGAGGACAGCTGTGAAGGTTGTTTTGAGAGTGGGGCAGTTACGAGGAGTATAATTTTGGGGTGGGGTGAGGTGGGAGAGAGTAAAGAATGAGAGGCAGTGTGAAAGAAGCAATTTCCTCTCTGTTGTGTTTCACTTTAACTTGGTTCCTATGCTGCAGAAGTTGGAACTGACTCTTCTATAGAAATGTATTGGGCCATTTTAAGGAGGTTTGGTTTAGTGCAAAATTATTTTGAAGCTGCACATTTTGCTTTTTGACCAATGAAATTATTAGTATTTAGTTCAATATTAATATTTTATAGGCAGCAGTAGGGGCATGTTCCTGTCTGTCATTAATGCATTCTTTTCTGTTAGTTAGAGGAGTGTGGTAGCCGTGTTAGTCCACTCTTAAGGTTTTCAATAGAAATCAAACAAAATAAAACATGGAAAAGAAAATAAGATGATACCTTTTTTATTGGACATAACAATACATTTCTTGATTAGCTTTCGAAGGTTGCCCTTCTTCCTCAGATCGGAAATAAGCAAATGTGCTAGCTGACAGTGTATATAAGTGAAAACATTCAAGCATTACTATGACAGTCTGACAGGGTGGGAGGAGGGGGGTGGGTAGGAAGTATGCATGGGGACATCAAAGCATATCATTGATATTTGATGTCCCCATGCATACTTCCTACCCACCCCCCTCCTCCCACCCTGTCAGACTGTCATAGTAATGCTTGAATGTTTTCACTTATATACACTGTCAGCTAGCACATTTGCTTATTTCCGATCTGAGGAAGAAGGGCAACCTTCAAAAGCTAATCAAGAAATGTATTAAGTTATGTCCAATAAAAAAGGTATCATCTGATTTTCTGTTAGTTGAAAGATCCTGAAGCTGAGACCAAGCAGTGGTGCTTTAGGTAATTAAATGCTGCCATCTGCTGGTAATATATGGTACTGTAGGTTTACAGTATATGGACTAGATTCAGTAAATCGCACAGAAAAAATTATGCGCCAAGCGGTATTCTATAAAGGGCATACATACTGTATAGAATAGTGCCTAAGTACTTAATCTATGCCTGCATTTACACCTCCTGAAAACATGCAAATGCCAGCACCAAAACTAGGAGCGGATCAGGCACCTTCTATAAGAATGCGCGTAATTCATAAGAACACCCCCTAGACACGCCAAAAAGAAAATACACATCCTAGGATTTATATGCGAAGATCTGCATGAAAATCCCAATTAAGGTCAATTAGTGCCAATAATTGGTTGTTAGCTGCCAATTATTGGTGGTGATTAGCTCATTAATTAAAATGCTTGTGCAAATCTGCAACATATGCTAATTTGCATGTGCAACTTTAGTCACCATATATAGAATTCCCCCTTATATGCATTAGTCTTCAGATAAACTAAGCGTGCTTCATTTTACAATAATCAGCCCAGTATTCAAAGCTCTTATCCAGACAGTGGAAGCCGCTATCCAGATCAGTGCCCTATTTGGGCCTAATCTGTGAATCTTCAACAGCACTATATAGATATTGACACTGAAAATTCTTACAGCTCACCACACATTATTTGGATAGTGTCAGGCAGAGTAAAGACGGAGCGTGGGCATTCCACCTAACTCTACAGATAGACAGCAATATTAATTCATTATTCAAATAGCTATGTGGATAAAGTTAAGACTGGGGAAAGGCTGTTCTAACTTAAACTGCATAGCTGTCCAGATAGCAATTTAATATTGCCACTATCCCCCAGATTCTATAAAGGTCACCAAAAATTGTGTGTGCAAATTTAGGTGCATTCCCAATTTGCGGGTGCAATTTAATAGAATAATGAGCCAATAAGTGCTAATAATTGGCTTTTTAACAAGCAATTATTGGCACTAATTAGATTTAATTGGGACTACTGCACATTAATTGATTTGCACTTAAAATTTACATGAGTCCAAAAAAGGGGTAAGGAAATGGGCGGGTCATGAAATGGGTCAGATTGGGGGCGTGGTTTTGAGTTACGTACGTGTCATTTACTATGTTACTATCAGGCTCATTTTCAAAAGAGAAAAACGTCCAAAAAGTGACATAAGTCTGCATTTGGATGTTTATCTCACAAAAACGTCCAAATCAGTATTTTCAAAACCTCGTTTTAGACGTTTTTCTCTGAAGTCCATCTAAATCTCAAGGGGGTGTGCCAGGGCCGTTTTGAAGGCAGGACTTGGGTGTTCCTAAGAGTTTGATGTCTTTCAGCAATAATGGAACAAAACAAAGACATCCAAGACTAAACCCACTTCCCCAGGATCAAAGTCTGCTGCACTAACCACTAGGTTACTCCTCTACTCCACACAAGAGGTGCCCCAAATGTCCAGATGACTACTGGAGGGAATCGGGGATCACCTCCCCTTTACTCCCCAGTGGTCACTATCCCCCTCCCACCCCAAAAAATGTGATTAAAAATATTACTTGCCAGCCTCTATGCCAGCCTCAGATCTTATACTCAGGTCAATTAGAATAGCATGCAGGTCCCTGGAGTAGTCTAGTAGTGGTGCAGTGCACTGCAGACAGGTAGACCCACGCTTCTACCTCCCCCTACTTGTTACACTTATGAAGGAAACTGTGAGCCCTCCAAAACCCACCAGAAACCCACTGTACCCACATATTGGTGCTCCCTTCACCTGTAAGGGATATGGTAGTGGTGTAGAGTTGGGGATGGTGGGTTTTGGGGAGCTCAGCAGACAAGGTAAGGGAACAACGGTGGGATGTGTACCTGGAAGCATTTTATAAAGTCCACTGCCGTGCCCCCAAGGATGCCCTATTGCTTCCCTGGGATGTCACTTTTCCACTATTCTACCTGATGCCAAGCTTTCTATTTTTTTTTATTACATCTGAGCCTTGTGTCTGTTGCTTATCATTAGATCTGGACTTTGAATTCAGATCTATAGATGAAAAGGAGGTCTCATTACATATATCTAAATACCAGCGTGCTATTTTTCCATACTTCATAGCAAGAGTGTACATTCCCTAATTACCTATTCCAATGCAACTGAAGCTTTTACCTCCTCAGTGCATGTAAATGGTTTCATCCCTGTGTGAATTCTCTGATGCCATGTGAGGCTTTCTTTCAACCAATGCTTTTACCACACTCAGGACATGCAAATGGTTTCTCTCCTGTGTGGACTTTCTGATGCACTTTGAGATTTACATTACAACCAAAGCTTTTACCACACTTAGAACATGTGAATGGTTTCACTTTATTGTGGATTTTCTTGTGTATTTTGTACATTTTGCATTTGGATGTATTTGTTTGAAAATGGATCAAAAAATAAAACATCCAAATCACAAAACATTTTTCCAGACAGCATTTTCAAAATGAAAAGAGAAACCTTTTTTGTAGAAAATGACCTTTACTGTTCTGATTTTGGACGTTTTACAAAAAACGTCCAAATTCAGACTTAGATGTCATATCCAAAAATGCCCCTTGTACATTTGACTACACACAGACTAACTAGAATCAGACAAGGAACTATACAAAAACCAGACTAGGCAGAAGTGCAATAAAGCACCACCAAACCAGGGACCTTAGATGATGCAAAGGCAAACTCAGAAGGTTTCCAGGTGGTAATAAACCCATCAGCAGCTGAAACTCACTGCAGGAATCATGAGGCAGCTACGGGTGATTAAGGGGATGGAACGCCTCTCATATGAGGAAAGGCTTAAGAGGTCAGGACTTTTCAGCTTGAAAAAAGATAACAGCTAAGAAGAGATGCAATAGAGATCTACAAAATACTGAGTGGTGTAGAACGGGTAAACATAAATCAATTTTTACTTTTTCAAAAAGTACAAAGACTAGGGGACAATCAAGGAAGTTACATGGTACTACTTTTAAGACGAATAGGAGGAAATATTTTTTTCACTCAGTGAATAGTTAAACTCTGGAACTTGATGCCAGAGGACGTGGTATAAGTGGTTAATGTATCTGGGTTTAAAAAATATTTGGACAAGTTCCTGGAGGAAAGGTTCATAGTCTGAATTGAGATAAACATGGGGAATGCCGCTGCTTGTCCCTGGGATCAGTACTTTTCTATTCTGTTAGGGTTTTGTATACTGCCAACTCTCCCAAAGGATTCAAAGCGGTTAACAAAGAAAGATGATCTACTCAATTGAGGGAAATAAACATTAAAGAATATACCTTTCAACATAAATGACCTATTTCCAATGTGTTTCAACTTATCTCCTATGAATTATTGTTACATCTTCAAAGCTTTCCTAAAGGAAACATTTAATTTCCCAAGGAAGCTTATTGCAAATTTTTGCACCGTGGAATGAAAATGAATTTGCATAGATAGACCTTAAACATATATTTTTAGAAATAGGGTAGCCTATTTGTAGAGTATGAGAAAACAGGTTCTACACCCAGAGGAGGGAAGTATGAGTTGTCAACCAAATCCTTGAAGTTCAGGCCATGAAGGTGATTTAAAAACAACACAAGCTATTTTAACGCTCTGTCAAATGGGAAGCCAATGAAGATCAATCATTAAAGAAGTTATAGAATCAAAATGTCTTCTACTGAATATTAACCTAACAGCTGTATTTTGTAGTAGCTGCAACCGTTTTTTAGTTTAGCTGAAATGATATAATGTAAAGCGTTGCAGTAATCCAACTGCAGAAATAAAATTACTTGCACTAAGATCCTAAAGTTTCATAAATACAATGAGGATCTGATTGCTCGGAGTTGCCTAAGCTTAAAAAAATATTCTTGCTGAGTGCATTAATTTTCTTTTCAAAGGTCATATTTGAATCTAAAATAATCCCTAAAACTTTAGAATGATCATCTATTATTAACTTTTCTCCTGTAGTTAATGCGTCCTCTCTACATAAGATTTTGTCAACATCTCCAAACCATAGAATTTTTGTCTTTTGCTTATTTAATTTAAAAAAAAACTGATCAGATGTCCATTCATGTACACATGAACCCTCGATATTCAAAAGTATTTAACCAGCCAGGACTGGCATCTGGCCGGTTAAATGCCCCATAACTGGCTGTCGATTTTCAGTCCCACTTTAATGGCTATATTTAGTCGTGTGAATATGTGGTCTTTGGCCAGTTAAAAGATAACCATCTCAATCTGAATATCAACATTGCCAGTTATCTTCTAACCGCCCAAAAATAAACCGGATATTCAATGCCAGTCATCAGAAATGGCCTGGCATTGAATATCCGGTTTTAGCGGTGACTGCGGGAGTTAGCTGGGCAGAATATCGGCCCCAAATTGTAGAATTTAAAAAAAAGTCAAAGTGTGTTCAAATGTCTCCAGTACTGGACACAGTAGCATGAATCTATCAAGTATTTGGGATTCTGTGAGGTACTTGTGACCTGAATTGGTCACTGTTGGAAGCAGGATACTGGGCTAGATGGACCATTGATCTGCCCCAGTATGGCTATTCTTATGTTGTTGATAAAGGACTTATAGAGATGTGCTCCTCTGGAGCACGGATCTAGAAAGCTTACAGCTGTAAAAGACATTGACCAGAAACCTCTACCAGGGCAGAATGTTCATAACAAACCCTTTTAAACACTGTTATTAAAACTACTTTATTCTACTACTGCTTGTAAATAGTTGGTACTAAGTTTTGTTCCATGCTTTTGCCTACATCATCCAATTTTAAGTAAACCCTTTGATTTAGAACTACACTTTCTTGTCTAGACTGACTTATTGAATGAAAGGAGAGTGCTGAGTAAGAGGACGGTTGTGCCTTTGGCCTCCTAGCTCCCACTGGTCCCAGCCCTGACCCCACAATCAAACTTTAAAAATACTAAATGTAATCCCACCCTGATTCTCACTGAGCATGCAAGGTTACACCCACATATTCAGTGCCAGTGTAAAATAATAGTTACTGCCACCACTGAATATCGACCCCATTAGCCCAGCCATTTTGAATAAAAAGAATCATCAGGGTTCTCCCTCCTGTATGAGAAATAGATGTAATGGCAGGATTGGGGGCTACAATTAACATTATGAAACAGGATCTAGAATATGATTCTATGTATTTACCTAGAAAATGGTCTAGAAAGTTCTAAGAACATAGTCTAGAACTCTATAAAGTACATAGAATATAGCTTTTACAAAGGTTTTGAATGAAATGTATGCTGTGCTTTATCAGAGGTCATGTTAACAAACTCAGCCTCCTTACCAAGAGTAGTTTCTTTCTTGCTGAAGAGAATGTCTCAATCACATAGCCAACCTGGGTCATCCCACGATCGGTGTGGTACAGCAAGATAAGTTGCGTTAGAGCCCTTTAAGTTGTGTTAAGGGGAAAATAACACTACTTAAGGACCTAATGCAGCTTGATAACTTCTTCTCTCATGAGGGATGTTATCAACATGGACTCCTGTTAAGATGGACTATTTTACCACAGCTCATGCTTTTTTAGTACAACTCTCGTTTTATTCAATGAGACCTAATTACTAATAACCCAGGTTAACAGTAAAAACAAAAAAAAAATTCTTAACAGTAACCCATGTTGATAACTTCCCCCTTCATACCTTTAACATGGAGAACGCCATTCCCAAGCAGACCACTATAATAAATAACTGTGAAGTAATATTTGAAATTGAGCTTGTATAGATAGGCTCTCCTTTAAAAAGAGGGGTCACATTTTGAATATTCAGACCCATGACCCATCTGAACTTTCCTCTTTTCCCCATCCATTCACCCCACTGATCCATGACCCATTGACCCATTGCTTGTCTATCTCCCTCTTTATTAGCATAAATGTTGCTTTTAATAGCATTCCCATGTTGGAATACCCAATAACTGCTTGTACTTTGTGCCAACCTGGTCTTGACAAATAAATGAGAGGGATTATAAATTCCTTCTAAAGATATCAAAGGTCTGACTATATTAAGCATTTTAGCACTTACTTAACAGATTGATAATCACCAAATTACTTCAACATTTCCTATGGATCGACTCAGTCAACCAACCATGGTAGTTCACTGTCATTGTGCAATGTTTGTGTCAGAGATTAAAGTCTCACACCACCTTCCATTGCATTACTTTGCCACGGCTGGAGAAAACCCAGCTAAAATGTCAAGATTACATTTATGTTTTATTACTTCCTTTGCAATTAATACAGGACAAAAGAGTGAGTAGGGAACTATTGTTGGCAAAAAAAAAAGAAAAACATATGAAAATATGTATTGCACTAGGGCTGGCAGTTCACATAATGAAATCTAAGAATGCAAGGTGCAGAGCTCTGCAAGTGCTAAGGCAGGCCCAGCTCTGCCCTTTAAAAAAAAAAAAAAAAAGCTCTTTGCCTTTGGGAAAACTGATTCTAGATAATGTGCTGTGGCAAAAATTTTCAGTGTTATATAAACTTTGATTGCAAACCTGCGTCTTCTGCATGCAATTAAGTGAAATAGTTGATGTGCAAATTGTGAAAGTAGAACCAATTGTGAAAGTAGAACCCAAGTCTTGTACTTGCAAAAAACTGCCCAACTAAATCTGAAACTGGTTAATAAGGTTATGTAGAATTCTTTAAAAGGTTTGTGCAAACAGGCCTTGTGTTACATTCATGTAAAGTCGATATTTTCCTGCCCCTAGTGACTAACCCTGAGGTTTCAAGAAGCATCAATGGGATTTGCACCCTGGGTTCCCTGGTTCTTAGCATAACCAGAATCACCATCACACAAAGCTTTTTGGCCCCTAGGAATCCCAGTTTTAATCTGTGATAAGGTTAATCATCACCCAAAGTTATTGCTGTCACTGATTGTCTATATACTGTAGATATTAGTCAGTTGTCTTCATCGAGATCTTAGTGACCAGGGGAAGACATCAGTAATTAGAAGTCTATATTTGCTAGTCATCTCATAAGAAGTGAGTGAGGATTGAATATGCACCTGGGTGAGCCTCTGTAAATGCAACTGGACATACAGTATATACATTGTACCAAAGATGAGGCATTTTATGACACACTATTTGAACCAATAAGCAAGAGGGATATCATTTCTAGGTCTGATTACAAAAGCCTGAATAGTGGAATAGATTATTTTACATTTCTATTGAAAAGGCCTTTGGGAGGATACTTTTCAGAAGTCATTTAGCCATATAAATATTTATATACCCAAGGAAAACAATGCTTGTATTTTCATAGAGATGTGCCCAGCATGGAGTTAGGCTGGAGAATGAAACAACACATATGGAGTCAATGTTCAGCCAGGGCAGCAAACATTTAAAGTTTAGCACCAGCACATGTACTTAATACATTCAAACACACTATTCATATAAGTAATGTCACTGAATATATGTAAAAACAAATTTCTGGACTGTTCTTTCACAGAAGGTGGTGGAAATGAAAACGCTGAAGGAATTCAAAAATGCCCTTATATGGAAGGCTGATCTCTAGTAGTAGTACCATGAGATGTCAATGAACATCATTTTTCACCTGGAGCCAGACAGGGCAGGAGCGGAAGGGGATCACTACTGCTCCCTCCCACTAGATCTCCACAGATGGTTCCCAGTAAGTCCCAGAGGTTCTTTGGAGGAGGGGAGTCAGGGTGGGTAGGAGGAGCATTGTGGGAGTTCCTGAGTGACAGAGATCAGATTGAGGGATTTCCTGGGTTCGGGGATTGGATGGAGGGGTTCCTGAGTTGGAAGGATCAGATCAGAGGGGTTGCTGAGTGCATGGGGGGATCCTGAATGGGGGGGCACAGGATGTAAGAGGACCTATGATGAAGGATCAGAACTAGGTGGTTGGGGAACCATAGTGGCAGATCAGGGAGGTCAGGAGTGGGGGTGGGGGTGGGTCAGAGTGCCAACTCAGCAGCCACGACCCTGAAGTTATGTAGTTGCTGGATGATATTCAGTGTCACCACCAACAAGCTTGTCAAACTTATCAAGCTACTATTGTATATGGGAAAAGACCTCAGTGGCTCTCATGGTTCCAAATAAGGAGCACATGGAAGAACCTCACAGTCATACCACCATCATCGGTCAAAAACCCTTAAAATTTGTAACTGTGCAAGTAATGCATATATAAACCTACACCCTTTTACCAATAACACGCAATATAATATCAGTGTGAATATAAATTATCATGTGTTCACTCTTATTATAAATTCACACTTATATTCAAAGCACTTATCTTGTAGAACTGCTTGAATGCTCTAAAGTTCAATGGAGCTGTCTGTTTCACAGACTTCAGCTTCGTCGGGAGCAAAGATGTCAGCTCTTTCTCACTGAACTGAAAAGCGTGTGATTATAATATTTTTCAAATCACTCGCATGAGATCAAACACATCTTTTCAATACGTAAAATGGCGCCCTTGATTGTAGAGACTGTGAGGTTCTTCCATGTGCTCCTTATTTGGAACCATGAGAGCCACTGCGGTCTTTTCCCTAATACAATAGTAGCTTGATAAGTTTGACAAGCTTGTTGATGCCTTAACTGAATTTTGAACAGGATTCCTTTTGGGTTTAGTATTACTACTGTGGTTAGATTCCTGAGTTTCCATCTATTATTGATAGTATTCAGTGTCAGCACCCACATAGCTAAGCTGCCAAAGATAGCACAGCCTTTTGTGTGGTCCCATCTGGCTGCTTAGCTATGTGGGAACCGGCACTGAGTATAACACGTGTTCACATAAGTACCAGCTCCTCCTCAACTCTGCTGTTGACTAGTCCTCCTCTGGTGTTTTAGAATAGGTGGTTAGAGCCAATGTTCAGCAACACTGCCAAGTAACTCCACTGAATATTGGCAGTTGGTTCACTCTGCATCGTTTAACTGGCCAGGATCCTCTCTTCCCCACCTCCTACCTCTCTTTCTTTCTCATCCCAGCTGTTTTCTTACTCTGCTTTGCTGTCTCTGCCTCTTTCTCTTCCCCTTCCTCTCTCACTTTCTCTCTTGTCTCTGTCTTCCCAACATATTACCTCTCACTCTCTCTCCTCAGCTGTCTTCTTAACTCTCCCTCTCTCTCTCCCTTCTCCTCCTCTCTTGCCCTTTCCTGTCATTCTCTGTTCTCTATCCCCCTCTCTTTCTCTCTTCTCTGTATTTCTCTCTCTCCCAAGCTGTTTTCATACTCTTTTGCTCTCCCTTTCTTTCCCTCTTCCCTCTCCCTCTATCTACTGTCTCCTCTCTCTCTCTCTCTCTCTCTCTCTCTCTCCCTCTCCCTCCCCTGCTGTCTCTCCCTCTCTCTGCCTTTTTATCTCTTCCACCTTCCTCTCTTTCTATCTTTTCTCTCTCCCTCCTTCTCTCACTTTCTATCTTTTTCTCCCCAGCTGTTTTCTTACTAATACTTGCTCTCTCTCTTTCCCCGTCTCCTCCTATCCTCTCTGTCCATGTCTACCACTTACTTGATGTACTGTTTCCTGAAACAGCCACAATACCTTCATTTTCTTAAACAAATTTCCTCCACCCAGCAGGTGGCTTTTATAACATGTTCAATCAGTGCCTAAACATGACAAATGTATGGCTGTAATGTGCAATCACTAATGAGCTTATAAGAGTGATAATTTGTTGGCTCTCATTATGTCTTCATTTGCATCTTTGTGCTCATTAGCATGCACTGAAATGTTAGAGTTTACCTTCTGCTTGCTAAATATTAGCAGTTCCGTTAACACATTTTAGGACTTTAGTGAATAGGCAGTATTTATCATGCATGCTAACCAGTTTAGTGCACACAACGTGTGTTAGCAAACTTTAGGGAACCACCCCCAATCCAGTGCTAACCTTCTAGGAAGTTGAGAAGCAATGCTTTTATTACAGCAACTAGCTGAGCACCTGGTGGAGGTTCAAGATAACTTTACAGTCAGAGCAAATGATGCCCCTCCTCTTGTAGAATGATATCTTACAGAAGCAGCGACCACCCTCCTATCTTCTTACTCATGCATTGCCCCTACCTTGACCTTCTTATCCATCTCAATGTGCTTTCAAGCGGATCCTGCTTTGAATCAGTTCAGGATAGACTTGGACATAACTATATGTATGAAGTGCTGTACACTGCAGGAAATTCCAAAACACGCAAAATAAAAGAACCCTGTCATGGGGTTTCAGATGCTGAGGGCGCAGCTCACCAATACTCTCAGCGGGCCCCACTTTTAGAAGCTTTGCTGGAAGCACCGAATATGAGACATCCTTTTGAAAACAAATGCCTGAGATCTCAGAGTTTATATCCAGCAACGCTTCTAATAATAATAACTTATATAGTCATAATTTCACTCTCCTCCAATGAAGTACATTCCATTATTAACAGAGTGCATCTTTTGTTCTTTGACCATGCAGCTAGAATTTCTAGTTCTGCAACTCCAGGTCTTTCCCATATTTGCTTCTGGCTAAGTAATTGTTGTTATACTATTAGTATTCTTGGGGTCGATGTTCAGCCAGTACAGATTAGATTGCAAGCTCTGTCGAGCAGGGACTGTCTCTTATATGTTTAGTGTACAAGCACTGCGTATGTCTAGTACCACTATAGAAATGATTAGTAGTAGTAATAGTCACCAGCTTAAACTAAATACTGGCACCAGGTTTAATTTAATCCATATATTCAGTGTTGCAAGTTCCATTTAATTTAAGTCTGCAGTTTGTTTTTGCTGGAAAACAGGGTGGGGGGTTCGCAGAGTGTGTCCAGTGACTCAGGATATTTTGTTATATGAGGTTGGTTAGAATGTGCTTTATTTCTTTTTGCCTCTTCCTTACTTGTACCGGCTTCCTTTGGGCTTTGCATGGTCTTTGCACGTCTTTGCAAGTACAAGTAATAAAGTATTTTTGCCTATTGATGATAATCCTGTGTCCCTGGTTTCTCTCAAGCCTTCTCCACGTTCCCACTGACGTTTTCTGAATACGCTGGGATTTCCTTCAGTTTTTTTCTTTGTTTCTAGCTTCCTTTGGACCATTTCTTCGATCTGTCTCTACTTGAGGTCTAACTATTCTACTTGTTGTTCTACAATTTTGTTTTCTTATTGTATTCAAAGGTTTGGTGATCATATATGGAACTTCAGCCAGTCTGTTGTTTTGTGCTCAAATTCATCTTGATGTAATATAATATATGCAAATAAAAAAAAAACATTTTGCACGTGCTAAATAGCATAGTATTGACAATAAGCTGGTCTGAAAAAAACGTTAGGTGTATGAGCTGATATTGACATCTAGGCCAGGGGTCCTCAACCCAGACCTCAAGATACACCCAGCCCAGCCAGTGTTCAGGATATCCACAATGAAAATGTACGAGAAAGATTTTGTATAATTGAGGTACTGCATGAAGATTTATCTTATGCATATTCACTGTGGATACCATGAAAACCTGACTGGCTGGGTGTGTCCTGAGGCCTGGGTTCAGAGCACTGATGTAGGCACATGTAATGAACTGAAAGCACTCAGCATAGAGCATTTAATGTCTCAAACCTGTCCTGGGAGATCACTAGCCGGTCAGGTTTTCAGGATATCCCTAATAAATATGCCTGATAGCTTGCAAACCTGTCTTATACATATTCATTAGGAATATCCTGAAATCTTGACTCATTGGTGGTCCTCCAGGACAGGTTTGAGAACCAGTGCATTATACAATGTTCTAGGAACAGTGGCACTGATGATCATTACTGTCTATCAAGGCAAAGATCATTGTGGTGTCAAGCATGACCTTTGAACTGAGAATGGTCCCTTGGCCTTTTGGCTGAGATTGGAAATAGAGAATGACACAAAGACGATGCTTGTCCCCATCCATACCCCATCCCTACAAGCTTTGACCACATCCCCACCCTGTCCCCGCAAACTCAAACTCCACTGCACTAGTTCCATCATTTTTAATAACAATCATTTGTTTTTTGTACAAATGAGATTTTATACTGTTGGGGGGATGAGGTGGGGATAAAGATTGAGTTTGCAGAGACAGGGTGGCGATGGCAATGAGGACAAACTTTGTCCCCATGTCATTGTCCAATTGGAAACTGTTGAATAAAGTAGGAGTAAATACCCTGTCACCCAACCCCTTTGCAGCAAAATGCCAAAGCATGAGGATGCAACCTCCAGCTTAAAACGAAAACAGTTTTCGGTATGTTTCACCCACGGAAAGATCATTGCAGGCATTCAGAATCTTGATTAAGAATAATAGCCTGAGAGATGAGAGCTTTTTTTAAGTTAAAAATTCTTTTTGCTTGCAATTCAGTTACTCGTGCCTATGCCAGCTTCAATTTCAAAATGGCTGCCACTACCGTCAGCAGCAGTCTCACAAGACTGTCGCTGAAGGTCTTGACAGCCATTTTGATGGTGGAGATGGCTGGGTGGGGAGTAGTTTCAGTTTCAGTCAAAAATGCACTGGCATTTTCAGCCAAAACTGAAACATAGCCAAATTGGAATTGTGGGCCTGAAGCCAAAATTCGGTCAGCCTGTAGTCTGAACCCTACAAGGTCAGATGTAAGTGTCCTTGGGAAATTTATCTACTTTCTATTGATAGGATAGATATGCCAGTCTTTCTCCTCCTTGTATGTGAGGGTCTGTGTCCAGCATCCTGAGTATGTGTAGCACATCATCCAGGATGGTGTTGTCTCCTCTCTACTCAAATTTATAACAAATGACAACAGAAAGAACCCAACTAATCCATCCAATCTATTTATGTCCAAATTGCCAAGGATGTATGCCAACTTTCAGCTACAGAACGTGAATACCTATAGGATATTAATCCTTATTGAAGATACTTTTTGTTGTTTTCTCTGCATTTCATCATTCACAGTAGCTGCGTATACAACAGCCCTTATCAGTATTCAGTTCACATCCAGCATGTGTGATCCGGAATGGGTGATAAAGTTTGGCCCTTAGTGTGTGGTCACTAATCAGGGTGTGGTTTAATGAATAAGGTAATAATTTGTGCATGCTAATTTTATATCCATATGCATTTTATTAGGCTCATTAGCATGCACCCAAATGTTAGCAGGCATCTTGTTGCACACATTAAGGCTTTTTATGAACAGAATGTTATCTATTCTGCATGTTAAAGTAGCTTAGTATGCACGCTGATCATACCATTAATGAATTGGCCTCATAGAGTCCAACAAAAACAAAGCAGGAATCCAAATAGAAACCAAAAAAGGGAATTAGTCAAACTTGTTAATATTATGATTTACAATAATTAAAATATTTTAAAACACATGACTTCAAGAAAAGATTGACAACTCAAGGATAATTCCATAAACAAGGCACCTAGGATAAGGTGTTTTTTAAAAAAATGTTAAAGTACATGCATGTACATTAATGTATATTAAAATCATATAAATTTTGATGAGAATTGGGTTGTGCCCTTGAACTACAAATCCCTGCAACCTTGTAGTTCCCTGTAATAGGCCTTTTCAGAGCACATGTCCAGCTCGCTGTGTCTTATGGGACTCTTCCTATTGGCTTGCCTTGTTGTCTGTGCATGCTGGGCTAGTTGCCCCCACCTTCTCTCTCCATATGGTCTGTAAGAGTTAGTCTGCAGCTTATCTCCTCTGTGAACTGAAACTGCCTATGCTGTATTTTGCTCTATGACCCCCTTCAAGCTACTGTGATGCTATCAAGATTTTATCATTGTAAAAGTATAAACAGCATCACTACTCAGCATATTGTTGAATTACTCCCAGCTTATGGAGAGAGAGCTGGTGGAGTTTGCAGTTGACAAATTTGTTCTGCACATCTGAACTGTAAGTTATTTTTGCTTGTTTGATTACTGCACTAAAGATTTTTGGTTCAAGAGTTCTGAGTCTTCTCATGATGGTGTTCTATACTCTGGTTTAAACTGCATGCCAATCACACCCAGTGAGAGGGCAGAACACTGACCATGTTAAGAAAAGCAATTTGTGTGTGTGTGTGTGTGTGTGTGTGTGTGTCTGAGCATATATATATATGCCACTAATGCAGCATTCAGACCTGACGGCCTTATTGGGCTTTGATGTCAACTCTTCTTTTCTAAAAGTTAGATATTTTTAATATTTTATCTATGAATCATAATTTTTAAAATGTTGACTAATTCTTTTTTTTTTTACTCTCGTTATTATTCTTGTTCCTGCTTTGGTTTTGTGGAAATTCACCCTGTCTTTTGGGGTCGTTCCCAGAGTCCAAGCCTGCCAGAAACCAGGGCTGCTGAGAAACTGAGCTGGGCCTGGGGCAGGGCCACCACTGCCCCCCCTCCCCAGGATCACTGCCGCCCCCCCCCCCCCCCCCCAGGATCACCGCTGCCACGCCCCACCACAACTCCACATACCTTGGCTGGCGGGGGTCCCCAGGCCCTGCCAGCAGAAGAAGCCTTCCTCCAGCACTATTCTTCACTCCACCACATTGCCTGCCCTGCCCCTGCGGCTGCTTTTCCCCTCACGTCACGCATGCTTAATTTCATCAAAACCAAGCATGCAAGGCGTAAGGGGAAAAGCGGCCACAGGGCAGGCAAATCGGCGGAGTGAAGAACAGTGCTGGAGGAAGGCTTCTTCTGCTGGTGGAGCCTGGGAACCCCCGCAAGCCAAACCAGAGGCCTTGATGCCATGTGTCTGCTCCTCCCCAGCCACTAAAGGGGGCCCAGCACCGGAGTTTTCTTTGCTGCTCCTATCGCGACGCAATCACCTGGGTCCCGTCAGAAGCAGGAGAGAGAGACCCCGACACCGGGCCCCTCTAGGAAGGCCGGGCCCGGAGGAATTTTGCTCCTCCCACCTCGGCGGCCCTGCCAAAAACCTTGTGTTATACAGATTAGTTTAAACAAGCTTAACTCCTTTACCACTCAATCACATGAGCTGATTTCAAAGTTATGTGTACATAAAGCATAATGAGCAGGTTTTATGAGTTTTACTGTAAAATTAGGTCAAGCCAGAGTCTGCTTTATTGCCTACGTGCTACAGCTATCTTTGTCCTGAATATCAAAAATATTCCTCACGTACTAAACATATTTTAGTCTAAGATATCAGCCGGGTTTTTTTTCAGCTTAACCTTTTGTATACTCCTTATGTCTTGCACATAGTAAATAACTCGGCATTAACAGGAAAACGAATGCCCATTGACTGCAAGCCTAATTCCATACCATGAACATTTTTTGCTGCAGAAAGTTTTGAGTTTGTGCGTAGCCTGGGGTTATTCTTTAGGGTTCACTATTAGAATATGCCATGTAGGAGGTGCTCCCTTCCTTTCAGTAGGTGAGGTCAACCGTCAAGGCAAGTAACCACTCAGATCTAATTTGGGCTCTCTTCATGTTTCCTCGGCTGTCAGCATGCTGCATTTTCTAGTTAGACTACAAAACCAACCTGAAGAAATAAGCAACCTGCAGTTATGTTTCTACATGCATTAGAAAGTATAATTAGATGTCATTTGCCCTTCTTTGCAATCCTTACTGTATTACTTCCTACATCAGCAAAATACAACATGTTTCCATAAGATAAGGTAGAATTTTCTGCAGAGTGATCAATTCAAGGACAAAGGGGCAGCACACAAAATGGAAAGCTCAAAAGGAATGTGTAAAAATCATTCACTGAGAGCGTGGTGGAGACCTGGTACAGATCTCCAGTGCAGATTTACTAGAAAACTAAGTGAGGAAGTTATCAAGCTGCGTTAGGGCCTTAAGTTGTGTTATTTGCCCCTTAATGTGACTTAAAGGGCTCTAATGCAACTTTTCTTGCTTTACCACAGTGATATTTAGGTCACTGTGAGTCACATAGTGATGAGATGAAAAACAGCAAATGCATGTAAACCAGCTCATTACTGTGTAAACACCAGAACACAACTTGCTGGGGTTATTTTACCATGCCAGGAGAATTGGGCCACAAAGCCATGACCAGTGGTGTAGCTATGTGGGGCCATGGTGGCCTGGGCCTCCCCCCCAAAATTTTCCTCCAGGCCCCTGATTTTGCTGGTGGGGGTCCCCAACCCCCGACGGCTGAAGCCTTGTCCAGTGCCGGTCTCCAGTTCTGCCGCATGCCTGCCCTGCTCTCTCTTCCTCCTCACATTATGCACGCTTCTTTAAGTGAAACTGAGCACTAATAGGCTGCCTGTGGCCTGCACTAGGGCTTTCTTTCTGATATATCCCACCCCTTCTGACACAACTTCCTGTTTTCTGAAGGGTGAAGACAAAATGATTTTAATGTACGGGGAGAGGATTGTGGGGAGGAAGGGAATTGCAGATCTTTGCGAGGCTGAACTGGGAAGAGGAGAGATGTGGCGGGAGGGAGAAGGAAGGGACTGACAACGGGTGCATATGCAACACACACATCTTGATTGGATACGCCACTGCCTCACCATCATGCTGGGCCTAAAAGCTCCTTATCTGGTTGTACAGTGGTGATAGGGCAGGTGTGATCCCCAGTCATCCCTGGCCTACCAGCACCATTTCTAAAATAGCATCCCTAGCAGTAGTCTGTCCTAAAAATTTCTTATCACTTCTGGGAAAAACAACAGCTTGAAAATCTAATCATGATCCGACTTCAAAAGGAAAAGTAACCATAGTGTAGCAGTGTCCTTATTCTCTGATAATAAAACTGCTTCCCATTTCTTCCCTTTGTTTCGGCTTCTTTATAAATTATCCAGAACATTCAAATTCTAAGACCTCTAGCTCTAGGTGGTAAATAATATACAGCTACTTACAGTGGAAAAGCAGTCTCTGGAGCTTCTAAAAGTTCCTTCATATAACTCTGAAACATTTCTTTAGGAGAAACTGCGGCCACTTGAGGAAAGTTAGATAATCTTATGTTCCTCTTCTTTAGAGAATTTTTCATATTGTCCACTTATATGCTGATAATATTTCTGACAATTAAATTTGAACATACTTCTTGAACCCACAATTGTTTCCAGTGAATAAAGTATCCCTTCCACTTTTTGTTCACAATGCATTCCTCATACTTAACCACCACATTAAAGTATGTAGAAGTTCCATCTTAGCTATAACCACAGATTCCACTCTGGAAAAATCCTGAGGTAAATCCCTGCATGTAGATTTACATGCACTGGTCCATATTTTATAACAATGTATGTAGATTTTGGAATGCCTACAAAATGCCCATTTCCACACCCCTAAGCATGTCCCTTTTTGCCTGTGCATGTTAGAATTTAGGCACAGTACATTACAGAATATGCTTAACAATGTGCATGCGTAAATTCTAATTTTTACCAATTAGTGCTCATTATTGCTTGTTAAGAGCTATTAACAATGCTTAACAGCTTGTTAAAACAATTAATCTATGCACATAGTTATAGAATACGCCTAGATTTACGCGTAGAACTGCATGTAACTCTAGGCACGCTATATAGAATCCGTGGGATAGGGCCTTATTCTATAAAAGTTATACTTCTAAATTTACGCTCCTAAAATTTACACTCCTAAATTTAAGAGCTTAATTTATGCTCCCAAATGTATGTAGGAACATAGATTACGCTCATAATTTAGGAGCATAAATTAGGCTCCTGAATTTAGGAATATAAATTTTAGGACCGTAAATTTAGGAGCATAACCTTTATAGAATAAGGCCCATAATGTATTTAACTAATTGGCATTAAATTGGAAAATAATTGGTTATAAATATTAGTAATTGGCATTAGCAAGTGCCAATTGCTGCTAATTTGCAGTTGAACCCATAACAGACTTATGCCCCTATTCTATAAAGAGTGAGGCCGATATTCAGACCACGGGAGTTAGCCAGGCTGCCTCCCACGTTCGGCAGCGACCCAGAAATTCAATGCTGGGCCGTATCTGATATTCATCAGCTGACCAGCTAAGTTATAGAGGCCAAAGACAGACCTGCTCTTTATACAGGTCTATATGGCCCATAAACTTAGCCGATCAGCCAATGAATATTGGTGCTAACCAGCTATGTCATGCAACAAATAGACTGTGCAGGATTCCCCCAGGAGTATCCTCTCCCAGAAACACAAAAGAGAAGAACTCAAAAAGAAATTTCTTATGCAGGAAATTGAGTTGAATGAGGTCATAAGAAATATATTTAACATTAGCATAATTTACAACACACACGAATAGAAAACGGAGCACAAAAAAAGGCCCCACAGGACATATGCATAAAACTAACACATTTGGAGAAACTGCCCCCAAGGAAACCACTCTCTACCTCAACTCCAGAAAATATTTGTCTTTCTGGGAGACTCTAGAAATATCTGAAAAACAAATGTGAGACTCCAAAATAGCTTCATAACTTTACTAGCCATGTCTTACATTGCTTGAGTGTAAAAGTCACGAGTAACGTCCCTCTCCCCTTTGAAAGGGGCTGAGACCTCCAAACCACCCTTCACCATGCCAGAGCCCCTTCTCCTTCATGATCTCAACAAACTCGGTAGTAGGTAGTGTAGAGTCAGCAGGTAGTTTCATTACTTCTACACAGTATCTCTTTGTAAGTAAGGGGGTGGGGGAGAAGGAACAAAGGCTTCACACCATCAATAGCACAGGTATACTGATAAAACTCCCAGTTAGTCACCCCAGAGAGAAAACCAAACTCACTGAATTAGGGGGTATTGAAAATATTTACTAATAGCCAGTGACGTTCCTAGCCTCGACGGCACCCGGCGCGGATCGCCGATGCGCCCCCCCCCCCGGGTGCAGCGCCCCCCTGCGAATTGACACCCCCCGGGTGCACGCCGCTGGGGGGGGTGCCGCAGCGCGCGCCTGTCTGCTCCCAGTTTGCTACGCTCACTAAATTCTCTCATTTGCTGCAGCTCCCTCCCTCTGCCCCAGAACAGGAAGTAACCTGTAACCAGCGGCGTGCAGCCGGGGCGGACCGCCCCCACCGCCCCCCCCTTGGTACGCCACTGCTTATAGCCTTGTTTAATAGTACAAATGTAGACATCTTCTATCTACATTTTCTCTCTCTGTCTCTCTCTCTCTCTCTGACTCTCTCTCTCTCTC
This sequence comes from Microcaecilia unicolor, assembly GCF_901765095.1. Classification (NCBI taxonomy): domain Eukaryota; kingdom Metazoa; phylum Chordata; class Amphibia; order Gymnophiona; family Siphonopidae; genus Microcaecilia; species Microcaecilia unicolor. Next base: position 64,862,768 of record NC_044033.1, on the reverse strand, counting down.
TCGCTCTCTCAATCTATTTCTCTCTCCACTGTCCTTTCTGTTTATTGTAGTTCCTTTGTATTTGAGATTGTAAACCACTTTAACTGTTTTTGAAAGGCAGTATATAAATACTTGAAAAAGGATAAATATTTAAAAAACAAAAACATAGCTGGTGACTGGATTAGCCTCTGAGGGCCAGATTCTATATAAGGCGCCTAAAAAATCCGCACAGTAAGCATTTCTGCCTAAGCGGAACCTAAATTTATGTGCGGTATATAGAATATGCTTAGTCGATATCCCAGTGCCTAAAACTATGTGCCTGTACACCAACAAAAATGTGGCGCAAATCCCTGCCTGTAAATTTATGTGCACTTGGCCATATTCTATAACTACGCATGTAAATTTTGGATTGCCCATGAAACACCCATTTCCCTGTCTCTTTTGAACTGCATGCATTAGAATTTAGGTGCAGTTCATTACAGAATATGCTTAGCAAGTTGTGTGCATAAATTCTAATTATTACCTATTAGTGGGAATGGGACTTAATGTACTACCTTTCTGTGGTTTTTGCAACTACATTCAAAGCAGTTTACATAGTATTTACAGGTACTCATTTGTGCCTTGAGCAATGGAGGGTTAAATGACTTGCCCAGAGTCACAAGGAGCTACAGTGGGACTTGAACCCAGCTCCCCAGGATCAAAGTCCGCTGCACTAACCACTAGGCTATTTCTCAACTCATCATGGTTTGTTAAGTGCTATTATCAATGCTGATTGATTGATTGATTGATTATTAGTTACATATGTATCCCACATTTTCCCACCTATTTGCAGGCTCAATGTGGCTTACATAGTACCATAAAGGTGATCGCCAATACCGGTATGAACAATCACAAAGTGATGTAGTGGTAGAATAAGGTTCATGTGTAACAGACACAATAGGGAATTGTTGAGTTGAAGAGATGTGTTAAGTCCATTACTCTCTTTAGTTTTCAATTGTGTTCCAGGGTTCATTCATTTAAGTTGCGTCGGTAGGGTATGCCTTTTTGAACAGGTTAGTTTTTAGTGATTTCCGGAAGTGTAGGTGGTCATAAGTTGTTTTCACGGCTTTTGGTAATGCGTTCCATAGTTGTGTACTTATGTAGGAAAAGCTAGATGCATAAGTTGATTTGTATTTGAGTCCTTTGCATTTTGAGTAGTGGAGATTTAGGTATGTTCATGCTTTTTAAGCCAATTAAGTTACACGCATTGTTATAGAATATGCCTGGAATAGGCACAGATCTTTAGATATGCCACATAACTCTGCACAATGTAATCCATAACCAAGTTGTAACAAATTGTATTTCCATTATTCATATGATATTGTAAGCCACACTGAGCCCGCAAAAAGGTAGGAAAATGTGGGATACAAATGCAATAAATAATAATACATAGAATCCGGGGGTAAGCGCTAATATTCAGCCAAGATAGCTGGATATCTTGGGCTGAGTATTAGCGCTTAGCTGGCTTAAGGCTGTTTAAGTGGCCAGGAGCCGTTCCTGGCCAGTTAAATAGTGCTGAATATTTGGGCAGAGTGCACCTAAATTCTCTCGCATGCAAATGCAAAAGAGGTGTGGAAGGCGGATGGGTACGTTGGTTCATTCTAGCTATTCTTGCACACACTTTATGGAATAGTTGTATTTCCGTGCCCAACTGCCACATTTGGCACATTACTGCTGACTTACACTAGTATTCTATAACAGATTTGGCATGCAGCTCCGTCATTACAGAAATCTATCTTAGGGGCCCTTTTACTAAGCAGCGGTAGGGCTAACGCGTCGGTAGCACACGCCAAATCAGCACAACAGCAGGGTTAGCGTGGGCGCCCTGCAGTATTTTTGAATTTGGTGTGCGCTGTTTCCCATGGAAGAAAATCATTTTCTATTTTGTACTGCAGGGGCATTCCCGGTGGTAATTGGCAGCGTGGCCACATTGGCGCACGCTGCCTGATTACAGCACAAGTAGCGCCTGACCCCTTACCACTAGGTCCATGGGTGATGGTAAAGGCTCAGGCAGTAAATAGCCACACACTACTTTAGATTTTACTGCATGGCCATTTACTGCCCCCATTAAAAAAGCCCTTTTTCCCATCCATAGTAAAAATAAAATGGCCCAGCATGCACCACATTACCGCAGGGCACTTTTTACTGCAGCTTAGTAAAAAGACCCCTTAGTGCCCAGTTTTTTTGGTGCCTACATTTTTAGCGACCCCCGTACTGCCATGACGTTCTGGGGGCAGAGTCTGAGCAGAACTGGGAGTTACCCAGTTAGCGGCAATTCTTAGTCTACTAACTGGGTAATTTTCGAGTAATGTTAGGACAGCAAAAAGGCTTTATTATCTGGGTATCAGGCTGACTATCACCATCACCTCTCAGCTAAATGTCAACCCTAATATTAAGCACTGATATCCAGGTACAGCCTGGCGATAAATATCTGGGCATAAAACATTCCACGCTCAAAGGTTTGCTCGCCTAGGGCACCACAGCATCTACCATTGTGTTCACTTGCAGCAAGTATTCAAAATTGGGACATAGAAAGTATACATAAACATGAACAAATAGGCAGAGAGAAAGCATTAGCAAGAAGAAAGGGGAGTTTTCCCTTCTTCACAGCAAACTTTTCTTGGCCAACATCGTGCTTTTCTTTCCAGCTGCATGTTAAAGTATAAACACATCTTTTACTCTCCAGCCATTAGTTATATTCTTATACCAAGGATTTGGCTATCTCATTATTTGATTTGATTTTTTTGCCATAGCTTCTACAAAAACATATATGTGCATCCTGCTGAGCCCACTTGTATCTTATTAATTTTGCAATACCTTTGTTTCTCTAGACCTGCTTTTGTAACACAGAAACATAGAAAACAGTAGGCAGATAAAGGCCATATGGCCTATCCAGTCTGTCCATCCATGCCATCTATTCTTCCTATGACTCCCTTAGAGAGCCTATGTACTTGTCCCATACTCTCTTGAATTCAGATATTCTTTTCATCTTCACCACTTCCACTGGGAGGCCATTCCACTAATTCACCACCCTTTCCATGAAGAAGTATTTCCTCAGGTTACGTCTGAGTCTATCCCCTTTCATCTTCATCATATGCCACATCGTTCCAGAGCATCCTTTCAATTGAAAGAAACTTGCCTCCTGTACATTTAGGCCACGTGACAGGTATTTAAATGTCTATATCATATCTCCTCTCTCCTGCCTTTCTTCCAGAGTATACATATTGAGATCTTTATTGGTGCTAGCATCGACAATACAAGGTCAGGCAGTAGAGAAAGAAAAACACCTGCACGGTAGTGAGCAGTCCCATAAAAGTCATTTATTTCATTAATTTTATTAATCTTGGATCTGTCACAAACCGTGTTTCGGACCAAAGACCTGCATCAGTTATTCAACCATCTCTCAAAGCACCTACACAATCCTTTTACTAGGATCACTAGCAAATGACATACGCTTTTGGCTAACATCTAGTGGAGCAGATGGTTTATTAACTCCATAGTGGCTCCTTTTTGTATATCGCAGAGGTTCCAAAGTGGCTCCTTCCAGCATATAGAACTGCACCTTTAAAGACGTTTGGATCACTGATGCAGGCCTTTGGGTTGAAACAAGGTCCTTGTCAGGTTCGCCTCCTATATATTGATGCCACTGAATTATTTAAATGTCTCTATCATATCCCCTCTCTCTTGCCTCTCTTCCAGCGTATATATTTATTTATTTATTTATTTATTTATTGCATTTGTATCCCACATTATCCCACCTCTTTGCAAGCTCAATGTGGCTTACAATTCTTCATGGGTACTGGAAATAGAAGAGAATATACATGTTGAGGTTCCTTAGTTTGTCCTCATATGTTTTAAGACAGAGACTGCTTACTAATTTTGTAGCTGCCCTCTGGACAACTCCATCCTGTTTATATCTTTCCATAGGTGTGGTCTCCAGAATTGTATTTAATAACAAGGAGAAGTGTGAATGTGCTTGTGTTGAAATAGTTAACTCTAGGAGTCACGCGATTTTATTTTTCACTCCAGGCTGAGTGAATGTAAAAACTGAGTCGGAGAAATAAAGTTTATTGAGTAAGAAAAACTAAGATATAATGAACTTTTAATTTATAAAAGGAACATATAAAAGAAATTTGTGTGGCAGTAAAATTTGATAACCCACCCACAGAGAGAAAGAAATAATCCTCAGAGATACATTTATTTAGTGCTGTTTTAAAAGATGTAACATGGAAAAGTGATTAATGTGGTATAAAGCTCCATTTTTGGTTGTTTGGGGATATGTTGATGCAAGGGCTCCTGGCTCTGAGCTCAAGACATTTAAGATTCTAAACTGTTGATAGTGGGCAGTTGAGGTGGTGAGTAACTGCTGGAGGAACCTGTGTTGTCAGTGTCTGACCAGAAAAGTTAAAAGAATTGGTTTTAAAACAGAAATTAAATGAGGAGGTTTTACTTTGACAGTAAACACTCTTAATTGACAGGAGTTTGCTGTGAAGGAAAAAAAAATCCTCAGAGAGAAAGAAAAGAATATTACTTTTGAATTATTTAAATCCAAGCACCAGTTTGTTTTGCTAATTTTCAGAGAGTATTGAAAACCTCTGATCTAAACCTTTATGTCAGAAGCTTGGTATTTAAAAATATGTCTGGTATATATATATATTTTTTTTTTAATGGCTCAGTAAATTTGCTTAGCCACAAGAGTACTAGTTTTGAAATTAAAAGTTCTTCTTGGGAAATTAAATGAGTGTGGGCTAGTTTAGGGATTCTGAATTATAAGTTATTTTTGGGGTAGCTAATATAAGAAGTGATAAAAGATTAAAACAAATTATTTGCTTAAGTAAAGCAGGGAATAGGTTTTATTCCAAGTTTTTGTAGATAGAGTCGTAGGTGCTACCAGACCTAGTTCCTGTTCATCAAATAAAAATATGGTCCCAACATAAAGAAAGGCCAAGAACAGAAGATGTACAAGAAAGCATGAAATTCGACTAAGTTTCCTATTTTACAGAACAAGAAAAAAAACTGAGATAAAGGGAAAATTGAATATAAAGAAAATTACAGAAATACTTACCTGCTTCACAAGGTTGGGAAACCTGAAAGACAAAATAAATTACAAAGCATCAAATTCTAAAAATTAAGACAACCTAGGTTAATACATAAACGTTGAAATGTTCTTGTTTGAAAATTTTGTTGTTGGGATTATACTTATCTGGTAGAAGTTGCTGAAAACTCTGTTCACTCACAGGAAAAACATTTCAATTTAATCTATAAAATAAGTAAACAATATTCTTAGAGAAAACTAAAGTTTTATGTGGTAAAAAAAGATATAATAAATTTATTTTGACCTAGACATTATTCACTTGTTTATTTGAGATACTTTTCTTAAACATTTTCCCCTCCTATTTACAGAAATAGGAAGGAGAGGTTAGTTTGAATATTTGTATCTTCACCTCCGTTTTTGTGAGAATTACCTGAGGTATTTTTTTAGGGTATAGTAAGGTAATCTCTTCACTCTTGGAGGTGGGATTACAGTAACCTCAAATTCCTAATAGGGCAGTACAGTGTCACATAATCCTTCAAGTAACTGGGCCCAAACAATACAGTATTTTAAACACAAAAAGTAGTTTAATGTTCTGGAAGGTTAGGAAACGTCTGTCACACTTTGTTACCTTGGGTTTTGACTGTCAGTTTTGGAATGAAATGTGCTGGTGATCTGTGATGGGAACAGAAAACTGCAGCCATCATGGCTCTGAGGCCCCACTTTTTTCACAAGGTCCCACCAGACAGGTTGTGACCTAATCATACAACAACAATTTGAAAACACAAACACTGCTCACCATCCCTCTCAGCTACCAGGCTTTTTTATGCATGTGGTTAGTAGTTTTATAAGAGATCTATCTGAGAAGTCCAAAAGAAGCCTATTTTAAACCTTTTTTATAAAGGCAACAAATACACCTACATGTCCTTATAAAGTAGGCCTGTAGAACTATCCCTAAGAGTGCACAAAATGCCAATGTACCTGCAGCTGTGACTTTACTCAGCCCAAACTATGCCTCCAGGAATGCAGACAAGTGAAACCCATAAAAGTAAGTGCAAGCTTTCTGTGAGTGTACGTTTTGCACACGTATGCATAACATAACACTTTGTTCTTAAAGCCCGCAATACCTTGCAGTTCAATGCAGATTGCATACAAAGAGAACTGGACATTCCAGGAAATACAACAGCAAAAAATTAATCTGCAAGCCTAATACATTCACCTTCTTCCATGGATCCTAAATAGATAAGTCTTAAGCAATCATCTAAGAAGTGCATAATTCGACTCCTGAATTATCAGAGGAGAAACATCTTTACTTATTTATTTATTTATCTCATTTGTACCCCACAGTTTCCCAACAGTGTTGGGCTCAATGTGGCTTACAACGGAACACAGATGCAGACGCCAATGCAATAAAATGAAGCTAATACAGCAGAAAAACCTACAAGAGATATTAAGGAAGAGTAGGAATGGACAGAAGGATTAGGGAAACCTGGAGGGAAGAGGGAAGGGGAATGTGTCCAAAATGTCTCTAGATCGATGCACTTCCAACAGTGGAGACACATGCAGAGGCAGTGGGATAAGCACTTCCAAATAACATAACTTAATTTAGCTACCTGATAAAACAGCAAAATGTCTATGCATTTCTTTCTTACTTTATCCCTCATCGATGGAAAGGAGAATAAATTGATAGATTTGGAAACACAAGTAGTATATGACAAAGCAAAACATTGAGTCAAATAAACAGGAGGTAGGCCATAAGAAACCTTGTACATTAAACAGGCTAATTTGAACATGACTCTTGCAGCTACTGGCAGCCAATGAATTTTAGAAAAATATTCTGATAAATGATCAGAACATTTTAGAGAAAAAAATCAACCTTAACGCTGTATTATGGATTCTCTGTAACTTACGCATAAGAACTTGAGAACAGCCTAATAAATAATATTACAGTAATCCAAAGAACTCAATAACAAAGCTTGAACCAGTAGCTGAAACTGATAAGTATAAAAGAATTTGTGAATACAACATAGTTTTCACAAAGAATGAGTTTTGTACCAGCTTATTAACCTGAGGCTCCAAAGTGCCCGTAGAATCCAACATCACATTGTGTGATGCTGACTACAGAAGTCCTAGAAAGCTCTGTGCTCTGTGATTTGAATAATTTCATTTTAATTTTTAATTTACATTTAGGCATTTGTATTCCACTTAACCCAGAGAGTTCTAGGCGAAGAACAATAAAAGATCAAAAAATACATTCCATTAAGAAATACAAAAGTAATGTAACCCTAATGGTTAAAAATATAAATTTATTTACCTGGTGGTCAGAGGGCATTTGCGGGTGCAGCGAGCTGGGGAGCTTCATGCTGGGTCGACGGTCTTGAGACGGGACGCAGCTGAGCAGTAGTGGAGCACTGTTTGAGGCAGGGGGCTCAGGCTGAGAGGGCGGCATTGGAGTGGAGGGGCGGCAGCAGAGAGGACTGCAATAGCGGTGGGAAAGTCTCAGGGAGTCCCACACTGGCTGCATCGGTATCCAGCTATGTTGGCATCTGGTGTCTTGGGAGGACGTTGTTCGGATTCGGCACATGCGTAGATGTACTGTGAGCCAGGCTGCCTCGTGTGGAGCGGTGTCAGAGCAATGGAGGAAGCGGATGTTGGAGATGGAGAGGCCTTGGGGAAGTTGAGAAAGCCCTATGCAGGCTGCGTGGGCATCTGAAGTCATCGAGTGATATCGGATGGCTGCATGTGCATTCTGAGCTGGAATCCCGGGCCCAGGGAAGCTGGCTCAATTCTGCGAGCGGAGCCCTTTTTTTTTTAAAGAAGTGTGGAGTCGGCAGGGGAGAGGGGAGCTCAGTTGGTGCAGGTGGGAGCGATGCATGTGCGGTTCAGGCGCGTGGTGGTGTTTCAGACCAGTGTTGTTGGACGCATGCACACAGGAGAGCAACTGACATGGAGCAGTGTGCATGAGCACGAGCCTGATGCCGGCTCATGGCAGAGCCATGCAGGGGGCAGTGGGCACATGCTGAAGATAAAAATAAAATAATTGAGACACAGAGGGAGAAAAAGTATGAAAAAATACATTTATTTAGTGCTGTTTTAAAAGATGTAAAATGGAAAAGTGAATAATGTGGTATAAAGCTCCATTTTTGGTTGTTTGGGGATATGTTGGTGCAGGGGCTCGTGGCTCTGAGCTCAAGACTGAGAATGACATTTAAGATTCTAAACTGTTGATAGTGGGCAGTTGAGGTGGTGAGTAACTGCTGGACGAACCTGTGTTGACAGTGTCTGACAAGAAAAGTTAAAAGAATTGATTTTAAAACAGAAAGAATTGCATTTAATAACAAGAAGAAGTGTGAATGTGCTTGTGTTGAAATAGTTAACTCTAGGAGTCACGCGATTTTATTTTTGACTCCAGGCTGAGTGAATGTGAAAACTGAGTCGGAGAAACAAAGTTTATTGAGTAGGAAAAACTAAGATATAATGAACTTTTAATGTATAAAAGGAACATATAAAAGAAATTTGTGTGGCAGTAAAATTTGATAACCCATCCACAGAGAGAAAGAAATTAAAAGAGGTGGTTTTACTTTGACAGTAAACACTCTTAATAGACAGGAGTTTGCTGTGAAGGAAAAAAAAAATAATCCTCAGAGAGAAAGAAAAGAATATTACTTTTGAATTAATTAAATACAAGCATCAGTTTGTTTTGCTAATTCTCAGAGAGTATTGAAAACCTCTGATCTAAACCTTTATGTCAGAAGCTTGGTATTTAAAAATATGGCTGGTATATATATATATATATATATATATATATATATATATATATATATATATTTTTTTTTTTTTAATGGCTCAGTACATTTGCTTAGCCACAAGAGTGCTAGTTTTGAAATTAAAAGTTCTTCTTGGAAAATTAAATGAGTGTGGGCTAGTTTAGGGATTCTGAATTATAAGTTCTTTTTGGGGTAGCTAATATAAGAAGTGATAATGTTTATGATGTAAATGTAATGAAAAATCAATAAATAGATAATTAAAAAAAAAAAGAAGTGATAAAAGATTAAAACAAATTATTTGCTTAAGTAAAACAGGGAATAGGTTTTATTCCTTTATGTTTTTGTAGATAGAGTCGTAGGTGCTACCAGACCTGGTTCCTGTTCATCCAATAAAAATATGGTCCCAACGTAAAGAAAGGCCAAGAACAGAAGATGTACAAGAAAGCATGAAATTCAGCTAAGTTTCCTATTCTACAGAACAAGAAAAAAAAATCTGAGATAAAGGGAAAATTGAATTTAAAGAAAATTACAGAAATACTTACCTGCTTCACAAGGTTGGGAAACCTGAAAGACAAAATAAATTACAAAGCATCAAATTCTAAAGATTAAGACAACCTAGGTTAATAGATAAATGTTGACATTTTCTTGTTTGAAAATTTTGTTCTTTGGCTTATACTTATTTGTTTGAAAATTTTGTTGTTTGGATTATACTTATCTGATAGAAGTTGCTGAAAACTCTGTTTACTCACAGGAAATACATTTCAATTTAATCTATAAAATAAGTAAACAATATTATTAGAGAAAACTAAAGTTTTATTTATTTTTTTTTTTGTTACATTTGTACCCTGCGCTTTCCCACTCATGGCAGGCTCAATGCGGCTTAAATGGGGCAATGGAGGGTTAAGTGACTTGTGGTAAAAAAAAGATATAATAAATTTATTTTGATCTAGACATTATTCACTTGCTTCATTGAGATACTTTTCTTAAACATTTTCCCCTCCTATTTACAGAAATAGGAAGGAGAGGTTAGTTTGAATATTTGTATCTTCACCTCCGTTTTTGTGAGAATTACCTGAGGTATTTTTTTAGGGTATAGTAAGATAATCTCTTCACTCTTGGAGGTGGGATTACAGTAACCTCAAATTCCTAATAGGGCAGTACAGTGTCACATAATCCTTCAAGTAACTGGGCCCAAACAATACAGTATTTTAAACACAAAAAGTAGTTTAATGTTCTGGAAGGTTAGGAAACGTCTGTCACACTTTGTTACCTTGGGTTTTGACTGTCAGTTTTGGAATGAAATGTGCTGGTGATCTGTGATGGGAACAGAAAACTGCAGCCTTCATGGCTCTGAGGCCCCAGTTTTTTCACAAGGTCCCACCAGACAGGTTGTGACCTAATCATACAACAACAATTTGAAAACACAAACACTGCTCACCATCCCTCTCAGCTACCAGGCTTTTTTATGCATGTGGTTAGTAGTTTTATAAGAGATCTATCTGAGAAGTCCAAAAGAAGCCTATTTTAAACCTTTTTTATAAAGGCAACAAATACACCTACATGTCCTTATAAAGTAGGCCTGTAGAACTATCCCTAAGAGTGCACAAAATGCCAATGTACCTGCAGCTGTGACTTTACTCAGCCCAAACTATGCCTCCAGGAATGCAGACAAGTGAAACCCATAAAAGTAAGTGCAAGCTTTCTGTGAGTGTACGTTTTGCACATGTATGCATAACATAACACTTTGTTCTTAAAGCCCGCAATACCTTGCAGTTCAATGCAGATTGCATACAAAGAGAACTGGACATTCCAGGAAATACAACAACAAAAAATTAATCTGCAAGCCTAATACATTCACCTTCTTCCATGGATCCTAAATAGATAAGTCTTAAGCAATCATCTAAGAAGTGCATAATTCGACTCCTGAATTATCAGAGGAGAAACATCTTTACTTATTTATTTATTTATCTCATTTGTACCCCACAGTTTCCCAACAGTGTTGGGCTCAATGTGGCTTACAACGGAACACAGATGCAGACGCCAATGCAATAAAATGAAGCTAATACAGCAGAAAAACCTACAAGAGATATTAAGGAAGAGTAGGAATGGACAGAAGGATTAGGGAAACCTGGAGGGAAGAGGGAAGGGGAATGTGTCCAAAATGTCTCTAGATCGATGCACTTCCAACAGTGGAGACACATGCAGAGGCAGTGGGATAAGCACTTCCAAATAACATAACTTAATTTAGCTACCTGATAAAACAGCAAAATGTCTATGCATTTCTTTCTTACTTTATCCCTCATCGATGGAAAGGAGAATAAATTGATAGATTTGGAAACACAAGTAGTATATGACAAAGCAAAACATTGAGTCAAATAAACAGGAGGTAGGCCATAAGAAACCTTGTACATTAAACAGGCTAATTTGAACATGACTCTTGCAGCTACTGGCAGCCAATGAATTTTAGAAAAATATTCTGATAAATGATCAGAACATTTTAGAGAAAAAAATCAACCTTAACGCTGTATTATGGATTCTCTGTAACTTACGCATAAGAACTTGAGAACAGCCTAATAAATAATATTACAGTAATCCAAAGAACTCAATAACAAAGCTTGAACCAGTAGCTGAAACTGATAAGTATAAAAGAATTTGTGAATACAACAACATAGTTTTCACAAAGAACGAATTTTGTACCACCTTATTAACCTGAGGCTCCAAAGTGCCCGTAGAATCCAGCATCATACAATTTTATAAAAGCCCTCTTTTGTATGTAAAACAGTCTTTATATGTGGTGGGGGGGAAGCTTTATGTGGTAAACTTTCAGCTAGTGTGGTGACCGTACTATGTTTAGCAACAGCATTTAGCTTAATACATATAGGGCCCGATATTCAAAACTATTTAACTAGCCAGTTATGACCGGTTATCTCCCGCTGAATATCTGCAGTTAGCTGCTAGCCGCTAACTGGCTATATCACGCAACTGATATTCAGCACCAAACCGGCTAAGTTTAACAGTTAAAATAGGCCGCATAAATAATGGGCCTATCTTTGGGATTCTTTTACTAAGGCACTTTGAAAAATGGACTGCACTGGTGTAGGCACGTGTTTTGGGCGCGCACAGATCCATTTTTCAGCACAGCTGTAAAAGCCTTTTTAAAATTTTTGCTGAAAATGGACGTGCATCAAAATTAAAATTGCCGCGCGTCCGTTATGGGTCTGAGACATTACTGCCACTCATTGACTTAGCAGTAAGGTCTCACGCGTTAAACGGGTGGTAATCGTCTACACACATAGAACGATGATTACCGCCCGGTTTCTGCCACGTGGCAGAAAATAATTTTTCTTTTTGGGCGTGCCTACAAAACAAAATTACCGCCCGGGCGACACGGTAGCCGGCCATTTATTCCAAATTGGCGTGCGTTGTATGCACATAGGCAGCAACGTGGCTTAGTAAAAGGGCCCCTTTAACCGCCAAGCACATAACTGGAATATTGGCTTAACTGGTTAAGTTGCCGCAGTTAAAAATGAAACTGGATATTCAGTGCCGGCTGCTGGAAATGGCCCAGCATTGAATTTCCGGGTTTAACACCGACAGCGAAAAGCAGAAGTGCTGCCAGCTGAATATCAGGGGGGTCAGATAGCAATATTGAATACACCATTCCAGCAGTATCTGTTTAGCTTGGGTTATTCAGCGGGCTAATTTATGTGTTCATCTGCTGCTGACAAGCACATAATTTGCTCTGAATATCAGTGTTATAAAATTACCCCCATTCTGTGCATCTCAGAAAAGGCAGCATTGTGGATCTACCATTCGTTCTGTTTATACCATGTTTCCCCGAAAATAAGACAGTGTCTTATATTAATTTTTGCTCCCAGAGATGCACTAGGTCTTATTTTCAGGGGATGTCTTATTTTCGGCGAAACACAGTACAAGCCATACCCAAATGCACCACACTAGAGAACCAAACGATTACACATACAAAATAAAAATCCCAACGATGGCCCCTGATAGAGGAAGAACGAGGAAAAGAATGAGTTGCTTTGTGTTATAGACGTCCGGCTCTCACAAGGACACAAAAAAACAAACAACCTCCCCTAATAAACCACAACACAGTACCATATCGCCATCACTACCTCCACACTAATGGGAACTGGGCTGGGTGGCTAGTTGCCAAATAGTGAGCTTCTGGTGGGAGAGAGTGGGCACCCATCGGGGCCAAACAAAAACTTTGCTATGTCTTACTTTTGGAGGAGGCCTTATATTTAGCAATTCAGCAAAACCTCTACTAGGTCTTATTTTCAGGGGATGTCTTATTTTCGGGGAAACAGGGTAATATGTCAGTTCCTAGACTGCTTATATCTATAGGAGGACTTGCCTTCTGGTGGAACCTTGATCATCTGGGTTATAGAAGCCACAAACAAAATAACAGTTCACCAAAGTGAAGTGAAAACAGTCTTCCATTTCAACATACTGCCCTTTGTTTTTGAGCCAGGAGTGGCCTAAGGGTTAGCGCAGGGGGCTGAGAACGTGGCAAACTGTGTTTGATTCCCATTGCAGCTGTCTGTGGCTCTGGGCAAATCACTTGGCCCTCCATTTCTCCAGGTACAAAAACTTAAGTGGTGAGCCCTCTAGGGACAGAGAAAGTACTTGCATATAATAAATGTAAACTACTACTACTACTACTACTACTATTATTTAGCATTTCTATAGTGCTACAAAGCGTATGCAGCACTGCACAAACATAGAAGAAAGACAGTCCCTGCTCAAAGAGCTTACAATCTAATAGACAAAAAATAAAGCAAGCAAATCAATTAATGTGTAGAGGAAAGAGGAGAGTAGGTGGAGGCGAGTGGTTACAAGTCAAAAGCAATGTTAAAGAGGTGGGCTTCTACACCACAGAAAGGTGTTATATCAAATCCAGGACCTTTTACTTTACTTTCAAACACAGTCCACTATCAAATGGATGTGCATTTCTGTAGTAAGGCATGACTACACTTTCCATAAGTACATAAGTAAATAAGTAATGCCATATTGGGAAGAGACCAAAGGCCCATCAAGCCCAGCATCCTGTCCTCGACAGCGGCCAATCCAGATCAAGGGCACCTGGCAAGCTTTCCAAACGCACAAACATTCTATACATGTTATTCCCAAAATTGTGGATTTTTCCCAAGTCCATTTAGTAGCGGTCTATGGACTTGTCCTTTAGGAAACTTTCCAAACCCTTTTTAAACTCTGCCAAGCTAACCGCCTTCACCATGCTCTCCAGCAACGAATTCCAGAGTTTAATTACACGTTGGGTGAAGAAAATATTTCTCCTATTTGTTGTAAATGTACTACACTGTAGTTTCATCGCATGACCCCTAGTCCTACTATTTTTGGAAAGCGTGAACAGACGCTTCACATCCACCTGTTCCACTCCACTCATTATTTTATATACCTCTATCATGTCTCCCCTCAGCTTTCTCATCTCCAAGCTGAAAAGCCCTAGCCTCCTTAGTCTTTCTTCATAGGGAAGTCATCCCATTCCCGCTATCATTTTAGTCGCCCTTCGCTGCACCTTTTCCAATTCCACTATATCTTTCTTGAGATGTGGTGACCAGAATTGGACACAATACTCAAGGTGCGGTCACACCATAGAGTGATACAACAGCATTATAACAACCTCACACCTGTTTTCCATACCTTTCCTAATAATACCCAACATTCTATTCGCTTTCCTAGCCGCAGCAGCACACTGAGCAGAAGGTTTCAGTGTATTATCAACGACGACAACCAGATCCCTTTCTTGGTCCGTAACTCCTAATGTGGAACCTTGCATGACGTAGCTATAATTCGGTTCTTCTTTCCCACATGCATCACCTTGCACTTGCTCATATTAAACGTCATCTGTTATTTCAGAGCAGCAGGACACTTTTTCTGTTGGAGGGGCCAAACAAGCCAAATCTTCATCCCCACTCCAACTTCTCTAGATGCTGATTCTATGTTGGACAAAATACTGGTAGTGCCATAGTGACTCTCCCCATTCGCTGCCTATGTGCTATTTGCTGGGAGCGGCTCATATTGTTTTCTCCCACCTTCTCACATCCATAGTCTAGAGTCCCTACAACTTGAGCTTGCTGTGTCTTGCAGCAGGGTGTGTGGCAGGTCACTGGGTTTACTGAAGAAATGGGTTGTGCTCTCTGGCAGCCTTCTGGTTGATTTGGCACAGGGTGATGTTTTAGCTGCCAAGCTGCGTGGCTGTTCCTCACCCTCTTCCATGTCTCCATAGGATTTCAATCACTTCACCACCCTGTGGTTCATCCGGTTCATTTATTATCTTAGACTTGTTAAATTTATTGCTGTATAATTCTGAATCTCACAGGTTTGCTTCCATTTTATGCAGTGGTACGAGCGCTGTTAACCCTTTGCTTGCTGTAGTGTACAGTTGATGCAAGACGATCACAGAAGAAGCTTGTTTGCTGAGTCACAGAATACAAGAGTTAAGGTATAGAAACAGGCAGCATCTTGTCAAGAGGGATAGACTGAGCCACTCCAGGTTTATCCCTAAGATAAAGATATGCATTGGGGTAAAATCAAGAATTCATCTATCCAGGGCAGGATTAAAGCATAGGCAAATAAGACATGTGCCTATGGGCCCAAATGTTTAAGAGAGGCCCTCTCAGATGTGTAATTTAGTGGATCCCAAGGCAGATTTCTCCCCCCGGAAAGTCACTGCTGGTAGAAAGAAGAGTTGGGTGGAGGGACCAGAGACAATACTACCTGGAGAGGTTGGTCTATTCTCCCTACTTCCTGTGTGTTGTCCTCCAGTCAGCAGGTGGAGTGAGTGAACAGTGCTTCTTATCTGCTCCTTCTCCTCTGCCAGCTTTCTTCTACATTCAGAAGGACTGAGAGCCCTATTTGTAGAAATTTTAAGATATATATATATGTTATGATGGAGGGCCCAATGCACTTGTTTGCCAGGGCCCTCTAAAGGGTTAATCCTACCCTGCATGTCTGTCCCTTATAGCAAGTGGTCATCTTATAATTTTATCCTTAGGATTATCCATTAGGTCTAATGTTTGAAAAGACAATTTTCACTATGGTTGCAGACCACAAAGTCAACCTGCATAATTCAGTCTCAGGAAAGGCAATTCTACAAACTGGGCACTAGCATGCGTTCAATGTACAGATAAATGTTTAGAATACTAGCAGTTATGTGCGTATCTGTGCACATACCTGTGTACGTGCACTATTCTGCAAATACCCACTTAATTTACAGAGTATTTGAAAGTGGGGGAGGCAATCACATGGCCAGAATATAGGCAAGACATAGAGCTCCCAATGACGTGCATATCTCACGGAACACTGTAAGTTATGAGCATCTTTGTCACATTTAGGTGCCTACACTTAACACCAGCTCTATGGCTGTGTGGTAACATGAACAAAGGCGGGCCCAACCAGAGCCACACAGTGGGTTAAGGTGAACAAAATAACATTTTATTGAAGGTGTCAGGTAGGGGTCCTGTTCAATTCACAGAAGGGGGAAGAAAAGTAAACACAAAACCTAGTTCCTTTATACAAGAGAGTCCTTCTGTGGCCTGCTCCTGCTGGGCTATAGAAAGCAACATACTCTTCTGGTCTCTGGTCTGGGTTCCCAGAGTTACCAATACAATTATTAGCAGTTCAGTGAGGTCGGCCTGTGACCGGCGGGGTCAAAGATACCAAATTGCAAGGTTCCAAGTCAAACTTGGCCTACCGGACTACAGCAGTTGTAGTTCATACATAGGTGGTGGAGGCATATGCAGCAGGGGCGTAGCCAGACCTTGCCAGGAGGGGGGGGCCAGAGCCCGAGGTGGGGGGGCACTGTTAAGCCGCCTCCCCCCCTTCAGTGACCCCCCTCCCCCCGCTCGATCGCACCAACACTCTTAAAGCCCCCTCCCACTACCAACCCTCCCCCGCCGTCGCTGCCCGCCCCATGAAGTACCTTGTTTGCTGGCGGGGATCCCCAAACCCCGCCAGCCAAGAGTGTTCTTCAGCGCCGGAGTTAGTAGACCAGCTGATCCTTCAGACGAACTTCCTTGAATGAAGGCGCCGGAGTCTACTAACTCCAGCGCTGAAGAACACTTTTGGCTGGCGGGGTTTGGGGATCCCCGCCAGCAAACAAGGTAAATCATGCGGTGGCGGGGCGGGCGGCGATGGCGAAGGAGGGTTGGTGGCGGGAGGGGGGGTCGTTGGCAGGAGGCCAGGGGTGAATCTGCGGGGGGCCAGGCCCCCTCAGGCCCCACGTAGCTACGCCACTGATATGCAGTTGGATGTCGCTGCTTCCATCTGGGCCTCCTTAACTTAGCTGTGTCCCAGGCTTTTATACTTCCTGGGCTATGGTGTCCTGGTTCCACTCTTCGTGTGTCATTTCCCCCTTGAGTGGAACTATGGGTTTTAAAGTGGCTCTGAGACTGTGAGGGAGTATCCTTAAGAGAAGCAACAGTATCCTATAGACTTTCTCACAGGGTATTAATAGAAATCAATCAAAATAAAACATGGAAAAGAAAATAAGATGATACCTTTTTATTGGACATAACTTAATACATTTCTTGATTAGCTTTCAAAGGTTGCCCTTCTTCATCAGAATGGAAATAAGCAAATGTGGTAGCAGATAGTATAAATAAGAGAAACATCAAAGCTTTACTTTGACAGTCTGACAGAGTGGGAGGGTGGGTGTATGCATGGTATGCTTTGATGTCCCCATGCATACCCCCACCCTCCCACTCTGTCAGACTGTCAAAGTAAAGCTTTGATGTTTCTCTTATTTATACTATCTGCTACCACATTTGCTTATTTCCATTCTGATGAAGAAGGGCAACCTTCGAAAGCTAATCAAGAAATGTATTAAGTTATGTCCAATAAAAAAGGTATCATCTTATTTTCCTTTCCATGTTTTATTTTGTTTGATTTCTATTGATAACCTTTAAGAGTGGACTAACACGGCTACGACACCTCACAGGCTATTGTAACTGTGGGCACCTAAATGTTGGATGTGCCAATACCGAGTTTTCTTTGCATTATATAATGGAACCTAAGGCATATTGTAATCTCTGGCAGTGCTGTCAAGAGTGGCTATCCAAGCTCAATAGAGTTAGTGTTACTCAGTCCTCGGACACAGGAGGGGGAGCAGGAGGAGGAAGTGGAAGGGCGGGGATGAGCTTGGGGACCCTTACCCTGTAACATAAAAATCCAAGTGAAGTATCTGATTCACAATGTTGTGGGGTACAGTTCTGTAACTTTGCAGCAGACGGGGGCAGCAGCGATCTTTGGGGGCGTGGCGGCCAACGATCCTGTGGGGGGCATTGGCAGCGGTGGCGGTGATGATCCGCGCAGGGTGGTGGCCTTGCCCTGGGCCCAGCTTAGTCTCTTGGTGACCCTGTTTTTAAAAAACTACACCATAGTCATTTATTTAACAGAATGCATACAGTGAAGACCCAAATGGGTTATAATGAAACTGGTTAAGAACAGACAGGGAAGGGCTCCTAGATGACTGCCTGAGAGAAACCATGAAGAATCCAAACACTGCATCTTCCAGTTTGTAAAACTGGGAGGAAGCATAAGGGGAAACAAAGAGACTTTCCTTAAGAGTCTCAAGTGGTTACCCCTTACCGGCAGGTTACGATTGCTGAAGCTTTATCTTCATGGATGATGATTCCTCCTGCTTTGCCACAAGAAGCAGCAGCTATGGGAGACACCGACATCAACTTGAGCCCAGATCAGTGTCATGCACCCCTCCTCCAATGTTGGTGCACCGCTCCGGTTGGGTTGCAGCTGTCTATGTCGTATGATGGCACTCAGGCTACAGAGGAGAGCCCTCGGCAGATGAGTAACCTGAGATAGCCTCTGAGGAGGGTATAACTGTGGTTCAGCAGCTGCAGGCTTCTTAAGTATTGCCGCAGGTATTATTGCATGAGTCATTGCTTGAATCTTTGAAGATGTTGCAGCTTTTGGATAGAATGGAGAAGGTTTCACTCGAATCAATGTGGGAGGCTCTGACCTCTTGCATGTTGCTATATCATCATTAACCAAGGCTGTGCTTTTAGTTCTACAGTTGTGAAAGCTGATGATGTCTCATCGACATTAAAGAATCAGCTTCAAAAAGTTACCATTGAATCTTCAGAATCACAGAAATTGCAAGCTGCTCTGGTAAATGATAAGGGGGCTGATTGATATTCAGACCACAGGAGTTAGCCCGACTAACTCCCACAGTCGGTGGTAATGTCAGATATTCAATCCCGGGCCGTTTCTGGTGGCTGGCATTGAATATCCAGTTTATTTTTGGCTGGTTATGTTGAAACCAGCCAAAGATATTCATGGTATACACGTGGTCAAACTCACACTAAAAGTTGGTGGATAGCCAGTTATATCGTGCAATATAACCAGCTAGCTACTAACCGGCGATATTCAACTAAGTACCATTTAACTGGACAGTTATATAGTTTTCAATATCAGGGTGATCAGACTTTACTTAAGAGTTTGGAAAACTCCATGAAGTTCTTAAATTTGAGATTCTTGAATTTCCCTAAGCACCCCATTTTTTTTCTTCAGGTCATCTTTTGAGGAAATTCTTTTGTTGACTAAAAAAGCTATCCCACTGACTACTAAGCTTTATAATATTTCAAATAGATTTAAGAATTACATCACATCTGCAGGATAAGACTTCTGGAGCTGCCCAAATTCTAAATGTGTGAAAGATATATCAGGACAGCTTAGAGTTAACTGCTTTTCTGGAAAAATCTGAGACAGAAACTGTGACTCGTGAAACTCTCCTGGTGACTTTTGGTTTTCCACAAGAACATAAAAACATAAGAATAGTTTCACATTTCAAGTTTATAATTTATTTACCATCCCGCCCTATCGAAGGCCTTCTGGGTGGCTCACAATCTAAAAAAAAAAAAAAACAAGAAGGTAGAAAAATGAGACTAAAACATAACATAACACATAGGGAGTAGAACTATAATAATAGATAGGACAAGGGGGGGAACAAGAGGGAATACCACAAGTATCTTCAAGATTCTCTCAGGAACCACTAGGAATGCATATAAAGATTAGTGGTATGCATCAATAAAAGATAGGTCTTTAGGTCTGTTTTAAATTTCTCAAGTGATGTCTGTAGGCAAAGAGAGATCGGGAGACAGTTCCAAAGTTGGGGTCCTTGTACGCTAAAGATAACACGTCTACTGTGCTTGTGGGTGATTTCTCGGTGACTGGGTACTACTAATTGTGTTGTGCAGATCTTTGTGTTCGTGCTGGGCAGTAAGGAATAAGGTGGAGAAAGAAATAAAGGGGTTATCCAGTTTGCAAAGTTTTAGAAATGACCAATGTTCCATCCAGCCTAGTATCCTGCTTCCAGCAGTGACCAATTCAGGTCATAAGTATCTGACAGAATACCAAGGGCCCTGTTTACTAAGCAGCGTTATAGGCACATTAACGTTTTTAAAACGGACGTACTGTGAACACGTCCCTTTTGACTTCACGGAAGTGTAATTGAATACGCTGAGCTGTTTTTCCTGCATCAGCAGTGGTAAGTCCTTCATCACATTTTACTTTTCTTGCGACTATACATCTAAAGAGTGGATTCTTCGTCCTTGTTTTTAAAAAATCCTTTTTATTTTTTAACATCAGGTGCTGCATCTATTATTATTTTTAGTTTTAAACAGCACAGGACAAAGCTTGCACCATCTATTTTGGGTTTTTGCATCACAGACTCTTTTATTTTATTATATTCATATCTTTTTTGAGCACAGAATAACGGAGGTCCTGTGTTCTTACTAAATTATGTATTAATTTTTACAAATTAGCTTTTTTCAACATTTGTGCCCTGATACAATATATTGCATATTATATATATTTTTTCTTGAGATATTTGTTTGAAATATTGGTGTATTTGTGGATAGGATGTGCGCAGATTTTGTTTGATACCAAACTTTATGCATTGATTTTCCGATATATGTATATACATTCCCTTTTATATATATATACAAAATATATTCTTTATGCCTGCTATGTTGCCATAAATAACTGAGCGTTTTCTGCTTTATCCATAGGATTACAATTGTAGCAGAAGCCTTGCTTTCATTCTTTTTGAGCTTAATATTCGTATATATATCACAAGGTCAGTTTATCTAAGATACTTGACTTATATGCTTACATCATATATATCATATATTATTTACTAATTGATTTTAAGTGTGTTTTATTTAGTTATTTCACTGTATTTTGAGGTTTTTTTCATTATGCTTCATTTTGATGTATTTTCTGCTAATTTTTAGATATCATCCTTCTTTGATTGGTAATATACTACACCTTTATTGTATGTTATATATAATTTAATATTTTTAATAATTTAATAATTTAAGTATGTATTATATATTTGAAAACTATATATGTATATATGTATGAGTATATGTATGTTTACTACTACTACTACTACTATTTAGCATTTCTATAGCGCTACATGTTTACATGTATGTATACATATATATATATATTCTAGCATTTCTGCAATACATTTTTTTTATATAAAAAAATTTTTATTTAAATTTTTATATGTAATTTATCTTCATCACACATTTAACGTTTTATACTTATTTTACTTTTGTTTTGCTGTGTTGAGTCAACTGTATATTTAAATAAAGAGATTGTTCCTAACCTACATCGCCTACTGGTGTTGTTCAAGAGCCTACTCCTCCTACTCCCCCTTTCCTCAGATTCTACTTTTCGTAGGAATTTGTGTACCTCCACCCTCGTGGTGGTTTGGCTTGCTTTAATGCATATTAACCATGTACGCGCGTTAACTATGTACAGGCCTATAATATCCCTTTAGGCGCCTACATGGTTAGCGTGTGCGCTAAGTGGAGGCACACTAAAAACACTAACGCACCTTAGTAAACAGGGCCCCAAATAGTAGGAAGATTCATGCTACTGATCCAAGGGACAAGCAATCACTTTCCCTATGTCTATCTCAACAGAAGACTATGGACTTTTCCTCCATATTCTGAAACTGTATTTCTGCAATGGACAGAAACTTTTTAGGGGTCAAAAGGTTTGGATATTTCCTGACTTAACTAAGAGCATACAAGTTTGTAGAAAGAAATCTCTTCAACAGGTATTTGTGCTTGGAGACAAATTTATTCTAAGATTTCCTTGACAATGTTGGGTGACTTATGAGACAAGTAGATTTATCTATTACGAATGATCAGCTTAGAATCTTTCTGGATACCGAGATGAAAGGGTCTTTTGCACCTAGTAGTGAAACAGTTTAAATTGCTTGTTTAGTTAAGATGGGCTTTCTTTATTGTGTTTGCAATGATAACCCTAGCTTCAGGGGAAATTTTCTTTCTTGGATCTCCCCCCTCCCCTTTGTTTTTTTTTTGTTTTTGTTTTTTGTGGACTGATAAGCACTAATTTTTTCTTATTGTTTTATATTAGAGATGTTATTGAAATATATTTCTGAGATGTACTATTCTTTTTCAAGTGGAATGCTTGTATAATGCTCTATTTTGAAATGCGAATAAAAAGTAAACAAATTTAAAAAATAAAAAAAAAGAAGAACGGACAGGAGATGTGATCTTTGGAGGAGTGTGTGATAAATACAAAACTAGATTGGGAGGGTTAATCAGGGATCATAATTATCCATTCATTTCTCATAGTTAGGGATATTTGTGTGCCTAGGGAGAGAATTTGCCAGAACACATGTAGAATACTGAGACTGAGACTGATACAACTTGAAACTGCTTGAGATATAGAATTATTTTTAGTCAAGGAGTAAGAAAGAATAAAAGAAGATGGAGAGAGACTTACCTTACGAGAAGGTCTGGTTAGTGTTCATATTCCTATGGGCATCTTATCATTTAGCGCATGCTAATTGCTAGCGTGCACTAAATCTGTTAATTGCCTTAGTAAAAGGACCCCTAAGTGGTTGAGCAAAAGTAAAATATTGGGGCACTTTTACTAAGCCGCATAGGTGCCTTCGCGCACCAATTTGGAACTACCACCTGGCTATCGCATGGTCCGGGCGGTATTTTCTACATGCACCCAGTACTATGTGTCTCACAAAAATCACAAAAATGATATCGGGGATGGGACGACTTCCCTATGAAGAAAGACTAAGGAGGCAAGGGCTTTTCAGCTTGCAGAAGAGACGGCTGAGGGGAGACATGATAGAGGTATATAAAATAATGAGTGGTGTGGAACAAGTGGATGTGAAGCGTCTGTTCACGCTTTCCAAAAATAGTAGGACTAGGGGGCATGTGATGAAATTACAGTGTAGTACATTTAAAACAAATAGGAGAAACTTTTTCTTCACCCAACGTGTAATTAAACTCTGGAATTCGTTGCCAGAGAACGTGGTGAAGGCGGTTAGCTTGGCAGAGTTTAAAAAGGGGTTGGAAAGTTTCCTAAAGGACAAGTCCATAGACCACTACCACTACTACATGGACTTGGGAAAAATCCACAATTTCGGGAATAACATGTATAGAATGTTTGTACGTTTGGGAAGCTGCCAGGTGCCCTTGACCTGGATTGACCGCTGTCGAGGACAGGATGCTGGGCTTGATGGGCCTTTGGTCTTTTCCCAGTATGACATTACTTATGTACTTATATATGACAGAGTGCAGCATTTTGGTGCCATTGTAAACTGTTTTAATTCTTCTTAAAAGCAATTAAAAGATGGTAGCACAATCAAAGACGGGGGCATCTCCCACCAGCAGGCTGATGATGGGGGGCCTGGGCAGGGATGCATGCACCACTCCAGAGGAGTTTGCACCAAAGCCTTGTGACATGCACTTTGAAGGGGAGGAGTTCGCACCACAAACTGATGACTTGAAGCAAATGTGGGACCTCCTGCCCAGTCGGGATGCCAGAGACTTAGGGCACAGATAGCTATAAAAGCCATGCCCAAGAGGACTAGCGCCATGCTATCGCATACCTGAGCCATCTAGCGAAGGAACTGCCACAACTAATGAGGAAGCAATCAGGTTTAAAAGTTGATGAAATTAGCTCTACTTCTGAAATACCTTTAGTAGAGCCATCTATTAACTCAGAAATGGCTCAGAAGTAGCTCCTATCTTTTAAAGAAGGGTAACTGATGAGAATCATCAAGTGTCAGTGGTGCAATATTGCCAATATTGCTTTCCATTTGAGGAGTATTTCTTTTAGTCGGATGACTCCTCCGATTCCCAGAACCACAAGCAGCAGTCATCAGAGCTGCCTAGGAAAGCAAGCCCCAGGATTGGAAGCTTGGAATGTTCCTACTAATTGGGATTCTACCAGGTTCTTGTGACCTAGATTGGCCACTGTTGGAAATAGGATACTGAGCTAGATGGACCATTGGTCTGACCCAGTATGGCTATTCTTATATTCTTATGTACCAGCAGTGGATACAGCAAGCACATGCCAACAGGGGCCACCATGGAGTGAGTGCCAGAGGGGCAACTGCTTCTCTCCCAGAAAACTCTACTTGGACCCATGAGTCCTGTTCATCTACCACCCGGAACCCTCAGCAGAAGGTTTGATCCAAGATAGTACCGGTAAACTATTGCAGCCTTCAAGGACTGAAGAGCCACTTCAGTCAGTTATGTTAAATACAAAAAGAGTTAGTAACTGTTGAATCCTGCAGAAGGATTTGTTGTGGAAAGCTGTAAAAAATGTTTTCACTTTGTTATAATAATATGATTATCCAATTTAAGTTCTATTGCAGTTTCCATCTAGACCCAGCAGATGGCAGTGCACAAGCATTGGTATTCAGTTTAAGGTCTAAGCCTTGTTCTGATAACAATCCATTAGGTTATACATAATTGGGCCATAACAAGCAATTATCAGCACTAATTGGCAATGATTAGAATTTACATGCACATCTTTTAGGCATATTCTATGAAGAGGTGCGTATAAATTCTAGTGCATGGACCTGAAAAGGGGTGTGGCCTTGAGAGGAGCATGGGCGGTTCAGGGGCATTCCTGCAATTTATGCGCTTTGTTATAGAATTAGAGGGATTCGAGCCTAATTTATACATGGGGATTTCCACCAGCTTTTATTGGTGTAAATGGTCACCAGAAGCGTAGCCAGGTGGGGCCCAGGGGGAGCGGTCGCTCCCCTAAACAGCTGTTTAAAAAAATGGCGCCTATGCGCATGCGCTGCTGCTCCTGCCTTCCCGTGCGGAGTCCGATGTAATGCTGACTCTGAGAGCCTTCGCAGCTGCTGGACCGGCGCCTAGAGTCAGTGACTGCCTGCCCTGCTTCTGCTAACAGCACCACCAGGAACGGAACACACAGCTGCTGAGTGCTGAGAACGTCACTGTCTCAGTCTCACTCTTACCCGCTCTCGACGTCAACGGACGAGGGACGACGTTCCTCCTCCTAGTTCCTCCGAGGCCGACCCCCACCCCCTCATTTCTTTTCCCGACAGACCCGCGTCCCGCACAGTGTTGCCAGGTGGGCGGTTTTCCCGCCCAATTGGGCGGTTTTCCGCGACCCGCCGAGGGAAATTTTTGCCCGCGGTGGGTCGCGGTTTTTTGGGCTTCTTTTTTTTCTTTTCCGCGGTTTTTCGGGCGGTTTTTTTGGCCGTGGGGGGCGGGGTTAGTGACGTTTTGGGCGGGGCCGATGACGTGGGAGGCGGGGCCGATGATGGGGGAGGCGGGGCCGGTGATGGGGGAGGCGGGGCCGGTGACGGCAGGGGCGGAGTTGATGACGGCGGGGGCGGGGGTGATGACGCGGGGGTGGGGGTGTCAGGGGCGGGGTTTGAGTTTGGGCGGGTTTTGGGCGGTTTTTACGCTGGATTGGGTGGGAAAAAAATTTTCCACCTGGCAACACTGGTCCCGCAGACGACTGCAGACAGAGCCACCAGCCAGAGCCAGGCAAAGGCAGGAAGGGGTCCTCTATCCTCCACAGGCCCAGGGGTCCCACTCCCCCCTCGGGCACACCGCACACACACAGTGCAGCAGGTCGGCGCGATGTTTGGCAGGCAGACAGGCACCCAGCTGTCGAGTCGACCCTCGGACATCGCGGAGCATCTCTCGGCCTCAGGCAGCTTCAGCTGAGCTCTTCTTCAAGGTAAGGGACTGCCGTGCTGGCTGGCTGGCTGTGTGTGGTGGGGAATCTGGGCCTCTGCCTGGGGATGGAGGAGACACAGGCCTTTTTTTTTTTTTTGCCCATAAAATGAAAAAAGGGGGGGGGGGGAGAGACAGACAGAGAATGAGAGAGAGTGTGTGTGTGTGTGTGTGTGTGTGTGTGTCTCTCTCTCTTCTTCTTCTTCTTCTGCCCATAAAATAAATGTAAAAAGGGGGACATAATGGAAATAAAATACACTGTGTGTGGTGTGGGGGGGAGGGCAGACCAAGATAGTCAATAGAAGAGAGGGGTCATCAAGGAAAGGAAGAGGGAGATTTCAGGGGGGAGAAAGCAAGGGAGACCCAGAGGGGAGGGGGGCCAGGGAAGCAAGGGGCGATGTCCAAATACATTGAAGAAAACAGGAGATGGGGTGTTCCTATTCCTATCTAGTTCCAGTTGGATAGGCAGTGCCTTAAAACATGGAGGACAAAGATTTTTTTTTCTTTTTTACTTATTTGATAGCTTTTTAATTTATTCAAAAGCTTCCCATATTTAGATATAAATGTCATGAAATAAAAATTGAACATCACTAAAACAGCCTAAAAATTATTATATCTGGTATAAACCGCAGTTATAATATCTGTATTTTGTGCTCATTTTTCTACACTGTTCTATACTATACAGAGATGGCAAAAATTTCAGTGAGAATAGCCTGTTTCTTGATCTTAACTGTTGCTGTAATCTGCCTTTGGGACACCCGGTGTTATAAAGATGGAATATGTTGAAATTAAATTTATTTACTTGTTGCATTTGTACCCCACATTTTGCCACCTATTTGCAGGCTCATTGTGGCTTACATAGTACCATCAAAGGCGTTTGCCCAGTCGGTGGATAACAAACACAAAGTTGTATAGTGATCATATGAGGTATAAGTGGAGGGTCGGAATGGATGAAGATTGCATGTTGTCCTGTTCGATCATAGTCACGCTGTGTTGGTAGGTGAAGAGGGTTAAGTGGGGTTGTTGGGGTAGGCCTTTTTGAAGAGGTTGGTTTTTAGTGATTTCCTGAAGTTCAAGTGGTCGTGATGGATTGTTTTCACAGCTTTTGGGAGCCCATTCCATAGTTGCGCGCTTATGTAGGAAGTAAAATTAAACTCTTCTTTCATTGGGACACATCTGCATCTGATATCTGTTTTGGTGACCCTTTGCTAGGTGAAAACATCTCTGCACGAAAACAGGGTGTGAGGGGGAGTCCCTATAGCCTTCTTGATGTTTCACTTGAGGGGATAGGACTCCTAGGAGGAGGCAAGGGAAACAAGGAGTCTGCATAGGTGGGGCAATCTGGACAATATCTACCATTTAATTTTGTGCAGCTTGTGAGACCACGGGAAGTATATACAGAAAAGGGCCCACACAAAAGTCATTAACCAGTACCGGCACTGTCACTAAATCCACCTCAGTATTTTACTAACTGCAGCCTATTGTAAAAAATTCCACTTCATGGTACACAAATGCCAACGTCTTGCCATGCTAATATAGGCTGCAAGTGTAAAAAATATTTCTTCGGTCTATGTTTGTATTTGTGTTTTCATTTGGCTGCCACTTGGCAGTACATTGTGAAAAGGACAGAGAAGTTTCTATTTGGTTGTTACCTTTATAAGAGAGTCAGAGCCTAGGTACATTCCCCTTGGAAAATGTGCTAATCCCAAAGAGACTCTAAAGCAGCCACCAGAGTCCCTTGGGGCGCATTAGCAGTGCCTTGACTTTTCTAGGAATGTCTAGTTGCACCTTCTCTGCTGTGGAATGCTATGGCCGGCCTACCCTTCTGGCGCCTATTTTACAAAAGGCTGCTCCCCCAGTCATCAAAACCTAGCTACATAAGTACATAAGTACATAAGTACATAAGTAGTGCCATACTGGGAAAGACCAAAGGTCCATCTAGCCCAGCATCCTGTCACCGACAGTGGCCAATCCAGGTCAAGGGCACCTGGCACGCTCCCCAAACGTAAAAACATTCCAGACAAGTTATACCTAAAAATGCGGAATTTTTCCAAGTCCATTTAATAGCGGTCTATGGACTTGTCCTTTAGGAATCTATCTAACCCCTTTTTAAACTCTGTCAAGCTAACCGCCCGTACCACGTTCTCCGGCAACGAATTCCAGAGTCTAATTACACGTTGGGTGAAGAAAAATTTTCTCCGATTCGTTTTAAATTTACCACACTGTAGCTTCAACTCATGCCCTCTAGTCCTAGTATTTTTGGATAGCGTGAACAGTCGCTTCACATCCACCCGATCCATTCCACTCATTATTTTATACACTTCTATCATATCTCCCCTCAGCCGTCTCTTCTCCAAGCTGAAAAGCCCTAGCCTTCTCAGCCTCTCTTCATAGGAAAGTCGTCCCATCCCCACTATCATTTTCGTCGCCCTTCGCTGTACCTTTTCCAATTCTACTATATCTTTTTTGAGATACGGAGACCAGTACTGAACACAATACTCCAGGTGCGGTCGCACCATGGAGCGATACAACGGCATTATAACATCCGCACACCTGGACTCCATACCCTTCCTAATAACACCCAACATTCTATTCGCTTTCCTAGCCGCAGCAGCACACTGAGCAGAAGGTTTCAGCGTATCATCGACGACGACACCCAGATCCCTTTCTTGATCCGTAACTCCTAACGCGGAACCTTGCAAGACGTAGCTATAATTCGGGTTCCTCTTACCCACATGCATCACTTTGCACTTGTCAACATTGAACTTCATCTGCCACTTGCACGCCCATTCTCCCAGTCTCGCAAGGTCCTCCTGTAATCGTTCACATTCCTCCTGCGACATGACGACCCTGAATAATTTTGTGTCATCGGCGAATTTAATTACCTCACTAGTTATTCCCATCTCTAGGTCATTTATAAATACATTAAAAAGCAACGGACCCAGCACAGACCCCTGCGGGACCCCACTAACTACCCTTCTCCACTGAGAATACTGGCCACGCAATCCTACTCTCTGCTTCCTATCTTTCAACCAGTTCTTAATCCATAATAATACCCTACCTCCGATTCCATGACTCTGCAATTTCTTCAGGAGTCTTTCGTGCGGCACTTTGTCAAACGCCTTCTGAAAATCCAGATATACAATATCAACCGGCTCCCCATTGTCCACATGTTTGCTTACCCCCTCAAAAAAATGCATTAGATTGGTGAGGCAAGACTTCCCTTCACTAAATCCGTGCTGACTTTGTCTCATCAGTCCATGTTTTTGTATATGCTCTGCAATTTTATTCTTAATAATAGCCTACGACTCTGATGGTCACGCCTAAATGTAACTTCAGTTCCCAGCATTGGCACTATACTATAAACTGCACCTTTATTTAAACATGGTTTAGAATATCAGTAAGCGCTATTTTTTGGCACTGATTGTTAGGCACCATTTATAGAATCTAGTCCTCTATGGATAATATACAGTATATATTTCATTTGCAGCAGCATTGACTGCTTTAGACTTATATTCAGTGCTACTGATTATATTTATTTATTTATTTATCTATTTATTTATTGTGATTTGTTAACCATTTTTATGAAGAAATTCACCCAAGGTGGTATACGTGGAGAGGCATAATTGAACGGAGATAGGCGTTTATCTCTGAGAACAGGTCCATGAAGGGGCGGGCCGAACCGTATTTTCGAAAAAAATGGACGTTTTTGAGCTGGGCGTTTGTTTTT
Source organism: Microcaecilia unicolor (assembly GCF_901765095.1). NCBI lineage: Eukaryota > Metazoa > Chordata > Amphibia > Gymnophiona > Siphonopidae > Microcaecilia > Microcaecilia unicolor. Next base: position 64,833,152 of record NC_044033.1, on the reverse strand, counting down.
TTTTTAGCAATAATGGAAACTAAAAACGCCCAGCTCAAAAACGTCCTAATCCGAGCCATTTGGTCGTGGGAGGGGCCACGATTCGTAGTACACTCGCCCCCCTGATATGCCAGGACACCAACTGGGCACCCTACGTCAGTGCGGTGGACTTCAGAAAAAGCTCCCACATGCATAGCTCCCCTACCAAGGGTGCTGAACACCCAACCCCCCTCCCCCAAAACCTACAAATGTACAACACTACCATAGCTTTTAGGGGTGAAGGGGGCACCTACATGTGGGTACAGTGGGTTTTGGAGGCCTCCCATTTACCAGCACAAGTGTTACAGGTGGGGGGGGGGGGGGAATGGGCCTGGGGCCACCTGGCTGAAGTGCACTACGGTACCCACTAAAAGTGCTCCAGGGACCTGCATACACGCAGGCCTCTAGGACTGGTTGCTGCTATATAACCTTGGCACACCAGTTGACACCTGAAGACTAATCTCTACGAAAACGTCCTTTATTGGAATAACCGCCTTTACTCACAGTTAACTGCAGATCAGAGGTTGTGCCCCACTGGCAACGAGTCTCCCTGGTACTGAGATGAGCAGTAGGTCAGAACTGGCAGAATGCTGTACAATGCCCTCATTCAGCCACATTCAAGGGAAGAACTAAGTTGTCTAACGTGGCTAACACAGGAAAGGGAACTAAAACTGGCTTACAAAAATGGCCACTACCGCATGGACTACAACAGGAAACACAACAGGGCACACTCTGACCTAGTAGGCAGGGGGAAAAGCACCATGGGAGAAGAGCCTACCAACTACCAACATTGTGAGACTGTAACACAAGCTAATGAAATCACGGAGCCCAATACCCTACACCCACCACAATGCAATGCTGATGTGACACTGTACTGCATCCGAGAGCCACATCTGACCCAGGGAAAGGCTGTGACAGGATCAAACACATTCTGCTGTCATGGAGGTGGGTACGGCATGTGAGGCTGGCATATAGGCTGGGAAAAAGTTTTTAAAGTGGGTTTTTTTTTTGGTGGGAGGGGGTTAGTGACCATTGGGGGAGTCCGGGGAGGTCATCCCCGATTCCCTCCAGTGGTCATCTGGGCAGTTGGGGCACTTTTTTGGGACTTGTTCGTGAAAAAAAGGGTCCAAAAAAGTGACCCAAAATCTCGGTAAAAACGCCTTTTTTTCGATTATCAGCTAAAGATGCCCATCTCTCCTCGGCTGATAACCACGCCCCAGTTCCGTCTCCACCACGCCTCCGACACGCCCCCGTCAACTTTATTCGTTTCCGCGACGGAGTGCAGTTGGAAACGCCCAAAATCAGCTTTCGATTATACCGATTTGGGCGCCTTTGCGAGACAAACGTCTATCTCCCGATTTAGGTCACACTATAGGCGTTTTTCTCTTTCGAAAATAAGCTGGATAGTGGTTTCAATACCATCACCATTTGTATAATTAGCGCCAGACACTGCTGTGTACATATAGGGGGTCTTTTACTCAGGTGCGCTCACATTTTTAGCGCACGCTAAAATTGGGCATGCGCTAAACGTTAGAGATGCCCATAGGAATGCATTGGCATCTGTAACGTTTAGTGCAGTGGTCGGCAAACCGCGGCTCGCGAGCCACATGCGGCTCTTTGGCCCCTTGAGTGTGGCTCTTCCTGCGAGTCCGCTCCCTGCCACTGTCCGGCGCTCACAGTCAGTCCATAGGCGCCCGCCCTCAGCTCCCCGAAAGCCCTCCGTCCTTTTTCTGTTCCTTCCGGTGGCTGCCCAGCTTTTAAACTTCTTTATTTTAAGTTGCAGCGACGGGCCGATGGCTCACCTCCTCCAGCCTTTCACTTCCCGCTCAATGCCCCGCCTTCCTGATGAGGTATTTCCTGTTTAAGCTAGGGCGGGCGGGAGTCACTGAGCGGGAAAGGAAATGCTGGAGCCTGAAAGTGAGCCGTCGGTCGCTGCGACTTAAAATAAAAAGGTAAGGTTTAAACCCTGGGTGGCCACGGCCAGCAGGAATGGAGAGAGGAGGGCTGTTGTGGAGCTGAGGGTGGTGGGCAGGTGGGGGCGGGGCTGGGTAGCAGTGCACCTCAAACTCATGCTGCGTGGGGTGGGGGTGGAGTTATACAGTTTCCTTGAATGGTTGGTTTTAATGCTGTAATTCTATTAAACGTAGTGAATGGTAGATACTGTTTGCACAAGTTCCTTGCACTTTGAAATAGCCAAGACAACTGAGTGAGTTCAGTCCTACTGCACAATGCTGGCCAGGACTGAGTTTTTAGCAAAGGCCAGCTTAGGAGTACCCTAATTAAGTTAATAACAATGTACCTACCTATATAGTTTAAGTTTAAAAAATTTGGCTCTCAAAAGAAATTTAAATCGTTGTACTGTTGATATTTGGCTCTGTTGACTAATGAGTTTGCCGACCACTGGTTTATTGCGTGCCTATTTTTAGCATGGACTAAAATCTTTTGAGCGCGCCATAGTAAAAGACACCCATAGTAGGGCCAAATATGTAGAACGCTTTTCCTCTGGAAATGCACCAAATTACATCATCATTAATTTTTTAAAAACAGTTAAAAACTTAGGGTCTCTTTTACCACACCATGCTAGTGATTTCCAGCCTGGCAATGCCGACAAAGCCCATTCATGGGACAATCGCTAGCGTGGTTTGGTAAAAGAAGCCTTTATTTGTTTTGTGAGGTATTTTATTAAATAATTGAAATCAGTTATATAAAGGACTTTTTTTCTCCTATTGAGGAGTTGCTGTATGTTGTATGTACTTTTTGTTATACGCGCACAACTGATGATTATTCGTTATTCCGAAGTCTATTGAAAACTCACTGCTTCAGTCTAGCCTTTAAGGAAATAAGAACTCTTCTCAAATAAACTCATGGCATTAATTTTTACCTCATCCTGCCTCCCACTACTCCTGTCTATCCCAGTTAATCCTAGCCCTTTACCTTTTTTCTCCATATTTCAATTATCTAGCTTAAATCACTAAAAGTATTTAATTATATCTTTTCCTATCTCAAGTTTTACTGGTCTTTTTTTTGTTGTTTTTTTATTTAAATCATTTATTTATAATTTTTCATTTTACAAGGATCACTTGCAAACAGTAATACAGAGATGACTGTACATTAATACAATATAAGAAGAAAACAATCCCAACTAGATATATGGTTTATATACAATCTTTCTTTTGCTTAGACCACAAAGTGAAGAAAAATAGGGAGAGTGAAATAAGACAAGGAGATCAATTAAACAGTAAACAGAAAAAAATAAAACATGGTATTAACCTCATTATCCCCAGATATTACTCATCTAATACATTATTTTCCACATTGATCATCTGGTTGGCTTCCTCAAGACCAAATACGGCGTATAGTCAATTCATTTCATTGAGAACATACTTATTGTCCAGGTTTTAGTTAGAAATAATACATCTGATTACATTTTCTCTCTTTTAAAAACCAGAAATTATTTAACGATACATATACTCAAGTCTCTAATTCAAATCCCACTGATTAAAGCAATCCCAGTTTTCACAGGCTTCACTCCTTTCGAAGTAATAATTAAGGAAATATTTCTGAGGAAAACTTTAGGAGTCATACCTGGAACTCTGGGAAAAACAATAATCTCGACATTAATCATCCACAAAAACATCCACCTTATTATTCAAAGTTTCTGGTCCATTATCATTTTCAAGATCATAACCACTTCTTGCTTGTACAGAACTTCATCTGTCATATCAATTTTTTCACTCTCAGAGGGTTCAGTCAAATTGTCCATGCAACTCTCCAATAAGATCAATGAAACAAAGTTATTTACTGCCGCCGTTAGGTACCGAAGCGCCTTCCAGATGGTATTCAATGTAACCTCCACGGAAGCCAAAAACTCCAAGATGATTTCTCTTGAGGTGTTTAGGAGTGGTTCTGCTGATTCGGGTTCTGCTCTAAACATCCTCCGTTTCAGCATATGCCTCTAACTCACTCCTCCACTCCTTTGGACATGGTGGTTGAATAATTCGGGAGCGATGGAGTTGTTTTTCCAGGTCCAAGAGCGTCGACGCTCCTTCGCCGGCGCTAAGTTTTACTGGTCTAACATTATATGATGTATTTTACTTTCTGTTAATATATTTTGAACATGTTCATGCTTTTCTAATTGTTACATAAACCACATTGGACCTGAATATATATGCACAATTTAAATGTCGTGGCTAGAACTTAAAACAAGCATTGAATGTAGCATTTAAATACTGACCCAGAGATGAATTGCTATTGATAGATGGCTATATGCATATATAATAATTTAAACACTCTGGCCAGCATTTAAATTATGATCACCACCCCCAGTGAAAATACAGCAGTATGGGCCTCTTTTATCAAACCTTGCTAGCAGTCCCCGGTGCAGTAATGCCGACAAAGCCCATTCACTTTGAATGGGCTTCGGCCCTATATCTTTGCAGAGATATCTTATATGAAATATGTTTTGTGGTTCCTCTGACTCATGAGTCTGAATTGGGTTAAGCGTGAGAAACAGCACCCATAACAGACACTGGCAACCTTTTGATTTTGTTTGCTGTGGAAATTACCCCAGTTATAACTCCTTGTGCAGAATTATGAATGAATTGCATGCAAACCATTTCCTCAATAAAATAAAAATAAACTGTGTTAAGCACAGTGTGATTAACACACTGCCCGTATTTGATGTGATTCTGAGAGAAGAGCACTGCAAGCATTCCACAGCATTGATAATAAAAAAACAAGTAAAGGAAAAACCTCTGAGAACAGGTCTGCTAAAAAAACATGTAGAAATAAGGAACTATTTCTCTCGCATCCTCATATATCATCTAAAGTATCACATATGGTTGGCTTACTGCATGTATTATATGTTGGTGGCTCACTGAGTGTGTGGTGTGTATTTGTAACCGAATAAAAGGTGATATGTTCTACATTGTGTTGGGTGTCTAGTTAGCAGAGGAGATGTTCACCAGGATGTTTGAAATGTGCACAGTATTTTATGTCAAGCATTGTGGGGCCCTTTTACTAAGCTGCGTAAGCGTCTATGCGCACCCAACGTGCGCCAAAATGGAGTTACCACCCAGTTACTGCGTGGCTCTTGCAGTATTTTCATTTTTGGCGCACGTTCAATACGCGTGGCTGAACAATACTTTTTATTTTCAGACGTGCATATCGGGCACGGGCCAAGTGGCATTTGATGCACGTAGGTCATTACCAGCAGGTTACCGCGTGAGACTTTACCGCTAGGTCAATGGCTGGTGGTAAGGTCGCAGACCTAAAATGGACGCGCAGCAATTTTGATTTTGCCACACATCCTTTTTCAGCAAAAACTTTAAAAAGGCCTTTTTTTTACAGGCGCTCTGAAAAATGGATCTGCGCGCGCCCAAAACCCACGCCTTCACTACTGCAAGCCATTTTTCAGCGCACCTTAGTAAAATGACCCCTGTGTTGGATAACTACATTGCAGAAGGGACGTCCACTTTGGGACATTCAAAATGTGTACTTTTTTTACATCCCATATTGTGTTCAGTTTCTAGGTAAAAGAAGAGGCATCCACACCGGGATGTTTGAAATGTGCTCAGTATTTTACATCCAACATTGTGTTGGATGTCTAGATAGCAGAAGGGACATCCACATTGGGATGTTTAAAACATGCACAATATTTTACAAAAAGCTGAATGCTGAACCTTTAGTAAAATATGAGTATGCTGAACAGAAATACACATTCAAACAAGCAAAGCATCACTCAGTGCTATGAACACGTATGTGTGTAAGCAGTTGGTTTTGCAGTCTTCAAATGCAAGTGCCAGAACTTATATGTATTACATGTACATTACAAATTTCACAAAATTGTACAACCAAAGGAAGTGGACTAAGGAGCCAAGCTACAAAACTCAAATTTTTGGCTTCTTTATGTGGTTTCAAGCACCACAGATGTATGCAGAATTTCCCCCAGTCATTCCTCCAAACCCCAGTTTCAAACCAGAAGGTAATTAACCCTTATGCATGCCTCAGAGCAGGTGTAAATGCCAACATCTAGACATTTTAAAGTATGTGTTATTGCCAATGCAAGACTTGAATACACGCATACTTTTCAGGCCTGTCCAAATTACATAGTCCCTTCTAAATGGCCTGGGCTGCAGATGTACAGGGTGAGGTAAAAAGTAAAAAAAAAGTAACCCCCTAGATTTTTTTGCTGTTTTCTCAGCAATCACTTTGCAGAGAGTTCTTTTATGTACAGGAGCAGTAGTGCTTTTGATGATCTGGTAAGAGGACAGGATGCCTCTTCAGTCAACTAAATATCCGTGGAACTGTATTATCAGAGTATTTAGTGGAAATAATGGAATTTGAGGTGAGACTTTTTGTTTTTTTATGACTAACTGTGTGGGTTTTGTCTATTTTTCTCAGTTTTTTTGGTGAGCAACTTTTTTCTTCTTTTTTGGGGGAGTTTTTTGGTTGTTCTCTTTTTTTTTTTTTTCTGGAGTTTGATTTATGGATGCCAATGATAATATCTGGGAATTCCTTTGGTAAAACATACATTTGGTCAGACCGTTGCTCATTGAGCTTTGAGGCCTTGTTTATTTAAATTTTGAGATTTTTGTAGCCCCCCCATAGTTTGTGTTTGCCATTTTGTTAAACTGCATGTTTCATGCTTTTTGCACTATAAAACTACCATTATTTGAAAAAAAAAAAAAAAAAAACCAGGGTACCAGCTTACTGTTAATGATGCCACAGTGACATAGACTTTTGTAAGAGAACAACAAGGGGTGGAAGTGAGCAGACCACAGGATGATCCAAGGTGGCAAATAAACCTTTATTCACAATTGCATATGCACAAAGTCCAAAGTGGAAGAGCTAAATATCACCCAAACTGACCAAACATCTTTTATTGCAGATGAGAAATGTAGCTTTTGAGCTCTACCAATTTCTGTGGCCGAATTCCTCAAGCTCACAGCTCACCCCTGAGTTCAGAGACAATTAAACTAACCTCATCTCCAAAGTTCTAAACTATAGAGAGGAAAGGAAACTAAAAGGATTTTAAGACCGAGTAACTAGATAGATGGTAAGTACAAGTGACCTTTTTTTTTTATTTTAAACCCAATTTGGGGTATAGAAAACATGATGTTACCAAAATTGGTTGTATTATTTCATAAACATAAATTCAAACAATTCTTGTAGTAGAACATTAACCAAACAGTTATAATCTATTTAGCAGGTACAGTAATACCGCTCTGGAACAACAGTGAAACCATCGGATAAGTATTGAACAAGTTATCTTATTTTCTTTCTTTTACTCTATAGCTATAACTTTCCTTTGTAGTGTGTGTCTTAAGAATTGATTCTTTTTGATCTATTTTATGTTTTTCAGGTGCAGACACCCAAAACCAGTCTCTAGAAAAGGCATGTTTGACTACACTCAGAGACTTCTCAATGTCCTTTCCTTTGCTGTATGTGGAGGTGCAGTCTTACCTTTACTTTGGTCTTTCTTTCTACTTATTTTCTTTACCTTGCTTGACCGTTGGAACTCAGGTTCTTTTCTTCCAGCTTTGGAACCTACTACCTTGCACTTTAAAACAAAAAACAAAAAAACTTTCTTCCTGTCTAACATCAGGAACAACCCTAGCTTATGCATAGAGATTACTGGGGCTTTCTAGCTGTTAAAATAAATGATAATTTTGCAACCCTAAATAATTCTACTACTACTACTTATCATTTCTATAGCGCTACTAGATGTACGCAACGCTGTACACTTGAACATGAAGAGACAGTCCCTGCTCGACAGAGCTTACAATCTAATTAGGACAGACAAACAGGACAAATAAGAGATAAGGGAATTACTAAGGTGGGGATGATAAAATAAGGGTACTGAACAAGTGAGTAAGGGTTAGGAGTTAAAAGCAGCATCAAAAAGGTGGGCTTTTAGCCTAGATTTGAAGACAGACAGAGATGGATTTTGACAGACTGGCTCAGGAAGTTTATTCCAGGCATATGGTACCGCAAAATAAAAGGAACGGAGTCTGGAGTTAGCGGTGGAGGAGAAGGGTGCAGATAAGCGAGATTTGCCCAGTGAACAGAGTTCCTGGGGAGGAGTGTAGAGAGATGAGAATGAAGAGGTACTGAGGAGCTGCAGAGTGAATGCACTTATAAGCAGTGGTGTGCTGGACTCAGGGGCGTAGCCAGACTTCAGCGGGAGGGGGTCCAGAGCCTAAGGTGAGGGGGCACATTTTAGCCCCCCCCCCCCAGTGATGCCGACACCCCCACCACCACCAACAACAACTTTGACCCCCCCCCCCCACACCGACGACCCTGCAGAGATTCTCGACCCCCTCCCGCTGCCAACCCTCCCCCGCCATAGCCATCACCTACCTTTGCTGGCGGGGGACCCCAACCCCCGCCAGCCGAGGTCCTCTTCTTTCAGCGCAAGGCTTTGTTCTGTTTCTGTGAGTCTGATGTCAGACTCACAGAAACAGAACGAAGCCTTGCAGATCAGCCAGCGGCCACGTTGCTGGCTGATCCGCAAGGCTTTGTTCTGTTTCTGTGAGTCTGACGTCCTGAGGAAGGGCAGACTGGATGGGCCATTTGACCCTTATCTGCCATCATGTTTCTATGTTTCCTCCTGAGGGATCGAGCAGTGAAATGGACAGCCCACACTGGTTCTGTTTTTCATGGCGGGGGGGGGGGGGGGGGGAATTAAGATCCCGATCTGAGTTTCAAGTATGAGTGAAGAACTTCTCAGCAATAACAAGAAGTAAGTGACAGGTCCTACCTCAAGGTGTCTAACAATATGGAAGGGAGAAAAGAAGAATGAAGAGATCTGCCCACCCACTGCTCTGAACAGGAGTCCAAAGGAGAAATTAGTAACAATGAGAGATTCAAGCATTTGGATAAACAGGTACAACATGTGTCCTTGGGGAGACGGGCAGCCCCATCCTAGTCAAATGGGAGCCTAAAACTCAGGAAAAGGAAGAAAGGATGCCTGAGGAGAGTGTACCAGCAAGAATCAGAAATCTCCATTCTGCCTATTACAACAAATCCCATTACCATGGCACTTGTTTTCCTTTGAAGAACTTTTCCCAATAAAAGCATTCTTAAATTTCAAAACAGCAAATAGTGTGTGCATTGTCTCCTTGGGAATGTTTCCAACTAACTACCTTGAGCCCTAAAGGTAAACTCTTCCTCCCCCCTCCCCTTCCTACATCCTCATAAAAGAATCCACAACAGGGCTGCAAGTGTCCATAGCAACTTATCATTGGTATTGAGTGATGCCCGTCAATATGAGAGGTAACCCTGGAAGAGCTACATAATGTATGGCCAGTCTTTATTCTGAAAGGCAGATGGGAGTGAAATGTGGATCACAAAAGCAATAACTGTGTTGTTGTGACAACGAATATAGGTCAGCTACACCCACTGTTCCAAGTTTCAAATCTTTTATAGGTTTCCATATTAGCGAGGCAAATATTGCTGTGTGTTTTTCACATTTTACCATGTATTCTTTCTTCTTCGAAATAGCACTACAGTTGAATTACTGTGTAAAGATTAATCATTCATAAAAAGAGACATATATTACTGAGCAAACACCCTTGTAATCACTTAGATAAATAATCCCAAGACATTTATAGTCCATGCTGGACGACACTGGGTTCAATGCTGTAAAAATCTAACAATCATTTGCAAGATCAGTACTGTTATACAGCACACATTTTCGACCATGGGCAATGATCTCGATGCAATCTCTTACAGGTCAGAAGGCAACAGCATTAGCAAGAGTCCACAAAAAAACCACTTTCTTTTTTTCTCGGCCCTATTATCCTTTCTCATTTCTTTGTCATCTCAGCATTTTCAATTTCATATGTGACAGGCTCTTCGAAATAAAAGACATACAGTTCTAATAATGGTGATACCCTCCCCCCTCTATTTAAAGATCTCATTCTCCACTCTTTTCTTTATAAATTTGATTACAATCCAGACCAGCACAGTAGACCCTCAATTGTCTTAGATTCATAATGGCAGAAGTGGCTAATGAGCTCATTTTCAAAACAGAAAAACGTCTAAAAAGTGGCATAAAGCAGCATTTGGATGTTTTTCTCACAAAAACATCCAAATCAGTATTTTCCAAACCTGTTTTTAGACGTTTTTCTATGAAGTCCGTCAGAAGTACATCCAAATCTCAAGGGGGCATGTTAGGGGCATGTTCAGGGCAGCACTTAGTTGTTTTTCAGCCATAATGGAACAAAGCAAAACAGTCCAGGATTAAAACTAAGACGTTTTGAGCTAGACCTGTTTTTATAACGAATAAGGCACAAAAAGGTGTCCTAAATAACCAGATGACCATTGGAGCGAATCAGGGATGACTTCCCCTTATTCCTCCAGTGGTCCCTAACTTCCTCCCACCCCAAAAAAATGTGATGAAAAAACATTACTTGTCAGCCTCTATGCCAGCCTCAGATGTTATACTCAGGTCCATTAGAATAGCCTGCAGGTCCCTGGAGTAGTCTAGTGGTGGGTACAGTGCACTGCAGACAGGTGGACCCAGGCTCCTACTTCACCCTACCTGTTACACTTGTGGAGGGAACTACGAGCTCTTCAAAACTCACCAGAAACCTACTGTACCCACATATAGGTGCCTCCTTTACCCGTAGGGGCTATGGTAGTAGTGTACAGTGGAGGTAGTGGGTTTTTGGGTGGCTCAGTACAGGGCCGTGCCGATGCGGTAAGCGAGGTAAGCGCCGCAGGGGGGCGCCCACCTCTGGAGGGCGCCGCCGCGGTGCTTACCCTCGCCCCGGCGCCCCAGCCCAATCGTGGACTTCGGACGTCCCTGCTGCCCTCACAAGCGTAGCGCTTTTGCGAGGCAGCTCGGGCTCTCCCTCCTTCCTTCCTTAGTTCCCGCTCTGGCTCCCCGATCAGCAGCCCCCCCCCCCCCCCCCCGCGTGTTTTAACCTTTACGCGATGTCAATCAATGAAGAACGCACACCAGACTCGTTTCCAGCTTCTCTCTTCACACAGTATCCCGCCTTCAGCGTCAGCGATGATGCATTTCCTGTTCCCGCGAGGGCGGGATACTGTGTGAAGAGAGAAGCTGGAAACGAGTCTGGTGTGCGTTCTTCATTGATTGACATCGCGTAAAGGTTAAAACACGCGGGGGGGGGGGGCTGATCGGGGAGCCAGAGAGGGAACCAAGGAAGGCAGGAGGGAGAGCCAGAGCTGCCTCGCAAAAACGCTGCAGCCTGCCACATGTAGGGGAGAGGAGCATTGTTGGCGATGTATGGATGCAGGGCAGGGAGAGAGAAGAAATCATTGGACAGGAGGGGAGAGGGCAGAGCAGGGGAGAGAATTGCTGACAGGCATGGATGGGAGGGCAGCAGCAGGGCCCAGGGAGAGGACAAATTGCTGAAAGGGGAGGGGAGAGAGGAGGATTGCTAGCTATGGATGCAGCAGGGAAGGGCAGAGAGGGACAAGGATGGACATGGGGCCCAGGGAGAGTACAATTTGCTGGAAATGGAGGGGAGGGGAGAGAGGAGGATTGCTGGCAATGGATGGAGAAGGGAAGGGCAGAGAGGGACAAGGATGGACATGGGGGCCCAGGGAGAGGACAAATTGCTGAAAGGGGAGGGGAGAGAGGAGGATTGCTAGCTATGGATGCAGCAGGGAAGGGCAGAGAGGGACAAGGATGGACATGGGGCCCAGGGAGAGTACAATTTGCTGGAAATGGAGGGGAGGGGAGAGAGGAGGATTGCTGGCAATGGATGGAGGAGGGAAGGGCAGAGAGGGACAAGGATGGACATGGGGGCCCAGGGAGAGGACAAATTGCTGGAAATGGAGGGGAGGAGGATTGCTGGCTATGGATGGAGGAGGAGGGAAGCGCAGAGAGGGACAAGGATGGACATGGGGGCCCAGGGAGAGGACAATTTGCTGGAAATGGAGGGGAGGGGAGAGAGGAGGATTGCTGGCAATGGATGGAGGAGGGAAGGGCAGAGAGGGACAAGGATGGACATGGGGGCCCAGGGAGAGGACAAATTGCTGGAAATGGAGGGGAGGAGGATTGCTGGCTATGGATGGAGGAGGAGGGAAGCGCAGAGAGGGACAAGGATGGACATGGGGGCCCAGGGAGAGGACAATTTGCTGGAAATGGAGGGGAGGGGAGAGAGGAGGATTGCTGGCTATGGATGGAGGAGGGAAGGGCAGAGAGGGACAAGGATGGACATGGGGGCCCAGGGAGAGGACAAATTGCTGGAAATGGAGGGGAGGGGAGAGAGGAGGATTGCTGGCTATGGATGGAGGAGGGAAGGGCAGAGAGGGACAAGAATGGACATGGATGGGAGGGCAGGACCCAGGGAGAGAGAAGAAATTGCTGGAAATGGATATAGAGCAAGAAATGAAGAAGAAAGGAGGAAAGTAAAGAAATAAATGGAAAGGAAGCCCTGGAAATGGAGTTAAGAGGACAGATAGCAGCAGACTCAGATACTGGGCCAGCATGATCGGAAAAAGAAAGTCACCAGACAACAAAGGTAAAAAAAAATCATTTTATTTTCATTTTAGCGTTTGGAATATGTCCACTTTGAGAATTTACATCTGCTATCTTATTTTGCAATGTATAGCAATTTGTTTCTAAGAATATTGCTGACAGTTCCTGTCAGTGTGGCAAGTGGTGAGCGATCATTTTCACCGGGGGGGGGGGGGCGTGATCATTTTCACCGGGGGGGGGGGCGCCAACTGATAGTCTGCAGGGGGGCGCCAGAGACCCTAGGCACGGCCCTGGCTCAGTAGATAAGGTAAGGGAGCAATGGTGAGATGTGTCCCTGGGAGCTTTTTTTAAAGTCTACTGCAGTTCCCCCTAGGGTGCCCTTTGCTGTCCTGTGATGTCAGGGGGGCCAGTCTACTAAAAATGCTGGCTCCTCCTACGTCCCAATGGCTTGATTTTGTGCATTTTACATTTGGACGGGTTTTTTCGAAAATGGGCAAAAAAACAAAACGTGTAAATCACAAAACCTTGTTCAAAACAGTATTTTCAGAAAAAAAGAGAGTTTTTCTTTTTTGAAAATGACCTTCTTTCCTATTTAGATTTTGGATGGTTTTTGCAAAACATCCAAAGTCGGACTTAGACATCATATCGAAATGCCCTTCCACGTGGGTAGAAAATTCAAAAATGTTAGGCACTAATATCTTTTCAATAATAAAAAAAAATCAATAAAGTGGTTTTCATGGTTTTAATGTTTATTGCAATCTTTGGGAGTTCTTTTGGAGCAAGCTAATTTAGCTTTTTTATATCTGCAGATGATATTTCAATTGTGTCCCATTTTTTTTCTGAATGGTCTGAAACACTTGTGGGTATAGCAAATTGTTTCAGTATAATAGAAAATTGGATGGAGAAGTAGCCTAGTGGTTAGGGCAGTGGACTTTGATCCTGGGGAACTGAGTTCAATTCCCACTGCAGCTCCTTGTGACTCTGGGCAAGCCACGTAAACCTCCATTGCCCCTGGTACAAAAGAAGTACCTGAATATATGTAAACCGCTTTGAATGTAGTTGCAAAAACCTCAGAAAGGCGGTATATCAAGTCCCATTTCCCTTTCCCCTTTCCCTATTTGAGATTCTACTTGGAATGTTGCTATTCCACTAGCAACATTCCATGTAGAAGCCTGCCCTTGCAGATCAGCAGCGCGGCCGCGTTGCTGATCTGCAAGGGCAGGGCTTCTACATGGAATGTTCCTAGTGGAGGAGTAGCCTACTGGGTAGTGCAGCGGACTCTGATCCTGGGGAACTGAGTTTCATTCCCACTGCAGCTCCTTGTGACTCTGGGCAAGTCACGTAACCCTCCATTGCCCCTGGTACAAAAGAAGTACCTGAATATATGTAAACCGCTTTGAATGTAGTTGCAAAAACCTCAGCAAGGTGGTATATCAAGTCCCATTTCCCTTTCCCTACTTATAGGCTTAAGTTAAACAGGAAAAAGACAAAATTCCTATGGCTGGGATCAGTAGAACATCTTTTCAGTTGTCATCAATTTAATATTGGGACAGATAAGTACATAAGTACATAAGTAGTGCCATACTGGGAAAGACCAAAGGTCCATCTAGCCCAGCATCCTGTCACCGACAGTGGCCAATCCAGGTCAAGGGCACCTGGCACGCTCCCCAAACGTAAAAACATTCCAGACAAGTTGTACCTAAAAATGAGGAATTTTTCCAGTCCATTTAATAGCGGTCTATGGACTTGTCCTTTAGGAATCTATCTAACCCCTTTTTAAACTCCGTCAAGCTAACCGCCCGTACCACGTTCTCCGGCAATGAATTCCAGAGTCTAATTACACGTTGGGTGAAGAAAAATTTTCTCCGATTCGTTTTAAATTTACCACACTGTAGCTTCAACTCATGCCCTCTAGTCCTAGTATTTTTGGATAGCGTGAACAGTCGCTTCACATCCACCCGATCCATTCCACTCATTATTTTATACACTTCTATCATATCTCCCCTCAGCCGTCTCTTCTCCAAGCTGAAAAGCCCTAGCCTTCTCAGCCTCTCTTCATAGGAAAGTCGTCCCATCCCCACTATCATTTTCGTCGCCCTTCGCTGTACCTTTTCCAATTCTACTATATCTTTTTTGAGATACGGAGACCAGTACTGAACACAATACTCCAGGTGCGGTCGCACCATGGAGCGATACAACGGCATTATAACATCCGCACACCTGGACTCCATACCCTTCTTAATAACACCCAACATTCTATTCGCTTTCCTAGCCGCAGCAGCACACTGAGCAGAAGGTTTCAGCGTATCATCGACGACGACACCCAGATCCCTTTCTTGATCCGTAACTCCTAACGCGGAACCTTGCAAGACGTAGCTATAATTCGGGTTCCTCTTACCCACATGCATCACTTTGCACTTGTCAACATTGAACTTCATCTGCCACTTGCACGCCCATTCTCCCAGTCTCGCAAGGTCCTCCTGTAATCGTTCACATTCCTCCTGCGACTTGACGACCCTGAATAATTTTGTGTCATCGGCGAATTTAATTACCTCACTAGTTATTCCCATCTCTAGGTCATTTATAAATACATTAAAAAGCAACGGACCCAGCACAGACCCCTGCGGGACCCCACTAACTACCCTCCTCCACTGAGAATACTGGCCACGCAATCCTACTCTCTGCTTCCTATCTTTCAACCAGTTCTTAATCCATAATAATACCCTACCTCCGATTCCATGACTCTGCAATTTCTTCAGGAGTCTTTCGTGCGGCACTTTGTCAAACGCCTTCTGAAATCCAGATATACAATATCAACCGGCTCCCCATTGTCCACATGTTTGCTTACCCCCTCAAAAAAATGCATTAGATTGGTGAGGCAAGACTTCCCTTCACTAAATCCGTGCTGACTTTGTCTCATCAGTCCATGTTTTTGTATATGCTCTGCAATTTTATTCTTAATAATAGCCTCCACCATCTTGCCCGGCACCGACGTCAGACTCACCGGTCTATAATTTCCCGGATCTCCTCTGGAACCCTTCTTAAAAATCGGAGTAACATTGGCTACCCTCCAGTCTTCCGGTATAGGGCGCTTGGCATGAAGCTAGATAATATGCTAAATATGCAGGCTCATATAAATCTAATTGTCAAGAAGTCTTTTTTGTTGTTGAAAAAGTTGCATTATATTAAGAAATATTTTACTTTTTATGTCTTCAGAATAGTGGTTCAATCCCTAATTCGATCCAGAATTTATTACAATAGTGCTTTTTCATCCTGTACCAGAACTTCATTGTATAGGTTGCAGCTAGTTCAGAATATGGTAGCCAGGCTGCTTTATTCTCTGAATCAGTCTGATCATATAACTTCATGTTTGCATGACTTGCACTGGCTGCCGGTGGAGCTACAGGAGCAGTTTAGGGACTATAATTTTCAGGATATTGCAAGGTGAAGCCCCATACTATCTTGTGAAAATGGTCAATATTTCTACTAGTTATAAGTCGGACCATTTAAAGAGACAATAGGGCTCATTTTTGAAAGATAAAAATGCCTAAAAAGTGGTATAAAGCAGCATTTAGATGTTTTTCTCACAAAAATATCCAAATGGATTTTTTCGAAAACCTATTTTTCAAATGCTTTTCTATGCTGTTTGTCTGCAGTGCATCTAAATCTCAAAGTGGTGTGTCTGGGAAGTGTTAAGAGCTGGGCATTTGTTTAACCATAATGGAACAAAACAGAACCTTCCAGGACTAAAACTAAGACATTTTGAACTAGACCTGTTGTTATAACAAGTAAGGTACAAAAAGACTACAGAATGGAATCAGGGATGACCTCCCCTTACTCCCCTGGTGGTCACTGACCCGCTCCCACCCACCCACCAAAAATGTGATTAAAAACATTACTTACCAGCCTGGTTCTGAACCCTACCTTCCGCCAAGACTCTTGGGCGTGACCAGAGCTGAGAGAGAGAGAGAAGGGAAGACTGAACTAAGCGCCGAGCCTGCACGCTTTTCACCGCTGCTGCCGCCATAACCCTGACGAGGTAAGATGATAACTTTTAAAATTTGGAGGGAGGGGGCCTGGAACTCGAAGGGAGGGAGGAGAGGGGCCTTGGAACTCGGGAGGGAGGAGGGGGGACCTTGGAACTCGGAGTGAAGGGGGATGACCCTGGAACTCAGAGGGGGCAGGGGGGTGACCCTGGAACTCGGAGGGGGGACCCTGGAACTCGGAGGGAGGGAGGGACTGGAACTTGGAGGGTGGAGGGGCCTGGACATAGGCACCCCGTATAAGAGGCTTGGGGAGGCTAAGCCTCCCCAGCCCAGCTGTGACATTCCTCGCGGCCCCGTCTACCTCCTTCTCTAAATGCAGCCCTAGACGACTCCCGACTCAAAATCTTCTGCTGCCGCCGCTTCTGTTGAGCAGCGCAGCGGCAGCCTGCAGCCAGGAACGAGACTACGATCAGCCAGCATAAAATAAGAAAAAAAAGAAGCGCGGGGCCGCAGCAGCCTTCAGACATGCGCTGACGGCTCTGCCGATCTCTGCCCCGTGACGTCAATTTCCCGTTCCGGGGGCAGAGGACTGGCAGAGCCGACAGCACATGTCTGAAGGCTGCTGCGGCCCCGCGCTTCTTTTTCTTCTTCTGTCAACGCTCCTGTAAAGAGGCCTGGCCTGGAGGGAGAGAAGAGAACGTGGTCACTGGCGGGAAATGGTAGGAGGAGAGAGAGGAAGAGCAGGGGAGAGCCAGGGGACATGGACAAGAGCAGTAGAGAGCCAGAGAGCGATAGGAAGAGAAAAAGGGGCCATGGAAAAGAGCAGGGGAGAGCCAGAAAGAGATGGGAAGAGAAAGAGGGGCCATGGAAAAGAACAGGGGAGAGCCAGGGACATGGAAAAAAGCAGGGGAGAGCCAGAAAGAGATGGGGAGAGAAAGAGGGGCCATGGAAAAGAACAGGGGAGAGCCAGGGACATGGAAAAAAGCAGGGGAGAGCCAGAAAGGGACGGGGAGAGAAAGAGGGGCCATGGAAAAGAACAGGGGAGAGCCAGAGAGAGATGGGGAGAGAAAGAGGGGACATGGGCAGGAGAGAGAGAGAAGCTGCTGGGGAGAAACAGGGGGAGACCCTAGCTGTCAGACTGAGAAATACTGGCTGGATGAAAGGAGGGAGAAAGAGGAAAAATGCTGGAAGGAGGGGGCAGAATGAGGGAAGACGCTGGTAGGGAGGGAAAGAGGAAAGACACTGGAACGATGGTGTGAGAGAGGACATGCTGAATGGAAAAGGGTCAAGAGAGAGAACTGTCTAGAAGGAAGGGGAGATAGAGGGAGACAATGGACGGAAGGATTGGGAGAGGGTAATGGGTGGAAGGATGGCGAGAGAAAGAGGGATGACACTGGATGGAAGGGTAGGAGAGAAAGAAGGAAGGTGCTGGGCATGGATGGAGGGGAGGGAAGTATATGCACATGGATGGAGGGAAGTGAGGAGAAATGCTGGATATGGATGGAGGGTAAATTGTTGAATTTAAGAGCTGGATCGGGATACTGAAGGATAGGGACAGGGCTACAGATGGTAGATAGGACGCATAAGGACACAGGAGGATGATGGACACTGCAGAGAAAATTATCAAATGGAAAGAAGACACTGCATAAAACAGAAGACACTGGGACCAAAGCGAATATAAAAACTAAATGATCAGACAACTAAGGTAGAAAAAAGTCAGAATTTATTAACTTCAATATGTCAGCTTTTGGAAATGTGCATCTGTGATGTTTTGCATGTAAGTTTCAATTTTTCTAGTATTGCTGCATGCTGAGGTGACTTCTTGAGGTAACTTTCCAGTTCAGTATTTTGCCTTCATGTGTTTTTCAGGTGTGATCAAGGAAGGTGCAGTATTCTGCTAGCATATAGTTTGCAGCTTTTTTTTTTTCACTAGGTTGTGCACTGGTGTGCACATATAATGAAACATATAATCTGCATAAACATTGCCTTTTCCAGTGGATCCAACTAAAACATTGTATTTCTTCTAGCTTTAACATTAATACTTTAAAGGACGATGCACCAAGTTATTTAACATTATGTCATCAACTGGATGCAAAAAAGAAAACGGCCTCCATATGGTACAAAATCCTACAAGAACATTCTTCTCATCCTCCATTGGCTTTGCAGAACATTTGGAATAGAGAAATCAACTCTCAACTATCAGAAGATCAATGGGAAGAAATTTGGTCATCTCTATATAAATCGTCAAAATCATCAGCTCTTACACAATCGTCATTTTATATATTACATAGAGCTATGTGGACACCATATAAACTATCTAAGATATCAAAAGATGCTTCCAATCGTTGCTGGTCCTGCTGCAACAATATAGGAACCGTGGACCATTTAATATATCATTGCCCATTACTGGATGAATATTGGTCTCAAATAGAGAAAACAATTTCTCTTATACTAAATTTAAAGATTTCTTTAACTTACAAAACGATAATAGGAGGAGATTTCGGCATTAACAATACATTATCACCACATATAATTAAACTACTACGTATATTGATCCAAGTGTCTATAAAATTGATATGTCAAAACTGGAAAGATTTTACAAAGTTAACCTACGAAATGTGGTGGAACTCAGTATGTCTAACAGCTAAATACGAAAAAGTAGCAGCAGAGAAATGTGGTTCCTTTATGGCATATAATAAAATTTGGTCTCCGGTGATTAAATATTCATCCAGCTAAGTAATTAATGTACAGGTACTTTACAAACATTGGCATTAATACTATAACATCTGATATGCATGCATACTTCATACGAATATACATATATGTGTATATATATATATATATATATATATATATATATAGTCAGAGTACATTGACCTTTCTGTTAACTGTTATTGTCATTGGTACTAAATTTACAATATGTTATAAAATCAATAAAAAAACTGTTATTGTCATTGGTACTAAATTTACAATATGTTATAAAATCAATAAAAAACTGATTGAACTAAAAAAAAAAAATTTTTCTAGTATTGCTGCATGCTGAGGTGACTTCTTGAGGTAACTTTCCAGTTCAGTATTTTGCCTTCATATCTGATGTGTCATGTGTTTTTCATGTGATCAAGGTGCAGTATTCTGCTAGCGTGTAGTATTTTCAGCCCTTTTGGGTTTTTTTTTTGTTTTACTAGGTTGTGCACTGGTGTTTTAGAGCCCGGTGTAATTACAGTGCTGCCTTTCCATGCATAAGGTTATAGCTTGTCCTGTTCTTGGAATTAGTACTGTTACGGTTTGGTAAGGTTATGAGTGTGTTTTTGCACAAATTTGTGCATAGTGTTTTGCAGTTGAGCAATTGTGGTTAGTACATGATTTGAGCAACCACTTGATTCTTTGACATATGATACATATTTAATATCTAAATTTAATAAAAGGTATTAATTGTGACTTATTTTTTACTTATTTTTTTTCTATGTTGTCAGACAATTATGGATGTAAGCCCTGCCCTTGGCCCCACCCCTAACCCCGCCCCCTTTAGCCTCCCCAAACAGTTGGGCCACCGACCGCCTATGAGCCTGGAACTTGGAGGGAGGGGGAGAGGGAGAGGGGAGGGGGACGGGGGAATGCACCTCCTGTAAAAAAAAAAAAATTCAGCACCCCCAATCATTTTGAAAAGTTGGCTCCTATGGGCATAAGCGCTATTCTATAAACTGCATCTAACTTTAAGCTTGGCTTATAAAATAGCTCTTTTTCAGTGATGATTTTTGGCCCCATATATAGAATCTAGCCTTTAATGTGTACATTTTTAATGCCATGTCATGTTCCTCCTATTTCTAGAATTCAGTATGCCATTGGGGGCAGGGCAGGGGCAGGCACAGGGCTGAGATGCAGAGGGGGTGGAGCAGGGCTGGAGGCCGGGCAGGAGCAGGCAGCATTTTATTTTTTCTATCTTCTTCTTTGTCTCTGCAAATATGGTAATGTAACTGTGACCTCACCCTGGGCACAATACTTTACCCTACAATGCCCTTAGAATACCTCGGGCAAAATATCGTGTATCGGACAGGGTTAAGGTACAGACATTAAAACTAACCCCGTCTCCCCATTTCTAAAATGGGAAGAGGAAATAAAACTAAATTTGTTATTATATTTTTGTTATAACTCAGGAAAACAAATGACATTTACATTGATAATTCAATAACTTATTATTTTTATTTATATGATGGGTATGTGTAAAATTCAGATCTGTTTAACAAATTCAATATTTTCTTTTTATTAGTACATCAACAATCCAACAGATCAACTTCTCCTACGTCTTATCAGATAAGTATAATTTAATCTTAGCAAAACTTATTAACTAAATATGTATCTCATCTTAAAATTTTGACTAAACATTCCCCTCTTCTATAAGAATTGATTCTTTGTTATTATTTCTTTTTCAGGTTTCTCATTCAACAAGCAGGTAAGTATAGTTAGGGTTTTTTTCTTTTGTTCTTCGGTTAGTTTTTTTTTTTATACAGTCTTTGTGCTGTTTGTATGTTAACCTCGGTCACTTAGCTTTCTTCCCGCTTTCTTGTATATCTTCTGTTCTTCTTCTTTACAGTCAGCTAGAGGCGGGAACCTGGTTCGGGGTACCTACTAACCTGAGCTTTAAAAAGCAATAAAGAAAAACCCTAGACCCTACCTCCTTCTGTAAAGAAATAGCCCTTTTTTTAAATGAACTTAAAAATATTTCCCTAACTAGCTTCCCCAATAAAAGAAATATATAATTGTTTGACCCTAATCTAATCCCACCCTTCAAATAATGTTTCTCAGAATAATTATTCCTTTATGACCAGACTCACTGAGATCACCAAAGGAAAGCGGAGAGTTTGAACTCTTCTGAGTCAGAAGGTCTCACATAGTAGCACTGTATGCACTTTAACTTTAAAATGTTAAAACAATAAAAGCAATTAATTTTGTAATCTGCAGGGATTTTCTTTCCTCCTCATAAATTATTCACAAAACCCCTGCTTAATCTGACAGTAAGAAATGAACATTTAAACTGTCACATTAGTCCTGTACATCTCACAGGACAAGTAGTTCATTGAACAAGCTTTACCAGCTTATTAAACAGTTAAGTCTTGCTGACTGTATTAACTTATGTTATCATAAACACTTCAGCCAGCTCACACAGTTTCCAACTACAACTTTAAAAAGCCTTTAAAGACGCGGCAGGCTTTGGACAAGTTAATCAATCATATTAAATCACTCTCTAAACACACACGTTTCCCAAAACTCTAATTGGTCAGTTTTTAGAATTTTTTCACTCTCCGCTGACCAGAGACCTTTACTACAGGTCTGGTCAGCTTTGCACCTACCTGCCAACTGCCCCCTTTAGAACCTGATGACATCTCTGCCAGAGCTCAAGCTCTAAGCACGAGCCCCGGGCACTCTAAACCCCCAGTACACAGATATATCATTTGCACATTATATTAAATACATTTTAAACATAAAGATATAAACAGCTGTTTAAATAAATGCAAATATTAATACCTTTTTGTTCCTGAAACCCGAAAATCTTCCTTGTTCTCTTCTGGCACGAGCCTCCTGCTCAGCTCCGTCCACGAGCTAGCATTCAGCTCGTGCCAACTGCTGTTTCTCCTCCTCACGCGCCCCCATCTATTCCCTGGCGCGTGCAGCACCCACTACGTGACCGGCCACTTTATTAAAATCAAATTAAATGCTGGGAGAGTGCACCGGAGCACTCCCCCACTCTTCTTCCGGTCCCACGCCGACTTTATCTTCTCTTCGGAACCGGCTCTGCACTTTTAAAAGAGCCGGTTCCCTTAAGAGGAGGAAATCCTTAGGCCCTGCGTCAGAAATGAGCGTCTGACGTCATAACGTCAACGTCAGACGCCGACGCAGGGCCAATCAGAGCACAGACTCTCTCCAGGCTTCTTCTCCTCACCTTCACTCCGCCTCTCTGCCCCTCGATGCGGCCTCATTACTGCCGCTATAGCGCCAACGCGCCAAAAACAATCCGGGCCCTGCCGTGGACACTGCCCACCAAAAAGAAACATGCTGGTGCAGCGAACACAGCTAAAAAATCTTCCCCGCAGCTGACGCGATGTCCCTGGAGCCAGGTACATTTTCTTTTTAACCCTCTATGGGTTACAGTAACCCTTCTTGTGAGGCCACCACTTGAAATCTTGTCAACCATTTTGAAGCGTCGGTGGCAATAAGCAGGTCAGCAGCAGCAGGCATGAAAGAGTGGGGTTCTTTCCTTCTCTGAAGAGGCCACTAGACCACCAGGGTTCGGGGAGGGCACCATGACTCAGAGCAGGAGGAGAAGGGAGGAGGATGGAAGGAGGGGGCTGTAAAAAAGTGGATGGAATGTGGGTGCATGGAGGAAGGGAGGGGGCTGGTAATAAGATTGGTGAGGAGGACATACATGGGGGAAGGGAGAAGGGGGAAATACAGCACATTGATAGAAGGCAATGGAGAGGAGAGGGGGATATGCTGTTCATGGATGGGAGGGAAAGGTAAGGGGGACATGCTGCTCATGGATGTTTGCTTTTTTGGAAACGTACATCTTTTCTAATTTTGTATTTAACAGAGTACGAAAGAAAATGCATTTCTGTTACTTTTACCAGTATTTTCACTGCTTATAAAATCTGGCTTTCTGGGAGTGTCAAAGAGGCATATTTTCAAAGCACTTTGGGAGGCTATGTTCCATAGATTTCTATGGCACTTTGGGAGGCTAAGTGCTTTGAAAAGTGACTGTGCAGTACAGCACAGTGGAGGCGGGACAGGGGTGGATGGAGTGGACTATAAATTTTAAATAAATAATTCCATATCATCATGCTGATCAATCCATAGACTGGTGGGTTGTGTCCATCTACCAGCAGGTGGAGATAGAGAGCAATCCTTTTGCCTCCCTATATGTGGTCATGTGCTGCCGGAAACTCCTCAGTATGTTCTCTATCTCAGCAGGTGGTGGTCACACACAGCAGCAGCTCTGGCTAGGCCTCCAAGCCTAATTTTTAGGTTTTGTTGAGTGCCTGGGGTTGAGGGCTCTTCTTGAGCAAGTGCAAACCTGGTGGCGCCAGGTCCCTCCTTTTCTCCCCCCTCCCGCTGGCTCCGTTAAAAAAAAAAAAATTTTTGGACGTCCTTAAGGGCGTTTATTTCGACGTTTATTTAAAGGTTTATTGCAGCTACTCACTGGGACACCAGGTCGTTACAGCTCGGAGCGAGAAGCAGGTAATTTTTACCTTTTTATAGCGGGCAGGGGGTTCCCCGATTGATCTCCGCGTGGCCTATGGCGTCGGAGGGCGAGGGCGCGAAGAATCGCTCCATGGACCGCGTGTGCGCTTCTAGCGGGGATGCGGGGGTTTTAAAGTCTGATTCGCCCTTGTTGGGTGTCAGTTTGGAGGCCGGTCAGTGTCCCGGGTCTTCCTCCGGTGCGGCAGTTTTTCCCGCCATAAACGCCCATCCCCCGCTGCTCGCCTCCGCCATCTTGGCCGGCCACTCTGCTCGGACGGCTTCTTCTTGGGCCGCCCTTGAGCTGGGAGACGTTCATGCCATGGCCGCCCTTGATTTGGGCGACGGCAAAAAAGCGGCTAAAGTTAAGCGCCGTTCTTCCCGCGCGGCTCCTTCGCGGAGTGTCGCGCCGGACGCCATCTTGGATGCGCAGCATGTTGCTCCCCCGCTCTTGCGAGCGCCGGTTGAGGGTGCGTCTAGGGCTGTGGCCCAGGCTGCTGAAATACACAGTCTGGGGGGTTTCTCCCCCAAGTTTATTTTGCTGCTGCATCAGGCCTTCCTTATGCAAAATGCTGCCCCTTCTCCCTTGTCCGATAACGGGGTGGAGGCCCCTGGAAGTAAACGCCCTCGGGTGGATTCCCAGGCCTTAGAGGACGCTGTTTCCTCTGATGTAGATGAGGGCAGCGTATCTGAGTTCTCCCAACGGTCCTTTGGGGATTCCTTGGAGGAGACGGATTCCCGCTCGGATGGAGCGGATGACCCCTCTGCAGCGCGGATCTTTCACTCAGAGGATTTGCCCAACCTGTTACTGCAGGCCATGAGCATTTTGAAGATTTCCTCGCCAGAGGACGTCTCTCCCTCAGCCCCTGTTGGCTCTGCCATTATGCTGGGGACGAAGCGCCCGCCTAGAACCTTCCACGTGCATGATGCCATGCACACCTTAATTTCGGCTCAATGGGATGTCCAGGAAGCGAGCCTCAAAGTGGCTAGGGCTATGTCCCGCCTCTATCCTTTGCCTGAAAGTGAACGTGAGGCCTTTATTTGGCCTACCGTGGATTCTTTAATCACTGCGGTGACTAAGAAAACGGCGTTGCCAGTGGAAGGTGGCACGGCACTAAAGGATGCCCAAGACAGAAGCGGCTTTAAGGTCGTCCTTTAAGGCTTTAAGGAAGCGGCTTTAAGGTCGTCCTTCGAGGCGGCTGCCTTAAGTTTGCAGGCCTCAGTTTGCGGCTCCTATGTGGCCAGGGCGTGCCTGACGATGGTGCAGCGGGCTTCCCCCTCGGATCCTTCCTTGAGGGCTGACTGGCCGGCCCTGGAATCGGGCTTGGCTTATTTGGCAGACTTACTGTATGATGTCTTGAGAGCCTCGGCTAAAGGCATGGCTCAGACAGTCTCTGCGCGGCGCTGGCTTTGGCTGAAACATTGGTCTGCGGACCACGCCTCTAAGTCCCGCCTGGCTAAGTTGCCTTTTAAAGGCAAGCTGCTCTTTGGGGTCGAGCTGGACAAAATCGTGACCGATCTCGGCACGTCTAAGGGCAAGAGGTTACCAGAGGTCAGGGCTCGGGCCAGTGCTCGCCCCGGTATCTCCAGAGGACGGTTTCAGGAAGCCCGTCGGTACCGCCCGGGCAAGTCGGGCTCCTCTGCCCCCTCTTCCTTCAAAAGGAACTTCTCCCCCTAGCAGCATTCCTTTCACAGAGACCGCCGTCCCGGAGGTACGCCCTCCGGTCCTCCCCCAGGGTCTCGTACCCAATGACGGGGTCCTGGTCCATGGCCCAGTGCAGATTGGAGGACGCCTGTCCTCGTTTCTGGGCGAGTGGACCAGAGTAACTTCAGACGCTTGGGTGCTGGAAGTCATCAGAGACGGCTACAAGTTAGAGTTCTGCCGACCCTTAAGAGACGGGTTTGTACTCTCTCCCTGCAAGTCTCCGGTCAAAGCTGTGGCAGTGCAGCAGACCTTGGACAACCTGATACGCCTGGGTGCGGTCGTTCCGGTGCCAGAAAATCAGATTGGCAAGGGACGTTACTCCATTTACTTTGTGGTACCAAAGAAAGGAGGTTCTGTCCGGCCTATCCTCGACCTCAAAGGGGTCAATCGGGCCTTGAAAGTGCGGCACTTTCGCATGGAGACTCTCCGCTCTGTTATAGCGGCAGTGAAGGCAGGAGAGTTCTTGGCTTCCTTGGACATCAAGGAAGCGTACCTGCATATTCCCATCTGGCCTGCTCATCAACGCTTTCTGCGTTTTGCAGTCCTGGGCCGACACTTCCAGTTCAGAGCCCTCCCTTTCGGGTTGGCTACTGCTCCGCGGACCTTCTCCAAAGTAATGGTGGTCATCGCGGCCTTCCTGACGACTGGTTGATCCGAGCCCCCTCTTATGCAGAGTGCGGCAAAGCTGTGGACCGGGTGGTTGCTCTTTTGAGCTCCCTGGGGTGGATCATCAACTGGGAGAAGAGCCAGCTGCGCCCGACTCAGTCCCTGGAGTATCTGGGAGTTCGATTCGACACCCAAGTGGGCAGAGTGTTCCTGCCAGACAATCGGATTGTCAAGCTTCAGGCTCAGGTGGACCAGTTCCTAGTAGCCTCTCCTCTTCGGGCTTGGGACTATGTGCAGCTGTTGGGCTCTATGACGGCCACGATGGAAGTAGTGCCCTGGGCCAGGGCTCGTATGAGACCACTACAACACTCTCTGCTGCAGCGCTGGACTCCGATGTCGGAGGATTATGCTGTGCGCCTTCCCTTGGACCCAGCAGTGCGCAAGGCGCTGAGCTGGTGGATGCAGACAGACAAGTTGTCTGCAGGAATGCTTCTGGTGACCCCGGAGTGGATTGTCGTCACGACGGACGCCTCTTTGTCGGGCTGGGGAGCCCACTGCTTGGGAAGGACAGCGCAGGGGCTCTGGTCTCCTGCAGAGGCAAAGTGGTCTATCAACCTCCTGGAACTCAGAGCCATTCGGTTGGCGCTTTTGGAGTTCATCCCGGTACTGGCGTTGAAGCCAGTACGGGTCCTGTCGGACAATGCCACGGCTGTGGCCTATGTCAACCGCCAGGGAGGTACCAAGAGCGCCCCTCTAGCCAAGGAGGCCATGAATCTATGCCAGTGGGTGGAAGCGAACTTGGAACAGCTGTCAGCGGCCCACATTGCCGGAGTCATGAATGTCAAGGCGGACTTTCTCAGTCGCCATACCTTGGAGCCCGGAGAGTGGCAGCTATCTGCTCAGGCGTTCTTGGACATCAGGAAGCGCTGGGGCCAGCCGAGCCTAGATCTGATGGCGTCATCGGCCAATTGCCAAGTGCCGCGCTTTTTCAGCCATCCTCGATCCCTGGGAGTAGATGCTCTTCTCCAACAGTGGCCGACACAAGAGCTTCTCTATGTGTTCCCGCCCTGGCCCATGTTGGGCAGGGTGCTAGACCGGGTGGCAAAGCATCCGGGCCGGATAATCCTGGTGGGTCCGGACTGGCCCAGACGTCCCTGGTATGCGGACTTGATCAGGCTCTCAGTCGACGAACCTCTGCGGCTGCCAGTGGAGCAGGGCCTGTTACATCAGGGTCCCGTGGTGATGGAGGATCCCTCCCCCTTTGGTCTTACGGCCTGGCTATTGAGCGGCAGCGTCTGAGAAAGAAGGGCTTCTCAGACAAGGTCATCGCCACTATGCTGAGAGCGAGGAAGCGCTCTACTTCTACTGCTTACGCCAGGGTTTGGCGTACCTTTGCAGCGTGGTGTGAAGCAGGCTCACTTTCTCCCTTCACTGCTCCAATTTCTTCAGTGTTGGCGTTCCTGCAAGAAGGTCTGGAGAAAGGCCTGTCGCTCAGTTCCCTTAAAGTCCAGGTAGCGGCTCTGGCTTGCTTCAGGGGCCGCCTGAAGGGTGCTTCCCTGGCTTCGCAGCCAGATGTGGTGCGCTTTCTCAAGGGAGTTAATCACCTGCGCCCTCCTCTGCACTCGGTGGTGCCTGCGTGGAATCTCAACCTGGTGCTAAGAGCCTTGCAGAAGCCGCCTTTTGAACCCTTGTCAAGGGCATCTCTGAAAGACCTGACGTTGAAAGCAGTCTTTTTGGTGGCTATCACTTCAGCCAGAAGAGTTTCCGAGCTCCAGGCGCTCTCATGTCGAGAGCCTTTTCTGCAGTTCACTGAGGCAGGAGTGACTATTCGCACAGTGCCTTCCTTCCTGCCCAAGATTGTTTCTCGCTTCCATGTGAATCAGCAGCTCTGTCTCCCTTCCTTTCGTAGGGAGGACTACCCAGAGGAATACTCTGCTCTCAAATATCTGGATGTGAGACGAGTCATCATCAGATACTTGGAAGTGACCAATGATTTCCGGAAATCGGATCATCTGTTTGTCCTGTTTGCAGGTCCTCGTAAGGGTCTGCAGGCTGCTAAGCCTACAGTGGCAAGATGGGTCAAGGAAGCCATTGCAGCGGCTTATGTGGCCGCGGGGAAGGTGCCGCCTATCCAGCTGAAGGCTCACTCCACTAGAGCTCAGGCGGCCTCGATGGCAGAGGCCGGGTCCGTCTCCTTGGAAGAGATTTGCAAGGAGGCAACTTGGGCATCGGCCCATACCTTCTCCAGGCATTACCGCTTGGCTGTGGCTGCTCGAGCGGAGGCCCGGTTTGGAGCTTCAGTGTTGCGGTCAGGGATTACAATGTCCCGCCCTGGGTGAGTACTGCTTCGGTACATCCCACCAGTCTATGGATTGATCAGCATGATGATATGGAAGGTAAAATTATGTATCATACCTGATAATTTTCTTTCCATTAATCATAGCTGATCAATCCATAGTCCCTCCCAGATATCTGTATTGTTTATATTCTGGTTGCATTTCAGGTTCAAGTTTAGTCTTCAGTTCCTGTTCAGGAGGACTTCGTGTTCAAGTTTTTCAATGAATTCTTCAAGAGTTGAGACGAATTTGTGTTACAGCTCCAGAAGACGATCCCAATTGGGACCCCTTCACACGATATCAAACATTGTGTGAACCCTTATTTGAGAGTTGGACACTAGGTCCTAGTCGAACGGTCACACACACACTGGTACTGTTTGGAGGAACCTTAGGTTTACAAGTTGAACAAACCGACGACCTCCTAATAAGACCAGAAACTGGTGACGTTGTAGATTTTTGGTTAATCACCTACGCTGTACTGGGCACTGACTGGATACCCTTCCTGTTCATTAGAGAGGTTGGATTGGGACCTTTGGAAGTATATAGCCTTTTCGAAATCCCAGACCCTACTGAAAGAGGAGCTATTAGAATTTACCCACCCTACCCAAATTATTCCTCATGATATATCAAGCATTGGTATACCTTGGAATACTAACTATAGCAATTGCAGTTCTGGTTAAGACCCTAGGATTATTTTTGTTACTCATTTTCATTACCCGCCAATTGCCTTTGGTACAGTCCAGATCTTACATTTAACCATGAAAACTACCAACATGAAGTGCCTAGCCCTTCTGTTGTGTGTGCTCACCATGCCTATGGTGCAAGGAACAAAACATCTAGAAAGTTTTCTACAACAGTTTATTACCACCCCTGAAATAACATTACCCACAACTGAGAACACGACCACAATCACCCTTGATGTGTGTGCTTACACAATGTGTGGAGAACATCCTGTACAGCAATACTTGTCAGCTTTTGAGGTATACCTGTGTCCCTTCTCCAATTGCGGAAGTTGGGCACAAGTATGGTGGTATACAGGTTCATGGATTCCCTACTCAGGTAGTGAGATCCCAGATCTCAAAAAGAGCATTTCTATCATGAAATTGCGAGTGAATGGCCTCTGTTCAATGACCAAATGTAATCAAGTGGCTATCACTTTCAGAGGAGTAACGGCTGTTACATACAGAACTTATTCCTTAGGAATTGATGCCTCAGGTAGAGGCCCTGTTGGGAAATTTAAGATTGTTCCACCCCCAACCCAACCAGAAAATAATCCTTTGATGCCAACAAAAATCCCAGAAGTAAAGATTCCTTACCAGATTGTGCCGATTAATAATTCTAAAGATTTAGTGGCACTAGAAACAGGGTTTGGAGAGACAAACCTGTGGCTTGAATGGGCGCATTATACTACAAAGAGTTTGAATGTCTCTAATTGTTATTTTTGTGCCCATGCAAGAGCAGAACCAACTGTAGTTCCCTTTCCTTTAGATCTGAACAATGATCCAGATGGTTTTTGGTGTATGTTAGAGTTATTACAAATGAAAGATGATATCAACCAGACTTGTCAACATCTTAACGAGCACCACCCCTACTTACCCCCTCGGCTGAGGGTTCCACCCGCATTCAGGATTCCACATCCTGCTACCAGATATCATACATGTCTGGAACGATATGGGGTGAAGAATACATGGTTTCTAGGAAATTTGACCAATTGTAATACAACCCTAGAGAAAAAGACTCTATGAAATCTAAATCTCACAGACTTTTCACAAGCTAGAGCAGACATATGGTGGTACTGTGGAACCCACACTATCCACCATACACTCCACAGGAGTTGGACGGGCAGATGTGCCTTAGTCAAATTGGTAATTCCAATTATAATAGCATCTTTGCTCCCTCCTCATAGCAGCTCTTCCTCACGAGTGAAGAGAAATGCGATGCCCGGATCTTTTGATGATCGGGTCTATATAGATGCAATTGGAGTTCCAAGAGGGGTTCCTGATGAGTTCAAAGCCAGAAACCAAATAGCTGCAGGATTCGAATCAGCTTTCTTTTGGTGGGCTACTATAAATAAGAATTTAGACTGGATCAACTATATATATTACAACCAGCAGAGATTTGTGAACTACACTAGAGATGCAGTTCAAGGAATTGCAACACAATTAGACGCCACCAGCAGGATGACGTTGGAAAATAGATTAGTTCTTGACCAGATTTTGGCATCAGAGGGCGGAGTGTGCTGGAAAATAGGTACACAGTGTTGCACCTTTATCCCCAACAATACTGCTCCAGATGGATCAATCACCAGAGCTTTGGAAGGCTTAACCTCACTGTCACAAGAATTGGCAGAGAACTCTGGCGTTGACACATCCTGGACTGGTTGGATGGATAGAGCTTTTGGTAAATGGAAGACATTTATCATTTCAGCAGCCACTACTATAATTATAGTGGTAGCAATTTTTGTATTAGTAGGATGTTGCATAATCCCTTGTGCTAGAGGCTTAGTAGAACGCTTAATTGAAACTGCAATAATGAAAAAGACAACAGCAGGACAATATGCCCTGTACGAAAATCTCCTTCCCAACACCACAGGAGATAACACATTGGACTATCTCCCTCTGAGAAGGACCAATCGCTATGCAAATGCTAGAGACACTAGAGAGATGTCTGCAACTGTATAATCAGGTAATAGCACACAGGGATACAATATAACCATATAAAGCTTTATAAGATGATGTGATACATAAGCAAAATGTCTACATAAGCAATGCACATCTATGCAAATGTATACTCAAGAAATAATCTGCATATAACCAAAGAATTTATGATTGATAACAATATATACTCACATAGGTAAGAATAAGTTAGAACCTGCATATTAATGGGTTGAATTAAAAATATTATTATAGTAATTATAAGTTTTTGTATAACCACAGATATAGATAAGAAGTATTGAAATAATTGAAGTGGTGCCAAGATGGTAATTTCAAACCAAAAATCAAATTTGACTGTACCAGTTAACCGTAAGACTCAGAAAATTTGATGGCCTGATAGGATACCTTCTGGAATGGATGGTACCATGGTGTATTTACCCTGGTGTCACCCTATGGGATAGGGTGAAGAGGGGAATGTTAATATGTGGCCTGGCTTCAGACCTACCACTGGAATAGTGGTGGGCTAAGCTACACAGGCTAGGGCAACTGGAAAAGTACTGACTAGGCCAAATAACAAGCTAATGATATCATATTTGAGAATCTGCAAAAAGCAGGTCTGAACAATGGGTCTTAACACAACCAGGTACAACTTTCTAATTGAATATAGCACCTATAATGAAATAATAATGGGTAAAAGGAATAAAATGAGGTTTTTAAAGTGGGACTTATTTTCTATCAGATGGCACAGAGATCATAAGATGTTATGAAAGGTATTACAAAAGAAAGATGTGAAACTGGTATCTTAACAGAAAGATATTTTGGTAAACGACAAAAACAAAATGTTCGAAAAACATGTTGACATCTACGGAAGTGTGGAAACTCTAGAAATAGATAGAACAGAAGAGAGTTGGGTACAGATGTACATCTGGCCGGATACGAAAGTATGATCTCAGAAATTGAGAAATATTAGAAAAAAAAGGTTCCTCACAATAGACTTCTATTGGAATCTGTGGCTATAAAAGAGATAAGATTTTGAGAGAAAGTTGGAATCCTCCCCAACGCTTCTTCTCGGACGGCAGGGCCCTGTGCTGTTGAACCCAGCAACTGTTTGATGTCTGTACTTTGAAAAACTTGGTAAGAATAAAACCTTCTCTCTGAAATCTATCTCTGTCTTTATTTTCAAGTATTCTTCATCTTTCATTGATACTACAAACTAAGCCACACACATAACTAACACTCTATGTCTATATAAATTACTGTGGCATTTTAATAGAATACATGCAACTACATAGATGACCAAGGATTCACTTAGATCCTGATAGACAGAAGGCCATGGTCATGGACAGTATCCTAGACTTACGCCTTCTGGTATCTACACAAGAGACATATCATTGGGATGGAATATCAAAAGGATTTAGGCAGGCGGCCCAACACGTAGTGGAAGCGCAGGCCCTTTGTCCCTGGAGTAGGGTATTCCTGGGGCGCAAAGAGGGCCTCTAAAATTTACAATTCCTCTCCCCTCCGTTTTACGGGGCTGGATTGAGACTTAAATTCTGCCGGCGCTCCCTCCCGCTTCGTGCGGCAGTAGGGCAGCTTTGTACCCCTCCCGCTTCGGCGGTGTTAGGGTCAGTCAGCTCCTCCCGCGGTTGCGGTTGCAGGATAAGCCAGATCCCCCCGCATCGGCGGGTGTGGTGTCCCTCCCCCGCTCCACGGGGATGAGCTGGACGGATTCCCCTCCCCCACTTGTGTGGGGATGAGCTGGGTTAATTCCCCTCCCCCGTTTCGGCGGTGGTGAGCTGGGCAGAGTGTCCCTTTGTGGGTGTAATTCTCTAAGTGCTGAGTCCTGCGGATGGAGCTTGGATATCGACATACTGAGGAGTTTCCGGCAGCACATGACCACATATAGGGAGGCAAAAGGATTGCTCTCTATCTCCACCTGCTGGTAGATGGACACAACCCACCAGTCTATGGATTGATCAGCTATGATTAATGGAAAGAAAATTATCAGGTATGATACATAATTTTACCATCACGTTATTAATCATCCCTAGCCAGCCCAGGCCCAAGAGCTCCAGAAATTTCCTCTCAAGACAGAGGAACATTTTGGATCCCTGCAACACCTGCTGTACATAAAAAAAAAAGTAATGTGACAAAATTGTGCCATCAGAGTATGTGCATATAACTAATCACACATTACTTTTTTTTTAGATGACGTATACATTTTAATCATATATTGTATTTTTTTAATGTTATTTGGTCTACACAGATTTAATTATGCACCCTTTTAGAGCACAGTTTCTTAGGTTCTCTTTTAGAAAGGTGCGCTAGCAGCTACTGCGTGGCAACACCGACACAGCCCATTCAAAGTGAATGGCATTACCGCACCAGCAGTGGCTAGCGCAGCTTTGTAAAAGGGGGGCCTTAGTTTGGTGCACTTTTCTGGAGTTCTGTTTTAGAGTATGGTTTCATTCTATATATTTTTTCTGTCATGGTCTCATACTCTTCCTTTTCTTTATATATTATTTTATTTCTGTATTATTATTTTACTAGTAAAAAAGGCCCGTTTCTGACACAAATGAAACGGGTGCTAGCAAGGTTTTCTTTGGAGTGTGTATGTTTGGGAGAGTGTATGTGAGAGTGACTGTGTGAGAGACAGAGTGAAAGTGTGTGTGTGTGTGTGTGTGAGAGAGAGAGTGAGTCTGGGTGTGAGTGTGTTTGTGAGAGAGTGTGTGTGTGAGAATGAGAGTGTGTGCAAGTGTGTATGTGAGACACAGTGTGAGAGAGTGTGTGTGTGAGAATGAGAGTGTGTGCAAGTGTGTATGTGAGACACAATGTGAGAGAGTGTGTGTGTGAGAATGAGAGTGTGTGCAAGTGTGTATGTGAGACACAATGTGAGAGAGTGTGTGTGAGACACAGATTCTCTGTGAGAGTGAGTGTATGAGACCAAGCGAGTGTGTGAGTGACTGTGTGACACATAGAGAGTGAATGTGATACAGTGTGAGACAGAGTGTGTGAGAGTGAGAGTCAGAAAGACATTGTATATGAGAGAGAGAGTGTGTGTGTGACAGAGATACCTCCCTTCCTGTGTCTCTCTGGTGTCAGACCCCCTCCCCTCTGTCTGTGGTGTCTGAGATTCCCGCCACTGCACCCAAGCAATTGGTGTGCTGGAGGAGGGGGGATGTGTTGGGGGGGTTCAGGTTGGAAGAAGAGGGGTGCGGGGGGTTCAGGAAGCGCTACCAGATGCGAGTGAGAGACTGTGTGGGGGGGGGGGGTTCAGGAAGCGATGCCAGATGACTGAGTGTGTGTGGGGGGGGGAGGGCAGTGGGTACAGGAAGCGCTGGCAGATGAGAGAGTGAGTGTGTGTGTATGGGGTTTCAGGAAGCGCTGCGAGATGAGTGAGAGTGTGTGTGGGGGGGGGGGGGGGTTCAGGAAACGCTGCCAGATGAGAGAGAGTGATTGTGTGTGTGTGTACGGGGTTTCCGGAAGCGCTGGCAGATGAGAGAGAGGGGGGGGGGTGTTAGGGGTTTCAGCTTGGAAGAAGAGGGTTGTGTGGGGGTGTCTGTAAGTGCTGCGAGATGAGTGAGTGAGTGTGTGGGGGGGTGGTTTATCAAGTGTTTCCACATGAGAGTGTGTGTGTGTGGTGGGGGGGCTTCAGGAAGCGCTGCCAGATGAGCGAGAGTATGTGTGTGGGGGGGGGTTCAGGAAGCGGTGCGATATGAGAGACTGAGTGTGTGTGTGTGTGTGGTGGGGGGGGGGGTTGCCACATGAGTGAGTGAGTGTGTATGTGGGGGGCAGGGATTTCAGGAAGCGCTGCCAGATGAGAGAGAGAGAGAGAGACTGAGTGTGTGTGTGTGTTGGAGGGGGGCGTTGAAGTGTGGCCAAATGAGAGTGTGTGTGTTTGGGGGGGGGGGTCAGGAAACACAGCCAGATGAGTGAGTGTGGGGGGGGCAGGGGTTTCAGGAAGCGCTGGCAGATGAGTGTGTGTGTGTTGGGGGGGGGGGGGCGTTGAGGAAGTGTGGCCAAATGAGAGTGAGTGAGTAAGTGGGGGGGGGTAAGGAAGCGGTGCCAGATGAGGATGAGAGAGTGTGTGTGTGTGTGTGTGTGTGTGTGTTGTATGGTTCAGTTTTGGGGGGGGGGGGAGGGAGGATCCTGCTTTTAAGAAGAAGAAGAAGTAATGAAGCGCGTCCTCCGTGCGATGCCCCCCCTCCCGCCGCCATCCCACCCACACCGATGCACCCGGCCGCCGCCATCGCACCCACCGTAACGTAGTTTTGCTGGCGGGGGGACCCAAAATCCCGCCAGCAGAAGTCTTGTGTGTGTGCTGAGTGAGTCAGACTCCTCCAGCGATCTTCGGCGTTGCTAGCCTGTGCAGGGCGGGGTTCTTTGCGTCTGACGTCCTGCACGTGCAGGACATCAGACGCACAGAAGCCCTGGCTGCCTGCACAGGCTAGCAGCGCCGAAGATGACGCCGTAGTCAGCAGACAGGACTTGTGCTGGCGGGGTTTCGGTCCCCCGCCAGCAAAGCAACACGAAGGTGGGTGGCTTAGTAGGGGGTTGTTGCGGGGAGGTGTTGGACCTCCATCTTTTGACCTGTAGCTTTGGGGGGGGGGTCAGGGCGGAGGTGGACGGATCTACCATTATGTGGGCGGGGCTTCTAGTTTTTGAGGTTTGGCGCGCGGGGGGGGGGGGGGGTGTTGGATGTCGGAACTGTGGACTCCGGAGCTTTGGAGGTGTTTTCCCTTTCCCTTTCCCTTTCCCCGTGCGTGGGTGCGATCCGTTTGGGTTTTTTTTTCCGCCCTCGACGTCATGACGTTTGACGCGAGGGCGGGGCAGAGACGTGGCTGGCTGGCTTCACCACCATGAATCCACGAACCCTTCAGGGAGTGTTTGAGTGACTTCAGAACATTGTCTTCAGAACGTTCACGGTGCGTTTTATTATATTAGATTTGTGCTCATTATTTTTTCTCTACTTTTCATTTTCATGAGGATCCCTGCATTCTTGCCGAAACACGGCCTGTGCTGGGTTCTAGTGTTGAGCACATCCTGTACATTGCACTGGAAAATTGCTGTCTGCACACGCCTTTTTGGATTTTATGAATAAATTGTTCAATTTGGACAATTGGACTTTTGGCCTTCCTGGTTCCTTGCCTTAGTGTCCCCCACCCCATTTTGTGTGGAGGATTTGTTTTCCCTTTGTTTTTTGTTTACACCTACTGTACATTTATTTTAAAATATACATTTCCAATTTCTCCACATTTCTATTTTCACTTTAAATAATCTGACCCAGAATTCATAATACTTCACATTATTTTTGCCAAGAATGGATTAATCATCTTTCGAAAGAGACTAGACTAGCCATCCTACTAAGGTTAAAGTAGGGAGAAGATAGCCCCTTGTTCCCATCAGGAATGGGTGGACAAAGCTCTCAGCTAAGTAAAAAAAACCTCTTAAATAAGAACATAAGAGAAGCCACACTGGGTCAGACCAATGGTCCATCTAGCCCAGTATCCTGTTTTCCAAACAATGACCAAGCCAGGTCAAAAGTACCTGGCAGAAACCCAAACCGTGCCAACACTCCATACTACAAATCCTAGAGCAAGGGGCTGAGCACTTTCGAAGCGTGTTTTGCTGAATATCAGCCTGGCTGCTGTATTTTGGACAGTCTGAAGTTTTTTTTATGAGTTGTTCTTTGCAACCCGCATAGATTCCATTGCAATAGTCTGCATGGCTTAGGACCATTGATTGTATTAGGTATCGAAAGGTCGTTCTTGGGAAGAAAGGTTTTAATCGTTTGAGCTTCCACATTGAATAGAACATTTTCTTTGTTACAGAGTTTTCTTGACTCTCTAGGGTAAGATTGCAGTCAAGTGTGACGCCGAGTATTTTCAAACTGTCCGAGGAAGGGAGGGGAGGTTCTGGAGTATTTATGGTTGTGGGTTTGTATTTGTTATATGGAGACGAGAGGATGAGGCAGTGTGTTTTTTCGGTGTTCAGTTTCAGTTGGAATGAGTTTGCCCAGGAGTCCATGATGTTCAGGTGATCATTGATTTTGTTGGTTATTTCTGTTAGATCATGTCTGAAGGGGATGTATATTGTAACATCATCTGCGTAAATGAATGGGTTAAGGCCTCGGTTGGATAAGGACTGTGCCAGTGGAATCATCATAGTTGACGGCGCAGGGGGTGTGAAAGCGGTGCGAGAGTGGACTTCAGCCGGCGCACATTTTCAATGAACCACGCCGAGAAAAAGATAGGTGCTGGTGCAACTCTGTTTGGGGGAGTGGCTGCTCTCCTGGTACCCCCACCAAGCTATGCCACTGAGGCCATGCACCCAATTTACATGTACAATTTAATTTTTTTTTTAATTTGGATTTTGCTCACACCTATTCCAGTAGTAGCTCAAGGTGAGTTACATGCAGGTACCCTGTCCTCGGAGAACTCACAATCTAATTTTATACCTGAGGCAATGCAGGGTGACTTGCCCAAGATGGCAAGGAGCAACATGGAATTTGAACCAGGTACCTCTGGATGGCAAGGATGGTTCTCTAACCACTAGGCTACTCCTCCACTGTGTTGGGGTCTAGTGTTGAGCACATCCTGTTCATTGCATTGGAAAATTGCTGTTTGCACACACCTTTTTGGATTTTATGAATAAATTGTTCATTTTGGACAAATTGGACTTTTGGCCTTCCTGGTTCCTTGCCTTGGTGTCTCTCACCCCATTTTGTGTAGAGGATTATGCATTTTAAATACAAAGACAATTAGCGCCAATAATTGGCTTTTTAACAAGCAATTATTGGCACTAAGTAAATTTAATTGAACTTTATGTGTGTAAATTTACACATGGAATCCCCACCTAAATTTAACACTTGATTTGAAAAAAGGGGAGCAGAAATGGGAGAGTCATGGGCAGAATGGGGTTGTTCCTAAAATTAACATGTGTTGTTATCGAATAACGGGGATACGCATCTAATATAGGTGCATATATTTGCAGCACGTTTCTGTTGGTGTAAATGGCCACGACTAAAGTTAGGTGTTATTCCTGGGCGAAACGCTATTCTATAAACCGCACCTAATTTTAAGCGTAGCTTATAGAATAGAGCTTTTTTTCAGCACCAATTTTTTTTTGCGCCATATATAGAATCTAGTTCTTTATATTTCCTGGTGGGGGGAGGGACTTTGGCTCCAGAGCTATAGATAATTGAACCAAAGAATCAAAGTCTATTCTTCCTAAAGCTCAAACAGGGGGGAAGAATCTCCCTTTTTACCAATTACAAGTAACTATTCCTCTTTCCTCAGCGCCATCCTTTTGGGTATTCCACAGCCTAAGCATCCCTTCTTACTTTATGACTGACTATATTGGGAATTTTACTGCTTTACATTATTATTATAATTTGTTGCATTTGTATCCCACATTTTCCCATCTTTTTGCAGGCTCAATGTGACTTACATAGTACCGTAAATGGTGTTAGCCAATTCCGGTTTGAACAAATACAGGTATAGTAATACAAGGTGAAATTGTGGTAGAATGGTTTACATGTATGGTAAATACATTGCCATTTCTCCTAAAATGTAATATTGCTTTAAATCCAGAGCACTCTCTTTCTGGCACGGTCATACTCAGCACTACCCTTTGCACATTATATGGTGCACTGTATCATAGGTCTGGCAACATGCTTCCAGTACAGAGGAGCCTCCAGTAATTGTACCTTCCACTGAAGGTGTGGCCTTGTTTAATGTTAGTTAATTGCTTGCCCATGCTGTTTTTAAATTATATTCTCAGAATGTCCTGCATGTTCAGTACAGGAAGCAGCAATGTATTGGAGTTAATGAGATTTTAAATATCTGAGAGACAACCTGAGGTTTACACCTGCAGATGTTCCAAAACCCTCCAGCAAGCACCTAAAGGGTTTGC
This sequence comes from Microcaecilia unicolor, assembly GCF_901765095.1. Lineage (NCBI taxonomy): Eukaryota > Metazoa > Chordata > Amphibia > Gymnophiona > Siphonopidae > Microcaecilia > Microcaecilia unicolor. Next base: position 64,794,246 of record NC_044033.1, on the reverse strand, counting down.
AGAAAACCTTGCAGCTAAAGGACCTTTCATTCACATTTCACCAGGAACTAGGAGGAAGACAGAGTGATGAAGGGGTTAAAGCAGAATGATGAAGGTTATAGAAAGAAGCAGCAGTAGAGAGGACCCTTACGGAAAAGAAGAAAAACACTCGAAAGGAAACATTGTGGGGTTTTAATTTATTTTTTTTTTAATTGAGCATTTGTTATATCTCCATTAATTGAACACATCATGGTGGTGAATATTTGTAAACTGAACAATAAACTTAAAACAAATAGAAAACAAATTAAGATATTAAAACAGCTAATAAATTAGGGAACCCAAGACGGTGGGCATGAATAGCACAAGTTATCCAGATTGCCACAAAACAAATATCAACAGGAAACAAAGGGTGACAAAAGTCCTATCAACCCCATTCTTCCCCAGATTCTATATATGGCGTCCGCTCCTGAGATGCATTCGCAGTTTTATTGGTTAATGAGATGTTAGCCATTAATAGTTGGATGCTAACAACCAATTACCAATGTTAATTTGCACAGGTTAGGATTTGCGCGCTATTCTATATTGTTGGGTGCCTAGACTCCATAGAGGATAACCCAAAAGGGGGTGTGGCTATGGAAGGGGCATGGGAAGGTCAGGGGCATTCCAAAAGGTTGTGCTCAGTGATAAAGAGTAATGAGTCAGTGTGTCCAACTTGGGCGCCAGGATTTACACTAGGTTTCAGCCAGCATAAGTCTGGCACCAGACAATCAGCACTAAGCGCTAGTCCATACAGAGCACACAACCTTTATAAAATAGTTCTTAGTGTCAATCTTTTCTGGTGCCCATTTTTGATCACAATTTATAGAATTCCCCCCTCTGTGCACAGTACTATAAAACTAAACAACTATGAATCATAATAACACTGCAGCAACCACACAAGGCCACAATTAGATTTTCCATAGGGAAGATTCAGCTCGTAAGGTTATAGATAGAGAATTCCAAATGGATGGATCTATGCAACAGAATATTTCATGACGAGCGTAGTCTAGCCTAAGTCTGTTGAAGGATGGGTTAACTAACAGATGTGAATGTGAGAATCTAAGGGATCTGGAAGGAATGTAGAGAATACGACACAATGCTACTAAACATGCTACTTTATTAAGGATAAAATCTTTACCAATTCCTGATACAGTACAAGAATGCATCAGATCAAAGAGAAAATTCTTTCTTGTATATGTTCTCCTATACAAAAAAGAGTTTTCTGTTTGATCTTGAACTTAAGCATTGCCATACTGGCACAGACCATGACTTTCTAATTTCCTCAGGAGTCTTTCATGCCTCCTAGAAGTTAACCAGGTAACGCCGATATTCAGCACTACCCAGTTAGTTAACTGAATTTCAGAAGTTTTTCATGCCAAACATTTTAGAGCTTCCTCCTTCTGAAGACCCCCCCCCCCACCCCAAAAAAAAAATATGTATATATAAATCTGGCATCCTTCCAAAGAACCCATTTTTCAAGAGTATCCACCCCCTCTTAAAATACCGCAAGACTACCACTAGAGGTCATGGCTGCCATTTTGAATCCAGAGCCAGCATGGACAGGAGCAACTAGGGATCCCTTCTGCTGGACTGCCCTAGACCACTGGGGAAGGCTTAAGATAGGCCATGAGGAGCCTACAGGAGGGTGGGAGGTCTTCAGGGGGGTCTTTGGGAAGGTAGATGATCTTTGGAAGCTTTGGGAAGGGGCTGACCTCAGGGGGTCTAAAGAAGAGGATGGATGCTCTTGGGAGAAGCTTCAGGAGGGGGTGGATGCAGTTAGGGGGGATCTTTAGGAGGGAGCCTGATCTTAGGGGGAGTCTTAGAAGGGGGCCTGAACTTAAGGGTGATCTTTGGGAGTGGGGTTGATCTTGGGGCTATCTTTGGAAGGGGGCCTGATTATAGGGAATCTTCCTTAGGCAGGGGAGGCTGATCTTGGGAGGGGATTTCAAAGGGGAAAAACTCTAAAATGTCAGCTCACTACCCTTTTCATTTTTTCATTTGATTTCATTGATTACCATTTATATATTGTCCTTATCTAGAGCAATATACAGCTCAAACACACATAATAAAATATTACAAAACACAACAAATACAGTACAAATTCAATAACATAACAAGTAAACTGATTGCCATACTATGTCCATCAGCTACATAAAGCACTATTTAACCTGTCCCAATAAATGCTGTTTAAGCAGTCTCTTGAACAATCCTGAGTTCTTTTGTCTCCTGAGAATTGTAGGACCCTGTTAGCTAATCGCAGAGCTTGCACAAGGGTGGTAGGTACCCTAGGTGAATCTTCAGCCTTACACCTCTCCTATTAAATTTCAGACCTCCAGCATTCAGCACCTCCCCCAGGATTTTGATAATAACACTAAAAAATAAAGATCAACACACAAACATCCTATAACAATGTAGGTTAAAGTATGTGCTCACAGCTCTTTGAGTATGAGTGTGACTGTTGGATCCTGCGTATGGTACTTTGTGTGTCTAACTGCTTTGAAAATGAGCCCCTAAGCTATTATTCTAGAAAGGCCATTCCGCGCAAAGCATCCTTTACAGAATACTAGCTTAGCGTGAATCATTCTGGTATCTAACTTTGGGTGCCATTTATTGAATCTACCCCTTAGTGAAATTTTAAGTATAAAGTTATGCTCTGAGCCTTCATAAATCTTCAAAGAGGTCAATTTAGGAGAATAACTCTCAAAGACCATAACTTGTGCATTTTTCTCATGTAGGCTGTGTGAGCATTCAGGATTAAATTATTCAGAAATATGCCATTTCTTAATTCAAAGAGATTTATTCTGATGTTACTTATAGAGTCGAATAATGTCATAATCAGGAGCCCTACAAAATGAGAAATTATCTAAACAAACAGGTCACTTCATATCCAAATACAAAGAGTCATTTTATTCTCTAAAGTGACTACTCTGGTAAAATTCTGAGATATACAAGAAAACAAAACACAGGAATAACTCCACATGTCCCTGAACCAAAAACCTTTGAGCTAGATTGAAATCCTATTTGCAACATGAGAAAAATGATGACTGTACTATTAATTGACTGTCTACACAGCTCAAGAAATGTGTAAAATGAAGATATCAGTGTATTACTGTCAATATATAACAGTTGCTATGTGTGGACTATCTTTTACCTTCTACAAAGAAAAACTGGAAAAACCGGACCACGGCAGGGTGCTGCATTCCTTTCCAGTCACCCTGCATTCACTTGTGTTTCTATTCACCCAGGCAGCTTCTTTCACTTCTCTTCTTCCCCAGGCAGTTTACTCCATGGGTGAAGACTTGCAAATCAAGTAAATAACCTAAACCATAGGCATAGTTTGACTGTTCCATTTGGGGGGGGGGGGGGGGGGAGGGGAGGGGTGTGGGCTGTGACATTCATTTACATATATACATCCCATACATATTCATAATGGTTATCTCAAAAAAATAGACCAGATAGGAACCCAGTTTATTGGCCAGTGAAGATTTTTTTTTCACTGAAATGAGCCAGCACCAAGGGAAGTTTGTCTCATGTTGCCCCCACTCACATCCCCATTAATTATCAAGGGCAGTACACATTGAGGGGCATAATCGAAAGGGACGCCCAAGTTTTGCTGAGGATGTCCTCGCAAAACATCCCGGTGGAGGGGCGGGGAAACCTGTATTATTGAAACAAGATGGACGTCCATCTTTCATTTCGATAATACGGTCGGGGACACCCAAATCTTGACATTTAGGTCATCCTTAGAGATGGTCGTCCCTAGACTTGGTCGTTTCTGATTTTTGGCGATAATGGAAACCAAGGACGCCCATCTCAGAAACGATCAAATGCAAGCCCTTTGGTCATGGGAGGAGCCAGCATTCGTAGTGCACTGGTCCCCCTGACATGCCAGGACACCAACTGGGCACCCTAGGAGGCACTGCAGTGGACTTCAGAAATTGCTCCCAGGAACATAGCTCCCTTACCTTGTGTGCTGAGCCCCCCAAACTCCCCCCCCCCCAAAACCCACTACCCACAACTGTACACCACTACCATAGCCCTTACGGGTGAAGGGGGCACCTAGATGTAGGTACAGTAGGTTTGTGGTGGGTTTTGGAGGGCTCACATTTACCTCCACAAGTGTAACAGGTAGGGGGGATGGGGCTGGGTCCGCCTGCCTGAAGTGCACTGCACCCACTAAAACTGCTCCAGGGACCTGCATACTGCTGCGATGGACCCGAGTATGACATTTGAGGCTGGCACAAAAGATTTTTAAAGATGTTTTTTGAGAGTGGGAGGGGGTTAGTGACCACTGGGGGAGTAAGGGGAGGTGATCCCCGATTCTCTTCTGTAACCATCTGGTCAGTTCGGGCATCATTTTGTGCCTTGGTCATAAGAAAAACAGGACCAGGTAAAGTCGTCCAAATGCTCGTCAGGGATGCCCTTTTTTTTTCCATTATGGGTTGAGAACGTCCATGTGTTAGGCACACCCAAGTCCCGCCTTTGTTACGCCTCTGACACGCCCCCGTGAACTTTGGTCATCCCCGTGACGGAAAGCAGTTGGTTACGCCCAAAATCGGCTTTCAATTATACTGATTTGGGCGACCCTGTGAGAAGGATGCCTTTCTTCTGATTTGTGTCGAAAGATGGGCGTCCTTCTCTTTCAAAAATGAGCCTGATTGTCACTCTCCCTTTCCCCTCACACACTTCCCTAGAACATTAATACACCTCCTACCGGGAAAACAGAAGAAGTTGGACTATTACAAATCCCTAAGGGGAAAATATACCCTAGCAGAACACCACACTACAAAAGGGGCTCAGCAACCCCACCTACCAACCTTCCATCTCACAACAGCTCAAAAGGGGCTTGGGGATCCTACCACTTCTTCCCTCCCCCCCCCCCCCAAACACATACATAAAGGGCTATTCTATAACACAGCACCTATATTTAGACACCTGATGGGAGCCTATTCTATTAAGAAATGTAGGCACCTATATTCCTTCATAGACTAGGCTCCTATCAGATACCTAAGTGTCCTGTTATACAATTCCCTTAAAATATCCCTTCCAAATCCTCATTTCTCCTGGAAGATTTTCAAGAACAGTTTCCCCATTTTCTTCCTGACCTCCACTTTCACTCTCCAATCCATCATAAGTAGTCAGTGACTCAACTGTTTGGGGAGGCTCAGATGGGTGGGATTAAGGTGGGGTAGGATGGGGCAAGTTATAATCCTTATGGTGATGGTGGGGGAACTCCTACATCAACAATAAAGGTACAGAATGAGCATTTCTGAACACAGCAAAGAAGGTCCCATTTAAGGTCTCTCTGGTGCAGAGCCAGCAGCTGCCACCCCCTATTATCTCTCATACTGATGATAATATGCACACTGAATACCAGTCCAGGGAATTGTGTGCCAAAAACATCTAAATTATGCACACCAAAATAATACAGCACAACACGGTGGAGGAAGCAACATGTTAGAATAGCATTTGCAGTATTCAGATAATATAGTGCAAGTACTTTAACTCTTGGCTAGCATTCAGTTCTAGCTCCCCAGTCCATATGAACAGTAATGTTCAACAGCACTGTAACAGAAATCCTGTGGTTTTCAGCAACCATTAACTGATTTGCCTAGTAAGTTACCAAATAGCCACCAGGCTTCAGATCTGCCAACCCTTAGTTTATTGTTGGGTTACCAAACATGTTTGGAATAAGTATCATCTGTATTAGCTGTACCTAATGGTTAGAGCAGCAGGCAGCCAACCAGGGAAGCCAGGGTTCAAATCCCAATGCTGTTCCTTGATTTCTTGGACAAGTCACTTAACACTCCATTGCCCTGGGTACACACTTCCCTGCAAGCCCTCCAGGGAAAGAAAATATCTGCTGTACCTGAATGTAACTTGACTTGAGCTAAAGTCTAAAATCCAGTATCTGGCATATTTTAAAGTAATACAAAACCCTACAAATATCACTCAGAAACTATACAGCAATTCTACCATACCATACCAGCACTAATTTCCAGGAGTTCACACAAAAAGGGCCTACCTAAGAAAAGCTACACCGTAAACATTGTGTTGGGCACTAGACCATCAATACACCTATTGGAACACTAAACTTATCAATTTCTTTTTTTTTTAATATCTTTATTATGTCATTGATGCACAAGGACTACACCAATAGTGGCTCAAAGCAGATTTCAAGATAGACCAGATACATTTATTCTGTCTCAAGAATATGCACAGCTGACGATGTTGTCACAGTCAGGGGGTGTGGTTTCCCACCATATGATGATGTTACCGGAACCAAAGTTCTCTCCACACTGGCTCCCTAGAATGAGCTACCGCTGGCTCTCCAACTCTGCACACCAGGTCAGCTCCAAGAGTTCTAAAATTTTTGACTTTAGAATTAACAGCATTAAACAACAAACTTCTTTCATGTAAATTGCAAAGCATGCAAGGTTAATCTTACCATGGGTTAGCATCACACCTACCATGAACAAAGTACTGCGTAAAAACGTTACACCCCTCTTTGTATACCTAAAAGATCTCAAATGAACCTTGTCATTAAAGGGTGGGTAGGAATAAATTAGGTCCTTCTCGAAGTAAAATTGCTTCATATAATTCCAACATGCAATTTATCAATCAAACAGAATGTAGGCAACAGCAACAACTCCCAGCTATTTAGCTATGGAGCACCATAGAATCCCAGAGTTCAAAGAGTGCATTCAGGTTACCTGAAGGGCAGGCTCACTGAGAAAGTTTGGTAAGAATGTTCATGAAGAAGACTTAACCTTTCTAAGAGCTGGCCATGTTTCAATGGACATAATGTGGACACCAGCTCCTGGGATAGGATTATAACCTGGAGCAATACAGCTGTGACAGGCACTGCATTCAGATGCTGCTCCCAGACATTGCATTTAACACTGCATCCAGACATTGTATCTATAGAACACAATTAGCTCATGTGGAGGTGTATTTTCAAAGCACGCACACTTAAAAAGTTCCATAGTAACCTATGGAACTTTGTAAGTAAGTGCTTTGAAAATGAGCCTCATGGTTTAATAATAGGAAAGGAAGCTCTGGAACAAGGGGGCATAAGATGAAGGTGAAAGGAGGTAGACTCAGGAATAATCTAAGGAAATACTTCTTTACAGAAAGGATGGTGGATGTGTGGAACAGTCTCCCAGTGGAGGTGATGGAGATGAGAACTGTATCTGAATTCAAGAAAGTATGAAACAAGCACAGAGGAATTTTGAGGGACAGGAAGAGGTCATAGAGCCTAGTAGTTGATGTAGATGGGCAGACTAGACAGGCTATATATGGTTACTATTTGCCATCATGTATTCTGAGGCAGATATGGACACCTCTGCATAGGTGAGCATATTCTTCATTTTCAAGAGTCAACAATAACAAGACCCAAATTTTGATGGGGAAAATACAACTTCCAAAACGTCAACATACTTGCTGCTGTCAAGTTTTGAAGTAACTTACTTTCATATAAAGTCCTGCTCTCATCTGTCCGACATAAACCAATGGACATGAGCAAATAATTGCAAAAACTATATGTCAGTGGAACAAGTAAGTGGTTGTATATTTATGCCTGAATAGGTGTTGATCTTTAGAACTGACAAATCAAATGTTAAGTTCCTCAGTAACATCACAGTATTTCAGTTGTTATATTTCAAATTTATTTAAAGTTATTATTTCTGCTATACATAATACATACATGTTTATCTGCAAAAGTCATATGAAGGGACATGAGATCCCAATGTTTTCTCAGAAAGCTTGCCACCTTCTCAATACCTGAAGAATATTTCAAAACACATATGGGAGTCCATTCCTATGAAGATCTGATGTCACAAGTTAGTAAAAAAAAATCCCTGTTAGAATACCTTGCCCTCTTATATGCATTTCTTACAACTGCTGTACTACCCATCTTGTCCCCATCTATATATCTGTACTTGGTCTCTCAGCTACATAGTAAGCTGTATTATAGAAAACTATTAGCATATCTCTGTTATTTGAATGTTCTAACGTGTGCTTATTAGATGTTTCAATGGTATTATGCTGACTATATAGTTATATCTCTGTTATTTGAATTTCAGTGCTGTTAAATGTGTATATTTTTGAAACTCTTTCATGGTAATCCTTTTATTAGGTTTCAAATAGCTGATTTCTAATTTATCTCACTTATTATATTTATGTTTTTATTTGGACATTTTACTATTGTTATGCTGTTAACAAAATTGTATGTTTTATATTAAACTGTACCTGCTATATAACGCCTTGGATGAATCTCTTCATAAAGGCAGTTAGGGGCCCTTTTACTAAGCTGCGTAGGCACCTACATGTATCCAATGCGTGCCAGTTTGGAATTACCACCCGGCTACCGTGTGACCCAGGCAGTAATTTCATTTTTTACGCATGTTCACTATGTGCACCGGAAATTTTTCGGCATGCAGTGCTAACCGGGCGGTAAGGTCTCAGGCCCAAAATGGAGGCATGCCAATTTTTATTTTGCCGCACGTCCATTTTCGGCCACAAAAAAAGACCTTTTTTGCAGATACGCTGAAAAATGGTCCTGCGCACATCCGGTATATTCATCTACAGCAGCACAGGCCATTTTTCAGGGCACCTTAGTAAAAGGACCCCTTAATAAATCAATAAATAAAGAGGATTACCTCTCTCCAAGAAACTATCTTGCAAATTCTTAGCATGAGTTTTAAATTCATTAAAATTGGAGCACATACAATGGTACCTTCAAAATTGAGAATAAGGTAAACTGCACTTAAGTGCAGGAGGATGGCAGTTCTTATAGTCCAAGAATATATTGTGATCAGTTTCCTTTCCATAGACTTTTACAGAAAAACTGGATGCCTGTTTATAATTAGCATTTTTACCGAACCAAAAAAATTGTTTATTATATGAATGAATATCAGTGAATGGATCACATATGACATGTTAACCGGAAATGACTTCATGATCGATATAAATTAAAGGCATTTTAGCAAACTGGTGCCACCTTTGATAGCCTGAGAGAAGAATGTCTGAAATATAGTTCTGTACAGTAAGTACAGTACAGTAAGTATAGAACTATAACCCGTAACCTCCGCTCACAGGACAAAGCCCTTCTCTCAGTACCCTTCTCCACCACTGCCAACTCCAGGCTCCGCTCATTCTGCCTTGCTTCACCCTATGCCTGGAACAATCTTCCTTTACCCATACGCCATGCCCCCTCCCTACCCATCTTCAAATCTCTGCTTAAAACTCACCTCTTCTATGCTGCCTTCGGCGCCTAACCGCTCTAGATAGACAGAATGCCCCTATCTATCCACTCTATCAGATTAACTGTTCACTCGTCCTCTAGATTGTTCACTTGTCTTTAGATTGTTCTCTTGTCTTTTAGATTGTAAGCTCTTTGAGCAGGGACCGTCCTTCTATGTCTAAATTGTACAGCGCTGCGTAACCCTAGTAGCGCTTTAGAAATGCTAGTTAGTAGTAGTAGTAGTAGTAGTAAGTGTAATTTATAATCAAACTCAGTTCCCCAGGTTCTCTGCTCTCTGCACTATTAGGCTACTCCTCCAGGAGCTTGTCTGAAGAGCAGCCACACTTTGGGATTCATTTTCAAAAGAGAAAAACGTTCACAGAGTGTCATAAAGCAGCATTTGGATTTATTTCTTCTCAAAACATTCAAATCAGTATTTTTGAAACATATTTTGCAGATGTTTATCTATTCAATCTATACTAGTAGTAAAAAAGGCCCGTTTCAGAAAGCAATGAAACGGGTGCTAGCAAGGTTTTCCGCGATCAGCGCGATCGCCGGTATCCGAGTCCTGAACCCTGCTCCCATGTGCTGCAGCGCACGCGCGAGCTTCTCGCCTACCTGACAATGTCCCATGGTATTGGCTGCAGGAGAGGAGGACACAGACTGTTGGCCCTCGCTGGTGCTCCGTTCGGATTCCTGGGCAGGGGAGGAGTAGGGAAACACGCTCCTCCACATTGGACACTCGCAGCTCCTCCCCTGTCCCTGGCGTTTCCCTACTCCTCCACCTCCACATTGGACACTCACGGCTCCTCCCCTCTCCCTGATGTTTCTCTACTCCACCTCCACATTGGACACTCGTGGCTCCTCCCCTCTCCCTGACGTCTCGATCTACTCCATGAAGGACACCACCACCGGAAGCCACCAGGCAGCCTCAGAACGTTGGAGGTGAGCTTTATTATATAGGATAAGCAAGCTGAATGCTCTCATCAGTTATGGAGGAAAGACTTCAGATTCCCTGCTTTCACCCTGCTTTCCTTGGTAGCAGACTGCTTCCTATCCTGTGCAGACCATCATCTGCTCTATTAGGAATAGGTGCAGAATCGTCATAAGTCAGAAAACCTCCGTTTAGAGCAATTACCATTAACCACTCTTATTTATTACTTAATTTCTTATGCTGTAGGGAAATACACTTATCTGGGCTGTAGCACACTCGATTGGGAACGTTCAACAGAGAGCCCCTGTTTCTCCAGTGCTTCTTCAGGAGCTGTGCCCTCAGCTCCTGAGTCTGCCCTTTTCAAGTTTACCCTTTCAAAGGTCCTGCTCATTTCTACTGTGGGACTCCACAGTTTATCTATGCAATTCATCTGCAGTGTGCCCAAGTCACAAAAGGGTGTGCCAGCGTCATTTCAGGGTTGGGCTTAGGGTGTTCCTAACTCTTAGACATTTTATAGCTATAATGGAACAAAACAAAAATGTCTAGAGCTAAAACTTCAATGTTTTGATCTAGACCTGTTTTTTAGAAAGAATAAGGCACAAGAAGGTGCCCTAAATGATCAGATGACCACTGGAGGGAATCAGGGATGACCCCCCCCCCCACCCTTACTCCCCCAGTGGTCACTGACAGGCCCTGTGCAGACCAGTTCACTGCCCCCCCCCAGTCCCACCTAGCCCCGCCCACACCAAGCCCCACCCCCACCTAGCCCCACCACTTGTTGGCAAGATATGTTTCAAAACATTTTCTTTAATTTTAGATAAAGACAAATCAAGCAAAACTTCTATACAAAACTAATTCAAACATGAAAAATGCTATACTAGGAAACCTTTGGGTTTAAAAAGCAAAACCATGTGCATGTAAGGACTGGATAAATGAATTAAAACGAATCCCCTTAATATGTAATACTTGGTAACAATAATGACACAGTGATTGAATATTCAGATAGCAAGCAGCCTGAGCCAACAGATTTATTTTCCACTGAACATAATTAACTTTGTATGAACTTGGCAGCCCTCCCCTCAATGTCCAGTGACTCACCCCAGCCCCCAAGTTTCAGTTTCAACCCCAGCCCCCACTTGCACCCTCAGCTTTACGACAGTCCTCCCTTCCTCCCTTCCTGAATAAAAACAGTACTTACCAGCCTTTATGACAGATTGAAATGTTATAGCCAGTTCTATTTGAGCAGTAAGCAGGTCCGTGGAGTAGTATAGTGGTCAGTGCAGTGCATTGTAGAGAAGGGGACCCAGGCCCATATCCCACTCTACCTGTTACACTTGTGGTGGAAAGTGTGAGCCCTTCAAAACCCACCAAAAACCTACTATACCCACATATAGATGATACCTGCAGATATAAGGGCTATTGTAATGGTGTACAGTTGGGTGCACTAGGTTTTTGGTGGGTTTTGGAGGGTACACCATACAATATGTGGCCTAGTGGTTAGGGTGGTGGACTTTGGTCTGGGGGAACTGAGTTCGATTCCCACTTCAGGCACAGGCAGCTCCTTGTGACTCTGGGCAAGTCACTTAACCCTCCATTGCCCCATGTAAGCCACATTGAGCCTGCCATGAGTGGGAAAGCGCTGGGTACAAATGTAACAAAAAATAAAATAAATATAAGGGTTAACAGTGAGATGTGTATCTGAGACCTTTTATGTGAAGTCTACTGCAGTGCCTCACTGCTCTGCTGGGATTTCTGTGTGGCCAGTCTGCTAAGAATGCTGGCACCCCATATATCCCAATGGCTTGTTTTTGTGCATTTTTCCCTTGGACATTTTTTTTTTTTTTGGAAATGGTCCAAAAAGATAGATGTACTGAGCACAAAAGCTTCTAGCAAATAGTCATTTTTTAAACAAAAAGTTGGATGTTTTTCTGGTTTGAAAATGGCCATGTTCGCTAGTGGATTTTTGGACATTTTCTGCCAAACATCCAAAATTGGATTTAGACATCATATCGAAAATGCCCCTCTATCTGTGAAAACTTGTGAATAAGCAAAACTTTTAATTCAATACTCAGACCTCTTCCCTTTTGATATACACCTTATAGCCTGTCCCATTAATTGTGCATACTACTGTGTCATTATTAATAATACACCTGCTTCATGGAGGTTTCACTAGCACTGTGTGAAGCCATTGAGCAGGGCTCCAGGCAGGAATTTTTGGAATGTTAAGCTGATTACAAAGGTCAGTGGGAACGTATTGAATAAAAGGCTTATTAGAATGTTACTCCACGTCCAGCAAGAGGCTGGGCTGCACTCTTTATGCAAGCCTAACAATACCTTCATACTTAATCTGAGAAAATGGCAATAATCATTTATAGTGCCAGCTGCTAAAATGTATTTGTACCTGTTGTTATGTGGGTGACCGAGCAGGGGTAAAATAAGACATGTACTTTTGAAATTCCCATGTAGGTGTACTGTTTTACTCCCTCTCTCTAAACCCATCTCAAAGAATACCTCTTTAAATCACAATTGTGTACATCTGATCGGGCCCTTGTCAAACTGGCAAATGACCAGGGCAACCCAACCATTAGACATGACAGGGCGGTTGCCTAGGACAGCAGCTTCTGGCGGGCAGCAAAGAGTGGCTACAGTCAAAACAATAGGTCTCGAAATACTTTTCCTGCAGGAAGGGGTAGGCAATTTTCATATAGCTCATTTACCCATTTATTTAAAAGCATGATGGCTTGAGGGGAAGATTAGAGGCCTCAAAGTTAATTGAGGTGGGAGACATGTGGCTTAAGATTCACCTACGGAGCCCACTATTCTTGCACCAGCTTTGCAAATGGTTCTGTGCAGATAGAGGAGACGATGGGAAGATATCATGTACTGTAGGGAGTGCATGAAAACCAGTAGTTCACAAGACTGTGTACCTTTGTGGACTCAGCGTTCTCCTGCCTGTGCTTTGTCAGCACCTCCACGTTCTTTGGTGTTGAGCTGAAATTTCATGCTACTCGACCCCTGAGGAAGGCTTTCTGACGAAACACGGACCGTGTTGGGTCCTAATAAACTTATTCTGAAGCTCTTATTCCCTTGTTTGGACTGGTCATTTGGATTTGGTATTTTTCCACCCTTGGTTATTTTTGCTTGTACGTCTGTGGAAGACGTGAACCCCCCCCCCCCCCCCTCCTGCTAAAATATGACTTTCCAGCCTCTGTGACAGCCTCAGATGTAAGTGCCAGGTCTATTAGAGCAGCATGCAGGTCCCTGGAGTAGTGTAGTGATCAGTGCAGTGTACCATGGCTTGGGGGACTCAGATCCCCATCTCCTTCTACCTGTCACATTTGTGGTGGAAACTGTAAGCCCTCCAAAACTCACCAGAAACCCACTGTACCCATATATAGGTGTCCCCTTCACCCATAAGGGCTACTGTAGTGGTGTACAGTTGGGGTTTGGGGGACTCAGCAGACAAAATAAGGGAGCAACGGTGAGATGTGTATCTGGGAGCATGTTTTGAAGTCCATTGCAGTGCCCCATTTATCTCCCGGGATGTCTGGGGGACCAGTCTACTAAAAATGCTGGCTCCTCCTACATCCCAATGGCTTGATTTTTTCATTTTGCACTTGGACTTTTTTTTTTTTTAATGGACCAAAAAAACAAAATGTCCAAATCACAAAACCTTGTTCAAAACAGTATTTTTGAAAAAAAAAAGACGTTTTTCTTTTTTGAAAATGACTTTCTTTTCTATTCAGATTTATCATATTGAAAATGCCCCTCCACGTAAGTCTAAGTGCTTTGAAAATACGCCTCCATGTGTGTTGCTTCTAAATGTCAGTCCTGCTGGTAAAGAGAAAATACACACAGTAAGTCTAAGACATTACAAAACAAAATAAGAGGTTTAATGAATTCTGTTAAAATTAACAGATTTTTTTTAATGCATACATCCCATCAGAGAAAGAACATTATTATAGCAGTTTACTTCTACCGAAAACCACTATAGTGTAATACAAACATTTCTTTTCTCAAACCTATGAACTTCATTGTACAAGAAGAACCAAATTCTGTGTGCAAAATATTCAAATATTTATATCTGTACAAAGGAGAACAGAAATGTTCAAAGAAATTGCAAGCAACCATGCAGCAACACCAAGGCTGTGGAAGTCCAAATCCTACACAAGCAAATCCTGAGTGAATAAAAATGGCATTTAAAAAAAAAAACACATACAATTCATTGTACACACACATTAGCTTAAATGAACACAAAGGTATACATTCATTAAAATAAAAGCACTGAGAAATATAAAACTGGATCCCACGTGCCATTAAAATATAGCTTATTTTACCAAATCTAGAAAGATGAGCCCTGCTAGCAGCAAAGGTACTGGAATGAGGGGCATTTTCCTCGGCTCTGCTTCCCACTGACTTCTCCAGTGCGGACTCACAGCTGGCACAATATTAAATATACTGAGGAAACTTTTCCAATACCTAATTTTCAAAAATAAATGTTGGTAGTTTCTCTTTCAAACCTTAGCTAATGGAAAGTGCACTTGCTAAAGGGTGACTGAGCAGAGGTAAAATAAGACATGTACTTTTGAAATTTGCATGTAGGTGTACTGTTTTACTCCCTCTACCTAAACCCATCTCAGATAATACCTTTTTACATCACAACTGTGTACATCTGATCACACCCTAGGGGAAGATAACTGTGGGTTTTCAGTTAGACTCCACAAATCAATGTAACAGTGCTGTGTTGATCTATAACAAAGGATATTGCACTATAAGAATGGCCCATCTTCAAGATATGAAATTAAGGCATTGTATTCTGCAAAACCACAGCCACTGAAGGATGGCCCCTACATGATTCTAGTAAATGACCCATCACTAATCATAAAATGCAAAGGTGGTGGAGATGAAGGGCTGTATCTGAATTCATGAAAACTTGGGACAGGTATGGGGGATCTTTAAGAGAGAGGAAGGGATAGTAGATGGCATGGATGAGCAGACTGGATAGGCCTTATGGTCTTTATTTTTCTCTGTTCCTATAGCACAGTTTTTAGTAAGTGAGACTCAGTGAATGCCTCAGTTGTGTCCTAAGCTGGAAATGGATGAGAGAGATGGAAGGGTTGCGAGGCATGGCTTATGACAGACAGCAGAAATAAGTAATGTGAGTGTGTTGCCTCTTCAAGTCCTTGGGTCCTGTGAGTAAACATTCAATGACAAAGAGAAATGGCTCTGGTACTGACCATTCTTACTCCCTAAGAGGCAATTGCAGGGGAGAGGGAGACAGCCCCCACTTTACTACTACTATTTAACATTTCTAAAGCGCTACCAGGGTTGCACAGCGCTGTACAATTAACAAAGAAGGACAGTCCCTGCTCAAAGGAGCTTACAATCTAAAGGACAAAAAGTGCAGTCAATCAAGATTGACGCAGTCTAGATTTCCTGCTAAAGTGCCTTGTCTCCTCCACTGGCTCATGTCAACGCCTGCAAACTGCAGCGGTTTGGAATGTATTAAACAAAGGGAAAGTCTGACCCAAAGCCAGACTGCTTAGGAATTGGTATTAGTGTGCCCAGAGCTCTGGTAATAATGAGCCTTAGCTAGTCCAGAATCTTATAAGCATCGCCGTATTGAGACAAACCAAAGATCCATCAAGCCCAGCATCCTGTTCCCAACAGCGGCCAATCCAAGTCACAAGCATCTGATAATCCCAAAAAGAGCAAAATCACTCCATTTTCTGTTCTAATATAGTTGAGTGGGGCTATTCTTGCAGCTGAATTTCATTCATTGGAAAACCCTATCTGGCACTGAATCTGCTAATGCATTTTTTTTTTTTAATCAGTTAAAATATCCTGAAAGTGCAGAGTTCTACCACTGTGACAAGTGTCCACTTATTTGTTCAATGTGAGTACTGGCTCTGTTAGGCTACATGATAGATGACAATGATCCCCAATCATTCCCATCCGTCAAATATGATTAACTAAACCACTAAAACTGGATAAATGTACAACACAAAGTGGAAAACAAAGACAATGCAGTTACGATGTATTCAATGTAGGTGGTAAGTAGAGAATGACATGGAGACAAAGTTTGTCCCCACCCTGTCCCAGCAAACTCTGTCCTCATCCTCGCCCATGCCAACAAGCTCTGTCTGATCCCATCCACAGAAGCCTCGAACAGTTATGATTTTATAGATAAATCATTTTATTAAAGTATAAAAAGAAACAATGTTCTGTACAATTGTTGCTTTATAAATCACAACCAGTACAGAACAAGGATAAAAGAAAAACCTTTGTCTCCCCCCCCCCCCCCCTCACAAATATCTCTTCCACAATTGGGAAAACTGAACAAGCCAAATTACTACAGACTGCTACATAGAAAATTCATGCTAACAGAATACATAATAGCTGACCAAAAATGATAAACATATATTAAACCAAAACCCCAAGAAGCCACACCAAAAAAACAGAAAGAGATGCATTTCCTCCTATACCATGCAAAGTATAAAGATCACACATGCCAGGGATGGTGTTTGGGGAGTGCAACTAGGACAACTGCCCCCTGCCCAGAGAGAGCCCTAAGCCTGATGAAAGCTGAAGGCGGCATGGCCTGGTAGTGAGCTTTGGGGTCCCCTCCAAAATTTCTCTCTGGGCCCTAGCCACATCTAACACCAGCTCTGGCAGGACACACGTTTCAAATCTGACATATTTTAATCACAAAATAGAAAATTATTTTTTTTCTGCCTTTTGTTGTCTGGTCATTTTATTTTTCAAATCGTGTTGATCCCAGGCTCTGGTTTCTGTTTCCTTCTGCCTTCTCAACTGACTCGCCAGGGTCTCCTGCCCATTTGACATTTCTTCTTTCTCCATGTTTACCATCCACCTTCCATGTCTGTGTACCTATCTTTCCCCATGTTCTGCATCTCCCTTCTTTGTGCCCCCTGTACTTGTGTCCAGCATCTCCCCTGTGACCATCTCCCTGTGCTGCCTCTGTCCCCTTCAGCTCCAGCCCTTCCTCCAGCACTGCGCCTCTCAGCTCCAGCCCTCTCTCCAGCACTGACCCCTCAGTTCCAACCTTCCCTCCCTCCAGCACTGCCCACCTCATTTCCAATCCTCCTTCCAGCACTGCCCCCCTAAGTTCCAGCACTACCCCCCTCAGTTCTAGCCCTCTCTCCAGTACTGCCCCCTCAGTTCCAGCCCTCCCTTCAGCAATGCCCCTTCCCCCATTGCGGGTCTAGTACTGCCCCCCTTTCCCTGTGCAGGTCCAGAATTCTTTTCACTGTGAAGATCTCCCACAGGCATGCTCCAGGGCCTTCCCTACTCTGGCTCCTGCCTTCTGTTGTAACTTCCTGTTTCACAAAACAGAAAGTTACAACAGAAGGAGGGTAGGCCCTGGAGCAGGCCTGTGGGCAGTGGTGTGCTGGTAAATTTTTAAGAACAGGCTCTCTCCCCAGTCCACCTCTGCGCCCCCCCCCCCCCCCCCCAAATTGCAGAGCTGGCTATTCCCAGGGAGAGAGTTAGCTGGTAAAATTTTAACAACAGGCTCTCTCTCCGGGCATAGCCAGCCCTGCAATTTGGGTGGGGACACACATAACACATTTCTCTTCCCCCCCTACCCATGCAGGCACGCTACACATACGCTTATTTATTCAATATCACAATTCTTCATGTACAGCCACAAAACAACCTTTTAGGGTGGATAGTGTTCACAATGAGTTCCTTCTATTACCGACCAGACAGAGATAAGAGTTTTCCGTTTTCGCACAGTATAAGTTATCACAAGAAAAAAATATAAGAAACCATTATGGGCTGCATTAGGGGCTTAGGGACATTTATGTTTAAACAAAAGAAATCTTCATGAAACAAAATATTTATTTTTATTTTGACTAATAAAACCACTTGCCCCTGAAAACATGTTCAAAACAGAATAATCCATTTGTGTATCTAAAAGATAAACTTCTACAAAACAGATTAAGATCTGATTCCATGTGCCCCAATGAAAGGAGAGTTTAATTCTACCGCCATTTAATTTCAATATATATTCCATCATCTTTATAACACCAGGCTTCCCAAGGTAGATTACAACAACAGTTAAGATGAACCCATCAGGAAACAGGATATCCTCACTGAAATTTGACTATCTGTATTGTATACGGTGTATTTAATTATTTATTGTTTTTTTTTTTTAGTGTAGAAAAATGAGCACAAAATACAGAGGAGGGAGGGTTGCCACACACCACGCATGCACCAATATCAGGTGACAGCTGGCGTGTTTGGGCATACGTGCCTCCAGCCTCTCACTGCAAATAGTGAGAAAAAAAAAAAACCTTTAAGTCCCAGCTGAGAGCACAACAACCGGCTCGCAAAATTGTTCACAAATTAACCGGCTCTGCAGAGCCGGTGCGAGCCGGCTCCAACACACCACTGCCTGTGGGGGATCTTCAAGGAAGATGCGAGGGGCAGGGAAGTAAGGTAAGAAAGAGGAAGAAAGGAGGAAACGCTGGACCCATGGTAATTGCAGGGTCTTCTTTTTTACCGCTTCCGTAGGGCGGTAAAAAGGTTTTGCTCCTGCAGCCATGGTAAATGCAGCAAAAAACATTTTTTTTACCATGGATTACCACAGATCCCTGTGTCATTCTCTAGTGGTAGGATCCTTCCCGTATCTGTAGGCTCTGCCCATTAATAACTCTGTTATATCAAAATATTACTATCAAACTTCAATCACACACACACAAAAAAAATACCACACGTTATATTACAGTTACATACAGGACTGCTGAAGTTCCAGAAGACAGGAAAACAAAATTCAGCTTTATCTCCTAAACCTTTGGGGCAGTCTAGGGATGGCGTGGATAACATACATGAGGTAGGACTTAGCAAAACTTCAAGAATGGTTTGGATTTTGGCAGCTAAGATTTTAAGCTAAAAAATGCATGGTCATGCTTTTGGGCTGCAAAAACCGTACAGCTTAGGGGGTGAAAAACTTTTGTGCACGAAAGAGCCACAGAACTTGAGTGTGATCGTATTTGATGATCTTAAGGTGGCCAAACAGGTAAAAAGGTGACAGCAAAAGCTAGAAGGATGCTTGGGTGCATAGGGAGAGGAATGGCCAGTAGGAAAAAAAGGAGGTGATGATGCCACTGCATAAGACTGTGGTGAGTCCTCATTTAGAATATTGTGTACAATTCTAGAGACCGCACTGTCAAAAGATAAAAACAGGATGGAGTCCGTCCAGAAGGCAGCTACTAAAATGGTCAGTGGTCTTCGTAATAAAGCGTATGGGGACAGACAAAGATCTCAATAGGTATACTTTGGAAGAAAGGAAGGAGAAGGGAAATATAATAGAGACATTTAAATACCTATGCAGCATAAATGCACAGGAGGCGAGTCTCTTCCAATTGAAGGAAGCTCTGGAACAAGGGGGCATAGGATGAAGGGGAAAGGGAAAAGACTCAGAAGTAACCTAAGGAAATACTTCTTCACAGAAAGGGTGATGAATTCGTGGAATGGCCTCCTAGAGGAAGTGGTAGAGATGAAAACAGTATCTGAATTCAAGAGAGCTTGGGACAAGGACATAGGATCTCTAAGGGAGTGATAAGGAAAGTAGATGGCACGGATGGGCAGACTGGATAGGCCATATGGTGTTTATCTGCCTACATTTTTCTATGTTTCTCTATACGTTACTGGCTTTTTTGGACTTCACAGTGGAGCACCAATTCTTTAGAGGGTTCAAGTGTAAAGGTCACCCTAGTAGGTCAAGTTGAACGAATGCTCCCAATACCATCAACAAAGCACTGTAAAATGCAGCAGCAAAAACAATGAGGTCTCAATGCACCTGAGTAAAAAATAAGTCACTGCTTCCTATAAAAATGCCTATTCACTGCATAAAAAGATAATTTACAAAACAGTGTGAGCATTACACTACCAACAGAAATGTTTTACATAACTGTTAAGCTCCCAAAGATACAACGTAATCCCCATTACATCTTTAGGATTTCAAAAATGGGTCTGGCTGGCATTCCCTGCCCAGCACACATCCTTACAAAATTGTCAGCAGTAACCACACTATCTTGTCCTATGCTAGAGTTCCAGATAGAAGCTGAGCAGCTTAAAAATGTGTTGATTTCAAAATTTCATCCGTTTTCTCAAAGTCATTACTATTTCCCATTGTCTTCTCCATCCCCCTTCCCCAGCAGGGTTCAATGGAGATTTCAAATTCATCACTCCCATTTAATGCATCAGTTTTAGGCAGTGTCTGAGCAGCGTTCCCATTCATCTCCACACTACTGCTAACTTGTGCCATCATCGCCTGCTGCTGACTGCAGCAGAGCTTGGAATCACACTTCTGGGAGATGCAGGGTGAGCTGCAAGCCAAGGAGCTGTCGTGCTGGTCGGTGAATTCGGGCTGGATAGTCACTGAATGGATTCCAGCATTGTGGAGAACTTGTCGTATTTTCTGAGTGGCAAGATTGTAATCAGTGGCATCCTGACATTTGACATGGAACGTGGCTATGTTCATGCCACTAGCAAGTTCCCAGATATGCATCTCGTGGATGCTACTAACTCCTGGCACTTTGGCAAGTTTCATACCTGAAATAGATAAAACCATTCAATGGGAGATGAGCACCATGTTTTCAAAGAAGCAAAAATCACTAACATTGTTCTTTAATTATCCATTATTATTTAAAATTTTATTTAGAAAAAAGGTCTAGAGTTCCTTTATCTTTACTCTCAGTCCTTGAAGGCCGCCAACAGTCAAGTTTTCGGGACAGCCTTAATGAATGTGTATGAGGGAGATTTCCATCCAATGAAGGTAATAGTCAAGCAAATCTCTCTCATGCATATTCATTAGGGGTATCCTGAAAATCTGACCTGCTGGCAGCCCTTGAGGACTGGGAGTGAAGACCATGGTTATTCCACCAGATTCTATAAAGTGCGACGAGGTGTGCGCACAAATCAGGTCGTATTCTGATTGGTGTGCACAACTTAATTAGTTAACATGCCAATCAGTGCCACTAATTGCCACTTAACAAGCAATTATGGACACTCATTGGCATTAATTAGAATTTACACACACAATGTCTAAGCGTATTCTGTAAAGTAATGCGTATAGATTATAAGGCGCACATTTGAAAAAGGAGCATGGCCATGGGCATGGAATGGACGGGTCGTGGGCATTTGTAAAACTATGTGAATTGTTATAGAATACATCCAGTCCATGCCCAACTGTAGTGTAGGCATTTACACCAAGTTTTATTTAGTGTAAATCCTATGACTAAATTTAGTCGTGTAGATGGGCGCTAGGTGTATTCTATAAACTGCATCTGACTTTAGGTGTATTTTTTTAGGCGCCAATTTTTAAAGGTGCCATATATAGAATCTAGCCCATAGTGTGTACCTCAAATTTATTTTTAGAGGGAGAGCTATGGATATTGATTGGAAATCCAAGAAGCTACAGTGACCATGGAAGCTCCACTCTTTGCTAACACCCACACTGATCCTTTTAAGATCCGAGTTTTCATGCGATCTAGAAATGGAAGGCCAGTTCAGAATCAGTGCCCACATTTGGGGAAATTGTGAACAAACATGCCCCAAAGAGCTTGAAATGCAGTGGCTCTCACAATCAAGCTATAACAAAATTACAAGACCCAGTGCAAAGGAAAATGATTTTAAAATTCAAGTGAACACAGGGTGTCGTTCCCAACTACAGAGCATTGAAAACAATTCAGAAAATTGCAGCCTTACTGTTGAGTGATTATTTTGCTGCTTTCTTTTGTGATCCTTCAGCATTGTCTTCTGAGACCTACAAATGGCACCAGACCCACCACTATACAAATTTCTGATTGAAAACTTAACTGGGGCATATTAAGAGTATTATAAAGATGTCCTCCCTACATGACCTCCTTCCCCTGTTTCCCCATCCCCAACACACACTCTTCCAACACTTCAGCTGCTTGAGTGAAAACAGCAGGGAAGGATAAGCCCAGAATGCACTTTACTTTATTCTGGTTCATTATAAGCAGTTGCCTAATCAGTGATTGTCCTCTGAAATTCTTCAGAATCAAGATTTTATTTCTAAACAAAAATAATGTGGAGCTTTGGATTGGAGGGAGGAGGCAGACAGCAGGGCTGGGTGTGAAATTTCACTCTTCAAAAAACCAAATCACTCCCTCTTACACACACACACTTGAACACAGTCTTCACACCTTCATCTTCCTTATCCTCAAGGTGGCCAAAGTGCTGAGTACTGGTGGGAGATGGAGGATCACTGGGGGGGGGGGGGGGGGAGGTGATGGTGGCTGGAGAGAATGGAGCCCTATCTCTCTACCCTCTTGCACCACCATTTTCTCCTCCTTTTTGACTTGGAACTTGAGATAGAGGACCAGGGTCACAAGTCTCAACCTCCAATCCCTAGTGCTCCTCAAGTCACCCATTATTGTCACCAATTCCTTCCCCCTTAAAAACTGCCCACTCCAGTAGGTGTCTTCCTCAACATCACTGGCCAAGAAGGCACAGACGCCCTCATCAAACTGGAATCGGCTCGTTCTCCTGGGACAGGTGTGGGGTGGGGGGAGTTCCTGAATTCAAAAGCATGGCCTGCTCTTTGGAGTCTCAGAGAAGGTAGTGGAAGGAGTACCATCGCCTTCATTTCTTAATCCTCCCTCCTCCTACTACACTTTTTCAATCCCCTTCAAATTACACACTTCAGAGTCCCACCACTCCCCCTTACTCCAAAACCACAGGCCTTTCAAGCCCTCACTCACTCTCTCCCTTCTTTCTCCTGCACAACCCACAGCCTTTTCAGTCCCCTCACTCTTGCCTCCCCACATTCACTCTCTTTCCTTCCTCTCCTGGCCTTTGATTCCTTCACTCATTTTTCCCTCCCCCAGAGTGGTCACCCAAGAAGTTCACACAAAAAACAATGGCAAGGCCTGGAAGCCAACACACCTAACAGTGGACGAAGCAGTGAGCTCAACAGGCACTCACTCCTCATCTCTTGGATCTCCTTCACTCTCTCTTATGATCTCCTTCGCTGTGTAGGGAAATCATACAAAAAAAAAAATCACTTCATTTGAGTGCTGGAGGGAAACAAATGATCCATTCCCACTGGCTGCTCTTCTCTAGTTTCACAAAGGAGCCAGAACTGATTTACATCACTGGCTTTGTCCTGCTTCCTTGGCGTTCAGAAAAAAAAGCACTTAAAATGCTGTTCTGGCTTAAGCCCAGTAGCAGACAAAAGAAGAGGCTGAATTGACTCAAGTTTGAAACTTGCAAGCAGAATTGCCAATCAAGATGCTCTCACCCCCGTTTTGTGTCTGTTCTTTGCTCTGTGATGTCTGGTGTCAGTTTGGATACGATTGTCATAGGATGACTATGTTAGTGGATGTATGTTTTATTATCTAGTTGCATAGACAATTCCTTATGTCCCAGGTTATCTAGTTCCAGACGGCAGATTTTAGAACAGTCCTGGATTTCTGAGCACCCCATCATGGTGTACTATGGGAGTTGCAAAATACAACAAAGGCACCAGAAGCCCTCAGAAATGGGACACAGTTCTTTATTTATAAATGTCAATTTTCCAATGTTGACCCGACACGGGCCATGTTTCAGCACACAGCGCCTGTGTCAGGGGTCTGGTGTGTTCAAAGACCAAGGCCTCTGCTCTGCAAAGTAGGGTGATAATCCGTTCAGTTAGAGAGAATTAACTCAGTGTGTCAGGATAGTACAGTCCCTTCGTTCCTTGTTTAAGGAGAAAAAACTAGGTGTTGCACCATTGATTTCAAAGGGCAGGATCACACACTACAAATCTCACACTGCTTTGAGATGTAAGTTCAAAACCAAGACTGGGCAAAAAGTAATCAGCTTGGAACTGAGTAATTTGGCATCTCTACTCTTAGATGCTTATATGAATAGCATTTGGTTCTTCTCTCGCCAGCATGAGCTCATTTGGATTCTACCAGAAATTCTGCCTTTTCTTTCTGGCCCATAGTCTCTAGAATTCTTTGCCCATTTCATTATATTCTGAAGCAGTACTTAAAAGTTTTAAGTCTACTTTTAAATCATATTTTTTTCATATGACTTTTGGTGTCTAGCTTGCCCAGGCCCAGGTTCTGAAGCAATTTTCCTGCAGTACATTTGTTTGCTTTTAGTTGGAGAATGTCTGTATCTTTTGAGTGTTTCTTTCCTATTCTATTGAATAGAGTTCTTTCCAACTTTTAAAATTTGTTTTAATTGTAAACTGTCTTGACCTGCTCATCATAAAAGGACTAAGCTGCCAAGTTACCCAGTTCCAGGCTGGAAATGTTGGAACAGTCCTGACCATCCCATCGGTGCACTATGGGACTTGCAGCACTGATTTCAATGGGCAGGATCAAGCACTACAAATCCCACACTGCTTTGGGTTGTAAGTTCAAAATCAAGATCAGATTTGTCCCAAAATCTCCAGCATGGAACTGGGTAACTTGGCATCTCTGAAAGGAGGTGTAGCAATTTTTAAATAGCAAAACAAAAAGTACCAGGAGCCTTCAAAAAGAGCCGCGGTTGGACACCCCCAGGCCTGACACAGGCGCTGTGCGCCGAAACACGGACCGTGTCAGGCCCATTCTAGGATTGTTTCATCCAAACAATCGATTAAAGTTTTTATTCCCTAGTAACTCAGGAGAGACGTAGAAAATTTCTGTTACAAAGGGAGAGAGTGAGAGAGATGGGAGCTTCATTTCTACTCGCCTACCCCTGTAAATGTATTGTCAAATATTTGAATAACAAGTATATTTTTTATGATCCTGAACAATTACAGAGTTTCGTAGATAGGAAAAGCTTGAATTGTGAATAATTATAAGAAACAGCGAGAAAACATCAGAAGTAATGCCACTAACAAATAGATAAGGTTTCCTTTTATTAATCTCTCCTATATGATTTTCACCACCTTCCCCCCCCCCCCCTTGAAAATTGAGGTCTGAGAAAGAGATATGATTTGTTAAAAAAAAAAATCATTTGTTGAGACCTGAGGGTCTAGATGTTTATTTTCCTTTAATGATCTCTGTGTTTTCACAAGTGTGTTATTACAACTTGTATATTGTTTAAATAATAATAAATAAATAAATAAATAAAGTTTTTATTCCCTTTTTTTGAAGGCTCCTGGTACTTTTTGTTTTGCTGTTTGGAATTTTGTTTGTACTTTGCTCCCTCTCTTTGCTATACTGCAATTTTTAAGTAAACATAACTTCTTATATTGTAAACTGTCTTGAATGTCTTTTTTAGCCAATATGGCAGTATATAAGTTTTAATAAATTAAATTCTTCAGGCTCACCTCTCCCTTCCTCTTTCCTGCAGACTGCCTAGAAGGAAGGGCTGGAGTTGAACACCCCTGCTGCTCTAGCTCTAGAGCTGGAAAGAAGTTGCAGAACCATATTCTGGACCATTCAGAACACTAATGCTAGCCATTCATTGTGAGTCAATAGGAAAAGACCTTGATTAGCCAGGCCCTAAAAGATACCTTTATTTAAGGCTGCCAGCTGAATCCAGATTCACAGGACAGGGCTGATCCAGTCCTGGGTTTACACCACTGTATGATGGGACTTGTAGTCTTGCTTTTCTTAGGGATTGCAATGGGGAAAATCAGAACTACAAGTACCTGCATTCAACAGGGTAAACCCAGGACTTGATCAACCCTGTCCTGTGAATCTGGATCCAGTTGGCAACCTACTTTATTTGTAATACTGTTGCCAATTCAATCCAAATCTGCCTGACAGAGTTGATCCAATTATGGGTTTACCACACTGCATGCAGGGATTTGTAGTCTTGCTTCTCTTAAGGAATATCTTTCCACACAAGTAACCCTCTTACTTATGTCGTTATCATTTAAGGAGGAAAAAAGACTTCAGACACTCAACATTCTATGTGGGCACACAATGAAGGATTGAATGCTTTACATCCACTGACACTGGAAGTTCATCCCAATGTGGATAATGCATGAGCTCCTCATAAGTCAAAAAACCTCCAACCAATATGTTAATAGGCTTAATAACCTTCTATCATAAGGTGAGAAACTTATCTTACTATGTTCTCTCTCTTGTTATACACTAGCAACATTCAACTAGGCTGTATCTGTAACTGCGGCTGGGAACACTCTACAGAACGCCTCTGTTTCGCTTTAGCTTCTTAAGGAGCGAAATCCACAGCCATTCAAAGTCCTACAATATCAAAATAAAGCAGTTAATACGAGGGGGGAGTATATGGAATGTGGCAACGGGATCAAGCTGTGCAACGCTTACCTAGTTGTATCCAGCCATCTTGCTATGCCAGAGCTACCTGCGTAGTGGCTGTCTATTTTTAAACCTTCGCTCTCCCTATCGCGAGAATGACTAATTACTTAAAGGGCCAGCCATCTATTACAGGGATCTACCACAATAACCCTTAAATAACGGCTCCCCATTCGATACGATTATTCAGTCCCATAGGGGCCAAGGATTATAACCTGTAGATTCAGCGCTGTTCCACCTTAAGAAGCTAAAGCGAAACAGAAGCGCTCTGTAGAGCGTTCCCAGCCACAGTTACGGATACAGCCTAGTTGAATGTTGCTAGTGTATAACAAGAGAGAGAACATAGTAAGATAAGTTTCTCACCTTATGATGAGGATCTCATGCATTATCCACATTGGGATGAACTTCCAGTGTCAGTGGATGTAAAGCATTCAATCCTTCATTGTGTGCCCACACAGAATGTTGAGTGTCTGAAGTCTTTTTTCCTCCTTAAATGATAATGACATTATAAGTAAGAGGGTTACTTGCGTGGAAAGATATAACATTAGTTTGTAGCAAGTACCATTGACAACTTTGAAATAACAATTCTCTTAGGGAAGGCAATGGGGAAATCAGAACTGCAAGACCCTGCAAGCAGTGGGGTAAAACCAGGACTGGATCAACCTTGTCAGGTGAATCCGGAGCCTGCTGGCAACTCTAAATAGTAGGTATTAGGTTGGAACTGCTTTGGGTTAGGAACCTGCCACCCTCAGTATCTATTCTGTGTATTCTTTGCATACATTTTGACACCTTATACATTTTTATACTAGATATATAAAGCATTTTTCCACTGGAATAATGTGCCAAACTCCTTAATTTAACTGGGCCTCTTCCTTCCTCCCCCCCCCCCCCCAACATTGCTGTTGTATAAACAGTAAGAATACAACTGTTCCCACTTTTCTTCTGCACAGAAATAAGCAACAGAAATGCTTCAGACCTGCTGACTTTAATCGTCTCTAAATGCAGGCTTTCACTAATCCAGAGAGATTTCAAACCCGTTGCTTAAGTACACATGTGACCACAAATTTCCCATCCCCAGGGACCACAAAGCTGTTATACACACACAATCCACAGAAATCCTTCCAGAAATGAACCAACCCTGGCACACACTCAAAGCAAAATTGTTAAGAGAAAAGGGAAAGGACAAATATCTTACCAATCTCTTTCACATCAACACCTTTCGGAACCATCTGCAGCAAAATTGTAGAGGTCTCTTTGATTAGAGGGAAGGCCGAGGATAAAACAATAATGACCATGAGCACAGTCAGGCTTGGATCAATATAGCACTGCCAGGTACATTCGGTGCCCTCCAAAGGCTTCACATAGAAAATTGTGGCAGCAATCACCACAACTACTGAACCCAGAGCATCTCCCATGACATGCAGAAGCACACCTATATAAAGAAAGGAAACACTTGCTTAGTCTTCATTTTCACTCTTTGATGACAAGTTACCTTCGTGTCAAAACCCACCATGATGTGACAGTTCCCCTCCTCCCCGTTCAAAACAGCTATGACTAGAATGAAGATAACTGAAACCTGAAGACATTTTTTTTTCCAAAATACTTGGGCACAACTCTATTTACAATGACTTCTGCATAATATATTGGAGACTGTAATACCCTAGCTATGGCTAGTTAATGTTTTGTAATCCACACTGAACTTGAAAGATGCTTGTGGAATATAAGCTTTGTATTAATATGTGTTATCTGAGACAATAACCAGAATAATGCACCTTTCATCCTAGCACTCTCTCTTGGTAGCCTTTGCAGTTTAGTATGTCAAAAACATGCATGCAGTCACCCCAAGGGGGCAGGTCACCTGGCTGAAGGGATCTAAAAGAGAATCCCAAGGCCACACCTGACGTGTACTTCAATGCACTAAACCAGTGACCCCAAATCCTCTCCACAAGGATTCCTATAGCAGATCCCTATTCAGCATCCTCCCTCTTCCAGGTTCATCAACAAACTGTTTGGATTTCTCCATCTAGAGATTAGCAGGGGTGAGGATTGGGTTTAATGCATTCTGGTATAGGTGAGAATAGTAAAAATCATTGTATAGGTAATGGTGTTCTTTAAGTGCAGGAAGGTGCCATTCAGTAAGGTAAAAAAGTGTCCAAGACCACCATAGACCTGATTTGCTTATGTCTCAGATCCAACTATCATCACCTACACAGTGACTATCATGTGTACCAGATGACACTGAGGGACCTCACCCTCTTTCTTAGTCTTTATTCACTGCCATCTTGTTTCTTCCCTCATAAGTACATAAGTACATAAGTAGTGCCATACTGGGAAAGACCAAAGGTCCATCTAGCCCAGCATCCTGTCACCGACAGTGGCCAATCCAGGTCAAGGGCACCTGGCACGCTCCCCAAACGTAAAAACATTCCAGACAAGTTATACCTAAAAATGCGGAATTTTTCCAAGTCCATTTAATAGCGGTCTATGGACTTGTCCTTTAGGAATCTATCTAACCCCTTTTTAAACTCCGTCAAGCTAACCGCCCGTACCACGTTCTCCGGCAACGAATTCCAGAGTCTAATTACACGTTGGGTGAAGAAAAATTTTCTCCAATTCGTTTTAAATTTACCACACTGTAGCTTCAACTCATGCCCTCTAGTCCTAGTATTTTTGGATAGCGTGAACAGTCGCTTCACATCCACCCGATCCATTCCACTCATTATTTTATACACTTCTATCATATCTCCCCTCAGCCGTCTCTTCTCCAAGCTGAAAAGCCCTAGCCTTCTCAGCCTCTCTTCATAGGAAAGTCGTCCCATCCCCACTATCATTTTCGTCGCCCTTCGCTGTACCTTTTCCAATTCTACTATATCTTTTTTGAGATACGGAGACCAGTACTGAACACAATACTCCAGGTGCGGTCGCACCATGGAGCGATACAACGGCATTATAACATCCGCACACCTGGACTCCATACCCTTCCTAATAACACCCAACATTCTATTCGCTTTCCTAGCCGCAGCAGCACACTGAGCAGAAGGTTTCAGCGTATCATCGACGACGACACCCAGATCCCTTTCTTGATCCGTAACTCCTAACGCGGAACCTTGCAAGACGTAGCTATAATTCGGGTTCCTCTTACCCACATGCATCACTTTGCACTTGTCAACATTGAACTTCATCTGCCACTTGCACGCCCATTCTCCCAGTCTCGCAAGGTCCTCCTGTAATCGTTCACATTCCTCCTGCGACTTGACGACCCTGAATAATTTTGTGTCATCGGCGAATTTAATTACCTCACTAGTTATTCCCATCTCTAGGTCATTTATAAATACATTAAAAAGCAACGGACCCAGCACAGACCCCTGCGGGACCCCACTAACTACCCTCCTCCACTGAGAATACTGGCCACGCAATCCTACTCTCTGCTTCCTATCTTTCAACCAGTTCTTAATCCATAATAATACCCTACCTCCGATTCCATGACTCTGCAATTTCTTCAGGAGTCTTTCGTGCGGCACTTTGTCAAACGCCTTCTGAAAATCCAGATATACAATATCAACCGGCTCCCCATTGTCCACATGTTTGCTTACCCCCTCAAAAAAATGCATTAGATTGGTGAGGCAAGACTTCCCTTCACTAAATCCGTGCTGACTTTGTCTCATCAGTCCATGTTTTTGTATATGCTCTGCAATTTTATTCTTAATAATAGCCTCCACCATCTTGCCCGGCACCGACGTCAGACTCACCGGTCTATAATTTCCCGGATCTCCTCTGGAACCTTTCTCTTCCTCTTCTTTCTCTCTCCTGTCCTCTTTCTTTTCCCCTCCTCACACCCAGCCCTTTCTTTCTCTTTCCTCCGCTCTATTCTACTCCTTTAGGGACACAGTTTGGTTCCTAATACAGGTGATCTCCACAAGGCTGCTACTCTTACTTTAATCAGTATTGTAGAGAGTCACTGCTCCCTGCTCTGGCTCTAATCAATGGACAAAACCACTGCTCCGTAAACCTATCAGCAGTTTTGTTACTGATCTGTGGTAGAGATCATTATCTTCCTTGCTTCTAATTGGACACAATCATTACTCCCTGTTCTGATCAAGGTCACAGAGCTGCTACTCTTCCAGCTACTCCCTCAATGACAGGTAGGTGGAGAATATTTCAGGGCAGGGCAGGCAACACATACTTTTGGAACCATTGCTCTGTGGTCACATGGGGAATATATGTGTCACTGTAATGACGCCCACTGGGTAACTCCTTGTAGTTTGAAAGTTTCAGCCAAGGGTAAATACAACAAGAGGTTATTTGAGCTGTGGTCTACTGGGGTTTCCTGAGCCCCTAATTCATCAAGTGTGGTAAAATAGAAAGAGAAGGGATAGAGTGAGTGTACAGGTAGTTAAAAGAAAACCTGGAGTTTTAAATTATTCTAAACCACTGTGGGTTGATATTTTTCAAAGAAGGTAGACTAATATAACAAGGACTTCTGAGGCCTACTTTCTGAATATTTTACAATATACAGCAGAGGAACGGGCTAGAATGGGCTTTGCATAAATACATAAAGGGAAGTCCTGGTACAGCCACCCCAACCATTGTTGTCGCCTATTATAACCACTTATTGGGGGCAGAAAACAGCAGCCGAGTCAAAGGAAAACAATAGGTCCCAACAGCCTCACAAACTCAAAAGAACCATCAACACATACTTAACCTGCATTTTTATAGGATGCTTGTGTGGTGGTCATGATTGTTCAAGTTTAATTATCAAAGTTTTGTGGGTGCTGCAGGATAGGTGCCTGAAAGTCAACTGAGGAGGGGTCTAAGGCTGAAGATTCACCTAGAACACCCACTACTCTTGCACCAGCTCTGATTAAAACAGATCACACAGTCCTAAAACTCTGGATTTTTATATTTTTCAAGATGCAGCTCAGTCTTCAGAGTTGCACACACAGTCAATTGCTAGAAATTAATCTCAGGTTCTCCATTTTCAGTATGGAGTGGAGGAGTGGCCTAGTGGTTAGGGTGGTGGAATTTGGTCCTGGGGAACTGAGTTTGATTCCCACTTCAGGCACAGGCAGCTCCTTGTGACTCTGGGCAAGTCACTTAACCCTCCGTTGCCCCATGTAAGCCGCATTGAGCCTGCCATGAGTGGGAAAGCGCGGGGTACAAATGTAACAAAAAAAAATCTAATCATTTTCATAATGTCATTGTCAGTCTATCAATGAACATGATGCTCTGCAATAGCAAGTACTTTCATTAACCACAAGCTTGGCAACAAGAAAGGGTGGAGGACAGGAAAAGTAAACATAAGCCCCCCCCCCCCTCGCACCACCACCACCGATATTCAGCAAGCGGCAGGCAGCACAGTTAGCTGCCAGCACCGGAACTGACCACAGATATTCAATGCTAAGCTGTTTGCAGCAACCAACATGAATGTCTAGTTTCAGTTTTGTCTGCAACAACTTAACCATTTAAGTCAATATTCAGTGCTAACCAGTTAAGCGCTTAGCAGTTAAAGATAGGCTGTATAAATAGCAGGCCCATCTTTAACCGCTAAGCACTTAACCGGTTAGCACTAAATATCCACACTTAACTGGCTGTCATGCGTCATAGCCAGTTAGCAGCTAGCCACTAAGTGCTAACATTCAGCAAAGATAACTGGCTATCTCACATTGAATATTAGCAGTAAGTTGTCTAAGTGCTATTTAACCAGCCAGTAGCCATTCCTGGGCGATTACATAGTTCTGAATTATCGGGCCCAAGGTATCTAAATGTTTGAGCAAATCAGGTCTGATTGAGTATCCAGTTAGGCAATGTCTACAGACAGGGCTGCCGAGAGACTGAGCAGTGCATGGGGCATGGCTGCTGCCCCCCGCTGCTGCTGTCCAACCCCCGCCCCCCACCCCCCCAGGATTGTCGCCAATGCTTTTTTTGTAGGAAAAAAGGTACCGGTACTCATTATGGGCGGGGTCACCATCTATGGTCCCACCTCTGCCACCCCCTGCAATTGTAAATGCTTGCCCCAGCGGCTGCTTTTTCTCTGCTCCTCTGGGTCCTCCCCAGCCTCCAAGAGGGGCCTGGCTCCAGAGTTCTCTCTCTCCTGCACCTGTTGGGATGTGATCACTTGGGTCCCGTCAGAAGCAGGAGAGAGAGTGAGACCCCGGCGCCGAGCCCCCTTGGAGGCCCAGGCCCAGGGAATTTTGCCCCCCCCCCCCCCCCCCCCCCGCTCTTTCTCTCGGCAGGGGAGGAATGACAGAGGAGGAGATGCACATGGATTTAGGGGAGAGAATAGAAATTCTGGACATGGAGGGAAGGTGAGAGAGTTGAAATGCTGGACATGGATGGAGGAGAGGGGAGGGAAGCGAGAGGAAGTGAGATGAACATGGATGGAGGGGAGGAGAGAGGAGAAATGCTGGACGTGGATGGAAAGAGGAAGGAGATGTGTACTGACAAGATGGGGGAAAGGGAAAAGAGGAGAATAACTACACATGGATGAATAAAATAGGCAAAAGCTGGATGCATTCTATACCTCCTCCAGTCAAGTCCGCAGAGGACCCAGCTTTTACCTATGGATGTAGGGCAAGAAATGAAGAAGAAAGGAGGAAAGTAAAGAAATAAATGGAAAGGAAGCCCTGGAAACGGAGTTAAGGGAACAGATAGAGAGCAGCAGAATCAAAGACTGGGACCAACATGATCAGAAAAACAAAGTCACCAGACAACAAAGGTAGAAAAAATCATTTATTTTCATTTTAGTGTTTGGAATATGACCAATTTGAGAATTTATACCTGCTGTCTTATTTTGCATTGGGTATACTAGAACTGTAACAGCTTATAGAAATTATTTATAATGAAAAAAAAATCAAACGTTATTTTTTTTCTCCTATACTGGTATAGTATTTTCAATGATACTGCTTATATGCGCCATGGCTGGTATAAGGGGTGTGGCTACCACAGGGGTGGGACCATAGATGGTGACCCCGCCCATAATGAGTACCGGTACCTTTTTTCCTACAAAAAAAGCATTGGTGACAATCCTGTGGGGGGGGGGGGGGGGGGACAGCAGCAGCGGGGGGCAGCAGCCATGCCCCATGCCCGGCAGCAGACACATAGGGATGCTGGGCAGCAGGAGAAGCCACACAGCACCTGGTTAGAGAGGCAGCTCTATAATTTAAAATGTCTATTTAAACTGGTAGACTGATTGCCAGTTCTCCCAACTCTGTAGACTTCATATATGTGTTGTGAGAAGGGTGGTGGGGGGAGAGGTTTTGTAAGGGAACTTCCACCTCGCGCTTAATACTCTCCTACAATTGTCTGGAATAAGGATAGCCCAAGAAAACTAGTTGCAAATAAACTTGCAGCCAACAGAGGGCACCCATGAAAGGTTGCTAGGCACTCAAAGAAAGGAAAAGAAGGCTCGGGAGAAATCCAGGTTTCCGAGCTCAATGAGGAGGAAACTTCCCGAGAAGGCCGAGGGTTCCTAACACATGACATTGGGAGAGGGTGGAGAAGGAACATGTTCTCCAGCCCATGGAAGTGGAAAACACCAGTGCTCCAGATAAAGGGTTCAATGCACAAAGGGGATTGCACGCAAATGAGGGGATTGCACGCAAATGAGCTGCACGTATCCCCCTTTGTGCATGCTTGCTGTTTGCGAGTCCGAGCTGTCAAATGTGTTCGACAACTCTGATGCACTGGGCCCTCCCCAATCCCACACTTTTTTTTTTTAATTTCTCTGGTGGTCCAGTGGACCCTAAGCCCCCCACCCCCCGCCCAAATCTTTTTTCTTTAACTTTCCCTGGTGGTGAAAGCAGGAGAGCAAGAGCAACAGCTCCTCCCTCGAGCTTGCCCGGATCAAAATGGCGGCACCCAGACCCTGCCTAGTGTATTCTGGGATGAACTGGGCGTGGCTAAACACCATATAAGGAGAAAACTCATGAGGAACTTAAGGAGATGGACATAGAAACTGACATTTAAAAAGCCTCTAGAAAAGTTGGGAATTAATCTAGCAGCTATCCTGTAAGTAAAAGGTTTTATTTTGTTTTGTGGCAGATGTAGGGGGCATAATGGAGTTCAGGTCTCTCCATTGTGAGTGATTATGTGTGGGATCTGCTAGCTGTTTGAGCCCTAGGCTTGTTAGAGGGGGCAAACGTAAAACATAACAGAAACTTTGGGGAGCTAGGTAGTTTCGGTTAGCACCAATGTTTTGTTGAAATAAGACTGTTTGAGGAACAGGGAATTAAGGTTTCATGAACAGAAACAGCATTTTATATTAGATTGTAAGCTCTTTGAGCAGGGACTGTCTTTCTTCTATGTTTGTGCAGTGCCGCGTATGCCTTGTAGCGCTATAGAAATGCTAAATAGTAGTAGTAGTAGTAATATTGCTGATTGTATGCCCGCCTGCCCACCCAAACCCTCTCACAAGCATTCCCAGCTCTACATTTCCTATATAGATTATTATAGGCCAATGATTTTCCTGCTGATTCCCAGTTAGACTCCACTCATTTTCCTGGGTCTGGGATTTACATCTTATATCCAGTTATTCTCAAATTGGTTATTTGTCTATTGCTTCTGTATATGGCACCCTAAGTAGCCAGGAGCTACTTCCTCATATACATTCTCCACAACTTTCTTCCTTGCAGTTGCCTCACTTCTTTTTTCAGTTCACAAACTTTATTAATAATTTAAACAATGACACCAAAATCAACAAAAAAGATCAGGCTACAAAGTACTAAAGAACTGCTGATCATCAAATAAATACATACAGAAGACCATACATCATAGTTTACAGTTTATTAAAATTTGCTATACCGCCATTAACTAACTAGCTGATCAAAGTGGTTAACAGTCTACAATCAAAACAAGAACTACAATTCAAGACAGGAAAGAGCAACACATTCAGATAGGCTCAATCTAGCCTAGAGATAAAAATGGGGAAAAAGTGGGGGGGGGGGGGGGGGGGAAGTATTATTGGGGGAGGACTAGGAAAGGGGAGGTAGGAAATAACGGTGATATTTACAGAACACAATCCTAATTGGAATCTAATGCTTTATGAAAAAGCCAAGTTTTCAGAGCAGATTTAAATTTCATAAAGGAGAGTTCAGCATGGATTGGAAAAGGCAAAGAGTTTCATAGGAAAGGAGCAGGAAAAAAGAAGGCAGTCGTCTGGTAGATTCTAACTGGGCATGTCTGAGGCCAGGGAGGAGTAAATGATGATCATTAATAGACAAAAGCAGTCTAACCAAGGAGTATGGGATGGTGAGACCTGATAAAGAGGAAGGCTATCCTAAAGGCCTTAAAAGTGAGAGTAAGAGTTTTAAAGATGATCCTTTTTTTTTTTTTTTACTGGGATCCAGGAGCCAGTGGTGTTTATAACGCAAGGGAGGAACATGGTCAAATCTTCATGTGTGACAAATAGCTGTGTTCCAGAGTGACTGTAATTTCTTTAGATTTGACAGGGAGCAGCCCAGATAGATTATATTATTATATTATAATAGCCCAACCTGGTAACAAGTAGAGAGATAATGAGAGAATGAAATGTATCATGGTCAAAGTACCTTCTGACTAAGCATAGCTGATGAAGGAAATAAAAGCCAGCCTTGCATACGATGGAAATCTGTGGGGAAAAGGTGAGTTGGGAGTTGCAAGTAATGCCTAAGAAATAAAGAGTCTACAGGTAAAAAGGTGAGTTTGGAGTCAACAATAATGCCTAAGAAGTAAAAAGATTCTACAGGTAAAATACCAAATAAATTTAAGGAGAGAGCTGGGCTAGGAAGACCACTGGTGAACCAACAGGCCACAGTTTTTTCTTTATTTAGGACTATCCTGCGATCACAGACCAACTTGATACTAGAGCTAGACAGTCTTAAAGAGAGGAGAAGCAGATTGGTAGGGTAGATCAAGAAAATATTGTCTGTGTACAAGTGGAATGAAATACCAGTAGACTGAATGACAGTGGCAAGGGAGCTTTTAAAGAGATTAATAAGGAGACGAGACATAGAACTCTGTGGAACCCCACAAGCTAAGGGGTGTGAAGAGGGCGTGACAACCTTGTAAGAACGATTTGATAGAAAGGAAAAGATCCAAGTGAAAATGGAACCCATCACACTGAGGGATGCAAGGTGAGATATGAGAAGTGAATGATCAACCAAGTCAAAAGCTGCAGAAAGATTGAACGAGATAGCAAGAACAATGTTATGTTTGTCAAGATGAGAGTAAATTTCGCTTAAAAAGGCAGTTAAGACCGTCTCTGTGCTAAAATGAGCTCTGAAACACAGATTGCTGAGGATATAAAGGGCAAGAGAAATTTATGAAGCAAACCAGTGGTCTTCATTAATTTTTAAGCTGGGGCCACTTTGGATTCTAATGAACTGAAGGAAAGCCACCCAATATCTTCCCATGCAGGGCTATGACACCACTGACCAGTATGTGTCAATCACATTCAACCCCACCAGACCACATTCATTGGTGGTGGTAGGGGGTGGGGGGGCGGTATTCTCAAGTTTGTGAGAATTTCCAAATGCATTCTCTTTTGTCTATTGAGAAATGCCTTGCCCTTCAAGCATGAGGTCCCTATCCCCATTCACTTTTCCCCTTTCTGTCCTGAGCCTGGGTAGAGAGACAGAGTAGCAGGAAAATAAAAACAGAAAGACAATGGAGACCACCTTTGGCCCCTAGGCCTTGCATTGAAGAATCCTGTAGTAAACCTTCCCTCTCAACAATTACTCTTTCATACTTATGTATTTAAAAACATAGCCTCACCATATGCCTACAGATAACATAGTAGAATTTTCCAATTATTTTCAAGATAAGTAGGCTATTCAGCAATTTAGATTGGCAAACATCTGGTATCCCCATTGAATTACTATATCATATGTTAAAGGAGAATCAAATTTAAAGATATTCTGGATATGCTGCCCCACTGTTTTAATTCAACAGCTCTCTCCCACTCTCCAACATGTTCTGGTGTATCTCTACTAGACTGTAAGCTTCATGAAGAAGGGACTGTGTTTTGTGTGTCTGTATCCCACTTGCTACACCATCAGGTGGCGCCATAAACACAATAACTCCAGAATCTGCATACTAGCTAATGTTGGTGTTGTAGACCTTGTTTTTCTGATGTTTTCTGATTTAACATTGAATTCTGACAATACTCTGCCCTGTTCTCTTCAAGTCACAACATCATAATTCCCTGTCACTTTATCAGAGGAAACTGATTTTCTCACCTCATTCAGCCCTTTTTGCTCCATGGGACTATTTGGTAAATGTGAGAGTTTCCTTTCAAATAAGGAAAGTAGCTTTTTTGTTTGTTTGTTTGCGATCTAGCTAGTCTTTCTTCACATAAAATGGACAATGCATTCCTATAGGAAATGAACTGATGTGAATAGGAGAGGTAATAATGAGCCATAGACCATCCCAGGAGAAATCACTGTAAGGAGATTTTTCCCCTCAGAATATTCTAGCACTGCACTGGCCTCTGTATCAGATGCGATCTCCGACTGTCACATGCAGCAGGGAGCCCTGAATGCCAGGTGATCCATAATAGGATAAATGCCCCCACTGGGCCCAACATCTCTTATCTATTGCACAGTACCTCTGATGTTCAGTGCGGCGGCTTTCTTGGTATCAGTCTGTTTCCCTTGCTCATCAGACTCATCCTGGGTGCTCACACCTGTAGCCAAAGAAGAAACTCTGTGTTGTGTATAAATTCTACAAATGAAAGAAACCAATTTTCTCAAAAACCAGCATTTAAAAAATGCACAAGTCATTCTATAATGAAATCTCTAATGCAAACCAAATGCACACACCTTCCCAAAACCCACCACTTAGATAAGTGACAGCCAGCTGAACATTACACAGGCTACAATCACCATCTGCAGCTATCATTCTTTTTTTTTTTTTTTTTTTTGGGGGGGGGGGGGGGGGGAATATGAAATAAGTAGGAAAAGGGAGAACCCAGAACAGAGATGCCCAAGAAAATCCCACCACTTGTGCCAACAGACCCTGACATGCAGCCCAGCCCAGCCTCTGCTCTAGTAAACAATATGAGGGAATTGGGTGACTGGGGTATGGGACAGGGCATGAAGGCAAGAACAGAGAAAGGGCTGGGGGGAAAGGGGGGCAGGAGAGATGCCAGTGGCATGGGACAGAGTAGCACCTGCTTGGTCGGGGTGTAAGGAGCCCAGCGCCTCGGCTGCTCCTGAGGTCTCCTGGAGGCTGCAGCCAGAGCCCGAGCGCTGCCTCCGATGGGGCTGATCATCCTTGGCTGGGCAGAAGCAGCTGTAGTCCTGGAAGACAAGGAGCCCCACGATGTTCACAACCAACCCGAGGACACCCACAATCAGCACCAGCTCCACACGGTCAATTATCTCGGGTCGAGCGAGCCGCATTAGTGCCTCCACCAGGATGGTGAAGTAGAGGGCGGTGAGGAAGACGGCATTACACAGAGCTCCCACCACCTCGGCTCGCGAGTAGCCGAAAGTGGCCCGTTGCCCTCGCCGCGTCCTGTGGGAGACCCGGGCGGCCGTCAGCCCCACACACAGCGAGATCAAGTCAGACAACATGCTGAATGAGTCAGACACCAGAGCGATTGAGTTGCCCAGGTAGCCGGACACCAGCTCAGCCACGAAGAAACCGCCAGTGAGCACCAGCATGAAGATGAGGCGGCAGGTCTTACCCGTGTACCTCCCCATGCCTACTGCCCCCGGGCTACCCTATCAATCTGCACCGTTTTGTACCCCGGTGGCACCTACTTTAGCTTACAATCGGTGCTCCTTCCTCCTCTATAGCACTGCTGCTCATTCTCTGACCCCCCACCCCCCTCTAGGACGGTCTTCCATTGCAGAATGCCCTGTCTCTGGCAGAGCTTCTGAGCTCTGGCCACTCCCTGCCTCTGCCTTTTAACAGCCTGTCAGCAGTAGCACAGATGCTGGCCTCAGCATTTTAAGTGAAAGCCAGCCCTGGCCAGTCCCCTTCCCTCAACAAGGGAGGGCTGAGCAACTCTCTCAGCCCATCCTAGAAGATAGGGAATCGATGACTCATTCTTTCTGCCAGGTTAGGTAGAGCAATTCACAGGCGTAACAGTCTGACCCCGGAGAGATGTAATGAGGCGGAGTGTCCCTAGGGTGCACCTTAACATGGTGCCACTGCCAGGCACCCGGAGCACCCACACCCAGGGGGATCTACCATCGGGACACCCGGCTTGGGTGAGAATTTTCCCACTATGGTGGATGGTACCCAAGGTGGGAGGAGTGCAGGGAGGCCATGGGCTGGGGCAGCTAGTGAGCGCAGTCCTATCTTTCTCTTTCCTAACCTTGACAGACAGTCCTTGATCCATCGCAGCCCCAGAACAGCTGGAAAGTGAGGGTGTTGCTGCTGAAAATTCAGATGTACTTCCCTTCCTTTTTGCTGTCAGTTTTTTCTGTAAGAAAAAAAAACTCCAACTGGCTGCTGAGAGGAAGCAGCTGTATGTCCACAGGAGTCCAAGCAGGTTTTTCCTTTTCTTTATTACTACTCACACAGAAATCAGCTCTGTGTCCACAGGAGTCCAGCCCATTGGAACAGTTTTCCTTTTCTTTATCATTCGAGACGTGTCCCTGGTGAACGTCTTGTAACCAGGCTTTGTCCTGCCTTTTAGCAGAAAGCAGTTTCTTTTATCAGCAGTTCTCAAACAGTAGGCTAATTGCATGGTTGTGTCTTAAAGGGGCCCTATATCCACCAGTCTGGCAGCATATGATCATACGTTCAAGAACCCCGCCATAGCCTCTTTAAACAAACGAATGTCTGCCCTGCTACCGACTTAAATATCACAGGCGGTCATATTTTGATGCGAGAGCTACATCCTTGTGTGAACCACGTTCACCCTGTATGAAAGAATTGCCTGGCGATTGGAGCAGTGGATTGTTGTGAGAGCCATAGATCCTTGATTCAAATCCTGTTGCAGCTCCCTGCTTGAAAAAAAAAAGAGGAATTCATTGTCCGTCCAGTTTTTAATATAGTTTTTTTAACCTGCTCCCCTTCCCTTTGTGCTTTTGAATTAAATAACTGCAGGTGGTGAAGAGATTAAAACGGAGCTGCATTAGACTGTAAGGTGCGGTGGTAGGACGGGTAATTTCGGAGACTGTGGTCGCTGGTGACCTTGAGGACGGTGTTTCCCAGGCGGAGAAACCTCAGTAGCTACTGACCCTCCTTACTGCTGGAGATAATGCTGTCACCAAGGCTCCTAAGATGGGGGGGGGGGGGGGGCGCATGGAAACTTGATAGTAATGGTAATGCAGACCCAAACATAAGGCTGCCAATGGGATCCAGATTCGTAGGTCAAGGGTTGATCCAGTCCTGGTTTACCCCAGTGCATGCTGGGACTTGTAGTCTCTCTTTTCTTAGGGAATGCAATGGGGAAACCAGAACTAAAAGTCCATGCATGCAACAAGGTAAACCCAGGACTGGATCAACCCTGCCCTGCGAATCTGTATCCCGTTGGCAGGGCCGTCGAGAGGGGGGCAGGGGGGCAAAATTCCCCGGGCCTCCAAGGGGGGCCGGCGCCAGGGTCTCTCACCTTCTCCTGCTCCCAGGCCGCCGGTGCTGCAGTCCCCAGTCTCCACCTGTCTACCCTCAGCTCCATCGACGGCCCCCTACATTTTTTTAAATCTCTAATCGGCAGCGCAGCGCCTCGCATCTGTGTGAAAGCAGCAGATCGCCTTGAGCCTTCCCTCACTGTGTCCCGCCCGCCCTCTTCTGATGTAACTTCCTATTTCCGCGAGGGCGGGGCACAGTGAAGGAAGACCTGAGGCGAGGCAATCTGCCACTTTCACCCAGACGTGAGGTGCTGCTCGCTGGCGCTGCACTGCCGATTTAGAGATTTTTTTTTTAATGCAGAGGGCCCAGTGGCGGACAGAAGGGGGCTGTCAATGGAGCTAAGGTAGGTAGGTGGGAACTGCGGCGCCGGCGGCCTGGGAGCAGGAAAGGGAGGCAACAGTAGTAGCAATTGGGGGGGCCAGGGGCAGCCTTGCCCCGGGCCCGGCTCAGTCGGCAGCCCTGCCCATTGGCAACCTTACTCTAACAAGAACCCTCCTCAGAGGCAACACAACAGAAAACAGGCTACTAATGTACTACTACTACTACTTAACATTTCTAGAATGCTACTAGGGTTACGCAGCGCTGTACAGTTTAAACAAAAAAGGACAGTCCCTGCTCAAAGGAGCTTGCAATCTAAAGGACGAAATGTCAAGTTGGCAGTCTAGAATTCTTGAATAGAGGTATAGTGGTTAGGTGCAGTGGCGTAGCTAGGGTAGTTGACACCCGGGGCTGGTCATTTTTTAACCCCCCCCCCCCCCCCCCAAATCCAGTACTAGGCATACCGAGAATACAAAACACTCAGGACCTATAGCGCAATTCTACCATACCATAAGCAGTCATTTCTACAAGTCACACAAGCATCTTAAATGCTACAGTGAGCACTAGAACATCAATTCACCTATTGTAAAACGAAAACAGACAGATTAGTACAGATCGTCGATCCTGCACAGTCAATGCCAACCAAAAGCCATGTCTTTTTCACAAACACAGATACACCCTAATCCATATAGAATAAGTAATCATAAACTTTCTATTTAGACAAAAATTAAACTGAACCCCCGATGCCAGACTCTGCATACAATGCAACACCACAGAAACAGAAAATGTCCCCTAGTACTGTGCAAAATATAAAGACAGCAGATGTAAATTTGAAAAAACTAACAAATACCAATCACCACTTTACAAATTAACAAATAGAAATAAAACAAATACAGAAAATAAAATACCATTTTATTGGACTAATACATTTAGCTTCCAGAGGCCAAAATCTCCTTCCTCAGGTC
This sequence comes from Microcaecilia unicolor, assembly GCF_901765095.1. Taxonomy (NCBI): domain Eukaryota; kingdom Metazoa; phylum Chordata; class Amphibia; order Gymnophiona; family Siphonopidae; genus Microcaecilia; species Microcaecilia unicolor. The sequence goes on along the minus strand of NC_044033.1, from coordinate 64,751,952 downwards.
AATACAGTATAGTGCTGTTACAGTATCCTATCCTGACCTGAGGAAGGGGGTTTTGTTTTCTGAAAGTTAAGTCAAAATGTATTAAAAATTAGTCCAATAAAATGATTACCTTATTTATATGTTCTATTTATAAACATTTATTAACACATAAACACAGATACAATACTATACCCTAAAGCAAAAAAATAAAAAATATATATTTTATTTACAGTTTGTTGTCTCTGGTTTCTGCTTTCCTCATCTTCTTTTCACTGTCTTCCTTCCATCCAGCATCTGTCTTCGCTCTTTCTCTGAAATCCAGTGTCTGCCCTCTCTAATGTCCCTTCCATCCAGTGTCTGCCCTCTCTCTCTGCCCCTTCCATCCACCATCTGCCCTCTTTCTCTTTTTGCCAGCGGTTTCTGAGGGCTTTTTCTCTGTTTTTACCAATACAACACCAACACCAATAATTTCAGGCTGTAGCTTTCACATAGTATCTCTTTCTCTCTCCCCCTTCTACCCACCATCTGCCCTTTCTCTCTGCCCCTTCGATCCGTCTGCCCTCCCTCTCCCATCCATCCAGGGTCTGCCCTCCCTCACGCTCCCCCCCTTCCATCCAGGGTCTGTCCCCTCTCTCTGCCCCCTCTTTTCAGCCCCCTCTTTCCACCTGCCACTCTTTTCAGCCCCACTAGCCCACCAGTCCCCAGCCCTTTTCTCCCATCAGTCCTGGGCTTCAGCCACTTCTCCCTGTCCCGTTTTCAGCCCCTAGTTTCAACCCCAGCCCTTTTCTCTCACCAGTCCTGAGCTTCAGCCCCAGCCAGTTCTCCCTGTCCCCTTTAAAGCCCCCAGCCCCCACAGTTTCAGCCCCTGCCCATTTTCAGCCCCCAGTTCCAGTTTCAGACCCCTTCTCCCATGAGCACTTCCCTCTCCAGTCCCCTTATCCCCTCTGAGCACCCCCCCACCCCTCCCCAATCTCCATTCTCCCCTCTGAGCACCCCCACCCTCCCCAATCCCCTTCTCCCCTCTGAGCACCCCTCCCCAATCCCCTTCTCCCCTCTGAGTACCCTTCTGAGCTCCCCCACCCTCCCCAATTCCCTCTGAGCACCCCCACCCTCTCCAATCCCCTTCTTCCCTCTGAGCACCCCTCCTCTGAACTCCCCCACCCCCTCTCCAATCCCCTTCTCCCCTCTGAGCTCCCCCCTGACCCAGTCCCTTCCCCCCTCCATTGAGAGCCACAGAGCCCTCTTCTCCTGCCACCGCCTGCCTTTTTCTTTTTTTTTAAATCCGTGCAACCACGCAGGCAACGCTTCGCATCTGCCCTGCGTGTGCTGTGAAAGAAGTAAATCGCCAGCGCTGGCTTCGGGCCTTCCCTCAATGTCCCGCCCACTTGTGAGGTAACTTCCTATTTCCTCGAGGGCGGGACATCGAGGGAAGGCAGGCGGTGGCAGGAGAAGAGACGCGACGGAGCACCCCCCACCCGCAGACACCCGGGACGGACCGCCCCCACCACCCCGCCCTTGCTACGCCACTGGTTAGGTGCCAAAGGCGACATTGAAGAGGTGGGCTTTGAGCAAGGATTTGAAGATGGGCAGGGAGGGGGCCTGGCGTATGGGCTCCGGGAGTTTATTCCAAGCGTGGGGTGAGGCGAGGCAGAAAGGGCGAAGCCTGGAGTTGGCGGTGGTGGAGAAGGGTACTGAAAGGAGGGATTTGTCTTGAGAGCGGAGGTTATGGGTAGGAACGTAAGGGGAGATGAGGGTAGAGAGGTAGGGAGGGGCTGCAGATCGAGTACATTTGTAGGTTAGTAGGAGAAGCTTGAACTGTATGTGGTACCTGATCGGAAGCCAGTGAAGTGATTTGAGGAGAGGGGTGGTGTAAGTATATCAGTCCAGGCAGAAGATAAGACATGCAGCAGAGTTCTGAACGGACTGAATGGGGGGATAGATGGCAAAGTGGGAGGCCAGTGAGGAGTAGGTTGCAGTAGTCAAGGCGAGAAGTAAAGAGAGAGTGGATGAGAGTTCAGGTGGTGTGTTCAGAGAGGAAAGGGCGAATTTTGCTGATGTTGTACAGGAAGAAGCGACAGGTCTTGGCTATCTGCTGGATATGCGCAGAGAAGGAGAGGGAGGAGTCGAAGATGACTCCAAGGTTGCAGGCAGATGAGACGGGGACGATGAGGATGTTATCAACTGAGATAGAGAGAGGAGGGAGAGAAGTGGGTTTGGGTGGGAAGACAATAAACTTGGTCTTGGTCATGTTCAGTTTCAGGTGGCGGTTGGACATCAAGGCAGCAATGTCGGATAAGCAGGCCGATACTTTGGCCTGGGTTTCCGCGGTGATGTCAGGTATGGAGAGATAAAGCTGGGTGTCATCAGCATAAAGATGATATTCGAAACCATGAGATGAGATCAGGGAGCCCAGGGAAGAGTTGTAGATTGAAAAAAGAAGGGGTCCAAGGACAGATCCCTGAGGAACTCCAACAGAGAGCGGGATGGGGGTGGAGGAAGAGCCACGAGAATGTACTCTGAAGGTACGGTGGGAGAGATAAGAGGAGAACCAGGTGAGGACAGAGCCCTGGAACCCAAATGAGGACAGTGTGGCAAGGAGTAAATTGTGATTGACAGTGTCAAAAGCGGCGGATAGGTCAAGGAGGATGAGGATGGAGTAGTGACCTTTGGATTTGGCAAGGAACAGGTCATTGCAGACTTTAGATAGTGCCGTTTCTGTCGAGTGAAGGGGGCGAAAGCCGGATTGAAGCGGATCGAGGATGGCATGAGAGGAGAGAAAATCAAGGCAACGGAGAGGAAGGGTAGAGGGAAATGGGGCAGTAGTTGGAGGGGCAGGTAGGGGCAGGTAGGGTCAAGTGATGGTTTTTTGAGGAGAGGTGTGACTACAGCCGGGCCCGGCTCAGTCGGCAGCCCTGCGCATTGGCAACCTTACTCTAACAAGAACCCTCCTCAGAGGCAACACAAGAGAAAACAGGCTGCTATTGTAACTGAAAGGAAGGTCCTTCCAGGAAGCTCTGTGGGGAGCAAATGTGAGATCTATGTCTCTGCAATGTCAGTCATCTACTTTGCCTAGCAGTGCAGATACTCTGAACTTTCCATAAACTGCTGGATCCTGCCCACCAGGTCCTCGTTCTGAGCATCAGCTTTACAGTCTGTAGCCATTGCCCTTCATGCCGGATTGGTGGGTCCTCATATTTCCTAGGATTCAACAAGTTCTGCACTGCAGTGCACCAGCGGAGCCAGCAGTGGGCAGTGGCCAACACCCTATTACTACTATATCTGGCCTGGCCAGGATTTTATCCCCCACAGAGGCCCTATCAGTCTCCAGAACCTAATAGCCAGATGCCTTTAAACCCTCTCTTCAGTGGTTCCTACCACACTTCATCACATAGTTACAACCAGCTTCAAGGTGGTTATAGTCCTGGCTTGTGTACTGGACAAGTTAATTCCACAGCCCCCATCAAGACTTGCCCTTGGGTTAATGCTGCTACAGGTACAACTGTTGCCCCTTTCATGAGTGGATCACCCATCATTCCTTCCTTCATCACCACCAAGTGTGCAAACAATGGTACAAGGATCCTTCGGAGGTACATAAGTATTGCCATACTGGGACAGACCAAAGGTCCATCAAGCCCAGAATCCTGTTTCCAACAGTGGCCAATCCAGGTCACAAATACCTGGCATAATCCCAAAAAAGTACAAAACATTTTAAACTGCTTATCCCCAGAAATAGTGGATTTAATAATGGTCTATGGACTTTTCCTTTAGGAAGCCATCCAAACCTTTTTTAAACTCTGCTAAGCTAATCACTTTTACCATATTCTCTGGCAATGAATTCCAGAGTATAATTACATGTTGAGTGAAGAAATATTTTCTCCGATTCGTTTTAAATTTACTACTTTGTAGCTTCATCGCACGCCCCCTAGTCCTAGAATTTTTAGAAAGCGTAAACAGACGCTTCACGTCTACCTGTTCAACTTCACTCATTATTTTATAGACCTCTATCATATCTCCCCTCAGCAGCCTTTTCTCCAAGCTGAAGAGCCCTAGCTGCTTTAGCCTTTCCTCATAGGGAAGTCGTCCCATCCCCATTATCATTTTCATCGCCCTTCTCTGCACCTTTTCTAATTTCACTATATCTTTTTTGAGATGTGGCGACTAGAATTGAACACAATATTCAAGGTGCGGTCGCACCATGAAGCGATACAAAGGCATTATAATGTCTTCATTTTTGTTTTCCATTCCTTTCCTAATAATACCTAACATTCTATTTGCTTTCTTAGCCGCAGCAGCACACTGAGCAGAGGGTTTCAAAGTATAATTAACAACGACACCTAGATCCCTTTCTTGCATGACATAGCTATAGTTCGGTTCCTCTCTCTCACATGCATCACTTTGCACTTGCTCACATTAAACGTGATCTGCCATTTAGACTCCCAGTCTCGTAAGGTCCTCTTGTAATTTTTCACATTCCTTCCACGATTTAACAACTTTGAATAACTTTGTGTGGTCAGCAAATTTAATTATCTCACTAGTTACTCCCATCTCAGGATCATTTATAAATATGTTAAAAAGCAACAGTCCCAGCACAGACCCTAGGGAACCCCACTATCTACACTTCTCCATTGGGAATACTGACCATTTAACTTTACTCTCTGTTTCCTATCTTTTAACCAGTTTTTAATCCACAATAGGACAGTACCTCCTATCCCATGACTCTCCAATTTCCTCTGGAGTCTTTCATGAGGTACTTTGTCAAATGCATTTTCAAAATCCAGATACACAATATCAACTGGCTCACCTTTATCCACATGTCTATTCACTCCTTCAAAGAAATGTAATAGGAAAGGGAAATGAGACCTATATACTGCCTTTCTGTGATTTTTGCAACTACATTCAAAGTGGTTTACATAGTATATACAGGTACTTATTTGTACCTGGGAAAATGGATGGTTAAGTGACTTGCCCAGAATCGCAAGCAGCTGCAGTGGGAATCAAACCCAGTTCCACAAGATCAAAGTTTGCTGCACTAACCACTAGGCTAGTCCTCCAAGCAAAATTTCCCTTGACTAAATCCATATTGGCTTTGTATCATTTTTTTTTTGTTACATTTGTACCCTGTGCATTCCCACTCATGGCAGGCTCAATGCAGCTTACATATTGTATACAGGTACTTATTTGTACCTGGGGCAATGGAGGGTTAAGTGACTTGCCCAGAGTCACAAGGAGCTGCCTGTGCTTGAAGTGGGAATTGAACTCAGTTCCCCAGGGCCAAAGTCCACCACCCTAACCACTAGGCCACTCCTGTAATTTAGTTTTTTAGAATAGTCTCTACCATTTTGCCCAATGCCAATGTAGGCTCACCGGTCTAAAATTTCCCGGATCACCTCTGGAACCCTTTTTATAAACTGGGGTTATATTGGCCACCCTCCAATCTTCCAGTACCATGCTTGATTTTAAAGATAAATTATATATTACTAACAATAGCTCTGCAAGTTCATTTTTCAATTTTATCAGTACTCTGGAATGTATACCATCCAGTCCAGATGATTTGCTACTTGTTCTGAGAATGTGATAATCTGATTGTGCTGTGTTATGCCAAACAGGGTAGACAGTATTGCACTTGCTAAATCGCAATTGCCTGCCCCTACGATATCAGAGGAGCCATTTAATGGCAGCACTGCACAAGTGAATCTACTACTCACACACTGGTGGCACTTAGTTCCAATCAGGCTTGTAATTTTATGGAAAAGGGTAAGAGAGAAAAAAGAGAAAGGGAAGAAAAATAATGGTAACTCCAGTTCCACTAGCAGTGACTGTAGTTCTGATTCTTCCTCCTCCTCTTTCTCTTCCTCATTAGATGAGAAGGAAACTCCCTCAGGGACCAGTAGGAATTTAAATGCTGAGGAAAATAGCTTCACTAGAAAGAAGATTAAAAAGAGGAAATTCATTGGCATATTCTAGTTAATGGAGAGCAGGAAGCAAAAACAAGAGCAAGGAAAATGATGGGAATGCAGGTAGGATCAAATATACACAGAGATTTGTACCCAATTGAATAACGCCTTCCTCCATTTTCTAGATTCAAGATTCCAAGATTCTAGAACGTGCTGTCCACCGTCGCTGCCTCAACTTTCTTCCATCTCAGTCTATTCGTGATCCACTCCAATCTGGCTTTCGCCCCCTTCATTCAACCGAAACAGCACTTGCTAAAGTCTCCAATGATCTATTCCTGGCTAAATCCAAAGGGCTCTATTCTATCCTCATCCTTCTCTATCTTTCTGCTGCTTTTGACACTGTTGATCACAGCCTACTCCTTGGCATGCTGTCCTCACTTGGATTTCAGAACTCCGCTCTTTCCTGGTTTTCTTCTTATCTCTCACAGCGTACTTTTAGTGTATACTCTGGTGGATCCTCCTCTTCCTCTATCCCGTTGTCAGTGGGTGTACCTCAAGGATCTGTCCTAGGACCTCTCCTTTTCTCCATCTATACTTCCTCCCTTGGTGCTCTGATCTGATCCCACGATTTTCAGTATCATCTTTACGCTGATGACTCCCAGATCTACTTCTCCACACCAGAAATCTCGGCAGAAATCCAAACTAAGGTATCTGCCTGCCTGTCTGACATTGCTGCCTGGATGTCTCACCGCCACCTGAAACTTAATATGTCCAAAACTGAGCTCCTTATCTTCCCACCTAAACCAACCTCTCCCCTTCCCCCATTCTCTATTTCTGTTGACAACACGCTCATTCTTCCTGTCTCATCTGCTCGTAACCTTGGGGTCATCTTTGACTCCTCCCTCTCCTGCTCTGCACATATTCAGCAGATTGCTAAAACTTGTCGTTTCTTCCTCTATAATATCGCCAAAATTCGCCCTTTCCTTTCTGAGCACGCTACCAGAACCCCCATCCACACTCTCATTATCTCTCGCTTAGACTACTGCAACTTGCTTCTGACAGGTCTTCCACTTAGCCATCTCTCTCCTCTTCAATCTGTTCAAAATTCTGTTGCACAACTAATATTCCGCCAAAGTCGCTATGCTCATATCAGCCCTCTCCTAAAGTCACTTCATTGGCTCCCTATCCGTTTCATTATACAATTCAAGCTCCTCTTATTGACCTATAAGTGCATTCACTCTGCAGCCCCTCACTACCTCTCTACCCTCATTTCTCCCTACACTCCTTCCCAGGAACTCTGTTCACTAGGTAAATCTCTCCTAACTGCACCCTTCTCCTCCACCGCTAACTCTGTTCCTTTTATCTTGCTGCACCTTATGCCTGGAATAAACGTCTTGAGCCGCTACGTCAAGCTCCATCTCTAGCCGCCTTCAAATCTGGACTAAAGGCCTACCTGTTTGATGTTGCTTTTGACTACTAACTTTTCACTTGTTCGTAACCTTTATCTTGCCTTCCTCTCTTCAATAGTCCCTCATCCCTATGTGTCCTATCTGTCTGTCCTACCCTTACCCTAATTGTCCTGTCTGTCTGTCCTGATTTAGATTGTAAGTTCTCGAGCAGGGACTGTCTCTTCTTCATGTTCAATTGTAAAGCGCTGCGTATGACTGGTAGCGCTATAGAAATGATTTGTAGTAGTAGTAGTAGTAGTAGAAGATGTAGTTGTTTAGGCCAACCCATCTCAATTCAGTCTAGTGTTAGCTTATGTCCATAATATATTATTAGCCTGTAGTGATTATAAGGATTTCTGCTGATTGAAGTATGACGAGGAATTCAGGGACAAGATGGAGGAAAACTCACTCACTTGGAAATCTAAAGATGTAGATCTGTGGCTACTGTATATATTATGACCAGTAATACGGCTTTTGCCAATATTTCCAAAACATTTTTTGACAGGCTGCCCCCAGGGATCTGGAAGGGCCTTTACACATAGGATGACCCCCTGCAGTCTGCAAGATTGCAAATACAGACATGCCTGCTCCATACATGAAGCTGCACATTCAGCCACCAAGTACCCTAAAAATATCACAAACAAAAATCCTTCTCGGCAGTCTTAATAGCAATCTTCAAGAAGCTCATTCTGCAGTGCAACTTGACAAAATTAGACCATGGTTGAAAAAATAACTGCAAAAAAGGACACGCGGGTCTTCTTAAATGGTTTTTCAATTGGTTTCTGAATTCCTTACTCCAGTCCCATTGAGACAGGCTACGTTAGGTTCTTCATCTGTCTCACGTTTAGCATCAACTGTGCAGGCTAAGTTTGACAGAAAGATAGAATTGGGAAGGATTATGGGACCTTTTTCTAAAATATCTCCGTTAGCCATTGTGCCAAAGAAAGAACCAGCTAATGCTCAACCTGTCTCATCTGGTTGAGGGTTCTGTGAATGACTTCTTGCCCTCTGAATCCTGTTCAGTCAGGTGGTACGACTGGTCAAATGTTGCAATCAAGTTGCTCTCGTGGCTAAGGCCGATGCTGAGTCTGCCTCTTGGCTGTTACCAGTACATCCTGACAATTTTCCAATTCTGAGTTTCCACTTTCAGGGGTATTTCTATTTTAACAAGTGCATGCCAATGGTTTCCTCAGTGTCCTGCTTTTACTTTGAGTATTTCAGCACTTTTCTGCATTGGGCAGCAGAGAGGGCCTCAGGAAATTGGAACATAGTTCACTACGTAGACAATTTCTTTTTTATAGGCCCAGTGGCCGACTCTTGTCAATCATTGCTAAACCACTTTAGGGCTATTGCAGAGTGGTTCGATATTCCACTTGCCAAGGGTAAGACGGTCAGTCTGGTTACAAGCTTGACCTTCTTGAGAATTGAGCTTGATTTGATGACTATGGTTTGTAGATTACTGGCAGATAAGCTAAGCAAGCTTAGAGATTTGATAGTCAAGATCTTATCTAAGGAAAAGATTACCCTGCAGGATTTGCAGTGCTTGGTTGGCAACCTTAACTTTGCATGTAGTGGGTTAACTATGGGTAGAACCTTTCTACGTAGGTTAGCAGCTGTAGCATCTGGAGTTTGAAGACCCTCTCATTTTATAAGAGTGACAAAATGAATGAAAGAGAACCTTAAGATTTGGGAATTCCTTTTGGACAAATTCAGCGGCAAAGCGATTTGGTTGGGAGAGGCAGTTACAAGTCATGACTTGCAATATCAATATACACTTTTATTTATTTATTTGGATTTATTTTCTGCCTGTTTGAAGGAATTCATTCAAGGCGGTGTACAGCAAGAATAAGTCAAACATAAGCAATAGACAATTACAGGAGTAAAAACATTCAAATAAAAATACAAAGTATGGCGTGGAGGGGCATAATTGAAAGATCGTCCAAGTACGAATTAGGACGTTCTTACGAAAACGTCCAAAAATAGACATGTATAATCGGAAAATAGTATGGGCGTTTTTCGATAATCGATTATCCTTGTAGGAAAACAATCAAATGACGAGCGCATAAGCGTGACTAAATTGGGCGCCCTAACACAGTCGATTATTGCAGGTGCAAACGACCAAATCACAAAGTGTGTAAAATAATTTACATAGGTGTACCGCAAGTACAGTACATGTTGTTCTGGCCATCCAGGTACGGGAAAATATGAGGAATGCATATATGCGTCAACAACAGAAAAATCATGCTGCTGCTGCACCCATATTTTCCTCATATGTGCCCATCTGCATGTCCGGACCTGTATGCACTGTACACCTACTGAACATGCAGCTATATGCATATTGTGTACATGTGAAAAGGGTCGGATGGAGTGCGTCATACTCATCTATATAAGGCACGTTCCGCACACATAACCAGGCATGTGCACATCAAAGACGTCTATGCTTACGACGGCGTCCACGTGCTGATAGGGCCATATATGGGATGGTCATCCATATATGGAGCTGTGCATGAAATGATGTCCCTCACGCAAGGTCGTCTATATAAGGCATTTGTTTTCCAACACGTGGAAAAATGGCGCAGCGACGGGAGCCAAACTTCGGGCAGGAGGAGAGCCTGCTGCTCGTGTGCCTGTGCCTAAGGCACCGGCATAGGCTTTTTGTTCAACATCACCACCTGCCCCCCAGGCTCCAAGCCATGCGAGCCTGGTCCCGTATTAGGGACAGGCTTGAAAGGTAAGGTTATGGCCCACCCCCCCTCCTGTACCTATACATATAACAGCTCCGTCATCAATGTTACCACCAGTAACTGGAGTGTGCATGCAAGGATAATGAGTAATATAGGAATATGCACAATATCACTAATAAAATGTATGTTATTGAAAGGACGACCATTCCCACATCCCTACATACAAGAATGTATTTCGTTAGTTATGTATATCTTGCCTATGAACGCCACATTTCCAATCCCTCTTTGCAGCCTCTATGTGGCTTACAACACATCCGAATAGTGGAAACATGATACCAATTAAACGTATACCATACTTTATAACATGGTAATGATAACACATATAAAGTACTTTTACAAGCATACAGTGGTGGAAATAAGTATTTGATCCCTTGCTGATTTTGTAAGTTTACCCACTGACAAAGACATGAGCAGCCCATAATTGAAGGGTAGGTTATTGGTAACAGTGAGAGATAGCACATCACAAATTAAATCCGGAAAATCACATTGTGGAAAGTATATGAATTTATTTGCATTCTGCAGAGGGAAATAAGTATTTGATCCCCCACCAACCAGTAAGAGATCTGGCCCCTACAGACCAGGTAGATGCTCCAAATCAACTCGTTACCTGCATGACAGACAGCTGTCGGCAATGGTCACCTGTATGAAAGACACCTGTCCACAGACTCAGTGAATCAGTCAGACTCTAACCTCTACAAAATGGCCAAGAGCAAGGAGCTGTCTAAGGATGTCAGGGACAAGATCATACACCTGCACAAGGCTGGAATGGGCTACAAAACCATCAGTAAGACGCTGGGCGAGAAGGAGACAACTGTTGGTGCCATAGTAAGAAAATGGAAGAAGTACAAAATGACTGTCAATCGACAAAGATCTGGGGCTCCACGCAAAATCTCACCTCGTGGGGTATCCTTGATCATGAGGAAGGTTAGAAATCAGCCTACAACTACAAGGGGGGAACTTGTCAATGATCTCAAGGCAGCTGGGACCACTGTCACCACGAAAACCATTGGTAACACATTACGACATAACGGATTGCAATCCTGCAGTGCCCGCAAGGTCCCCCTGCTCCGGAAGGCACATGTGACGGCCCGTCTGAAGTTTGCCAGTGAACACCTGGATGATGCCGAGAGTGATTGGGAGAAGGTGCTGTGGTCAGATGAGACAAAAATTGAGCTCTTTGGCATGAACTCAACTCGCCGTGTTTGGAGGAAGAGAAATGCTGCCTATGACCCAAAGAACACCGTCCCCACTGTCAAGCATGGAGGTGGAAATGTTATGTTTTGGGGGTGTTTCTCTGCTAAGGGCACAGGACTACTTCACCGCATCAATGGGAGAATGGATGGGGCCATGTACCGTACAATTCTGAGTGACAACCTCCTTCCCTCCGCCAGGGCCTTAAAAATGGGTCGTGGCTGGGTCTTCCAGCACGACAATGACCCAAAACATACAGCCAAGGCAACAAAGGAGTGGCTCAGGAAGAAGCACATTAGGGTCATGGAGTGGCCTAGCCAGTCACCAGACCTTAATCCCATTGAAAACTTATGGAGGGAGCTGAAGCTGCGAGTTGCCAAGCGACAGCCCAGAACTCTTAATGATTTAGAGATGATCTGCAAAGAGGAGTGGACCAAAATTCCTCCTGACATGTGTGCAAACCTCATCATCAACTACAGAAGACGTCTGACCGCTGTGCTTGCCAACAAGGGTTTTGCCACCAAGTATTAGGTCTTGTTTGCCAGAGGGATTAAATACTTATTTCCCTCTGCAGAATGCAAATAAATTCATATACTTTCCACAATGTGATTTTCCGGATTTAATTTGTGATGTGCTATCTCTCACTGTTACCAATAACCTACCCTTCAATTATGGGCTGCTCATGTCTTTGTCAGTGGGCAAACTTACAAAATCAGCAAGGGATCAAATACTTATTTCCACCACTGTACATAACATTGTCATTCGCACTTCAGGCAGCTCTTAACACATACTTAAAACTTAAATAACTCAAACAACATTTTTCTTTTTGGAATAAAATTTGGCTGCAGCTTTATTTTTAAATATTAATAAAATTCATTTACTTAACATCAACTTAGTAACATATCATTCTTTCCACCAGGTTAACTTCACAAATGCGGTTAATAATGTTAAGCCCTTCGGTAACGAACTGGCTCACTTTCTCCCCACTTCACAGTGTGATTAATAATAATGTTAAGCCCTTCGGTAACGAACTGGCTCACTTTCTTCCCACCTTACCCCCCTCCCCCCATGTGACTTACGGTACCGTCAAGCCACCTCTTACTCATGGCGGTTCCGCCCACGAGTTCAATTCCATTTCATATATTTCATAATATTCATTTAACCGCTTCTGGTGCCTCTTAAACCCCTCATCCAGGCCACAAGCGGTGACAGACTCCATCTTGTCACCGCTCCCCCATAACCAAAGCTGCCGCCAAATCCTTCTTTAAGCAATCCTCCAACAAATCTTGGAGTGCACTCAAAAAGATATCAGTTCCAATATCGGACAGATGAACTCCATCCTGCCTATACAAACCTGCACAATCCGAAGAGATCAGGTCATGTGCTAACACCAAACCCCCATTCTCCCCATAAATTTTGACACTTCCCAATTCACCCTGCGCCTCAAACGCTCAATTCCTTTTGGATTAACTGCCCCCCTCCACACTCTTCTGGGAATAATCTGTGACCATACAATCAATGCTTCTGGAAAATAACTCATCACCTCCAATAATTCTGCTTTCATTACACGAATTAACTCAACTCCCTTTACCACACATAAATCATTTCACCCCAAATGAATACAAATTAAAACTGGAGAAGAGAATCGCCGAGCTTGCAGTAATGCTGGCAACAACTGCTTCCAAGTCATTCCTCGTATGGCCAACCAGCGGATTCGAATACCGAATTCCACCAATCCCAGGTTGGATCCCCACTTTGATTCCAAAGCATGCTTGTGTGCCCAAAAGACATATGAATGTCCGCAGATCCATACACATGTGTCCGGAGGCAATACATCTGCAAAAGAAACTAGAACAATTAGCATAAACATTTTCATTTTTTATCACGAATATATCCTTTATATCTATTAGACCGCCATCTCTCCACCCGCTGAATTAAGGCCACCGAACCCCCTTCCAGGGCTACATTGGAAGCAGCACCAATTCGAAATGAGCGTGTCCCATATTCCTTCGGCTCTAAGCCCATATAACTCAAACCTTTCTTCATCACTGCTGCAAATTAATACCTCGTTAAAGGCATACCATTGCTATGGACCAACCAAACATCCCCAACCCACCGGCCTTACACCATTGTAATCTAATGCACATTGCACTGGACAAAATTCCAAACTCTTAGCCGCTCGCAAACTAATCCAAATGCCTTTTCCCTCTTGGTCTGTTTTGGACTTCCGCAAATATATGCGCAACAGCCCTTTATTAACAATCACTTCATTTCTTCTCAAACCCTCCTCTTCCATAGCTCGCGTTGAGGAAACTACCAACTCCCCAACTCTGCAAGCTGCAAAAAAGGCTACCACAAAAGCCACCTGAAATAACAGTGTTTCATATTTTGAGAAACAAACTTTTGTTAAAACTTTGCACAACTGCACAACTTGTGCATAAAATAACGGCTTCCTCACCCTCTTTATCCGTGATTTCTTGTGTACTCTGGAAAAACCACACAACAACTTCCGGATCAAATATTTCCCAGCTGGATCCGCCCAACCCAACAATTTTGAAACAAATGCTATTGCAGCCATCGTCTGAGATACCATCCCAAACGACCATTTACTATCCACTGCAAAAGCAATAAGCCGGACCATCCTCTCTTCACAAATTGGGAAAACCAAATCCCAACCTCTGTCTGCCCAGAATGCTAAGAATCTCCTCCATCCAACTCCATAAGCCTTCCCAGTATTTGGAGCTAATGCACTCATCAACAGCGCCTCACAACCTCCTAAAATTGTGCCACAAATCTTCTGACATCCGTGTAGGCTCCCAATCTGCTGACAAAGCCAAAGCTCTGAAACGATGTAACTGTAAACGAGATAAAGCATCAGCAATCTCATTACAAACACCAGACACATGTCTTGCTGTTAGCCATAAATTTAATTGCAAACATTTTAAAACAATCAATCTCAACAGCTCAACTAACAGCGGACAACGCGAATACTGCTTATTGATTGCCCATACTACCGACATGTTGTCAGAATACAAGGCAATCCTCCTGTTACACAACCTCTGTTCCCATAAACACAAAGCCACCCAAATTGGAAATAATTCCAACAAAGCTATATTCTTACACAAACCCATCTCTCTCCACCATTGAGGCCACTCTTCTGCACACCATGCCCCTCCAAAATAAATCCCAAATCCAATTTCACCCGACGCATCTGTGAATAATTGCAAATCCACATTGGAGACCAATACCTCTTGCCACACACAAATTCCATTAAATACTGACAAAAATTCTCTCCAAATTTGCAAATCCGCTCGTACTGCCTGTGTTAAACACACTCTAAAATGCGTCTTCCTCAAACCCACTGTTAACAAAGCCAAACGTCTCGAGAAAACTCGTCCCATAGGAATCACCCTTGTTGCAAAATTAAAAATGCCCCAACAACGACTGAATCTCCTTCAACTTCAACTTTTTCTTAATGCATACCCTATCAAATCTCCTGACGCAAAGCCACAATTTTTCCTATACATTTATCAAAATAAAATTTTCCTTCAAATTTAAATCCCAGCAACCTAAAAGCTGTAGGGTGTACCGGCAATAAACGGAAAGCTGCTTCAATATCCGCTTTTCCATCAAAGCACCTTTTCCTAAATTCCTCAACAAATCCACCGCCTGCTCAAAACTGGCATATTGGACTGTACACAATTCTGGATCAATAAAACTATTTACACCAGAACCTTCCGGATATGACAAATTATGAATCAACCTGTACGTCCCCGGCTCTTTTTCCGGTATCACACCCAATGAAGACACAACTAGATTTTTCATCGGCAGGTCAACAAACGGCCCCGCTATCCGCCCAAGATTCAACTCCTTCCTCAACTTCTTCCGAACCACTTCCGCATGCTGAATCACAGATACTGAATTCTTACACTTATGATCCAACACCGGTCCATCAAATGGGATCGGAAAACCTTCTAAAAAAAACCGACCCACAACAAATACGCATCTCCACCACACGGGTACCGATCCAGCCAATGTTTTAAAGCCGATAAATTAATAGGAGAAGGAGCCTTGCCAGCCCAAACCTGTGCCTCCCATATTTCCACCTCGCCCTGCCCTACCCCGCCCCCCCCAACCCTCTGGGACATTTAAACACCGGGTGTAGTCCTTGACAGACACTGCAACAGTGCCGGAATCTGCAGGCCGGCCTATTACATCGTCCTGCATTAAATTGGAAACAAGCATTACCTGGGCCGTTCCCTTTTCCCCCCAATCCGCTTGTCCCAGCACTTCCTCCTCCTGCCATTCCAAAACTCCCTGCTCGGACCATGCCCATTCCCCCGGTATTTCCCACTGAGCCACTACCGTACCCAGGAAATCCGGCAGAGGCTCCCGAACGAAAGGGGGGGTTAACCGCAGGTGTAAAATTAGCAATCCACAAATCAACATCTCTCACACCCCAATTTTCAGATTTGTCCTTTGCCAAACTTCGTCTAAACTGCTCATCATAATTAACCCAGGCCCAACCTCCATACAATTTATAAGCTCTCAATATTAAATCACCATATCTCAATAAACCTGGATACAATGCCGGTTTCTGCGCCCCAAGAACACTTACAAATACATGAAAACTTAACAACCAATTCATAATCGTCTTTGGAACTCTCCATCTTTTTTTCTTTCCCTCTTCTTTTCCTCCATCCTTTCCTGTATTACCCTCCTTATCCCGCGCCAATAAAGCAAATAAATCTATATATTTGCCCTTTAAAATTCTCTGCCTCCACTTTAATGTTATATAACAATCTAAAGGTGCAATACTACATAACGTATGCCCCATCCTAGAACCGACCAACACACCAGGCAACTGAGTGTCTCCCGAAACTTGTAAACCATTCCCTCCATCCTCTTCTTCAGAAGAAGATGAAGAAGACCCTGATGAATCCCACGAATCTGAAGATTCCCACACCTGCATCGGGTCTCCAGTCCCACCCCTCCTCTGCCGTTTTTCACTATCCAGCCGCCTAACGACATGACACAAATTACGTAAAAATTTTTTATTCCTCAACTTCTTCCTCAAACACTTCCCCGTCACCCTTTTGGACCTGCTCCTCGAGGAAGGCCCCTCCAAAGGATCCTCCACATCAGCATTCTGCACTGGAACATCATCTCGCATCTGAATACCACCAACCAGGTCACCAATTGAAGTATCAACTTCCACCCAATAAGCCCTCTCCTGTTCCATATTCAAACCCACCTGACATCCCATATCAACCCTTTGTCCACCACCCACCTCTTCATCACCATCTACCACTCTCCCAACATTCCCCCTGTCCTCACCAACACTCACCCTTTCAGACAAATTCATACCATGTTTTTTCTTTTCCTTCGCTTTACCACCACCCTTACCAATCTTTTTGGACCCCATTCTCCACAGTTTTTATTTTATTTTATTTTTTTAATTACCCCAGTTCACTCACCCCAAAACACCCCAGTCCCAATTCCCCCAAACAAACACCCTTTTGATTAAACTAATATCTCCACAACTTTCCACCCAAAAGAAAAAACCCAACCCCCCTAATAACCCACAATTCAGCCACCCCTTTAGATAACCCCAACCTTAAAACTTCACCAACTTCCCAAAAGTCTGTCAAAAACGCTTTAATCCATCCAAAATTCCTCTCACAAACTTCCTCCCCTATTACCTTCCGATTTCCCACTTTCTTACTCTGTAAAACACCTCACTGACATCCTCAAACCATCCAGCCCCTCATATCTCCATTCCCCACTGACACCCCGCTCACACACGTGTCCTCACCCACCCCCCACCGTAACACACCCGTCACTGTTCCTTCCCAACAACCCCACACATGCAATTAAAACCGCCGCGTTACCCTTCAAAAACGCCACATAATATCTCAATTCACCTCCGATTTCTTCCCCCCCCACCTCCGCGAAACCGGAAGTGCACACAAAAACCCTCGTTTCACTCACCCGCCCCCTCCCTGTCACAACCACCTCACAAATCCCACTTCTCCGTCCCTCAGGCACCAAACCGCCAACCCATTAAAATAAAATAAAAGCGCTCCGTTTTCCAACCCCCTCACCTCCGCGAAACCGGAAGTGCCGTCGCGATGTTTTCTTCGACGCAGCTACAAAGCACCAGCCTCCCCCACCTCAGGTAACCAAGAAATTCTTTTGTTTTTTGCCACTTTTTCCCTCAAAATTCTCTTTAAACTCCCTTCTACTCACCCTAACCCTCTCCTACCTAACTAAAAACTACTTCTAAGCTCCAAATCTTCACCCTATCCTAACGCTTCCCTTTCAGCCAATCCTATCCCTGTTTTCCTACCCAATCCCCTTCCTCCCTTTCCTGTTGCTAACCTCACCACTAACTACTTCTAAACTTACTCCCTCCTGCAACCCCCCCCCCCCCTTTCTTTACTTATTCTGGCTGCCTTGGCTTCAGCCAATGTTAACACCCTCACAGCTTAACTGTGAGGGCTTCCTTATAATGCATACAAACGGTACTTTCTGGCCTCATGGCCACCTCTATGGCATCATCTGCATAGGAACCAACTCGGTGGCTGCTGTGGGTGCTTGAGCACCCCCAATATAAAAGAAATGCCTTGTATGTATGTATAGAGGGAGGGAGGGAGGGGTAATCTCCATTGGGGGTTGCACCCCCCAAAATGGTAAAAAGGTGGCTCCTATGTATGATTCAGTACCAATGGAGGTGATCCCCCCCCCCCCAAACACTGTTGACCCTCTCTCTCTGCTATTTGAATAACAAATCAATGTGTGCAGAGGACAAAAAGGACCATCCCCTCCTGACCCCTGCTCTACAAACTTATATCTTACAGACGCTTCAGAGTGCATCGGGACCTGGAGTCCCTGAGGAGGCGCTTCCGCCGTGTGCGGCGGGAGAGGCCCGACCTCATCCGGGCAGTGCGACAGCACCTCAGGGCTTGCCGTAAGTATTCAAAAACAGGACACCTGTACTGATTTGTAAATATATTTATTGATTAATGCAAACGTCCTGTACAATATGTGGCTAATAGCCAACTAATAAGTAATAACATATTTATTGGTGCCAGATCAAGGATGCAGGTTGCAGGTGCCCTCCTATGACTGTGGCTGCAACTTCCATCGACCATCCCCCCCCCCCCCCCCCCCCCCCCCAGATGAATGAGATGACATGCCTCACTTTAGTCTCCCCCTTTCTGGGGTGGGTGGATAGTGTGTCCTGGTAGACCTGCCTGAGGCCTACTTTTACTGGATGTCATGGCCTCCCTCACATAAAAGTAATGTGCTAAACACCCTTCCCACTGCCCCCCCCCCCTAAAAACAACAAAAACACGTCAACAAACCCTCGTCGCATCTCACAATGCAAACATGCTGGTCCCCAATGAGTGTGATCTGCCAACATGTCCTGTGTGTTTTTTTTCAGTGCAGCTTCCAGGGTTCCCTGTCATGTCATCTGATGCATCTCAGTCCCCCATGGGTATAGGCCATGCCTCCTCACACCTTCCCCCATCCCCTGGCTCAGGTCACCCAGCTACAGCACTATGCAAGCCATGTTGCATGTGCCCATCTCATCCATACTCTGTTTACATACACAGGGCTCCATCACCAGCAGGAGGAGCAGGCAGACGAGGAGGGCCACCTGCAGGAGGAGGAGCCAGCCCAGGAGGAGGAGGCAGGCCGGGAGGGGCACCTGGATGAGGAGGAGGAGGAGGAGCAGCCAGGCCAGGAGGCGGGCCACCAGGAGGAGGACTCGGAGGACTCGGAAGAGGGGGTCCTCATCATTGATGAGGACATTCATGAGGACCCCTCCCCACCTGCAGCTCCGTATGAGGCATCTCCCTCCCCCTCGGCCATCTCCATCCCCTGAGGCACGTCCATCGCCTCAGGCAGCGCCATCGCCTGGCCCACCTCCATCCCCTGGGCCATCATCTATGTCCCCTGGCCCACCTCCAGCCCTTGGCCCTGCAACAGTTGTGCGGCTCCTGCAGCAGCTTGTAGATGGCCAGAACCAGCTGCTGCAGCACCTGGTAGATGGCCAGAACCAGCTGCTGCAGGAGCTAAGACTCCTAATACGGCAGGGTAATGAGCAGCTGCAGGGCCCACTCAGGGTGGTGCTGCTGCTGCTCATTACCCTGCTACAAAGGGCCTTGAGTAGAGGCCCTGGCCACCCGTCCTAGATGGGGGGAGGGGGGAGGGAGGGAGGGGAGGGGGTGACAGTGTGTATATTGGGGGGGGTTGTTGGGTGGGTGGGAGGGGTGTTTGTATGTTGGGGGGGAGGAAATGTTGGAGGGGGGTTGGGGGATATGTAGGGGTGTTGGGGAATTTTTGTGGGGGTTTTGGGGGAGTTTTTTGGGGGGGATTTGTAGGGGTGGGTGTGGGGGGGAATATGTTGGGGTCTGAAGATAAAGATTATTTTTCACATTTTAACTAACAGTGTGTGTGTTGTGCATTACATATAACCACATGGTGCTGTTGATGTGAGAGGAGGCAGCAATATGCATTGCATAAAATGTGAAGTGTGAATTTGAAAGCTGATGCATGTCTGTGATAATGGTGCCCATACAGAAGCCCACCTGTTCATTCCAACCTCCATGGCCCTATGTGCAGGGGGTTGGGGCGCGGAGGCTTGATGGCTATTTACTGTTGAGGGACACAAATGGCCATCCAGCCTCTCTCCCTCCCCCTTACCATACAGCCCCACAGCACAGAGTGTTATTAATAATAGATTTGTTGTCTAGCACTTGTGATCTGCCAAGTACACTCTTGCACATAACCCTAGGTAGCACATACATGATGTGTCCTCAGTGTGATCACCAGACACCCTTACCCACAAGCATACCAAATTGGTGGTGGGGGTGGGGCCCACCAAGGACCTACAAACAGCTGCCTCATCTTTTCACATTCTATGCATCTGCAATGGTATATAGTGCTGAGGAGAAAAGGGAAAACAATGGCAAAACCATTAGATGGAGGCTTACTGCATCACAGTTGCAATATAATACAAGAGTTACAGAAGGCCACAAATAAATATGGAGTTCAGTCACACCTTTTTTAAGTAGGAGGTCAAGGTGACCTACATTCCAAGTCTTACCCTGTCCCAGGAGGAGTGTAAGTTTATACCTGAGCCAATGGAAGGTTAAGTGGCTTGCTCTAGATCACAAGGGGCAGGAGTGGGAATTGAAGCGGCAACCTTGTGATTACAAGGCTGGTGATCTAACCACTAGGCCACGGCAGCCATCAGGTTGTAGCCACCTGCAGGTACTTTGGGTTGCGACCTGTACACAGAACCCTCTCCCTCACCACCACGTCTTAAGGCCTTAGTGGCAGTACCTGTAGCCACCTTGAGCATTTTTTCCAGGCTACCAATTGTGACAAAATGTTCTTGTTCCCTACCTATGGAGGAATTTAGGAAGGTGTTCCATAATGTGCTAAACACATCCATTGCATATATCATTCCCCCTCCCTCTCCTATGCAGCTTCAGAATGGGTGGGCACTGCATAAATGGGGACTGGGGTTCACCACATAAACAAGGAAGATGGAACCTACCGGGAACCAATACAGCAGCTCCAACATCTGACCCACACCACTGAGGACCTGCCAACCCCACAGTACAGTGCACAGGAACCTGGTGAAAAGACAGCCAGTGTAAAAAGATGTTCTATTCTACCTGTGCTGCACTGCCTCCCATCCCCCCTCTGTCTTTTCTGTACCTGGCTGCTAGTCACTGCTGGTAGCCATAGACAGGAATGCAGACATCCCTGGCTTTCATTACTATGGCAGCCCAGTATCTGGAATACACATCTTTTCTTCAGTTACAAGATGGCAAGGTCAAATGTACCAATAGGGTGTTGGCAGGACACCTATGCTACCTTCCATTGGTGTAGGAGGGGGGAGAGGTGACAACATCACTTTTTCTATAAGAATACCTGCACACAAAGAAATCAGTGTTGCCAGGTGGGCGGTTTTACCGCCCAATTGGGCGGTTTTCCGCGACCCGCCGCAGGAAATTTTTGCCCGCGGCGGGTTGCGGTTTTTTGGGCAACCCTGAAAGAAATCTTCAGAATTAGCCATATTTTGCAGGAGACTTTTCTCTGTCCTGATTCAGGGCATCCTTGCTAATTGGCTATTCTCCAGGAAATATATTTTCCCTTCTTTATTTCTGCATTGCTTCTGGTAAGAACTATTTCTTTATAACAGAACTATCCTCTCCTTTCTTTATATTTTATCTCACTTCAGAACCACTGATATATTTCCTGCTTGAACCCCTGATATATTTCCTGCTATTTCTCTCTCTCTCTCTCTCTCTCTCTCCATACTTTCAGATAACTTGTGCTGATCTCTACATGTTTTCAGATAACATGTGACCTATCTCTCTCTCTCTCTCTCTCTCTCTCTCTCTCTCTCTCTGTCTCTAAGAAAGCCTGGTCTCAGGAAACACCTGTGATCTCTCTGTTTCTGTTTCTCTCTCTCTCTCTCCATGGTCTCAGATAACATGTGCTGATCTCTCTCTCTCTCTCTTTCTCTCTCTCTCATTTTCTTTGTTCTCCTTACAACTGTTCCTTATCAAATTGGTCTGATTGCTTATTATTATTATTACCTAAGCTATTGATATTAGATTCTGTACATGTGATGATATTTTTCTAACTGAGATTCTGTACATGTGATATTTTCCCAAGACTTTCAAACTGATATCTGAAGCTGTGCTGGTAAGAATAAAAACCACTTCTAACTCTCTGATTCCTTTAAACTTATTCTATGATATTTTTCTTTATTTTGGTACAAAGTGAATAGCATAAACGCAGCCAGTACAATTGGTGACCCCTGACGTTTATTGGGGGCGCTATTTGCGCTTTCTCCCATCTCTGTTGGGTGAGCAGAGGGAAGATTATATTTTTTTTTGTTTAAATTTTATATTTGATATCCTTTGTTTTAGAGTTGTTGAAAAGTTTTAATTTTGATACATCCTAACTATCACAAGGTGTGGATAGCTAGAGGTCATCTCCGGAGACGTCCGGAAGGAGAAGGGATCCCAGCCCATTTTGTCCCCTTATTTCCACAAAGATTTGTAAGTATATTATTGCTATTCCTTTGCTGAAAAGTTATTATTTGTGTAAGCCCATTTTCTCATAAGGACGGCAACTTCTCTTTCTGAATCTGTTTTACTTTAGTTTTTGTATATTCTATTTTATTATTTTTGCTTATTCTCACCATGCCAGAGTCTCCTTTGAAAGTTGTATGTGCTCAGAATCCTTTAATAGTCAAGTCTATCACGCAGTATAATTCAAAACGTCATAAGGCCACCAAAAAGAATGCTACCTTTTCTTGGCCGCAAAAGGGATCTCTCGATCCATGAACTCTTAAATGCCTATGTGAATTTTTGTCACAAAAGGATGACAAAAAGAGCAAGAATAAAATTACCCATTTACAAATTTTGGATTTATGGCTCAAAGCTGCTGATATGGTAACCCCAAAAGTCACAGCTATAGCAGATCAGGATACTTCTAGGTTACCACCGCCTTATAATCCTACCTGTCCCACTGAACCTACTGAAATTACTGCGGGACTGTATCCAGACCTACAAGCCACAGTTATCGACTCCTCGTCGACTGTAGCTGTTGGTTATAAAGCCTTACCACCTAAAACTACTGTACAGGAGAAAAAGGTTTCTATACCTGCACCGTCTGAGTCTACTCTGGTGCATCTCCCTGCTACACATATGCCTTGTAAGCCTAATAATCCTTTTGTGTCTCCACCTGCTGCGACACAAAATGAGACAACTTATAGTTACCTATCTGGTGCGGTACTATTTCTTTGGACATTTTAATTTTTATATATATACCTTTTGCATTACCAGCCACAATGTATTCTCTATTACTTTTATCTGTATCTTTCTGTCTCTCTTTCTCTTTGCCTCTTTTACCCCGAGTTAATCTTTGGGAACAGTCACTTCTAGATCTTTCTAAAACTCTCCATACCTCTTCCTGTCTAGTCTGCACTCCTCTCCTTTCTCAGGCTACTGATATTCCTGCCAATCCTTTTCCTGTCCTTTTCCCTGACCTTTTTCGAATTCGACCCTCAGACCCATACTATACCTCTAAGATTTCTGGAATTCCTGATTCCCTCACTTGGGCTGAATACTATGGTTTACATTTCAGTAATGCCTCCCTTCCTCCTTCCCATACTGCCCCATATCCCTCTACTGGTTATTTTTGCTTGTCCTCCACTGCAACCTCTTTCCCTATCCCTTGTAATTTTACTCATGTTACTGCCTCCCCTTCTCCTTTTTGGATTATTGGTCCTTCTACCTTCTACCCATCCAACTCCTCTCTTGTCCTTTCCCCCTCTAATACTTCCATTGTTATTCCTTATTTTAATTCTACTCTCGCCTTTGCAACTTCTAATACAAATACAACTCCTTTTCAGGTTCTTAACCCGCCTCATCGTCAAGATGTTCAAAACCCCCGTGCTTTCCATTCTTTTCTCTCTCCTATATCTCACTACCATTCTCCTCATCCTTGTCCATTATCCGGATATACACATGAACGATTTCCTACTTTCCGTACTTTTCACTATCCCCTTGTTGGTCATTATTGGATTTGTGACAACCTACTGTACCTGACTTTACCTCCCACTTATTCTTTCTGTGTACTTTCTACACTAAATTATTTTTCTGTTATTGTTCCCCTTAATACATCTTTTAACTTCCCCACTCGTTCTAAACGTTCCCTCTCTGTCCCTCCTGCTGTCGCCCCTGAACATGAAGCTATTCAAAAATCTTTGTAATATATTAATTCTACTTATCCCTTGACAAAAATTAGACTTGATGCCCTCTCTGCTACTTCTTGGATTCCAATTTTTGCTGCCCCTGCTTCCACTGCTGAATTAGGAACGTCTATTAGACGACTTCAAGCCCTATTACATGTATTAACTCATGAACTGAATATTGCCTTTAAGGCTGTACAAGATCAAATCGATGAACTTACTATTTTTACTCGCTATAACAGAATGGGTTTAGATTACTTACTTGCAGCACAAGGTGGTTTATGTACTGTTTTAAATAGTACTGACTGTTGTACTGTGGTTGTTAATCGTTCACATATTGTTAGAAATGCTATGGAAAAAAATTGTTAATTTGGCAAAAATTTCAGTTTCTGATTACTATCTGTGTTACTGTACCTCAGTAGTTTGCCCCTAATTATCTTAAAATTACCTTCTCTTTCACCACATTATCTTAGAAACAAGAGGGATTTCTACATCATGATAATACTAAACAGTTGTTTGTTTGTTTTATTTTCTCCCATTTTCTATATTCTTTATGACCTTTGGTTACTATAAATGGAGAAACAGGGATGTGTATATGACATGACATTCTTTTTGGTCAGACCAGTATGGCCATTGATTTTTACTATATCCTATATATATACCTTGAACTGTGCAAAAGAATAAAATCTGAGGACACCCTTGAATTAATGCCATGTTACTAATGAACTGAATTATATGGACTGTTTAACCTGCTGAAAACCATGAAATACTCTAAGTGCAAGTCTTCCAGATGCAACATGATGATGCCTTCAATGTGAAAACCTGACTGCCTGTGTGAGCCTTCCAACAGTATACAGACTGCTATTCCACAATACCAGAACCTACACTGAACTATAAATTTCCCTGATGCCAAGATTGTCTACGTATCAAATCAACAAAATTTTAAGTGACTTTCAATACCCTGCTTTCTAATTGCTTATATTTTAAAACACATTATGGACTTTTCCAATGATTTTATTTTTCTTACTGAATTATCTCCTTACATCACAAGCTGTTTTATGTACTGTTGATGTTAATTGCTTATACAATGTTCACCATGCTATGGAAAACCTTGTTACTCTTAATACAATACATGATAATTTTATACCTATTGCTGCTCCTTTCTAGTGCTCTCTTATCACTTCCTGTTTTTCTAATTTTCTTCCATTTCTTCAAGCTTTCATTCTTGGACTCCTTGGTTTTCCAGCCTTTCTCCTTATTCTCTTTTGTTGTCTACCCTGTTTTCTATCTCTATGTAAGAAATTGTTCTCAATACCTTTTAATACCAACATTATGTTTAATGAAACTTCTACCCCAAATTATTCTACTTCTCCAATTTTTGCTCCCTCTCGCCACTCCCACACCCTACGGACTTTTCCTGCTGAAGAACCTACCATCTCCTAGTTTCTGGTTTTGTCTCCCTTTTCCGTTTAACGGGAGCCAAGAGGGAAGATGTAAAAAGATGTTCTATTCTACCTGTGCTGCACTGCCTCCCATCCCCCCTCTGTCTTTTCTGTACCTGGCTGCTAGTCAATGCTGGTAGCCATAGACAGGAATGCAGACATCCCTGGCTTTCATTACTATGGCAGCCCAGTATCTGGAATACACATCTTTTCTTCAGTTACAAGATGGCAAGGTCAAATGTACCAATAGGGTGTTGGCAGGACACCTATGCTACCTTCCATTGGTGTAGGAGGGGGGAGAGGTGACGACATCACTTTTTCTATAAGAATACCTGCACACAAAGAAATCTTCAGAATTAGCCATATTTTGCAGGAGACTTTTTTCTGTCCTGATTCAGGGCATCCTTGCTAATTGGCTATTCTCCAGGAAATATATTTTCCCTTCTTTATTTCTGCATTGCTTCTGGTAAGAACTATTTCTTTATAACAGAACTATCCTCTCCTTTCTTTATATTTTATCTCACTTCAGAACCACTGATATATTTCCTGCTTGAACCCCTGATATATTTCCTGCTATTTCTCTCTCTCTCTCTCTCTCTCCATACTTTCAGATAACTTGTGCTGATCTCTACATGTTTTCAGATAACATGTGACCTATCTCTCTCTCTCTCTCTCTCTCTCTCTCTCTCTGTCTGTCTCTAAGAAAGCCTGGTCTCAGGAAACACCTGTGATCTCTCTGTTTCTCTCTCTCTCTCTCCATGGTCTCAGATAACATGTGCTGATCTCTCTCTCTCTCTCTCTCATTTTCTTTGTTCTCCTTACAACTGTTCCTTCCATATCATCAAGCTGATCAATCCATAGACTGGTGGGTTGTGTCCATCTACCAGCAGGTGGAGATAGAGAGCAAACTTTTGCCTCCCTATATGTGGTCATGTGCTGCCGGAAACTCCTCAGTATGTTCTCTATCTCAGCAGGTGGTGGTCACACACAGCAGCAGCTCTGGCTAGGCCTCCAAGCCTAATTTTTAGGTTTTGTTGAGTGCCTGGGGTTGAGGGCTCTTTTGAGCAAGTGCAAACCTGGTGGTGCCAGGTCCCTCCTTTTCTCCCCCCTCCCGCTGGCTCCGTTAAAAAAAAAAAAAAAAAAAAAAAAAAAATTTTAAACGTCCTTAAAGGCGTTTATTTCGACGTTTATTTAAACGTTCATTGCAGCTACTCACTGAGACACCAGTTCGTTACAGCTCGGAGTGGACAGCAGGTAATTTTTACCTTTTTATAGCGGGCAGGGGGTTCCCCGATTCTTCTCCTCGTGGCATATGGCGTCGGAGGGCGAGGGCGCTAAGGGTCGCTCCCCGGATCGCTTGAGCGCTTCTAGAGGGGATGCGGGGGTCTTACAGCCTGATTCGCCCTTGTTGGGTGACAGTTTCGTGACCGATGAATGTCCCGGTCCTTCCTTCGGCGTGGCGGTTTTTCCCGCCATAAACGCCCATCCCCCGCTCCTCGCCTCCGCCATCTTGGCCGGCCACGCGGCTCGGACGGCTTCTTCGTGGGCCGCCCTTGAGGTTGGAGACATTAATGCCATGAACGCCCTTAATTTGGGCGACGGCACAAAAGCGGCTAAAGTTAAGCGCCGTTCTTCCCGCGCGGCTCCTTCGCGGAGTGTCGCGCCGGACGCCATTTTGGATGCGCAGCATGTCTCTCCCCCGCTCTTGCGAGCGCCGGTTGAGGGTGCGTCTAGGGCTGTTGCCCAGGCTGCGGAAGTGCACAGTCTGGGGGGTTTCTCCCCCGAGTTTGTTTTGCTGCTGCATCAGGCTTTCCTCATGCAAAACGCTGCCCCTGCTCCCTCGTCTGGTAAAGAGGTTGAGGTTCCCAGAGGTAAACGCCCTCGGGTTGATTCCCAGGCCTTGGGGGACTTTGTCTCCTCCGATGTAGATGAGGGCAGCGTGTCTGAGGTCTCCCAACGGTCCTTTACGGATTCCTTGGAGGAGACGGATCCCCGCTCGGATGGAGCGGATGACCCCTCTGCAGCGCGGCTTTTTAGCCCAGAGGATTTGCCCAACCTGTTGTTACAGGCCATGGACACTTTGAAGATTTCCTCTCCGGAGGACGTCTCTCCCTCAGCCCCTGTTGGCTCTGCCATTATGCTGGGGACGAAGCGCCCGCCTAGAACCTTCCACGTGCATGATGCCATGCACACCTTAATTTCGGCTCAATGGGATGTCCCGGAAGCGAGCCTTAAAGTGGCTAGGGCTATGTCCCGCCTCTATCCTTTGGCTGTGAGTGAACGTGAGGCCTATTTGTGGCCTACCGTGGATTCTTTAATCACTGCGGTGACTAAGAAAACGGCTTTGCCGGTGGAAGGTGGCACGGCCCTAAAGGACGCCCAAGACAGAAGATTAGAGGCGGCCTTAAGGTCGTCCTTTGAGGCGGCTGCTTTAAGTTTGCAGGCCTCAGTTTGCGGCTCCTATGTGGCCAGGGCGTACCTGACTATGGTGCAGCGGGCTTCCCCCTCGGATCATTCCTTGAGGGCTGATTGGCCGGCCCTGGAATCGGGCTTAGCCTATTTGGCAGACTTGCTGTATGATGTCTTGAGGGCCTCAGCTAAAGGCATGGCTCAGACAATCTCTGCGCGGCGGTGGCTTTGGCTGAAACATTGGTCTGCTGACCACGCCTCTAAATCCCCCCTGGCTAGATTGCCTTTTAAAGGCAAGCTGCTCTTTGGGGTCGAGCTGGACAAAATCGTGACCGATCTCGGCACGTCTAAGGGCAAGAAATTACCAGAGGTCAGGGCTCGGGCTAGTACTCGTCCCGGCACCTCCAGAGGACGGTTGCAGGAAGCCCGTCGGTACCGCCCGGGCAAGTCGGGTTCCTCTGCCCCCTCTTCCTTCAAGAGGAATTTCTCCCCCAAGCAGCATTCCTTTCGCAGAGACCGCCGTCCCGGAGGTGCTCACTCCGGTCCTCCCCCAGGGTCTCGTACCCAATGACGGGGCCTTGGTCCACGCCCCAGTGCAGATTGGAGGACGGCTGTCCTCGTTTCTGGGCGAGTGGACCACAATAACTTCAGACGCGTGGGTGCTGGAAGTCATCAGAGACGGCTACAAGCTAGAGTTCTGCCGACCCTTAAAAGACGGGTTTGTACTCTCTCCCTGCAAGTCTCCGGTCAAAGCTGCGGCAGTGCAGCAGACCTTGGACAATCTGATCCGCCTGGGCGCGGTCGTTCCTGTGCCAGAAAGTCAGCTTGGCAAGGGACGTTACTCCATTTACTTTGTGGTACCAAAGAAAGGAGGTTTTGTCCGGCCTATCCTCGACCTCAAAGGGGTCAATCGGGCCTTGAAAGTGCGGCACTTTCGCATGGAGACTCTCCGCTCTGTGATAGCGGCAGTGAAGGCAGGAGAGTTCTTGGCTTCCTTGGACATCAAGGAAGCGTACCTGCATATTCCCATCTGGCCTCCTCATCAACGCTTTCTGCGTTTTGCAGTCCTTGGACGACACTTCCAGTTCAGAGCCCTCCCATTCGGGTTGGCTACTGCTCCGCGGACCTTTTCCAAAGTAATGGTGGTCATCGCGGCCTTCCTACGAAAGGAAGGGGTACAAGTCCATCCTTATCTGGACGACTGGTTGATCCGAGCCCCCTCTTATGTAGAGTGCGGCAAAGCTGTGGACCGGGTAGTTGCTCTTTTGAGCTCCCTGGGATGGATCATCAACTGGGAGAAGAGCCAGCTGCGCCCGACTCAGTCCCTGGAGTACCTGGGAGTTCGATTCGACACCCAAGTGGGCAGAGTGTTCCTGCCGGACAATCGGATTGTCAAACTTCAGGCTCAGGTGGACCAGTTCCTGGTAGCCTCTCCTCTTCGGGCTTGGGACTATGTGCAGCTGTTGGGCTCTATGACGGCCACGATGGAAGTAGTGCCCTGGGCCAGGGCCCATATGAGACCACTTCAACACTCTTTGCTGCAGCGCTGGACTCCGATGTCGGAGGATTATGCTGTGCGCCTTCCCTTGGACCCAGCAGTGCGCAAGGCGCTGAGCTGGTGGATGCAGACAGACAAGTTGTCTGCGGGAATGCCTCTGGTGACCCCAGAGTGGATTGTCGTCACGACGGACGCCTCTTTGTCGGGCTGGGGAGCCCACTGCTTGGGAAGGACAGCGCAGGGGCTCTGGTCTCCTGCAGAGGCAAAGTGGTCTATCAACCTCCTGGAACTCAGAGCCATTCGGTTGGCGCTTTTGGAGTTCATCCCGGTACTGGTGTTGAAGCCTGTACGGGTCCTGTCGGACAATACCACGGCTGTGGCTTATGTCAACCGCCATGGAGGTACCAAGAGCGCCCCTCTAGCCAAGGAGGCTATGAATCTTTGCCAGTGGGCGGAAGCGAACCTGGAGCAGCTTTCAGCGGCCCACATTGCCGGAGTCATGAATGTCAAGGCGGACTTTCTCAGTCGCCATACCTTGGAGCCCGGAGAGTGGCAGCTATCGGCTCAGGCGTTCTTGGACATCACGAAGCGCTGGGGCCAGCCGAGCCTAGATCTGATGGCGTCATCGGCCAATTGCCAAGTGCCGCGCTTCTTCAGCAGAGGACGGGACCCTCGATCCCTGGGAGTAGATGCTCTTCTCCAACAGTGGCCGACACAAGAGCTCCTCTATGTGTTCCCGCCCTGGCCCATGTTGGGCAGGGTGCTAGACCGGGTGGCAAAGCATCCCGGCAGGGTAATCCTGGTGGGTCCGGATTGGCCCAGACGTCCCTGGTATGCGGACTTGATCAGGCTCTCAGTCGACGATCCTCTGCATCTGCCAGTGGAGCAGGGCCTGTTACATCAGGGTCCCGTGGTGATGGAGGATCCCTCCCCCTTTGGTCTTACGGCCTGGCTATTGAGCGGCAGCGTCTGAGGAAGAAGGGCTTCTCAGACAAGGTCATCGCCACTATGCTGAGAGCGAGGAAGCGCTCTACTTCTACTGCTTACGCCAGGGTTTGGCGTATCTTTGCAGCGTGGTGTGAAGCAGGCTCACTTTCTCCCTTCACTGCTCCAATTTCTTCAGTGTTGGCGTTCCTGCAAGAAGGTCTGGAGAAAAGCCTGTCGCTCAGTTCCCTTAAAGTCCAGGTAGCGGCTCTGGCTTGCTTCAGGGGCCGCCTGAAGGGTGCTTCCCTGGCTTCACAGCCAGATGTGGTGCGCTTTCTCAAGGGAGTTAATCACCTGCGCCCTCCTCTGCACTCAGTGGTGCCTGCGTGGAATCTCAACCTGGTGCTAAGAGCATTGCAGAAGCCGCCTTTTGAGCCTTTGTCGAGGGCATCTCTGAAAGACCTGACGTTGAAAGCAGTCTTTTTGGTGGCTATCACTTCAGCCAGAAGAGTTTCCGAGCTCCAGGCGCTCTCATGTCGAGAGCCTTTTCTGCAGTTCACTGAGGCAGGAGTGACTATTCGCACAGTGCCTTCCTTCCTGCCCAAGATTGTTTCTCGCTTCCATGTGAATCAGCAGCTCTGTCTCCCTTCCTTTCGTAGGGAGGACTACCCAGAGGAGTACTCTGCTCTTAAATATCTGGATGTGAGACGAGTCATCATCAGATACTTGGAAGTGACCAATGATTTCCGGAAATCGGATCATCTGTTTGTCCTGTTTGCAGGTCCTCGTAAGGGTCTGCAGGCTGCTAAGCCTACAGTGGCAAGATGGGTCAAGGAAGCCATTGCAGCGGCTTATGTGGCCGCGGGGAAGGTGCCGCCTATCCAGCTGAAGGCTCACTCCACGAGAGCTCAGGCGGCCTCGATGGCAGAGGCCGGATCCGTCTCCTTGGAAGAGATATTCAAGGCGGCAACTTGGGCTTCGGCTCATACATTCTCCAAGCATTACCGTTTGACTGTGGCTGCACGGGCGGAGGCCCGGTTGGAGCTTCAGTGTTAAGGTCAGGGATTTCTATGTCCCGCCCTGGGTGAGTACTGCTTCGGTACATCCCACCAGTCTATGGATTGATCAGCTTGATGATATGGAAGATAAAATTATGTATAATCATACCTGATAATTTTCTTTCCATTAATCATAGCTGATCAATCCATAGCCCCTCCCAGATATCTGTACTGTTTTTATTCTGGTTGCATTTCAGGTTCAAGTTTAGTCTTCAGTTACTTCAGAAAGACTTCGTGTTCAAGTTCTTCCTTCACTTGGATTCTTCAAGAGTTGAGACGAGTTTGTGTTACAGTGAGCTGCTGCATTCCTCTCCCCTCCGTTTTACGGGGCTGGATTGAGATTTAAATTCTGCCGGCACTCCCTCCCGCTTCGTGCGGCTGTAGGGCAGCTTTGTACCCCTCCCGCTTCGGCGGTGTTAGGGTCAGTCAGCTCCTCCCGCGGTTGCGGTTGCAGGATAAGCCAGATCCCCCCGCATCGGCGGGTGTGGTGTCCCTCCCCCGCTCCGCGGGGATGAGCTGGACGGATTCCCCTCCCCCACTTGTGTGGGGATGAGCTGGGTTAATTCCCCTCCCCCGTTTCGGCGGTGGTGAGCTGGGCAGAGTGTCCCTTCGTGGGTGTAATTCTCTAAGTGCTGAGTCCTGCGGATGGAGCTTTGATATCGACATACTGAGGAGTTTCCGGCAGCACATGACCACATATAGGGAGGCAAAAGTTTGCTCTCTATCTCCACCTGCTGGTAGATGGACACAACCCACCAGTCTATGGATTGATCAGCTATGATTAATGGAAAGAAAATTATCAGGTATGATTATACATAATTTTATCTTATCAAATTAGTCTGATTGCTTATTATTATTACCTAAGCTATTGATATTAGATTCTGTACATGTGATGATATTTTTCTAACTGAGATTCTGTACATGTGATATTTTCCCAAGACTTTCAAGCTGATATCTGAAGCTGTGCTGGTAAGAATAAAAACCACTTCTAACTCTCTGATTCCTTTAAACTTATTCTATGATATTTTTCTTTATTTTGGTACAAAGTGAATAGCATAAACGCAGCCAGTACACCAGCTAAGAGTAGGCTCCAGACTACATACAGTGAATGCACACTCCTTGACTATGAGCACAAAGAGAAGAGATGGCAGACAAATGAGAGCTTACCATGAACGTCTGTTTCAAGACTGTGTAGTGCGCCTTCTATCATCTGGAACATTAGCTGCACATCTCTCTCATTGAAATGTCCCTTACCGAGGGGTGCTTGATTTGGGGCGAGTGTAGGAATATCGTCGGCCCCACAGACTGCCTGTTACAAGCAGGCAGAGAGAATGGGAGAAAGTAAGGGAGGCTCACGGGATGTGGAAAAGTGGAAACAGAAGGCGTGTTGGCTGAGGGCCAGCAATAATCCCCCCCCCCCCAAATACACAGGTGTACCCAAACATACATTGCCAAACACAAACCTTATTATAAGTGAGGGTAAAACCCTGTAAACAATTCTTAAGAACAACCGGCAAGGTCCCAGTGCAGGAAATGGCGGGTTAGATGGCAATCAAGAAAGGGAAGGCAGGTGGGGACGCCCATAATTATCTACCCATAATCGAAATCATGTGCTCCAAATCGCTATCTGAGCTGGGCACGCTTAGGAATTATGTGTATAATTGAAAAAAAAAACGCCCATATCAGACACGCCTATTCCCCTGTGTCAATGGGCGTTCTTGGCGACTATATAAACGCCAACTCCGTATTTTTGAAAACCCCATTGGTACAATGCCGCCATGTCAACCCCCAACCCGGAAGGGTAATTTTACGGATGGCGAGGTAGAGCTACTGGTGCAGGAGATCCAGCAACGCCACCAACATCTGTTTGCTCCCACAGGGCAGAGGCTGGCTGCAACGACCAAACAGAGGGAGTGGGAGGCAGTCCGTGACAGCGTCAATGCAGTCTTCCATTGTGCAAGGGACGTGGAGGACTGCAAGCGCAAGTGGCACAAGCTCCGGAGGGATGTGAGGCGCAAGGCTGGTGCCCATCCCCCACCACATGATACTGCCAACCTCACCCCCCCTGGAGCTGATGGTGCACTCCCTCCTACCCCAGGAGGGCATCCATGGGATTGGGGCCCTTGACACCTCTGCACAGGCTGAGGACTCAGGTAGGTTGACCATTCTTTATGAAGCTGCGCTTATGTGTTCCGCTGCACTAAACTGTGTTATACAAGTTGGGGCCAGGAGGTGGGAGGTGGGGAGTGTGGTGAGCGGGAGGGAGTTTCAGGCGGGTGTGGTAATATGTAGAATAAACGACCATCTTAATGATGCTGTGCTGACTTTCTTACCTACCCCTACTCACTTGCTCTGTATCATTACTCTCTATCCCTACCGTACTCATTTACCTTCCCTCTTACTTGTCCTGTGTGTGCATCTTAACTACATTGAAAGCTCTCTTTGAGTAGTGGTGTGTCATAGGAGCACACTCTGTGGCTGCTGTGGGTTTTTCAACACCCCCAATATTGAGCAACTATCATGTAGGTGTCCAGGGTGGAGTTTTGTGCACTCGGCTTCACCCCCAATAATGCATAACAGTTGGCTCCTATGGGTGTATGTAGGGTACTACTGTGGCACTACTTTGGGACCCTTCCTTCCCTACTACTCCCTCCTATTTTCCCATCACCAAACCATGCCTATTTCCTTCTATCACCTCTGTGCTCTACTGAGTGTGGGCCACATGCATGCAACTTAAAGAACCTGTAATGGGGGTGATAATGCAGTTCTAGAGAGTCTAGCAAGTCCGTAGTAACAGAAGACATGCTGAAATGTCCTTCATTTTGACAAATATACAACAAACAGCTTGTCCACAAAGTTGTGAGCGGTGTCCTTCTCTTGGCTGGCCCTCCACCACCTCTACCCAGCTGGCTGTGGGGCTCTCTTTCACATCGCTGTCAATTCCTTTCCTCCTCCTCACCATCTCTTTGCTGGGTCAGCAGTTTGGGGGCCAATGTATATGAATGCTGAAAGACAAAAGTGGGTTATTTTCACCAACATTTGCTCACCCTTGTGCTATACAGGTGATGACTCTGAGGAGGCTGGCCCTAGTGGCCTGCAAGACCAACCAAGGCCTACAGCATCACCACAGCCTCACCCTCCACCGCCTGCAGCAGCAGTACAGCCTCTACCACCACCACCACCTGCACCAGTACAACCTCTACCACCACCACCACCACCACCTGCACCAGTACAGCCTCTACCACCACCACCACCTGCAGCTGAACCAGCAGTAGAGGCTCAACCTCCACCAGCACCACCAGCAGAGGCGGCACCTCCACCACTGGTTGACTCTGCTGATGAGTATGCCTATAGGGGGCCAGCTCCTCGTCACAGGCCATCCAGCCAATGGAGGCAACTGTTGCGGCTGGCCACTGAGTTGCTGAGGCACAATGTGCGCCTGGAGGAGTACCGCCAGGACAAACTACAGCTGCAGAGGGAAGCACTGCAGGTGCAGCGGCAAGCCCTCCAGTGGCAGCGGGACGCCCACCGAGAGGTGCTCCAGGCACAGCGGGAAGCCCACCAAGAGGTGCTGCAGCAACTCCAACAGCTGCAGCACACCATTGAAGGGCTGCGCCCTCCAGGCCCACCACCACCTACTCCAGCTGTGCTGCAGCAGCAAGACCTGCCCTCCACATCCTCCTCCAGTGGGCAGCAACCACCAGCCAAGAGGTGGGCGTTGCGATCTGCCGCCTGTGCACCGACTACTGCAGCACCCACCACCAAACCATCTCCCATTCTGGGTCCTGTGGCCAGGCTACACCCAACAAAGTGGCCAGATTTCCACTCCGTAGCCCAAGCCGAGGAGGAGGACAGTGGGAGCAGCACAGAGAGTGATGAAGATACTTCCCCTGCAGCACCAGCTGCACAGGAAGTCCGTGGGAGGGGTAGGAGGGGACGGGGGAGGGGACGGGGAAAGTGATGTTATCACATGCTGGAGGGTGAGGGTGGGGGGGTTGAACACCTATGCACTTATGCAGTTATACACAATAAATGTGCACTTACTTTCACGCAAAACTTGTTTCAATGAGTCTTTGTCTTGCTGTTATGCCAAGCTGGTAAGCATTGAGGTCTGCTCTGTGGGCTGGGGGTGGAGGGGGCTCCTCTTCCTGCTCATCTGGGGCCTCCTATGGTGGCTGTGCCTCCTCTGGGAGAGGCTGTCCTCTGCGCTGAGCCAAATTGTGCAGCATGCAGCAGGCAACAAACATCTTGGCCACCTTTTCAGGCCTGTAGAGGAGCTCCCCTCCAGACCGGTCCAGACAGCGGAAGCGGTTTTTGACCATTCCAAAAGTCCACTCAATGATCCCCCGGGTGCTCCGATGTCTCCTGTTGTAAGTTTCTTGTGGGCCTGGTTGTGGATGCACCAGGGGGGTCATGAGCCACATCCTCTGCGGGTAGCCCCGGTCACCTTTGGAGACAAGCAGAATGAGATAGATGAGTGTGTATTGCTTGGAGCAGGTACAGGGGGGTGGGGAAGGGAGGATAAGGATAGTGAGTTGTGGAGTGAGGTGGAGGAAGCCAGGGCGGAGGGCTGCCCAGTGGAGGAGGTATAGGTATGGGTCCATCCATGTTGAACTTACCTAGTAGCCATCCACCGGTGAACTCTCCTCGCTCAAATCTGCGGTAGATGCCCGAGTGCTGTAGGATGTATGCATCGTGGGTGGAACCGGGGAACCTGGCACACACGTCTAATATCTCCCCCTGGGCATCACACACAACTTGCATGTTCATGGAATGAAAAGCCTTCCTGTTTCTGTAGGTGGCTTCATGTGCCCTGGGGGGTCTGAGGGCGACATGTGTGCAATCAATCACACCTATGACTGAGGGGAATCTAGCAACAGCATAGAAGGCAGCCATGTTGGTGTGCAGGGCCTGGGGGGTGGTGGGGAAAGTGATGTAGTGAGAGGTGTGAGTTAGAAAGGCATGCAGGAACTGGGTGAGACAGTGTGAAATAGAAGCCTGGGTGAGCCCTGTGTTAGCAGCTAATACAGATTGAAAACTCCCAGTGGCCAGGACAGAGAGAGAGGAAGTGATTTTGAGATGGACAGGGATGGGGTTATTCCTACGGGTCTGGGGCTAAAGGAAGGGTTTCAGCTGCTCACAAAGCTGCACAATGGTGTCCCTATCAAACCTGAACCTTGTAAGACACTGCTGGTCAGTGAGTTGTAGGAAGGTGGTGCGGGGCCTATAGACTCGGGGCCGTGCATACGTCCTGCGGTGTGTGCCCTCTTCCTCTACCATTCCAGACACCAGTGCATTAAGTGCATCCATTTTCCCAGCAGTGCAAGTATTATTAGTAGTAGTAATAACACACGCACAACACACAGACCTCTCACTGCCAGCCACCATGCCCTCTTCCACTCACACAGGCAACACAGAGACAAACGGAGGTCAGGGAATACAATATACACGTGGGAACAGTGATTATTGGAGAGGGATAGGGATAGGGGAAGGGGAAGGGGAAGGTACTGATAGAGCAAGGAGTAGGGAAAGGTCAAACGGTCAGTCACAACAGAGGCAGGCCACACAGACGAACGTACCAGGTACTCAACACACTCAACTTTCTCTCTGCAACCAACAAATCAGCTCTCCCAACACCGATCTCGCCACTTTCCAACTCCACACAAGCGCTATTGGGTCTAAAGACGTATCCCCCTTGCTCTGGTCGCTTTTATTTGGGGTCCAACAAATGATGCCCATGCTCCCGCCCAACCAGATCCATTTTGCTATCCGTGATACGTTGTACACGACCAGGTCCTATCACCGCCCCTAACACACCCCCGACACGCCCCTTATTTGGGCGTTTCTCTCTGAGCATACGAGCGACCCGGACGTACTGAAAATTTTGTTTCCATTATACTGATTTAATCGTTTTTGTGAGATAAACGTCTATCTCCCGATTTGGGTCGCAATATAGGCGTTTTTCTTTTTCAATTATAAGCTGGATAGTATACTACTTACAATGTCAAAACAATGCGTAATAAAACATTTTAATAGACCACCACGCTTGCCTAACCTTGGAAAATTTATAAACATTATAAACATGATATCCAGGGGGACATAAATGATCATTTTCAATTACCCAGGTCTCTAAAATGAACATTAATCCAACATCAAAAGACACTATCAGATCTATTCAGCGATAATAACTTGTTAATAGATCTCACATTAACATAAATTGAAGGGATGGTGGTGAAATCTGGACTATCAGATAAAGGTACAGTATATTTTATGGGAATCAGTTATGAATAAGAAATAGGTTAATATTATTGCTTTCTTCTATTTTGATAATAATTTAAAGAACAATCCCCTCCCAATCTCAAACCAGAAGGTTTATTCTCTATTACATCAGTTTATCTGTAGACCTAAATCTTTACAATTGACCAACCATCTATAAGAAGGATGGGGCGGGTGTCTGCATCTGTACTTACATGATGCAGACACCCAGACTGGCATCAAGAGATCATAAGTGAGACCACAACCAGGCTGTAATGAAGAAAGCCCTAAAAAAAATAAAAGTAAAGTAACCAACGCATTTTAACAATTCTCCCTATTTACCCCTAAAAAAGTTGTTTAAAATCCTGAAAGACTTGAACCCAAATCCCCCCCTCAAAAAAAGTTGCCCTCAAAGGTGCACACTATGGTGTGTGAGACGCCCCTTAAGCGTGCCTCTTCGGCGACACGCCTCAAACTGAGCACACTAATGTACTCCCTCTGAGGGAGCATGCCTAGACGCTGATGTCACAGGTGGGTGGGGCTTAGCACTGTGCCACCGAGTTGGAAGATGATAAAAATTTCTGTGAAGAACCTTGAGAAACAGTACACCCTCTCAGATAAACGGAGCAGTTAAAGGATGGTAAAGTGCCTCAGACAGTTACATTCAGATGCAGTAGGGGTGTAGGTTTTGGAATGTACTTCCAGGACTCTTGAAAATAGATTTTTAAAGCCATTTAAATGACCAGGAGAACCTCATGGCCATTTAAATGGCATGCCCACTGAATGTCCCTACAAAACATTTAAATGGTTATTGCTGCTGAATATCCCTGCTAACTGGGCACCAGTTTATTGTCCGATAGCAGGTTAACTTCCAGGTCAATGGTCAGATCCGGATATTCAATTCCAGAAGCCGCACATGCCCCAGCATTGAATATCTGGAGCTAATTCTGCCTGTGGCAGTCAGCGTTATTTAAAAAAAAAACGCTGACCACCGCTGGCTGAATATTGACCCATAGGTTTCTATGGAAATCAGACATCCAGGATCTCCCTTACGAAGCTGCAACTGGAAAGAGGTATTTTATCAACTTACTTGCTCTCTATACTTATTAGAGCCATGACTACCTTCTGATAGGCTTTGGCTGGTCCTGAAAACCACTGCTGTGGCTGTCATAGCCTTGGATGGAACTATGGTGTGCCCCTTTGAAACACTATCACCGCCCCTATAGGCTATTTGGAGTAATACATTGAGTGGAGGAGTAGCCTAGTGGTTAGTGCAGGAGTCTGGGGAACTGGGTTCAATTCCCACTGCAGCTCCTTGTGACTCTGGGCAAGTCACTTAACCCTCCATTGTCCCAGGTACAAATAAGTACCTATATGTAAACCACTTTGAATGTAGTTGAAAAACCACAAAAAGGAGGTATATAAATCCCATTCCCCTTTCCAAAATTAGTAGAAAATCTTTTTCTGGAAGGCATGGGCATCCAAAGGAATATATCAGCTCAAGAGATATTATGTCCTTTTTGTTACTTCAGACTAAGTATGTGGTCTGCCTTCCGTACAATACTATAGATATGTTCAACTACAAAATTGTATTGCAAAATGTTTGTATAACACCTTGAAGTCTCTATCAGACACACGACCTCCATCTTAAAATCAAGTAGCACTGAATCCCTTGTTGCTTCTAAAATTTACACACTGATCAATGGAGCTGGCTTTGGGCCAGAATTAATAAACCTTTCTGCTCCCACACTACAATCCATGTACTTTCTGATGCATACAGCCTTCTAGACACCTATTAAGCAACATAAAGACTTGATATTTGGAATTGAACCTATGTAGATCCTGTAATTCTTCTCTGGGCATATTTCAGCATGTGTTGTATACCTAGCTGGCTACTGTACCAATGAAAATCTTTGCGATTTCAACCTTCTTATATTTAGGACCATGCCATTGCAAGTGAGTGTTCCTACTGAATATAAACACCTGTTTGATACTTTGGTTTCTATTGCAATTATTTATTTGGATTTTGCTCACACCTTTTTCAGTAGTAGCTCAAGGTGAGTTACATTCAGGTACACTGGATATTTCTCTATCCCTGGAGGGCTCCCAATCTAAGGGGTCCTTTTACTAAGGTGCGCTGAAAAATGGCCTGCGGTAGTGTAGGCACGTGTTTTGGGCACGCGCAGATCCATTTTTCAGTACGCCTACAAAAAATGCCTTTTTAAAATTTTTGCCGAAAATGGATGTGTGGCAAATTAAAAATTGGCACGTGTCCATTTTGGGTCTGAGACCTTACCGCCAGCCATTAAGTTAGTGGTAAGGTCTCACTCATTAACCGGGCAGTAATGACCTAAGCGCATCAAATGCCACTTGGCGCGCATAGCGGATGTATGCCAGAAAATAAAATTTACTTTTTGGATGTGCGTATCAGACATGCGCCAAAAATGAAATTACCGCAAGAGCCACGCAGCAGCTGGGCGGTAACTCCAAATTGGCACACATTGGGTGCACATAGATGCTTAAGTGGCTTAGTAAAAGGACCCCTAAGTTTGTACCTGAGGCAATGGAGGGTTAAGTGATTTGCCCAAGATCACAAAGAGCAGCAGTGGGATGTGAATCGACCATCTCTGGATGTCAAGACTGGTGCTCTAACCTCTAGGCTATTCCTCCACACTAAGCTTAAACATGTGTCATTCTACTGGAATACTGTCAGGCAGATAGCCAAATCTGAATATCATTTGGCAGAACTGAAGGATTACCTGTTTCAACATCAATGAACTTGGAATTCCCTAACAGCTTTCTGCCAAAATCAACAATACTCCAAAC
The DNA here is from genome assembly GCF_901765095.1 of Microcaecilia unicolor. NCBI lineage: Eukaryota > Metazoa > Chordata > Amphibia > Gymnophiona > Siphonopidae > Microcaecilia > Microcaecilia unicolor. The sequence continues at coordinate 64,711,497 of NC_044033.1, read as the reverse complement.
ATGTTGAGTAATTTGTGTGAATAGACTCTCTATGCATCTTTCTTTTTATCTTGCAGGACTTATTAGGCCGCATGATATGTTTATAAGTTCTGTTATTTTTTTTATATATATTTTTTTTTATTTATTTAATTATTTTCTTTGCCTTTAGCATTGTGTTTGCATTTTTGAAAAGTTCTCAATAAGGTTATATTGAAATGAAAAAAGAAAGCGTGTCTGTTAAAACTGGCAAAATATTTTGAAAAAGAATGTTAGAAAAAGCATTTTGGAAGTGGCAGTGCCGTAAGATACGTTGGAAGCCTGCCTGATAGAATTTAGATTAAGAATTGATACTGCCTGAATGTGGTTTATTTGAAAGGATTGCAGAAATATTTTATTAGAGTGGAGTTTAAACAATAAAAGCTGTGCTGAGGAAAGCGTGCTGAGGAAAGCGTCAATCTGTTATACATGCGCTGTATAACAGATTGACAAACCAAGGGATCCTTTTACTAAGAAGTGATAAACACTAATGCATCCTTCCCTAGCACCAAAATGCACTACCGCAGGTTACACTCATACACCCTGCAGTAGTCCAGGCATCTGCACACGCTTCCCCCGTGCTAAGAAATACATGGTTAGCGTGTGATCCCTTTCTGCCTAGTAAATAGGTGTCGGTAAGGGCTCACACACTAATTTGGAAATTAGCACCTGGCCATTAATAGGAAAAATGGATGAGCTGCCATTTTACAGCCATGTTAAAAGTGGCCTCAGTGCGCAGGGAATCCCATGTGCTAATTATAGTGCAAGCCACTTTTTAATACAGTTTTGACTGTATATGTCTGGTGCTGCCAGGGTCCAGGAGAAAGGACAAAATACATGCAATTTCTTTCCTCAAACTGCAGCATGTGAAGAACCTGATACTGCCTGCAGTGGAGCAATAATTTAGGGGTCCTTTTACTATGCTACGGGAAAAAGTGGCCTGCGATAGTGCGAGTATGTCTTTTGGGCACGCGCAGGGCCATTTTTTACCGCATCTAGGCAAAAGCCTTTTTTAAGGGGTCGGAAAATGGACATGCACTAAAATTGAAACCATTGAGTGTACATTTTCAGCCTGAGACCTTTTCGACACCCACTGACCTAGTGGTAAGGTCTCATATGCTACCCACATGGTAAGATACTGCTGGGGAGGAGCCAGCTGTCTTGGTACATGTGGGTACCAATGACATAGGAAAATGTGGAAAAGAGGTTCTCAAAGCCAAATTTAGGCTCTTAGGTAGAAAGCACCCCCCCTCGCTCTTACACCCAGCTGGGGCGCCGCCGATTCAGCGATTTTTAAACTGCAGCCGGTCGGGTGGCAGAGAGAAGGGGGCTGTTGAGGGAGCTTTTGGTAGGCAGGTGGGGACTGGGTTGGGGGATGGGCTCAATTGGGAGAAGGGGACTGGGTTGGGGGGCTCAAATGGGAGACGGGGCTGGAGCTGGAACTGGGGTCTGAGAAGGGGGCAGGAGGGAGAATGGGGCCATGTCTGGGACAGGGGCAGGTGGGACAATGGGTCTGGGGCTAAAAAGGATGGCAGGTGAGAGAATGGGGCTGGAGCTGAAAAGGGGGGCCCTAATGCAAGGCAGGTGGATTAAGGGGACTGGAACTGGGGGCTGAAAAGGAGGGTAGGTGGGATAAGGGGCTAGTACTGGAACTGGGGGCTGAAAATGGGCAGGGGATAAAACTGTGGGGACTGGGGGCTGAAAAGGGGACAGGGAGAAGTGGCTGGGGCTGGGGCTGAAGCTTGGGACTGGTGGAAGAAAAGGGCTGGGGCTGAAACTGGGGACTGGTGGGATAGTGGGGCTGGAACTGGGGGCTGAAAAGAGGGGGCAGAGAGAGAGAGGGGACAGATCTTGGATGGAAGGGGGAGATAGAGGGAGGGCAGACCCTGGATGGATGGGAGAGGGAGGGCAAATGGTGGATCGAAGGGGTAGAGAGAAAGGGCCGACAGTGGATGGAAGGGGGAGAGAGAGTGGGCAGACAGGAGCAGATGGTGAATGGAAGGGGCAGAGATAGAGGGCAGATGCTAGATGGAAGGGAGAGAGAGGGCAGATAGTGGTTGGAAGGGGCAGAGGGAGAGAGAGGGCAGATGGTAGATGGAGGGGACAGGGGAGAGAGGGCAGACAGTGGATGGCAGGGGCAGGGAGAGAGAGAAGGTAGATACTGGATGGTAGGGAGAGAGTGAAGACAGATATCGGATGGAAGAGAGACAGTGAAACGAAGATGAGGAAAGCAGAAACCAGAGAAAACAAACTGTAAATAAAATATATATTTTTTCTTTTTTTGCTTTAGGATAAAGAAGTATTGTAGCTATGTTAATAAATGTTTATAAATAGAACATGGAAATAAGGTAATCTTTTTATTGGACTAATTTTAATACATTTTGACTAACTTTCGGAGAACAAAACTCCCTTCCTCAGGTCAGGATAGGATTCTGTAACAGCAGTAATACTGTATTGACCTGAGGAAGAAGGTTTGGGCCTCTGAAAGCTAAATGTATTAGTCCAATAAAATGGTATTATTTTATTTTGTATATTTGTTTTATTTCTATTTGTTAATTTGTAAAGTAGTTATTGGTATTTGTTAGTTTTTTCAAATTTACATTTGCTATCTTTATATTTTGCCCAGTACTAGGGGACATTTTCTGTTTCTGTATGTTGCTTTGTATGCAGAATCTGGCATCTTGGGGTTCAATTTAATTTTTGTTTAAATAGAAAGTTTATGATTACTTATTCTATAGTGGATTAGGGTGTGTCTGTGAAAAAGACAGGGTTTTTGTTGGCATTGACTGTGCAGGATTGACGATCTGTACAATTCTATCTGGTTTCATTTTACAATAGGTGAATTGATGTTCTAGTGCTCACTGTAGTGTTTAAGATGCTTTCCTTTTCCTTGTGTGACTCATAGAAATTACTGCTTATGGTATGGTAGAATTGCTCCATAGGTTCCGAGTGTTTTGTATTCTCGGTATGCCTAGTACAGGATTTTGGAGGGGGGTGTTAAAAAATAACCAGCCCCGGGTGTCAAATACCCTAGCTACGCCACTGATCTCCGACACAAAGATTGCGCATGGACAGTGGAACTACCGGCAATGGTTGACAGAGTTAGCCCAGAGGAAAAGCTGTACTAATTTGGTGATTATCAATCTGCTAAATAAGTGCTTGAATGATTAACATATTCAGACCTTTGATATCTTTACAAGGAATTTATAATCCATCTCATTTATCAAGAAAATGGTAATGTGTTTCCAGGTCGGCACAAAGTGCAAGCAGTTATTAGGTGTGCCAACAGGAGAATGGTATTCAAAGCAACATTTATGCTAATAATGAGAGAGAGCGGGAAGCAGTGGATCAGTCGATCATGGGTCAATGAGTCAAAAAATAGGTAGGTCAGACATGTCAGGAATCTGTATATTTTAAACCTGACCCATCTTTTTTAAGTGGGAGCCTACCTAATCAAGCTAATTTCAAATATTATTTACAGCTATTTATTACAGTGGCCATTTTAAGGGGGAGTGTGTGGGAATTGCGTTCCCATGGTTACTAAGGAGGTTTAATGACAGGAGATGGCATGACATCACAAAACTGAAGCCGGTTCTCTCAGCAGCCGCCATCTTGGTATGTGCAAAACAAACTATCAGCTGCTGCATCCACGTTGCTGTTCATTTAGAAACATGCTGATTTGTGCAGCATACAGATGTACACAGAAGAACTATCACAACGGAATAACCTTTCATTGGTTAGAGTAGTCTTTTGCTTTATTGTAATAGAAAATCCCCAAATGTGAAAAGAGTTTCTAGTACAGCCTGCTCCACAAGCACCAGAGGAGCTAGCAAGATTGAGTCAGTCATCTCGTCCCAGGTAACAGAACCACCCTCCTGCAACATTCCTGCAAAGCTCAGTCAAAGTCTCATTCCATTGGTCTTAGGCCCCCATCCTCAACTCTGCTGATGCTTTAATGGATCTTCTGCTGAGCAAGAAGTGCACAGCAATCATCTCACTGTACAACCATTAACAAGCACCACATGGCACACAAGCAACCAACTGGAAAAGCTTTGGACTTTTTACAGATGTGCCACACATTGGCCGTCGTGTTTGCTATTGTTTTTACGTAGAAATATCTTTGTCATCATAAGCAAAAATAAAGGCATATAGCACAGCACTGAAATCTACAATTCAGCTTTGCAAATAACAAAACAAGCTCTTGAGCAATGTCAAAAACATTTTGAATGTAACCCTCCCCCCTTCACAGACCCTCAAACTCCCCAATGCCCCCATCTCCCCTTACACTCCCCCCCCCCCCCCCACCGGTCCCCTCCTAACAGAAAGAATGCAAAACCTAGGAGGTTTAATAAAACAATATAAACCACACAAGTTTGCTATTATTTTCAATAGCGTTTGCTATTGTTTTGGACAAACAAATATGGTGGCAAGCTCCACCCACTAGCTTCAACCTAGATAATGGGCCAGATAGGCTCATGCCGTCTCCTGTCATTAAACGTCCATGGTTACCAAGGTAGCAGAATGCTTGGGAATGGTGTTCTACATGTTAAATTTCTAAGACTTTAAGTAGTGCAGTTCAATTGTCCTTATGCAACAGTACAGAATTAATTGTCATGGATTATATTCAATATATTGTGGGTGAGTTATGGATCATGGGTCACAGGTTATATGGGTCAAATGGGTCATGGGTCAGCTTGCATGACACACTGCTTGTTCTGGAAGGAGATGTATTTAATTCCTCCCTGGAATAAGGAACTTTTGAAGAGAGAAAATGATAAAATGGTAAGGTCTTGTGGATATGCTTGGTGGAATTTCCATTTCAAACACTTAGATTTAGTAAATGTTCCCTACAGTGATGGAAACTTGAACCAATATAAGCTGCACTCTGTGTATCACTAGCTTCACCCTTTCCCCCTGTTTTGACTGGCACAAAGGAAAAATTCCAGACATCTCCAGGTGCCCATGGGGCTTCTTTTGATCCTCCCCCCCCCCCCCCCAATTACATATCTCCAGCCTTGTCTGCTCTCCCACCCCCAATATGATCACCTCCCTAACTCCCAGCAACACAATTATTATCCTCTCACTCCTTCCCACAACCAGTCATAACTTTTTTAAAATGTTGATTTATATACCACTATCTTTTAGATTAAAATCCAACGCAATCTACTCTCATCACTCCTCACCTTTAAATTTCTATATACAACAATTTCCCCATCAAAATACACAGTAGTTCTCCAATATAACTTCCTAGCCCTGCCCTCTCTACCGTCAAGATACAGTACCCCATTCCGCCTTTCTGCCCCAGGAGCTACCCCACCTTTGCCAGCCAGTAGAATAGTAACTAAGGCAGTGGCATAGTCAGACCTGACATTTTGAGTGGGCCCAGAGCTAATATGGGTGGGCACTATGTATATAAGTATGAGTAGTGTTTCTTGGGATACCACAAAATAATGCCTTAGAATGCACTTGATGTTGGATTTCTAAGTAGCTTGCCCAACAGTTGCCCTGTGTCACCATAAACCACATACATACTTTAATGGAAATGAAAAAAAAACCCAACAATATTTTTAAATATAGTTACATTATGCCATATCAAACTTGACCAGATATAAGTCTTCTATAATGCAAACATATCAACACACATAACAGAATCCTGCAATATAATTACAGCAATGCCATATATCCTTCAAACTTTGCTTTATAACAAATGTAAATGCCTGATTAAGCAAAACAGGTAAAATACCTTTGAAGTCTTTTCCCCTTCCTATGTCTCTACTGCTTTCTCACTATTCTGATGCTGACAAAATAAAATTGCCATAAATAAATAAATATCCTTCACCTGCTCAGTCACATGCAGACCACAGACCAACCCTTCTCAATTACAGAATAAAGGACCAAAAATTAGAAATGTATTTATTTATTTTCTAAATTTCTATACCACACTATCTCTGCAATTCTAAGCAGATCACAATTCAACACACATAGCTTTAAAACATATCACAAAAACATAAAACAAAGACCTTCCCTACCCCCCCCCCCCATCCATCCCTGTAGCCCATTATCAATCCTTCTCTTCCCCACCATCCATCCCATAGTTAAGTATTAGCCCTATCTTACCACCCCACCCCTCCTTGTAGTCTAGCATTGGCCTGTCCTACTCCCTACCCACCCCCCATGGCATTAAATATAAGACTTTTTTTAATGTCCTGGGGACTACAGAGCCCACCTCCACCCAAAGAAGACCACCCACACGTTTTAAAAATTTTAATCTAGGCACTGCAGAGACCACCCCCACCCAAAAACCCACCAACAACATGAGAAATAGACAACCTTTTTAAAATGAACCTGGGCACTATTAAAATGTATTGCTGGTAGTTAGTGGGGTTCCTCAGGGGTCTGTGCTAGGACCGCTGCTTTTTAATATATTTATAAATGATTTAGAGATGGGAGTAACTAGCGAGGTAATCAAATTTGCTGATGACACAAAGTTATTCAAAGTCGTTAACTCGCGACAGGATTGTGAAAAATTACAGAAGGATCTTACGAGATTGGGAGACTGGGCGGCTAAATGGCAGATGACGTTTAATGTGAGCAAGTGCAAGGTGATGCATGTGGGAAAAAAGAACCCGAATTATAGCTACGTCTTGCAAGGTTCCATGTTAGGAGTTACGGACCAAGAAAGGGATCTGGGTGTCGTCGTCGATAATACACTGAAACCTTCTGCTCAGTGTGCTGCTGCGGCTCGGAAAGCGAATAGAATGTTGGGTATTATCAGGAAAGGTATGGAAAACAGGTGTGAGAATTTTTGGCAATTAAAATTCAATGCAAAGAAATGCAAAGTGATGCACTTAGGGAGTAGAAACCCAAGAGAGACTTATGTGTTAGGCGATGAGAGTCTGATCTTGGTGTGATAGTATCCGAGGATCTGAAGGCGACGAAACAGTGTGACAAGGCGGTGGCCGTAGCGAGAAGGTTGCTAGGCTGTATAAAGAGAGGTGTGATCAGCAGAAGAAAGGAAGTGTTGATGCCCCTGTACAAGTCATTGATGAGGCCCCACCTGGAGTATTGTGTTCAGTTTTGGAGGCCGTACCTTGCGAAGGATGTTAAAAAAATGGAAGCGGTGGAAAGAAAAGCTACGAGAATGGTACGGGATTTGCATTCCAAGATGTATGAAGAGAGACTTGCTGACCTGAACATGTATACCCTGGAGGAAAGGAGGAACAGGGGTGATATGATACAAATGTTCAAATATTTGAAAGGTAGTAATCCGCAAACAAATCTTTTCCGGAGATGGGAAGGCGGTAGAACGAGAGGACATGAAATGAGGTTGAAGGGGGGCAGCCTCAGGAAAGATGTCAGGAAGTATTTTTTCACAGAGAGGGTGGTGGATGCTTGAAATGCCCTCCCGCGGAAGGTGGTGGAGATGAAAACGGTAACGGAATTCAAACATGCGTGGGATATGCATAAAGGAATCCTGTGCAGAAGGAATGGATCCTCAGAAGCTTTGCCGAAATTGGGTGGCAGAGCAGGTGGGGGGAAGAGGGGTTGGTGGTTGGGAGGCGAGGATAGTGGAGGGCAGACTTATACGGTCTGTGCCAGAGCCGGTGATGGGAGGCGGGACTGGTGGTTGGGAGGCGAGAAGTACTGCTGGGCTTTTCAGCTTGGAGAAGAGATGGCTGAGGGGAGACATGATAGAGGTATATAAAATAATGAGTTGAGTGGAACAGGTGGATGTGAAGCGTCTGTTCACGCTTTCCAAAAATACTAGGACTAGGGGGCTTGCGATGAAACTATAGTGTAGTAAATTTAAAACAAATCGGAGAAAATGTTTCTTCACCCAGGGCCGTGCCTAGGGTCCCTGCAGTTGGCGCCTCCGCCCCCCCCCCCCCCCCCGTTGGCACCACGCCACTCCCCCCCCCCCCCCGAAAACGATCGCTACACTGCTAAGTGTCCCGCCTTCTTCTGACGTCATTTCTGACATCAGAAGAAGGCGGAACACAGCGAAGGGAAGACTAGTAGACACGTCGGGGTGGGGGAGCGCCACCTCCTTCTCACTGACGCTACGCTGCCGCCGGACAGAGGTAAATTTAAACAAAAAAAAAAGGAAAAGGATCTGGGGAGAAGAGGGCGAGGTAAGCATGGTGCGGCGGGGCGCCCCCCAGAGGATAGCGCCCTCCTGCCATGCTTACCTCGCTTACCGTGTTGGCACGGCCCTGTCTTCACCCAACGCATAATTAAACTCTGGAATTCGTTGCCGGAGAACGTGGTGAAGGCAGTTAGCTTGGCAGAGTTTAAAAGGGGGTTAGACGGTTTCCTAAAGGACAAGTCCATAAACCGCTACTAAATGGACTTGGGAAAAATCCACAATTCCAGGAATAACATGTATAAAATGTTTGTACGTTTGGGAAGCTTGCCAGGTGCCCTTGGCCTGGATTGGCCGCTGTCATGGACAGGATGCTGGGCTCGATGGACCCTTGGTCTTTTCCCAGTGTGGCATTACTTATGTACTTATGGTGAGTTTCTGAGTGGGGGTGGGCTCTTCACTGCCTAGGGCAAAACAGGTATATTTAGTGATTAAATATATCTTTTTTTGCCCTAGGCAGTGAAGAGTCCACCCCCCACCCAGAAGCCTACCACCAGAGCCATCATTTTGATTACAAGAGTAAAGTGATCGCTGGCCATCTTCCAACACAAATCAGGAGATGGTCGGCGATCTCGCAACGGCGGTATAATCGGTATAATCGAAAGCCGCTATTTTGACACCATCGCCGCTTTTCCGTCGCAGAGCTGGCGAAAGTTCAAGGGGGCGTGTTGGCAGCGACGCGAAGGTGAGACATGGGCAGGCATGGGCGGGGTTACGAAATGGCTGGCTTTAGCCCATAATGGAAAAAAAGGCCGCTTTTACTTGGTCCCTTTTTTTTCAGGTCCAAGCTTCAAAAAGGTGCCCGAACTGACCACATGACCACCGGAAGGAAGCGGAGATGACCTCCCCGTACTACCCCAGTGGTCACGAACCCCCTCCCACCAAAAAACCCCCACTTTAAACACTTTTGTTCCAGCCTGTATGCCAGCCTCAAATGCCGTACACACCTCCATGACAGCAGAATGTGTTCTGTCCTCCGACAGCCTTTTCCTGCTTGTGATGTGGCTCTGGGGTGAGTGTGACACCTTTTCTGTTATTTGCACTGCAGAGTCACATCAGCAATGCATTGTGGTGGGTGTAGGTATTGGTAGTTGGTAGGCTCTACTCCCCTGGTGCTTTCCCCCTGCTAACTGAGTCAGAGTGTGCCCTGTTTTGTTTCCTGTTGTAGTCCATGTGGTAGTGGCCATTTTTGTAAGACAGTTTTAATTTCCTTTCCTGTGTTACCCACGTTAGAGAACTTAGTTATTACCTTGAATGGTGCTGAAAGAGGGCATTGTACACCATTGTGCCAGCTCTGACCTACTGCTAATCTTAGTACCAGGGGACTCTTTGCCAGTGGGGCACAACCTCTGATCTGCAGTTAACTGTGAGTAAATGTGGTTATTTCAAGAAAGGACTTTTTCAGAGAGATTAGTCTTCAGGTGTGAACTGGTGTGCCAAAGTTATACAGCAGCAATAAGTCCTAGAGGCTGTATGCAGGTCCCTGGAGCAGTTTTAGTGGGTGCAGTACATTTGTGGGTAGTGGGTTTTGGGGGGGGGGGTGGGGGCTCAGCTCCCAAAGTAAGGGAGCTATGCACGTGGGAGCTTTTCTGAAGTCCACCGCAGTGACCCCTAGGGAGCCCGGTTGGTGTCCTGGCATGTCAGGGGGGCCAGTGCACTAAAAATGCTGGCTCCTCCCACGGACAAATGTCTTGAATTTGGCCGGGGTTTGAGATGGCCGACATAACTTTCCATTATCGCTAAAAACCGAAGCCAGCCATCTCAAACCCCGGCCAAATCCAAGGCATTTGGCTGGCCAGAACCGTATTATCTAAACAAAAGATGGCCGGCCATCTTTTTCGAAAATACGGGTCTGGCCAGCTGTTTGCAGCGCTGCCAAAATACATCGCCGGCCATGTATTTCGCCGGCGCTGTTCGATTATTCCCCTCCACGACACTTTTCTGGGTCCAGGATCAACAAGTTCCTCTCCCTTTCAGGGGAACTATTAACTTGCCTTGGTTGTGCTGCTTTTGGGGTGGGGAGATTTAGATTTAGCTCAACTGGAGCCCAAGCAGCAACACAGGGTTCCCCTGTTCATAGATTCCAGGGCCAGCGCAACACAGTAAGCTCAGTAAGCATGGCAAAAGGAGGGCCAATGGTTGGGGGTGCCATGAGCATTGCTTCTCCTTCTATTGCACCAGCCCTGTCTACACTGGAGGGTTGGCTCTTTAACTAGTTGCACAGCTGCAGGAAGAGACTCCAGTACAAGCCTCACTAGACTTGCACAACAGTTGTTTCCTGTATTGTATGGCAGTAGAGGTAAAATGGTGGTGGTTGCCGCACCAGCAGTAGCAGCAGTGGCTGTAGCTGGTAGGGGATGAAGAGAAGTGGCAATATCAGCAGATCTAGGTAGACACCAATTTCTCTTTCTTCTCTCTTTCTCTCTTCTTTCTCCTCTCTGTCTGCCCATCTGTTTTCTTACTATATTTCTCTCTCTCTCTCTCTCTCTCTTCATTTGCACCCCTGTGCTCATTAGCATGCACTGAACTGAACTTCTGCTTACTACAATATTAGCAGTGCTCTTAACTCATTTAGGACTTTAGTGAATAGGACAGTATTTCTCATGCATGCTAACCAGTTTAATGCACTCAATGCTTGTTAGCAACCTTTAGTGAACCACCCACAGTCCAGTGCTAACCTTCTAGGAAGTTGAGAAGCAATGCTTTTATTACAGTAGCTAGCTGAGTGCCCCGGTTGTGGTTCAAGATAACACCACAGTCAGAGCGAATCGTGCCCCTCCTCTTGTAGAATGATATCTTACAGAAGCAGCGACCACCCTCCTATCTTCTTACTCATGCATTGCCCCTACATTGACCTTCTTATCTATCTCAAAGTGCTTTCAAGAGGATCCTGCTTTGAATCAGTTCAGAGTAGACTTGGATAGAACTGTATCATGAAGTGTTGTACACTGCAGGAAATTCCAAACCACACATAAGAAAAGAACCGTATCATGGGGTTTCAGATGCTGAGGGCACAGCTCACCAATGCTTTCAGTGGGCCCCACTTTTAGAAGCTGTGCTGTAGGCATCCTTTTGAAAACAAGTGTTTGAGATCTCACTGAATCTATATCCAGCAATCGTTCTCATAATAATTTGCAGTCTCTGGTGTACTCACAGAAACATGTGCCTCAGATGAAGTATATTTTGTTATAAATTGAGAGCTCCATCTGTTCATTGATCATGCAGCTGGAATTTCTACTTCTGCAGCTTGAATTCTTTCCCATATTTTCTGCTGGCCATAACTGAGCACCTAGGATAAAAGGGTAAGGTGGCACCAATTTCCAGCCAACTCCATAAAGAGAAATAGGAGCCTACTCGTCCTTACAGAACACTGACACAAGTGGCAGAAAACGTGCTTACATTTAAAGTGCAATCCCTTACAACAGCTCTATAGCTGGTGTAGACGCCCACACAAAAAGAAATTACAGAGTATTATATGTGTGTATTTGCTCATTGCTTGGTCCCAACTCCGCCTATGTGCAGGCCCACCAGGAAAGTGTGCACCCATGAATTATGGTATTCTCTGAGGTCATTTTTGTGTGCCTAAAGGACTGGAATACTGACATTTATATGTCTTCCTGATGGGCCCAACCAGGCACCTGAGCCTAAAGTAGGGAGGCACATTTTGCCCCGCCTTCCCGCTGGTGGGAAGTGGAGAGATGAAAACAGCATCTGAGAGAGCTTGGGACAAGTACATAGGATCTCTCTATGACATGAGAGATGACATGGATGGGCAGACTGGATAGGCCACGATAGTCTTTATCTGCCTACATTTTTCTCTGTTTCTATAAATGAAAAAAAGGCAGCATAAAATGATAGTTGCTCTTCTTTGAGCCTCTAAAAGGATACAGACAGTAAAAACAATGGGAGCAATTCTATAAGTAAATACCTTCATGCAGGTGGTAGAAGTCTACTCTCTAAAGCAGTGATTTTCAACCTTTCATCTTGTGGCACACTTACAAGGCGCAAAAGGTTTCAAGGCACACCACTGGAATCTAACTCATATCTGCCCATCCCCACTAAGATCTATTCCATCCCCACCCATTCCCGCAAGTAACTTCCTCCATTCCCACCCATACCTGTAACCTTCAGAAATACATAAGAGCACCAATATACATGCCATCAGAATCCTTCACCTCAGTTGCAGATACAGAACATGATTCACTTGAGACAAAAAACGGAACTGCGAAAAAAAACAAAAACAAAACTGAAAACAGAAATAGCAGACTCTGCATGTTGAGCAACACATGCAGTTTCCTCAGGTGACTTCTGAATCTATCCCCTTTAATCTTCAACCTATGCCCCCTCGTTCCAGAGCTTCCTTTCAATTTGAAGCAATACTTTAGTAGCACTTAAGGGTGATGTTATTATCGTAATGAGCAATTCACACACCAATTATGGCTAGGAGATGATGTACTATTAATTCGGTCCCCACAAATTCAGATAATGTCTGAACTACTGAAAGAATATGCGCAGGTGGAAAATATATTGTGCTTTATTGTATCCTCAGAACTTTACACTAAGTTCTGAGCTCTGGAAGAACAGTTGTATCCCAGCGTCATTAGATGAAGTCACTCACTTGTGTGCCTTACCAATCCTGCTGTTTACCCTGTTACAGGTAAACCACAATGCTTTCTGTGATGTTGATTTGTGAAAAGTTACAGGGTGTGCCAGGACTACATGGAGAAATAGTTGTGCCCACTTGCACGCCTACTCCGCCCACTTCACGACCACCAATCACCTGTGCTCCCTCCATATTTGTGCCCTATGCAGCTGAACCACTCACACAGCCCTTGGTAAGGCACTAGGACATGCTGTGCTGGCATTAATGAAGTCACTGAGGGGGTAATTCTCTACAGGTCACCAAACATTAGACACCAGGGTGCTGTGTGCTAAGCACAAATTCCATATCAGCAATTACGTGCATAATTGGCATTATAGAACACCAGCATATGCCCACATTTTAGTGCCTAACTTTAGTCACGAGCACTTGTGCCATGTCAAAGGTTGGTGTAAATGCTTACATACAACTGATAGCATTCTGTAACCCTAGTGCATAAGTGTTGGGCATGCCCCCCCCCCCCATTGCCCACACTCCATAGCAGTTGCATGCTAAAGGAGTTACGTGCTAAGGTTATAGACTACCAAGTGCACTTATATGCTTAACTGCAGGTTTGTGTTAATTAGTACCAAGTAGCAGCTAGTTTGTTATACGCACAACTGAAGGCATTCTATAATCTGTGTGCAGTTTGCATGCTAGGTGTAAAGCTGGACACACAAGTTTAAAAATGGGGGGGGGGGGGGGGTTGTTGTGCTATGTGATGCAGATTAGTGAAAAGTGCCATGCTGTATAACATCAGTGAAAAGCCATTAAGTGTGCTGCATTGTGTGACACTGACAATGGAAGTCCTAGAGACCTCTCTGCTATGTAACTTGAATAACTGTCACCTCTACTTTCTGGAGGGTTATGAAGTGGCTGTCAGTTTTCCACTGCCAGTTTGTGATGGGAACAGAGAACTATAGCCTTCATAGCCCTGAAGCCCCAATTTCTTCATAAGGTCCTGTCAGACAGGTTCTGATTTAATTGTAGAGCAACCATTCAAAAACACAAACACTGCACACTCTCCCTGCCTAGTTACCCTGCAAAGGAGATATATCAAATCCCATTACCCCCTCCCGTTACCCCTTTCTAATGCATGTCAGGGGTAATTTTATAACAGGGGGCCTATATGAAAAGTCCAAACTAGAGTAGGCACCTATGTGCCTTTACAAAGTGGGCTCCCAGATCCAGCCCAAATAGTACACAAAATGCCAATGCACAAATTTATACCTGCACCTGCAACTCTCTCTGCTCTGCCCAAACTAGGTCCCCAGGAATGCCGATAAGTGGAACCCATAAAATTAGGTGCATGCCTTCTGTGAGTGTACCTTTTACATATGTAGAGTCACACAATTTTATAAAGGCCCATAAGAACATAAGTGTTGCCATACAGGGACAGACACCAAAGGGCCATCAAGCCCAGTATCCTATTTTCAACAATGGCCAATCCAGGTGACAAGTACCTGGCAAGATCCCAAACCAGTATATTTTATGCTGCTTATCCTAGAAATAAGCAGTGGATTTTCCCAAATCCATCTTAATAATGGCATATGGACTTTTCTTTTAGGAAGATATCCAAACCTTTTAGGAAGATATCCAAACCTTTTTTAAACCCCACTAAGCTAACTGCTTTTACCACATTTTCTAGCAACAAATTTCAGAGTTTAATTACACGTTGAGTGAAGAAATATTTTTCTCTGTTTTAAATTTATTACTTTGTAGCTTCATTGTGTGCCCCCTAGTCCTAGTATTTTTGGAAAGAGTAAACAAGTGGTTCACTTCTACCCATTCCACTCCACTCATTATTTTATAGACCTCTATCATATCTCCCCTCAGCTGTCCTTTCTCCAAGCTGAAGAGCCCTAGCCACTTTAGCCTTTCCTTATAGTGAAGTTGTCCCATCCCCTTTATCATTTTTGTCACCCTTCTCTGCACCTTTTCTAATTTTCTTGTTTGAATATTTTTTTATTTAATGCAAAAGCTAAATTAGAAAACCAGCTAAACAAAATTTACAAAACAATATCATTAACAATTCACATAAAAAAAAAAAACATAAAACCTCTCAAGCTTCTATAAACATATAATAATCCAACAACTCTCACATGCTGCTTTTGAGGTATACTTTGAGCTGGTGTGGTGACTGTACTGTGTTAAGCATCAACATATATATATATATATATATATATATATATATATATATATATATATATATATATATATTCAGCATTGCTTTCTCTATAGATAGCAAAATTGAATATACAAGTAGTACCATGACCATGCCAGCTCTATCCACTGTCCTGCACCTATCGTGGTCCACAATTTTATGGATAACATCTGGCCACTTAGCAATTTCTATCATTTTTTAAAAATATACAGACAGGCAAATTTATCAGGCATTATAAAATTACCCCCATTCTGTATATCTTGACGAGCTAGCATGGTGCAGCTACCATCCGTTCTGTTTATATTATGCCATTTCCTAGACTGCTTATATCTGTAGGAGGACTTGCCTTCTAATGAAACTATAATCATCTGGGTTATAGAATTCACAAAAAATATCAGCATACTGCCCTTTGTTTTTGAGCATTTTATATAATACTTTTAAACACAGTCCACTATCAAAGGGATATGCATTTCTGTAGTAAGGTATGACAACACTTTCCATGACATCACATCATTATTATTACCTTTACATTCTATTGACATTGTTTCCCCGGAGATTTCAAAGCTAAAAGAAAGACACACAGACATGTTATTTCAGGGCAACAGAGATATAACAAAAGAGAGGGAACGAAGTACAAACTAAAGTCCAAACACAAAAAAAAGCACCACAGGCCTTTAAAAATGGAACACAGTTCTTTAATGAATGAGCCTTGACAAAAAGACCCAACACGGGCCATGTTTTGGTGACTAGCACCTGCGTCTACATAAAATACAAAACACAGAAATAATATATTTTAAAATTTTTTTTAATATATAATGAATAAAAGCTTAAACTAACAGAAAGGTCAAAAATAATTGTTTAAAAATGTACAATAAATTTCAAACATTACACTGATAATATTATAAACCTTCAAAAACATTCAAATCAGCACAGAAATGAATAAATATATAAATCCTCAAATATAAAAAAAACAACCCCAAAACTATTATATCTAGTGGCATTACTTGATCTTAATATTTAAAAAATAATTTTGTCACTATTCAAAATGCCATTTGTGTAATTGATTGCAATTGGCAGATAACAAGATGAACAACAAATTCAAAAGTATTTTTTCACACAAATCGGAAGATGGGCATCCTTCTCACAGAGTCGTCCAAATAGGTATAATCGAAAGCCGATTTTGGACGCCCTCAACTGCTTTCCGTCGCAGGGATGGCTAAAGTTCATGGGGGCGTGTCGGAGGCGTAGCAAAGGCGGGACTTGGGCATGCCTAACACTTGGACATCCTCGACCCATAATGGAAAAAACAAGGATGTCCCTGACGAACACTTGAACGACTTTACCTGGTCGTGTTTTTCTTACGACCAAGGCACAAAAAGGTGCCCGAACTGACCAGATGACCACTGGAGAGAATTGGGGATCACCTCCCCTTACTCCCCCAGTGGTCACTAACCCCCTCCAACCCTCATAAAACATCTTTCAAAATATTGATTGCCAGCCTCAGATGTCATCCTCACGTCCATCACAGCAGCATGCAGGTCCCTGGAGCAGTTTTAGTGGGTGCAGTGCACTTCAGGCAGGCGGACCAAGCCCCATCCCCCCCCCCCCCCCCACACGTTACATTTGTGGAGGAAACAGCGAGCTCTCCAAAACCCACCACAAACCCACTGTACCCACATCTAGGTGCCCCACTTCACCCTTAAGGACTATAGTAGTGGTGTACAGTTGGGAGTAGTGGGTTTGGGGGGGGAGGTTTGGGGAGCTCAGCACACACGGTAAGGGAGCTATGTACCTGGGAGCAATTTATGAAGTCCACTGCAGTGCCCCCTAGGGTGCCCGGTTGGTGTCCTGGCATGTCAGTGGGACCAGTGCACTACCAAATGGCTTGGATTTGATCATTTCTGAGATGGACGTCCTTGGTTTCCATTATTGCTGAAAATCAGAACTGACCAAGTCTAGGGACGACCAAATCTAGGGATGACCAAATTTTAGGATTTGGACTGTCACATCCGTCGCTCCCTCTGGCTGCTCCTCTGCGGGAAGCAAGGGCCGGGAGGAAGGACCCGCAGCCAGAGAGGGCTTTCCCGACGGTTTCCCGGATGGGCGCCTGTTCCAGGTGCAGTCGGGGCCGAGTCGGTGTCCATTGCGGCGATGGCCGGCCTTCTTGAGGCCGCGACTGAGAGCCGGGGCTCGCCGCGGCGATGGCTGCCCTGTCCGGGGCCGAGCCCGTGGGCCGGCGATCGCGGCTTCTGGGCTCTCGGTCGCCGGCTATGGGGTCCGTGCTTGTGCCAGCGGGGAGGATGGCGCCGAGACACGATGGCCGGCGTCTTCTCCACATTCGGGTGCGGGAACCCAAAGCTCCGCCTCAGAGGAACCAGATTGGGATGCCGGTGCTGTAGCTCCGCCTGGGAAGCCGGACGGAACCAACCAGAGGGATTTCTTCAGTAGCCGGGTTCCGATTGGCCAGCCATGTTGGCTGGGGCTGGGCGGTGGAATGCTGACAGTATTTAAGGAGCGGGGCTGAAACAGGACGTTGCTTCAGGTTCTGTTTCCCAAGGCCAGTCTTTGTGTGTTCTTGTTTTCAGTACGTTCTCTTGCTCTCCTGGTTTGACCTTTGGACTGTTTCTGGACAATTCTGCTAGCCGTCTGCCCTGACCTGTTGCCTGTCAGGTTCTCAGGTTCAGAGCCCGCGGGACTGGGCTCTGGAGCAAACGTGAGCCCTTGGGCTGCTGACGAGGAGCGACAGCAGCAGGCAAAACCCACCAACCAACACTGGGTAAGCACACCGGCAGGGACTGCAGGCACTGCCCAGCGAACCGGAACACATGGACTGGAATCCCCCGGACTGGAGGACACAGGACTGGAACACTGGACTGCAATCCCCTGGACTGGAACACACACCGGACCGGAACACACTGGACTGGAGCACACTGGACTGGTCCCCCGGACTGGAGGACACAGGATTGGAACACGGGACTGGAGCACACTGGACTGGTCCACACAGCTTCACCTGCACTTAGCTACTAAGCCCCCCAGAAGTTGAGCTCCTGGGTTCGAGTAGCCGACAGGACTTACTGGATACCGGATGACATAGGGACCAGGACTGGAAACAGAAGTGCTCCTAAACCTAAACTAGCAGGAGTGTTCCTAACAGTAAACTGACAAAAGGACTTCCTAAGCCCTATACTAAACAGGAGCTCCTAAGCCCTGCTCAAGAAAGGGACTTCCTAAGCCCTAAACTAACAGAGCAGGGAACTAAACACAAAGCTAACACAGGTGCTACTAAGCACCAAGCTACAAGCAGAGCTCTACACTAATAAGCTAAACACAAAACTACCAAGCTACCTAAGCACTGCTCTAGCAAGCTAGATACAACTAACAAGGTGCTTCCTAAGCACTACTCTGGTAAGCAACCAGAAGAGCTCCTAGCACTAAAAGGGAAGACAGGGGAGCCACAAGGAAAAAACAGGGAAGCTAACACATAAGCCAAAAGTGATTCTAAATCACCACACACCAACAGCAAAGACTGCAATGCTCCCAATAGCACAAACACCAGAAGTACTTCTAACAGCAAACTCTGCAGTGTTTCTAACAACACCAAACCCTGAAGTACTTCTATCAGCAACAGAGCTTCCAAAGCCCTACACACAGCAATGCTTCCAAAACCAAGAGGGAAAAGCAAGAAAGCTAAACACACAAACACCAGTGCACACTGCACTAACACTAACCTGGACCTTAGCAAAAGCAAGCAGGGAAACTAGACACAAAGTCAGAAGTGCACACTGCACCACCCTACCTAAAGCAAACACCACTGTTGCAAAAGCCCTGAAGGAAAGAACCCACTTCCTTATCAAGGCCCTCCCTGATGATGTCACACTCCCTAGACCTAGGCAAAAGCACACTGACCCAGAGAGGCCCAACCCACACCAATGCAAAACCGTGAAACACTTGAAGCCAGTACACCCAAAGAGAGTTAGAGCAACTCAGACTACCCACACAGGTGCAGTATAGTGAAACAATTAGAGCCCTGCTGCTGGAAGCTGCCAGCACAGAGAGACAGAGCCAGCTCAGAAAGGACAGAGAAAGAAACAGAAGCCAGCTAAGAAGCTGACTCCCAGGAAAGAGGTAAGTTTGAGAGGGGTTCAAACCCTAATCATAACATTGCCTGTTTTTGGACGACGCTGTGAGCTGCCTGCCCTGATCTGTTGCCTGTTTTTGGACGACTCTGATAGCCGCCTGGCCAGACCCGTGGCCTGTTATTGGACTACTCTGATTTCCACCTGCCCTCCCCACTCCCGGTTCCGGTACTGGGTCAGTTCGTCAACCCCGTGGTTCCGGAAGTCCCGTTTGCCGCCTGAAGCTGGGGGCTCAACCCCCAGTGAATGGCGGTTGCCGCGGGTGAAGACTTGGGGTTGTACGGCTGTCCTCTGAGGTCCTTCGGGGCCTTGCGGGACCTAAGGGCTCACCTTCTTTCCAGACAAGACATGGACTTTCCTAACCATATTATCGAAACAAAAGATGGACATCCATCTTGTTTTGAAAATACAGGTTTCCCCGCCCCTGGTTGTGGACGTTCTGCGAGGTCGTCCTCATGAAAACTTGGACGTCCCTTTCGATTATGCCCCTCCAAGTTGTTAAAGTAATGGAAGGACTTGTCATGCACCAACTTATGGAGTATCTCCAGCTTCATGCCATTTTGCATAGTTCACAGTCTGGTTTTAGGCCCTCTTTCAGTACAGAAACTGTGCTTACCAACCTCTTAGCTAACTTTAGGAGAGAATTAAGTTTTAGCAACAAAATATTGATACTTCAATTTGATCTATCCAGTGCATTTGATACTGTTGATCATAATGTTCTTTTAAATATTCTTGACTATTACGGAATCTGTGGAGTTGTCCTGAAATGTTTTTCTGGCTTCTTAAGATCTAGGTCGTATCAAATCAACAATCAGGTGTACTTTCTTTCACTTAATCTCCTGGCTGTGAGGTTCCTCAAGGTTTCCCTCTTTCCCCCATCTTGTTTAATATTATGATGATACCTCTTGGTCATCTTTTAGAAAAACATGGTCTTTCGACATACATATATGCTGATGATGTCACCATTCATATCCCATTCTCTAAGGAATTACTTGAAATAACTCACATGTTTAGCCTAGGGATAAAACTTATGGAATCATGGGCTTCTAATTTCAAACTAAAACTTAACATGGATAAAACTAAGGGCCAGATGCACTAAACTTAACGAGCCCTTAACAAGCCATTAACGAGCAAGTAGTAAACCCTGGCATGCACTAAACAGTTTTTTTCCGACGACGGTAGCAGCTAACGAAAACAGAATGCAGATGAGCAAATTGTGTAGAAACCCTATTGTAATGAGATGCACTAACCTTTTCCGATTGCCTTAACACTGGAAAATGGTGGAAAATCTAACAAGAGGTCTGTACCTCTCGTTGGGGCTGCACGGGATTGGAAAAATTATTAAGATGTAAAAAAAAAATTGGGGGGCTGAAACGGTCAAGTGCTCGTCATGGCAAGTGCACATCACTTTATTGATAAATGTTCAATAAAGACTTCATACAACTTAAAAAAGTGGAAAAAATCCAAGTGCTCGTCCTTTTTTTTTTTTTAACAAAACTATTAGGATTTGAACCTGCCACCTCTAGATTACAAGACTGCTGCTCTAACCACTCAGCCACAACTGTACTTACTTGGATATCCTGCCCTTACTTCCAGATCTCTGAGCTGAGTGAAGCACGGCCAAAAAGGATGTTTTTATTATTGTAGGGGGGGGCCCAAAATGGACGTTTTATTTTTAAGCAAAGCTTTATTTAAAAAACTCGAACAGGCTCCGATGCTGCAGGCTCTTTTTTGGACATTCAACCCCGGAATAATAAAAACGTCCTTTTTGGCCGTGCTTCACTCAGCTCAGAGACGTGGAAGTCTCTGAGCCAATCACAGCGTGTTTAGCTGAGCTAAACACGCTGTGATTGGCTCAAAGACTTCCAGGTCTCTCAGCTGAGTGAAGCACGGCCAATCACAGCGCGTTTAGCTCAGCTAAACACGCTGTGATTGGCTCAGAGACTTCCACGTCTCTGAGCTGAGTGAAGCACGGCCAAAAAGGACGTTTTTATTATTCCGGGGTTGAATGTCCAAAAAAGAGCCTGCAGCATCGAAGCCTGTTTGATTTTTTTTTAATAAAGCTTCACTTTAAAAAAAACGTCCATTTTGCCCCCCCCCCCCCCCCCCCCCCGCAATAATAAAAACATCATTTTTGGCCGGGCTTCACTCAGCTCAGAGACCTGGAAGTAAGGGAGGGACAGCCAAGTAAGTACAGTTGTGGCCGAGTGGTTAATGCTGCAGTCTTGTAATCCAGAGATGGCAGGTTCAAATCCCACTAATAAATTTGTTAAAAAAAAGGATGAGCACTTGGACTTTTTTTGGCATGAGCAGCCAGCATAACGCTTTGCTGCTCTGCGCATGCTTGACCGGCGGATTGGCCAACAGTTTTATGATGGAATAGAGAATGCAAGTGAGCTACAACGAATAGCTTCTTCTCCCACTTAAATACAGTTCTATCTAGCCTAGCCTAGCCCCCTTACTCTCCAATTGGTTAAGGAATAGATTGATTACCTTGCCTCAACCAATCAGCTCCATACAAATATCAGTTACATAGGTTCCAGACATCCTAAACTGACCTGTGACCTGGGGCCCCTTACACCAGACATTTGGGCTCCAGTCTCTTACATGTTATTATGATTGATTTCTCATATTCCTAGTACTAACTGCTAACTAAACTCTGGCATTCATTAAAGGGGTCAAGGGCCAATCTTACTTAATGGCATACATATCGGGTTATTACTTTCAAGACCATTTCTACATTTTACCTATAATTAATCAAGGAGAAGAGAGCTGACTAGTCCTGACCTCTTTCACCTATCAGCTTATACATTGAACCAGCCAGAACTGCAGATAAGTCAAAACACATGTTTGACCTCTTCACTGCAGTCCTTGCTTGACCTCTCAAACAGCAGACAAAGAGTAATACAGAATTTAACAGACATTCTACACAGACACAAAACTTATTAATTTACACAGAATACAGCATATTCTAAAGTAAGCATCCTTATAAGACATATTCTACATACTTATAATGGTCTCTATATCTATATCTAAGCTATCTCCTTATAACAAAATCTACATATCAAGCACTTCTAAATAGTATTTCAGCCTATTCTTTAAACTACAATATGTCATATGTCTGGCTCATTCCTTTGTTCATTCATAATAATATCCCCTCAAGATTTAATAGTATACAGATGTGCCAGCTAGCATTGGCAATTCACAAAGGACAGAGTTTCATTTCTCACTGACCTTTCTAACCTTTGGCTCGGCCAAGCTAGATCTAAACCATCTGGCATTCCTTCACTTTAGTTGCAAGGTAGGAAATTGAACTTTTTAAACACCAGACCTTTAATATCATTTCTCAGAATTAATCAATTTCTTTTGCCCACTGCCTCATTCCCCCCTTTGAGACTAAAATCAGCTTATGCAGAGATAAGTCTCACTACTCAAACTCTGGAGATTATAGTGGTCCTAACTAGGAATAGACTTATGAACCACCATTACCCTACTTGTTAAGGTTCGACGGCATACTGCCGAAGCACATGAGGCCAGGAAACAAAACAACAACCCTGCTAAAACTAAGACTATTAGGGAAATAAACAAGGGACGTATCCAGGAGGTCAATGACCACCACCAGGAGGTAAGGTCTAATCTTCCTCGGTAATCTTCCACATTAAGGCTGGCCAACTGTAGGACTTTATCCATAGCATGCCTAACTACATGCGTCCTATTTATGACAATAGTACAGCACTCTGAAGAATTTAGCACTGTGCAGAGGCCACCCTGGGCTGCAAAGAGATAGTCAAGACCCATACGGTTATACCGAGAAACTATACTTAATTCATTAATTTGATCCTGCAATGCATTGACTACCACGTTCAGCTCATGAACTAGAACATGAAGTAGGGATTGAAGTCTCCGGGTAGCCATACCTAGTTCAGTAATACCCGCTACCGGGCCCCCAATTGGAATCCAGGCCGTGGCAGAAAGGGCTACAAGTCTCTTTTTAGTCAGAGGATAAGTAGAATTGATATACTGGAGGGCTAATTCAATCGCCTCATCCTCTGTGGCAACGGAGGAGGGTAAGGACAAGGCCTCTCGCTTAGAGCGGTGCGGGGATGGTGGTTTGAGAAGAGGAATAACTTTAGGAAAATAATTCAAGGTTACCAATACACAAAAATCATATGTGGGGGGAAGAATCATGTGGAGGACATTATCACAGAGCCAGTAATGACCAAGGAGAGGGCGACGAAAGTTCCCAATAAATGTTGGCACAGGATGGACACTAGGATGCCCATAATGCGAGCCCCTATCCCAGGGGGAACGAAGAAGAAATGGAGACTTTGTACACCATAGGTGCCAATCCCCAATTGTAACAGACCGCTCATATGATGCAACCCCTTCATACCCCGGGGACTTATGAAAGTAGAAAATAGGATGGGACACTATAGTCTTCTCAGTAGTATAGTTAGGAGCCAGATAATCACCTTGGTCATAATCTACAGGTATGGTAGTAGGACACATAGGAGTACCTGGAGAAACTACCCACACAGGTTCCTCCTTCTCTGGGAGAACATTAGTATAGTTACAGGGAATGGGAAGAACAGTTGAGATGTCTCTTGTTAAACAAAACACTCCAGAAGCTGGATAGGGAGACGTAAAAACTGGCCTTAGAGAAGAGTCAGAGGGGGAAGTAGCATTATAAAAGGACCACCAAGTATAATCCTGGCTCCAAGGGCCTGAACTCGAAAAGTAGGGAGGTATAAGAGCTGGGAGCTGCACAGGGACAGGAACAGCTGGGACATCTGTAGTATAAGGAGAAAATCAGGAACACACAATACAAGGGGAAGTAATCTTTGCCTGGCTAATTAGTTCCTGGACTGAGTGTAACCAAAGGTTGGAACGAGTTGGGGTTTTAGGAACAAGGAGGCAAGGAGTAGAAAACAACAAAAGCATCCAAACTACTAACATTTTCTTTCTTCCTAATCTAAAACAAATACAGCAAACTAATTAAGCAATAATATTTCAACAGTCTGTGCTAATCACAGATTACTCTAATATAGTGTTCTCAGTCTTTGAGTTCTTATACCAGTTGGGATAGACCCTCAACTGACAAGGATCAAGCTCTCAAATTCCAAGAAAGCCAGAATCTAGGCAAGAAAGAGTCTCAGTGTGAAGCCGAAGTTCAGCAGCTCCTGCAGTATGCAGTTGACCCTTCTTTTCAGCTAGTAGATTCTTTGGTTCGGGTCAAGCGCAACTTCAATGGCTCCGCTGGATCACTTTCTGCTCTCCACTGTCTAGGCTCCGTCTGATCCGTGCTGGGCTCAGTCTGATCAGCAGACTTAATTCGAGACCAATGGACCCATGGAGTTATCCCTGCGACCTTCACAGCTGTAGGGGTAGAAAGCAAAACAGTAAAAGGTCCTTTCCATCGGGGCCCCAAAGGCTGGAGCCTCCAGTCTTTCACCCAAACTCTATCCCCTGGCAGGAAGGAATGTACCTGAGCCTGGAAGGGGACAGGGTTTATTTCTCTCACATAAGACTGAAGCTCAGAAATTATCTTGCCCAAGAGGGCTACCTGCTCCTGCACCTGGGCAGACCCTAAAATCCCTATGTCTCCCTTAATTCCCTGCAAAATGGCTGGGGGCTTCCCATACACAATTTCAAAGGGAGAGAGGGCTGTTCCTTTAGTTGGAGTGCATCGGAGGCGGAAGAGGGCTAGTGGCAGTGCCTGTGGCCATTTCAGTTGGGTTTCCTGACAAATCTTTGCTAGGCTATTTTTCAAGGTTCTGTTTGCCCGCTCAACCTGCCCTGAACTCTGGGGACGATAGGCACAATGCAATTTCCAGGTAATGCGCAATGCGCGGGACAGGGCCTGAAGTGTAGCTTCAACAAAGGCGGGACCATTATCTGAACCTATGGCAAGGGGCAATCCATACCTGGGGATGACATCCCTAAGGAGGGCTCGAGCTACTTCTGTGGCTTTCTCAGTAACTGTAGGATATGCTTCCACCCACCCAGAAAAGGTACAGACCATGACCAAGAGGTATCGGAGCCTACCGCTCCTGGGCATTTCTGTGAAGTCTATAACTAAAGACTCAAAGGGTGTTAGTCCCCTAGACTGAACTCCTGGTGGAATACGAGGTCCCTCACGAGCATTATTCTGGGCACAAAGAGTACATCGGGCAGAGGCAGTGGCAACCAGACTATCCAATCCTTCCAGCACCACTACTCGACTGAGTAGGCGGGCTAGTGCTGTTTTCCCTAAGTGTGATAGGTCATGAGCTTGAGACACTACAGGCCAAGCTAGGTGGCGTGGCACCAGAACTCTGGTATCAGGGAGATGTAACCAGCCATCAGGTCTCCTTACTGCACCTTCCTCTTGAGCCCATTTCTCTTCCATTTTGGTGTACATAGGCCTCCATTCTTGCAGTCGAATCTGGAACAGGGGAGTCACAGTACTTGCTGGGGGTCCTCGAGCAGCTTCCTTGGCCACCCGATCAGCATGGCGGTTCCCTCGGGCCACTGGAGTATCTACCCTTTGGTGTCCCCTGCAATGAATAACAGCTACCTTCTTAGGGGCCCAAACAGCCTCTAGCAGCTGAAGTATTTCAGGTCCATACTTAACAGGTTGGCCTGCAGCATTTATGAGTCCCTTTTCCTTATACAAAGCTCCATGAGCATGTAGAGTTGTGAAGGCATACTTGGAATCAGTATAAATGTTGGTTACCAGTCCTGCTGCTAGCTCCAGAGCTCGTATGAGGGCCACAAGTTCTGCTTTCTGGGCTGAAGTTCCTTGGGGCAGGGCTCTTGCTTCTATCACCTTGTCTTCTGTCACCACAGCATAGCCTGCCAATCGCTTGGAGTTCTCCACGTAACTGCTTCCATCTGTGAAATAAATTACATCTGGGTCCCTCCACGGAACATCTTTAAGATCTGGTCGACTGGAGTACACTTCATCCATGGTTTGGATACAATCATGATCCGGTGATCCCTCAGATGCTGGCAAAAGAGTGGCGGGATTGAATGTAGCCACTGTTTCCAGGTGTATCCGTGGATTCTCACATAAGCTAGCTTGGTACTTAACCATGCGGTTATTTGTAAACCAGTGGTTGCCCTTATACTCCATGAGGGTAAGAACTGCGTGGGGGACTTTAACAACCAGTTCTTGCCCCAAGGTCAGCTTGTCAGCTTCCTGGACCAGTAAGGCTGTTGCTGCAATGGCCCTCATGCAGGCTGGCCATCCTTTAGCCACTCCATCCAGCTGTTTAGACAGGTATGCAACAGGCCTCTGCCAGGATCCCATCATCTGGGTCAGCACACCCAGAGCAACCCCCTGTCGCTCATGGACATACAGTGAGAAAGGTTTCTCCACATCAGGAAGGCCTAACGCAGGGGCTTGGAGTAGGGCTTTCTTTATGGCAATGAAGGATTGTTGAGCAGTAGGTCCCCATTCAAATGGTTCCTTTTCACCCCCCTTTGTGGCTTGGTAAAGGGGTTTCGCCATCAATGCAAAATTTGGAATCCAAATTCTGCAGAATCCAGCTGCTCCCAGAAATTCCCTAACTTCCCTTCTGGACTTGGGTTGGGGAATTGCAGCAACTGCTTGCTTCCTACTGACATCCAGTCTCCGACTTCCCTGGGAAATACAAAAACCCAGATACTTCACTTCTGACTGACAAAGTTGGGCCTTTGAGCGTGAGACCTTATAGCCTGCATCCAAGAGTAGCTCCAGCAATTCTCTGGTAGCCTCAAAACACTCTTCCTGAGTCACTGCTGCAATCAGGAGGTCATCTACATACTGGAGTAAAACTCGCCTGGAAGGCTCAGATTTAAAAGTCTTAAGGTCTTGTCCTAGGGCTGTCCCAAAAATAGTGGGGGAATTCTTGAACCCCTGTGGCAGGCGGGTCCATGTATACTGAAGCTTCCTTCCTGTTACTGGGTTTTCCCATTGAAAGGCAAAAAGCAGTTGACTGGCGGGGGCCACCCGAATACAAAAGAAGGCATCTTTTAGGTCTAGTGTCGTGAAATGGGTAGCTCCAGAAGGTATCAATCCTAACAGGACACAGGGCCGCCGAGAGACTGGGCCGGGCCCGGGACAAGGCCGCCCCTGGGCCCCCCCCCCCCCCCCCACCCCCACTGCCGGGCCCTTGCACTATATGTAGATCCTTCAAGAGATAGTGTGTCATGATTTAGGCTCTACACCTTTTCTGATGTTTTGGTGCCACCTCAGTAAAGCCAAAACACAATCTCTCCACTGCAAAACACTATACACAAACTTGTGCAAAAACCCACTCATAACCTTACCAAACCATAACAGCATAACAGCACTAATTCCAAGGACAGGACGAACTACAACCTTATGCGTGGAAAGGCAGCACTATAATTACACCGGGCTCTAAAACACCAGTACACAACCTAATAAAAAACAAAACAAAAAGGGCTGCAAATACTACACACTAGCAGAATACTGTACCTTGATCACACATGAAAAACACATGGCAACAGATATGACATAAGGAACTAGAAATAAAAATATATGAAGGCAAAATACTGAACTAGAAAGTTACCTCAAGAAGTCAGACTCAGCATGCAGCAATACTAGAAAAATTGAAACTTGCATAAAAAATATCACAGATACACATTTCCAAAAGCTGACATATTCCAATTAATAAATTCTGAATAAAATACTTTTTTCTACCTTTGTTGTCTGATCATAGTTTTTCTATTCGCTTTGGTCCCAACTTCTGTTTTATGCAGTGTCTTCTTTCCATTTGATATTTTTTCTCTCACCATCCTCCTGTGCCCTTATGCGTCCTGTCTACCATCTGTAGCCCTGTCCCTATCCTTCCTCAAGTTTCGGCATCTGTCCTGAAAGTGTTCCGATCCAGCCCTTAAATTGAGCATTTCTCCTCACTCTCCTCCCCTCCATCCATGTGCATGTATTTCCTGTCTTCCCTCCCCTCCATCCATATCCAGCATTTCTCCTCTCTTCCTTTTCCCTCCATCCGTGTGCATCTCCTTCCTTTGTCTTTCCTTCCCTTCATCCTTGTCCATCATTTCTTCTCTCTTCCCTGCCCTCCACTCCATCCATCCATGTTCAGCTTTTCTTCTCTCTTCCCTTCCCTCCATCCATGTGCATCTCCTTCCTGACTTCCCTCCCCTCCATCTATCCATGTCCAGCAACTCCTCATTCTCTCCTGGCTTCTCCTCCATCCAACCATATCCAGTAAATTTCCTCTCTCCCCTGCCCCCTCCAATCATCCATCCATGTTCAGCAGTTCTTCTCTCCCCTATGCCCTGCCCAGCAATCTCTTCTCTCTCCCCCCTGCCCTTTTGTCCAGCAATCTCTTCTCTCTCCCCCTGCCCTCTTGTCCAGCGATCTCTTCTCTCTCCCCAATGCCCTCTTGTCCAGCGATCTCTTCTCTCTCCCCCTGCCCTCTTGTCCAGCAATCTCTTCTCTCTCCCCCTGCCCCTCTTGTCCAGCAATCTCTTTTCTATTTTCTCTCCCCCTGCCCTCTTGTCCAGCAATCTCTTCTCTCTCCCCCTGCCCTCTTGTCCAGCAATCTCTTCTCTCTCCCCCCTGCCCTCTTGTCCAGCAATCTCTTCTTTCTCCCCCCCTCTGAGATCCAAGGCCTGCCCCCCCCCTCCGAGATCCAAGGCCTCCCCCCTCCCTCCAAGATCCAAGGCCCTTCTACTACTGCTTATCATTTCTATAGCGCTACTAAACTCCCTCCCTCCCTCCCAGATCCAAGGCCTCCCTCTCCTTCCGTCCATCCGACTGAATTCCAAGGCCCCCCTCCGTCCCTCCCTCCGAATTGCAAGAGCGATCTTGTTCTTACTTCGTTGGGGGTTGGCGAGAGCAGCATGCAGAAGAGAACGCAGGGAAAAGCGTGCAGGCTCCCGCTTCAGCCTTCCCTCGTTGTCTGTGGTCCCGCCCTCAAAGGCGGGACCAGAGCTGAGAGACAGACAACGAGGGAAGGCTGAAGCGGGAGCCTGCACGCTTTTCACTGCGTCTGCGTGCTGCTCTCGCCGTAACCCCCGACGAAGTAAGAACAAGATCGCTTTTGCAATTCGGAGGGAGGGACGGAGGGCGGGCCCTGGGAGTCGGAGGGAGGGAGGGACCTAGGAGTCGGACGGAGGGGCGACCACCCACGGACTCGGCGCCGGGCCCCCCTGGAGGCCCGGGCCCGGGGACTTTTGTCCCCCCTGTCCCCCCCTCTCGGCGGCCCTGACAGGACATATGGGTTAGGCACTACAGGGTGTAATGAAATAGTGGATTTGTTGACCACTCGTAAGTCTTGGACTGGCCGGTAGTCCTCAGTCCCTGGCTTCTGAACTGGCAATAGTGGCGTATTCCATGGAGACTGACAAGGACGAATAATTCCATGGGATAACAGACGATTCAGGTGTGCTTGGATCCCTTCCAGAGCCTTTCTGGGAATTGGGTATTGGCGAAGATGGATTGGCCGGGCACTTGGAAGTAAGTCTACATGGACAGGAGGAATATTTCGGGCCAACCCTGGGGGATTATCTTCTGCCCATACCCCACTGACCTGAAAGCTGTCCGCCAGGGGTAGGTCAACTTGGCCATGTGACTGATGCAGCCGCCATTCTTCTTCAAGAGGGCAGCAGAAACTCAATATACCCTTAGGGCTGGATATCGGGGGCCGAAAGGAGACCGAAGTCTGGCCATCAGAGTCAAAGGAAATTTGGGCCCTAAGCTTGGACAGCAGGTCTCGACCTAACAAAGGGATTGGACAGTCTGGCATATACAGGAATTCATGAGTGACTGTGTGTGAGCCTAATTGGCATCTACGGGTTGTCAGGAAGGGCCTCCGGTTCTGCACCCCCGTGGCTCCCACCACTCGGACAGTTTTCCAGACACAGGCGCTAATCGCTCCGTCACAACAGAATGTTCAGCTCCTGTATCAATCATGAATGGAATTGAGCGGCTCCCTATAGTTAACTTGACCATAGGTTCCTGGGAGCCCAGTTTGTAGGAACCCGGTCTGTCCTATTCGTCCCATTCTGCCATCTCGGCTATCCCGATGATGTCAGATTCAGCAGGCTCATATCTTCCCTCTCGAACTCGGCCTCGGCTTCCTCGATCTCCTGGTCCCCTTCTCAGTCCCTGGCGCCTCTGGGGGCATTCATCTTTCCAGTGCCCTCTTTCCTTACAGTAGGCACACTGATCCCTCTCCAATCTTGGTCTGGGATTCTCCCCCCTTGGCCGGGATTGATTGAAGGAATCTCGGGGCCTGGCTGGTGGTCCGGGGTCCCACTTTGGCTTCCCATTAGCTAGAGGTCGACCTCGATTAAGGGTGGAATTAGTAATGGCTGCCGCTAAAAGGTCGGCCTTCTTCTGCATCTTCCGGTCAGCCTCTCGGCGCACCTCCTGATCTCTATTAATGAAACCTTGGTTGCGATCTCAATTAGCTGGGTGGTATTCATCCCTGCGAATCCCTCCTGACGCTGCAACTTCTTCCGGATATCTGGCATACTCTGGGCCACCAATGCACTATTCACCATTCTCTGGTTTTCTAGTGCTTCAGGATCAAATGGGGTGTATGTTCTGTAGGCTTCAATTAGTCGCTCTAAAAAGGCCCCAGGGGATTCAGTTGCCCCTTGGAGAATTTCAGAGACCTTTGCCAGATTAATGGGCCTCTTTATGCCTTTCCTCATACCTTCCAGCAAGTCCCGGCAATAGCCAGACAACAGTTCATAGTGCTGCCCATTATTTGGATCCCAAACTGGAGCTGCGCGAGGAAACCGAGCTCTAACCCATTCCTCTAGGTTCTGTGTCCCCTCGGGGGCACGCGCTCGCGTGATGGCCTCAGCATTTTGCAAAATCTTCCGCCTCTCCTCAGTTGTGAAGAGGGTCAGGAGAAGTTGTTGACAATCAGTCCAGGTTGGGTTATGGGTGGCCATAATGCTAGCCACTAGGTCCACCACTGCCTGAGGCTTTTCAGTATAAGAGGGGTAATGCGTCTTCCAATTCAGAAGATCGGTGGTTGTGAAGGGTACATACTGATAGGCCTGTGCCTGTATAACCTGACCCTGATTATTAGGATCCGGTCGAGTGGTAGTTACCTGACGGAGTGGCAGAACTCTCGAGGAGGTGGGAATGGAATCTGAGGTAGAGCTAGGAGCTACCCTCCATTCAGGGGAGGTAGGTTGAAACCCTGAGGGATGGGGAGGGATACTCATAGACTGAGAGGTAGTCACAGGTGATTCAGTCCATTGAAAAGGATGCCGGGCCCCTGATGAGTGGGTAGGGGTACTAGAGGGAAAGGCTGGGCTGTCGGAAGTTGAGGAGTCAGGGGGTGCAGCCCAAAGCGGGTCTTCGGAGGTTAACAGGGAAGGATGTGGCAGAGGAGGGTAGAGACTGGCTGAAAAGTCCAACCTAGGATGTGGTGGAGTTCGCACAGTGGGGGAGGAACTATCCGGAGAAGCCTGTATTGGAGAAGCTTGGGCTGGGCGGCGTGGATCTCTAGGGGCGGCACGGAACCCCAACAATGGGCCATAAGGTGGTGGCTCAAGGTCTGAGGGGTCATCAGAGAGTATGGGTTTCTCAGACAGGGTAGGGGCGGAAGCCACCGATTGGGTGGTAGGCTTCCTAGGGCTCTTTCCCTCTTCCAATTTAGATTTTCTAATCTTTCTTTGAACATGGCCTAACATGAATTTTACTGGGGATCCCATATAAGTTTTCAACCAAGAGGGAGGGTCAGTCACAAGGCTATCCCAGGAATCTATATAAGGGAGTTGTTCAGAATATTCTGGTTCTCCTACAACTATGCTGTAGACCTTCCGGATTACTTCAATATCTAAGCTGCCACTAGGGGGCCACCCCACTCCCATAGATGGCCACTCAACTTCACACAAGGTTCTTAAAGTACTTGAGCTTAAAGTCTGTCCATAGTCATTAATTAAAAATCCTTTCTTGAAATTCTTAAGCATACAGTCTAGGGGAGTATCAATTTGTCTAGACGATTTCCCTCCCATAATGCTTACAGTTACAACACACAAAGAGGGGGGGGAATTTTTTTGGATTTGCGGTAAGGGGTCCACAGATCCAGAAACAAAATGGTAGACAGACAACAATCGCTTCCTTCCGTTGCTGGCCAATTGAACTCGCGTTAATTGGAAACGCAGCTATAAGAAGTCCGCACTCGTTTAACATTCACGCATCACACATTCTGCACAAAAAATCCCACCCAACAATTTCAGATTTCTCAGATACAGATAAGCTCAAGCGGTTTCGCTTCTAATCTCCACTAGACTAGAAGGTACTAGGGCCTTCGCTGAGAGTTGATCAGGCTCTCCTTCCCCCAATTTTTGAGGGGCTGGTTTACAACTTTCTAGCTAGAATTATAATACAGAATACAAAATACATACCCGGCGAATGTTCTCCAGTCAGTTGGGTGCTGGGATTAATGCAGGATTCAGGATCCCACCGCTGCCACCAAGAATTGTTGCAGGAATTGATGCATGAATTTATGATACTTCAGGAGTCAGACAGCACACACCAGAATGAGAGAGAAATCTTCTTTATTTGCCAGCAAACAAAGTAGAACATCAGCATTAAGTCTCTTCTTCTCTTTCTCAGCTCTCTTTGTCTCTCTCTCAGCTCTCTGTGTCTTTGTGGCTTCTGTCTCAGCTGCTTCTCTTCTTATGCTGTCTTCTCCTTCTTCTGTCTGTTCCTTCTGTCCTTCTTTCTCTTCTGAGCTCCTTCTGACGTAAACTGCTTCTTCTCCCACTTAAATACAGTTCTATCTAGCCTAGCCTAGCCCCCTTACTCTCCAATTGGTTAAGGAATAGATTGATTACCTTGCCTCAACCAATCAGCTCCATACAAATATCAGTTACATAGGTTCCAGACATCCTAAACTGACCTGTGACCTGGGGCCCCTTACACCAGACATTTGGGCTCCAGTCTCTTACATGTTATTATGATTGATTTCTCATATTCCTAGTACTAACTGCTAACTAAACTCTGGCATTCATTAAAGGGGTCAAGGGCCAATCTTACTTAATGGCATACATATCGGGTTATTACTTTCAAGACCATTTCTACATTTTACCTATAATTAATCAAGGAGAAGAGAGCTGACTAGTCCTGACCTCTTTCACCTATCAGCTTATACATTGAACCAGCCAGAACTGCAGATAAGTCAAAACACATGTTTGACCTCTTCACTGCAGTCCTTGCTTGACCTCTCAAACAGCAGACAAAGAGTAATACAGAATTTAACAGACATTCTACACAGACACAAAACTTATTAATTTACACAGAATACAGCATATTCTAAAGTAAGCATCCTTATAAGACATATTCTACATACTTATAATGGTCTCTATATCTATATCTAAGCTATCTCCTTATAACAAAATCTACATATCAAGCACTTCTAAATAGTATTTCAGCCTATTCTTTAAACTACAATATGTCATATGTCTGGCTCATTCCTTTGTTTATTCATAATAATATCCCCTCAAGATTTAATAGTATACAGATGTGCCAGCTAGCATTGGCAATTCACAAAGGACAGAGTTTCATTTCTCACTGACCTTTCTAACCTTTGGCTCGGCCAAGCTAGATCTAAACCATCTGGCATTCCTTCACTTTAGTTGCAAGGTAGGAAATTGAACTTTTTAAACACCAGACCTTTAATATCATTTCTCAGAATTAATCAATTTCTTTTGCCCACTGCCTCAGTAACTTTACTATTAAGAACAAAACCTATTTCCTTGAGTCATCAATGAAAATCTTGGGAGTCACAATAGATCATTTCCTCACTCTTGAAAACCAAGTCTCTAAGTTGGCCTCAAGTGTCTTTCACTCACTTTGGAAGCTAAAGAGATTGAGGCCATTTTTCTCTAAATCTGTCTTTCATACTCTGGTTCAATCCCTTGTCCTCACCAGATTTGACTATTGCAATTCCATCTATTCTAAGCTTAAAGGTGGTCTTCTCAAAATGCCGCTGCTCATCTTATATGTAGATCTCCTTGCTTCACCAAAGCCACTCCTCTTTTATATGAGCTAAATTGGTTAACAATAAGAAATAGAATTTCTTTTAAATTATGCATTTTCATTCACCAAATCCTGTTTGGTCAAGCCCCATTATGTATGAATAATCTTATTGAATTACCCCCTCATAATGCTATTTCATCATCTAGAGAATATCTTGTCTTACATTTCCCTATCTGTAAGAATGTGATACTTAAAACAATTCACTCTAATTTCTCCTATCAAGGCACCAAAATTTGGAATTCTCTTCCTAAATTAATCAAGTTTACAGATGATTATCTAACTTTTAAAGTACTATAAAAACATATTTCTTCAGTCTGGCCTTTCTGAATACAAAGAACTCTATTCGAATTTTAGCCACATCCTTTTCTTAATCTCGTTTCCCATCTAGTCCTACCTAATTATGCTCTCACGTATCCACCCTTAATTATTTGTTGGTCCTTGAGATAGTCTAAATCCCTGGTTACTTACTGCACATGTATTAATTTGCTTCTTGAAGTTATTGTAATTTGTGTTATATTCTGTACATTATTATGATTTATTCACTTTATTGTTTGTTTGTTTGTAAGCCACATTGAACTTGAGTGTATTTCAGGCTAATGTCATGAATAAATAAATCTATTGAAGGAACAATACTTGAATAGACCCGACATGGTCTGTGTTTCAGCGCACAGTGCCTGCCTCAGGGGTCACAAGAAACAGCTGATAACAATCAAATAGTCCGCTACTGGAGGACCGCATTTGTTCATTAGAGATTTTTTTGTGCTTACTCTATGTGAAGGGGATCACACGGCGCTGCAGTTTCTTCATCCTTACAATTGTATTGTTTTTACAATACCGCCGCATGTTATCAGCTGTTTCTTGCGACCCCTGAGGCAGGCGCTGTGCGCCGAAACACAGACCGTGTCGGGTCTATTCAAGTATTGTTCCTTCAATATATGATTAAAGACATTAACCCCCATTTTTTGGAGGCCCTTGGTGCTTTTTGTTTTGTGGCTTGGCTTTTTGTTTTGTGGCTTGGCTTTTTGTTTGTGCTGTGCTCCCTCTCTCTGTTATACATGAATAAATAAATAAAATATGTGGAATTTGCTGGGAGCAGCTTATATTGTTTTCTCCCACCTTCTCACATCCATAGTCTAGAGTCCCTACAACTTGAGCTTGGTGTGTCTTGCAGGAAAGTGTGTGGCAGGTCACTGGGTTTACTGAAGAAATGGCTTTTGCTCTCTGGCAGCCTTCTGGCTGATTTGGCACAAGGTGACATTTTAGCTGCCAAGCTGCGTGACTGCTCCTCACCCTCTTCCATGTCTCCATGGGATTCCAATCATTTCACCACCCTGTTTATCAGGTTCCTTTATTATCTTAGACTTGTTAAATTTATTGCTGTGTAATTCTGAACCTCAGAAGTTTGCTTCCATTTTATGCAGTGGTATGAGCGCTGTTAACCCTTTGCTTGCTGTAGTATTCAGTTGGTGAAAGCCAATTACAGAAGAAGCTTGTTTGCTGAGTCACAGAGTATAAGAGTTAAGGTAAAGAAATAGGCAACATCTTATCAAGAGGGATAGACTGAGCCACTCCAGTTTTGCCCCTAAGATAAAGATATGCACTGGGGTAAAACCAATACTGTATTAGTCAAATAGTAGGATTAAGGCATAGGCAAATAAAACATGTGCCTATGGTCTCAAATGTTTAGGAGAGACCCTCTTAGATATGTAATTTAGTGACTCCAAGGCAGATATTTCCCCTGTAAAGTCACTGCTAGCAGAAGGAAGGTTTGGAGAGAGGGACCAGAGGCAACACTCCTGTGCATTGTCCTCCACTCAGCAGGGGGAGTAAGTGAGCAGTGCTTCTTATCTGCTCCTTCCTCCTCTGCCAGCTTTCTTCTATGGTCAGAAACACTGAAAACCCTCTTTGTGGGAATTTTAAAATATATTTATGTTATGATGGCCCGATGCACTTGTTTGCTTAGGGCCCTCTAATGGGTTAATCCTGTCCTGCATGTCTGTTCCTTATAGCAAGTGGTTGCCTTATAATTATACCCTAAGGAATATCCATTAGGTCTTACGTTAGAAAAGACTTCGGTTTTCCCCTATGGTTGCAGATCTCAAAGTCACCCTGCATAATTCAGTCTGAGGAAGATCTATTCTACAAACTGGGCACTAGCGTTTATGCGTTCATTGTACAGATAAATGTTTAGAATCATAGTAACATAGTAACATAGTAGATGACGGCAGAAAAAGACCTGCACAGTCCATTCAGTCTGCCCAAGAAGATAAATTCATATGTGCTACTTTTTTTATTTGTACTGTCCTCTTCAGTGCACAGACCGTATAAGTCTGCCCAGCACTATCCCTGCCACCCACCACCGGCTCTGGCACAGACCGTGTAAGTCTGCCCAGCACTATCCCCGCCTCCCAGATATGCGGTTATGTGCATATCTGTGCATATGCTCATGTAAGTGCTAGCAGAGCACTTAAGCACTATTCTATAAATGCCAACCTGACTTACAGAGTGAGGATTTGCAAGGGGGGGGGGGAGTATTCACATGGGCGGAACTTGGGCAGGACATAGCAGAGCTCCTACTGACATACATTTATTTATTTATTTGTTTGTTTGTTACATTTGTACCCCACATTTTCCCACCTATTTGCAGGCTCAATGTGGCTTACATAGTACCGTGAGGCATTAGTCGCCTTCGATGATAAAAGAAATACAAAGTGATGTTATTATCAAAGAGGTTCATGTGTTGCAGACACATTAGGAGAATCATAGAGAAGAAGAGTTATACAGTGTTCATTACAGGCTTTGGTTTCGTTATGTTGCTGGGTTCAGACACTTAAGTTGGGTCACTAGGGTATGCCTTTTCGAACAGGATGGTCTTTAGTGATTTCCGGTAGTGCATTCCACAGTTGCGTGCTTATATAGGAGAAGCTGGATCTGTAAATTGATTTGTGCTTGAGTCCCTTGCAGCTAGGGTAGTGAAGATTTAAGTATGTTCGTGATGGTCCGATTGTGTTTCTGGTTGACAGGTCTATGAGGTCGGTCATATATTCAGGGGCTTCGTCATAGATAATTTTGTGGAACAGGGTGCAGATTTTGAAAGTTATACGTTCTTTAATTGGAAGCCAGTGCAGTTTTTCTCGGAGGGGTTTGGCACTTTCGAATCACGATTTTCCAAATATAAGCCTGGCTGCTATGTTTTGAGCGGTCTGTAGTTTACATAATTTACAGAATACTGTAAATTGTGTATGTCCCTGCCACATTTATGGCTGGTGTAACTGTGGGCACCTAAATGTTGGGTGTGCTAATGCCAGGTTCTCTTTGTATTCTGTAATGGAACCGTGCTGTCTCAATTCTGTTGTAGAACAGACACTTACCACATGACCTCAAGATACCTAAATGGAGGTTCCCAGTTATAGAATAACCTTCTTAGTGTTTGGGTTCTCAAATCTAATACTCAATGGTTACAAACAGTTCTGGTCAGCAGGGTAATCAAACTAGGCAAGTTACCCATGTTGTAACTAACTCATCTGATGAATATTCCTTGTGGATGTCCTGCAAACTGGACCTGTGGGTTACTTTAGTTTAGTTTATTGGAGAACTTATTGTAGAGCCTGTCACCCTTTGTTAAGGAACTAACAAAGCAGTTTACAAAAATGTAAATCTCGAAAGGAAAAGGAAGTTACGATCCACTAGTGTAGAAGAGAGACAAAGGAGGGAAAGGAGAAGAGATACAAAAAAGAGAGCCAGGATTTCCCAGAGTCTCTGACGCCGGGATCATCATGAGTTCCCAAATGCCAGAAAAAATGGGTTAGTTTTTAAGGATGTTCTGAAACTTCTTAGATGATGAGGGAATAAATTCTATTCTACGGCGCCAAAGAAGGAAAAGGCAGCGCAACTGATAGTGTCAAGGTGATGAGGAGGTGGCAAAACCAATTTATTAACAGATTGTCTTGATTAGATTCATAACAGTGGGCTAAGAAGAAGTTTCAGAAAAATGCATTTTAAAATTACAATCAAAACTGAAAAATATAGAACAAGGAGATTGTACATTTTGCTATCAATGTGAAATGTATCTTTTTAATTGCTAGCATGGTAGGCTTCCCCATAGAGCACATATAGTCTTTTTGCTGAACTTGTGATATTGGAGCACTGGGGGGATGGGTGAGTGGTGAATTGGGTTTTATGTGGTTTTCACAGAGATCATGGTAAAGGAACAACATGGTGTGTCTCATGGTTGCTGATTGTGAGCCTTTGCTTGGAGGGTGGATATCTGGGGGATTGTATTTTTACAGTACCACCTAGTTTATTGTCAGTTAAGTTATATACTGTGTTTTTGTGGTTTTCAATAAACAAAATTTAAATTTAAAAAAATGCTAGACATGGTTGTTGTGTATTAAAATGTTACCTTTGTTCCCTGTAAATGAATACAGGAAGCACAGTTAAAGGCCAATTCTATAAGAAGTTCCATACATTTTATGTATCAACTGTGCACCTAAATGTGCAGAATATGGATATTTAGGCACCTAAGTTTACACTTACCTGTGAAAATATCAGTGGGTGCCCATGTGATATTCTACAAATAGGTACTTTAGTGGCATAGTATGTATTTGTAAGGGGGACGTTCATATGGATGGAGCATGGGTGGGCATAGGCGGGGCAGACATTTAGATGGTGTTTACTATGGGCAACTTATAGAATAGTGTAAGTTCCTCATGTGCCTGCCACATTTACAACAGGTCTTTGGTAGATGTAAATGGTGGAGGGTGCTCAAATGTACATTAACATTCAGTAATGACAACAGGGTGACTTTCAAAGCACTTAGACTTACAAAGTTACTAACTTTGTAAGTCTAAGTACTTTGAAATTGAGCCCCCCAGTGTCCATATAACATAGGTTCTCAACCAGTGTTACCAGGTACCTACATGGAGGCATCCTATTGGAGAATTGGCCCCTTGATAAATATATTTAAACACAATTACAACCTTATTTGCAAAAGCTACTTGTTCAAACAGATTGAATCATCTTGCAGTTGTTCTCAAATTTTCAAATCCATTTGCCTAGGTAAATAGTGATTCACAGCACAATTTGGCTGTCTGAAATTGCCCTCTCTCAATGCGACTAAAAACACCTGCATTGTTCCACATCCCATGTACTTTTAGTTGTATTTAGTAAGGAATTCCTGAGGAAGTGCTTCTGGCAGGAGCGGAAAATAGTGCACACAGATTGTGTTTTCAACATGCATCATGTCCTACAGAAAATCTACCCACATGAGAAGCAAGTGCAAGAATCTGCAGGTGAGTTTTAAAGTGAAAATATGTACATCCTTTCCCTTCAAAACTTAGGGCACTTTGTCCTCAAGTGAAATCTCTGAAAATAGAATGCAAAGAATTTATACAAATATAGAATAAATTTCCATCACTACAGCCACCAAAGCATCAAACAATGCTGAATAACTACCAAGTCAATATTGAGCTGGCAGTGTTTTTAATAACTGCTGACTACCACTGGCTATTTTAGACCTGAATATTCGTGCAGGGCCATATCTCTGTATCAGCATTGAATATTCAAGTTAGCAGCAGTACCCTGCAAATATGTTTATGGATAATCTCGGATTTTTTTGTTCCAGAACTGAGACCAATGTGAGGAAGTGAAAACAAAATACATTTGAATGAAAGGTCAGGACTGCAAAATGTTTTATTCACAACTGAGGTGCTCTTGATGGTCAAAGTGCTGTAATTGCCCCTGAAAGGGTCTGGATAACGTTCAGCTGTTAGTCATTTCATGAATTAGCCTGTGCTTGATTTTCGTTAATAGAAGCCAGGAGAAGATTATAGAAGCAATTAGATGCACATTGACAGGAATGACTGGAGACTGAACAAGCAAATAGCATTATCATTTTACCGTTTTGGGATCTTGCCAGGTACTTGGTCACTGTTGGAAGCAGGATACTGGGCTTGATGGACCTTCAGTCTGTTCTAGCATGGCAATGCTTATGTTCTTATTTCTATACCCATAAAAAGATCTGAACTTCTTCTCCAGCCTTCTTTTACTAGGCAACTTATATACGAGGGGCCAACTAAAGCATTGAGTTGTGTGGTAAAGGACCCTTTACAAACAAAAATAAAATATATATAAAAATACAAACATAGTGCCTGATATTCAAAACCATTGTCCTGCCTGCTTAAACAGCATTGAAGGGGTTAGGAGGGGATATTCAGCAGCACTCACCCAGGCAGTGCCTCTGAATATCACATTTGACCACCATGGCACTCTCGGGCTAGTGCTGGGGTGGACCAGGGGTGGAGTCTAGGCAGAATCAGGAGTAATGCAGGTACTGGGTGTTCTTTAGTGCTGGTCTCTACATAGCTAACCAGGCAAGTAAGGACGCTTAAAAAGCAGTTCTGTCTGCCCAGTTAGCTATGCGGGTAAATGTCCCTTGTATTCCATGCCAGTGTTTGCATATGGCCTGGCACTAAATTTCCAGATTTATTTTAGAGCGTGCTGCAGGCTGATTATTGTTCTGATACATTTTAGGGCATTGTTCTATCTAAATTTCTAGGCAGTTTACAACCAAACATAAAAAATAAATTTTGAACTTATTTTTTATGTTTGCATTGCAACATCTTCAGGAGTAGCCTAGTGGTTAGTGCAGCGGACTTTGATCCTGGGGAACTGGGTTTGATTCCCACTGCAGCTCCTTGTGACTGTGGGCAAGTCACTTAATCCTCCATAGCCCCAGGTACAAAATAAGTACCTATATATATGTAAACCGCTTTGAATGTAGTTGCAAAATACCACAGAAAGGTGGTATATTAAGTTCCATTTCCCTTTCCAGCAAGAAAAACACATTAAAACAACTATATAAACAAAAGTAATTTAAATGTGAGACTTAAAAGTTCCCTTTGCACTGTTAATACAAAGCTGGCCTAGGTCCTTCTTTTTTTTCAAGGCCACTAAGCGAAGTAGTTCGCCTTAAGCCCAAAGGATTCTAAACTCCACCAATTATTGGCAAAATAAAAAAAAGTGTATCCTTCGAGACAGGTAACACCCACAAACAGTAGCAGATACCTTGGCCCATTCTCCATGACCTCACAATTACTTAACACAGAATAGGAACAGGGGCTCCCCAAATCTCCTCAGGCGAAAGAAAGAGGAAAGTTCTAGGTCCCTATAATTCTTGGGATAGGTGAGTCTTCAGGACATAGGGATTGAGTTAGCTATATTTGCACCAAGCTTGTTTCTGCCTTAGGAAAAATAAATTATGCAATGTGTGATTCTTCTGCATTTGCTATTGAATTCATAGCTAGAACCCCTCCGAAGGGACACCACCTTGCAAGTGGTGGAGGGGCTTCCGTGTTTCAATGACTCAGAGGGCTATGCTGTAGGGTTACCCATATCAGACAGGCCTCTGAGGAGAAACCAGACAAAGTGTCCCAACCTGAAGGATCCAAGATGGCGTTGAGGGAGGACGTACGCTAGTTGAGTTCCCGTTTTACACCAGAATGCCTGAAGAAGAGGGCACGCTCCCCAGAGAATGGGGAAGAGAAAAGGCAAAGCCGTGGTGCTGTCCTCCTCGAACACGGCTGGGGTTCCCACCACTTCTCAGTCTATTTTGGAGAGATTCGGGGTCATAACGTCGAGGATATCGGTTCTTGCTTCGGGGAACAGCAAGGCTTTATTGCCGAATCTCAGTGGAGGGAGTGACTTTGAGTCCCCCTGTTGGCATGACCCCTCCAAGACCCGGAAATAGTAATGCTTCACTATGGAGGTCAATAATGGAAACGCCCGAAGTGGGTTAGGATTTTCACGTGACCCGAGGAGGTCCTGGTGCAGCATCGACTCCGGATAATA
This sequence comes from Microcaecilia unicolor, assembly GCF_901765095.1. NCBI lineage: Eukaryota > Metazoa > Chordata > Amphibia > Gymnophiona > Siphonopidae > Microcaecilia > Microcaecilia unicolor. The sequence goes on along the minus strand of NC_044033.1, from coordinate 64,669,533 downwards.
AACCAACTGGGGGATTGGAGAGTGAGCTCTTCCCCCCGAAGATATCTGGAGCGGTTTCTGTGGAGAAATTGGACTTGGTGAAGCCAATAATGTCATAAAGGACATACTATAGGAACTGCAGCAGAATGTGAATAACTGTCTTCTTCAGATGTTTAAAATTTTTCACTATGTGAGTTAAAGAATTTATATTAATACTTATCTAACAAAGTGGAAGTCCAAGATATAAAAATAGAGACTTTGATTACGGAAATGGCTTCTCTATGAAAATTAGATAATTTGGAAATGAAGAATAGTTATCTTTCTTGTAAAAATTGGAATTTATGGAGAACCAATTAAGGGAAAACTTGAGAATGATAAATTTACCTATAATATCCTATATATCAGCTACTGAATTCTTGAAGAAATATTTCTCTGATACTTTGCTAATACCTTCTGATAGCCACCTTTTGGTGATTAAATTATATTTCCTTTAAAATCTTCTTTATCAGAGAAAAGAGATGTAAGTTTAACTGACATTTTGGAAAATTCAGAAGTTATAGATAGAGTTATATTATTAGTGACTTTCGTCTTTGATTAGATAGGAACAATGTTTTGAAATTGTATTTCCGATACATGGTTGATAGTTTTTTGGGTTTAAAGATGAATATATTTCCTGACACATCAAGGGAATTGCAGACTGGGAGGTGTGAAGTCTTGGCTTTTAAGTCAGGAATCATTGCCCCAGGTGGGACCTTCCTAGCAGGATTCCCTTGTAAGTGTTTTATTTTCCTTATTACTTATTTGTTTGAACCTAAGAAATTATAAGAGTTTGTGGAAACAGATGAAGAATCCTCTGCAGCAACTTCCTTCAGTTACCACTGCACCGGCTGCAATAACTGATTAACCTTCCTCCCTCAGAAAATGTGAAGTATAAGATTAACCATTTTGAGTTTTTCTTATTTTCTTTAAGATTGTTTTCCTGATCTTGGATCTTCCAATTGTGGACAATTATGTAAATATATATTGTTGAGAGAAAATGTTTTCCTTTTTATATTAATTTCTGTATTTCCTTACATTTGTGATAAATGTGAATGTAATTAACTAAAATGATAAATAAAATAAAAATTAAAAAAAAAAGAATTCATAGCTAGAACAGAAAAAATGTACCTTCCAGATCAAACCTTATCAGTGTATTTCACTATTTTAGGGTTAATAGGAAAACCAAAATATGCCTCTTTGCCTGAGTTCTTGATCAATATATAGAAATGTACTTATGAATGTTCATTGTAGATAGTCTGAGACACAGGCCTTTGTGGGAGCCTCAAGTACCAGAGTTGAGAATCATTGCACTAATTGTTGGATCATTGCCCCCTTCCCCCCACCCCTGTGGAAACAGCTGCTCTTCAGTCTTATCAGCTGGTAAAATAATCTCTTACTTTGGGCTTGTCCCACATCTGCAGGCACCAAATATCACAGTTAGCCCTGGCATCTTCGCCTTTACAAATAGATTGTGGGGGAGGGGAGCAGTTGAACCACTGCCTTTGCAGGAGAGGACTGACCTAGTATTTAGGCCTATTGATAAGGGTCTAGCCAATAGCAAGAAAGGCATCAAAATGAGTTAGTATTTCATCGACCAAAATTGCGAGTAGCAATAACAGATGTCATGGACAAAAGCATTACCACAGATAAAAACTGAAATGTTAAACTATCATATTTCTTTCTTTTATTATTAATTTTACTGTTAAGAAGACATTCACCAAGACAGTATACAACAGATATACTTACACTGTATTAATAGCATAACAATAGTAAAATGACCAACTGTCAGTGTAATACACAATTACTACAGTAAGGTAAACTTAGAGACAGGGAAATTAAATCCTAGTAATAGCAATAATATGAAAGTCTCAGTAATGAGCACATGAAAACAGCAATGCAGAACATTTATATAACAGAAATATGATACAATTTTACTTATTTATTGGGATTTATTAACTGCCTTTATGAAGAGATTCACCCAAGGTGGTGCACAGGAGGTACAGTTTAACATACAACTTACAGTTTTGCTAACATAACATGTTTCTTTTTATAGCCTGGAATATCTCACGGTTCGATGCGGATTAAAAACAATAAATCTGAACAATCCAGAAATACAAAGTTACCTGGATACAAAAACTAACAATCATTTCTTATTAAAATTCAAAAGTGAGTCTTAAGCAAACATCTAAAATGTCCATGGCTTGATGCCTGTAACATTAAAGAAGAAATATCCCAGTTTGGCAGCCTGGTAAGTTATTAAAGAATTTATCATTTTCTTCCTTATTTTTCCCTTTAAAGATGGAAAAGAAAACAGATTAGATGATCGGGTCTTACGCATTAAAATGAACAAAACAAAAACAATTTGTTAGAAATGAAGGAGCTAAACCATGAGATACTTTGCACATCAAACAGGCTAATTTAAAAACAACACGAGCTGCCACCGGCAACCAATGAACTTCGGAATAATACATTTGATCAGAGTGTTTTTAAAGAATAAATCAGCTACAGTGCGGTATTAACGATAGTCTGTAACTTTTGAATTAATTTATTGAGAACATCCTAAAAAGACTATATTACAGTATAACAATAGTAAAATGACTAAACAAACATAAATACAATAAGAGGCCCTTTTACTACACCCGTGGTAAAAAATGGCCTGCACTAGTTCTAGCGTGTGAAATTGGCACACGCGGCGGGAAAAAGGTCTTTTTTTTTTAATGGGGCAGTAAATGGCCGACCGCTAATATTAAAATTAGCGTGTGGCTATTTACTGCCTGAGCCCTTACCACCACTTATTTAGAAGGAAGTAAGGGCTGATGCGCTACTCGTGCAGTAATCAGGCAGCACAAAGCAATATGGCTGTGCTGCTGATTACTGCCAGAAACGCCACCTGTGGTAGAAAATTGAACATTTTTTTCTACTGGGGAAAACTGCACACGCCAACTTCAGAACTACCACCAGCCACCCACACTACCCCAGCGGTAGGGTCAATTTGGTGTGCACTACCCTGCATGGTAGCCCTACCGTGGCTTAGTGAAAGGGTCCCTAAATGTGGTAAACTTGGAAATAGCAAACAGAATCCTAATAATAGGACTACCATGAAACAGTATATATATATTTAACAGCATTGCATTCAAATAACACAGATATAATACTATATCAGCACAATACCAATGAAACACCTAATAAGCACACATTAGAACATTCAAATAACATAGATACGACGCTAATGCTTTTCTACAATACAGCTTACCAGGTAGCCGAGGGGCCAAGTGCAGATATATAGATGGGGACAAGATGGGTAGTATAGAGTCGATTGGAATAAATAGATGGGTGACTAAACTCAAGACAATTTATTTGCACAGTTAAAGAAGATTTGAGGAACTGGTCTGAGGTATAGGATGTACCACAAGCTAGTGATTCTATCAGGGTGATTCTATAACTAGGCACCCCACAGTTAGGCACCCCTTTGTGTTCAGGTATGCCAAAAAAGTAGCACTTATGTGTGTTAGCGCACTAAGCACTATTCTATAAGGGAACACGTAAGTTGGCAGTTCTCAAACTGTGGGTTGCAGCATCCTGCGGCAGCAAAGCAAAACAAGCCCACACTTTCATGCAGCCACGTGCTGAACATTGAACAGCGCAGGCCTGGCTGCTCTGCTTTGCTGCCTACTGCTGTTGTCGCCATCACTGCCACCACCACTCCAGTCCCACGCCAGGAGTTAACTGAAGCCCAGCCACTGTCTCCTGCAGGCCTTCTCTACCTGCTGCTGCAAGGCCCTGCTGTTGCGGATGACTCTGTCCTGCCTCTTCAGGGGTTGACTTGGGCCCAGCCGCTGTCCTCCTTGGGTTCTCTCTGTCTGCTGCCAGAAAGCCCTAGCTCTGCTGCCAACATCATCCATGCGGTTGCCCAGCATGAGTTGCCGCAGCCATCTGCATTTTCCTCCTCCTGTCCTCCTACTGGCTTGGCTGACATTGAAAAGGTACCGGTAGAGGAAGCAAAAGGGGGAGGGGGGTTTGGCTTGGCTGATATTAAAGTGGTACCGATAGAGGACGTGGGGGAGTGAGACATAGGTGGTCGGTGGCTCAGTTGTTTGGGGAGGCTAAAATGGTTGGGGTTGGGGCAGGGCAGAGCCTGAGTCCTTAATTATCTGAAAACATGCAGAAAGGTCAGCAAAATAGTTGCAGATAATACCTTTTATTAAATGTAGATATTAATATACGTATCAAATACCAAAGTGGCAAAGAAAATTAAACAGTGCAAACTTTAATAGATACATACAGGTCTCTTAGGCAATTGAATTAAAGTGGATTCAAAAAAAAGTATCAGTAGATGATGCCTACACCTGTACAGTGATCTGCAGCCCATCTGCTCTTCTCTTTCTCACTCACATTCCACTTCCCCACAGCCAGTCTGCCCCTCTCTCACACCAGTGGCGTAGCCACAGGTGGGCCTGGGTGGGCCGGGGCCCACCCAATTAGGGCTCAGGCCCACCCAACAGCAGCACATGTATTAGCAGTAGCAGGTGGGGATCCTAAGCTCCGCCAGCTGAAGACTTCCCCCTGATGTTAATGAAAATGCTATTCTCCAGGATACCAGCACATGCCTGCTGCAGACTGCTAAGGTGGAAAGAAGCGTTTTCCCGCCAGCTGAGATTTTTTTTTGGTGGTAGGTGAAGGGGACAACACTTGGTGCCCACCCACTTCTTGCCTAGGCCCACCCAAAATCTGTTGTCTGGCTACGCCCCTGTCTCACACACATATCTTCCCTCTCCCCTTTCACCCTCAGAGAGCTTGTTGGTTTAGCTGTCTCATGAGAATGGCAGCTGCTCCTCTCTGTAGCTTAAGGAGATTTCCAATGCCTGGAGCTCCTCCAGCCTTACCTGTATTCCTGTCTTTGCAGAGTCCCTTCCTAGGGACTTTGCACTCTGTTGCCTTTATCTGCTCCGCCTGCTGTTCAATGGGCTCCAGAAATTTCCTCATTCTAAAGACAGAGGAACTAAATGATTTAAGTGGGCAGGAAAGACTCCTGCCTGCTTAAATTGCAATCATTGAGCCACACACCAGTGGCGTACCAAGGGGGGGGGGGCGGTGGAGGCGGTCCGCCCCGGGTGCACGCCGCTGGGGGGGTGCCGCAGCGTGCGCCTGTCTGCTCCAAGTTCGCTACGCTCACTAAATTCTCTCGTTCGCTGCAGCAGCTCCCTCCTTCTGCCCCGGAACAGGAACCTGTTCCGGGGCAGAGGGAGGGAGCTGCAGCGAACGAGAGAATTTAGCGAGCGTAGCGAACTGGGAGCAGACAGGCGCGCGCTGCGGCACCCCCCCCCCCCCAGCAGCGTGCACCCGGGGGGTGTCATTTCGCAGGGGGGCGCGCTGCACCTAGGGGGGGCATCAGCGATCCGCCCCGGGTGCCGTCGAGGCTAGGAACGCCACTGCCACACACCAATATTCACAGCACTTAACAGGGCAGTACCACTGAATATCGGATTTGACTGGCTGTTTTTGAAGTGGGCCAAAGAGGAGCAATCTGAGGGTGGAGTCAGGGCAGAGCTGGCAGCTATGCAGGTGCCGACAATATTCACTGCTGGTGCCTGCATAACTAAGTTACCAAATAGGTCCACGTCAATAGCAATCCTGACTTTGATTGCTTAGCTATGCAGGGGTAGGCGCTGAATATCAGTCGGCACCTGCATAGCTTCTGGGTGCCGGTCTGAAATGTACTGATTCCTTCCTCCCACCCCCCGGAACATGAAGAAAGCTCTCACCCCACCCTCAGAATATCAACAACTCCCCCCAGGCCTACCTGCTGATCTCTGGTGGTGTAGCAGGGAGGGGGGAGGAGCAATGCCCACTCACTCTTGCCCATCATTCCTGCTTCTTCAAAATGGTCACAGCAAGTATTTTGAAAAGGCAGCCACAACGGGCAGGAGCAAGTGGGCATCACACCTGCCCGTTCCCTGTTAGACCATCACAGATTGGGCAGATTTGCTCGGAGGGATCTGGGGGAGTATTGATATTCTGAAGTTGGGTGAAGAGAGGGAGGGGTATCAGAAAGGGGGCTTTCTTTATGTTCTGGGGGTGGAAAGGGGATCAAAATTTGGGGGGGGGGGGGGGGTTGAGACCTGGCCAGGTACCATTATGCGGGTCATGGCCGATATTCAGCTGGGAACCATATAAGTGTCTTATGCGGTCCCGGATTAATATTAGCCAGGACCCGTTTAAGACCCAGAGGCCAGCACATGCAGAATTCAGTGCTGACTGCAGTGGGCTGAATATTGACCAGAAATTTCTTATTTCTCCTCATTTCTATTTTCAATTTGAATAATCTGACTCAATCATGTAATAATTCACATTATTTTCTGCCAAGAAGGGATGAAATGTATTCCAGAAGAGACTAGACTAGGAGGGTTTTAAAGCAGGGAGAAGAATGCCCCTTGTTCTCATCAGAGATGAGTGGACAAAGTCTCAGGTAACTTGAACTCAAGAAAAATTGGTAAAAGCACAGACGATCTCTAAGGGACAGGAAAGGATTGTAGAGATGAGCAGTGGGTGTGGACGGACAGATTGGATAGGCCATATTTCTGTCACTACATATGTTTCTTGGGAGGGAGGATTGGCTCTAGAGGTATGGATAATTGAACCAAAGCATCAAAGTCTATTTTTCCTAAAACTCAAACGGGGAGGGGGGGGGGGTAGAATCTCCCTTTTTACCAGTTACGAGTAACTTTTCTTCTTTCCTCAACTCCATCCTTTTGGATACTCCACATCCTAAAACTATCCTTCTTGCTTTATGAATGATTATGTTGAGAATTTTCTACTGCTTTACATTGCCAATTCATTTAATATTTCTTTAAATCCAGGACACTCTCTTTCTGGTACTGTCATACTCAGCGCTACCCTTTGTACATGATATGGTGCATTGTATCACAGGTTTGGCAACATGCTTCCAGCACAGAGGAGCCTCCAGTAATTGTACCTTCCACTTAAGGTGTGGTCTTGTATATTGTTAGTTAATTGCTTGCCCATGCTGTTTCTAAATCATATTCTCTAAGTTTTAAGAATGCAAAACCAGCATACTGGGATAGACCGAAAGTCAATCAAGCCCAGCATCCTGTTTCCAACAGTGGCCAATCCAGGTCACAAGTACCTGGCACAATCCCAAAACAGTGCATGTTATTCTGCTTATCCTAGAAATAAGCAGAGGATCTTCCCCAAGTCCATTTAATAATGTCTTATGGACTTTTCTTTTAGGAAGCTATCCAAACCTTTTTTAAACCCCACTAAGCTAACTGCTTTTACTGCATTCTCTGGCAATGAATTCCAAGTTTATAGAGATTTCATTCAGTTTCTCTGACTCGTCAGCTTTGAATATCTTTTCTGGCACTGGTATCTCTCCGGACCTCTGCCTGTCTCTTGGGCCCTGCGCGTTTGAATGGGGAGCACTTCAGAAAATGCTACCCTAGAGGTTCTGAATTTGAGCTTCCTACCTAAGAGCCTAAATTTGGCTTCTATAATCTCCCTCCCACATTTTCCTATGTCATTGGTACCCACATGTAACAAGATAGCCAGCTCCGCCCCAGCACTGTCTAAAATCCTATCTAGGTGACGCGTGAGGTACACCACCTTTGCACCAGGCAGGCAGGCGATCCAAATGTCCACCAGCCACCCAGCTATCTACATAGCTAATAATCGAATCACCAACTACAACAGCAGTCCTAACTCTTCCCTCCTGGCCAGAAGCTCCTAGAGACACATCTTCAGTTCAAGAGGATATTACATCCCTTGATGGGCTGGTCCTGGCTATAGGATTACTTTCAGCTGCACCAGGGTGATGCTATGGTGGGACTTCTCTACAACATCCCTGTAGGCCTCCTCTATGTGCCTCCCTGTCTTCTTCAGCTCCACCAAGTTTGCTACTCTAGCCTCTAGAGAATGGACTCATTCTGAGAGCTAGGAGCTCCTTGCATCAAGCACATACATATAAGTTCTCACCAAATGGGAGGTAATCATACATGTGGAACTCAATGCAAAAGACTGGATAGCACCTCTCTCGCTGCTGGACTTCTGTCTGCATCTTAGTTATTACAGAGTTGCTTATTTAAATCTTCTTAAGGTACTAGAGGCATCAGATGAATATAAAGAGCCTTAAAATTATATGGTGTAATATGTAATTTATTTAGTGTTTGCTTCTCAGAAACTACTTAAATGTAATTAAAACTCTAATGAAAACTCTTGTCCTAATTAAAATAATTGACTATAAATGAAGAGTTGAGCTAGGGAGGGTGGGTGGGAATAAGGACTGAACTAGGCCCTGCTGTTACTTCTAGAGTCTATCTCTTAATGCTGTGATAGAAAATTCATGTTGTAAAACGATGGGAGAAAGGGTATGGAGACTAGCTAATAGTTTTCTTTTTCTTTTTTAATTCTAACTATATTTGTCAATATCCTACAATTTCTCTTTTAAACTCAATCTTTAAGTTACAAAGCACAGAGCAAAAAATAATGTCACTTACCAGAGAAATGTTCTCTTCTCTCAGAAAGTCTCAGAAAGAAATTATTGACGTTTTAAATACCCGAGAGCCAAACTGAGGTCTACAAGAGCAGAGCTTCGAAATACTGCCAGGAAGCACCTGGAGAGTTTGTAGAAAATCCTGCAGCTGTTTTCCTGTTATTTGTATTCTTGGAAATTAATAAAATATTTGGAGGTAAAAAAAAAAAAAAAAAAGAAAATCCTGCAGCTGAAGGACCTGTGCACATGTTGCCAGACAGTAGGAGGAACAAAGAGTGCTGAAGGGGGTCAAGCAACATGATAAAGGGTACAGAGAGAAGCAGAGACAGAGAGGATGATGCCAGGGAAGAGAAGAAAACCACTCCCAAATGAAAAATTGTGTTTTACCCTCTGCGGTCAGTAAGGAAGCAATTCCGTTTAGGCGCACCAGTGCTGGGTGCCAATTCTACAACGGCATCTGTACACCAAAATGCTGTTACAGAATACTAGCATATGCTGAACTTTGTAAGTCCAAGTGCTTTGAAAATATACCTCTATATCACTTAAGCACTACCTTATAGAATAGCTCCAACTGAACATTGGTGGATAACTACTCATTTTTGGCACCTATGTCGCACTTAAGTGGCACATATGTCTAGGCACCGAATAATGGAATTACTTCCTAAATGTGCTACTTTATTAAGGATATATTAAATCTTGACTAATTCCTGATACAGTCCAAGAATGCATCAGATCAAAGAGACAACTCTTTCTCGTATAGGAGAACTTGGGCTTTCTTGTTTGTCTCTAGGTGTGTGGTGGGGTTTGATTCTTCTTGCTGGTGTGTGACCTGCACTCATGTTTAGGGAGAGGGCATGTCATGGATCAAATGCTCTACCTGCTCTCTGATCAAACCGGATCACAGAGTGGTCTGAATCAAATGAAGAAGTATCCATGGAATTCTTGATGTATCTTTGAAGATGTTATCAACAAGCAGCTTTTTCTGTATTTTTTAATGTACAAAAAATATATATCATTGGAATGTTTACTTTGGCCAAGTTTCAGCATAATGAGCCTCCAAGTACACACCACTCATAAAGGCCCCCTTCCCAAAGATCTCCCAGGAGGAGCAGCCTAATGGTTAGTGCAGTGGCCTGAGAAACAGGGGAACTGGGTTCAATTCCCACTGTGACTCCTTGTGACTCTGGGCAAGTCACTTAACCCTCCATTGCCCCAGGTAGGTAATATGTAAACCATTTTGATTGTAATATATCAAGTTCCATCCCGTTTCCCTCCTGTAGGCTCCCAGCCTTATCTTAAGGTGTCCATGGTAGTCTAGGGTAATCCAGGGTAAGTAGTCTCTCCTGCCCATGCTTAAGGTTCAAAATGACAGCCACAACCTCTGCTGATAGAAAAAGCCCCTTAGCAGTACTACTGCAAAATGCTGCTAGAGGTCAAAGCTTCCATCTTGAACCCAAAGCCTGCATGGGCAGGAGGGAGTCTTTGGGAATGGGGGTTGATATTTGGGGGGGGGGGGCTTTGGGAGGGATCTTTAGGAAGGGGTCTGATCTTCAGAAAGGGTTCACTAACCAGGTAGGGGGCTGAATTTTGCTGCTAACTGGTTAATTTCCGGGTCCTCCCCAACTTTGCCCCTGGAATCCTCCGACACTAAGTGGATACTGCTTGGCAGTCATAGCATAGGAAATATTCTGCTGCACTATGCTGTTACATACTGCTGAATATTGGTGGACAGCCAACAGGATTTAACCAGGCAGGAACCTCACTTGCCTGGTTAAACCCCACTAAATATCTATGCCTATGTTTTTATATTTATTTTTTACTTTTTACTAGATATATATTGAGAATGGAAGAAAATCCATTAATAAATCAGACTTCATAGGTTATGCATTTTCCTGACAAAGAGAGTGGTAGATACATGGAATGGCCTACCAGATGAGGTGGTGAAGACAAGAAGAGTAACATCATTTTTTTTAAACATGGCATAAGTACAGAGGATTCTTAGTTGCAAAGAAATAAGGAGAAATCCAGTGATCAAATAGGATCCACTATACTGCAACAGACTAGGTAGGCCTTACAGTAATAGTCTTGTGCTTTGAGGGATCAGTCCTGGTTTTTATCCCAACACATGTACTATGGTCCTGCTTTTCTTAGTAACTTTGTAATGAAGTAAAGCTAGCACTGACTCATCCTGTCCCTAGACCTGGAGCTCTCTGGTAACCCCATTCTGACTGCATAGGAAAAGCTTGGCGAAGTTATTTAGAAATATGAATTTTTTTACTCTAATGTTACTGATGTTTATGGAGTCAAACAATGTCAGGAAGCAGGAGCTTTTAAAGTGAGATCTTCTCTAAACAGATGAAAAGGTTGTATATCCAAATACAAGTCATCTTATTCTCTAAGGCTGGCACTCTAGTAAAATTCTGAAATGTACAAGAAGAAAAATACATAATAACAACTCCATAGGGCCCAAAGCCAAAAACAAAATACCTGAGCTGGATTGAATACCCTACATGTAGCATGAGAAAAAAATGTTGGGTATTAATTATCTCCAAATAAATTGGAAATGCACAAACTTGAGACGTCAGTGGATCATTATCAATATATAACAGCTGCTGTGTGTGGACTATTTTTTACCTTCTCCAAAGAAAAACTGGAAAAGCTGGACCACGGCAGGGTACTGCATTCCTTTCCAGTCATCCTGCATTCACTTTGTTTCTATTCACACAGTTCCTTTCACTTCTTTTCTTCCCCAGACAGTTTACACCATGGGCGAGAACTTAGAACAAAATGCAACATGTCATGCAAATAAACCTAAATATGTAAACACTTATCATCAAGTAGATCCAGGAGGGAGCTAAACACCCACATTACCAGTTAATGCACATTAACACATTCACATTAGCAGTAGAGGGTATTGTTGGCAACAGTGTGGATTTTTGCATTAAAAATTATAAGGTTGAATATGTTTAATTTCTTTTTCTTTAACAAGTGGTTAACTTGTAAAACATTCTTAAAATTATAAATCCTATATAATAAAACGCACCTCCAACGTTCTGAAGCTGACTCTGTGGCAGTGAAGCCTGAAGCATTCGTGCTCTCTGTAAGGCTCCTTCTCCTGAATTGACGTCACGCACTTCCGGGTACGTCAAACGCAGCAGTGACCAACCACTGGAAGAGAATGCTGCAGTATTGCTAGGCAACGGAACGCGACGGCACACGCATGAGGGTGTCGTCGTCCCTCCCTTCCTCCCTCCCTCCAGGGGCGTAGCCACAGGCGGGACTGGACGGGCCCAGGCCCAGCTACTTTCCCTCCAGGCCCGCCCACCCAACTCACAGACCTGCCAAGTCTCCCGCGAAACACACGGCGCCAGCTCCCATTTCCGGCCGCTGCTGCTTCTCCTGTTGAGCAGCAGCGGCCGCTACAAAAAGAAAAAGAGCAATAAATGTTTTTAAAAAGCAAGCGCGGCACCGCAGACAGCCATCAGGCATTGGCTTTCGGCTCTGCAGCCGCTCATCCTCTCACCTCTCACTTCACTGCGCTCCTCCGGGGCCCTACTCCAGGGGCAGTGACGTGAGAGGCTCTGAGGAGCGGCTGCAGAGCCGAAAGCCAATGCCTGATGGCTGTCTGCGGTGCCGCGCTTGCTTTTTAAAAACATTTATTGCTCTTTTTCTTTTTGTAGTGGCCGCGTGTTTCACGGGAGACTTGGCAGGTTTGTGTTGGGTGGGCGGGCCTGGATGGAAAGAAGGGGATAGAGAGAAAGACACTGATGGAAGAATCGGGAGAGGGGGGTAGATGGAAGGATGGAGAGAGAAAGAGGGAAAACAAATGGAAGGATGTGGAGAGAGAGGGGAAACAGATGGAAGGATGGGGAGAGAAAAACACTGGATGGAAGGTTGGGGAGAGAAAGGGGGAGATGATGAATGGATGCAGAGAGACTGGAAGGATGTGGAAAGAGAAGGGACACTGAACAGAAAAGGGTAGAGAGAGAGACACTGGATAGAAGGAGGGGGAGAGAGACATTAGAGGGAAGGATCAGAAGAGAGGGTAGATGAGTGGAAGGATGGGGAGAGAAAGAGGGAAGACGCTGGATGGAAGGAGAACAACAACCCTGGGAGGACGACTCTGGAACTCGAAGGGGGGAGGGGGACGATCCTGGAACTCGGAGGTAGGCAGGGGGACGACCCTGGAACTCGGAGGAAGGGGGGGAACGGACGACCCTGGAACTCGGACGGAGGGAGGGGGACGACGACCATGGAACTCGGACGGAGGGAGGGAGGGACCCTGAAACTGGGAGGGAGGGGGGGCCCTAGTACACACTCTCATTCTCACACACACACTCTCTCTCTCACACACACACACTCACACCCAGTCTCACTCTCTCTCTCTGTCACACACACACACTCGCACATTCACTCTCTCTCTCTATCACACTCTTTCAAACATACACACTCCGAGGAAAACCTTGCTAGCGCCCTTTTCATTTCTGTCAGAAACGGGCCTGATTTACTAGTAAATAAATAAAATTAAGGGGCACTTTTACTAAGGCTTAGCACACACTAATGGACATTAGCATGCACTAAATGCCAAGTGGTCCATGGGTATAAAATAGAATGCCCAGCATTTGGCATGTGCCAATGTCTATTAGTACACACTAAGCTTTAGTAAAAAGGACCCTTAAATGAGATTATTAATACATGAAATTGTGCTCCTCAGTTCATTTACATTTGACCATCAGTATGGTCTGAAGAAGAAGGGTTATCTTCGAAAACTAATCAAAAAATGTATTTAGTCCAATAAAAATGGTATCATCTTGTTTTATTTTCTCCGTTTTATTTTATTTCTATTTATTACCTCTAAAAGTGAATTAACATGACTACCACACTACTTGACCATCAGTCAAGGTGCAGTAATATTTTTTGATGAAAGTATACTGTAACATATTATTTTTGATGGGTATTTTATGGCAATGTTTCATTGCACTATTCATCAGAAACATAGAAACATGACGGCAGATAAAGGCCAAATGGCCCATCCAGTCTACCCATCCTACATAAACACTAACTCTTCCTTTTTCTAAGGGATCCCATGTGCCTATCCCACACTTACATAAATTCTGACACAGTCCTCCACGACCTCCACTGGGAGGCCATTCCATACTTCCACCACCCTTTCCATGAACAAATTCTTTCTTAGATTCCTCCTAAGCCTATTTCCTCTTAGCTTCATCATATGCCCATCATTCCAGAGTTTTCCTTCATTTGAAAAAAGCTAATTTCTTGTACATTAATGCCCCTGAGATATTTAAACATCTCTATCATATCTCCTCTGTCCCTCCTCTCTTCCTGCGTATACATGTTGAGGTTCATAAGCCTTGTTTTATGTCCAACACCACTTACCAATTTTGTATCCACCTTCTAGACCGACTCCATCCTCTTTATATCCTTCTGAGGTGCGGTCTCCAGAATTGCACACTGTACTCTAAATGGGGCCTTAACAGAGACTTATAGAAGGGCACTATCACCTCTCTGTTCCTGCTGGTCATCCGTCTCCTTATGCACCCAAGCATCCTTCTGGCTATGATCGTGCTTTTTCTACCTGTTTGGAAACGTTAAGGTCATCAGAGCATATAAAACCCATTAGTGAATGGCATGTTAAATGCAAGTTTAACAAACTGTAGTACTGGGCACAGGTTTATTCAGGAGCTTAAGGTTCTAGGTTCAAATACTTGATATACCGCAAATTTTCAAAAGAAATCTAGGTCTGCAGACAATGAATATGTAATCCCCATCAATGGTTGTACTAGTTTGTTCCAATCACCCTTTAGGCAAGTTTCTACTGACCATGCTTTTGTAGGTGGCAGTCTAGCCCAGTGATTCCCAAACTGTGGGCTCTGACCCCCAATTGGCATACTCCTAATTTGAGATCTTGAGTCCACCTACCTGTCAAAAAAAAAACACACACACACACACACACACACACACACACACAGAATAGTAGCCTCATGACCCCTGCAGGCCAGATTATAATACTAGCTGCATGAGCTCAACAGGAAGTAGGAATTAGGAATTACGGCAGATCACTGGCCCATGAAATTCAGTCTACACACCCAAGGGGAGGACTGACCTTGAGAAGATGCAACAAGCAACACAGCAGGAAAGAAGCCCAGGGTGCCCACTCCCAGCCAGCCAGCCAACTGGTGCAGGTACCAAACTGAGGTGGGGTCTGAGGAAGAAAAAATAGAAAGAAGGAAAGGGAAGTGGGCTACAGTGCAGATGGGAGTTAAGACAGAGAGAACTAGAGGCAGTAAGAAGCAGAGAGTAGGGTGCTCCAGGCATTCCCCAACTCATCTACCCTTACCTTCTAATCAGACACCTCCCTTCTACCCACACACATTTCACACTTATTTATATACACACTCGTGTACACACAGTGGCATATGGAGGGGAGTGGGGGGCAGATATTTGCTTTGGCTACTCTCTGGGGTCAATAGCATTTTCAGCTGATTGAATAGGATCAAGGGTTGGGAAGCACCTGTCTAGTCTTTATGAATGCTCAGAGTTGAATGTGTGAGCAGCTATTTGTCAAAATGCCAGCCAATAGAAGCCCATGGGGCAGAACTAGAACTGGTTCAGCCTATCAGGGCTGGCCTAAGGCTGGTAGGAACCTTAGAACAAGTAGTGTAAAGAGAATCAGTGCAAGGACAGGAAAAACAGGCAATGAGAGTATCTCTATATCATGGTGTCAGTCTCCCTCTGCTGGTAGGAGTGCATATTACCCACTCATCGGGAACGGTCTGGAGCAGACTATAAGGAAAGTAGGAGAGCGTTCAGAGTGAGGAGATAATTGCATCTAATAGTCATAGATACTAACATTATCACACAGGTACCACAAAAGCTTGAATACATCCTTTTTTAAAATCTGTGTTTCTAAAATAATATTGTTTTACAAAGCACCATTTAAAATATTCTCTGCAGACAAACCCTGTGTTTTCATAATACTGTCTTCCTAAAGACTGAAGTTGTTTTGTGCTCCGTCAGCTGACAAGTTTTCTACTGAATATGAGAATTTAATATATTGGTATTTAAGAGTAAGAGTCGAAAATGTTGGCTATGTTGGCAGATGTTTGGATAACAGCTTTTTCAGCACAGGACTGGAGGATCTATTCAGAAGTGGTTTTTTCCCCAACTCCATGCGGGACTTACGCATTTTTGTACTGTTCTGTAACAGTGGCAATGCTGTGTGAGTCATCTACACAGAGTTTAAAAGGGGGTTAGACGGTTTCCTAAAGGACAAGTCCATAAACCGCTACTAAATGGACTTGGGAAAAATCCACAATTCCAGGAATAACATGTATAGAATGTTTGTACGTTTGGGAAGCTCGCCAGGTGCCCTTGGCCTGGATTGGCCGCTGTCGTGGACAGGATGCTGGGCTCGATGGACCCTTGGTCTTTTCCCAGTGTGGCATTACTTATCTACAGCTATACTTGCTTTGACCCCTGACTCGGTCCTTCTTATTAAAGTACTTTTTTGTCCTGTTCCTGAAGGTCCATTTGTGCTTTTTGTTTGTCTTGATATTTTTTTTGTTATAAGCAATAGATCTATACCGAACAGCATATTTTACTATTTGTCCGAATACGAATAATGAAAAATAGTATTTGGACAAATATGATTTCCAAATACAAATAATGGGCATTGAGCTTTAACATAACAAATAATAAAAGAAGCAACGTGAAATCAGAGATCAAGGGCTAGAGGCGCGTTAGTGTTTTTAGTTTGCGCTAACCGTGTCGATGCCCATAATATTCCTATTGGCGTCTACACGGTTAGCGCGTGCTAACATTTAGCACATGCTAAAAACGCTAGCACACAAGTACTTAGCTTGAATGAAGAGGTATCTTTTCTCTCGATGTTTTGGACAGCTGAAATTTATTCATGTTCTTCAGCACTTGAAAAGGGGTTCCTTTAAGCACTGGAATAGCAGCAATTTGAGGAGCTAATATTGGGAAGAACTACCAGTGGTATGTGTTGGAACTTTGGGGATTTGATATTTGGATATTTTTGTTTTTTGATGACTAAAATCATTGTGTGGGTTTTAGCTATTTTTCTCCATTTTTTTTTTTAGTTAGCAACTTTTTTTCTCCATTTCTGGAGTTTTTTGCTGCTCTCTTTTTTCTGGAGATAGATAATTTAGTGGGGCCAATGATAATATCTGGGATCCCCTTTGGGGATAAAATGACATGTTTGGACAGACCATTGCTCTTTGAGTTTTGAAGCCTTGTTTGTTTAAATTGTGAGATTTTTCATATCTCCCCACAGTTTGGGTTAGCCACTCTGTTAACAAACTACATGTTTCATGCTCTTTTGGGGATTTAATATTGTACAAACCAGGGGCGTAGCTATCATGGGGCCACAGGGGCATGGGCCCCTGTAGATTTGGCCCTGGACTCCCCTGCCGCAACCCACTCAACCCCCCTTCCCGCCGCCAACCCTCTCCTGCCACGTACCTTTGCTGGCGGGGGACCCCAACCCCCGCCAGCCGAAGTCCTCTTCGCGGCATTGCTTGCTGAATGATCTGATCAAGTTTCTGTACGTGCAGGACATCAGACGCAAGCACAGAAACAGATTCAAACTTGATCAGATCATTCGGCAATGCCATGCGGCCGAGAAGAGGACTGGTGGGGGTTGGGGTCCCCTACCAGCAAAGGTACGCAGCAGGAGAGGATTGGTGGCAGGAAGGGGGGTTCAAGAGGGTTGCAGTGGTGGCAGGGAGGGTCAGCAATGCCGCGCAGCCGAGAAGAGGACTTCGGCTGGCGGGGGTTGGGGTCCCCCGCCAGCAAAGGTACACGGCAGGAGAGGCTTGGCGGCGGGAAGGGGAGGGTCAAGAAGGTTGCAGCGGCGGCGGTGGCAGGCGGGGAGGTCGGCGGTGCTGGGGGGGGGGCTAAAATGTGCCCCCTCACCTCGGGCTCTGGACCCTCCTCCCGTCAAAGTCTGGCTATGCCCCTGGTACATACCATGACAGCAGTGGCGTACCAAGGGGGGGCGGTCCGCCCCGGGTGCACGCCGCTGGGGGGTGCAGCACGCCTGTTGGCCGAGACCACTCATTCCCTCCCTGCTGCTCCCTCTGCACGGAACAGGTTACTTCCTGTTCCGGGGCAGAGGGAGCAGCAGGGAACGAGCGGACTCGGAGCCGACAGGCGCACGGCCCCCCCCCCCCCCCCCCAGCAGGTAAAAATGCACCCGGGGGGGGGGGGCGCATCGGCGATCCGTCCCGGTTGTCAGCCAGCCTAGGAACACCACTGCATGACAGGAATGAATCTCACCTCTGTGCCTGGGTATGTTGGAGATCTCAGTCTCTCAGATTCACTGCTAAACCTTATCTCAACATTTGCATTGCTCCAGAGAGCTTCTTTCAAGAGTTCATAAGGTGTAATATGCACAGGCAATATGGAAATTTTTTAAAATCAGGGTGGCCCCAATGCAGTTGGGATAATTTCCAGATCTTTTTGCCACATTTCCTTGATTGCATAACAGTCACTTGGCACCGACATGTATTAATGCTATTCTTCTGCTTTTTTCCTTTATCACAATGTCTGATTTTTTTGTTTCAGTTTTTTTTATCTGTGGGGACAGAATGTGGGGAAACACAACTACTTCTTCATTCTCCACAATGCTGTCTGGGTTGTGATCCCAGCATTTGCTATCACCAGTGGATTCCTATGGCTAAGGACTTTACCATCTTCAATGTTCCTGTAAATAAGCAGGCACAGTTGGAACTACCAATATTTGTTTCCAGTTGAGTGATTTCTTGGACTTGGGGAGGGGGGTCTCTACCACTTGTGAGAGTACCACTTTCATTCCAAAATCTAAGGCTGGGGATTCAATACATTATTCTATCAAAGAGGGGTAAGAACACTGTCTAGGAAGAGGAGACTCCTTGAGTCTGATGCATTACAACACCTCCTCAATCATCTTTCCTTAAGAACTGAGCACAAGAGAAGTGTTTGGGGCCTGCTCACCCCCTGCAGATTAATTTTATCTAAGGATTTCCTACTGCTGCATCCTCAACTAGGCCAAAGCACCTTTAAGTGCTGTTTCACAATCAAAATCTTCTCAGCTAAATGGAGCAGAACCACTTCCTAGCAACTGAGGCCTGCACTCAGGGACCTTTTTCATCATTAAAAATGTCAGAAGGCCAAAAGAAGGGAGAGGTGGTCTGACTGGTGCCTACCTAGTACACTAGGAAGCAGCATATACATTTCCAGCTGACAATAATTGAAGAAGGGTCAGCAAGGGCAAACTGAGGCAGCACAAAGCTGTACTATTACGCAGCACATATACAGCAAGGAATGTGATGCCAACTCATATTATACTAGAAATTCTAATGGTACAAAGTAGAGAAAAATAGGCCTTTTATTCACTACATTCCCACTGGCAGTACTGGGCAATGCATCAGTAGCCTGTTGCTCCTAACTTGTGAGGTTGATCATAAGTTGTATTATTCATTTACTGTGGGAGTTACTAATCTGCTCATAGTAAAATTAAGCTGCTATAAAATACAATGTTGTACCACAAATTAGTAACTACCTCATAAAACTATTGCAAGCTATGTTTATATACTGCTACTTCAATTCAAGCTCAGAGTGGTAAACAAAACTCATAACAAATATTTAAGAAATACAGTAAAAAAAAAAAAAAAACAGATTAAAACAATGTAAAGGAGTAATGTAGCCAGCCGTTAATACGCACATAACAAGGCTCCCAAATTGTCATTCTACATTTTTTTCAAACGAGGAAAATTCTGGAGATTGTTCCCAGCTTGTGAGGTGTGTCTGAGATACTTAAATGGAGGATGGACCTGTATATCTGTCCCCAACAGCAGGAGTTCCCATCTTGTGTTTGGAAGGAACTCTAAAATGCCCTGTGCTTTGAGAATAGGAGGTAATGGAGGAAACCTGAGAGAGCCCTTTGGGGTCCCAGGCTCATGAGAAGCAGAAGGGAACTGTCTCTTTTCACAGCTCACTGCTTTGTGCAGAAAGAGAGGAGGGGGAGGGAGGGGGAGGGAGGGGGAAAGAGAGAGAGAGAGAGAGAGAGAGAGAGAGAAGTTTCTTAGCCCTGCTTGGCCAAACCAGTAAAGAGGATCAGGGAGGAATACAGACCTATGGGAGGCCTGGGGGGGATGCTCCAGTGGTGGGTAACAGAGAAAGCAAAGGAAGTCTGAAGGTACTAGGTTCTACAAAGAGAAAAGATGTAAATATTGGAGTGTGTGCCATGAGAAGCTGATTAGATCTAGAGCGTGCATCCCACTTGACATCTTAAGAAGTCCAAAATGTGTTGCAAGGTATTGAACCTTGATGCATCCTGAGCACAAGTAAGGAGAAATTTTTTTTTTTTTGCTGTTTTCTTTGCTGTTTTTTTTGGTCATCGGGGATGTGAAGTATTTTTCCTCTAGTGCCTTTATCCAGTGGTATCTATCTTTTTGCATATGCATTTCAAGTAGAAAGTCCATCGCATGGACACAGCTGCTTAACAGAAGGACCAGGGAGATTCTGTGTTGTATTCATCGTATCTTGTGTAAGATTTCTAGGGGAAGCTTAAGGGATAAGACGTCTAGGTGGCACCCATCTGTGGAGAAGAGAAGAAGCAATCCAAGAGGAAATGGCCTAGCAAGACCCAGGAAATGCTCTAACTACAGAACCTTCAGAAGGAATTTGAAAAAAATATGGTAAAATGACTAAGTTACTGACCAATCATTTTCTTTTATCCCCAAATATTCAGTCGGTGGCAGTGAGCATGTTTCTAAATGCAGAGTGCCACCAACTAAAATATACTCATATGTTCAATGCCAGGCTATATTGGGATACCGGCATTTATCCAGGTCTATGGCAGTACCTGGAAGCTATATAAAAACAGCCAATATTCAGTGCCTACATACCTAACCAGGCACTGGCAGTGAATATCACTGGTACCTGTATAGCTCCCTGCTCTGCCCCAGCACTGCCCATTTAGGTGCTGCTAAATATCGGTGGCCGGACAGCTTAAATTACGCTGAATATCAACTTCTTAAATATTTTAAGTGTCTTCTTTTGTGTGCACTATGAAGTTATGGATTTCATCAAAATAGCACACAACTGCTTGGACATTTATCAGCGGAGTTTTCATTTTTGGCAGACCACCTAGTAAAGTTCTTGGGGTGCTCTGTCCCCCTCTGCCCACTGGACCCACTTTGCTGAATTTACAAATTCTTGTACGTGCCCCTGGAGCTGGTAAACCCTGACTACCTCCCCCCCCCCCCAGTGAGCCCGGACTACACAGGTGAAATTGTCCACAGTACTAATCCTTTTAATGAATATTAACCCTTACACAAGCATTAGCTCACTTCCTATACTGTGTTGCTTCTAAATGTCAGTCCTGCTGGTAAAGAGAAAATACACACAGTAAGTTTAAACCAAAATAAGAAGTTTAATAGTGTCTGTTAAAATTAACAGATAAAAAAAATAATACATACATCCCAGCAAGGAAAGAACATTATTATAGCAGTTTACTTCTACGAAAACCACTATATTGTAATACAAACATTTAATTTCTCAAACCTTCTATGAAATTAATCGTGCAAGGAGACCAAATTCCATGTGCAAAATATTCAAATGTTTATATCTGTGCAATGGAGAACAGAAATGTTCAAAGAAATTGCAAGCAACCAACAATACCAAGGTTGTGGAAATTCAAATAGGTCCACATCCTACAATGCTAAACCCTGAGTGACACAAAAACAGGCTCAATTCATTTCAACGTATATTATGCACATTAGCTTAAATGAACACAAAGGTATACATCCATTAAAATAAAAGCATTGAGAAATACAAAAACAGGATCCAGAGTACAATTAAAATATAGCTTATTATAAAGAAAAAAAAGAAGAGCCTAGCAGCCACCCAGGCAAATAAGCAGCAAAGACCAGTCTTGGAATGAGAGTCATGCTCCTTGGGCCCACTTCCCATTGTCTCCTCCAGCGCTGACTCACAGCTAGCTTGTTATTAAATAAACCTTCAAAGACAAATGACCTGGGTGGCTTCTCTTTCAAATGTTAGCTAATGGAAAGTGCACATGCTAAAGGCCACCTGAGTATTTGCACCTGTTTGTTATATGGGTGATTGATCAACGGTAAATTAAGACATCTACTTTTGAAATTCTCCTCCTACCTAAGCTCATCTCATGGAATGCCTCTTTAAATTGTAACTGTGTGGAAAATGTGGATTCAGCACTTTAAGTAGGACCTCAATTTTAAGTCAGTTTAATTTACATCAAGAAGATTCAGCAACTCCACACCTTACCCAACATCTTGAAAGCTCAAACTGTCATCTGGCCACTTTACTTCAGTGTTCACATTCACGTGATCACACTTCATGGAGGTAAGTTCATTGTGGGTTTTCGGTTAGAATCCACAATCAATGTAACAGTGCTATGTTGATCTATATCATAAAGGCTATTGTACTACAGGAATGGCTCATCTTCAACCTATAAAATCTAAGCACCATATTCTACAGAAATCACAATATTGGAAGGACAGACCCTCAATAGTACTTGTAAATGTCCCATCACTAATAATAAAATACAAAACATAACATAACAAAGTTGTTTTTTTTTTTTTTTTAGTAAGTGAGCCTCTATGGCCTGCTTCAGTTGTGTCCTAAGCCGGAATCGGAGGACAGATAGGTGGAAGACTTGTGAGGCATGGCTGGTGAGAGACAGCAGCAAAAAGCAATGTGGATGTGTTGCCTGTGATCATTCAAGTCCTTGGGTCCTGTGAGCAAACATTAAATAACAAGAGAGATGGCAACAACAAGAGGGAAAAGTAGAGTCTGGAACTCGATTGCTAAAGAGCCCTGCCTCCTCCATTGGCTCATGTCAACGTCTGCAAACTGGATCGGTTTGGAATGTATCAAACAAAGGGAAAGTCCAACCCAAAGGCACACTGCTTAGCAATTGGTATTAGTGCCCGGACCTGTGTAGTGTAGAAACGAGCCTCCGCCAGCTCACAATCTTCACCAAATCACTCCATTTCCTGTTCTGACATTCGTGAGTGGGGCTACTCTTGCAGCTCAATTCCATTCATTGGAAAACCCTATCTGGCACTGAATCTGCTAAATATCATGAAGGTGCAGAGTTCTACCACTGTGGCAAGTGTCTGCTTATTTGTTCAATGTGAGTTAAAGCTCTGTTAAGGCTATTTGACAGATGACAATGATCATTCCATCAGTAAAATATTATTAGCTAAAACTGGATAAATGTACAACAGAGTGGAAAGCAAAGACAATGTATTCAATGTAGATGGAAGGAGCCTACTATTATTTCTAGGCTCTGCCGCTCATAGTCTGTTAAATCAAAATATTACTGTCAAACTTCAATCACACACACAAAGTATCACACACTATATTACAGTTACATACAGGACTGCAGAAGTTCCAGATGACAGGAGAGCAAAATTCAGTTTTAGCTCCTAAAACTCTGAGGCAGTCCAGGGAATGTTAGAGACAAGAAACTTTCTTGGAAAGTTTCCTCTGTGTTATGACATTTTTGGTGACACAGCAAAGTTCAGTTCAGAAAACACAACCGCTGGATCTGGGCCTGAGAACTCTTAAACCACTTCAGGAATACAAGTTACGGGTTACTGACTTCATGGACTTCTCAGTGGAGCACCAATTTTTTAGAGGGTTCAAGTGTGAAAGTCACACTACTAGGCCAAGTTGAACGAATGCTCCCCAAACCATTAATGAATCACTGTAATATGCAGCAGCAATAACAATGAGGTCTCGGTGCACTTGAGTGAAAAATAAGTCTGCTTCCTGTAAAAGTGCCTACTCCCTGCGAAAAATGATACTCTTCGTAAAACATTGTGAGCATTACACTATCAACAGAAATGTATTACATAACTGTTAAGCTCCCAAAGATACCACATCTTCAGGACTTCAACAACGGCTCTGGTTGGCAGTTCCTGCCCAGCACACTTCCTTACAAAATTGTCATCAGTGGCTGACGAATCAGTCATGGCTTTTTAACCACATTACCTTGTTCTATGCTAGAGTTCCAGAGGAAAGCTTAGCAGCTTAAAACCGTGTGCTTTTTGAGTTCAAAATTTCACCTGTTTTCTGAGAGTCTTTACTATTTCCCTCTGTCTTCTCCATCTTCTTTCCCCAGCAGGGTTCAATGGAGATTTCAAATTCGTCACTCCCGCTTAATGCATCAGTTTTAGACAGTTTCTGAACAGTGTCCCCATTCTTTTCCACACTTATGCTAACTTGTGCCATGGCTGCAAGCTTCTGACTGCAGCAGAGCTTGGAATCACACTTCTGGGAGATACAGGGTGAGTTGCAAGCCAAGGAGCTATCGTGTTGGTCAGTGAATTCAGGCTGGATGGTCACCGAGTGAATTCCGGAATCATGGAGCACTTGCCGCATTTTGTGAGTGGCCACTTTGTAATCAGTGGCATCCTGACATTTGACATGGAGTGTGGCTATATTCCTGCCACTTGCGAGTTCCCAGACATGCATCTCGTGGACGCTACCAACCCCTGACACTTTGGCAAGCTTCGTACCTGAAACACATAAAACCATTCAATGGGAGATGAGCACCATGCTTTCAAAGAAATGTACTTCAAAAGTTACTAATATTGTTTTTTTTAAGTGTCCATTATTATTTAAAATTTTATTTAAAAAAAAAACTTCTATAGTGCTTTGGTCTTCACTCCCAGTCCTCAAGGATCGCCAATAGGTCAGGATTTCAGGATACCCTTAATGAATATGCATGAGGGCAATGGAAGTACCAGTCATGCAAATCTCTCTCCTGCATATTCATTAGGGTTTATCCTGAAAACCTGACCTGCTGGCAGCTGTCAAGGACTGGAAGTGAAGACCAAGGCTATAATGTGTATCTCAAATTTATTTATACAGATGTTAATGGGATAAACCAATATTCAGCCCACAGCAATAAGTGATTTGTAAGCTACTCACAGCCACTGGCTGAATGAATCCTGTATATTCAATGCTTGGGCATGTTTGGCTTCCAGCACTAAATATCGAGTTATCTGCCATCAAGCAGATTTTAACTGGACATCAGCTGATATTCAGATTGGTGTCCAGTTAACTTGATGCCTAAAATTAGGACTGAAAATTGCTGCTAACTGGCTAAGTTTAGGCTGCATCCAAACTCTTCCCTGCCCCACCCCACCCCTCACTCTCTCCCTCTTCTCCACTACACAACTAACAGCCCTTTCAATCCCTTCACTCCCTCCCTCCCTTCTCTCCCCCATGCAACCATCAGCACATTCAATCCCCTCACTTTTGCCTCCCCACATTCACTCAGTCACTCTCTTCCCTTCCTCCATTTTCTGATTCTTTCACTTCCCAACAGTGATCGCCCAAAGAAGCCCAGTGATGCCCAGAAGCTGACACACCTAACACTAAAAGAAGCAGTGGACCTGACAGGCATTAACTCCTAGTCTCTTTGACCTTGTTCATTCTATTCATGACCCCCTCCATTGTGTGGGGGAATCATGTAAAAATCAAACCTGTACTTCTGGCTCTGTGCTGCTTCATTGGGAAGTTGGAAGCTCCCACTGTCTGCTCTGCTCTATTTCGACAAAGGAGCCAAAACTGATTTATACCACTGGCTCTGCTCTGCTTCCTTGGGGCTCAGAAGATAAGCATTTGGAATGTTGTTCTGGCCTGATCTGCCAGAAATTAAAAGGGGCTGAATTGGCTTAGGTATGAAACCTGTGAGTAGAAATGCCAATCAAGGTGCTCTCGCCCCCATGTTGTGTCTGTTCTTTGTAGTATCTGCTTCAAGATCACCACCTTCCCCTCCTAGACACTGTGGATTAAGGAGCAGAGAGTCTGTTCTCAATGGTGGAGAAAGTGTCCTTGGATGGTTCCAGAGCATGGTTAAGGTCTGTTTTGAATGTGTATATCATAGTTTGAATATGATTGTCATAGGATCATTATGTAGTGGATATATGTTGTTTTAAACTTCTTATATTGTAAATTGCCTTGAATGTCTTTTTAGTCAATATGACGGTATACACGTTTTAATAAACAAAATGTTACAGGCTCATCTCTCCTTTCCTCTTCACTGCAGGCTCTCTGGAAGAGAGGACTGGAATTGAACCCCTGCTCTAGAGTTGCAAAGAAGTGGCAGAACTATATTCTGGGCCATTCAGACCACTAATGCTGGCTCAATGGGAAAAGATTTTGATTAGCCAGGCCCTAAAAGATGCCTTATTTGTAGGTAGAGGGGAACTTGTTGCCCTTGGTATTTTGGGTGTTTCTTGCACCCATTTGGATGCCTTATAGATTTTGATAAAGCATTTTTTTCTCAGGAGTAATGATCCAAACTTTTTAATATAACTAGGTCTCTTCCTTTTTTCTCTACAACACAGCTATTTCTAAACAGTAAGAATATAACTGTTCCCACTTTTCTTCTGCCTAGAAATAAGCGACAGAAATGCTTCAAACCTGCTGACTTTAATAGTCTCTAAATGCAGGCTTTCAGTAATCCAGAGAGATTTAAAACACGTTGTTTAGGTACACTCGTGAGCCCAAATTTACCACCCCAGAAAGCACAAAGCCATTATGCATACACAATCCACAGAAATCCTTCCAGAAATAAATCAACCCTGGCATGCAAGCTAATCCTCAAAGCAAAAATTATTAAGAGACTAGGAAAGGACAAACAATTATCTTACCCATCTCTTCCACGTTGACGTTTTTCGGAACCATCTGCAGCAAAACTCTGGCCGACTCTTTCATTATAGGGAAGGCCGAGAGTAAAACAATGATGACCATGAGAACAGTCAGGGTTGGATCGATATAGCACTGCCAGTTACACTCGGTGCCCTCCAGAGGCTTCATGTAGAAGATCGTTGCAGTAATCACCACAACTACTGATCCCAAAGCATCTCCCATGACAAGCAGAAGCACACCTATATAAAGAAAGGAAACACTTGCTTAGTCTACATTTTCACTCCTTGGGGACAAGTTACCTTCATGTCAAAATCCACCATCAGGTGACCCCCCCCCCCCCCCCCCCCCCAGATCAAAACTCTGTGATCTGAATTAAGACATCTGGAAGCTATGACCAGAAAAATACACTTTTCATCCTAGCACTCTCTCAGTAGCCTTTGCAGTTTAGTATGTCAAAATTATATATGCAGTCACCCCAAGGTGACAGGTCACCTGGCTAAAGGGATCTGAAAGAGGATCCCAAGGCCATTCTTGACTTGTACTTCAATGCACTAACTCAGTGACACCAAATCCTTTCCATGACTCCTGTAGCAGAACCCTGTTCAGCACCCTCCCTTTTCTGGGTTCATCAACAAACCAGGGACTGTTTGGATTTCTCCATTCAGAGACTGCATTCTGGTATAGGTGAGAGTAGTAAAATTTATTGTATGGGTAATGGTGTTCTTTATGTGCAGGAAGGTGTCATCAGTAAGGTAAAAATATTCAAGACCACTATAGACCTGCTGTGCTTAGGTGTCTCAGTCTCAGATCCACCTCTCACTACCTACACAGTGATTATCATGTGTACCAGATGACAATGAGGTACTCCACCCTTTCCTCTCAGTCCTTATTCACTGCCATATTGTTTCTCCCCTCTTCCTATTTTCTTTTCTTCTTCTTTGCCTCTCCTGTCTTCTTCCTTTTCTTCCCCTCTCACCCTCAGCCCTTTCTTTCTCCTTCTTCTGCTCTATTCTTCTCCTTCAGGGACACAATTTGGTTCCTAATGCGGGTGATCTCAACAAGGCTGCAACTCTTGCTTTAATCAGTATTGTAGAGTCACTGCTCTGGCTTTGACCAGTGGAAAAAAACACTGCTTCCCACACCTGTTGGCAGTGTTGCTATTGATCTGTGGTAAAGGCAACTACTACCTTCCTTGCTGCTAAGCGGGGACAACTATCACTCCCTGCTCTAGTCTGATCAAGGGCCCAGGGCTGCTCTTCTTCCAGACATGGCTCCCAAATACTCCTCAATGACAGGTAGGTGGAGAATATTTCAGGACAAAGCTGGCAACACCTAAAAGAAATGATCCCCATGTAGCCCAAGAAGGACCCCCAGGGTCTTAAGACCACATTTTTGGAACCACTGCTCTGACCACTTGAAAGCCTGCTTCTGTGGTCATATGGAGATTATATGTGCCACTGTACTGACCCCTAATGCATAACTCTTTGTAGTTTAAAAGTTTCAGCAAGATAGTGCCATTGAAAATGGCCGGTTAGTGCCCAAAACAAAATCAGGTATTTTGAGGGCAGTCTGGGGACAGAGTCAGCAGCTGGTTAAGTGCCAATTTCCAGCACTTAACCAGATAAGATAACCACATAAAACAGTCCTATCTTTATGCTGTTCTTCACAGCTGGTTAAATGCCAAATATCACACTTAATTGGCTATTTTCTTTTTTTGCCAGCTCTGTATACCCAGAAATTCAATGCCAGAGCCCACACATGGCCCAGCATTGAATTTCCAGCTATAACACTAGTAGCAATCATCAAAGTGCTGATCACTGCCAGATGAACATCGGGCCTAATGGAGTGGAGGAGTAGCCTAGTGGTTAGTGCAGTGGACTTCGATCCTGGGGAACTGAGTTCGTTTCCCACTGCAGCTCCTTGTGACTCTGGGCAAATCACTTAAGCCTCCATTGCCCCTGGTACAAGATAAGTACCTGAATATATGAAAACCGCTTTGAATGTAGTTGCAAAAAAAAAAAAAAAACTTCAGAAAGGCAGTATATCAAGTCCCATTTCCCTTTCCCTAAATGTGTAAGTAAATCAGGTCTGACTGGGTATCCAGTTAGGTAATGTCTATAGACATATAGGGAAACTGGGCAGCAAGAGGTTGGGCAGGTATAATTCTAAGTCACATATTTTTATCTAAAAATATCTATGGTAGCCAGAAATTTATAAAGCAATAAGCAAAGCAAAACTACTCGCATAATTTTGCTTTGATTATTCCAGGAAACCCCATGAGTGAAATCTGCCTTTGGGGTTTGCGCTTCACACTATTTTATATTTGTTGATTCTCCCTTAAGCCTTCCACTCAGCTGGGACAATCTGCAGATAAGGGGTTTCAAAATGTTTCTCAGCTGTTCTGGGTTTTGTACTAAGTTTTGAGTTTAGTTTGGTTTAATGAATACAAATACCACTGTTATATTGCTGATTGTATGCCTACCTGCCTGCTCTCCCAAACCCTTTCACTCCCTCTCCTGGCTCCATGGGCAGCGGAACACCTTTTTGTTTGGATGGGGCAAAAAAAAAAATCTATGGCACTACCCCTAAGCTCTCTATCTAGTGATGTTGTTTTGAACATTGGTGGGGCCATGATACCAGTGGGCCACCCATTCCACTGCCTATACATTTCCTATAGAGATTATCTATAGGGCAAAGATTTTCCTGCTGATTCTCTGTCCTCAGTTAGGCTCCACCCACTGTCCTAGATCTGGGATTTATATCTTATGACCAGTTCTTCTCAAATTAGTATTTGTCTATTGTTCCTATGTATGACTGCTTGCTTATATACATTCTCCAGAGTTTTCCTTACCTGCAGCTGGCCCCACCATTTTAACTCAAAGAGCTCTCTCCTATTCTGCAATATGCTTTGTATGTGGTTCTGGGCTGTGTGTATTTGACTGTAAGCTTAATGTACCAGGGACAGTGTGTGCTGTAATTTACTGTCTGAACCATCAGATGGTGCTATAAAAACAATAATGACTTGAGAACCTGCAGAACAGGTCATGTAATTACATCGCCTTTGGTGAATCTCTGCATAAAGGTAGTTGTTCAATCCCAATAAAAATAAATAAATTAAAATGTTGGTGTCATGATCTTTACTTTTTTGATCTTTTCTGATTTAATTTAAAATTGAATTCTGACCTGCCTTGTTTTTCTCATGTTGCAGTACAATAACTCCCTGTCACTTTACCAGAGGAAACAGATCTTTCTCATTTCGTTCATCCCTTGTATGTCCCACGAGACAATCCATTCTTGTAGCAAATGAACAGATGTGCACAGAAACAGAAACACTGAGCCACAGACTGTTCTGGGAGAAATCACTGTAAAGAGGGCTTTCCCCTCTGACTGTTCTAGCACTGCACTGGCCTCTGCATCAGTATCTGTACCACATGGAGCAGTTGCCCTCAATGCAGGATAAACATGCCCACTGGGGCCAACCTCTCTCTTATCTATTGCACAGTACGGTACCTCTCATGTTCAGGGCAGCTGCTTTCTTGGCATCAGTCTGTTTTCCTTGCTCATCAGACTCATCCTGGGTGCTCACAGGATCACCTGTAGCCAAATAAAAAATTGTGTTGTGTATGAATTCTACAAACCAAAGAAACCAATTTTCTCAAAACCAGCATTAAAAATACACAAGTCATTCTGTAGTGAAATCTCTAATACAAACCATATGCACACACCTTTGGGGGGCTCAGCATACAAGGTAAGGGAGCTATGTACCTGGGAGCAATTTATGAAGTCCACTGCAGTGCCCCCTAGGGTGCCCGGTTGGGTGTCCTGGCATGTCAGGGGGACCAGTGCACTATGAATGCTGGCTCCTCCCATGACCAAAGGGCTTGCATTTGGTTGTTTCTGAGATGGGCGTCCTTGGTTTCCATTATCGCTGAAAATCAGAAACGACCAAGTCTAGGGATGACCATCTCTAAGGACGACCTAAATGTCAAAATTTGGGCATCCCCGACCGTATTATCGAAATGAAAGATGGACATCCATCTTGTTTCGATAATACGGGTTTCCCCGACCCTCCACCGGAACATTTTGCGAGGATGTCCTCAGCAAAACTTGGGCGTCCCTTTTGATTATGCCCCTGTGTGTGGAGTATCTCACTAGATAAGAACCCATTTACAAGGGTGATTTAAGGGGGTAAGGGGTAGAGAATGACATGGGGACAAAATCTGTCTCTATCCCAGCCCCATCCCTGGATTTATCACCTGTGGTACAACTACAGTTTACATATATTATACATGCAGGTACTTTGTCTCTAGTGGTCTCATTCTTCAAGTAACAATGCAAGTTCAAAGATGCACAACTTACTCATAGATAAGATGTACGAAGAACATGGCATCATGCAGCAAAGGCATGTAAAACCAAAGTGCATCGATTATACTGTCAAGTGTGTCATTATCTAATATGAAGTACAGTATAATGATCAATATGAATGCTAAGGCTATAGCAGCTCTAATGCACACATTCAGTTTTACTCCATGTTAACACGAAGCAGATTAATACTGAAATAAGGTTATGGAAAAACTCAAAACTACATTGTGTCAAAAAGTTTCTAAGTCGGCCAAGATGGATCTGCCCCCACCACTGAAAGGGGATGCAATCTGGCCTACACGTGGCAACATAATTAAATTTACAGAGGTGTAGTTGATGTTATGTGTAACTTCATGCATTTACATGCAATACAGTTCATTAATACTTTAACTATATTAGTGCCTATTAATGCTACATTACCCTTAACAGACTTTAGTATATTGATCCCTGAATACTGTACTTCCTACTATTGCAGATAAGCACACACTTAATGGCAAAGTAAAATGGATGCTATGATCCAGTTTGTACTTTGGCTTTGCACAACGTTGTTGCATGATGCCATAGTGTTCTTTGTACAGCTTGTCTATGTGTATTTTTATTGTTGCAAATTCAGATCGATGGTGTGGGGGGTTTTTTTTGGAGGGGGGGTTGGGTTTACCAGGAAAAGCCTTCCCCTCAATCTGGGAGAAGGGAGAAAATAATTGGGGTGGGGAAGTGGGGTTTTTTTTAAAGTCCAGGAGTGTAGGGACAAAACCTTATGTTAGCAGCCATCATAATACCTAGGCATGATCTGCAGTAAACAGCAGGTTTAATATCATTAGGATATCAGGCATTTAATGCCCTGTTTTGTAGGATGATGAACATTAATAACACATTTTAGCATAGTTTAATGCACTGGACATACTTTAGAGCAGGGGTTCTCAAACCAGTCCTCAGGGTCAGATTTTCAGGAAATCCACTATGAATGTGCATGAGATAAATTTTCATGCTCTACCTGCAAATCTCTCATTCATATTCATTATGAATATCCTGAATACCTGACTGGCTCGGTGGGTCCTGAGGACTGCGTTGAGAACCACTGATCTACAGATCAATTTCACAAGGATTTTACCAGCTACACCCAGAGGAGAGGAAAATTGCATCTTCTGTGACAACCAAAAGTTATGTTACCTGTTAATGTACTTCTAGCTGCATTAAAAGAAAATGCTTCGATGATGTAAACAGTGTATATAACAGATTTTTCATGTATGTGCACAGTTTCCGCTGTATACCTCACTCACAGAAATAAATAAGTGCATGAGCCCTTGTGAACCTGAGTTAAGTGTAAATGAAGTAGCAAAAAGAGAGGGTTCAGAAATGCAAACACAACACAGCAAAAAAAAAAAAGAAACAAACAAACACACACACACATGGGATGTGTTTCGGCACCCATGTGCCTGCATCAAGGGTCAAATGGAGATCGACTCTCTCAAACAGACCAATAAATAAACACACTTAGATGCTATCATAAAGGGTTAAGAAACCGCGTCTCAAACAAACGCATGTTAGCTAATGTCAAGCGAAAATGCCAAAACATTTGTCTTATCTCCATTTGACCCCAATCACAATGGTGTGCCATGACCCCCCCCCCCCCCCCAAGAACGTTTTTTAGGGTTAATGAGTGGAGGAGTAGCCTAGTAGTGAGTGCAGCAGGCTTTGATCCTGATGAACTGGGTTCAATTCCCACTGCAGCTCCTTGTGATTCTGGGCAAGTCACTTAACTCTCTATTGCCCCAGGTATAAAATAAGTATATATATAAACCACTGATTGTAACCACAGAAAAGCCCATTGCCTTTACCCTAGTCACTTTCCCTTGCTGATTGTTGCTCCAATGTATGTGCCTTCCTTTGGTTAAATGGCTAATCTGCTTTCCTGTTTTACAATGGTGTTCCTTTCTATTTTCTCTGTATTTGATTTGTACACTGCCTTGCTGTTATTTTAAGGAAAGGTGATATATTAAACCCAGTAAACCCTAAACTCTTTCCTTTCCCACAACAGGGGAGGGGGAGGGACTTTCACTTACATTTTTAGCCAGATGCCCCCATCCTCCACTTTTTAATATTCCTTACATAACTGTGAAGAATGAGACCTCAAAGAATGGCAACCACCACAGAACCATGGTTTTCCAAAAACACACACATTAACATCTTATGAAAACACAGGTTTACAGATTGGTAGGAAGACTACATTATACTGTAGAGCTTGAAAGTACACTGTAGGCTTTATGAGTACAAACATATATTAGCAGCTAAAAAGGTTTGACTAGGACATTGTCAAAGCACTTCAGCATTAGTTCTCCACAAACTGAACATTTCACCTGGATGGCAATACTGGGGTCAAGGGTACAGCAGCTGAGCTGTTCATGTTTTTGCATTTTAACCCCTTGATGCCTGCAATTAGGATTTGCATTCTGGCAAAATGCAGAACTACAGGTTGCTTTGCACCACACAAGGAGGTGGCACACACTGCCATTTTAAAAAAATCAGTGACAAATACAATTTGACATGTATGGCAACTTTTGTCCATGAAGAATTCCAACACACCATTAACATACATGTACACCTGAGGCAGACAGCATAGCGATGCTTTTCCTGGGGCTACTTTGCGTTGCACTTTAGGGTGTAGCTTCCGAAAACCTGTCTTGGTGATCTCAACACCAATAAGTTTTAGAATATGGCTACGTTTATGCTTGAGATAGCATATATTGGCAACCCAATAGATGGAAATTTCATTCGTATTCATTATATATATCCTGAAAATCTAACTAGCAGTGCAGTTACTAGGATAGGTTCTGCCGTAGGGGCTCAAAACTTGTAGGCTAAAAAGAGCTAATACAAGATCTGTCACACTTCAGATATTTTTTAAGTGGCACTAAAAGTGGGTCTTTTACTAAAGATTACCACATGTTATTTGCCACAAACCTTTTTTACTCCTATGGGCCCTACTGCGGATAACATGCACTCATTTTTAGTAAAGGGCCTCCTAAGAGAAAAATGCAACTTAAATGATTAATTTCGCACAACTGAAAAAAAAAATCAAAAGTCAATATTCTCAATTCTACAGTATTCAGTTCATGAAAATATTTACCTGTCTCACACTCTTCGTCGACAGTGCGTGGTTTACACATACAGCAGTCCAGAAAAAGTAGATAATTTAGAATGTTGATTGCTAAACCTACAATTCCAACAATAAGCACAAGTAGAGCATTTTCCGTAATCTGCGGTCCAATGAACCTCTTAATAGCCTCTATCAAGATGCTGAACATTAGTGCTGTGGCAAACACAGAATTGCCAAATGCTCCTACCACATCGGCCCTGGGGAAGCCGTACGTGTTCCTCCTGTGCCACTGGACTCGGCTAAAACGGACTCCAACTAAACCTATAATCATCGATATCAAGTGGGATAAAACACCAAAGGCATCGGAAGCCAAGGAGAGGGAGTTCCCAATGTAGCCTACTGCCAACTCCACCACAAAAAGAACAGCGCTTATAACACACATTAAGATCAGCCGACTACTTCTCCCTGTGTAGCGTCCCATCTCTGCACTTTCCTCCAACTAATCTGAGTCCTAGAAGAAGATTCTGAGGCTTTAGCAACTTCAGCCCCACAGGTCCCTTTTTATACTTCACCAGTTTGTATGTATCATGATTGAAGCTCACAATTTATGATGCAGTAAAATAATAAAACCATTCAAAGGTGCAATTAAAGGAAACAGCAACTGACTTGAATGTGAGGTTTCAGTGTCAAAAGCAACCTACCCCGCCCATCTTTGACAACTTTTTAACCTATCTTGAAGTGATTAAAATTAAAAATATCCGCCAAAGCAGCCATCACAACAATCCATTTTTCAAATTAAAAAATACAATTTCAGAATTAAAAATGGTAAAAACATATCAGACATATTAATAAAAAGTTTCAAATCATTCTCTGTGCACCAATTAATCTGAACTCAGAATATATCTTAAGTGCACAACTAATTTCTTTTACCCTATTCCTAAGGTCTTGAATAGTTCCTAAGGTACATCAGTGATCTAAATACCCAGAGATGCTTCTTTCCTTGTGCATGTTTTCCTGCTGCAAAATGAAATACACAAACAGGATTGAGCAGTGCTTGGCTCTGTCCTGCAAAGATGTCTTTGTACATTTTTGAACACCTTCACAATTTTACAGCCTGAATGCCAAAGCTGCCGCCTGTTAAACCAGCTGCTGTCTCTTCCACTTATGCCCATGTCAATTTATTAAAAGATGGAGACCAGACAGAGGCCAAGGGTATTCCTGCATTTGTTTTGTTAAAAGTTTCAGAGGTCTGAAAATCATAGTTTCAAGCTCACTGGCAGGTGACAGAGTAGCTAAGTCAATTTAAAGATTACCACCAGGCAATTAAACACCACATACTACCACCAGAACAATTTGATTTTCTTGAACAAAGCAAACTTTCAATGAAAACATTCCAAGGATTTATACTTATGCCTTCTAAGGGGTTTCTAAATTGTAAATGTAGGTGTTTATTTTACAGTGTTTTTTCAAATATGTATCAATGCTAGGTGTCCTTTTCGGTTTAATCAAATATACCCATTCATGTAGCTGAGCCAGAAAGAGCCCAAAATTAGGTGTGGAAAATCCAAAAAGGTATTTTTCCAAGACACCTATTTATTTTTTTGCATAGAGGGTGTTTTATCTATGTTTATCAGTTAAAACCTAAAATCAGAAGCCCAATTTACAGTACAGTACTCTTTTTACACATACAGCTTATAAATATATAGCACCCTCTGTGTTAAGACCCCATTTTTTGTCAAAATTAACATGACTTGTAACATGTACCAAATAGTTTGGGAGACACTGGGCCCATAAGGTGTTTTAATGCCTTCTTTCAGTCACCGCTATAAAATTTATTTATTAGATTTATAACCTGCCTATCCAAACATCTAGGTGAGGTATAATAAAACATTCATAACCCCCCCCCCCCCCCCAAAGCATACACAATCTTATAAATCAGGATTAAGAATATAAATACAGCTGCAAAGCCATTGTCAAGAGGACACTGGATACTGAATGTGGAACTTATTCTATGAATGTTTTACTGCCAATGTTCTGATATGTAGATTTTGCGACAAGGGTGGGTGAGGTTTTTGAGGTATGGATGTGGTCGACACATTTGCCTCTCTCTTCAGGCTGGGTGTTGGCTGGATAGTGTCTTTGGGGTGTGACACTGATTGTGTAGTCTCTTGCTCTGTGTAGTTGTTACTGTTTTTTCTTTTCCTTGTAAACTATGTTGAGTATCTGCATCACTGAGATGGCAAAAAATAGTAACTAAGGTCTACCTTAGGCCAACACAAAATCAAGAGCAGATCGTATTTTGTGCAAGTCTGGCTCTTGTGGATTGATTGCCTGTGCATTTCTTGGGACCAATTCTACCTTAGGTCCATTTATTAGTAATCCATTCCTTCTCAAGGTACCAAGTAGGCGGACTGCCCCATGTATAAAATAAGTACCTGTATATAACATGTACAGTAAGCCACTTTGACTGTAACCACAGAAAGGCGGTATATTAAATACCATTCCCCACACTCCTGAGCTGTCTTCGGTTTCTTGGTGTCTCTTCAAGTGGAGGAGAGAAAGAATAAGGTTCTCTACCCCATCCTCACCACCCCTCTAGACAGAGGATGTAGCTGATTTTCTGAAAAGGTGGGATTGCTTTGCTTCAGTGCACATGTCCTATATGCAGTGCTGTATGTTTTATAAATCTGCCAAACTAATTCTCTGGTATCCTATTATCTTTGGATTAAGCGGTTATAGAAAAAGGACATGATTATAATGAATTAGGCTCAGCACAAGAGGTGATGAGATGATCTGTAATACTTACACTCAGTATAATATCCTAGCCAAAATGTACTAGTTGCATAGGCCAAAGCTTTTTATTCGACTTAACTTTCAAGGGGTTCCTTTCGTTGGGTCACTTTCAACTTCTAGAACAGATGTAAAAATTAACTATCTGCCACTGCTCTTTTAATGTTAATGACTGAAGTATTATGGTCAGGAAGAAAGGAGGATTCTTGATGGTTCTATACAAGAATAGTGAGGGAGAATAGCAGAGAAAAGAGGAAGGGTCTAGACCGCTTGAATGCCCAGTTTGCATCACAATCATCACTACAGGTACTTATAATACACCATGTCTTTTTAGAGCTGTATACTATAAATATTTTAGGCATAATATACTTAAAAGAAAGTCAGTCACCTCTCAAGAACAAAAAAACATGAAACATGTGAGTTCATAGGACATTTTATTGTTAGGCTGCTTTAGAAGAGTCTTTGCTGTGCTGCTACTATGTGTTGTCACCACAAGACTGGAATTTTACTAGTTCTCTTGCTTTTTATTTCGAAAGTGCCATTTGAAAAGGTCACAAAATGGGTAACATTAGTCAAAGTTTCAGTCATTATATTAAAAAATATATAGTTTAAGAATGGCGCAGAGGAAAGGAAGATTTCGCTTCATCACTAGTAGCTACGGCCAAACAGTGTGTAGAACTTGGCTGGATTTTTGCCACAGACGCAGAGTGCCCCAGACTGCAACTCACGGAGAGGTTTAAAGGGGATGCAGAGGCCCTTCGCTCCCATGGATGGGGCCCCAGGCTCCAGGTCTTGGTCTCTGCAACAAAAGAGTGTGTTGATCATTAGTTGGTTAAAAGCCTTAAACAGTCATTTGATTTTTTTTTTTTTAAATAAAAACAAAACCTTTATGGGATTCAGCGGAGCAGTGTGCTAATGTTGCTTTCTATTGTTGGTATATTGGTAAGAGAATAAGCCAGATCCATGTACTTTTAAATAATTTCATTTTCTGCTGTCATGTGTGCCCACTCTACTGGCACTTGGACATGGTATGGTGTCAACAGAAGTT
Source organism: Microcaecilia unicolor (assembly GCF_901765095.1). Taxonomy (NCBI): domain Eukaryota; kingdom Metazoa; phylum Chordata; class Amphibia; order Gymnophiona; family Siphonopidae; genus Microcaecilia; species Microcaecilia unicolor. The sequence goes on along the minus strand of NC_044033.1, from coordinate 64,631,976 downwards.
TTGAAAAAGGCTGATGGGGAGAAGAATATAAAATCAAGACCAGGCTCACAGAAGAAACCACACTATTAGAATGTCAAATCTTCCAAACAAAGTAAGCCCGCACCTTTTATTTTCAAATCTGTCTATAAACGTCAGATGTAGATTAAACTTCAAAACTGAGACTAAACCACTTCAGCTGTGAAAATACTAAGGAAATATCCTTCCGCTTAAATAAAAATGGCCCTCGAATCTTTAGAAATAAAAATCAACCCGATCCAATCTTTTTAAAACTAATCAACTCATTGGCAGTGTTATAAGCTGCAAAACAGCTCAGTTCATCTCCCGACAGCCAGGGAGAACAGCTAAGACAGCACTGAAGCAAAATAGACTGCTCTTGGGTGCCCTCTGGTAGATTGCACTGTGCACTGCGGTTAGGGATAAAATTACCGTATTTTTCGGACTATAAGACGCACCGGACCATAAGACGCACCTAGGTTTTAGAGGAGGGAAATAGGAAAAAATTTTTTTCCTTTTTCCCTCCTCTAAAACCTAGGTGCTCCGGTGCGTCTTGTCCGAGTTTTGGACCTCCGTCCCGTACTTACACGATTCCATGTGCCCTGGTGGTCTAGTGACGTCGGGGCAGGAAAGAGCCCCCTCTTTCCTGCCCATCGCGCTGCTCTCCGTGCTCCTCAATGCTTTCTGACAGTCTCGGCGATATTCAAAATGGCCGCCGAGATTCTCGGCGGCCATTTTGAATCTCGCCGAGACCATCAGAAAGCATTGAGGAGCACGGAGAGCAGCGCGATGGGCAGGAAAGAGGGGGCTCTTTCCTGCCCCGACGTCACTAGACCACCAGGGCACATGGAATCGTGTAAGTATGGGACGGCGGTCCAAAAACGCTACCTTCAGACTATAAGACGCACCCCCCATTTTCCTCCCAAATTTTGGGGGGAAAAAGTGCGTCTTATAGTCCGAAAAATACGGTATTTGGCTGCTCTAAAATAACACAAGAAAAGATACAAAAACCCCATTCAGCCGGTCCACAGAACCTGAATTGTGATAGCCAAGGGCAGATCACTTTTAATCCAGCCCACAAGCAGGTTTACGTGCATTAAGTGGTTAATGCACTTAAACCTGCTCGTGGGCCAGATTTAAAGTGATTGAATGAAACAGTTTATGGAATACACAACTAGATGACTAGAAATAAAATACAATTTAGAAAGCCTCTTTTTGTTAAAGTTACAGATAGGGCTCCTGTGAACTACAGTATGCTTTTCTAAATTATCAAAACCATAGCTGAATATACTGACACAGCAATGTAAAACAGACCGCCTAATATGTGAGGTACATATGGAGGCATATTTTCAAAGTTCCATAGAAACCTATGGAACTTTGGAAGGCTAAGTGCTTTCAAAATGAGCCCCATGGTACACTAATTTTCAAAGGGAAAAAGCATGTATGCACTTTCGGTAGGGTACGTTTACACAAATTTCCTGGTTTATTTTAAGCACAAACAAGCCATTCCTGGAGAGCCAGGTCTGGTTTTCAGAATATCCGTAAGGGAATGAGATTTTCGTGAGTATTACCTCCACTGCATACAAATCTCTCTCTTGCACATTCATTACGGATATCCTCAAAACCAGACTGTTTATGGGGTAACTCCAGAAATAGCTCAAAAAACACAGCTATAAAGTACATGCGTAAGTCCAAACCATACTCAAGCCTGCACCTGGGAACACCTCTGTGCAGGCTGGATAATCTCTCTCATATACATGCATAAACTCCCAGGAAATGCCTCTTAAAATAACCCTAAAATGATATGGAATTAAGCATGCCTCCCACACTGTGCATCACTTTGGATATGCCATAGCCTCTGCAAAGCAGCTCTCTGCAAACAGGTTCAGGGAGACTTTAGAGAGCAGTATTTACATGCTCTTGGCCCAAGGAGAACTTATGTTAAATGCTATGCATTGAGAAGGGAAGGAACTGCAAGCAGAAAGATAGGTATGCAATGCTATTGTTACTGACAGACACTCCATGGCCTATTTTTCTGGGTGTAAGTGTCCCTTTTATATCACTTTCTCCTACAGCAAACATTTTGTGCAGTTACCTGGCTGTGGCCTTCTTAATCCAGTCCTCACAGTCAGTCTCGCCACAGAAGGGAATCTGCACAATCTAGAATTCAAGAAATGACTCAGTGTTTACAAAAAAAAAAAAAAAACTCTCAGTATTACACTTTTAAAGTCTGCATCACTAAGCCCTTACAATCATTTCTTTCTACTGTATATTGGAGTGTGTGAACACACACAATTGATGCTGCTGTAATTCAGGTTGCTTTTTTTAAACTTGTGTTCTCACAAAAACTGCCTACGCATCTGTGCAAAACATTATGCTGACTTTCCAAGACCTTCTTGGCCGTGAACCTTCTATTTGCTCAGACCTATGGAGTCCAGCCCTTATATTTTACAGCACCAATAACAGCTGAAAATGCCTTCTACATTGTAGACCATAAAAATAATGACATCCTGTTTGTGTTTCTGATCTTGTTTGTGATTTTCCACATTGATCCCTGGCTATAAGCACACGTTTTCTCAACTTTACCTTCCCTTTGTGAGAGTCAGTCAACATTTACAGAGACATTTCAATGTTTCTTATTTAGATTGTGAAAACACCGATATACATATAAAAAATCTGTTTCCTTTTTTTTTTTTGCATTACCATAGACAAGAAATACTGTTTTAAAATAACATGCTGAATGTGTTGAGTGTATATGGTAATCAGATCTACTGCTGAGATTGGAATTTTACGCTACTCATGCCAACATGGTAACAAGCATTATGGCAGAGCTTCAAAGACATGAACCAGTAACACCACTGCATGAAACAGACACACTTTGGCATCTAGACACGCTTAGACAGATGTTCATGAATCTGGGCTAATTAGGTAACTCTGTCTTGTCTCTTGCCTTGTGCTGCACCTGAGGTATGCTGTACTGTAAGGGAAAACGGGTCTCCTTACTGAATGTTGCATGTGAGAGTGATTTAATAAGATGTGTACAGCTGTACAACAAAGTGTTCCTGCCATGGAATGGAAGGAAAATTCAAGCTGCCAACAGCCTTTGCATAATCAATGCATGACATTCCAAGAAATTTCTGAGCATGCTGAAAAAAAAAAAATCAATAAGGCAGCTTTACTGAACACAAGGGAGCACAAAGTCTGCAAGAGATTGAAAACTCGTGAACCTGATTAATCAGGTCAGTGTGTATTAACCCAGAAACTGATGACAGATCAGAAAATGACCAGAAGACTTAGTCAGTCTCCCTATGTTCCTTCCTTCTACACTACCACAGCACATACAAGATCAATAGCTTCCCCTTCTAGAATACTGCATCATATATATTACTATTATCATTGTTACATTTGTATCCCACATTTATATGATCTGTGTCTTTCCCAATGGCTTCCCCGCAACCAAGGATCCTCCCCTCTTCCCCAAACCCTTGCTTGTCCCTGCTTTTTTCAATTCCAACAATTCTTTACTGTCTCCACCATGGGTGACACCAACCCTGCACTGTGTAACCTTTAAGGACTGACACCCACTTCATTTAGCCAGTTGCAAAGTAACTAACTACATCAGAGGATCTTCCAACATCTCAGCACAAGTCCCGCTAACACTTGCATTCTAAGAAATTTCAGAAAACTGGAACCCCTGAGGTCATGCTGTTTACACTATCAAAGTAACTCCTTACACACTATACAGATCTCAACTGGATTTTATTTGCAGGGCATAGGAATCACTGGGAAGCTACTTAAGCAATTCCACGTCTATTTAAAGTCACTTTTTTTTTTAAACTACATACAAAATGAAAAAATTCTCATGCATAGTTCCTACACATTCCAGGGGTAATATTTGGCATTCTGCTTTTATTTATAAAAAGGAACGGAAAAATTAGTTCTTACCAGATAATTTTCTTTCCTTTAGTCCTAAATGATTAGTCCAGGGGTTCCCAAACTTTTTTGGTTCACGGCACCTATAGCGTCTGAGCAATTTTTCATGGCACCCCCTTCCCCCCACCCGGCCACATGGGTCTTTGCACCCTTCCTGGCCACAAAAGTTCCACACTACCCCCCGTCACATAGGTCTCCCTTTCCCTGCAGCCCCCTCTTCCCAGAAAGTCCAGCACCCCATTCCCTGAAGTCCCTCTCCTCCCATAAATCCAACACACCTCTGCTTACCCCAAATCCAGCATCACTCGCTACCTTCTTTCCTGCAGGTCCAGGATCACTGCTGCTTCCTTCTCCTTCCCTCACCACTGCAGCAGTGCTTGCAGCTTACATTTTCGGGCTGTCCGTGATTCACACAGGCAGGCAACTCCAGGGCCTTCCCAGTCTGCCGTAACTTCCTGTTATGAGGGCTGGACACGACAGAGGGAAGTCCCCCGCAGTGCCTGTGTGAATCGCGGACAGCTCGAAAATATAAGCTGCAAGCACTGCAGTGGCAGCGGGAGAAGAAGCAGGAAGCAGCAGATTCCAGACCTGTGGGAGGGGAAGTAGGATTGTGGGCGGCATGAGGGAGGTCAAGATTTGCCACGGCACCCCTGCGAGTTCACTGCAGCGCACCAGGGTGCCGTGGCACACAGTTTGGGAAATGCTGGATTAGTCCATACTTGTGGGTTGTGCCCATCTACCAGCAGGTGGAGATAGAGAGCACATTAGAACTTTGCCACATCAGGCTGCTGTGCACTAGGTTCCATTACTACTACTATTTAACATTTCTAGAGCACTACAAAGTGTATGCAGCGCTGTACAAACACAGAAGAAAGACAGTCCCTGCTCAAAGAGCTTACAATCTAATAGACAAAAAGTAAAGCATTTAAATTTAAAATATTTAAGCAGTCAAGCACAAGAGAACAGTCACAGAAGGACTGAAGATGTTGAAGGGAGGTCAGTGTGATTAGGTGTAACTCTGGTTGGAGTAGTGGGAGAAGGTGATAGAAGAATAGAAATGGGTGAGGTAAAGTAATGAGTGGGTTGATAGGGAGGTTATATAAGACAGGTCACTCTAGGGGTGGGTGGGATTAAGTCTAAAGCAGGAGAAGTTATTCTCTGCAGCCTATCTGTGAGATGGAAAATGCTCTCTGAAGCTGCTGCTATAAGTTGTTAATTTTCTCTCCCTGAAAGAGATCCAAGCCACACCCACAAAGTTCAAACTGGCTGTGGAGAGGGTGAGGGGAGGAAATGGCAGTGCTTTCAGTATTTGAATAGCCAAGCAGTATGAAGTTAACAGAAAGAAGTAGAATTCCTGCATCTAACAAATTTTTATACACTTTGAAGAACAAACACTAAGTTTGAGCATAAAAAACAAAATCAACAAATAACCCAATAAAACAGAAAGAAAAGGGTTGGATAAGGACTAATCCTTTGGGACTAAAGGAAAGAAAATTATCAGATAAGAACTAATTTCTCCTTCCTTAGCGTCTCCAAAGGATTAGTCCATACTTGTGGGATGTATAAAAGCAGTCCTTAAGTTGGGAGGGAATTCAATAATACTTCCACAAGAACAAAAAATCCAAATAAAGTTTCTGCCCTAGCTGCCACATCTAGAAGTTAATGCTAAGAAAATGTATGAAATATGGATTATGTGGCAGCCCTACAAATTTCATCTACAGAAACAATATGGGCTTCCAGAAAGGAAACAGATAGCACTATTGTAGAATGACCTTTAAGATGGAAGAGAGTTCTTTCCCCTAACAAATAGGCCAAAGAGATAGTGTACTTTAGCCAATGAGCTATAGTCGCTTTAGAAGTGCACAAACCCTTTTTGGGTCCCAAAAGAAGAATAAAAAGATTAACTGAGCACTTAAAATCATTAGTGACCTCTAAATAGCGTAAAAGAGCTCTTAACATCAAGGAGATGCAAGGAGGAAAATTGTTTCCACAATCTTCTTCAGAAAAGGAATGTAAATACAGAGTTTGATTAACATGAAAAGCCGAAAGCAGTCTAGATAAGTAAAAAGGAAGAACAGTATGGGTAGACACCCTAACTTCAGCAGAACACAGAAAGGGATCTCTACATAAGGCGGCTTGAGGCCAAAGATATAGCTACTAATAAAACCATTTTCAAAGTAAGATATTTAACAGTAACTTTGCACAAACCATCCTTGAACCTGTGACCTTCAGGATGGATGTCAGACACCTTCCAAAATAAAAATATTCTGCTTCTCAAACACTGCACCTGGAGAAAATCCCACCAATGTAGCACTGAGGGTCCCATAGAGACCAGGAGAGACATGAGAACAGTGCACTAGCCTCAGAACCATTTCTCATAGAAACAAGGAGCCTAGAGCACTAAGCTGGACGCTATACTACATTCCTTCGTAAAGATGCTAAAAAAAGGAAATTTCCACAAATTAAGCGAGGGAAATTTTCAGGGTGTGTGTATGTGTTTTTTTTGGTTTGTTTTTTTTAAAGTACCTGCCGTGTCAAAAAAACTGAGGAGACTCAAAGCTCTGCAAATGAAAGGTATGGGAACACTAAATAACCACTTTTACTGTGCACTGCCCTGATGCTGCTCACTGGCTCCCATACCAGGAACAGCATTTAACCAGCTCTGAAACTATAAGTAAAATCTTAACTTTCCAGAGTGAAGAAAACAGGATTTCTGGTTTCCAGGCACAAAGCACTGCAGTAATATTCCTTGGCAGGGAATACTCCCCAAATAAAGTCTCTAAAATGAGAAACCGCAGGCTCAAGGCAGGAGAAGCCACAGAGGGGAGAGGAGGTGTGGGAGGGGGAGAGACCTAGCACCACCAGGTTTACACCGAAAAGGCTGAGAAAGACTTTTGCTCCAGAAGCTCAACTGAAACCCCAAGAAAAGGCCAGAAACAGGGCCGTGCCTAGGGTCTCTGGCGCCCCCCTGCAGACTATCAGTTGGCGCCCCCCCCCCCCCCCCCCCCGTGAAAATGATCACGCCCCCCCCCATGAAAATGATCGCTCACCACTTGCCACACTGAAAGGAATTGTCAGCAATATTCTTAGAAACAAATTGCTATACATTGCAAAATAAGATAGCAGATGTAAATTCTCAAAGTGGACATATTCCAAACGCTAAAATGAAAATAAAATGATTTTTTTCTACCTTTGTTGTCTGGTGACTTTCTTTTTTCAATCATGCTGGTCCAGTATCTGATTCTGCTGCTATCTGTCCTCTTAACTCCATTTCCAGGGCTTCCTTTCCATTTATTTCTTTACTTTTCTCCTTTCTTCTTTATTTCTTGCTCTATATCCATTTCCAGCAATTTCTCCTCTCTCCCTGGGTCCTGTCCTCCCATCCATGTCCATTATTGTCCCTCTCTGCCCTTCCCTCCTCCATCCATAGCCAGCAATCCTCCTCTCTCCCCTCCCCTCCATTTCCAGCAATTTGTCCTCTCCCTGGGCCCCCATGTCCATCCTTGTCCCTCTCTGCCCTTCCCTCCTCCATCCATAGCCAGCAATCCTTGCCTCCTCTATCCCCTCCCCTCCATTTCCAGCAATTTGTCCTCTCCCTGGGCCCCCATGTCCATCCTTGTCCCTCTCTGCCCTTCCCTCCTCCATCCATAGCCAGCAATCCTCTCTCCCCTCCCGTCCCCTTCCAGCAATTTGTCCTCTCCCTGGGCCCTGCCCTCCCATCCATGCCTCTCTGCCCTTCCCTCCGCACCCTGGGGCCTTTAAATCTTTTACTTCCAGTCGCAGTAGCGTCAGTGAAAGTGGAGCGCTGCCGACGTCTCCCTTCCCTTTGCGCTCTTGGTTCCCTCAGTGTCCGCCTTCTTCTGACGTCAGAAGAAGACGGGACACTGAGGGAACCAACGAGTGCAAGGGAAGGGAGACGTCGGCAGCAGTGGCGTAGCTAGGGTAGTTCACCCGGGGCCGGTCATTGTTTAACACCCCCCTCCCCAAATCCAGTACTAGGCATACCGAGAATACAAAACACTCACGACCTATAGAGCAATTTTACCATACCATAAGCAGTCGTTTCTACGAGTCACACAAGGAAAAGGAAAGCATCTTAAGCACTACAGTGAGCACTAGAACATCAATTCACCTATTGTAAAACGAAACCAGACAGAATAGTACAGATCGTCAATCCTGCACAGTCAATGCCAACTGAAAGCCATGTCTTTTTCACAAACACAGATACACCCTAATGCACTATAGAATAAGTAATCATAAACTTTCTATTTAGACAAAAATTAAACTGAACCCCCGATGCCAGACTCTGCATACAATGCAACACCACAGAAACAGAAAATGTCTCCTAGTACTGTGCAAAATATAAAGACAGCAGATGTAAATTTGAAAAAACTAACAAATACCAATCACCACTTTACAAATTAACAAATAGAAATAAAACAAATACAGAAAATAAAATAATATTTTATTGGACTAATACATTTAGCTTCCAGAGGCCAAAATCTCCTTCCTCAGGTCAATACAGTATAGTGCTGTTACAGTATCCTATCCTGATCTGAGGAAGGGGGTTTTGTTCTCTGAAAGTTAAGTCAAAATGTATTAAAATTAGTCCAATAAAAAGATTACCTTATTTACATGTTCTATTTATAAACATTTATTAACACAGCTAAAATACTATATCCTAAAGCAAAATAATAAAAGGTAAAATTATGTATAATCATACCTGATAATTTTCTTTCCATTAATCATAGCTGATCAATCCATAGACTGGTGGGTTGTGTCCATCTACCAGCAGGTGGAGATAGAGAGCAAACTTTTGCCTCCCTATATGTGGTCATGTGCTGCCGGAAACTCCTCAGTATGTCGATATCAAAGCTCCATCCGCAGGACTCAGCACTTAGAGAATTACACCCACGAAGGGACACTCTGCCCAGCTCACCACCGCCGAAACGGGGGAGGGGAATTAACCCAGCTCATCCCCACACAAGTGGGGGAGGGGAATCCGTCCAGCTCATCCCCGCGGAGCGGGGGAGGGACACCACACCCGCCGATGCGGGGGGGATCTGGCTTATCCTGCAACCGCAACCGCGGGAGGAGCTGACTGACCCTAACACCGCCGAAGCGGGAGGGGTACAAAGCTGCCCTACAGCCGCACGAAGCGGGAGGGAGTGCCGGCAGAATTTTAAGTCTCAATCCAGCCCCGTAAAACGGAGGGGAGAGGAATGCAGCAGCTCACTGTAACACAAACTCGTCTTAACTCTTGAAGAATCCAAGTAAAAAACTTGAACACGAAGTCTTTCTGAAGTAACTGAAGACTAAACTTGAACCTGAAATGCAACCAGAATAAAAACAGTACAGATATCTGGGAGGGGCTATGGATTGATCAGCTATGATTAATGGAAAGAAAATTATCAGGTATGATTATACATAATTTTACCTTCCATATCATCAAGCTGATCAATCCATAGACTGGTGGGATGTACCGAAGCAGTACTCACCCAGGGCGGGACATTGAAATCCCTGACCTCAACACTGAAGCTCCAAACCGGGCCTCCGCCCGTGCAGCCACAGTCAAACGGTAATGCTTGGAGAATGTATGAGCCGAAGCCCAAGTTGCCGCCTTGCATATCTCTTCCAAGGAGACGGATCCGGCCTCTGCCATCGAGGCCGCCTGAGCTCTCGTGGAGTGAGCCTTCAGCTGGATAGGCGGCACCTTCCCCGCGGCCACATAAGCCGCTGCAATGGCTTCCTTGACCCATCTTGCCACTGTAGGCTTAGCAGCCTGCAGACCCTTACGGGGACCTGCAAACAGGACAAACAGATGATCCGATTTCCGGAAATCATTGGTCACTTCCAAGTATCTGATGATGACTCGTCTCACATCCAGATATTTAAGAGCAGAGTACTCCTCTGGGTAGTCCTCCCTACGAAAGGAAGGGAGACAGAGCTGCTGATTCACATGGAAGCGAGAAACAATCTTGGGCAGGAAGGAAGGCACTGTGCGAATAGTCACTCCTGCCTCAGTGAACTGCAGAAAAGGCTCTCGACATGAGAGCGCCTGGAGCTCGGAAACTCTTCTGGCTGAAGTGATAGCCACCAAAAAGACTGTTTTCAACGTCAGGTCTTTCAGAGATGCCCTCGACAAGGGTTCAAAAGGCGGCTTCTGCAATGCTCTTAGCACCAGGTTGAGATTCCACGCAGGCACCACTGAGTGCAGAGGAGGGCGCAGGTGATTAACTCCCTTGAGAAAGCGCACCACATCTGGCTGCGAAGCCAGGGAAGCACCCTTCAGGCGGCCCCTGAAGCAAGCCAGAGCCGCTACCTGGACTTTAAGGGAACTGAGCGACAGGCCTTTCTCCAGACCTTCTTGCAGGAACGCCAACACTGAAGAAATTGGAGCAGTGAAGGGAGAAAGTGAGCCTGCTTCACACCACGCTGCAAAGATACGCCAAACCCTGGCGTAAGCAGTAGAAGTAGAGCGCTTCCTCGCTCTCAGCATAGTGGCGATGACCTTGTCTGAGAAGCCCTTCTTCCTCAGACGCTGCCGCTCAATAGCCAGGCCATAAGACCAAAGGGGGAGGGATCCTCCATCACCACGGGACCCTGATGCAACAGGCCCTGCTCCACTGGCAGCCGCAGAGGATCGTCCACTGAGAGCCTGATCAAGTCCGCATACCAGGGACGCCTGGGCCAATCCGGACTCACCAGGATTACCCTGCCGGGATGCTTTGCCACCCGGTCTAGCACCCTGCCCAACATGGGCCAGGGCGGGAACACATAGAGAAGCTCTTGTGTCGGCCACTGTTGGAGAAGAGCATCTACTCCCAGGGATCGAGGGTCCCGTCCTCTGCTGAAAAAGCGCGGCACTTGGCAATTGGCCGATGACGCCATCAGATCTAGGCTCGGCTGGCCCCAGCGCTTCGTGATGTCCAAGAACGCCTGAGCAGATAGCTGCCATTCTCCGGGCTCCAAGGTATGGCGACTGAGAAAGTCCGCCTTGACATTCATGACTCCGGCAATGTGGGCCGCTGAAAGCTGCTCCAGGTTCGCTTCCGCCCACTGGCAAAGATTCATAGCCTCCTTGGCAAAAGGGGCGCTCTTGGTACCTCCCTGGCGGTTGACATAGGCCACAGCCGTGGCATTGTCCGACAGGACCCGTACCGGCTTCAACACCAGTACCGGGATGAACTCCAAAAGCGCCAACCGAATGGCTCTGAGTTCCAGGAGGTTGATAGACCACTTTGCCTCTGCAGGAGACCAGAGCCCCTGCGCTGTCCTTCCCAAGCAGTGGGCTCCCCAGCCCGACAACGAGGCGTCCGTCGTGACGACAATCCACTCTGGGGTCACCAGAGGCATTCCCGCAGACAACTTGTCTGTCTGCATCCACCAGCTCAGCACCTTGCGCACTGCTGGGTCCAAGGGAAGGCGCACAGCATAATCCTCCGACATCGGAGTCCAGCGCTGCAGCAAAGAGTGTTGAAGTGGTCTCATATGAGCCCTGGCCCAGGGCACAACTTCCATCGTGGCCGTCATAGAGCCCAGCAGCTGCACATAGTCCCAAGCCCGAAGGGGAGAGGCTACTAGGAACTGGTCCACCTGAGCCTGAAGTTTGACAATCCGATTGTCTGGCAGGAAAACTCTGCCCACTTGGGTGTCGAATCGAACTCCCAGGTACTCCAGGGACTGAGTCGGGCGCAGCTGGCTCTTCTCCCAGTTGATGATCCATCCCAGGGAGCTCAAAAGAGCAACTACCCGGTCCACAGCTTTGCCGCACTCTGCATAAAAGGGGGCTCGGATCAACCAGTCGTCCAGATAAGGATGGACTTGTACCCCTTCCTTTCGTAGGAAGGCCGCGATGACCACCATTACTTTGGAAAAGGTCCGCGGAGCAGTAGCCAACCCGAAAGGGAGGGCTCTGAACTGGAAGTGTCGTCCCAGGACTGCAAAACGCAGAAAGCGTTGATGAGGAGGCCAGATGGGAATATGCAGGTACGCTTCCTTGATGTCCAAGGATGCCAGGAACTCTCCTGCCTTCACTGCCGCTATAACAGAGCGGAGAGTCTCCATGCGAAAGTGCCGCACTTTCAAGGCCCGATTGACCCCTTTGAGGTCGAGGATAGGCCGGACAGAACCTCCTTTCTTTGGTACCACAAAGTAAATGGAGTAACGTCCCTTGCCAAGCTGACTTTCTGGCACCGGAACGACCGCGCCCAGGCGGATCAGATTGTCCAAGGTCTGCTGCACTGCCACAGCTTTGACCGGAGACTTGCAGGGAGAGAGTACAAACCCGTCTTTTAAGGGTCGGCAGAACTCTAGTTTGTAGCCGTCTCTGATGACTTCCAGCACCCACGCGTCTGAAGTTATTGTGGTCCACTCGCCCAGAAACGAGGACAGCCGTCCTCCAATCTGCACTGGGGCGTGGACCAAGACCCCATCATTGGGTACGAGACCCTGGGGGAAGACCGGAGGGAGCACCTCCGAGACGGCGGTCTCTGCGAAAGGAATGCTGCTTGGGGGAGAAATTCCTCTTGAAGGAAGAGGGGGCAGAGGAACCCGACTTGCCCGGGCGGTACCGACGGGCTTCCTGCAACCGTCCTCTGGAGGTACCGGGACGAGAACTAGCCCGAGCCCTGACCTCTGGTAATTTCTTGCCCTTAGACGTGCCGAGATCGGTCACGATTTTGTCCAGCTCGACCCCAAAGAGCAGCTTGCCTTTAAAAGGCAACCTAGCCAGGCGGGATTTAGAGGCGTGGTCAGCAGACCAATGTTTCAGCCAAAGCCACCGCCGCGCAGAGATTGTCTGAACCATGCCTTTCGCTGAGGCCCTCAAGACATCATACAGCAAGTCTGCCAAATAGGCTAAGCCCGATTCCAGGGCCGGCCAATCAGCCCTCAAGGAATGATCCGAGGGGGAAGCCCGCTGCACCATAGTCAGGCACGCCCTGGCCACATAGGAGCCGCAAACTGAGGCCTGCAAACTTAAAGCAGCCGCCTCAAAGGACGACCTTAAGGCCGCCTCCAATCTTCTGTCTTGGGCGTCCTTTAGGGCCGTGCCACCTTCCACCGGCAACGCCGTTTTCTTAGTCACCGCAGTGATTAAAGAATCCACGGTAGGCCACAGATAGGCCTCACGTTCACTCACAGCCAAAGGATAGAGGCGGGACATAGCCCTAGCCACTTTAAGGCTCGCTTCTGGGACATCCCATTGAGCCGAAATTAGGGTGTGCATGGCATCATGCACGTGGAAGGTTCTAGGCGGGCACTTCGTCCCCAGCATAATGGCAGAGCCAACAGGGGCTGAGGGAGAGACGTCCTCCGGAGAGGAAATCTTCAAAGTGTCCATGGCCTGTAACAACAGGTTGGGCAAATCCCCTGGGCTAAAAAGCCGCGCTGCAGAGGGGTCATCCGCTCCATCCGAGCGGGGATCCGTCTCCTCCAAGGAATCCGCAAAGGACCGTTGGGAGACCTCAGACACGCTGCCCTCATCTACATCGGAGGAGACAAAGTCCTCCAAGGCCTGGGAATCAACCCGAGGGCGTTTACCTCTGGGAACCTCAACCTCTTTACCAGACGAGGGAGCAGGGGCAGCGTTTTGCATGAGGAAAGCCTGATGCAGCAGCAAAACAAACACGGGGGAGAAACCCCCCAGACTGTGCACTTCCGCAGCCTGGGCAACAGCCCTAGACGCACCCTCAACCGGCGCTCGCAAGAGCGGGGGAGAGACATGCTGCGCATCCAAAATGGCGTCCGGCGCGACACTCCGCGAAGGAGCCGCGCGGGAAGAACGGCGCTTAACTTTAGCCGCTTTTGTGCCGTCGCCGAAATTAAGGGCGTTCATGGCATTAATGTCTCCAACCTCAAGGGCGGCCCACGAAGAAGCCGTCCGAGCCGCGTGGCCGGCCAAGATGGCGGAGGCGAGGAGCGGGGGATGGGCGTTTATGGCGGGAAAAACCGCCACGCCGGAGGAAGGACCGGGACATTCATCGGTCACGAAACTGTCACCCAACAAGGGCGAATCAGGCTGTAAGACCCCCGCATCCCCTCTAGAAGCGCTCAAGCGATCCGGGGAGCGACCCTTTGCGCCCTCGCCCTCCGACGCCATATGCCACGAGGAGAAGAATCGGGGAACCCCCTGCCCGCTATAAAAAGGTAAAAATTACCTGCTGTCCGCTCCGAGCTGTAACGAACTGGTGTCCCAGTGAGTAGCTGCAATGAACGTTTAAATAACGTCGAAATAAACGCCTTTAAGGACGTTTAAAATTTTTTTTTTTTTTTTTTTTTTTAACGGAGCCAGCGGGAGGGGGGAGAAAAGGAGGGACCTGGCACCACCAGGTTTGCACTTGCTCAAAAGAGCCCTCAACCCCAGGCACTCAACAAAACCTAAAAATTAGGCTTGGAGGCCTAGCCAGAGCTGCTGCTGTGTGTGACCACCACCTGCTGAGATAGAGAACATACTGAGGAGTTTCCGGCAGCACATGACCACATATAGGGAGGCAAAAGTTTGCTCTCTATCTCCACCTGCTGGTAGATGGACACAACCCACCAGTCTATGGATTGATCAGCTTGATGATATGGAAATATATATTTACAGTTTGTTGTCTTTGGTTTCTGCTTTCCTCATCTTCTTTTCACCGTCTTCCTTCCATCCAGCATCTGTCTTCGCTCTCTCTCTGCCATCCAGTGTCTGCCCTCTCTAATGTTCCTTCCATCCACATCTGCCCTCTATTTCTGCCCCTTCCATCCACCATCTGCCCCAGTCTGCCATCTCTCTCTCCCCCTTCCATCCACCATCTGCCCTCTCTCTCTCCTTTCCCTCTAGCATTTGCCCTCTATCTCTGCCCCCTTCCATCCACTGTCTGCTCTTTCACTCCCTTCTATCCACTGTCTGCCCTTTCTCTCTGCTCCTTCGATTCACCATTTGCCCTCTCTCTTTCCCCCTCCCATCCATTCAGGGTCTGCCCTCCCTCTCACTCCCCATTCCATCCAGGATCTATCCCCCCTCTCTCACTGCCCCCTCTTTTCGGCTCACAGTTCCCACCTGCGGCTGCCCCTAGTTCCAGATCCATTGATTCTCCCATCCACCCCTGCCCCAGGCATGACCCCATTCTCCCTCCTGCTCACTTTTCAGACCCCAGTTCCAGCTCCATGCCCCTTCTCCCATCTGTCTACCACCCAGTCCCTTCTGCCCATCCGAGTCCCCCTCACCCCATCTGTCTCCCACCCAGTCCCTTCTGCTATCCAAGTGCCCCCCACCCTCACCCCATCATCTGTCTCCCACCCAGTCCCTTCTACCCATCCGAGTCCCCCTCACCCCATCTGTCTCCCACCCAGTCCCTTCTGCTATCCAAGTGCCCCGCACCCTCACCCCATCATCTGTCTCCCACCCAGTCCCTTCTGCCCATCCAAGTCCCCCTCACCCCATCTGTCTCCCACCTAGTCCCTTCT
This sequence comes from Microcaecilia unicolor, assembly GCF_901765095.1. Taxonomy (NCBI): domain Eukaryota; kingdom Metazoa; phylum Chordata; class Amphibia; order Gymnophiona; family Siphonopidae; genus Microcaecilia; species Microcaecilia unicolor. The sequence continues at coordinate 64,616,604 of NC_044033.1, read as the reverse complement.
GCTATCCAAGTGCCCCCCACCCTCACCCCGTCTCCCACCCAGTCCCTTCTGCCCATCCGAGTCCCCCTCACCCCATCTGTCTCCCACCCAGTCCCTTCTGCCCATCCGAGTCCCCCTCACTCCATCTGTCTCCCACCCAGTCCCTTCCGCTATCCAAGTGCCCCCACCCTCACCCCATCTGTCTCCCACCCAGTCCCTTCTGCCCATCCGAGTCCCCCTCACCCTATCTGGCTCTCACCCAGTCCCTTCCGCTATCCAAGTGCCCCCCACCCTCACCCCATCTGTCTCCCACCCAGTCCCTTCTGCCCATCCGAGTCCCCCTCACCCCATCTGTCTCCCACCCAGTCCCTTCTGCTATCCAAGTGCCCCCCACCCTCACCCCATCTGTCTCCCACCCAGTCCCTTCTGCCCATCCGAGTCCCCCTCACCCCATCTGGCTCCCACCCAGTCCCTTCTGCTATCCAAGTGCCCCCCACCCTCACCCCATCTGTCTCCCACCCAGTCCCTTCTGCCCATTGAGTCCCCCTCACCCCATCTGTCTCCCACCCAGTCCCTTCTGCTATCCAAGTGCCCCCCACCCTCACCCCATCTGTCTCCCACCCAGTCCCTTCTGCCCATCCGAGTCCCCCTCACCCCATCTGGCTCCCACCCAGTCCCTTCTGCTATCCGAGTCCCCCCCACCTTCACCTCATCTGTCCCCCACCCTCACCCTGCCTCGTCTTCTCCCTGCCACCCGGTCTTTAAAAAGAAATTGCCGACGCGATAGCGAGCGCAGCACCTCGTGTGGAAGTAAAAGAAGCGGATCCGATCATCTCATTGGGCCTTCCTTCACTGTCCCGCCCTAGAGGAAATAGGAAGTTGCGTCAGAGGAGGGCGGGACAGTGAGGGAAGGCCCAATGAGATGATCGGATCCGCTTCTTTTACTTCCACACAAGCTGCTGCGCTCGCTATCGCGTCAGCAAATAAATTTAAAGGGCTGGTGCGGGGAGGGGGGGGGGGGGGGTGCCAGGATGAAGAGCAGCGGGAGCGGCGGCACCCCCCCTTTCTGGTGACACCCGGGGCGACCAAAAGATTTAAAGGCCTCGGCGGCGCGGGGCGAGGGTAAGCACCGCGGCGGCGCCCTCCAGAGGTGGGTGCCCCCCTGCGGCGCTTACCTCGCTTACCGCATCGGCACGGCCCTGGCCAGAAAAGTGTGTGTGTGTGGGGGGGGACCTGGCACCACCACGTTTACACCCAGAAGGCCAATTTATAAAGCCTTTACCCCAGCTCAACTGAACCCTCAGAAAGGAAACAGGTGCCCATCCATAGGAACCTGAGACAGAGCTGCATAGCGAGGTTCTATCGCCTGTTGGAGATAGAGATACTGAATGGAACCTAGTGCACAGCAGCCTGATGTGGCAAAGTTCTAATTTGCTCTCTATTTCCACCTGCTGGTAGATGGGTACAACCCACAAACGTGAACTAATCCTTTGAATGCGCTAAAGATTTTTTTTTTAACTGATATTGCTGGTCCCATTTATTAAAACTTCCACAGATGATTATTACTTGTGTTGGAAACACATCTGGTGTCTCTCTAACTTAAGTCCACGGGTTTTCCTGTATTCTATTTGGTTGATCTCTGTCTTTTCAGTGTAATATATACAGTCTTCTCAGACACAAATATGCACACCTTCACTAAAACCTAAGTTCTGCCTCCTCTGAGATCAACCATTAGATGCACTGCAACCTTCACATCAGCATTTGACTATTCGTTAGGAACAGAGGACGCAGGGCATTCAGTTGGATACTTCCAGATGATTTTAAAGAAATGCGTATTTTCAGCCTATTCTTCAGAAAAAAAAGATTTCCACGGAGTCTGCCCTCTCCAGCTATTTATTTACTATAACAATAATCTGGGGCTAAGACCCATTTTAAAAATAAACTAAGTGTACCATGTGTCATGATAGGTCACAGTACCACTACAGAAAGTGGTCTAATTCGTGCCTTTCTACTTGCTCTTTCTGAATGTGCTCTGCCACACTCTTGATGCTAATCCTCCTCTTTTTAAGTTACCGTGGGCTCTCAGCTATAGATGCAGGTTCACCGAAATGGTGACAGACTCATCAATGCAACTTGCTCATCTTCCAGCCAAACAACCTCATCTGTACCTCAATGAGTAACTATCAGATTTCTCCCAAATTAATAAGTACAGTGGAGGAGTAGCCTAGTGGTTAGTGAAGTGGACTTCGATCCTGGGGAACTGGGTTGGATTCCCACTGCAGCTCCTTGTGACTGTGGGTAAGTCACTTAACCCTCTATTGCCCCTGGTACAAAAGAAGTACCTGTATATATGTAAACCGCTTTGAATGTAGTTGCAAAATACCACAGAAAGGTGGTATATCAAGTCCCATTTCCCCTCCCCAAATTAATAAAATTTACTTTTCAATTGTTCTTTTTTCTTTAATTTTCAAAGTATTTAAATCCAAATTATTTCTCCTGCTGTCACTCTGCCACCTCAATGAATGTACCTAAGTAGTTCTAACGCATATACAACATACTTTGTACTTCCTTTCACCTCTACCCCAGAACCTATTATGCTGATACAGTCAAGCCTATCTTCAGTTTGAAGAATAAGACTTTCTGTCCTGGAACCTGCAGTGTTCCCTCCCTTATCAATGTAGAGATTTTAGTCACCAGTGCATTACTCTAGGTTTGCATTCCCAGTGTTCAGATGCCCCGTGGCATATTTTTCTTTTAAATCACTTCATGAAGCCCAGGAAGTGGCAGCCACTGATACAGCAACTGATAAAAGATTACACCAGATGTTCCCAAACCCAGTAGTGTAGCCAGAGGGCAGATTTTGGATGGGACAGGTGGAAATGGGCAGCCACTCCACGCTGCCTCCCCCCTCCACAATAACCTTTACAAGAAACTAAGTATCTGAAGGTGAAGAACTCTCAAAGGCGCCCAGAAACTCCTGTGCACAGCTCGGTATCAACTTCCTGAGCCGCTACCACCGGCACATTGTGCATACTCGGTTTTTGCACATGCACAGAGTACCTGTGTTGACGGCTCAGGAGGCAGCTGCCAAGCTGTGCACAGACGTTGCTGTGCACCTACAGGGAGATGTTCAGCTGGTGGGGCTTGGGGAACCCTGCCAGTTACCAGAGCAGCAGTTTGCTTTTGGGTGGACATGTTCCCACCCAGGCCCACCCTTAGCTGTACCCCTTCTATAAATTGTCCTGGGGGAATCCCAGCCAGTCACGTTTTCAGGATATCCACAATGACTATGCAGGAGACAGATTTGCATAACAAGGAGGCAGTGTATGCAAATCAATCTCATAGATATTCACTGTGGCTATCCTGAAAATCTGACTCGTCGGGGTTCCCCCAGGACAGGGTTGGGAAACACTGGATTACACAAATAGTCAGAGCAAGGCAAAACATATCTGCCAGCATTGTATGCCTCCAGCAAAACCAAGTGATTTGAAATTTAGAAGTGTTTTAGGGTGGGGGAGGAAAACAGCAATAAAGATCAAAGACAAAATGTGCTCAGTGAACACAACACTAATACAGCAAATGTGTCTTGAGAAAAGCAGACCTCAAGAAGACCCCCTCGATATCCTATGAAGTGCTGGTGGCTGGCTCCTCTGCTTACCTTGCCAGAATCAAGTGCCATTTGAAACTCCTCCATTGTGTCAGTTGAAACCATGCAGCGCTTAAGGTCTTGTAAGGCTCTAATGAAAGAAAGAAAAGTAACCCTTTTAGTAACTAAAGACAATTCCATGAGGTTAGCGGTGTCCTTTCCTAGGAAAGGCTAATGTCTTGTTCTGTTCTTGTACTTACTGAGAATACACATATTTATTTTGATTTGCTCATACCTTTTTCAGTAGTAGCTTACACCTTTCAGTACAAACAAGGTTGGTAACATAGCTTTTCCGAGAAATTGCAGCTTTAAAAGAAACCCTGGATCTTAAGGTTTTAGCAGATTCACCATCTGGCCCATTTAGAAACCATTCTTATATAAGTGGTGCCATGCTAACTCAGAACAGTAGTCCAGGTCACTTGAATGCACCCCTCCAGATGCCGATGGGAAGATCCATGCCTCGTTACGCACTCCCAGAAGATGTTAAATACTGGGCTAATAATTGCTGAAGGACCTATCATCCAGGAATTTATCCAAACCTTACTACTTGCCTTGAAAAAAAATGATCCATTCTGTCACTAAACTGCATTAAGTGTATAAACTGCCTAGACCTTTTATCAGAAAAGGAAGTATAGTAAATCTTAAACTATAAACGTTAAGTGCCGTGCTAATGGATACTTAACATGGGTAAAATGGACGAACACAGGACACAGTAAACATTTTACATTAGTACATGCAAATTGCAAAACTAACTGTGCAGTATTTTTTAGGAGGTGGGTCAGGGACACAGAGTGAGCTTAGGCCCCAATGATCAAAGGTAAATGTGGGCGCTAGAGGCCACTAGCGCCGGACTAATACCCGCATCTACCTGCGCCCCCATTGTCATCGGGCAAACAGCACCCCAGCGAAGCAATAGCACAGAGCTTATTTAAATTAGATTGAAATGAGCTCTGCTTGTATTCTGCTCCTATGATCAGAGAACAGCGCTCTGATTGTAGGGGCAGAATAGCTCCTTAACCCTACGCTAAATCCTCAGCTGGAATTAGGGTTAAGGCTCTGTTCCCCCCATCAGAGTCAGGCAGCCTGGGCTGTCACCATGTCCTGGGGATCCACTAGACCCCCCTCCAAAAGCAAGGCCCTGTGGCCTAGTGCCCCCTCAAGCTCCCACACTCCCCTGGGATGGCGACAAAAGGTACACTGCTTTAGTGTGTCAGTCCAGGAGAGTTGGGCCAGCCCAGGGTGACCAGATAGGTTCCATGTCAGGAGAGTTCAGAGCTCTAGCAGTCGTTGCTCAGGATCTCCAGACCTGGTGGTGCGGGACCAGCCAGAGATCCAGAGCCCAGCGGTGGGAGATGGGTCCTAAATCCAGGCAGTGCAGCTCTGGTGAGGGATCCAGAGTCCTGGTGGCGCAGTCTGTACTGAAGTTTTGGGTTACTGCATGAGGCTGCAGAGGAGAGAAGCTTGACGGACAAGACTCATTTGGAGCTGTAGAGAAGGGCCCCTCGAGCACTAGCAGGGGATCAGATCTTTCTGCCCAGTACCTGGGGCCAAGTGATTTAAAAAACAAAAATTGAAATCCAATGCAAAGGTGGATGAAACCTATGTGCAAACAGAGCAGACTGATCTGTCAAGAAGCCACTGTCATGTTACAGCTGCTCCAGACCTCCCATAAAATCTCTCTTGATAAAGGTTGGTGGGCCTTTCTGTGCATCCCTCAGAATGCACATTTGAATACTGATCAGCTCATTTAAATGCATTAGGGAAAGGGAATGGGACTAGATATACCGCCTTTTTGTGGTTTTTGCAACTATATTCAAAGTGGTTTACATAGTATACACAGGTACTTATTTGTACCTGGGGCAATTGAGGATTAAGTGACTTGCCCAGAGTCACAAGAAGCTACAGTGGGAATCGAACTCTGTTCCCCAGGATCAAAGTCTGCTGTACTAACCACTAGGCTACTCCTACATTCCTACTGTCTGCTGCCTCGAACCGGAAACAGCCCACAGAACCCCTTTGTACATCTTCCTCTGGATAAAGTGTTCGCTAAACTTGCTGGATCCGGTCAAAAAAACCCACATTGCTGGCCCGTTAAGTTTAATGCATCTTCCTCTAAGTCTATTAAAAGCACAGTGACTTTAAAAGCATCTAAGGTCTACTAAGGTATATTTGGGGTGTTGTTTTTAGAAGATCATGACAGAAGCAATTAGAAGTTGAAAGTAAAATATTGATTATATGCAATAAGTGCTCAACGAAAACACTAAAAATCAATTAGCTACAATGAGTCTGAATGGTGGTTAAAAGCTGGGTTTGTTTGTTTGTCAGATGTGCTTAAAAAGCGGATATGTCTAAAGTCAAAGACTGAGTTACCTGTTACCAAGTCTGTATGGTGCTTAAAAGCTGATATGCCTACAATTCACACAGAAGGCAAAGTACTGATTATTTGCAGTGAGTTGGAATGTTGATATACTAGGCTGACAGATTTATAAACCATACACACAGCCAAGTATTTATTACCAGCAATGAGTTTGAATGTATAATTAGGTATTAACAATGCAGAAAACTAAGCTCTGATTGCCTTCACTGATTAATATTTGTGATGAGGTTGAAAATTAAGCTTTCCATTGTTGCATTTCTGCACAGAAAATTGGTGGGGGGGGGGGGGGGTTTCAGATGTATAATGGAAATTGGCATATTAGAGCATATCTGAGTTATTTTCCTCCCTTTATACATTTGCTGCATTAATTATTGACACGCCACATAAGTTGTGAACTAGAAACTTTCTTTGGATCAACAACAGATTCCTCCAAAGAAGCTGCCTCACCAAGTTTTGTTATTAAAATATTACAGATATATTATACTAAAGGTCCAATACTGGCTTACAATCAAATCAGGTCACACATGTCCAGTGATCTAGAACCATTTCATATATTTTATTTTACTTATTTATTTTATTTATTGCATTTGTATCCCACATTTTCCCACCTATTTGCGGGTTCAGTGTGGCTTACAATACTTTGTGAAGGATGGAAATACAGTGTTACAGTACGATTATGGGTTACATTGTGAGGAGTTATAGGAAGACATAGTCAAGTCAAAATTCATTAGGGCATGGAAACCATTTGAGGTTATAGTGGGGAAAAGATAAGGCGATAGATCAGATTCAAAAGAACATAGGGTATAACATTTTATCTGTGGGTGGAGTTTGAAGTGTGGTGACAATACGGGTAAGAGAAGTTCAGAAGGGAGTGTATTGATGCATTTCTATTAGTATGTATGGACTTCATGTGTTTTGATCCTTGCAATATCATCCAGTAGGCTCATTGCCAGGTCAACAGATGTCTCAGTCCAGTATTAGGGATGACTACAAGAGCAGGAACCCCCCTTCAAAGATATGATAGCCAGGTAAAAGCCAGAAGTGCTCTCGCTGCTGCTACAGCAGCAACATAGAGGGTTGGCAGTCTCTCCGGTGTGGGGATGCATTAGCCAACCCTGGGATTGACATCCTGTTTAGTTACCTGCCTCATCAGACAGCCTCAGTTATCCACTTCTTAGTATGTTACCCAGTACTCAATACCCAATACATTAGGGTATAAAAGTAGAACCCGACACCATGGTCTGACCTGTTGTAAAGATTTGAATGGATTCCCTCCAAAAGGTCTCTCAGTTTATCTTCTGCCTCATTTTCAGCAATGGTCAACTTTTCTCCAGTATCTCGTCTGACAGCCACAAACTGACTATTTTTCATGTCTCGGGGGCCCACCTCCAGCCTGATTGGAACACCCTATAGAGAGGAGGAGAGAAAGCAAATTAAGTTCTTATGCCTTTGACCTTCTTCCACTACTGCAAAATATATTAAATGCACCCACTTACACTGTCTACTTCTTTTACAAAAGAACAATGAAATACAGTCTTAGCAACTAGGTATCCAGAAGAAACTTACTTTCAAGTTCTTTTCCATTACTTTGGACTCCCATGACAAAGTTTAAGAATCCCTCTTTCAAAGTCTTCATACTTGACATGTATCAGCACATAGGATTCTACCACTTATAAGCACAGCAGCACCCATATTCACTTGACTACGTAATGGTGGGAGTGGATTCATAGGATGAGCTTTAGAAACATTTTAAAAAAGGTCCCAAACCCACCACCTCAACAATGAAACTCATAGCAAAAAAAAGTGCCAAATGAACTATGAAACAAAATGCTGCTAGTACTGCAGTCTGAAGAAAGCTCAGATGCCTTTAAAATTTCTTGAATGTGCAGCTAACAGCCATATTGACTCTGAAGAGAAAACTGCACAAATAAGATACCAAGAATGTACATAAACAGCAGTTTGGTCATTTAATCTGACCATGTACTTCAGTCTACACTGCTAAGGATCTATCCCAGTCAGTAGCCATAGAAATGTGACTATCTGCAGGATAATCACTCCTTATCCAAGTAAAATTTGTGCAATCTTCTTCTCATCCTGAGATGCCATTCTTAATCCATCATCCAGCAGACACCTCCTCCCATCTTTTACCATCTAAAGCTTACACTCTGCCCCCCAATTCTGACAAATTCAAGGGCAAAATTTTTTGTTACAACTAGGGGATGTGTATTTGGATTGATTTAATTGGGAAATGGTTCACAAAACAGACATTTTCAGGGTGGTTCCAAAACAAATGAGGGTGTCACAAAAAAAAAAAAATCCAAATTCAACGGTGCAAGTGAACCAATGCTTTTTGACCTTAGTAACTAGCTGTGTTGTGCTACTGTTGCTGTCTGGCCTACTCTTCCCACTCTACCCATGGCTCCTCTCTGGTTGCCTTGGGATCTTAAAGCCTTGCTGCTGCTACCGTCAATGCCTGGCCCTCTCCTCCATCCCTGCACCTCTCCTGATCTAGTATATTGCTGTGTTCATACCACTCCTCTTACTGCCCCATTCAGTTCCTGGGGTGCTCTTTTGCTCTCCTGGGCTACCCTTGCTGCTGCTAGTCTGCTCCTGCTGCTCTCTTGATTCAGCGCCACTTTATTTCCTGCCTTCCTCTTCACTCAATATCCTACTCCTCTTATGCCAAGAGTGACTTAAATACTCTAAGGAGCACGGAATGATTAATCTCTTATGCCTCTGTTCTTGCTCTTGTTTTATGCTCTTTGAATTGTGGTTTTAATGTCTTTCTTATTGCTGACATTGCAAGTGCTATTTCCCCACCTCCTGAGCTTTGGGGTCTTCATACCAATGATGGGTGCCCTTTACCCTTCTTTTGGTGCCTTGGGCTGTTCACGCCATTGTTTATGCTGCATTACTTATCATACCTTTCCAACAATAGCTCAAGGTGTGTTCCATTCAGGTACATTGAGAATTTCCCTCTCCCTGGAGGGCTCACAATCTAATCACAAGGAACAGCAGGGATCTGAACCAAGCACCCCTAGATGTCAAGCCCAGTGCTCTAATCACTAGACTACTCCTCCACTCTTGTACTCCTGTGTCAATGCTAAGGGGTCTTCATGCCTTTCTCAGCACCTTGGGGTACTGTTGTCTATGTTGCTAATGCCAGCCAGTAATTTCTATAGAACTTAAATAGAAAACCCCAGTGATAGTTGACAATATTAGAGCTGCACCAAACAGCATATTTTACTATTCGGCTAAACACAAATAATGAAATATTTTATTCGTCCGAATACGAATAATAGGCATTGAGCTTTAACAAATAAAAGTAGCAAGTGAAATCAGAGATCAAGTGTTTATTTTGGTAGGATTTAGCACAGTAGAGCCCTGGAATATTTGTATTTAAATCACTATTTGGCCGAATACAAATAACGTATTCAGGGCCGAATCGAATACAAATACGAATATTCGGTACAGCCCTAAAATGCATGGCTTCCTCCCACTGATTTTAGTAGAATCAAATGAACTTTGTTACCTGAAAAGTAAGAGAAAACTATCAGAAATCAAACCGAATAGTTCTTGCCTACCAGGGGCGTAGCCAGACAGCAGATTTTGGGTGGGCACCAAGTGTTCTCCCCCCAACATCAAAAAAATATCTCAGCTGGTGGAAAAATGTTTATCTGCACCTTGGCAGTCTGCAGCAAGCATGTGCTGAAAACTATTGTGGAGAGAAGTGTTTTTGTTACCATCAAGGGGAAGTCTGGCCAAGCTAAATGTGTGCTACTGTTGGGTGGGCCTGAGCCCTAACTGGGTGGGCCGAGGCCCACTCAGGCTGTTGCCTACACAGCCTGAAAGGTAAGCAAGACTTTGGTAAAGCTGTGAATTTTATTTGTAATTTGTTTAGTGCAAGATGCCAAAGCAATGGCTGTTATGAATTAAATTCTTCCTCGGCAGTAAAATGGGAGAAGTTACCAAATAAAAGAAAAGATTTTTATTGCACCAGCTTTTGTTTTTATTTTTAGAGCAGCAGTGTAGCTGAATTAGCAAAAGTATGAATGAGTTCAAGGCTCACTCCCCTCTGTACGTGCAGACTGCACTCTATCCAAACCAATAAAATGTACATCCAGGGTAGCTTTCACATCCCTCAGAAAGTTATGAGGCTCAGACAATCTTAATGAGCCCTCCATAAAGTGCCATTTCGGACATGAACAGCAGCAACTTCAGCTGGTTTTCATGGTTTTATTTCACACTTACAGCCTATGAAGTCTCTAAACAGGAAGTGCATTCAGTAAAAAAAAAAAAAAGATTAACATTTTAGTGCCCACCACGGAGGGCTTTAAAAAGCTATCGTTAAATCTGTTTTATAATCCACAGACCAGATTTATAGATATGAAGGAAACAAAAAAACTCATATCAAATCACAGCTAGAGTTATAGATTTATGGGTGGAGGTACAGATATGGCTAAAGGATCTGACCTTAAGTTCCCAATGGTTAAACTTCCAGCCTGGCGAGTAATTGTCTCTCACGTCAGCACGTGCCCTGATGCTCACGTTCAGCAGGCGCTGCAGGTATTGAGAACATTTGTTCAGCAGAGCCTCTCTGTCCTCTTCAGAAAGTGAAGTTGTAATACCGCAGGGAATGATGACAACCTGCAACACAGACAGAAATGTGCAGAAGAGCCGGGGACGTGAAATGTCAAAGAGCCAGGAAACACCCAGGTGATGGAAAGGGGATTTAGGGGATCTTTCTAGCCAGTGAAATTCTTAGGACGCCCCACATCACCACCTGTTATCAATATGGCATCATTATGGACCAGGAAAAATGCTCCCATCAAATGTCACTTTTCTATTAAATATATGAATATCACAAAAAAAGATTTGAGAGAGTATCACTACTGTATAACCTCTAATATTTCTCTCATATATTGGCACCAAAGTATTTTTCTATATGTAAGACTATGGTTCTGTGAAGTGCATTGCAGATTATTTTAGCTGTAAAGTTCAATATTTCCTTTTGAAGAAAAGGGGAAAAAAGCCTCAGCAGAAAGCCCAACCAACCACCCAAAAACAACGTTGAAAAACAGCGTGGGTGGAAAGAAATCAACGGGCTGTTTAATCTTCACAGGCTCCAAAAAAAAACCTTCTAACTCCAAAACTGTAGTGTAAAAATGCTGACTTCACAGAACTGACTTCAAGTGGATCCCCAAACATGGAAACATTTTTTACTTAATTATCAAGTAGAACAGGTAATGTGCAAGTGGTCAGTCCATCACTTTTCTATTAAATAACACAAAACCCAATTCATTATTAAGCATCACCTATCAACGTCACTGTTTTAGAACCTCCATGCTGCAATAGATGGGCCCTGAGAGGGACACCCCTTTCACCAAGCATGCAGGGCACACAATTCAAGAACATTCATGTTACCTTCTTTCCCCCCCCCCCCCCCCCCCCCCCCAAATCAGTTCCAGTTTTGCTGTTGTGTTATTAAAGCTTATAGACATGAAGAAAGGGTAGTGAAAACAAATGTATATCTGTCTTACAGGGAGAAAAGCCAGAAGTTTAAATGATTCCAAGCTGAGCAATAAGTGCTTCCGAGTCTAAGTGATAGAGTGCCCAGATTAAGGGATGTTTTATTTTGAGAGTATTATACCAAAGAGTCTGACAAGGGAAACACAATCTGCACAACTAACATGGTCTGGAGACCATAATTTTCATCTGTGTGGTATGTGCTCCCTAGCAGCTACCCAGCACATTTTTCAAGCAGAAGGCATCCAGCACAGGCGAATGCAAACAGCCATTTTCATGTGCCTGGGTTGCAAGAAAGCTTTCATATAGGATAAAGAGAAGGGATAAGTGCAATTCTTGTTGGTACCCAGCAAAAGCTGTGTTCACTTCTCTTCCTGTGCCCGTTAACAAGTTAGTGGCAAAGCAACGTACTGAGCTTGTAGCCCAGGAGTTTTCATTCATTTGAGAAGGCTTGATGTGCCGCCAAAATACATGTAGTGCCATAAGGTGGTTCACAACAAAATTTAAATTCAAAATGTAAGAAAAGAAGTTACAATAATCAAAAGGAGAAAAAGAAAAGGTAAAGAAAAGGAGCTGAGGGAGAAAGACGGGAAGGAAGAGGGGTGGTGAAACTACCAAACCAAAAGGGAAGATGATCAACCAAGAGATAATTTAAACAATTAGGTTTTGTTAAGTTTAAAATGTTTTGAATGAAGGCTCAGTACAGATGTGCTCTGGCAATATATCACTGCTGCATGCTTCCTCTGTCCACAAGGTCACAACCCTGCCAGCAGCAAGGTTGCACTATCACAATAACATATCCATATACACACCTGAACACAGGCTACTCTCGGTGGTAAGACCAGTCCCATGTTATCGCCATGGACCATGGTCATTACTCCAATGGTCCGTGTTGTCAGGCCCCAGGAGTTCTGATATGCAAACTCTTTTTCCCCTGGTGTCTTGGGGTCTTCAAAGACAATCTCAAACATCTTCGAAAAGTTTTGCCCCAGATGATGTGAGGTTGCCCCCTGGAATACATACAGAAATTATCACTCAAAATATTCAATATAGCTACGCTTGGGTGAGGCAGGAGGCTTTGAACAGCATATTTTTTAAAGTTGTCCACATTTTTGATCCAGTATAAAAACATGAACATGAAGCTTCCAATGTGAAGGAGTGGTTAGAGCAGCAGGTTGAGAACCAGAGAGGTCACAGTTCAAATCCTGCCTCTCCTACTGACTTTGGACTTCATCTTCTGTTGCCTCAGGTACAAAATTTAGAATACATATACTACCAGGGGTTCTCATCCCACTCCTCGGGACACACCCAGCCAGTCAGGATATCCGCAAAGAACTGGTTTTCAGGATATCCGCAAAGAAGATTCATAAGAGACATTTGCATGCACTACCTCCATTGTATGCATCTCTACCTCATGCATAATCACTGTGGGTATCCTGAAAACCTGACCTACTAGGTGTGTCAAGGACTGGAATGAGAACCTCTGCCATACGCGTGAGAAAGCTTTTAGTAGATAGGCATCTTACACTGTAAACCACACTAGCACAGGGAAATATCCCCCTGTACAATTTACCTGCAGTTACCAATGAAGACATGAAAAGCAACTGTGTTGTACCCAAGCATTCTTCACCCCCCTCCCAAAAGAAAAAAAAAACCCTGAACAAAGAGAACATAATCCTGAAGAAGAAAGTCAGTGACTTGTTCCAGCTGTAATTTGATTTACAGAAGTTCTACTGCAGGGGCTCCTAATCCTGTCTTGGGGGAACCCCAGCCAGTCAGGTTTTCAAGATATCCACAATGAATATGCATTGGATTTGCATTCCAAGGAGGAAGTGTATGCAAACTGATCTCATAAATATTTATTGTGGATATCCTGAAAACCTGACTGGCTGGGATTCCCCAGGACAGGTCTGGGAATCTCTGCTCTATTACTGAGGCATTGAATGCACAGCACCCAAGTTTCTAGGGTTTTCTGGATTGTTCTCTGATTACAATGACCAGCGGGCCTGGGAAATGCTTCTATCCGGCTCACAAATGTGGCCAGCTTTCACATCCTACCTGGATGGCTCTTCCACTGGCAGATATAAATGCTTCCACTGTGGTGGTATAGTCACCACCAGCAAACTTTTCCTTTTCTGTTTTCCTTCCTTTCACAACAGGGATGGCCAGGAGCTCTTCATACACACGGGCATAAAGATCCAGAATCTGCAGAACCTGGTACAAAATGGTTGCATATTTGAAGCCTTTGTAAGTGGGCATTTCATAAGCCATGCTCTGGTTTCTTTCACATGCCTTTAATAAAAAATGTAATCAACCAGGCAGTGTACAAAAGAATAAAACCCTATTTCTTCTTGTTTGACAAGAACTTATACTCCCTATCTAGTATAAGATAGCAGAATTCTGAAAATCAGCTAAAATGTGGCAGTTATCATTTTTCCCTCTAATTTAACTGAAGCATTTGTGGCATTTTCTGAACTCCCTGATGCTGCAGAAGACTTGAAATTCAGATTAAATTAAATGTGTTTCTCCTGCCCATTTCCCCCCTTCTAACAGACTTTTAAAAGTTAAAGACAAGATTCTTATAAAAGTCTAGGTGACTGCACAGGAAGACCCTCCTTCCCTCCCTCTCTGCCCTCCTGTGTGACTTTACACAAAGCACTAAAAAGGTTTCATTTTGAATACTGCCTTAGCCTCCGATGAACAAAAGGAAATGTAGACAGGGAACATGAGACCACCACAGCCCTTCGTTCTCCTGGAAACCAGCAACTGGTACTCTCACATCAGTTTTACCTGCATATTTAAACAAGTAGAATGAACACAAGCTATATTGTGTATTCATTTCTCACCTTCCCTCAGCTTTTTGTAAAATGTATTTCTGCCGGAAGAAGCAGTTAATAGCTTTGGATACTTGATCAGCTTACATAACAGCTGTATTTCTATACTGAGACCAAGCATTTAAAATATACAGGACAAAAATGGAACAGTAGCCATTACAGACATTATGAATCAAATATCAAGCCTTCTGTGGTCAACCAAACACAAATAATTGGAAAGCAACAGTGTTTGCAATTTAAAATCAGACGTGAATAATTGTATTTCCAGGGGTCCCCTCTAACAGAGAACTACAAGTATCTGAAACTTCCTCTCACAGACTTGCAAGGTCTCCTACACTGAGTGGACATCTCCTGCTTCAAGAATCCATCTCCTGTGCAAGGACAGGAAATTCCCCACCAAACATGGCAGACTTGAGAGAGCAGTGTTTGAAAAATAAATGGCAAGGAGGGTGGGGACCATTTTGAATCCTGAGTTAGTTGACTGGACAGGGGAGGGATTGGCAATCTGCTATGAATGTGACAGGAGGCGGCCATGTGCCGCATTCATAGCTGCTAATCCAGGGAGGTGCAACTGGTAGATGAATTGCTTTGTGGTTTCTAATTGCGCGAAAAGGGACAGAAAACCTGAGCTAGTGGGGCATTAAAAAAATATGCCCCCAAATTCTAGAAACTTGTGCACCCACATTTCCAACTACCATGAAAATGTGTGTGTGCATAACCCAATAGATTAATTACATGATAATTAGCCTCAAAAAGCAATTATTGGTTATAAGTAGTGTTCAGTGGTGCTAATTCGCAGTTACGCTCATAACTGTCCTTAGTCGATATTTTATAAGTTGAGCGCTCAAATTCCAGAGCATGCAACTCCAAGAGAGGCATGTACCTGGGAAGGGAATAGACTGGTCAGGGGCATGTCAGGCACTTACACATGTTGGTTATAGAATACTAGCATTTTCACGCGTAAATGCTTATATAGTTAGGCATGAGTATTTGGCTGGTGTTAAGTGCTTACACCTTAAGTTAGGAGCGTATGCCTGTCAAAGTGCCTTTCTCAATTGGTGCCAGAACACACAAGGGAAGGGTCGACGCTGGAGCTAGTGCTCACAAATGGAGGCAGTGTTTCCCCAACGTACAGGTGGGTGCCCACCTACGCAATAGTGATCATCACATGATATGGTTTGATATAAGAGTGAAAACAGGGTGCAGCCACGCAAAATTCAAAGTACTGGATTTCAAACGTGATGAATTTGGTAAAATGGGGGAATACCTGAAGGAGCAGCTGATGGCATGGGTAGGCACAGGTGAAGTGGAAGCACAGTTGTCCAAGCTGAAAGCTACTATAAAGTATGGCAACTGACCTTTACACAAGAAAAGTAAACAAGAGAAACAGGAAGCATATACAGTTCTCCAAACAAGTGGCTGAAAAAATAAGGTCAAAAGAGGCTTCGTTCAAGAAACACAGAAGAACGAAACAGGAGGATCACGGAAAAGATTACTGAATTAAATTCAAAGAAGCAAAAAGGGAAATATGGCTAGCGAAAGTGCAGGAGGAAGAAAAAAATGGCTAAAGATGTAAAAAGAGATGACAAGACCTTTTTCAGATATACTGGAGAAAGGAGAAAAGATAGGAATGGAATTGTAAGACTGAAATATGCTGAGAATGCTTTATCTTTATCGCTCTCCACAAAGCCAAAAGTGCTAAACAAATACTGCTCTTCTGTGTTCACAGAAGAAAATCCTGGAGGACAGCGGTTGGCTGCTGAGGGTATATCCTGTAAAGGAGTGGATACTGTGTCGTTCATAGAAGAAAGAATTTCTAAGAAGCTTGAAAATCTGGTAGTGGACAAAGCTATGGGGCCGGATGGGATACATCCCAGGATACTGAGGGAGCTCAGAGAAGTCCTAGCAGGGCCTCTTAAGGATTTAATAGATCTTTAGAGATGGGAGAAGCTCCTCGAGACTTGAAACGAGAAGATTGTGGTCCCTCTTCACAAAAGCGGGGACAAGGAAGAAGTGGGGAAACAACAGGCAGGTAAGCCTCACGTCAGTGGTAGGAAAAATAATGGTGTCGCTGCTGAAGGAAACGATAGTTAACTTTCTAGAAGCCAACAGGTTACAGGATTAGAGGCAACATAACATGGCTTTACCAAAGGAAAATCATGCCAAACTAATCTCATTGGCCTCTTTGACTGGGTGACCAAAGAACTGGACAAAGGACATGTGCTAGATGTAATCTACTTGGATTTCAGCAAAGCCACTGATATGGTCCCTCACAGAAGACTCATGAATAAGCTGAGAGGACTGAACTTAGGATCCAAAGTGGTGAAATGGAGTGGAAACTGGTTGACCAACCGGAGACAAAGGGTGGTGGTAAATGGAATCTGCTCGAAGGAAATGAAAGTGAGCAGTGGAGTGCCTCAGGGATCGGTGCTGGGGTCGATTCTGTTTAATATATTTGTGAGACATTGCTGGAGGGTTAGAAGGAAAGGTTTGCCTTTCTGCGGATGACATGGAGGGTGTAGAAACCATGAGAAGGAATCTCCAAACATTGGAAGAATGGTCAAGTGTCTGGCAGTTAAAATTTAATGCGAAGTGCAGAGCGATGCACTTGGCATGTAAAAACCCAAGAGAGACATACCAGATAAGAGGGGCGAAATTGGTAAGCTTGCTCAAGAGAGGGACCTTGGGGTGATGGTGTCTTGAGGATCTCAAGGTGACTAAACAATGTGTCAAGGTGGTGGCCATGGCCAGAATGATGCTAGGCTGCATAGAGAGGGGTATAACCAGTAAAAGAAAGATGTTGTTTAATGCCCCTGTACAAGCTGTTGGTGAGGCCCCTATCACAAAATGCCTACCCACCCAACTGGGGCTAACCTTGCAGTGACCTAAAGGGTCCAAACCCAGCACTGCCCAGGCCCACCTGCACCTGTGCTCGTACGTATACACTGGCACCCTCCACCCACCACACTGGGCTCTGCTTGCCTCTGGGCGGGTCTCACATCCGCCAAGTTAATTCTCCGGTGGTTTCAAAGGACACTGGGGCCACAATCTCAAGGGTCCCGCAGTTCCTAGAAGGCACCCACAGAGCAAGAACACAAACTACCAGGATTCTGAGTCAGTCCAGGACAACAGAACTAATAGGTTTATTATTAGGAAAAGGTAGAACAGTGAATGATGAAAAGGTGTAAACAGCAAACAATAACAGGTAAAAATAACAGGAATCAACATTAAAACTAACTAAATACTTTCTTACTACCTAAGTAGTTCCTGGGGACTTCAGGAAAAAAATAATTGCTCACAGGATTTAATCAGGGTCTCAGTGCAGATATCTCCATTCTCCACACTCCCACTCTGAGACTGGGGGATTCTAGCACATTCTGGCTGGATCTTGCACTTCAGAGCCAATCAGGGCCCAGCAATTTAACACAGAGTATTTGGCCAATGGCAGTGCAGGTTACTTCCCCTCAGAGGCTTTCCTCTCTTCCTGTAGAAGATACGCTGACAGCAAAACAGCTGCAGCTTTAAAGTACAGGACAGACACCATCTGCTGGCTATTTAAGGGAAATGCACTGAGGGAAAACAATAAAAAAAAAAAAAAAAAGATGTCATACAGCATCATCTATATAAATAAAACCCACCGCGAACGTTCTGAAGCTCACTCCGTGGCAGTAAAGCACAGAACTCCTGCACTCTTGGTAGGACTCTTGGTAGGCTAGGGTATCAGGAACACTCACCCTCACTCATAGGACCGCCCTCAGCCACGCCCCATCTGTACATAAAACGCACTCTCAACGTTCTAAGGCAGACTTTGTGGCTTCAGGGTTCGTAAGTTCGAAGCTCTATAACCACTTTTAAAGTGCCCCGCCCTCGCGTCAAAACGCGGTGACGTCGTGCCCGCCCACAGTCAGCTTCACAACGTTCAGGTCATCTCCTACACAGACTACAACGCACTGACGTCTGTGTTTCCCTACTCCTCTCCCTGTCTGGACATCAGCTGTCACTGCACCGGAGCAAGTGTCAGGGAGCCGCCAAACACAGACCCCCCCCCCACATCAACACATCAAACTCCCCACCTGACGAACATCCACATCCCCTGTCCCCTCACGGCCCTGCCACCGACTTCCTGGCTGTCCCTTGCCTCCATTTTCAAAACCTCCGCCCTGCACCCCCCTTCCGCGACCCTGTCCGACAGTTATCTTCCACAGCCCGCCCTGCACTCTGTGCCATACACCTTTCACCTATACCCGTCAATAACGGACAACTCCCCGCCCTCAGCTCCGTTCCTCACTCTAAACATAGCCAATAAGAACGGACCTCTTCAACTCTAGGCCACTCCCCAGTCCTCGCATCAGCCAATAACAGCGCAGCTTCTTCAACCCCTGCTCCGCCTCAATTTCTTTTATCAGCCAATAACAGTGACGTTTTTAAATACCCCTCTACCTATGTTCCTTTTACATCATTCTATAACAGAGCCTGCCAGTTCCCTCCCGCTCCGCTATTGAAGTTGTGGAGCGAGGCTTCTCTCTGGCGACGAGGTGGGCGCGTTGCAGCTTTAGATGGTGCAGCTCCGGTAAGGGGGTTTGACTGAGCTCTGCACCGGTTGCCACTTATTTTCCTACTGCTTTATGGAAGTCCTTCTGGTTTTGGAGGGGGGGGGGGGGGGGGGAGGCGCGATGGCACCCTGTTGGGGGGTAGAGAGGTCAGCGGTTGCGACTTCGGCAGGGGCATGGCGGCAGAGGTCGGACCTCAGACTACAGAGGTGGAAGGGGTCCTCAGGCCACAGGGGAGGGGGTCCTCACACCACAGCGAAGGGGGAAAATAAACATGAGAGGGAGGGGGCATAGGGAGGATGAGGTCCACAACGGGTCTTCAACACCACAGATGGGGGGGGAGGGGGTCCTGAGAGCAAAGTCGAAGGGCGGATCAAGACACCTGAGAGGAGGGGTGGAGGGAGACCTGTGAGGAGGGCGGGAGACACACCACACAGCACGGGGGAGGGGTCCAGCGACCACACAGCGGAAGAGGCAGGGGGAACAGGTCTAGCCAACACAGAGAGGTAGGGGGGAGGTATCTCTGTCACACACACAATCTCTCTCTCTCACAGTCACTGTCTCTCTCACTCTCACACACTGTCTAAAACACACGCTATGTCTCACACTGTATCACATTCACTCTCTCTGTCACACAGTCACTCTCAAACACTCTCTCAATCTCATACACTTGATCTCATAGACAGTATGTGTATCGTACACATACTATCTCACACATACTATCTCACACTCTGTCTCACACACACACTCTCTCACACATACACTCTCTCAAACACTGTATCTGTGTGAAACACTCTCTCACACTCACTGTGGCTCACATACGCACTCGCACACACTCTCAATATCACACACACATACTCTATAACAGACACACTCTCACTCACACACATTCACTCTGTCACACAGACACTCTCACACACACTATGAAACATACACATTTCCAGGAAAACCTTGCTAGCACCCGTTTCATTTGTGTCAGAAACGGGCCTTTTTTTACTAGTAATATATAATAGACATAAGTCCCCTGTTTCGTCACAGTCCCACTTGGAGTACTGTGTTCAGTTTTGAAGGCTGTATCTTGCTAAAGATGTAAAAAGCCTGGAAGCGGTTCAAAGGAGAGTGACAAAAAATGGTATGTGGTTTGTGTAGCAAGATGTACGAGACTCGATGACCTGAACTTGTATACCCTGGAGGAAAGGGGTGACACGCACGATACATACATTCAAATATTTGAATAATCCAAAAACAAACCTTGTCCAGAAACGGGAAGGTGGTAGAACTAGAGGACATGAATTGCGGTTGAAGGGAGGCCAACTCAGGAATAATGTCAAGAAGTATTTTTTTTTTTACAGAGAGGGTAGAGAGGGTGGTGAATATTTGGAATGCCCTTCCGTAGCAGGTGATGGAGATGAAAACCAAAATGGAATTAAAAAATGCATGGGTTAAACACATAGGAATCCTGTTTTAAAGGAATTGATCCAAAGAAGCTTAGCGGAGACTAGGTGGCAACAATGGTAATTGGAAAGAAAAGTCGGTACGGGGCAGACTTCTATGGTCTGTGCCCTCATCGTAGCTGGATAGAATTGGATGGGTTGGAATGAAGCTTTTCAAGGGCTTTTATGATAACTTCAGAAGTGTTAGAATAAGGACAGTGCCGGACTGATGTCTACAGTCTATGCCCTGAAAATGGCATGGACAAATCAAGATCAGGTATAGTGAATGATACATACCTGTAGCAGGTGTTCTCCGAGGACAGCAGGCTGATTGTTCTCACGACTGGGGTGACGTCCGCGGCAGCCCCCACCAACCGGAAAAAAGCTTCGCGGGACGGTCGGCACGCAGGGCACGCCCACCGCGCATGCGCGGCCGTCTTCCCGCCCGTGCGCGACCGCTCCCGCCAGTTGAATGACTAGCAAAAGATGAAACACACAACTCCAAAGGGGAGGAGGGAGGGTAGGTGAGAACAATCAGCCTGCTGTCCTCGGAGAACACCTGCTACAGGTATGTATCATTCACTTTCTCCGAGGACAAGCAGGCTGCTTGTTCTCACGACTGGGGTATCCCTAGCTCTCAGGCTCACTCAAACAAGAACCCAGGTCAATTGAACCTCGCAACGGCGAGGGCATAACAGAAATTGACCTACGAAGAACAACTAACTGAGAGTGCAGCCTGACCAGAATAAATTCGGGTCCTGGAGGGTGGAGTTGGATTTACACCCCAAACAGATTCTGCAGCACCGACTGCCCGAACCGACTGTCGCGTCGGGTATCCTGCTGGAGGCAGTAATGTGATGTGAATGTGTGGACAGATGACCACGTCGCAGCCTTGCAAATCTCTTCAATAGTGGCTGACTTCAAGTGGGCCACTGACGCTGCCATGGCTCTGACACTATGAGCCGTGACATGACCCTCAAGAGCCAGCCCAGCCTGGGCGTAAGTGAAGGAAATGCAATCTGCTAGCCAATTGGAGATGGTGCGTTTCCCGACAGCGACCCCTAGCCTGTTAGGGTCGAAAGAAACAAACAATTGGGCGGACTGTCTGTGGGGCTGTGTCCGCTCCAAGTAGAAGGCCAATGCTCTCTTGCAGTCCAATGTGTGCAACTGACGTTCAGCAGGGCGGGTATGCGGCCTGGGGAAGAATGTTGGCAAGACAATTGACTGGTTAAGATGGAACTCCGACACCACCTTCGGCAGGAACTTTGGGTGGGTGCGGAGCACTACTCTGTTGTGATGAAATTTGGTATACGGAGCATGAGCTACCAGGGCTTGAAGCTCACTGACCCTACGAGCTGAAGTAACTGCCACCAAGAAAATGACCTTCCAGGTCAAGTACTTCAGATGGCAGGAATTCAGTGGCTCAAAAGGAGGTTTCATCAGCTGGGTGAGGACGACGTTGAGATCCCATGACACTGTAGGAGGCTTGATAGGGGGCTTTGACAAAAGCAAGCCTCTCATGAATCGAACGACTAAAGGCTCTCCAGAGATGGCTTTACCTTCCACACGATAATGGTAAGCACTAATAGCACTAAGGTGATTCCTTACTGAGTTGGTCTTGAGGCCAGACTCTGATAAGTGCAGAAGGTATTCAAGCAGGTTCTGTGCAGGGCAAGAACGAGGTTCTAGGGCCTTGCTCTCACACCAAACGACAAACCTCCTCCACTTGAAAAAGTAACTCTTTTTAGTGGAATCCTTCCTAGAGGCAAGCAAGACCCGGGAGACACCCTCAGACAGACCCAACGCAGCGAAGTCTACGCCCTCAACATCCAGGCCGTGAGAGCCAGGGATTGAAGGTTGGGGTGCAGCAACGCTCCGTCGTTCTGCGAAATGAGAGTCGGAAAACACTCCAATCTCCACGGTTCTTCTGAGGACAACTCCAGAAGAGGGAACCAGATCTGACGGGGCCAAAAGGGCGCTATCAGAATCATGGTGCCGCGGTCCTGCTTGAGCTTCAGTAAGGTCTTCCCCACCAAAGGTATGGGAGGATAAGCATACAGGAGGCCGGTCCCCCAATGAAGGAGAAAGGCATCTGACGCTAGCCTGCCGTGTGTCTGAAGTCTGGAACAGAACAGAGGCAGCTTGTGGTTGGTCTGAGAGGCGAAAAGATCCACCGAGGGGTGCCCCACTCTCGGAAGATCTTGCGTACCACTCTGGAATGGAGCGACCACTCGTGCGGTTGCATGACTCTGCTCAGTCTGTCGGCCAGACTGTTGTTTACGCCTGCCAGGTACGTGGCTTGGAGAAGCATGCCGAACCGGCACGCCCAACGCCACATCCCGACGGCTTCCTGACACAGGGGGCGAGATCCGGTGCCCCCCTGCTTGTTGACGTAATACATTGCAACCTGATTGTCTGTCCGAATTTGGATAATTTGGTAGGACAGCCGATCTCTGAAAGCCTTCAGTGCGTTCCAGATCGCTCGGAGCTCCAGGAGGTTGATCTGTAGATCCTTTTCCTGGAGGGACCACAGACCCTGGGTGTGAAGCCCATCGACATGAGCTCCCCACCCCAGGCGAGATGCATCCGTCGTCAGCACTTTCGAGGGCTGCGGAATTTGGAATGGACGTCCCAGGGTCAAATTGGTCCGGATGGTCCACCAGAGCAGTGAAGTGCGGCAACTGGTGGAGAGTCGGATGACATCTTCTAGATTCCCGGTGGCTTGGAACCACTGGGAAGCTAGGGTCCATTGAGCAGATCTCATGTGAAGACGAGCCATGGGAGTCACATGAACTGTGGAGGCCATATGACCCAGAAGTCTCAACATCTGCCGAGCTGTGACCTGCTGAGACGCTCTGGTCTGCGAAGCCAGGGCCAGGAGATTGGTGGCCCGCGCTTCGGGAAGGTAGGCCTGAGCCGTCTGGGTATTCAGCAGCGCTCCTATGAATTCCAGAGACTGGGATGGCTGGAGATGGGACTTTGGGTAATTTATCACAAACCCCAGCAGCTCCAGAAGTTGAATAGTGCACTGCATGGACCGGAGGGCTCCTGCCTCCGAGGTGTTCTTGACCAGCCAATCGTCGAGATATGGGAACACGTGCACTCCCAGCTTGCGTAGGTAGGCCGCTACCACCACGAGGCACTTGGTAAACACTCGTGGGGCAGAGGCGAGCCCAAAGGGCAGCACACAATACTGAAAGTGCCGTGCGCCCAGGCGGAATCTGAGATACTGTCTGTGAGCTGGCAGTATCGGTATGTGAGTATATGCGTCCTTTAAATCCAGGGAACATAGCCAATCGTTTTTCTGAATCATTGGCAGAAGGGTGCCCAAGGAAAGCATCCTGAACTTTTCTTTGACCAGGAATTTGTTCAGGCCTCTCAGGTCTAGGATGGGACGCATCCCCCCTGTTTTCTTTTCCACAAGGAAGTACCTGGAATAGAATCCCTGCCCTTCCTGCCCGGGTGGTACGGGCTCGACCGCATTGGCGCTGAGAAGGGCGGAGAGTTCCTCTGCAAGTACCTGCTTGTGATGGGAGCTGAAAGACTGAGCTCCCGGGGGACAATTTGGAGGCAGGGAGGCCAAATTCAGGGCGTATCCGCACCGCACTATTTGGAGAACCCACTGGTCGGAGGTTATGAGAGGCCACCTTTGGTGAAAAAATTTTAACCTCCCTCCGACCGGCAGATCGTCCGGTACGGACACTTGTAGGGCGGCTATGTTCCCGTGGATCCAGTCAAAAGCCCGTCCCCGGCTTCTGCTGTGGAGGCACCGGGGGCTGCTTAGGCGCACGCTGTTGACGAGAACGAGCGCGCTGGGGCTGTCCCTGTGCCTGACGAGGCCTTCGGGCCGGCTGGTTGTACCTACGCTTCGCAAAAGAATAGGGTGCAGCCTGCCGGGCCCGGGAAAAACATCCACCTGTGGAGGTGGATGCTGAAGGCGCCCGGTGGGAGAGCTTGTCGAGAGCGGTTTCCCGCTGATGCAGTTGGTCCACCATCTGCTCGACCTTCTCACCAAAAATGTTATCCCCCCGGCAAGGGACGTCGGCCAGTCTCTGCTGGGTGCGGTTGTCCAGGTCAGAGGCACGCAGCCATGAGAGCCTGCGCATCACTATACCTTGGGCCGCAGCACGAGATGCCACGTCACAGGTGTCATAGATACCCCTGGACAGGAACTTTCTGCACGCCTTCAGCTGCCTGACCACCTCCTGATAAGGCCTGGACTGCTCCGGCGGGAGCTTCTCGACCAGGTCCGTCAGTTGTTGCACATAGGTCCGCATGTGAATGCTCATATAGAGCAGGTATGATTGGATGCGGGTCACGAGCATGGAGGATTGGTAGGCCTTCCTCCCAAATGAGTCCAGAGTGCGAGACTCCCGCCCCGGGGGCACCGAGGCGGTATCCCTCGAACTCCGTGCCCTCTTGAGAGCAGAATCCACGACCGCCGAGTCATGGGGCAATTGGGGCCGCATTAACTCTGGGTCAGAGTGGATCCTGTACTGGGACTCTGCTTTCTTGGGAATGGTGGGGTTAGTTAAAGGTCGCACCCAGTTCCGAAGCAGTGTCTCCTTGAGGACATTGTGCAGCGGTACCGTGGAGGACTCTCTAGGTGGTGATGGATAGTCGAGGACCTCGAGCATCTCGGCCCTCGGCTCTTCCACAGAGACCACGGGAAAGGGAATGCTGATAGACATATCCCGCACAAAGGAGGCAAAGGAGAGACTCTCAGGAGGTGAGAGCTTCCTCTCCGGTGAAGGCGTGGGGTCCGAGGGAAGGCCCGTAGACTCCTCTGAGGAGAAATATCTAGGGTCCTCCTCTTCCCCCCACGAGTCCTCATCCTCGGTGTCGGACATAAGCTCATGTAGCTGAGTCCTGAACCGGGCCCGGCTCGACGTCGAGGCACCAGGGTCTCGGTGTCGTCGAGCGGTGGACTCCCGCGCCGGCGGGGACGGAGCTCCCTCCATCGACGTCGACGGGGACTCCACTTGCGTGGCGGTCGAGACCGGCACCGCAAGCGGCGGCGGTGTCGACGGCCCCGGCGCCACAGTCATCGGCGCCGCGCATCAGCCCTTCCAGGATCCCCGGAAGGATGGCTCTGAGGCACTCGTCCAGGCCCGCTGCCGGGAAAGGCGGTGGGGTCGGTAGGGGTGTCGGCGCCAGAAGCTGCTGGGAGCCAGGAGACGGCACCGAGGTGCCGGAACCCCGATGCGTCGGTACCTCCACAACCGACGGAGACCTCTCCTCCCGACGATGACGCTTCGGCGTCGCCTCCTCTCCGATATCCGGATGCGCCGAGGGCGACCGGTGACGACGCTTCTTATCTTTCTTGCGATGCCCGTCACCGGCGCCGGAGGGCATGGAGGAGGAGGAGGTCGATCCCCCTCGGTCTCGAGATACCGGGTCAGACAGGGTTCGGTCCTGTGGCCCACGAGCTGAGGGAGTGACCGGGGCCGACTGCCCACGCGGCCTCTCACCCCCACTCTCACCGGAGGACCGGCAGGCCGACGGGACCTGTTCTCCTGGGGTCGCTGCCATCGGTGCCGATGTCTCGGGCATCGATACCGATGCCTTCGAGGTCGACGTCGAGGGGCCGGCGCAAGTTCCAAAAAGACGGTCCCGCAGAACTTGCCTCGCAACCTGAGTCCGTTTCCGGAGACCGAGACACAGAGAACACGACTTGATATTGTGCTCCGGCCCGAGGCACTGGAGGCATCAAGCGTGGGTGTCGGTCTGCGAGATCGGCCGGCCGCAGCGACCACACTTTTTAAATCCACTCGGGACCTTCGAGGACATCGACGGAAAAATCGCGTCGGCGAAGTCAAAGTCGTCAATGGTGGCTGAAATCACACCACGAAAAAGAAAACGACCGAGCGGCCACTAGGCCGCAACGCGGCGTCCCCGCTGGAAGCGAGGGAAAAAGGGAGCGCGTGCTCCACACGCGCAGGGTTTCTTTTTTCTTTTTTTTTGAAAAAAGAAGCCGGGCGGTAACTAGACCAAAAAACTAAGAAATAGCGCGATCGCGTAAACGCGATCGAAAATCCGGCGGCTGAAAAAGAGAGAGCGGTTCAAAGCACGACTCTCTCCAGACGCGGAAACAAAGGAACTGGCGGGAGCGGTCGCGCACGGGCGGGAAGACGGCCGCGCATGCGCGGTGGGCGTGCCCTGCGTGCCGACCGTCCCGCGAAGCTTTTTTCCGGTTGGTGGGGGCTGCCGCGGACGTCACCCCAGTCGTGAGAACAAGCAGCCTGCTTGTCCTCGGAGAAATATATTTTATCAAACTCATTTGAGTTTATCTTCTTGGGCAAACTAGATAGACCATACAGGTCTTTATCTGCCATCATTTACTATGTTACTATGTAACTGCAGACTTACACTAGTATCCTATAATGGCAGTTCTGCACATCATCTCAGTGCCTAACTTTAGGCAGCTATAGAGAATTACCTCCAAGGTGAACTCGAGATGGAAGCTCATCCAGTAAAGCCACTTGTGCAACATCAGTTGACAATCACCAGACTGACAGATGTTTCACCCCTTGAACTCTTTTGGGACGGTGGAGGGGTCTAGAGAAGGGACTGGGGGAGAAACCTGGAAACAGTGCAAAGGTTCCAGTGCAGCTGAAGATCAGTCATGCTGGGTTAGAGGCCAGCTTTGACTCTCACTCAAGATGGAAAAGGACCTGAAGATTGGGAAGTCCCAGGATTGGGGCTGTACCCATGTAGTGGCTCAGGTGTGCATATTCTCAAGAGAGCTGTGGCCAGGTTTTGATTCCAATAGCTCTGACTCATGTTGCATTATTACAGAAAGTGGGAAAGGAAGGTTGGGGAGGGGCATAAACTGGGAGAGATGGAAGAGATAGGATTGAACTGCAGAGTGCCTGTGTTATTGATGTTGAAAGCAATCTTACATTCATTTGCAGGCTATACAGTGTCATTTTCAGAACCTGAAACCTGGTGAAGGATTTCAGCACAGCTAACTTGTTAGCTGTCATGCTGACAGTACATTTTCATTGCTACTTTAGTCTATCGAAAACATCCAGCCTGAAATTCAATAGAGGAGAACAAAAACACCCACCCCTGAATAAATAAGACTAGATGGGCCATTTTGAACTTTATCTGCCATCATTTGGTATGTTATGTTACTAGGTTACTATTTAAGGCTTACAACCAGAATTTATTGCACTAGAGAAAGATTTTTATGTTACTGGGTGAAAGCAAGAGGGTAGAAGCTGAAACAAAGCTAAAGGCTGCCACCTAGTGTTCAGGTATAAAAACCCACAAACAAATGGCCCATCTTAAGATGTATTTGTAAAGATCGGATGTATATCCATAAACCAGAGAAAAAGTAATCTTCTACCATTGTCACTGTATCCTTTTACCCATAGGTTAGTTTGTTTCTTCCATCTGAGCAAAGATGAATACTGTGTGCTTGAAGAAATAACAGGATGTGAAATACAATCCTGATTTTATACAACACTTTTCAATGATCTCAGTAGCAACCTCTGGGGTTCAGCGCTACACACACTGGCCTGCTTGCAGATTCATATACTCCAGAAGGTGGCACAAGACTAAACACTGCCATAAGTTTCTGGTCAGATATGACTCGTGACATTTTGCACTGGAAGTACTTTCTCCAGGGGTGGGCAATGACCTCTCCCTGTCTAGCATTAAGCTGCAGGAGTTTAATACGCTTAGCTTTTCTTTTCTATGAATGGCTCTGGTAAGCTTTAGAAAACTGCCAAGTGGTGGATTAATTTATTGCTGACACCAGTTTCTCTTATGAGATTTTGTACTATAGCCTAGCCAACATTTTCTCATGGGGCTGACAACACTAGCTCATTTTTGTTTCATCTAACGTTCATCCCACATTTCAAAAGTCAGCACAAGTTGAGAACAAAGAGCATCACACTGCATTCTACAAGTGTACCTTTCATCTACAGCTGTCCTACTCCTGCATCTGTGTAAATACCTCCAGGATATGATAGGAGGGTCAGTATTCTTGACAGAAACAGCTGGCAGGTTCTATTTAGCTACAAATGCTACAGTTAGGCCCGTGAAGAAGCCAAATTTATTTCCTCAAGCATAAAAACAAATGCCTTACCTCCTCTGCTGCTTCTTCATATGTAGCAAACGCTGTATGCCCCTCCTGCCACAAGAACTCCCGAGTACGCAGGAAAGGCTGAGGATGTTTGAACTCCCAACGCTGCAAAAAACAATGAATTTTTCTCTTATGCATGCAGTCTATCAGTGGACAACAGGCAGTTTTATGGCATCATTGCTCAGTTTGGCCTATAAGCAGTGCTGTTGCCCTGTACTAGTCCGTTATATACACTGGAAATCAAAAACACAATCATAAAAATGCAGCTCCACACTAACTAGCTACCATAATGAGAATAAAAAAAAAAGAAAAGAACATGAGATCATGAGATGACTAGATTACAAATCAAGTACCAAGAAAGTAACCTTTGTCGTAACAATACGAAAGTACAGGCAGCCTGACCACCAGAAAATTTGAGGAATCTCCCATGCCCTAGGTACTGAGAAGGAACAGCTCTTCATACATTAAGATTGTAACAGCAAAAGCTGAGCTATGCTCAATTTGTGAATTGTCATTTTTTCATTGGTATCTTTCAATTAGACAAAAGAATTGCTATGCTGGGTCAGACCAGAGTCCAACTAGCCCAGTATTATGCTTCTATGAATGACCTGGACTGGCCACTACTGGGTTCTTAAGCAAGGCCAAAAGACAGAATCCAGCAGTAGTTCTGGGTTGCCGTGCAGCAACCCTTTAGTAAGGGGGTCTCCTAAATGAGATGTGGATGTTTTAAAATACCATCTTAGAAGCCCATAATGGATGTGTTCCACATATTAAAAGTTGCCTATTAGAAAAGTTAAATGCTTTGAATATGGCCATTACATACAAAATCGTTATCCTCCGCTCCTCTAATCCAGACAGTGAACTCCCAGAATCTAGACAAATTATTTAATATGTTGTTAGCATCAAACATATAAATGACAAGCGACCGACTCACCCGCAAATGCGGAGTAGAGACTTCCCTCTCTGTCCCGCCCCGTCAAGACGTGATGACATCAGTGGGTGGAACAGAGAGGGAAACGGACGCTGCTGCTGCCGCTGGAGCCTGAAGACGAAGGAACATCGCTGGTGCACCAACCTCAACTCCCCCCATCCCCGACGTCGTCGCCGCTCCCGCCCCCCTCCGTATCGGGCCCCCTGCACTGACATGGCAGTGCCTCTCACCTCTGTATGGATGCGCTGCAGGCAGCAGCAGAGCGATCTGCTGTTGCCTGTAGCGCTTTCACACGGAGGTGAGAGGCACTCTCATGTCAGTACAGGGGGTCCGGCACAAAGGAGGGAGGGAGCGGCGGCGAGGAGGGTAGCTGGACATGGGGGGAGGGCAGGGGGGAGAGAGGAGGGTTGCTAGACATGGGGAGAGGGCAGGGCAGAGAGGAGGGTTGCTGGACATGGGGGGAGGGCAGGGGAGAGAGCAGGGTGGGGGGGAGGCCAAGGGAAAGAGGAGGGTTGCTGGATATGGGGGAGGGCAATTCTACCATACCATAAGCAGTCATTTCTACGAGTCACACAAGGAAAAGGAAAGCATCTTAAACACTACAGTGAGCACTAGAACATCAATTCACCTATTGTAAAATGAAACCAGACAGAATACTACAGATCGTCAATCCTGCACAGTCAATGCCAACTGAAAGCCATGTCTTTTTCACAAACACAGATACACCCTAATCCACTACAGAATTGTGGAGGAGTGGCCTAGTGGTTAGGGTGGTGGACTTTGGTCCTGGGGAACTAAGGAACTGAGTTCGATTCCCACTTCAGGCACAGGCAGCTCCTTGTGACTCTGGGCAAGTCACTTAACCCTCCATTGCCCCAGGTACAAATAAGTACCTGTATACAATATGTAAGCCGCATTGAGCCTGCCATGAGTGGGAAAGCGCGGGGTACAAATGTAACAAAAAAAAAACAAAACAAAAAAAAGAATAAGTAATCATAAACTTTCTATTTAGACAAAAATTAAACTGAACCCCCAAGATGCCAGACTCTGCATACAATGCAACGCCACAGAAACAGAAAATGTCCCCTAGTACTGTGCAAAATATAAAGACAGCAGATGTAAATTTGAAAAAAACTAACAAATACCAATCACCACTTTACAAATTAAGAAATAGAACTAAAACAAATATAGAAAATAAAATAATACCACTTTATTGGACTAATACATTTAGCTTTCAGAGGCCAAAACCTTCTTCCTCAGATCAATACAGTATAGTGCTGTTACAGTGTCCTATCCTGACCTGAGGAAGGGGGTTTTGCTCTCCAAATGTTAGTCAAAATTTATTAGAATTAGTCCAATAAAAAGATTACCTTATTTACATGTTCTATTATAAACATTTATTAACACAGCTACAATACTACTTTATCCTAAAGCAAAAAAAATAAAAATATATATTTTATTTACAGTTTGTCGTCTCTGGCTTCTGCTTTCCTCATCTTCTTTTCACTGTCTTCCTTCCATCCAGCATCTGTCTTCATTCTCTCTGCCATCCAGTGTCTGCCCTCTCTGCTGTCCCCTCCATGCACATCTGCCCTCTATCTCTGCCCCTTCCATCCACCATCTGCCCACCATCCACCATCTGCCCTCTCTCTCTGTCTCCCTTCCATTCACTGTCTGCCCTTTCTATCTCTTTCATCCACTATCTGCCCTTTCTCTGCCCCTTCAATCCACCATTTGCCATCCTTCCCCCCATCCATCCAAGATCTGTCCCCCCTCTCTCTCTGCCCCTTTTTTCAGCCCCCAGTTCCAGCCCCCCTTATCCCACCTGCCCCTAGTTCTAGCCCCAGCCCACATCTCCCACATGCCCCCCCTTTTCAGCCCCCCGTTTCAGCTCCACTCCCATCTGAGAAGCCCCCACCCCCTTCTCCCATCTGAAAAGATCCCTCCCCACCCCCCCTCTCCCATCTGAAACCCCCTCTCCTGAGCCCCCAACCCGACCACCAGCTTCGTCCAGAGAGGACAGCCCTCGCTCCTGCCACCACCCTGCCTTTAAAGAAAAAGGCGTGAAGCGGCTTGGCAGGCAGCGCCTCGCGTCTGCCCTGTTTGTAAACGTAAATCTCCATTCTCCTCATCGTCGTCGGGCCTTCACTCATTGGGTCCCGCCCTCGTGGAAATAGGAAGTTACCTCAGAGGAGGGCGGGACCCAGTGAGTGAAGGCCCGATGACGACAAGGAGAATGGAGATTTACTTCGTTTACAAGCAGGGCAGACACGAGGCGCTGCCTGCCACGCCGCTTCACACCTTTTTCTTTAAAGGCAGGTGGCAGGAGATGAGGGCTGACTGCAGCGCCAGCGGAGCACCCCCCTCCCCACCCACTGACACCCGGGGCGGACCGCCCCCACCCTTGATACGCTACTGCTGAAAGATGCACGACAGATTTTAAAAGCAGGATTATTATGGATACTTACCACCACATTGCACCACTGATTCAACTTAATGGGCAGATCTCGATGAGATTGCACCCACTTGGCATAGGCAGGATACATTACTGCAGTGGGGAAAAGGAGGCAAAGAAACAATCAATTTATTTCATATTTTGTCAAGGGCTGCCTTCAAAGCATGGAAAGAATCCAGCTCTTTCCTAGTGAGAATGTGGATGAGGTATGATTATTAGGGGTGTTTAATATTTTGATATGGTATTTGATTTGTATTACTGATTTTTACTGTACCGCTATGATTGGTATTGTTTATGTATATATTTGTATTTTTATTTGTAGCAAAGCAATTTGGGTCTATTACTGAGGAAAGCAGTATGTGTAAAAGACACATTGTATTCATCTTGAACATAGTACCACAAAAGAAAATCTGACATATCTAACTTATGAACTTAAGGATGGTGCATCAAATCAATGTGATATTATAGCAACCACAGTCTGCAAGGTCAAACTCAGTAATGCAACATGAAACTCAATTATAGTGCATGACACGGTAAAAACTAGAAACATAATCAAAACATTTTGATGAGACACATGAAATGAAATGGATTCAGGTTAAAGCCAGAGTCAACCTAAGGAGGCATGCAATGAAGCTATAAAGTAGTAAATTTAAAACAAATTGGAAAAAATATTTCTTTACTCAAAGTGTAATTAAACTTTGGAATTCGTTGCCAGAGAATGTAGTAAAAGCAGTTAGCTTAGCGGGGTTTTAAAAAAAGGTCTGGATGGCTTCCTAAAGGAAAAGTCCATAGACCATTATTAAAATGGACTTGGGGAAGATCCTTTGTTTATTTCTAGAATAAGCAGCATAAAATGTATTGTACTGTTTTAGGATCTTGCCAGGTACTTGTGACCTGGATTGGCCACTGTTGGAAACAGGATGCTGGGCTTGATGGAACCTTCGGTCTTGTCCCAGTATGGCAATACTTACGTATTTAAAATGTGTTTTACCTTTGTGTGGAGGTTCTATATGCTCTAAAACCCTAACATAATGAAAATCTGAGAAACAGAGAACGCACACCAATATAAAAGGACTGAACTGGACCTCCAACAATTTGTGCTCTTCCAATGTACATCTGATTGCAGTTCCTGCCTCTTCTAAGGCTTGCCTAGTCTCTAGAAGGGGGGGGAGGGGGGGTCTTTTTTTGGTGTGCCCCTGTACTTTGGAATCAGCTTCCTGCTAACAACCAGACAACAATCTTTTAAGTCATTTAAAATTAAACAAAAAAATACTTTTTTTCTAGCAAGCTTTTAGCTCAGGACTCTGG
Organism: Microcaecilia unicolor; assembly: GCF_901765095.1. Lineage (NCBI taxonomy): Eukaryota > Metazoa > Chordata > Amphibia > Gymnophiona > Siphonopidae > Microcaecilia > Microcaecilia unicolor. Next base: position 64,583,473 of record NC_044033.1, on the reverse strand, counting down.
AATGTCCCTTAACTTTCTGCAGAGAATCTTGGGTGGGTGTGGTCTGAGTGTGTATGCTTTCCTATATGCTACTGGAATCCTTTTTCTGTTTTATTTTTTTGTTATAGACTGCTTGGACCTTTATGATAGGCTGTATATGAAGTTTAAATAAATTAAAAGCTGAAATTGTAAAACCCTGATATAATGAAAATCAAAGAAACAGAAAACGTACACCAAAAAGGACTGAACTGGTCCTTCAACATTCTGCTTATACACTGTGACAGAGAAGTTTGAAGCATTTTTCTTTGAAGGTAACTTTGAAACAGTGGCGTTCCTAGGGGGGCTGGCACCCGGGGTGGATCGCCAATTCGCCCCGCCCCCCCCCCCCCCCGATGCAGCGCGGACCCCCCCCGCCAAAGGACACCACCGCAAAGGACCCCGCCGGGGGGGGGGGGGGGGGGGGGGGGGGGTGCCGCGCGCGCCTGTCCTCCGTTGTTCCAAGCTTCTTCTCTGCCCCGGAACAGGAAGTAGCCTGTTCCGGGGCAGAGAAGAAGCATGGAACAACGGATGGCAGGCGCGCGCGGACCGCCCCCCCCCCCCCCCGCCCCCCCCTAGGAACGCCACTGCTTTGAAAGCATTGTAGTATTTCTAAAACTGGCCAGAGGAATACCAGAATCAGAGAAAGAGAATGTATCCTGCTAGTTAATATGAGGCTAACCTGGTTCAGTATCTAAAAATTCACTGATCTTGCTACAATTGCAAACAAATTGTAACTAGATAAATCTCAACAAGAGAAGAAAGTTGGAGCCTTGTGTGAAAAGGTAGAAAAAGTGGAACAAACTTTGAAACATGATGGATTTAGCCAGCTCCATGGTTCAGGGATAGATGTGCTTCACATTTTAAGATTGAGATCTTGGAGAGGTTGTGAATTTTCTCAAGGTGTTGTCTGAATTACCTAGGGACACCTTGAAGAAAGATCCCTACTGACCTACTTCCTCCTATTGATAGATGCCGTTTTTTGCTCTTGAGATCACAGCAAGGAGGGCATGACAGAATTAACATCTCAGAAGACAGTCTTGATGTGTCTCAAGGATTTGTTTTTGAGCAACACAAAGATAGAATACTTTATACTGTCAAACTTGTACTGCTTTTTTTCTAGGTCAGAAAATGTGGGTATTTCTTGACTTATGCAAAACAGAAGAAAGGAGAAAATGTTCTAGATGCTTTCCAAGAGGCACATAATCTGGGTATGCAGGTTTTTTACAGATTTAGAAATATATATATATATTTTTTTTTTCTTTGATGCCTCACAATTTCAGAATTGTATAGAAAGTAAAAAGAGGTCTACTTCCGTAGGTGAGAAACCTGGGATGCCTTGAGTGCTTCAATGAAGGGTTTAGCAAGTCATTAAGTGTGAATATGGGCTATGTGAAGATATAGGGGGAACCAGGCTATTTCAGAGAGCATGGGTTAATTTTGCCTTTATAAACCTCCTATTTTGGATCTCCCAATTTTGATTTCAGTTCTTAGTGCAAGATTGTATCAGTTCTTATTTTGTTTAGAAGAGAATTATTGGATTCCCATTGAAATTGTGTTTTGTGTCAATAATGGAAAATTCTTAATATAAAATTGAAGAAAAAAATATGAGGCCAACTTGCCCACCCTATAGTGCTGGGCAGATTTATACGGTCTATGCCAGAGCTGGTGGTGGGAAGCGGGACTGGTGGTTGGGAGGCAGGGATAGTGCTGGGCAGACTTATACGGTCTGTGCCAGAACCGGTGGTGGGAAGCGGGGCTGGTGGTTGGGAGGCGGGGATAGTGCTGGGCAGACTTACATGGTCTGTGCCTCGAAAAGGACGGGTACAAATCAAGGTAAGGTATACACAAAAAGTAGCACATATGGGTTTATCTTGTTGGGCAGACTGGATGGACCATGCAGGTCTTTTTCTGCCGTCATCTACTATGTTACTATGAGGCATATTTTCAAAGCACTTTGGGAGGCTAAGTTCCATAGGTTTCTATGGAACTTTGGGAGGCTAAGTGCTTTGAAAATAAGCCTCTATGTATGTTACTATCATGGCTGCACTAAAAACAATTATTTTCTTACCCGTCTCACTGGTAGGGCGTACCGCAATAGGTTCAGCTAGTTCAGTTTTACCAGATCTTGTAACCCAAGCAACCTGCAGAAACATAAAACGGTATTTAAGATACATAGAATCCTTTTTAAAATACTTATCAAGATTTAAGAGATGCAATTACTGGGGACATGAAACTACAGAAATTAGGGTCTTTCCTACTGATCCAGTGGCTGGGATCTGTGAATTTGGAGACTTATTTTGATCCCTATAAGCAGCTAGCAAGAGATCACATGCTTTACCTCTCTTGATCAGAGCTTTATTTGTTTGGAATTAGCTCACACCTTTTTCAACAGTAGCTCAAGGTGCCTTACATTGAGGTACACTAGGTATTTTTCTGTCCCGGAGAGTTTATAACCTACGTTTGTACTGAGGAAGTGTCTAACCTCTAGGCTATTCCTTTAATCTGCAGGCTGGAGACAGAGAACAAGAAGTGTAGCTTGCAAGAAAGAGAAAATGACATCTGAGTTACAACACTCAGGGCCAGTTCAACCATTAAGCAAGATTAGGTGGTCACCTAGGGAATTAACTTCTTTGGGGGCAGCAAGTTTAATATTTATTAGAAGTATGATATCCAATTATGCATTCTTTCAAGTACTGGTGTGGAATGATCATGAATGATGAGTTTAGCCCATTTCCCCTTCACCAAGAGTTTGATAATTAAAAGCCAGAAATTTAACTGAAGAGGACACAGGGCTGATGGTTCACTTAGGGTGCCTAATACTCCTGTTCAATGGTTGGACTGGCCCTAACAAGATGCCGACCTCTCTTGCTATGACTCATAAAAAAAAGAATAAAAGAGGCCAGATGTGTAATATTTGGCCATTTCAGGGTCTGAGATAGCTAAAAAGGTATTACAATTTATCTAGATAGTACCACAGTCTAAATTGTAAAATTCTACTTATTCTCAACCAATATTAGATTGATATAATGTCACAAGATACAGGTATAATTAATCTGCTAAACTGCTGCCATATATGAAAATTTAGAATGAGGCAATAATACATAACATGTGGTTTATCCCTATATATAAAATAGATAACAGGGGAGGAAGTGATGTCATCCTGCGGGTTGGCCATTTGAGGACTTAGCTCCATATCACTATCATAAATGATTGTAGTGGTGATCCGGTGCCATCGTGCTTTTCTTCTGCAGGATTGTTTTACTGAGCATCCTGGGTGTCAGTGGCGGTGTCACAAAAGCCCCAGTCTGCGGATTTAATGGTGTTTGCTTATGGCGGCATTCCAGCGCCGAGCTGCATGGTGAGTCACACTGGAGAGGCCGTGAGAACAGATCTCTCTCATCCTGGGCCCTCTACCACTGAACCATTGGCTTTACAGTCCTCGCATAATGACACCGCTCTGGACCCATTAGATGAGATCTGTCTTTTGGCATAGCAGACAGAGATCACTAATTTGGGGGCGAACTTACGCAGGGAAATCATTGAGTTGGGCCACAGACTAGAAGAAGCTGAATCACACTTGGATGAGCAAGCAGAAAATCTAGACCATATTAGACAAGCCAAAGAACCTCGAGAACCAAAGTCAAAATTTACTTTTCCGGGGCATCCCGGAGACTCCCACCTATGCGGACAGTGAATCAGTAGTTCAGCAAATTGAGAGTGCACTTTTATCTGAAGATCAACATAAACTAGATCCATCTACTGTCAAACTTGAATGAGCGCATAGGGCTTTGGGCCCCACTAGAAATAATAGGCCCAAAGACACCATTGCGTGCTTTTATGACTATAAACTTAAAGAACGCACCCTGCACTTCGCCCGGCAGACAGAACGATTCCAATGGGACTCCTACCTGATTGAGATCTATCAGGATCTAGCGGCAGCTATGCTCCAACAGTAGTCAGGGCTCCGGCCCTTTACAACTTACCTTTGAGAGCAGAAAATTAAGAACAAATGGAGGCACCCTTGAGCCCTATTGCTTTATAAGGATGGCAAACTCCATTAGGTGTGGCCCATATCAGAGGCTAAAGAAATTTTTAAGTGAGAGACAAGAGACAAGAGTTCGACTGCTGGCGCTGTAAGGGCTTATTACCCTTTGCCACCCGTTGCCATTTGGGCCTGTCCTGCTGGCTAGTAGACACTGCAGCAAGCTGGAAAGTCCTCAGATACAGGCTGCCTTCATGAGAAAAGGGGAAAATATAAAAATGAAAGACTGCAACCAGCAGACACCAACAATTATTTCTGGTGGCAACAAGCCTTTTATCTTATTTTTTTTTTTTGGCAGCCTGGACATGGAGAAATGCGCATGGGAGGATAAAGTTGAATACTATCCAAAAAGAGATTCTGAAGAATGGGCTGGCCAAACTTCTGTTGTGCTGGAAGTCGGTTTCTGAAGTATAGTGGGATGTGAATGTATGAACAGATGTCTATGTTGCAGCCTTGCAAATTTCCTCCATGGAAGCTGATCTCAAGTATGTTGTCAATGGATATGGTCTTGGTGTTTTTAAAGCTACTGGGGGCTTTTTTCTGGGCATGTTGGAAAAAATTACAGCTGCAGCAAAATCAAACTCAATTTTAGAAAATAAAAAGCCTGACTGGGCACCTGAGGCTCTCTTATAGAGACCTACATTAAAGTGCAGCAGGAGGCCAAATCCAAAGGTCTCTATTCTATCCTCATCCTTCTCGATCTATCCGCCGCTTTTGACACGGTTGATCACAGCTTACTCCTTGATACGTTGTCTTCACTTGGATTCCAGGGATCTGTTCTTTCCTGGTGCTCCTCCTACCTCTCGCTTCGCACCTTTAGTGTACACTCTGGTGGATCCTCTTCCACTTCTATCCCACTACCTATCGGTGTACCTCAAGGTTCTGTTCTTGGTCCTCTCCTGTTCTCCATCTACACTTCTTCCCTTGGCTCTCTGATATCATCCCATGGCTTTCAATACCATCTCTACGCTGATGACTCCCAGATCTACCTCTCTACCCCCGAAATCTCAACCAGTATCCAGACCAATGTTTCAGCCTGCCTACCTGATATCACTGCCTGGATGTCTCAACGTCATCTGAAACTTAACATGGCCAAAACCGAGCTTCTCCTCTTTCCCCCTAAACCCACATCTCCTCTCCCCCCTTTCTCTATTTCTGTGGATAGCACTCTCATTCTCCCCGACTCAACAACTTGTAACCTTGGGGTCATCTTCGACTTCTCTCTCTCCTTCTCTGCTCACATTCAGCAGATTGCCAAAACCTATCGTTTCTTTCTTTATAACATCAGCAAAATCCGTCCCTTCATCTCTGAACACTCTACCAGAACCCTTGCCCACACTCTCATCACCTCTCCCCTAGATTATTGCAACCTACTTCTCACCGGCCTCCCACTTAGCCATCTCTCTCCTCTTCAATCAATCCAAAACTCTGCTGTGCAACTCATTTTCCGCCAAAGTCATTATGCTCACATTAGCCCTCTCCTCAAGTCACTTCACTGGCTCCCTATCCGTTTCTGCATTCAATTCAAACTTCTCTTACTGACCTATAAGTGCACTCTGCCGCTCCCCAGTACCTCTCCACTCTTGTCTCTCCCTACGTCCCCCTCGGGCACTCCGCTCTGCAGATACATCTCTCGTGTCTGTCCCCTTCTCCTCTACTGCTAATTCCAGACTCCGTTCCTTTTATCTCGCTGCACCTCACGGCTGGAATAGACTTCCCGAGCCTGTACGTCTAGTGCCATTTTCAATTCCAGGCTAAAAGCCCACCTCTTTGACACTGCTTTTTGACTCCTAGTCACTACTCACTTGCCCTGTACCCCACCTCTTTAATTCCCTTACCTCTGAATTGTTCTGTTTACCTGTCTTATTTAGATTGTAAGCTCTTTGAGCAGGGACTGTCTTTTCATGTTTGGTGTACAGCGCTGCGTATGCCTTGTAGCGCTATAGAAGTGATAAGTAGTAGTAGTAGGAGGAGGAAAGAAACTTAGAAACAGCTAAAAACCTAGCTAAGGCTGTACTGACCATAAAAAAACTTTGAAAAATAAAATAAGCAAAACCTACAATAGAAAAATTCTTGAAAGGAAGCTTCAATGATGAGCGTCCAAACGGTCCCACAGAAAGAATGGGGCAGGCAGAAGTGGCATGCACACACTAAGTCAGCTCAAACACATCAAGAGAAATCAAAGCAGAGGCAGCGTTCCCATGCAAGGATCTATAGATGGTTACTCATTCTGCAAGGACTTGATATTCTGCTTGTCCTTGGAGAAAACCATTCAAGCCTGGATAGATGAAAGGGCTGCACACACACTACAGGCAGGCAAGAAAGTGGCCCTTTTAAATTTGCCTGGTAATAAGACTGTTACATGATATACCTCTGGGGCAAAGTCTGCAATATGGGTCTTCTCCTTCTCCAGTGCAGCCTGAGACACAAACATGGGGAAGTAGCAGTTTTCCACTCCCAGCTTCTTTATCTCACAATCAAAGAAGTCCTTGATGGATTCCCAAATGGCAAAAGCCCATGGGCGCAGAACATAGCAGCCACTCACATCATAGTATTCAATCATTTCAGATTTTGTGATCACCTAATAAATGAAGCACATGAAAAAGTTACTTGCTGTGGCGGAATTATCATCATTATAATCAATGGGTCATAAAACACGCAGCAAGAAAGGAAGAACTTCTATTAATTATTTAAAAGAAACATATCAAGTAACATAGGGTTAAAGTAGGGTTAAAGTATCTGGTGATTCTAGAACACTGCATTCTATGCATCAGCTGGGTTGACTCTTATCTAACTTTCCTTTGCACTGTTCTTTCATTCTTAATTCTATTTCCCAAAGACTTCATTGGTTCACTGAGTTTGTGTCCAAGCACACAGATGCAGTAAGCTCAACGGTCTACTCTTGATTTTTCTGTGCTAATATTCCCAACACAGGAATACTAGTACGGGAAAATTCGGCATAAAACTACATAAAAAGATTGTACAGGGGGCATGCAGCTCGCTGAATAAAAAGTTACTCCTAATGTAAAAAAAAACTGCATAGTTTTTTTTACTCCTCGTTTAGCACTGAATATTTATGCCTGCTCAAGCTAGTGTGAAGATGTAGTGTCTGAGCAAAGGGTGATCTGAGTGAAGTGCAGTACTTCACATCAGATCATCCACGATCTCTGATGACCCAAGAGGGCCTCCAAATCTTCCATCCCCCCCAACCCTACAAAAACAATCTTTACTGGTCCAAGTAGACTCCTTGCTCCTAGAGCACCAAACACCCTACCCCAGCACCTTCAAAGTCTGGGAGACACAAGCAATGCCCACTCGCTCTTGCATCTAAGTGCTGCCATCTTGCAAAATGGCAGTGTCTGACCCCCGGTGGTACATCGCCATTTTGCAGGATAGCAGCTTCACTCCTGCTTCCCAACTTTTGAAGGTGCATGGGTGGGGTGGGGGGGGGGGGTATTTGAGAGCCCCAGACCATACTATAGACTCTTCAGCTAACAGTCTACCTGACCAGGATGCCCAAGTCTGAAGTGCCCTGCACCAAACAATCTTCTACTCCCCAAGGGATTTGGGTTAGGGTCCACCAAAAATCCCTTTCTGTTAGTGTATGAGCCAATCCCCACTCACTCACTAAAAGGAAGGGAGAAAGCATTTTACCACAGCGATATGTGCAGTTTTTTCCCCTCAGACTGCACACTCTAATGCTTTTGTAATTTGCATGCCATTAGCTTAATACATTAAAGCCTCAGTCTACAGAGACACTAATATAATTAGAACAGGTAAAATGGTCAGATGTTATGATGCAGAATCAAGCCTGAAACTAAGTAATTCTTCCTCTCTAGTTCCTCATACTTCCTTCTACATCATCTGAACTGAAACATACACATCAGATCTGTTTCACTACAGTTATACAGCTCTTCTGCTTTTGAAAACTAAGCAGTATACTCCTATCTAGCCCAAAAGTGCTCAGCCATGAGGTACTCTCTTCTCACTCTGATTTAGGATATTGCTAATGGTCATGCAATATGTCACTTAGGTCTAGTGTATGCAATTATGCATATTCAGTAGGGCTATCCTGAAAAGCAGAATAGCATGGGTGGAAGGTCCCATGACGTGATGTTATGTTATGCCAGGTGTTGTAATTCCACCTATAACTTTACAGTTCAAGGACGGATTCCACAAAACAAGAGCCAGACCATTTTGTCTGGGAATTATAAACAAGTTATAAAATTTATAAAATAAAACAAATTACATTAGTCAGTTTGAGACACCAAATTTGCGAAAGAGAAAGGTTTGCAAATTCCTCCTAAATAAGAGATAATGCCCACAAGATCTTAAGGCAAGAGGAAGTTAGTTCCACATCTCAGCCAGATGAGAGTTGTCCGATTGATTTTAATTCCTTAAACACTGGAAATCTCAGCAAAAACCAGATAATTGACCCCTGCAATAGTCACTAAGCTGCTCATTTTCAAAACACAGACTTACAAAGGTACATAGGAACTCGACATCTAACATGCAGAAAGGGACTTCATTGGTTTAAATTCTAAAAAATGTTAAACAATTTAAACTGTACTCACGCGGTAACGAGAAGCCAATGAAGTTTAGAATAAAAGATCTTAAGCAACTCATTTGGAAAAAAACAAAAACTAGTCTGATAGCTGCAGTCTGAACTAATTGCAAGCAATTAATAAGTGCTTTAGAACAAGTGATTAAGATGAGATTGCAATAATCAAGTCTTGATAATATTAAGGACTGCAACAAGATTCTAAACACTTCAGGTTTAAAATATTTTCTGATAGCTCTTAATTTTCTTAATGTAAAAAAAGAATTGTTGATAACTGATTGTACAAACGAACGGTCAGTAAATTATCCACTTCCACCCCCCAAATTTTAGAGTGGAAATCTATTATTATTAGCATTTGTATAGCGCTACCAGACGCACGCAGCACTGAACACCTGACATAGAGGAAAATTGCTCCGTCTAAGGATACAACATCAATGTATCTTGGATCACTATTAGACCCAAGTCATAAAAACTTGGTTTTATTCTTATTGAGTTTAAGTTAACGGGTTGAAATCCAATACGGACACTATTTCAAATATTAGATAAGGTTACAGATCACAACTGGGATACAAGTAGTACAATAGAAAAGTTACCTGCATGATGTCTGGCACAACTATCATCCTGTGCTGCAGAGGCAGCTTTTACAGATGTTATGTGGGGAATCAAAGCTATCAGGCAACAGTGCCTCCTTGTGGCCATATTTTGGTCCCATGATTACAAGGTTCCAGACCTCATCCTGAGCTGAGGACCCAGTAAAGGTCGTTGCTGTACTGAGTGGATTAAAGGAATCAGGAGGGGATCTTAAAATCACAGAACAGTTCCCAGGTAATTGCGAATGAAGGCTTATAGCAATATAGCTCAAAGAAGGCCAGTTATGATTAAATTGCAAACTCAAAGAACAAGAGGAAGTTGCTGGCCCAAACAGTCACCATCCATCTCGGATGTCATGAAAATATGGACAAGACCAACTTCCTGCACTGCAGAATTCCAGAACAGATGCTTTGATCTGCTCAATTCTTGAAGTAAATTTACACATTTGTTTTAGTACAAACTTCTTTGTAAATCTTGTGTCTATTACAATTTATAACAAAAACTGTTCATTCTGATGCTAGGAAATTTGTGACTACCATATGAAACAGATGAAAAAAGAAATCCAATGCCTGAATTTTGTTTTTGCAACTTTCATCATAGACTAATGTACTGCTGGAACTCAGTAATTACAGTTATCCAAAGGAAATTTTTACATCTACACATCAAGACCTAGCTACCTCATCCAGTAGACATGATAGTAAGAAAGGTTACTAGAGGGCTCCTTAAGTGAACAAGGAAAGAAAAAAACCCCACACCCAGGAGAATGTGTTGACTAGTAAGCGGTTGGGAAAAGTAAAAACAAAGTTCAATTTGCACAACTCACCTGGGAGTACCAGTCTGCGAGATTTTCTTCCTTTTTAGCCTCTAAACCCAACCTATGGACAAAAAAAAAAAAGTGTTTCACGTCTTACTAGTTATTTTTTTTGTTTAGGAAGGTTGTAAAAACATGGTTGTTTAAGAAATATTTGTCTTAGGATTTAAACTAGGCTGTATTACTTTAAGCTATGGATTTATACCCAACTTCTTTTATGTAATTCGCATTGAACTTGTAAGGTAACTGCAGAATGTAAGTACCATTAGTATTTTTTTTAATGCTTTTAAGTTTTACAAAGGTACAACAATCTTTGAAGGAAATACACCAAGTTTGTAAAGAACAAATCAGATTTTTTTTTTAAACAAAGAAATAGTTCTACTTGGTTATTTAGTCCACAATTAGAAGGAAGTGCGTTACTCTATCATATTTACTCTTGTATAATATGATTTTAGGTACTGTTCTGCATTGGTTGAACTCTATCCAAAAGTTTCTTTGAGAGGCCCAGACACTTACAATAGTTGAGGCGGGAAGATATCAAAGCCTAAACAAATGTAAATCATTCAAGGAAAAGTAATCACAAATCTGTCAGAGTAATTCCAATTTACATATGCAAGATTTTATAATTTGATTAATCTGTGGTTCAAATGTTAGCGATGAATCAATTAAAATGTCTAAACTATGGACCATAAATAAACTAGAACTTAAAATATTATACAGTGATGTGAAAAAGTATTTACTCCCCTCCTGATTTCCCCTTTTATTGCATAGGGACACACCAAGCCAGCCAGGCTTTTGGGATACCAACAATAAATACGAATGGAATAGGTCTGCATATAATGGAGGCAATACATGCAAATTTATCTCATGCATATTCACTATGGGTATCTTGAAAACCAAACTGGCTTGGTGTGTCCCGAGGACTGGCCTGAGGACACCTGTATTAGACAAAGGAAACATGACTAGATAACAGTTTTAAAAGTATTATGTCATATTTTTAAGGAACAAAGTTATCCAATACCCATATCACCCATGCAAAAGAGTAACTGCCCCTAAACCTAACTGGTTGCACCACCTTTGGCAACAACAATTGCAACCAAGTATTTCTAATAATTTGATATTGGTCTCATACTGCTATTGAGGAATCTTGGCCTACTCTTCACAGCACTGCTTTAATTCAGACACAAATGTAGGTTTTTATGCATGAACTCCTCGTTTCAGATCCTGCCACAGCATCTCTCTTCGGTTCAAGTCGCGACTTTGACTAGGCCAAATAGAAACTTTAATGTTGTTTCTTCTCAGCTGTTCAGATGTAGATGTGCTTTTGTGTTTTAAAACATTGTCTTGCTGTATAACCCAAGTATGTTTTAGCTCGAAGGCAGGTAAGAATTTTCTGGTACAGTGCAGAATTTATAGTCCCTCGTCCTGAGGCAGCAAAGCACCCCACAATATCACATTACCGCCACATTTGACAGTTGGTATAATGCTCTTACTGTGGAATGTGTTTTACCCAAGATATAATGGAACCTATGCTGTCCAACAAGTTCCATTTTTGACTCATCTGTCCAAAGAGCATTATCCCAAAAGGCTTGGGATCATTCAGTTGTGTCTTTGCAAATCTGAGACCAGCACTGTTGTTTCTCTTGTATAGCAGTGGTTTCTGCCTTGATGCTCTCCTATGAATCCCATTTTTGTCCAGTTTCTTACTGTGTGGATGTGAACACTGATCTTAGTTGAGGCTAGAGAGGCCTGCAGTTCTCTGGATGTTCTGTGATTTCCCAAATACGTTGTTGCTGTGCCCTTGGAATAATTTGGCAGGCCAGCCACTCTTGGGAACATTTACCACTGTTCCAAATCTTCTCCATTTGGAGATGGCGGTTTTCAATGTGGTTCGGTAGAGTCCCAGAGCTTTGGAAATGGTTTTATAATCCTTTCCATACTGAAATATTTCAACTGCTTTTTTTTTTTCTCATCTCATCTAGAATTTCCTTTTATCATGCACAGTGTTCTTATAGAAACTTTATGATACAGGCCTAGTGTGCTTACTATTCTGTGTATGCTCTATTGCTGTTAAATAAAGACCTCCTTTAAAATAAAAAAATTTAAAAAAAAAGAAAGAAACCTTATGATGACTACTTCACTCGTGTGGTAAGTTTGAATATATAGTGAGGTTTAGATTCCACAGGGCTGGATGAAGTCAAGCCTGGCTGTGTTCAATCAGCTGAATCTAATTATCAATTAAATTTGGTCAACTGGTTGAGTAACTAAGGGAGCAGTTACTTTTTTTATACAGGTGATAAAGGTGTAGGATAACTTTGTCCTATAAAGAAATTAAGTAATAATTTAAAATCTGTGTTGTGTTTCTTCATGTTCCCTTTGCTTAATATTACATTTTGTTTAAAGATCAGAAACCATTCAATGAGACACATATGCAATAAGGTGAAATTAGGTCTTACCTGCTAATTTTCTTTCCTCTAGACCCTCCAGACCGGTCAAGACGCGTGGGTTATGTCCTCCTACCAGCAGAGGGAGACTGAGAAACACTGAGCTTTTGAATACTGTATATATAACCTGTGCAGTACATCCACTAGCCAGTATAACCCTGACAAAGCAGAGAAAACCAAAACACCAACTACAACTAACTATCCTGTACGTGGTCACTGTCAACTGGACACTTTCTTCATCTCTTTCATTGTGCCCTTTTTATTGTGTGTGCTTCCACAGGTGGACTCTGAAACACGGTCACACCTAACCAGACTCATAACAACAAAGTCTGAAACCATAGAAATCACACTCAACAGCTGCCAAGATAGAACAACCTAAAGACCAGCCTAAAACCAAACCTCCTGGCCTAAAGTACAGACAGGGCGGGCCTTGACCGGTCTGGAGGGTCTAGAGGAAAGAAAATTAGCAGGTAAGACCTAATTTCACCTTCCTCCACGACCCTCCAGACCGGTCAAGACGCGTGGGAAGTACCAAAGCAGTAACATCCTAAGGGCGGGATCCACGAAGGCCAGAGGTCAACACAGCAGCCCCAAAGCCTGCCTCATCCTTGGCATGTACATCAATCCTGTAATGTTTAACAAACGAATGCAATGAGGACCAAACCGCCGCTCGACAAATATCTAACGGCGGAATCATACTACTCTCCGCCCAGGAGGTCGCCATTCCCCTGGTAGAATGAGCCGAAAATTCTTTAGGAACCACTCGACCCTTCAGCAAATATGCCGACGCAATTGACTCCTTCAACCATCTCGCTATCGTAGCTTTGGAAGCTGCCGCGCCCTTTCTTGCACCACCATGGAGAACGAACAAGCGATCAGATAGTCTATAGTGCCGAGTTCTGGAAATGTAACAGCGCAAGACTCTTCGCACATCTAACTTGGCCAGTCGACGCTGCTCCGCATCCCCCGCAAGATCACCCAAAACTGGCAAGGAAATAACTTGATTCACATGAAACTCTGACACCACTTTGGGCACAAAGGACGGCACCGGGCGCAACGAAACCTTCTCCTTGGAAAAGGACAAAAAGGGTTCTCTACAAGACAAAGCCTGAAGTTCCGACACCCGCCGGGCTGAAGTAATAGCCACCAAGAACACCGTCTTTAGGGACAGATCCTTATCCGAAACAGAAACCAAGGGCTCAAACGGCGGCCTCACCAAAGCCTCCAGCACGAGATTCAAATCCCACGGAGGTACCATCCGCCGCCGGGGTGGACGCAATAACTTAACACCCTTCAAAAATCTAACCACATCCGGACTAGAAGCTAACGACTTCCCCTGGATCTTCCCACGAAAAGACGACAAAGCTGCCACCTGCACCTTCAAAGAAGACAGGGCCAGAACCCTGTCCATACCATCCTGCAAAAACTCCAAGACATCTGTTACCGACGCTCGAAAGGGATGAACTTGTCTACCTACACACCAATGCTCAAATACTCTCCAGACCCGGACATACGCCAACGAAGTGGACTGCCTACGCGAACTCAACATCGTATCGATAACTCTGGACGAAAAACCTTTCTTCCTTAACCTGTGCCTCTCAAGAGCCAGGCCGTAAGCGAGAACCGATCCTGATCTGGCATAACTATCGGTCCCTGACACAACACCACTGACTCTGACAACGGCAGAGGATCCGCTACTGCCAACCGAACCAGATCTCCGTACCACGGCCGACGCGGCCAATTCGGGGCTACCAAAATCACTTGACCGGGGTGCCGAGCAATGCGCTGAACCACTCGACCGACCAACGGCCATGGAGGAAACACATACAGCAACCCCTGCGGCCAAGGCATCAGAAGTGCGTCTATGCCCTCCGTTCGAGGATCCCTCCGCCGACTGAAAAACCTCTGAACCTGAGTATTGCGGGCGGTTGCCATGAGATCCATCACGGGAAGTCCCCAGACCGACACAATGCGATTGAACACCGCCCGATGAAGCGCCCATTCTCCTGGGTCCAGAGAATGCCGGCTTAGGTAATCTGCCTCCACGTTGTCTACTCCAGCCACATGTGCCGCGGAGAGCGCTAGAAGATGAACCTCCGCCCATTGACACAACAGCGCCGCCTCCTCCGCGACCGCCTGACTCTTTGTGCCCCCCTGACGGTTGACATAAGCCACGGCGGTGGCGTTGTCGCAGAACACCCGGACTGCTTTCCGCAACAGCACATTCCGAAACGCCAACAGCGCCAGCCGAATGGCCCGAGTTTCCAAACGATTGATGGACCACTGAGCTTCTACCTGAGACCAACGACCTTGAGCTACCTGACCGAGACAATGAGCTCCCCAGCCCTGAAGACTGGCGTCTGTGACGAGGACCACCCACTGTGGAGCCTCCAACGGCATTCCCTTGTCCAGATTTCCCGGGTTTAGCCACCACCGGAGACTGAGGCGTGGGCTTACCGGCAGCTGGAGACTCACGTCCAACCCCTGCGACAGGGGTGACCACCGACTGAGAAGAGCTGACTGCAACTGCCGCATGTGCGCCCGGGCCCACGGAACTACTTCTATGGTGGCCGCCATCAACCCCAGAACTTGGAGATACTCCCGGGCCGTCGGAGCCGCCTCCGACAGGAACAGACGAATCTGATCCTGCAACTTGCGAATCCGAGGGCCCGGCAGGAAGACTCGACCGTTCCTGGTGTCGAAAAGCACCCCCAGATACTCCAGCGACTGCGACGGCACCAGGTGACTCTTGGCGAAGTTCACTACCCAGCCCAGAGACTGCAGAAACTGCACCACCCGAGCAGTAGACACCTCGCTCTCCGACCGGGACTTGGCTCGAATCAACCAATCGTCCAGGTACGGGTGCACCGGAATACCCTGCTTCCGCAAGGCCGCCGCCACTACAACCATGATCTTGGAAAATGTCCGAGGGGCCGTTGCTAATCCGAAAGGCAGAGCACAAAACTGAAAATGCTTTCCCAAAACCGCAAAGCGCAGAAATCGCTGATGAGCGGCCCGAATGGGGATATGCAGATAAGCCTCCGTCAAATCCAAAGACGTGAGAAACTCCCCTTCCTGCACCGCGACAATGACCGACCGCAATGTCTCCATGCGAAAAGAGGGGACTCGGAGAGCTGCATTGACCGCCTTCAGATCTAGGATAGGCCGAAAAGCATCCTCCTTCTTTGGGACCACAAAATAGATTGAATAACAGCCCAAGCGGCGCTGAGCGGGGGGAACAGGGACCACCGCTCCCAGACTGATCAAGCGAGCCAGAGTGTCCCGTACCGCTTTCCGCTTGAGCCTCGAATGACAAGGAGACTCCAGAAACCTTTCGGGAGGCGAGCCGTCGAACTCCAGAGCGTATCCGTCTCGCACCACCTCGAGAACCCATTGATCCGCAGTGATTTGGACCCAGTCCTGGTAAAACAGACTCAGCCGAGCCCCTACCCGAACCAGAGCCTGGGCCCGCACACCTTCATTGCGAACTACGCCCCGGCACCTGTCCTCCTGCGGGAAAATCACGCCCTCCGCGCCGATTGCCCCGAAAGGACTGAGTGCGCTGAAAGAACCGACCTCTAAAAGAGCCACTAGCCCTCCCGGGCCTATACCGGCGAGCCTCCTTAAACCGACCTCGGGAGGAAGTACCCCTGAAGGCCGCCTTAGGACGAAAATCCGGAAGACGAGGGGCCTTGGCATCACTGAGTCCGCGCACCAACTTATCCAAATCCTCACCAAAAAGCATGGACCCCTTAAAAGGAAGCGAACAAAGCTTGGCCTTGGAAGCCGCATCTGCGACCCAACCTCGCAACCACAGTGCCCTACGTGCCCCCACCAGCATAGCCATATTCTTGGCCGAGGCACGGAGCAAATCATAAAGCGCATCCGACAAAAAGGACGATCCCATTTCCAATTTGGCTAATTCCTGCACACCGGAGGCCCCAACCTCCACCGAATCATCAAGCAGCTTCTCGGCCCAGCGGAAACACGCCCTCGCAACCAGTCCCCCACAAACCGAGGCCTGCAGGGCCAGGGCCGACAAATCGAAACTCCGCTTGAGGAAGGCCTCAAGCCTCCTATCCTGGGGATCCCGGAGCGCAGTCCCCCCGTCCACCGGAATAGCCGTGGCCTTTGTAACTGCTGTCACCACCGCATCTACTGTGGGTGCCTTAAAGGAATCTCTATCTTCCTGTGGGAGCGGGTACAGTCTAGACATAGCTTTAGACACTTTACAGGGAGAATCCGGCGAATGCCACTCTTGAAACACCATATCCCGGATGTCCTTATTCATGGGAAAAGACCTAGCCTGCCGCTGAATCCCCTTAACCAAGGGGTCCACCTGTCTAGCCTCCCCCAAAGACGCCTCTGGCTGCTCAAACTTAAGGGTTGAAGAGACCTGCTCAATAAGCTCCGCAAGCTCCTCCCTGTGAAAAATTCGCACTACGGAGGGGTCCTCCCCAGGGACCACCAACTCCGGATCCTGAGAACCCTCAAATCCCTCAGGGTCCCCTACATCACTAAAAGCCCCTTCGGATCCGACAGGAGAGAATCCCTCCTCTTCGTCCCACTCAAAACGAGGCCTCTTAGGCACTGCCGAACTAGGCCCCTCCCCTAACGGTGTGGGTCCCGCTTTCCAGGCTTGATAGAGGGTCCAAACAAAATCCGGAGGAAAGCAAACGCCTCCTGTACCCTCAGGCACCCCCTTCTGTACCGATCCGGGAGCAGCAGGGCCAAAAACAGCTGATTCCGCGGGACGCGCGGAATCCAAAATGGCGGACGTTCCCGCCAAAACTAAATTCGCCGACATAGTCCCTGCCGATGCTCCTGCCGCCCCCGAGACCCCCGTACTCGCTGGGACTTCCGCACTCAATACCGGGGGAGCCGCCATCGGCGAGGTCTGCTTCGGGTCGCCGCACAACCGGCACTGACCTCCCGGAGCTTCTACTCCTCGGCGCGAGCACGCGCGACAGCGAAGGAGTTTGCCTGTCATGGCCCCGAAGCTCCCCACACGCTGTGCAAAACGGCGCCAAAAGAAATCTCTCACTCACCGCTTCCCCAGCACAGGCACTCGCACTGCTCTCACTCGCTATTAACAGTGAACGGACCTGCCGCCCGTTCCTATGAAGGAAAAACTTCAGATAGCTCAAAGAGACATCACCCAAATTTTGGCAGCTGAGGAGTGAGGGGCTCTCAAGGCTACAATATTAGAAAAGCAGCCGAGGCACAAAGCTGCCAGAGTCTCCAAAGAGAGCAGCACAGGGGGAGGGACCTGCACACAGGTGTGACACCCCAGGGGGGGAAAACTGGGCCCCACCGGACCCAGGGCCCCGAAGCACTTTTTTTTTTTTTTTTTTTTTAACACACGTACAGGGAATAGTCAAAACCAATAAATTTGGCAATAAGAGAAAATCCCCTTAACTGAATAATTAAACTACCTCACCAGACTATTGAAGACTGCACAGGCTGTCCATCTACCTCTGCTGAGACTGAGAAAATACTGGCTAGTGGATGTACTGCACAGGTTATATATACAGTATTCAAAAGCTCAGTGTTTCTCAGTCTCCCTCTGCTGGTAGGAGGACATAACCCACGCGTCTTGACTGGTCTGGAGGGTCGTGGAGGAATGGGGGAGATCAGGAAGGAGATAAATACTTTATCACATCACTGTATCTGCCAAAGAATTTTGAATTGGGAATATCATCTGCATAAATAAAATATTGCGTTCCTACTGAATGCAAAATTCTCCCCAATGAACACAAATCTCTCTATATAAAAGGCAACCCCAACGTTCTGAAGCCTCCACGGAAGTTGAGGCGCCCGAGATATCCGGTGTGCACTGGAGTGTCTGCACCGCCCTCGCGTCAAAACATCATGACGTCAAGGGCGGAGCTATGACACTCGACGAGGGCCGAAACGGAAACGCCACAGCGAACAAGGCAAGTAGCTCGGAGGGAGGGGGCCACTTGCTAGCGCCCGTTTCATTGCACTCAGAAACGGGCATTTTTTCCTAGTATTAAATAAAACAGGTGATAAGCAATCCCTGGGGAACGCAAATATCTATCCTGATAGTTTATTTTGTTTTAAGACTACAGTGTCTTTTCTTTAAAAAAAAAAAAAAAAGTTAGTTTTATGCCACTAAAATGCAATATGTCATGATCAAGTTGAAAGCCGAGCTCAAATCCAACTAAAGAAGCTGAGTCGAGCTTCCTTTACTCACAAAAGTCAGTTGCTAATATCAAATATCTGTACTAAAATATTTCCAAAATCCAGACTGCACGGACTCAAGAATATCAATTTCCGTAAGTAATCTACCAATTGATTGAGAAAGCAGTTTGCCACTTAACCCCCAGTTAAGCTGTGGAATCTGTAACCATATGTTGTCAAGGTACCTGGCTTAGCAGGGTTTAAAAAAGGTTTGGCCAGCTATTCTCTAGGACTCTACTGGTGGTTCCACCACATTTTAGTGCTATTTCCTTACCTGGTTTGTTTCTTAGGCCCTTGACTATCTCCTGGCCCACCTGAAGAAACTCCAGCGCCCTGATCTTTCTGGCCTTCTTTCTTCTTTTGTCCAACAGTCTGGTTCTGTGGTTTATTTTGCTTTTCAGACTTGTTTTCATTTTCCTTCATCATCTTGTTTTTGTCTTCTGAACTAGTGGCAGAAATGGGTTTGTAATCTGCTCCAGTCAAAGACTTGTACTGTGCCTTCAGCTGAAGAAGCTCCTGCACAGCTGCATCCACTTTATCCTTAGGATTTAAACAACACACAGAATCTTTTCAGTCATTCAATTAAGGTACTGAATTATACTGCAGCTCACTCACAACTACTCAGTTGGCGCCAGAGCAGTCTCTAATAATTTTCAGCAGCACTACAGATAATGCCACAGAAAATTGATGACTGATCACAGTTAGAAGCACTTACCCATGCAGCAGGTGCTCTTACACTTATTAATGTTTTCCAATATCAGTCTGTACTTTTTCAATCTTTTGTGAAAGGAAAATAGGGCCTGAATAGGAAGTCAAATCCAAAAAGGAAGGGCCGATCATGGAGAAAGCACAAAAACTCTTGAGCAGCCCTTCCCCCTTGTGAATAAAGCACATGTCTAGAAAAATAAAAATATAGAAGTGCTTTCTTTTGACAATCAGGGTTGTGGAGTTGGAGTCGTGGTCGGAATAGAAAGTAATTTTGGGGGAGTTGGTAAATATGTACTGACTTGGACTCCAGCTTCAAAATACTATATCGTAAATTTATCATTTTACACACATATCTTTGACCTAGATCTACGTTACATTTACCAGTACTTTAGATTCCAGAACAAAAACTTTGAAGCCTAATATCAGTAGGAGTTGAATTCAGAGCTAGAGTCGGAAAGTAGAAAAGTAGAGGCATTGGAGTCAAAGGTTTGGTGTGCTGACTCCACTGCCCTCTTGAAAATAGATACCAAACTTAAGAGGACATTAAAATGCTGTGCCTGATAATCAAAACTTCGCATGTCAACTTACTGGCAGCCAGTGAAAATCATTAAACAGGTGAAATATGCTTGTGAATACTACTTCCAATGAGATGTGCCACCGCATTCTGAACCAATTGTAAAAAGTATGGACAGGGTCTGAGGTAAGACCACATACAAAGCATTGCAATAAACTGCGTAGTAACACTGACTGAAATCAATGCTCTCAATATGGAAAGGTCAAGTCAAAATTTCATCTTTCAGATATCCCTTAACAGAAAGAAAATACTGTGGGCCCCTTTTACTAAGCCGCGTAAGCATCTATGCAAGCCCAACACTCACCAAAATGGACTTACCGCCCAACTACTGCGTGGCTCTTCAGATAATTTCATTTTTGGCCTGTGTCCAATACACGCGTCTGAAAAATATTTTTTATTTTCTGGCACATAGCGGACGCGCGTAGGTCATTACTGCCAAAATTCTTTACCATTAGGTCTGTGGCTGGCGGTAAGGTCCGAGACCCAAAATGAATGCGGTGCAATTTTGATTCTGCAGCATGTCTATTTTCGGGGCGGGGGGGGGGGGGGGGGGGGGGGGGGGGGGGGGAAGAGAGAAAAAAAAAAAAAAAAAAGAGGTTTTTTACAGGTGCACTGAAAAATGATTCTGCGCGCGCCCAAAACCTGCGCCTACACTACCGCATGCCATTTTTCAGCACACCTTAGTAAAAGGACCCCTGTATCTTGTTGCCCCAATGTTTTCAATTTAAACACTTTGCAACTGTAAACAATAATAAAATGAACTCTACTTTTCAAGTTACTGAGTTTCAAGTAAATACTTGTCAATAAATTGATTATTCAGGACCCGACTTCATAGATTTGGTTCTGATCTCATCATATAATTAGATTTTTTTAAAATGGGAAAAATATCGAGATCAGAGGATAAAAAGCCCCATGACCCATCTAAATATTCCCTTTCTCTGAATTTAGAAATATTCAGAAGATAGAACAAGTGGAATTTCAGCTCCTCCTCCTCCTCCTCTTTTCAGCAAGTATGGAGGAGCTGTCCCTTAAGACATTTTGGAAAGGACATAGGTTTAGCTTAAGAATGCCTGGTATCGATATTCTGCTGCCAATCCTATGTTGGGTAAGGCTAATCCATAAGACACCCTAGGAAAGTCTGATATCTGACACAAGACATGATTGGTTACAACGGTATATTGGCTAGATTCTGGAAAAGACTGGCTTCCCAACCTGGTCGGAGTGAATGTAGAAAGTATGTGATACAGTAAGTATCAAAAAACTGGGGTGGGATTTCAGAGATAAATTTGCCCTTTTAGGAAAGTTGGAATCTTTATTTTTATTAAATTATATTTTTAAAAGTCTTCATGGATTATTTAATAAGTACATAATGAAAATTTGTATTATCTGACCAGAGGTCCATAGCAGAAGTGTAGCCAGGTTTGATGTCGGGTGGGGGGGGGGGGGGGGGGGGGGGGGGGGGGGTTGCAGGAAGTTTGTAAAATAGGCATGTTTCAGGTTTAAAGACTTGCTATCCCTTACATCAAAACATATCTATATGGCTTACAATACTAAAATACATAAGAAATAAGAGGAAATTAATTTTAAGAGAAAGAATGAATAGGACAGGGGAGGGCAGAAAAAAAACCTCCATTATTGGATAGAAAGATAGGTAAAAGATGGGTTAGAAAAGAGGTGGGTAAAGTCTAAACTGGTTGACAGGCTCAGTCTCAGGACAGTGCCTAGAATAGTATGAAGGCATCCTCAAACAAGTAGGTTTTAAGAGCTACCTCAAATTTAATCAGGGAGATCTGTGACTTAAGGAAAAGGAGTAATGCATTCCATAGGGAGAGACCTGTAACAGCGACTCACGGGTAACATCGTATCTGATATGCTGGAACGATGGTACTACCAATAAGTGGTGTTGACATGAGCGAAGAGTAAGCGTAGGAGAATATGGGGTTAGTACTCTTGCCCGAAAGGAAGGAGATCCAGAGTTTTTAACTTTGAAGACCAAGAGAAGAATTTTACAGGTGATCTTGTGTGTAAGTGGTAGCCAATGTGCAAGTTTGAGAAGTGGTGTGATGTGATCAAATTTCTGTAGGCCTGTGATTAATTAGATGGTGTGAGGCTGTAGGCACAATCCGCATAGGCGCTGTTTTATTTGAAATCCGTTTTGGGGAGCAGACGCTCCCCTTGCACACTCTCCACCCCCCCCCCCCCCCCCCACCCCCAGCTACTGCAAGTACTACCATTTTGATGTGTATTTTCAGTATTATAATTACTATTTTTGAAAATTTTTTAAAGAAAGGTAATATTGCATATGAATATATGATCACTGTGCATTTTAAGATTACATACCAGCTTGCTGCAATTTAGATATTTACTTATTGAGCATCATTTTGTCTTCTAGGTATCAACTCCTTTTCTGCTTTATGTACAGTGGGGCTCCATATGCGTCTGTCTTATAGACAGAACTTTTTAATGACCTCTCTCCTGTGTGCATAGAATTAGGTATTTATTTTTTTTCTAGAAATATCAGAAGATTACTTTGTATGTAAGACTTTGGTTCTCTGGTTTATGAGTTGGTAAATATATTTAAAGTTTGATCTTTAATTCATTATTCAATATAGAATTATGCTTTCTTATAATTGTTATATTTTACTTATACATTTATATTATTTTTATTGTGTCTATGCATATTGGATTGGCTTTTTTGTTTTTGTACTCTTCTGTGGAAACTTTATATGATATCTGAATGTTTTTCATTTTAATATTTCTGTCTTAAGTTGCCTAGGAGGCAGTGCATACATATCGATCTCATACATATATCCCAAAAAATTAACTGGCTGAGTATTCCCCAAGGATTGGGTTGAGAACCACAGTTTTAGATCCCTGACACAGGAAAAGTGCCAAAATATAGTCTGAGTCGGGTCCATTTCAACAAAGTCCTCTTTTCATTCACCTTTTTAAAAATGGAATTTATAATAATAATTCACAAGTACCATACTTGTTCAAGGTGCTGGCATAGAGGATCTCTGCAAGGACATGGATGGAGCCTCAAGAAGAATCTGGGGCTGACCTGCAGCTGGCACAAGCACCTTTGATGCCTGAGTGGTATGCAGCTGACCTGCACCAGCTCCTCCCCGAGCATGGCTCGGAACTGCTCATTAAAGGTAGGCAATGGCGATGGCGGGGGAGCCAGGAGAGGCAGTCTGAGAAGGTGTCGGTGTTGAACCAGTAGTGGGGACCTAGCTGCCTGGAGACTTGCAAACTGGCACCTCTTCCAAAGAGAGGGAATACTCCTCATGGTGCCAGCACTTCTTGGGATCCGGTGATGCTGATGCCCCGGTGCTTCTGGCACCATGCACTGATGAGGACCAATGCTTATGCTTCATGGGCTTCCCCTGATGCTCAGCATTGCAGCCCTTCAATGCCAACAAGAAAGAACAACATTGAACCTGTAAGTGCTATCGATGTCAGGTCCAATGCTGACCAGTCCCAGGGGCCTACCCTCAATAACCGATATTGATAGAGGTGGAGAACTTATTGATGCCGGTGCACTCCCAGTGGATGCTGAACTCTTGGCAAACATCAAGGTCGACGTTCCGGTGCGCCGGTCTTCAGGAAGCCAAAAAGTCTCTCCTGTTGGGTATATCGCACCCAATGTGTCCTTGGTTTTATTTTCAAACAAACAGAACAAGATTTAGGCTCATTAGAACCAAGGCACCCAATGCAACAAGAGTGCAATTTCATCATGCAAATCACATGCTTACATTGGGTGCATATTTTAAAGCCACTGAGGGTCTTCTGGGAAATTGAGAAAAGAATCGAGGCTAAATTAAATTCCTCAACTGTGAAGAGTAAAAAGGGGAGCATTCAAACTGAGGTCAGTGAACCAGCCTAAACGAGCTTAGCAACTAGTGAAAAAGCAAAGATACTTACCTGTAATGGGTATTCTCTGAGGACAGAAGACTTCATATTCTGACAAGTGGGCGACGCTGATCCGCTTCGCCCAGTATGGCATTTGCTATAGTAAAAAAGAGAGCATTGTGGAGTGCGAGCCTCGCTCCACCGCGCATGCACAAGTGCCTTCCCGCCCCTCATGAATGTGGTCTCTTCAGTTTAATACAAAAGCAAAAAATAAGGTAAAAATAACAAAGGTGACAACTCCAAGGGGAGGTAGGAGGGATTGAGAGAATATGAAGCCTGTTGTCTTTGGAGAATACATGCTACAGGTACGTATATTTGCTTCCTCTGAGGACAAGCAGGCTTCTATCTTATCACAAGTGGGAAATCCCTAGCATTCAGGCTCAACCAAAACAACAAACATTGGTCAAATGGACCTCACAACAGCGATGACATTACACAGATTAACCTGAAACTATATACAATCTGAATGAGAGTGCAGCCTAGAGCACAATAATAACGGGCCTAGGAGGGTGGAGTTGGATTCTAGACCCCAAACAGATTCTGTAACACTACTGCCCAAATCGACTGTCGAGTCGGGTATCCTACTCAAGACAGTAGTGAGATGTGAATGTGTAGACTGAAGACCACATTGCAGCCTTACAAATTTCTTCAATGGAGGCTGACCTCAAATGGGATACCGATGCAGCCATGGCTCTGACAACCTAGCCTGGGCATAACTGAAGGAAATGCAATGTACCAATTAGAAATTGTGCATTTCCCAATGGCGACCCCCATCCTGTTGGGATCAAAAGAAACAAAATGTTCTACTCTCTTTGGAAGCTATAACGCATAAAACCTTATTTCCCTAGGGAAGTATTTCGAAGTTTAACTGTCTTTAGTCCTTAGGCGCCTTGATTACTGTAATGGGATATATGCAGGGTGCAAAGACATGCTTCTGAAAAAATTACAAACTGCCCAGAACACAGCTGCTAGGCTTATTTATGGTAAATCGAGGTTTGAAAGCTCAAGACCACTGCGTGAGAAATTGCATTGGCTCCCTGTAAAGGACCGAATAACATTTAAAATTTGCGCTCTGGTGCATAAAATTCTCTATGGTGAAGACCCTGAGTATATGGACACCCTTGTCAGCTTACCACCTCAAATCTCTTACAGATCAGCTCGCTTGTACTTAAATCTGCATTACCAAATCTACAGAGGCCTCAAGTATAAAACCACCTACGCCTCCACCTTTTCCTATATTAGTGGACAACTGTGGAATGGTCTACCTAAATTTGTGAAAATTACCCCTGATCATCTGACCTTCAAAAAATACCTTAAGACCTTCTTATTCGGAAAAGCTTACGCTCCTGACCCACCCCGCACTGCTGCCTATTGAATTCAATTTCTCTTTCCACATTTCCCCACCTCTGCTATTACTCCCTAGCCTCTTTCACTACAATACCGTTGACTGTTTGTTGTAGAATTGATGTATGATTTTTGTAAATTTCTGTAAGCCACATTGGGCCTGCCCTTGGGTGGGAAAATGTGGGATATAAATGCTATAAATAAATAAAAAGCTGGGTGGACTGTCTGTGGGGCCTTGTCCGCTCCATGTAGTAGACCAATGCTCTCTTGAAATCCAAGGTGTGCAAGCTGCTTTCGCCAGGATGGGTATGAGGTTGGGGAAAGAATGTTGGCACCACCTTCGGCAGGAACTTAGAGTGCGTGCGGAGGACTACTCTGTTGTGATGAAACTTAGTATAAGGTGCATCCACCACTAAGGCTTGAAGTTCACTGACCCTACAAGCTGAAGTAACAGCCACCAAGAAAATGGCATTCCAAGGTCAAGAACTTCAGATAGCAGGAATTCAGTGACTCAAAAGGAGCTTTCATCAGCTTGGTGAGAAGGACGCTGAGATCCCATGACACTGGTGGAGGTTTGACAGGGGACTTGACAAAAGCAAACCTCTCATGAAGTCAACAACTAAAGGCTCTCCAGAGATGGGCTTAACTTATACACATTGATAATTGCACTAAGGTGAACACTTACGGAGTTGGTCTTGAGACCAGACTCTGATAAGTGTAGAAGGTATTCAAGCAGGGTCTGCATAGGGCAAGTAAGAGGATTTAAAGACCTGCTCTCACACTAGACAGCAAACCTCCTCCATTTAAAAGAATAGCACACTCTTAATGGAATCTTTTCTGGAAGCCAGCAAGACACAGGAGATGCCCTCCGAGACCCCCAAGGAAACAAATTCTAGGCTCTCAGCATCAAAGCTGTGAGAGCCAGAGACTGGAGGCTGGGATGTAGAAGAGACCCATCATTCTGATGATGAGGGTCAAAAAGCACTCCAATATCCATAGTTCTTCAAAGGATAATTCCAGAAGAAAAGGGAACCATATCTGCCGCGGCCAGTATGGCATGATCAGAATCATGGTTTTGTGGTCTTGCTTAAGTTTCAACAAAGTTTTTCCCACTAGAGGTATTGAAGGATACACATACAGAAGACCTGACCCCCAACTGAGAAGAAAGGCATCTGACGTTAGTCTGTTCTGGGCCTGAAGCCTGGAACAGAACTGATGAACCTTGTGGTTGATCTGAGTGACAAAAAGATCCACCGATAGGAAGATCTTGTGGGCTATGTCCATATTGAGAGACCACTCATGCGGCTGCATTATCATGCTCAGCCTGTTGGGCAAGTAATTGTTTGCTTCCGTCAGATAAGTGGCTTAAAGGAACATGCTGTGTTGGCGAGCCCAATGGCACATCCGGACTTTTTCCGGTGCCCCCAGTTTGTTGGTGAAATAGATTGTAACCTGATTGTCTGTTTGGATGAGAACAATTTCGTGAAATAGCCAATCTCTGAAAGCTTTTTAGAGCGTTCCAGATCGCACGTAGCTCCAGGAGATTGATCTGAAGATTCATTTCCTTTGAGGACCAAGCACTTTGAGTGTGAAGCCCATCTACATGAGCTCCCCATCCCAGGAGAGATGCATCCATTGTCAGCACTTTTTGAAGCTGAGGACTTTGGAATGGAAGTCCAAAGTCAAACTGGATCAAATTGTCCACCACTGAAGAGAGCATATAAGCTCTGGGGGACACTTGCATGACACCTTCTAGGCTCCCCATGGCTTGATACCACTGAGAAGTCAAGGTCCATTAAGCTGATCTCATATAAAGACTTGTGATGGGTGTAACGTACACTGTGGAAGCCATGTGGTCCAACAATCTCAACATCTGCCAAGCTGTGCCCTGCTGAGAGGCATGAAGCTTGAAAGCGAGACAAGATTATCCGCTCTCATCTCCAGGAGGTAGGCTCGAACCATCTGTGCGTCAAGCAGGGCTCCTATGAACTCCAATCGCTGAACAGGGTATAGATGGAACTTGAGGTAGTTTAAAACAAACCCTAGTAGTTCGAGCACCTGAACAGTCATCCGAATGGACTCCTGAGTACCGTCCTATGAGGTGCTCTTCACCAGCCAATCGTTGAGATATGGGAACATATGGACTCCCAATCTGCATAACGATGCTGCAACTACCACTAGACATTTGGTGAAGACCCTGGGAGCTGATGTGAGGCCAAAAGGCAACATGCAGTACTGAAAGTGATTTGTTGCCAGACAAAATTGAAGATACTTCCGGTGAGCTGGAAGAATTGGGATGCGAGTATACGCATCTTTAAGTTCAGAGAGCACAGCCAATCATTTTTCTGAATCATTGGGAGAAGGGTGCCTAGGGAAACAATCCCGAACTCTTCTTGGACTAGGAATTTGTTCAGGGCCATTAGATCTAGAATGGGACGCATCCCCCCCCCCCCCCAGTCTTTTTCTGCACAAGTACCTGGAATAGAATCCCTGTCCTTCTTCCCCTGGTGGAACGGGTTCGATTGCATGGGCCTTCAGAAGGGCAGAGAGTTCCTCTGCAAATACCTGCCTGTGCCGACAGCTGAATGAATGCGATCTCGGTGGGCAATTTGGAGGTTTCAGATGCCAATTGAGGGTGTATCTGAGACGGACTATTTCAAGAGACCACTAGTCGGAGGTTATAAGAGGCCAACTTTGGTGAAAAAATTTCAGCCTCCCTCCATCCAGCAAGTCATTTGGGATGGACACTTTTAACCCTTTAGTGTCCAATGGACACTTTTAACCCTTTAGTGTCCAATGTTCCCGTAATAAGCCATATGGGAACAGATTAATGGGAACATTGGACACTATTAATGTGGCTATGCCCTGCCGGAGCCAGTCAAAAGCCCGTCCCTTGCTTTGCCTGGGGAGCAGCAGGGGCCTTAGTCATAAGCTGTTGACATGAACGAGTGCGCTAGGGCTGAGCCTGAGTAGGCTGGCGAGCCGAAGGGTTGTACCAATACTCAGGATAGTAGTAGGAACTCCTCTCCTTGGCTTGCTAAAAGTCCTCCTAGCTGAGGAGGTTGATGCAGAAGGCATCTGGCGGGAGAGAGAAGAAATGGTATCAGTGTGTTTCTTTATTTGGTCAGCGACCTCCTCAACCTTCTCTCCAAAAAGGTTACCCCCCCCCCTAGCAAAGAGCATCCACCAACTGCTGCTGAACAGAGTGTTCCAAGTCAGAAACATGTAGCAATGACAGTCTGCACATTGCTATAGTCTGCGCAGAGATCCTAGATTCTACATCAAGTGTTGTAAGTGCCCCTGGCCAAGAACTTTCGACACACCTTCTGATGCTTTGACCAACTGGTGAAAAGGTTCCGCGTGTTCCAGGGGGAGCATGTCAACCAAGTCTGAAAGCTATCACACTGGGTTTTGCAAGTACATGCTCATGAAGAGCTGGTAGGATTGTATACGGGAGATGAGCTTTGAAGCCTGGTACATCTTCTTCCCAAAAGAATCCAGGGTTCTAGCTTCTCTAGCGGAATCCACAGCACGGAATTGTGAGGCAAGTGAAGCCTATCAAAACTGTGTATCTGATACTGGATGTCAATTTTCTTGGGCATAACAGGGACTGACAGAGAATTTTGTGGAGTACCTCGTAGAGAGGGACAGTAACAGCCTCCTTAGGAGGAGATATATAGTCTAGGACCTTGAGCATCTTGTCCCTGGGCTCATCCTCCACTTCCAAAGGAAACAATGGCCTCAGCCTTTTCCTTTACAACAGATGACAATGAAAGGCTGTCTGGTGGAGACCTTCTCCTTTCAGGTGGAGGGGAGGGTTCAGAGGGAATCCCATAAGACTCATTTGAGGAAAAGTAACTGGGATCCTCCTCTGAACCCCATGAGCGCTCCTCTTCAGTGTCAGGACAGTACCTCCCTATGGGATTGCAGAGACCAAACCTGCCTCGGTGCCGAGGAACCATGTCTTCGAGAGTGGCAACAAGAAGTCAACTCCTGCCTCAATTCCAGTGAAGCTTCCTTCATCAACATCGAGAGAATGCCAGCGTGGGTGGCAGTCGACACTGGGGCCACAAGTGGGGCTGGTGTCAGGGGCCGCACCACAGGCTGAGGGTCAGGCGGGGCTGCAACAGGAGGTAGAGTAGGGAGTGGCCTAGTGGTTAGGGTGGTGGACTTTGGTCCTGGGGAACAGAGTTTGATTCCCACTTCAGGCACAGGCAGCTCCTTGTGACTCTGGGCAAGTCACTTAACCCTCCATTGCCCCATGTAAGCCGCATTGAGCCTGCCATGAGTGGGAAAGCGTAGGGTACAAAAATGTAACCAAAAAAAAAAAAAAAAAAGCACCCCCCAATACTGATGCACACCGTTGCATAAGGCCATCCAGCAGCTCAGAGAGCAAGGCCTGGATGCGCTCGAGGGCCGATAATGGGAAAAGCTGGGTGTCAGATGAGAAGAAGGTTGCAGAACCACTGGGGTCGACACAGGAGCAGGATCTCAGGCATCTCCTGTGGGGAGGGGGTGCGATCCTCTCAGTGCCGATGCTTTTCGGGTGCCGACTCCTTCGATGCCCCGGAGCTCCCGGCATCA
Organism: Microcaecilia unicolor; assembly: GCF_901765095.1. Classification (NCBI taxonomy): domain Eukaryota; kingdom Metazoa; phylum Chordata; class Amphibia; order Gymnophiona; family Siphonopidae; genus Microcaecilia; species Microcaecilia unicolor. Next base: position 64,553,680 of record NC_044033.1, on the reverse strand, counting down.
TGCGTCAAGGGCAACTGATGACTATGCTTCTTGGCCTTTGTCCGAAGCGTGTCATAAAGGCTCCTTGGTGGAGATGAGGACAGCGTCAAATCCTCACATTGGCTCAGGGTTGGTTCTGATGATGGACGGTCCCAGGGAGCTTGCACAGCAGGAAGCCTCGAGATAGGTGAAGACCCACTCGATGCTTTACTGTTCCCAGTGTCTAAGGGTCTAGAAGTAGCCATGCTTACCGATGGTCCCAATGCCGATGCTATGCTCGACATCAATGTCGACGCCTCCAACCTCGATGCCGACGTCAAAAAGCCAGACTTGGCTCCAAAAATCCTCTCTTGTTGAGCATCTCTAGAAACCTGGGTCCTCTTCTTCATGCGAAGACAGAGAACACAGTTAGCAGGGCTATGGTCAGGCCCAAGACCCCAAGAATGGGTGTCTTTTCCCGACATAGTCCGATTGCACTGGGTACAGCACTTAAAGCCACTGGGAATCTTCGTGGACATGGACGGAAAAACTTTGCTGGCTAAATTAAATGACTCAATGGTGCCTGAAAAAGGGGCAAGGCACGGAGAAAAACAAAATCAGGCCAAAAACAATTTAAAGAAATTAAAGGAAGGGTAAAAAGGGTTCTGATAAAAGGGGCCAAAGAGAAGACAGTAGAAAAATAGCCAGAAGGAACAAAATAGCTCTCAAAAACTAAGTGAGACGAGGACAAGAAACAACACCATATCCTCACACGGGAAAAAGGAGAACTGAAGAGACTGTGTTCGCGCAATAGGCGGGAAGGCACTCACGTATGCGCGGTGGAGCGCGGCTTGCGCTCCAGAAAGCTCTTTTTCTTTTTTAAACTATGGCAAATGCCAGACTGTGAATCGGCGTCACCCACTTGTAAGAAGATAGAAGCCTGCTTGTCCTTGGAGAATGAAAGGTAACTATGTGCTGAAAAAAACTACTAAAATTAAAGGGAAATTAAAAATATTTTTTTAAAAAGGAGCAAAATACCTGCATGGGAAGGCACTGCGAACTAGAGAGAAATACATACTAACAGGAGAACATGATAATGTGTCCCCCCCCCCCCCCCCCCCCCCACTCCACAGAAAAATGAAGACCGAGGAACCCACGCTCATGCGTCAGGTGGGAAGACACCAGTGCATGTGTGGTGGGACACTGCTAGAAAGTTTTAAGTTAAAATCACTAGTCAGTGTCCACACCAGCTGTGAGTACACAAACGGCCTGCTTGTCCTCAGAGAAAAATTTGTACCTGAGATAATGGAGGGTTAAGTGACTTGTTCTAAGTCACAAGGACCACCAATGAGATTAGCTTCCCAGCTCTCAGCCTGCTGTTGTAACCACTAAGTCACATCTCCTATCCCTCAACCCAATCCCAACTGTGCACACATTAGGCTGTTTTATGCTATTATGGAAAAAACAGATGTGGGTAAATGCATTATGATAATGATTTTCCTGAAGGTCATAAAAGAGGGAATGTTGACGGGGAGTGCTTAATATACCTAACATAATTGATGCACATCTGGGTATGGGTTATGTTGAACTGAGTGGGAAACAAATATTACCATAACCTCTTTGTGGTGCATACAAATACTGAAAAAGGAGTATTCAAACTAAAAAGGTACAACAGTAGTGCTGGTCAGGCTCTGAACACACAATTGGATGTGGGACTTGAATGGCTCTGATGAGTCCTTAGCAGTGTTGGGCAAGAAAAACTGGGAAGACTGGTCTTTATCTACCATCTACTATGTGGGGTACCTCAGGGTTCTATACTTTCTTTTCTCTTTTTAATATTTTCTTAAGCCCCCTTGCTACATTAATTCAAGACTTTAATATTTCTTTCCATATCTACACTGATGAAATCTTCTTACTCTATAAGGCCAACCCGTTCAACCCAGATTTACAACCTCTTCAACACTGCCTAGGAGCTGTCACCCAGTGGCTACCTTGAACCGTGACAAGACTGGTCTGTTAGCTAACAGGTCACCTTACACCTCCCTCTGAATCTCTCTCACTGCTCGATACTACAAGTTCTCCGCTTTCTAGTTTTCATTACTGAGGGGCGATTCTCGACTCTCGTCTTTCTTTCGAACCACAAGTATTTGCTCTCTGCAAGTCCAGGTTTGTCTTTTTTTTTTTTTGCAGCAGTTGCGATCAGTTTCCTCATTTTTTGATGACGACATTTCATTCCGTAATCTTATCTTTGTTGTCTAGACTAGACTACTGTAATGTAATTTACTTGGGGATTTCCATATCTTTACTCAAAAGGCTTCAGACAGTGCAAAATACAGCTATTTATCTTCTCTGTCATCTGCACAAACTTGATCATGTCACACCTGTCTTAAAGGATCATCACTGGCTACCGGTCAACATTTCGAATTCAGTCCAAAACTCTGCTCTTGACATTTAGGGTTTTCCAACAAGGTTCACCTTCTTATTTAACTTCACTGACTTTTCCTTACTCCCCGGCTTGGATCCTGTGATCTGTTAATGACTACTGTAAGGTCTCGCTGGGGCCCCGCTCAGCACAAATGGAGATTACTCACCACGGTGCCTTTTCCTTTGTGCTCCATACCTGTGGAATTTCATGCCGTTAACTTTGTGCAGCGAATTTGCCCTACAGAAATTTAAATCAATGCTTTAGGCCTGGCTATTTCAACAGGCCTATACTGGTGAGTGACGTCGGTGTGATGTGGTCTTGGTATCTGAATGACACTATTGACCTGGGTGTATGTTCTTGTTTGCAAGTGTCTTTTCTATTATTTATTATAGTTCCTTTCTTTTACTTTTTTTGGATTGCTAACCAATTTGTCCTGCCCAACAGTTAAAGAAGTATATCAAGTCATGAATGGATAAATAAATAATCTACTATGTTAGTATATTTTACTAAGTCCTCCCCAGGCTATCACACCACCATTACTGCTCTTCTGTAAAGATGAACTTACTTTTGCTGCTTTCTCTGCTTTCAGTTTCCGCACTTCTTCACCTTTGTCAGCCACCATGTTAAACAGAGCTCGAGCTTCCGTGGTGTCACAACCACTTTTCCCATCCATGCCTGTCACACGGGGAGAGGCAAACGTCACAGTGACTGGCTGCTGCCCAGGCTTATACTCCTGTCCAGTCTTCGCCTTATATTCAGCTTTCAGAGACAGTAGTAGTTTCACAGCTTCATCCACTTTATCCTGACAGAAAAAAATAGTGTTAGCTGTCTCAATGGTTTAATACTGCTACTCTTAATCACTTAGTGTACACAGCACTGCATAGATATGAGAGATAGTCCCTAGCCCAGAGAGCTTACAGGCCAGACTCACATGGCAAAGAGAATCTAAGAATTTTATTAGAGGGGAGTGGTAAAGATTTAAAAGCAACTTAAACGCAGTGAGTTTTTAGATTTGATTTGAAGATGATCAGAGGGAAAGTGGTACACCAACTCAGGGAGTCTTTTCCAGGCACAGAGAACAGCAAAGTGCTGAGTCACAAGGGAACAGATCAGTGTGACACACCCAACAAAGAGAATTAATTAGGAAGAGAGGTTAGGTAACGAATATCTTCCGCTCTCAAAGTAAAAAAAAAAAACAAACAAAGAGTGAGAGATGCTCATTGACATTGATCTGACTGCATGGCAGTCAAAGTATTTTATGTGATCAGCGGTAGCTGTTTCAGTTTGTTTTTCTGTTTACCAAGCACCTGGTTATTTCTGTTATAATACGCTGAAAATGTCAACATCATTGCTCAACTCATCCAATAGAGACTCCTGAGGAAGGCCTGTCACAGAAACACAGGCCCTTGTCGAGTCGGTGGATGAAAAAAAACAAAAAACAAATTGGATTTTACAGTATCGTCTGTCCATTTATTCATACCTTCACTGAGGTTGTGGGCTTGTAAAAAAGGGATAACATCTTCCTTTAACATCATTACAACTATATAATACAGCTCAATTTTGAATAGTCTGTAGTAATCTAAGTGTGAGATAGGTTTAGAGTAAGGGATAAATTTTAGCAATGTTAAAGAGGAAGAAACTATGTCTGAGCAGAGTTTTTGATGTGATAGACAAGAAGAAAGGGACAAAAGTGACACCAAGTTAAGGGCCTAGCAAATTGGAACATGCCATCCAAGGGGGGGGGGGGGGGGGGGATTGGGAGGAAAGATGACAACTTCCATCTTGGCCATGTTATACTTAACGTGGTCTTGGGACATCTGTGTCAGACAAGGCGGCTGGCATTTGGGACTGCACATTTGGGGGAAACTTTTGGTTAATATGAGTATATATGGACATTATCGGTATAAAAATGGTAGTGAAGGACATGGGAGGATATCAGAGTACTAAAAAAGAGTTAGAGAGAGAAAAGAGAAGCACGCCCAGGACAAAGCCCCGAGGTACACAGATTGATATCTGAATAGCAGTAGAGAAAGACCTATAGAATGCACTAAATGTACAAATGGAGAGGTGAGAAGAAAACCAAAATGGAACAGAATCTTGAAATCCAATTGAGTACAGTATGCCAAGGAAGAGACTGTGATCATCTGTGTCAAAAGCAGCAAGTAGGTTGAAGTGGTTGATGAATGAGTAAAGGCACTTAGACATATAGAAGTCACTAAATATTTTAGGAAGAGCAGATTCTGTGGAAATTAGAGGATGAAAGCCAGACAGAACTGAATCTAGAGCTGTTTGAGATGAAAAAGTACTACTACTGATAATAATAATTTCTACAGCGCTACTAGACATATGCAGCGCAGTACACAAAACACATAAGGGGCAGTGCCTGCTCAACAGAGCTTACAACTATTCATGGCAAACAGGACAAATAAGGGACTAGAGTATTGTGGGTACTTAACAGGTGAATAAGAGGTTAAGAGTTAAAAATGTAGGCTTTTAGCCTACATTTGAATAGAGCAAGAGATGGAGCATAAAATACCAACTCAGGAAGTCTAGGCATATGTCAAAGCAGTAAGAAAGGAATGATGCCTGGAATAAGCAGTAGAGGAGAAGGGTACAGATAAGAGTGACTTACCAGATGGCACTCTCATGCTCTCATGAGGGGGTGGGGGTACTGAAAGATAAGATGATAGATACTGAAGAGCTGCAGAACCAATGCACTTGTAAGTCAGTAACAGGAATTTGAACATATATGGAAATGGTAGCGGCCAATGAAGTGACTTGGAGAGGAGTTACGTGAGTGTAGCAACACTGGTGGAAGAGAAGTCGTGCAACAGAATTTAGAACAGATTGAAGGGGAGAGAGATGATTTAGGAAGAAAGTTGCATTAATCTAACTCGGGTATACATTTCAAGTAGCACATATCATGTACAAAGAGCTTATCTTGTTGGGCAGACTGGATGGACCGTACTAAGTTTAAGCAAAAGAAGGTTTGTCTGATGCAAGCAACTGTTAATCATATAAATTACTGCTATTTGGATGGTGCTAAATAAATATAACATGGTATTCTTATGAATTCTAGCATGAATAAAATTGAAGAAAATGGTGTACTCAGAAGCATTTATTTTACTGTATTTTGAGTGAGACAGAAAGAGGTGCAGATGTGGGACCTCTGTGACTTACTAAGGTCAATAAGATTGGTATTTTACATCACTTATAAGCAACAGCAGCATCGTGCCATGTATGTGTCAGGTAGGTACTTGTATGGGGAAGAGAGATCAGTGAACATGAGTTTAATGGTTCAATCAAATAGGAACAAATTTATGAAAGCAAACTCTGAGACTGCATTTGGCTCAAGAAATATCCCTTTGCCAGTACATCTTCTTGGAAATACTTTATTCTCTGGGTATAAACACACATCTAAACAGTAGAACCCTGCAGCGTGGAACACCAGCATACCTTGGGAGCTTTTTCCGATTTGAGTCTGCGTACTACTTCTCCTTGTTCTGCTACTTTTTCATATAGTGCTTTGCTGTCCACAACACTAGGGCACATATGAGAAAGAGAAGAAGCAGAGGAAGAGCTGGAAGAAAGCTGAGTGACAGAGGGGCTCCTGGGTTTATATTCCTGGCCTGTTGCTTGTTTATATTCAGCTTTTAGGGAAAGAAGTGTTTTCACAGCAGCATCTACCTGCTCCTAAAGAAAAGAAAAGAGGCAGGAAGTGAGGCAGCACCTACAGAAACAGGAAGCTTAGCTGTGAGAGAAAATGTTCAGTACACCAAAGACCAGCAGAAAACTGTAGATATCCAACAGGCTAAGAGCTGATAGAGGTGGGTAGATAGGCAGGCTGATGATTGGACGCCATCAGATTGCTCACTTTGTAGCTTTTAGCTATCTGTACTCTACAGTACTGTGCATAATTGTAAGTTTACTCATGCTTTTCTGTGGACAAAGCTGACACACAATACATGTTACAATAGGCCTTGTATCATACACAGTGTGTCAACATAAAAATATAAATACAAGATACATCAGGATAAAAATTCCTACTGCAATCTAATAAGGCAAAATATCAAAAAAGAGAAATAAAAAGATACAATCTACAATAGAAGGAAAGAATAGGTGAGGAAAAAGCAGAAAAGGAGAGGGAAGAAAAGAACAATAAAAGGGCAGGAAAGAAAAAAATGAGAAAAGTGTGAGAGAAAAGAATGAAGAATGAGGACAAAAAAGGCTGGCGAGGGAAGGCAGCAGAGGGGGGCAGAGAAAGGGATGGGAAGACTCAAAAGGTATGGGAACACAGAGTGCAAGAAGCTATGGAGCCTCATCACATGACAGACTGCTAGAAAGTTTCAGCTTGTAAACCTAAAGTCACAAGAAGTCTCACTGCTTTACATAAAAATGGAAAACCTTTTTTTGTATTCTGTGCCATTAACTCTCAACACACTCTCACCATCCATTTACTATGTAATTTCATGCAATGACATCAAGGCCCCTTTAACTACTTTCTAGCTATATCATTTGGAAGAAGGGTAAATACTGAATCACCTTCAAAGACACAATCATCTTTAAATTTTCACTGTGTCATGTGATAAAGTATCTTGAGAAACAGAAATACCCAATTTAAAGATGGAAGAACTAAACAAAGAAGCAGTTTAGTTTAGTTTATTAAACATTTGATATACCGCTCTTCACAGGGGTATCATAGCAGTGTACAAAACAATAGGCTGGAAAAGAACTATAAATTGCAAACGGGAAAGAGTAAAAAAAAAAAAACAAAAAAAATCAGGTAAGCCACTATTCCAGGCCAGGGTTATCAAAGCGGTGTGGCAAATGTTTTTATTTACCACTGTGTGTGTGCAGTCTGCACAGAATGAGACCGAACTTTGGTATAAACCCTACATATCCAGTTCTATAAACATACCTAGCATGCACAGAAACTTTCCCAACAGTGGGTAACAGTAATAGAAACTAAGACACTAGCAGGATCCCTCATCACAGTCACAGATTCAATATAGTCTTTTCCCTCATTAAAACGGAGAATAAAAGAACTACAAATTAGAAAACAAATGCAAAAACTGGAAATCCTAAGAATCCAGCATCTGCATGCAATGCAATACTAGAGAAAACAAACAAACAGAACTGGATTTAAGCACATAAGCACTGCCATTCATAGGAGCCAACTTTTTAAAATGATTGGGGGTAGGAAGAGGTCACGTGATGCACTGAGAGCGCCAGCAGCATAGCAGCTGAGCTCCTGGATCCCCGCTCCTTGTTTTGCCTGAAAACAGCAACTAAATAAAATTCCGGCAGCCTCTGACCTGGTGAGTCGAAGCGGGAAGGTGTATGAACCAGTTCTTAGTCTCCATGCCAGCGGGATCTACAAAAAGAAGTGTTCGGACCGAGAAAGGAAAATCGCCGCCTGTGCTCGCGGTATCCAAGATGGCGGACGGGGAGCCGGGAACGCATGCCGAGTTTTCGGAGCGGCAGCTCGCGCAGATCTCAAAAGTGATCGAGATAGCCTTAGAGCCCCGATTCGAATCCCTGGCAACCCAGTTGAACAAAATGGATGTCAACATCGCGGAGATCTCGAAGCGCACGCAAGACCTAGAGCAACGAATGTCCGACATGGAAGACACGTGGGCCACAAGCGCGCCAAAGATAGAAGAGCTGGAAGCAAAGATCAATGTGCAGGCTGAGAAACTGGAGGATTTAGAAAATAGGGCCTGCCGCTCCAATTTGAGGCTGGTAGGCATACCTGAGTCTGTGTCTGACAAAATGCTGGGGCCCATGCTGGAAAATTGGCTTCAAAAGGAGTTTGCACTCTCAGACAGCAGAGGGGGCCTCTGTATCGAAAGGGCACACAGGCTCGGGAGATTCCAAGAAGGCAAGAAGCCACGAGTTGTGATAATTAAAATACACAACTTCATACACAAAGAGATCATGCATGGATACAAATTAAAAAGAGATGCACTAAATCTACACAAAGCTTTTCGAGGATAGCACACATTAGATCGGCAATAGACATTTATTCCTTTTGAATTCATCCCTCTCCGAACTATTATTATACATTCTTTTTCACAACACTTTACCCAACTTACACCCTCTTCCGCTCCCTACCTCTACCACCTTCCTCCCTTATCCTTTCTTAGTCCACCTCTTTATATATTATATTCAAATGTTTTATCCATTTTGTGCTATCTTGTAAATTTGTTTTTTATGTAAGCCGCATTGAGCCTGCTATACGTGGGAAAGCGCGGGTTATAAATGTTACAATACAATACATCACCCTAACACAATGTGGGTCTCTGCATGCCCCATTAAGGTCAGTTCTGTCCAGGCATAACAAGAGAGATACAATCTGCTAATGAATTGGAAACAGCAAATACAAAGACGCTAAGTAAACTGGGTTGCGCAAAAAAAAAAAAAAAAACCTGGGTGGATGTTTTAGGGTCTGAGTTTGCTCCAGATATAAGGCAGCAATTAAAAGTATGCAGAACTACTTCACTTATGTGACCCAAGGAGAAATGCTAATTAAAAAGAAAGTCTGTCATTGACATAAGCAGAAACTAAGGGTGGTGCTCTCTACACTAAATTTCATGATAATTGGATGAGTGCAAAAGTGAATAAGTCGTTATGACCTAGAGCCTGCCAATTCTGTTGGCTGCAACAACCACTGCAAAAAAGCAAGTCAGATATTTGAGCTCACATGAATTCAAAGCACATAAAACCCCTGCTTTTATCAGTTAAACCTGAACCACTCTGGAATACCATGACACAGCAGCATGATTAAACTGAAGCAATGTCCACATAACTCTGACAGCTAAAGCCTGTATAGAAGCAGGGGTTTTTGCTGTGTCACAGCAGATTTAACCATAAGCAGAGTACGCACGTGTATACAGGCATCTGCACTGCCTGTGTACAAGTATCTTTTACAGCAGCATAAATGCATGGTTGTGCTCCTACTACCTAAAAGGTCTCAGGGTCCTATTAAACTTCAGCAGCACCTATAGCTGTTTCATTCCAGCTGTACTCGTTGGCAGGACTCCTGTCACCACAAAGCAGTAAAGTGGGGCACAAAGGCAGACGACTGTCTAGGGAGGAATGGCCTAGTGGTTAGGGTGGTGGACTCTGGTCCTGGGGAACTGAGTTCGATTCCCACTTCAGGCACAGGCAGCTCCTTGTGGGCAAGTCACTTAACCCTCCATTGCCCCATGTAAGCCACATTGAGTCTGCCATGAGTGGGAAAGCGCGGGGTACAAATGTAACAAAAATAAAAATAAATAAATAAAAAATAAAAATATGCCCAAGGACAGCTGGAGTAAAAATCCACTATTGTACAAAGTGGTGATGAGTTGGTTGTGAGGCTGGACTCCGATATAGAAGGTATTCAAGCTGCTTCTGAGAGTCTGAAATGAAGAACTTAGCATCAATAGTGAACTACTTGCATTATGAAGTAGAAAAACTTCCTGTGTGAAGAGCGAATTCAGTATGTGAGTATATGTATCTTTGAAAGCCATGGAGCGTAATCAGTGTTCCATAACTAGGAGAGAAGCGGACTGAAACTAAACTTTTCCTGAAAAAGAAATTTGCTCAGATATCTCAGATCCAAGATCACGCTCATACCTCCTGCTTTGAATTTAAAATATCTGGAATAGAAGCTCTTGTTTTCAACTGAGAAAAAGCAGTAGATAAGGTTCCAATTGTCCCAGTGAAGCGTGCACATCTTGATTTTTAGTAGCCATTTGTTCTTTAGTTTCCAAATGTCAGAACTTCAAAAAAAAAAAAAGCAGCCTTCCTCCAACTGGAACTCATTTATGAATTTCCCCTTAAAAGGCTGATTACGTCATTCCTCAAAAACATGAAGTAGTTCTGAACCTTGGGCTCCTGTCTCCCACCTCTCTGACGAGACTTCGGAAGCAGCAGCTGCAACTATTGTTCCTACTGCCTCTGCCCTGGGAACTGGTTGCAGCTCCTTCTGTGAAAGCAGAAAGGCTGCTTTCCTAATGTGGAAGGTGGAGCAACAGTCTTATGAAATCAACAGTCTCTGATCTTGTTGCCAGAAATTTTCCCCTATCCAGTGAAGAGATGGGTTTGTCACTAAAAGTACTTAAGTAAAAAGTAAAAGTACTTGCTTCAAAAGTAGTGAAGTAAAAGTACAAAGCTTTATCCCCCCCCCCAAAAAAAAACACTCAAGTTAAAAAGTACAGTTCTTAAAACTACTTTTTTTTACTACAAAGTAAAAAGTATTCTTAAGTCAGACCACAATCTAGTATGCTTACAAGCTGCAGTATCGTATTGTGAATATGTACATATCAACTTGTGATCTGTCTAGATCTCTGAGGGTACAATGGAACAGAAACAAAACAGCTTGAACATATGATGCACAATCCTTCATAAACGTAAATGCATTGCAGAGTAAAAAGAACACAACTGATTGTTAAGTATAAAAAGCATACCTTGTCATAGACAACTGGTATAGAAAGGGCGGCATACACACTTGAGCAGTGTACCAACAGCTACCTTTCAAGTACAAAAATGATACTAAAGAGAGTGCAAAACCATATTCTCTGTCTGGTCATTGTCAATTACTTAACGGAGGCCCAGCAGTGGGGGTATCACTGGAGAGCTGGCCATCTAGCCCTTTTTGGATTCAGTATGCTCAATCTGTTATCTTGTAAAGAATGCAGATTTCTAAGAGGCGTATAAGAAAGGGTCACTGAATGTAAATAATCCGGGTATTATTATTATTATTTATTGCATTTGTACCCCACATTATCCCACCTTTTTGCAGGCTCAATGTGGCTTACAGAGTAAGGTTATGATGAGTCAATACATGATTGAAATACAGTTGATCATAAGCTGAGGTAAAAGAGGTAATAGCTGGGCGGACGTTGGGTAGGTTGTGTGAGAAGTGTTTTAGGTGTGTTTGGGTGATTTGGGGGATGAATTGTATCACTGAGGGTGACTTTTGTAAGCTTTGTTAAAGAGGTGTGTTTGCAGAGCTTTGCGGAAGCTGGTTAGATTGTTCATGGTTTTCAGGGTTTTGGGTAGCGCATTCCAAAATTGTGTGCTTTTGTAAGCAAAGGTCGTAGCATAAGCCTGTTTGTATTTCACTCCTTTGCAGCTGGGGAAGGTGAAATTAGGCCTTACCTGCTAATTTTCTTTCCTCTAGACCCTCCAGACCGGTCAAGACGCTTGGGAAATTGGAGACCTTTCTAAAGCGGAGTTTTGATCTGTCTGCCTTGGCGCTACAAGCGTCTGTTTGTGGAGGTCTGGTGGCTCGGGCCTGTTTTCGCTGGGCGGAGAGGCTCCTGGATAGCCCGCAGGCGGATAGGGCTTCTCTTGTTCAAGATCTGGCCAAGTTGGAGATGGGGTCGTCGTTCTTGGCGGATGCGCTGTACGATTTGTTGAGGGCCTCTGCTAAGAACATGACCTTTGCGGTGGCGGCTAGGCGGGCCCTGTGGTTGCGGGGCTGGGTGGCCGATGCCGCCTCCAAGACTAAACTTTGTTCCCTCCCTTTTAGGGGCTCTCTGCTTTTCGGGGAGGAATTGGATAAGTTGGTGAAGGGTCTTGGTGATGCTAAGGCCCCTCAGCTTCCTGAGCTTCGTCCCAAGGTGTCTAAGGGGGCAGCAGGGCGGGGGCGTTTTCAGGAGGCTCGGCGTTATCGGCCCGGTAGGTCTTCTGGGGGGACTAGGGGTCGGTTTTTCCAGAGAACCCAGCCCTTTCGAGGTGGCCGTCGCGGGGGGCGAGGCTCCTTTTCGGGAGCGTCCGGTACGTCCCGTGTGTCTCAATGATGGTTTGGGGACCCAGCCTCTGGTTCGCGTGGGGGCTCGATTGCGCTTGTTTTACCAGAGGTGGGTCCAGATCACGTCGGACCAGTGGGTCCTACAGATAGTGCGAGACGGGTACGCCCTAGAATTCGACAGTCCCCTCTCCGATTTCTTTCTCGTGTCTCCCTGTCATTCAAGATACAAGGCAAGAGCAGTACGGACCACTCTGTCGCGTCTAATCGGTTTAGGGGCGGTGGTACCTGTTCCCAGGTTAGAAAGAGGTACGGGCTGTTACTCCATTTACTTCGTGGTGCCCAAGAAGGAAGAGGGTGCCTTCCGGCCCATTTTAGACCTCAAGAAGGTCAATGCAGCTCTAAAGGTTCCCTCCTTTCGGATGGAGACATTGCGCTCAGTTATTGTAGCGGTGCAAGAAGGAGAGTTTCTGACGTCTCTAGATCTGACAGAGGCTTACTTACACATTCCCATTCTAGAGGCGCACCAGCGTTTTCTTCGCTTTGTGGTCTTAGGGAGACATTTTCAGTTTTGTGCGCTTCCTTTCGGTCTGGCGACTGCGCCTCGCACCTTCTCCAAGGTGATGGTGGTGGTGGCAGCGGCGCTGCGCTTGCAGGGCATTTTGGTTCATCCGTATCTGGACGACTGGTTGATTCGGGCCAAATCAAGGTCAGAGAGCGAGGAGGCCACCGGCCGTGTGGTGACCTTCTTGCAGTCGCTCGGTTGGGTGGTCAATCTGGCAAAGTGTCACCTGGTGCCTTCCCAGTCCCTGGAGTATCTGGGAGTTCGCTTCGACACGAAGAAGGGCCGGGTGTTTTTGACAGCTCCTCGCATCTCCAAGCTGCAAGAACAGATCCGTCGGCTCCGAGCGCAGAGGGCGCCTTCGGCGCGGGCGTATCTTCAGGTGTTGGGGCTGATGGCAGCAACAATAGAGGTGGTTCCTTGGGCCAGGGCCCATATGAGAGAATTACAGAGAGCCTTGTTGTCTCGTTGGTCCCCTCAGTCTCAGGACCTGGAGGAGAGTTTCCCTCTGTCGGGGGTTGCCCGTCGCAGCCTTCGCTGGTGGCTCCACTCGCCGAATCTAGCGAAGGGCATGTCGCTGGACGCTCCCAATTGGACGGTGCTGACCACGGATGCGAGTCTCTCGGGCTGGGGAGCGCATTGCCTGGGTCAGGTAGCCCAGGGACGTTGGACGTTGGAGGAAGCATCTTGGTCCATCAATCGCCTGGAGACTCGAGCAATTCGGTTGGCTCTTCGGTCCTTTCACAGCCTGTTAGAAGGCAAGGCAGTCAGGGTTCTTTCCGACAATGCCACGGCCGTCGCATATGTAAATCGGCAGGGGGGAACGAAGAGCCAAGCGTTAGCTGTGGAGGCGGCGGAGTTAATGTTGTGGGCAGAAGCTCATCTTCAGGGTCTCTCGGCGGGACACGTGGCAGGGGTGGACAACGTGAGCGCGGCATTCCAAAATTGTGTGCTTTTGTAAGCAAAGGTCGTAGCATAAGCCTGTTTGTATTTCACTCCTTTGCAGCTGGGGAAATTCAGATTTAGGAATTTGCGGGCCGATCTTTTGGCGTTTCTGGGCGGTAGGTCCACTAGGTTTAGCATATAGAGTGGGGTGTCTGCGTGAATGATTTTGTGCACGGTTGTGCAGATCTTGAACTCAATTCATTCCTTGAGCGGAAGCCAATGTAGTTTCTCTCTTAGGGGCTTCGCACTTTCATATTTAGGTTTTCCAAAGATGAGTCTGGCTGCCGTGTTTTGGGTTGTTTGGAGTTTTTTGATGGTCTGTTCTTTACAGCCTGCGTACAGGGTGTTGCAGTAGTCCAAGTGGCTTATAACTAGTGACTGTACTAGGGTGCGAAAGATGTTTCTTGGGAAAAAAGGTTTAATTCTTTTGAGTTTCCACATTGATTGAAACATTTTTTTTGTTGTGTTCTTCACGTGGGTATCGAGTGTGAGGTTTCGATCAATGGTGACTCCAAGAATTTTCAGGTTTTCTGATATAGGAAGTGTGCAGTAAGGTGTGGTTATAGTGGAGTAATTGTTTGCATTGTATTGAGAGGTGATAACTAGGCATTGAGTTTTTTCGGCGTTGAGGTTTAGCCGGAATGAGTCCGCCCATGAGTGCATGACCTGGAAGCTCTGGTTGATCTCATTAGTTATTTCGTTTAAGTCCTTCTTAAACGGGATGTGGATTGTGACGTCATCGGCATATATGTAGGGGTTAAGGTTTTGAGTGGCCAAGAGTTTATCCATAATACACTTTAGGAGGTAAAATAAATAACTTACTATCACAGCTGTGGTCACACTCCGTGCCCCAGCTCACCTGCTGGCCTCGGCAGGCATCGAGGTCGGGCTCTGCGGCCTTCTCTGGGGTCCTGGGTTGCTTCTTTGGCGCAGCAGGCTGCCTGCACCGCTGCCTCTGGCACCTGCTTGTCATGCGGGCTGCTCCTCCTTGACCTCCAGCACCAGCCGATGCCGGCTTTCGTAGGCATGCACGTGCACAGGAAACCCTGTTTTAAAGGGCCAGCTGCAGGAAAGCTTCAGGACACCCATTGATGACATCAAGAGTTGGGGCCTATACAAGTGATCTTGTGACTTCTATGCACTGCCTTTGCATCAGGTCTCCTAGCCTTTGCTTGATGTTGCCTGCCTTCTTTACAGTCCGTTTTGCTAGCCAGCCTGCCCTTGTTCCAGTCTATGTCTCCAGCCAGCCTGTCGTTCTTCCAGTCTGTCTCTCCAGCCAACCTGTCCTTGTTCCTTTCCTCGGATTGACTTCTCGGCTCAAGACCTAAGCATGTCTCCTCGATTTCTCTGGACCGCCACCTGCCCTGACTCTGCTTGCTTGACCGTGCTTTGTTTGCAGCCTGTCCTGAGCTCCGGGATTGTTTGGACTTTCTTGAGTCTCTGTTACAATACTGCCCACTCCCTAAACCTGGGAAAGATAGCTCGTATAGACCAATTTCCCTCCTCAACTTGGATGTTAAATTGTTGATGAGTATTTTGGCTAATAGATTGAACAGGCACATTTCAGATCTCATAGGGGAGGATCAGTATGGTTTCATTCCCTAAGATCGACAGGGGATAACAGTGGGTGGCCAAGTCATCTTAACTACTATACAAAACACATACAGACATTCATGGTTTTATTAGCTAAAGACGCCGAAAAGACATTCGACCGGGTTGAATAGCCTTTTATGTGGGAGGTCTTGGATGTCATGGGTTTCAGCCTCCACTTTAAGACTTAGATCTCTGCTTTATACTCCACCCCAAAGGCCAAGATAAGGGTGAACGGTGGGTATTCGGATGTTTCTCCTCTGGGACAAGGTACTAGGCAGGGATGGCCTTTGTCCCCTCTTCTTTTTGGACTAACAGTGCATATTCGACAAGCTGAGGATATTAAGGGTCTGCAGGTAGGGCCAGAGGAACTTAAAATTTTCTTATTTGCAGACAACATATTGTTAACAGTCAGAGTTTGAGCTCTCTTTGCCATGTATAATTAATAATCTGAATAGGTATGGGGCTCTCTCTGGCTTCAGAATGAATGCTAGTAAGTCTGAAATCTTGAACATATCTCTAGATCCCACTGACTAAACTATATTACCTTTCAGCTGGGCGAGGGGTCATATAAGATATTTAGGGATTAGTATTTGTCCAGAATATACAATGCTTTGAAGGAGCTTTCTTTGGCTCTTGATCGCTGACATGGACCGACACATACCAGGCTGGGTTGGGTGGCTATAAGCAACAGTGGAGATTTTTATATGTATGCCAGACCCTACCCATATTAATTCCTAAGCTAATTTTTGTAAGTTCGTAAACTCTGACAGTAATGGGTATTGATAAGAAAGAGGCATGAGAATAGACTGGGGCTCCCAGACGTTGAAAGATATTTTGGGGCTGCACAGACACAGAGGGGCATAATCGAACGCAAACGCCTATCTCCATGGGTGTTTATCTCCAAGAACAGGTCCGTGAAGGGGTGGGCCGAACCGTATTTTCGAAAAAATGGACGTTTTTGAGCTGGGCGTTTGTTTTTTTTTTAGCGATAATGGAAACTAAAAACGCCCAGCTCAAAAACGTCCTAATCCGAGCCATTTGGTCGTGGGAGGGGCCAGGATTGGTAGTACACTGGCCCCCCTGATATGCCAGGACACCAACTGGGCACCTAGGTCAGTGCGGTGGACTTCAGAAAAAGCTCCCACATGCATAGCTCCCTTACCACGGGTGCTGAGCTCCCAACCCCCCTCCCCCCCCAAAAAAAAACCCACTACCCACAAATGTACAACACTACCATAGCTCTTAGGGGTGAAGGGGGCACCTACATGTGGGTAACAGTGGGTTTTGGAGGCCTCCCATTTACCAGCACAATTGTTACAGGTAGGGGGGGATGGGCCTGGGGCCACCTGGCTGAAGTGCACTGCGGTACCGACTAAAAGTGCTCCAGGGACCTGCATACACGCAGGCCTCTAGGACTTGTTGCTGCTGTTCAACATTGGCACACCACTTGACACCTGAAGACTAATTTCTCCGAAAACGTCCTTTATTGGAATAAGTATGTTTACTCACAGTTAACTGCAGAGGTTGTGCCCCACTGGTAACGAGTCTCCCTGGTACTGAGATTAGCAGTAGGTCAGAACTGGCAGAATGCTGTACAATACCCTCTTTCAGCCACATTCAAGGTAAGAACTAAGTTGTCTAATGTGGCTAACACAGGAAAGGGAACTAAAACTGGCTTACAAAAATGGCCACTACTGCATGGACTACAACAGGAAACAGAACAGGGCACACTCTGACCCAGTAGGCAGGGGGAAAAGCACCATGGGAGAAGAGCCTACCAACTACCAACATCGTGAGACTAACACAAGCTAATGAAATCACGGAGCCAAATACCCTACACCCACCACAATGCAATGCTGATGTGACCCTGTAGTGCACCCAAGAGCCACATCTGACCCAGGGAAAGGCTGTGACAGGATCGAACACATTCTGCTGTCATGGAGGTGGGTACGGCATTTGAGGCTGGCATACAGGCTGGGAAAAATGTTTTTAAAGTGGGTTGTTTTTTTTTGGGTGGGAGGGGGTTAGTGACCACTGGGGGAGTCCGGGGACGTCATCCCCGATTCTCTCCAGTGGTCATCTGGGCAGTTGGAGCACTTTTTTGGGACTTGTTCGTGAAAAAAAAGGGTCCAAAAAAAGTGACCCAAAATTGCGGTAAAAACGCCTTTTTTTTTTATCATCAGCTATAGATGCCCATCTCTCCTCAGCTGATAACCACACCCCAGTCCCACCTCCAACATGCCCCCGTCAACTTTATTCGTTTCCGCGACGGAGTGCAGTTTGAAATGCCCAAAACCGGCTTTCGATTATACCGATTTGGGCGCCTTTGCGAGAAAAACGCCCATCTCCCGATTTGGGTCGAAATATAGGTGTTTTCTCTTTCGATTATAAGCTGGACAGTCCCTTCTATCATGGGGTACAGGCTCTCCCATTCCATGGGTAAGAACAGAATGAGTTTTACTGGGAAAGGTTACCTGCCAGCAGGTATTATGGATACAATTATGTGTGCCCAGAAGGTGGAAACTTCAGAATACCATCCTAAAGTTTTGTGACACTGAGCCAGAATGTGTGGCAAGCAAAAAAGATCTCAGTGCTTGCCCTATTACCTGTTCGTACCTCACTTGTGCTGGGATGAACACCAAGTTTTTCAGAACCAGGAGCAGAAAGGGTTGGCACATATCAGCTATATGGGGAAGGTGTCCTTTGTTCTTTTTCAGCTTTACAGACAAGATATCAAATATTACAAAAAGATTTTTACACCTATCTACAACTTACACATTTGGTTCTGGACAAACCATTCAGGAGCAGATTCCTAGGGGTCTTAAACCCCCTTTGAGGAATTTTTGTCGTGTGGGGTAAGTCAACCCAAAGTCATACCAATCCTTTATGATTTACTGGGACAACAGGAATCTTTGATGGTTCCATCTTTTATTGAGCATTGGGAGGAAGATTTGGGACGCCCTTTTGCACAGCAGGAATGGGCTAAGGCGTGGGATAAACATAAAGGAATCTTGTTCAGAAGGAATGGATCCTAAGGAGCTTAGCCGAGATTGGGTGGCAGAGCCGGTGGCGGGAGGCGGGGATAGTGCTGGGCAGACTTATACGGTCTGTGCCAGAGCCGGTGGTGGGAGGCGGGGCTGGTGGTTGGGAGGCGGGGATAGTGCTGGGCAGACTTACACGGTCTGTGCCCTGAAAAGGACAGGTACAAATCAAGGTAAGGTATACACAAAAAGTAGCGCATATGAGTTTATCTCGTAGGGCAGACTGGATGGACCATGCAGGTCTTTTTCTGCCGTCATTTACTATGTTATTATCTGAACACATTTCACCTTTCCGTGTCCGATGACCTAGTGGAGAATAGGCTGAAATCGCTGTACAGATGGGTACACTTCTCCTCTGCCCAAATAGCATGTTTTGATCCTTTATAGAAGGGCAATTTCTGAAAAGGTTGTGGTGGAAAGGGTACCTATCTTCATATTTGGTGGGAATGCCCCTTTATTACATAGTTATGGAATGGATGCGCTAAGCTATTTTCACTGATGTTTTCTACCTCAATTACAGCAGATCCAGTTCTCTTCTTCCTTCATATCAGACATGACTATTCCATGAGGAGCGTTGAAGGTGTTATTACCTTGCATGGCATCTATCTGTCGTGAGATGGAAAAATGTTGGAATTCTGCAGCTCTCCCCTGATTGCCATGGTTAAGAAGTGCTTTGTGGGACGTGTATTATTTGAGTAAGCTGACAGCTCAGAGATGTGGTAGTGTTGCAGCTTCTGACAGAATTTGGGAGCCTTTTATGACATACTAGAGAACTAAACCTTAACTTCTTGAAGATGACTTCTCATAGTGTTCTGATGTATCCCCACTAATCTAAGATATGTTTAAAAAAAAAAAAAGAAAGATTCAGAAGAAAGTCAAGTTACAAGTTTATAATCCCAACTCACCACTTATCTATGCTCTGCTTTTAATATTAAAAGTGTTTTCATGATGGAATCTAACTGACCCTAAAGAAGGAAAAGAATAGGTGAAAAAGAGCAAGAGATGGGTAGAATCAGTCCTCCAATCCCACCCTATGCCTTGTACAAGAACCATATTATGTTCACTGATCACTGCTATGTAAAACCTAGAACTGAAGGCCACTAAACTCAAAATCCAAAGAGTAGTAGGAAAAAACCAGCACTGTAGTACTTAGCCATCTCCAGGTATATTGAGGTGATTTGCAACTTCCAAACTCAGTATACAGAAACCATTTACTAAGAGCCAGTGGTCCATGAAGCAGCAAGGCGGACTTGCATTTGGAGCTGGATTTTAGATCTGAGATTTGATTATCTTTCCAAATCTTTCAAGGCATGATACAAGCAGGTAATCTATATTTAAGCTGAATAAATGAAGGGCGAAATAATTTGCCAAAGGAAAGACAGTGGAAGAAGCAGGATTTGAATAGAAGCTTTCATAGCTCTCAGTTTGCTGCTCTAACCACTATGCTTACTTCTCCACTCTCAAAAGTGGAAGAACATAAGAGATGAAAAGATTAAAAACGAAGCATAGCTTAGTGGCAGTGCTGCCATATGGAATCTCAGAGTACAATTAAATAGCCCCATTTCTCTCTTCCTTGGGCTGGTTTTCCTTTATCCTTTGTACATTAGCCAAATCATCCATGCAAGGCAACCTGTCACCTTTCCAAACTCTGACAACATACCAAAACCATACCACTATGTCAAGCAGGTTGATCTTGCCAGCTCTTTCAAGGATCTCAATTTAGCCATATCGCCACACACTAGACATAAATTTTGAAGTTTCTCTCTCTTTTTTTTTTTTTTAAATTTGTGAGAAGTCTTTATTGAAACCAATAATCAATACAGTATGAGATGAACAGCCATAAACAAAACACATATTAACCAGGACAAAAAGTGAAACAAATCCCCTCAAAAGAGGTATACAATCTTGGAAAAGCATAGGAATCTATAACAGTACTTCTGAACCTTTTTTCATTTTATCCTTTGCTACCTACCCAAGAAACCCCCTCCCCGCAATACTTCCAATGTCCAACAATTCTCCCTCTCTCATTCCTCTCACCCTCATGTCCAACATTTCTCTTTCTCACCCTCATGTAGCCACTCCCCCCTTCCCTCCACCCCTATGTCCAACATTTGTCCCTCTTTCACCCTCCATGCAGCATCTCTCCCTCCCTTCTCATCCTTATGTCCAACATTTCTCCATCTCTCACATCACTCTCACTGTCCATGCAGCATCTCTCCCTTATGTCCAACAATTCTCCCCCCTCTCCTTCCATGTCCAACAATTGTCTATTATCCCCATCCCATGTCCAACAATTCTCTATCACCCTCCCTCCCATGCAGCAATTCTCCTTCCCTACCCCACCTCACAACTCTCCTATCAATGGGTCCCAGGCAGCAGCAGTGTGAAGGGGAGCAGGCTGGGCTCCCGCGGTCCTGCATCTCCCTCCCTTAAGCATCACTCTTGCTTGAACCGGTCCCACCGG
The DNA here is from genome assembly GCF_901765095.1 of Microcaecilia unicolor. Taxonomy (NCBI): domain Eukaryota; kingdom Metazoa; phylum Chordata; class Amphibia; order Gymnophiona; family Siphonopidae; genus Microcaecilia; species Microcaecilia unicolor. Next base: position 64,532,953 of record NC_044033.1, on the reverse strand, counting down.
AGCCTAGTCAGAAACAGGAAGTTACAACAGAGGGGAGCAGGATGCAGCAAAAAGGGGGCTACAGGCTTAGTGGCAGGCAGCATGTGAGAATCACTGCCGCTCTTGGGGAACCCGTTCATGCAAGAATGATGCAAGAGGGAGAGAGATGCTAGACCACGGGAGCCCAGCATGCTCCCCTCCATGCCAGCAACGTTAAAGGTGCACTACTGCTGGGTGGGCCTGAGCCCAAACTGGGTGGGCCTAGGCCCAATCGTGGCTACACCCCTGCCCTCATCACCGCCTTATGCCCCTCCCACAATGTAACTGGGTCAATATCCCCTGTATCTTTGTGTTTAAGATAGTCTGGAAGATCTTTTTCCAGTTTTCATTCAATATTCTGCCTCTGGGGATACACTTTGCTAAGCATAATTTTTCTTGGACAAGGTCATACATAAAACTCCTCTGGAGCAGCAGAACCCTGAAGCATGAAATATCAGCATACCTTGGGAGCTTTCTCCAATTTGAGTCTGCGTACTACCTCTCCTTGTTCTACTACTTTATCGTACAGTGATTTACTGTCCATTGAACCAGGGCACGTATGAGAAAGAAAAGAAGCAGAGGGAGAGCTGGAAGAAAGTTGAGCAACAGAGGGGCTTCTGGGTTTGTATTCCTGGCCTGTTGCCTGTTTATATTCAGCTTTTAGAGAAAGAAGTGCTTTCACAGCAGCATCTACCTGCTCCTAACAAGAGAAGAGAAAAGGGAAAAAAAAATACTTATAGCAGAAGAAATTTTAGGAACAGCATTTTGTAAAGGACCATAGAAATCAATGTTGTGCCTTAAAATTATTCAGTAATTATTTCCCCAATGTCCAGTTAACACCTTATCTTTTGCTTCTTTTCCTATTACTGCTGAAAACTGGGTTCTTCACAATCTTTCTTTTGTACAGTCTTGAGCACACAAAACACGGATACCAACAACATTCATACATAAGAAAACGCAAAATTAGACTGGTCTGAAACACTGTAAAAACATCTTAGCTGTTAAATCAGGCCTTAGGATATATAACTAGGGAAAATGTGCTGAATATGGTTGAACATAAGTGTTTACACACTTCAAAATATGAGATGAGAAGAAAGAAGACATTAGACCTTACCTGCTAATCGCTTAGTCTTTCCAAGACCAGCCTAGAGAGATGGGTTATGCACTCCTGCCAGCAGGTAGGTGGAGAGTGAGAACTACAAAATTCTCGATATGCACTCAAAGGTTGAAATAGAACAGTCACTTATCTGTTAGCGTCCATCAATATATTCATCAAACTTCAAACAAAACACAGACTGCAGAACCTTCTCATCACAACAAAAGATCTTCATTTCTCCAACCAATCCGGATGAGTCAGGGGATTACAAACTCAACCTGTACAAAATTCCACAAAATGGCACCCAGTCTAAAAGATGTTCACTCAAATACTTCCACATACCACTTCCAGTTCCACTATACTGACGTCATTTGTTAGAAAAATGCAAACCATTTGATCCTGTGGTTCAAATCCAAAGTTTAAATCCACTGTTGTTCCATCTGAAAAAGTCTGGTGCACAAATCACCCCAGCATATCGAGGCAGAGATCAAGTTGATTACTGAACATTTTAAAGTTTCAAAAGAATGTTGACTTGTTTAACAAGAGGCTCTTCCCCTTGGCCGTGCTCAATGTTATAACAATGCTCAAACATCCTCGTTTTCAATTGGTGCGTTGCTTGCCCAATATACACCAAATTACAGGGACAAATTAAGATATAAATTTCATTCTGAGACACACAAGTAGTGCAATTTTTATGATGCAATACATTCCTAAAAAGAATAGATGCATTTGCGCCTTCCATCATAATTATATAGGCTGTACATCAGCCACATTTCCAGCGGCCCTCATTGCCAGTTATATTGGTCACTGTTCAAACATCAGAATAGTGAAGGGTCCTTTAAATTACTATTTCTGCTGTAAGACTTCAGACAATACAACTCTTGAAAACAGCGATCCACCTCCAAAGTCTTCCAATGCTTTTTCACAATTCACCTCACTTGAATGGACAATGGAGAGAACTTTAACAGACAAGAAACTACATCCCGTCTAGGACATTTCACACAATAAATTAACAACTGTCCCTTTGAGTTGAACTGAGCTCTCCTGAGGACATTTTTCACCACCTTAGGAGGATACCCCCCTCTTCCTGAACTTGTCACTTAAAGCAGTTGCTGTAACTTAATACTCCTCCTCTTAAGAATAAGTCCTGCAATATTGCGGAAATTGTGATATAGGTAGACTGTTCTTAAGATAAGGGGGATGCATCCTTCAATAGTGTAAAAAAGTGTTCCGATCTGGTTTTGTTTTAATGAACACTGTAATCTTAAAACTTTCCAGCCTCTCTTACAATATAAGCATCCAAAAAATTATCTCCTTAGAGTGGCAAGTTCAAACTTAATGGTCAGATAACAATTATTCAAATACTCCACAAAGCTCACCAGGATAGCAGAGGAATCGTCCCATAGAATAAAAATATCATCAATAAAATCAGCACCATAAAACCACATGGGAAATGGTGCTGATCACTCTATCTAGCAATGCTCAAACTGTGCCATAAAAATATTAGCTACAGCAAATGAAGCCCCCATAGCAACTCCAGATAACTGTTCCTAAAGTGCCCATCAAAAACAAAATAATTCTGTTGCATCACCAAAGAAATTAGCTTAATCAAAAAAATCTATAGCAACTATACGAGGGTGACATTGTACTTCCAAAGCTGCCTCCACCACTTCTACTGCCTCACTTTATAGAATACTGGTATAGAATACTGGTATAAAGGGATTTCACATCCGTGGCCATAACCCCAGACTGGAATATTATCTCTGGTGGATAATATATTCAAAAATATGCAGCATCTTGAAAGAATGAATCAATAGTGAACATCAAAGGGAGCAAAAACACATCACCATATTAAAAATCCTTTCCAACAAAGAATTGCATAAAAAACTATAGGGCGTCTAGAAGGGATCTCCGGGTCTTTATGGATATTTGGTAAAAGATACAAAATAGACAATTGAACCTTTAAAATATACATCAAAGAGCTCATCATAAGTCAGCATTCAACTGCTTGTATATTGCCGAATCTGACTGCAAGCTTCTTGAAAATATGTATCCTTATCCAGTACCACAACAGCTCCTCCTTTATATGCTCTCCTTACAACAATAGAGGGATCAGATTGAAAAGTTAACACATCACTCTCCATCTTAGTGATATTATATTTAAATCTTCAGTTCCTTTGCTTAAGATTAGAAACTTCCAAAAGTATTATAGACCTACATACCAAAAACAAAGGATCCACTGGGCTAGAAGGAACCCACTTAACACTTACCCTTCACTATCTGCCTATCAGTCAGTCACACACATATTCTTATTCGTGCCATTCTGATGTTTGGACAGCAACCAATGTAACTGGCAATGAGGGCCACTGGCAATGTGGCTGCTGTGCAGCCTGTATGACTATGATGGAAGGTGTGAATGTGTAATCCTTGAATACATTGAATCTTAAAATTTGACTGGTTGTGTATCTCAGAACATCATTTATATCATAATTTGTCCCCATAATTTGATGTATGTGGGGAAAACGACGCACCAACTGAAGACGAGGCTGTTCGAGCATCGTTATAACATTGAGCACGGAAGAGGGGAAGAGCTTCTTCTTAAACACTGTACAACAAGTCAACATTCTTTTGAACCTTTAGAACATTCAGTAATTGACTCAATCTCTGCCTCGGTATGCCGGGGTAATTTGTGCACCAGACTTCAGATAGAACAATGGTGGTTTTATACTTTGGACACAGTTTGGCCAAAAGGTTTGAACCACAGGATCAAATGGTTTGCATTCTTCTGACAAATAACGTCAGTATAGTGGAACCAGAAGTGGTATACGGAGAACCAGAAGTGGTATACGGAAGTGTCTGAGTGAGCAACTTTTGGACCGGGTGCCATTTTGTGAAGGTTGAGTTTGTAATCCTCTGAAGCAACCGGTTGCAAAACGAAGATCTTTTGTCGGAATGGGAAACTTCTGCAGTCCGTGCTTGCTGAAGTTGAAGGCACATTTTGATGAATATATTTATGGATGCTACCAGATAAGTGACTGTTCTATTTCAACCTTTTGAGTACATGTCCAGTGTGCCATGGTTTGTTATTCTATCAGCGCTGCTTGAAAGTGGATTGGAGTTTTTTCTGCCAATGATTGTGTTTATGACAGCGGTCAGAGTGATATTCTAATATTGCTGTCACTTAAGCTTTTTTTCTCCAATCCGTTGTTGGATTTTGCAGTGCAGGTAGTGAACAAGATACATTATGACTAAATATTCCAACAAGTGATAGTTATGCTTTAGTTTTGTGCATACCATGACAGTAATGAATCTCACTCCTAAGCCAAGGGTATGTGAAATATAATCTGTCTCTCAAATTTACTGCTAACACTCGCTGTAGTACTTGCATCAGTGCAAGAGACAGCTTTCCTCTGGAATTCATATAGATAGATAATTTTTACACTATCTTTAATCACCACACACCCATCACTGAAAGTCATGTGCATACTAATGCAGAATCCAACCAATCAAGAATCGCTTCATAGTCCCACCCATTTTGTATATAAACACAATTATAAAGATTTTTCCACTGTGTTCATTTACCTTTGGTGCTTTTTCAGTCTTCAGCTTTCGGACTAATTCTCCTTGCTCAGCCACTTTATCGTAGAGAGCAATGCTGTCCCTGGAGCTGTGGGGCTCTAGTTTAGTGGAAGCTTTTGGTACTGGGGCCACTGGATTTCCAAGCTTGTACTCCTGACCTGTTGTCTCTTTGTATTCTGCCTTCAATAACAAAAGCAGTTTTACAGCTGCATCAATATCGGTCTTTGCTGCTTTCTTAGCTTTCAATTCTCGGACAAGGTCTCCTTGGGCTGCCACCCTGCTGTAAAGGTCACAGGAATCCCTCTCTACAGCAGTAGGAGATAGTGAAGAGGCATCCTTGGCAACTGCTGAAGCTTCCTATAGAGCCAAGAAAATGTCATTTCAGTGGCTATACTATCTAAACAACAGTTTCACTAGCCAGTTTGGCATGATTGTGCTGGAAGGATTAATTCCTAGCCATCTGTATCACTGCAACCTGGGAAACCACCACCTTGTGTTTCATTCAAATACCTCAAGCAGGGTGCATAATGAAGTCATCACATACCCAATTAGGTGTTTCCATCAAATATGAATGGAAGTTTAATCTTACTACTAGGTACATACTTGTGAAATTTCATAAACAGCATCCTGCCAGTTTGCTCTTAGAGGCATATTTTCAAAGCACTTAGCCTTCCAAAGTTCCATAGAAACCTATGGAACTTTGGAAGGCTAAGTGCTTTGAAAATATGCCTCTTAGTGGTTCAAGAATGTTAGCAAAAATGACCAACAGCTCACACTCACTGCATCTGACAGCTTTACATTGGCTTCATATATGCTCCATGTCCCATTCAGACCCTATTCCAAATGAGCTTGTGTCTCCTAGGGGGAGGGGGGTTGAATTGAGTAATTCTTTTTATCGGCCCAACAGCTTCTTCTTGGTCCTTTAGGATTAGAGCTCAGCCAAAACCAGCCTCTTACTGAACTATAGTGCAATGAGTCATCGTTCACCATACCTGGTGATTTTTCTCTTTTCATTCCCTCCACTGCTCACCAGTCTCATACAAGATCTTTTTGAAAATGGGCCCTTCCAGGGGACGAAAATTAGAAAAAAAAAAAAGGTCTGAAACTGCATGGCAAGCATGATTTAAAACTCTCTGACTTGCACACAGGACTGAATTAAGGAACTGGCAAACTAGGCACATGCCTAGGGTCCAAATATGTATAGGAAGGCCATGTCAGATGATCTAGGGTTACAACTGTGTGGAGTTTTCTCAGCACTGGACACACGTTTGCATTAATGTTTGGAACAGTGCAGTGGTGAAGCTGGGGGGAGGGGGGATTTGGCTGGTAGGGGTCCCCAACCCCCGCCAGCTAAAGCATTTGTCCTGCGCTGGTCTCACATTGCCTGGCAACTGAAAACAGGACAGGGCGCCAGGCAATGTGAGAACAGCGCAGGACACACGCTTTAGCTGGCGGGGGTTGGAGACCACCACCAGCCAAGGTACCTTTGCAGTGGCGGGAAGGAGTGGTGGCGAGAAAGGGGCGCGGTTGCAGTGGGGAGGCGGTAGCTGCGGCCCAAAATGTGCCCCCCCCCCACCTTTGGCTGTGCCCCCGCCCCTCCCATCAAGGTCTGGCTATGTCCCTGGTCTGGAAGCCAGAAGGATGGTTAAAGTGGATGGAGAAGTCTAGAGTTTGGACCTCTCTATCTGTAGCTAGACAATTCCTAACCTGCAGAGAACATATTCCATATTTATGAAATCAGATGTATCATCTTGGTTCAATTCACCTCTAAACCATGACTGATGGGACTGGAAGTGTGTTTCTTTATACACATCCGCTGAGCACCTACTACTTGTGAATATCAGAGATAGGCTGCTGAGCTGGATGGGCCTTTGGTCTGCCCTAGGTATGGAAGTTCTTATATTCTATGTGCCCTGTTTTACCTCTTTCTTGGCTGTTTCAGCCTTGGTCTTCTCCTTGGAGCCAGATGTTGGCATTTCCTTCGTATGTCCATCAGGGATATAAATTAAGACACAGGGTGCTTCTTTACAACTGTATGGACTAGAAAGAGAAGCTAGTCATTTTCAAAAGAAGAGACAGCGCATGAATGACAGCAGGGAGGATAGTTAGCAGCAACTTGTCTGTATCTCCCCCCTTTCTCTATTTCGGTGGATGGCACTCTCATTCTCCCTGTCTCATCTGCTCGTAACCTTGGGGTCATCGATGACTCCTCTCTCTCCCCCTTCTCTCCTCACATTCAGCAGATTGCCAAAACCTGTCGTTTCTTTCTCTACATTAGCAAAATCCGTCCCTTCATCTCTGAGCACTCTACCAGAACCCTTATCCACACTCTTATCACCTCTCGTCTTGATTATTGTAACCTGCTTCTCACCGGCCTCCCTCTTAGCCATCTCTCTCCTCTTCAATCAGTCCAAAACTCTGCTGCGCGACTCATTTTCCGCCAACGTCGCTATGCTCACGTTAGCCCTCTCCTTAAGTCACTTCACTGGCTCCCTATCCGTTTCCGTATTCAATTCAAACTTCTCTTATTGACCTATAAGTGCATCTACTCTGCCGCTCCCCAGTACCTCTCCACTCTTGTCTCTCATTACGTCCCCCCTCGAGTACTCGTTCTGTAGATAAATCTCTCTTATCTGTCCCTTTCTCCTCTACTGCTAATTTGCACCTCACGCCTGGAATAGACTTCCCAAGCCTGTACGTCTAGCCCCGTCTTTAGTCGTTTTCAAGTCCAAACTCAAAACCCACCTCTTTACCACTGCTTTTGACTCCTAACTCACTTGCCCAGTCCTTTATCCTCACCTCTTTATTCCCTTACCCTTAATTGTTCTGTCTGTTTACCTATCTTACCTAGATTGTAAGCTGTTTGAGCAGGGACTGTGTTTTGTATATGGTGAACAGTGCTGTGTATGCCTTGTAGCACTATAGAAATGATAAGTAGTAGTAGTATGTCTATAAAGTTCAACTCTCCTAAAATTACTTATAAAGGGAGGCAGTAAGTCACTGCTAAGTGCCATCTGTTGGGTTTTGCTATAATTATTTTAGTACTGCTGTTTTTTGATAAGTTCTACTTGCAGTCTTCTCTACCCTCTAATAGTTAGTGAAGACTATTCTCTCTCCTATGACCAACTAAAGGGTCCCTGAAAAATAAAGATGGCTTCCTCCAAGACTGACCCTCACAGCATTGCTCTTGTACAAAAGGGCTGCTCTGGTTACAGATGCTACTTTCCCTCTTCCACTCTACACTCTGAGCTCACCCTTCCCACTAGTTCCAAGACCCACTCATCAGAGGAATCCAACCTAGGTCTAAATCAAGTCATAGTGCCAGTCCAAAATGCATCATTCTACTTTCCTTCTAAGATAGCATCAATACAAAGATGGGAGAGAAATACAGCAATGAGATCGGAAACAGTAAGATTACAAATATTGACAAAGAGAACAAGAATCATTACGCATGAATACTCAGACTTCAAATGGCTTTAAAATAAGCCTAATTACCAGATTTACCTAACAGGCTCATAAGGTTGATCACAAATAAAGAACCCTCTTCTCTGGAGCTGAACGATGTCCCCTTTCTTCAGGTCCTTAAGGCATGGGTCACCCAACATCAGTTCTTCTTGCTAAAATGATTTAAGAAAAAAGGTGGGTTTAGAACTTTTATATATAGAAAGGAGATCATTTAGGCCCCACTTAGGGGGACTAAATAAAGGAATGGGAGAAAAAAAAAGTATATTCATTAAGACTTGATAAATCACCTATAATCAAGGGACCTTCTGAAGAAATAAATTCAGGAATAGCAAAAAAGAAACAAAAAAAGAATGGATGCACGTGTAAGTGAAATGATCTCTTATGGATCAGTCTCTGAGCAGAATACAGGTGGCACCTCAATTTTTTTTTTTTGGAGTATACCACCTAATGTTTTAAAATACCTGCATCCCCTATGAAGAGACCCTTTTATGACTGGTATATGGCAAAAATGTGATTCCTAAACATTTCTGTCCTTCAGCACCCAAAAGACAAGCAGTGAATTGATTTCTCATTATTAGTAATTCCTTGGAATTTTAAAGCTAAATATTTACAAAAATATATATATAATAATAATATTGTTTATGCAACCAAATAAGACGTCACAGCATGAACACTCACCATAACTAATATAAGTCCTCTATAGTAGGAAACAGTATTGGGTCTACAAATCTGATGAGTTCTTTATGTCATAAGTGGTATACCGTGTACTCAGTGTGTGAAAAAAAACCCCCAGCAGATCCCAGTTTAGAGACTAAAAGCAAATATGTCTGCTTATTCAAAGGATCCTTTAATTCCTTGAATCAACAGACATTCTTGGTTTCTCTCTCTAGGGGCCCAATGCTCAGAAGCAAATGCGGGCGCTAGAGGCCATTAACGCCGGACTAGCACCTACGTTTGCCCCTTAACATAGGAAGCAAGAGCTGCTCAGAAAACAGCGCCTCGAAGAAAGGCGCCCTTACCGTACAAAACCCAATGCCAGCTTGGAGAAGGCGGTAGACAAAACTAAAGAAAGAAGGCAAGGGAATCCTCTTCCCCCATCGACCTCCCTATTAAAAAAAACAAAGGACAACTACCACCTTCCAACTGCATGGGTATCACTCATTGCTGTTTTGAGCACAGCTTGTTTTGGAGCTCATGAATATTCTCTGTACTGATTTCCAATTCAGTTTGGGAATCGAAAGGCCCTACAAGGGAAAGGGTCTGGTTAAGGCTAGAAAGAGGGTGGGCTGTCAAGGTTATTGTTCCAGGCATTTTATTTTTTAAAGCACCAACCTGTTTTTCAAGTACTTTCAATCTTTTCAAAGAAGAACTTGCAAGCTGTGACCCTGTTTAAAGCACCTGGCTGCACTGCCTCCCGCCCCCCGTTGGACCGGGCATAAGCCCCTGGCACAATCCTGCTGCTCAACTTCCTAATGCTCGATGCTAAGAGAGTGCATATCATTTGCATACTATTAATATCGAGCACTAGGAAGTTATTTTTGGGCACTGTTGTGGCAGTATTTTCCAGCACTGTTCCGTCTAGCACCAGAGTTTTCAGCATCGGGGGACTGTTTTCTTCACACCTACTTGCAGATCCATTACTCCTCTGTTTTTCTGTTTACTGTGTGCTCAGGACAGATGCAAAGCAGAGAAGCCAACCTCTCTCTTACAGAGAAAAGAGTTATTATACAAAATAGTAGAAGTTCTCTACACAGACAATAGCAAAAAGGAGGCGCACAGCTTACAAAACAGAGTTATGTGTCTTTCTTTGCTTACTGCTCAAAGTAAACATGTGCTATTGAAATATATATGGTGGCAGATGAAATTTGTTCTTACATGTTGATTTTCTTTCCTTAATTCTTGCTAGACCAGGCCAGACCAATGGACTGTGTCCCCCTACCAGCAAATGGATGTAGAGAAGTCAATCTCTTCCAGTGACATTAAACTAAAAAAATGTCTATTCTGCTGTTTACTAACAGTTCAATACGAATTACTAAAGAAATATAACAACCACTTCTATGATGTAACATTATCAAAAACATTCATAACATAATAAATCGCTATGAAAATTTGTTGAAGTAGGTTTTCAAAGACTGACAAAATCTCATATAATTAGATTGAAGTTCTAAGGGAAACTATTCCAAATCTTAGTGGCTTGATATGGAAATGACAAACATATCCTTTTATATCTGAACCCTCTCACATCAGGAAAGTTCAAAATAAATTGATCTCTGGTATAAGAAGTGGTGCAGCCTGGACCTTTTCAGGAGGCTATTGTGAAAGAAACCTATGTACAAGACTTTAAAACCCCAAAACAACCCCTGCAGAATATAAGCAAAGGACAGTACTCTGGAACCTAGCCTTAACAACAGAGTGAGCAGACAGATCCTGAGAACGATTCCCCAAACACTGAAGTTTTTCAGGGCAGGCCCTGGACTTGTCCAGCATGAATCAGGAAAAGGAATTTAATAGGTAAGACCAGGACACTGCACCAGTGATTTCATAGTTAGAATCCTGAAAGGTAACTTTAAAACAATACAGGAACTAAGACCTTTGAAGTCAGAATGATTGAATATTTTTACACCCAACAGACAGGAGTTAACAAGGATCTGGGTTTTCTAGCCTATTATAAACCATAAAATTGTATTTCTCTGTTTATCACCCTCCTCTCACCTACCCACACCCATCCTGTTAGAATATCAATGAAATGCTTTGATGTCCCCCCATGCATACCTCCTACTCACCCCCACCCTCCCACCCTGTCAGACTGTGAAAGTAATGCTTGGATGTTTCACTTATATATACTATCTGCTACCGCATTTGCTTATTTTCGATCTGACGAAGAAGGGCAACCTTCGAAAGCTAATCAAGAAATGTATTAAGTTATGTCCAATAAAAAAGGTATCATCTTATTTTCTTTTCCATGTTTTATTTTGTTTGATTTCTATTGATAATAGGTAAGAATAAAGTTCACTTTACTAGACCTGACCAGATCAATGGGATGTACAAAAATTGCACCTTACTAAAAGGGAGGAAAAAAGGCCCCCTGTAACATGGCTCTGCCAAAGGGTATTATCACCCCTGACAAAAACATTAATCTTGTAGTGTTTCACAAATGAATGCAGTAGCAACCATGCTGCTGCTCTGCAGATGTCCTCTGGGGTTACCACCCGGGCCTACACCCAGGAGGTCACCTTAGCTCAAATAGAATGGGCACAGAGCCCACCAGAGACCACATTTTGATGAAGGATGTAGGCCATCTTAGAAGCAGCCTCCCCTTTGTGCAGCCTCTGAAACAAGACAAAGAGCCTATCAAAATTCTAGAAGGAATAATTGCCTTCAGATAGTGCAAAAGAACTCTGCGAATATCCAATCTATGGAGTTTTTTTGAACAGAATCAGAGGTTCCTTTCTCCTCAAAAGTCAGAAGTGATGGACATCACCCTAGTGAATGGCCGCCTAAGTGGAGCTTGGTTGAGCAAATGGTTCAATCATTGTATATCTGCAGCATCTTGAATTGTTTTTGTGGAATGAGGGAGTGTTTCATTACCCCAGGGTCTAGACTCACCGCTATGATGAGCAGTTTGCATCAGAAAAAGGTGAATCTAAAAGAATTTGCGTTTCACTGTGCAGCTGCAGCAGGCTTAGTGGAAGACGATATGGTGACAGTGGGGCCCGTAAGAATGCGGTGACTGCTCAGGCTTTGGATTCGGCCTTACCAGGAGTTGGAGAACACACTAAGGGGCCATCGGATCCTATCTTGGAGATCCGCACCTGGATGAAAATCTAAAGATGATCTGGGCAGATTTTTCAACACCGAGTGCAGAGCTGAAAGGTGATATCATGGCCCTGGGCTAGCAGCTGGAAGACACGGAAACCCGTGCTTCAACCATAAAATATGTGAACTGTTAGCTGGTGGTACAAAACGTTATCAGTGCATTACTGTTCATGGACACAGCATCTGTAGATCCAGACACTGCTTGAATGGAAAGGGCCCACCAAGTACTGGGCAGAGCATGAGCTAATAGTGCTAAGGACATAATTGCTTGATTTCTAGACTACAAGCTGAAACAGCAAGTGCTTGCTCGTGCTATCTTGATCTAGACTTCCTCCACAACTTTGAAGCAGCGGGGTGAAATGCAAACCCTGCCCCAATACCTGAGGGAACGATCCATACGGTATTGTTGGCAACATCTCTTTGCCCTCACATTTTATCGAGATGGCAAACTGTACCAGATTTGATCCCTCTCAGAGGTGAGGGATATCCTACCATCGGAGGAGATCACAGCTGCACAGGATACTTTGCCTTTGGGACCTTTGCTGCCGGTTCGTCCGCAGCGGGGGTGGCTAAAGGCAGGGGTCGCTTGAAAAGCCAAATATCTGAGAAATCTTCGCTGACCCCAGGCCCTACCTGAAGCCTTTATAGTTTGGTGAAGGACCGTGAGTAGCTTTATCTTGACACTATTGGCACTCTAATCTCAGAACTGATATTTAAAACTTGATGATAGTTTACTAACAGTCTGCTTTTAGGCTGTTACTTATGGGATGTTTGATAGATTACAGAGATGAATGAGACTGTACAAGTGTGACATCTTCCCCACTCTATAACACCTTGTTGCTTGTCGCTAAATGTTGTAGGTTTCAGGACTGGGGGGGTGGGGAGTGTTCTCAGGGATAATGTTCGTCATATAGAGCAATTAATGGGCTTTTTTTCATTCTAGCTCCTTAGGCCCCATATGGAAGGAAGACCAGGGTACTGATGTGAAATACAGTACTGCAAGATAATACTGTACATTGGGTATATCTGATTTAGTTTGTATGTCATTAAATGTTAGGGGGTTTAATACCCCAGTCAAGCACAAGTTCCTTTTCAAGGAGTTGCTCAGGTTAAAAGCAGGAGTTGGGATTATACAAGAAACTCACTTGTTGCCATCGCATGAGAGTCTTCTCTGTCATAAAACATTCTATGGCTCTATGTGCTTCTAATAAGCTTCAAAAGAAAACTAATGGGGCCTTCATCTTGTTATCCAATCACTATTCTTGGCAAATTAGAGAGGTGGTTCGGGATAAAGGGGGTGGATACATACTGGTAAACACAACTTGGAACCACTCTCGACACATTCCTTAACGTATACGCACCCAATGCAGATCACAACCCTTTTAGAAGAGCTTGATGCAATCTTATTAAAGCATAGGGAGGGAAGGCTCCTGGTAGGGGATGATTTTAATCTCACTCTCCAACCCAACCCAATTCCAGCACAAAGGTGCAATATGCATGGAGGGATAGGGAGCTTTACTGGCCAGATGGGGGCTCTTAGATTTATGGCACCAAACTCACCAGGAATATGCACATTTTTCCCCAAGTCCACCAAAGCTACTCCCACACCGATATGTGGTTTGCAGATATGCAGGTGCTTCACTCCTTACAGGTAGCAAATATATGCATTTGAACATGGTCTGATCATGCCCCAATAACAATTACTCTTACACACCAAATGGACTGGATGAGGCAGTTCTAATGGCACTTTGATGACACTATTCTAATAGATCCCCAAAATGTTTAGCAGTTGAAGAAAAATATCCTAGAATACTTATCTATAAATTATGTGGAGGGGATGGAGCCCACGCATGGGAAGGCCTTAAAGTAGTTACATGGGGCCAGGTTCTCTCCTTACAGGCGTACCTCAGTCGAATACATACAGCCCAGGAGGCTGCTCTCCACACTCAAATTAGTGTGCTGGAGGCGGATTCTTCAGGCCTCAAGGCCCTCTAGGTAGCCAGGCAGCAGATGTATAAGTTACGATTAGAGTTTAATGAATTACAGTTGGCAGAGGTAGCTGAGGCTTTGCAGAAGGTGCGGCAGGTGCATTTCGAGTTCAGTAACTGTGCAAACTGCTTGCTGGATTATAAATTGAAAAAAAAAAAACCATAATTGTAAACCGCCAATTTTAGATAGAGCAGGTCATCTTAGAACTAGCACTGTTGACATCAGGGAGACCTTCCTGGGTTATTATGAAGACCTCTATAGTGCTGAGCAGGTGCTTACCCTAGCCGCAATACAGCGGTATCTGGATGGTGTTCAGCTGCCTCAAGTAACACAATTGGAACTAGCCCAGCTGTCCTGGCCCACAGAGATGGAGTCTCTCCCGAGCCCTACAAAGTCTTCCTAATTCTAATAGACCTATTTCCCTGTTTGAGGGGGGGGGGGGGGGGGGGGGAGGGATTATAACAGATTTACTAAAATTGTCACAGAGAACTTGCCAAAATTAGACGCTTCATAGTGGGTAGACAAACTTTTGATAACATCCGATGGGCCCTACGTATTATTTATCGGGCTTACCGAGATGGGGCCTCTGAACTGCTGCTCTCTGTTAATTCTGAAAAGGCCTCTGACAGGGTGCAGTGGCCCTTTTTGTTTGCGATCCTCCAATGGGTGGGGATCAAGGGTAGATATTTAGCTTGGATTCAATTACTTTATAACTACTTAGTGGCGTGTCTAAAAATCAATGGGGGCTACACTGCACCCTTTGAGCTGCGCAGGGGGACCTGACAAGGTTGCGAACTCTTCCCTTTCCTTTTTGCACTCACAATTGGATACAAATAAACCTGGGGACAAAGGGGATAGACTGTGGGGGTCGGGCTCACAAGATAATGCTGTTTGTGGATGACATGCTGTTGACACTGGGGGCCCTAGGTATATCATTAGCCCAAGTCACCCAGTAGTTACAGGGGTATGGGACAGTTTTGGGCTTTAAAGAGAATATATCAAAATCTGATATCTTGAACTTGACAGTGCCTGACACTCAGGTCTCACAATTGCAAGGTCAATCCCCCTTTCGATGGGAGGCCCTTTCCATTAAATACTTGGGGGTTTGTCTTACAGCAGATGAGTCTTACACTATATGAAGCGAACTACCCCCCACCCCCACGTCAATCCTTGATGGACAAACTTAATCAATGGGACAGGTTGAATATCTCCTGGTTTGGATGCGTTCAAGCAGTTAAAATGATCCTGCTTCCTAAATTGCTTTATCTGTTTATGGTATTACTTATCCCATTGCCTAAGGGGCTCTTCGTTAGATTAAATTGCAGAGTGTTTATATATATATTTGGAGGAAAAGACCTCCTAGGGTGAAGCACTCTGTATTATGCAAGTCCCCCATTCAGGGAGGTATGGAAGCTCCTCACTTTAAACATTACCACGCTGTAGCACAACTCCGCATCATCGGTGAATGGGTGGGGGACTCCTCTACTAAACCCTGGATTCAAATAGAGCAGTTTTATTTGGAGAGTACTCCTCTGTGGGCAGTTCCGTATTTCCTAGAAAGGCAGTATTACTTACACACAGCTATTTTTATGTTCCGGGATTCCAGGCTGGTACCCGGACCCAGTTTTTGGGTGCTGGACAAAACATAGGCCAGCTATGGGAGGCAGGGGAATTTGTGTCAAGATCTTTAAGAAGATTATGAGCTACCTGTGACTGACACCTTTAGCTATAGGCAAATCAGGGATTATAAACATAGAAAACCACAAGAAGTAGTTTAGAAGAGACTCAACTGGAACGAGCTTTGAAAATGGGTGGTGAGAAGGGGTGTATTTCCTGTTTGTATCAGGTGTTGTTGCTGTATACTACCTGTGACAGAACAGGGGACTTATGTCTGTGACTTATGTGAATGTATGACATATTTGTTTTGTTGCCCAGTGCATTTCCCTTGTTTGGCCAGTAGATGGTGACTCTTTTTTTTTTGTAAAGCTACTACAGAAGTGACAGTTTTTTCCCCACCTAAGCACTGAGGCAATCTTTAGTTTCCGTGGAAGCACAGAGGTAAACATCTCCGTTCTGAGACCCTGGTTCAAGGCTTGTGGGCAGTTAATTTCCTGAAGCTTCCCAGGCGCTACCTAGGCAGTGACAAAATGTTTAGACAGTTTTAATACTGATCCCTATTCAGTTAGCTGTTTTTGCCTATTACTTGTCCATCTGTTTTATTTGGTTCACTGTTCAAATTCAGTGACAATAAGCCTAGTTAGTTTATTGGCTCCGTTGTCCTGGACAGACTAAGAATTCTGGTGGTTTATGTGTTGGGTCTCTAGAGAATCATATCTGCATACCAGGGACGGCATAGCCAGTCCAGATCCAAAGCCATGAGAAACAGATGCTTCACCACCCTCTGGAGAACCTAGCTGATCAAATGCCAGGGTGGAAACAATTAGAGAGGTGCCTGCTTTGGCCAGGATTGCACCACCATGTTGATTTCTGTGGCAGAAAAGAAAAAAAAAGAAAAAAGAGGAGTGTCAGGAGCACTCTGCATTATGCTGCGATGCTCTAACATTGAAGAACGGGGGCTCAGCTTCCACTCCTCTGGGTCCAAGGAATTCAGGCTGATACTTCACATTTTGTCTCTACAAAGTGGACTTCCGAAATTGTCAAGATATGAGACTACACCCAGCTGCAGAGCCAGCTGACTTCAGCGTCACTGCAGCACCGAGTCCCACCTCGATTGGTCAGATGTCACCTGCACCAGACAAATGGTTCTTGCCTTCAGACAGCTGATAGCCTACCATGTCTCCTGCTGCAACCACCACCCATGCACGAGCTATAGCACATCTCGTGCTTACTTTACACCTTGCAGTCTCATCCCTGCATGGCATACTGTCACTTTAGAAAGCTTGCAACAAGTTACATATAGAAGCAATTGTAAGATGTCTATAATGCAGCCGCTGAAACCCAAAGCGCTTAGTAAAATATTATAAAGGTCAGCAATCACAGCATATGTATAGCTTTTCCCCTGCAGTGACTGCAAGTTAAATCAATTACCTTGCTGTTTCTGTTGACATACTGCTTGAAATCTTCCTCTTTACCCAGTACTGGTTTGGTTATGAGATGGTCATAGGTCACACACACAACAGGGATGGGTTGAGCACTGGGAGTTTCTGCTAGCCATGTGATCTTAGTAGTTTTCTTATAGTCTTTGTTCTCCAAGTTCAGCCTGGCATCTATCGACTCAATTCTTCCACCTGCACTTCTAAAACACAAAACACACAAAATCACTCTAAAGAGCAAAACTCTGGCTGCTCACTTTTCTCCCATCTTTCATAGAGCATGTTAGGTTGGGGTAGAGATGGGAAGGAATATACCCTCACATCAATGGAGGGGAATTAACCTGAAGCTTAGAAACTGGCTTGCAGGGGTTCCATCCCCTCCTCGCTCTTCCCATTTCATCAAACCTGTGGGCACACAAAGGTAGATCCAGGGCTGGCCCAAATGCAGCAAAGAGAAGCTGCAGTCAGAGCAAAAGAATAAGAGACTGCCAGCCACTCAAACTCAAAGAACCAACAGCACTTACTTTAAGCCACATATCAATATTTTTATAGGGGGTCTCTGTGATGGTCACAATTATTGAGTTAAATTATTAATATTCTGTAAAAGGGTGGGGGGATGCAAGCTACAGTATGAAAAATAAATGGGGGGGGGGGGGGGGAGTGTAAGGCTGATGATTCACCAAGGGCATCCGCTACTCTCTACGCAAAACACATGGCAAGGGGGAGCATAACTCCACATTATATTTCCTCACCTTAAGTAAGTTTTCTTAGAATCTTTTTTTTTAACTTAAAGGGAACTTGCAGAAACATTTTAACTTTGTTACTATATACAACCTTGAATGGTCCTGGAGGCCAAAGTGGTATATAGCATATAAATGTCCAATTAAAATCAAATCTTTTCATGGGTATGGGGAAGGGGCCAGCAAATCTGCTCTGGTTAGTTGTCATGTCACTGAAGTAAACCTTGTCAACATTTATGAAGCTTTAAATCTGCCATGAAAAGACGGCAAGACCAATTTACAAAGAGGTTTCCAAACTGTACTCTTTTTTTCTTATATAAAGCTTTTGCTCCCTATGCCCTACACCTCCTTCCCCAAACTAATGTAGCTGTTGAAAATATATCAAAAGCATATTTGAAAAAGGTGGTATATAACAATTGGATTAGCCAGTCCTGCAAGATATGGGCTACTGCTTGTAAATTTTATTTCAAACATGGCTTTCCATTAAAATGCTCAAGGCCAGATAAAGCAAACTAAAATAATAAAAAAAAATGCTGTTTGTGATTAGTTACAAGCAAAAGCAATAATAAAAAATTAAGCTACAAATTCAACAGATTAAGTTAAGCCAAAATAAACAAAAACAAAGCAACCAAACATAAAATGACCATAATAAAAATCATAAGATAAATGAGAACCTAAAAAAACATGCAATAAAAATAACCAGTCCTATGGAGTTAATGAAATGTGCTATGTTTAATTATGTGGTTGTAGACGGCAAGAGTACAGCAGGGACACAGTTGACAAATCAAACAAAGCCCACTGAAAGACAGGTTTTGATTATTTTTCTAACACTACTTAGCCCTAGGTCACGCTTTCCCAGGAATTGTATGCCCTACACATAGAAGAAGTCTTTAGTGGCTGATCACAAACAAATTGGAGTACAGGGTGCAAAACTGTACCAAATACATAATGAGCCACAGTTAAACTCGGTAAGATTATCTAATAGAAAGCCAAAAGGAGATCCTTTAAAAGAGAGATGACCCTTAGAGGCCAACCAAAACTGGGGTTTTTTCAGTTTTGACTGAAACCAAAACTAACACTTTTAGCCAAAACTATAGCTGCAACTTATCTAGTGTGAAAGAACAGTATGTTTTAAGCCTATAAAACTGTCTTTATTAAATATTGAAGTGCATTTCTCTAGTTTGGCCAGCATGTGGTGCATGGTATGTTTTAAGCTGTTAGAAAGAACTGACCTTTCCCTTCTTTAGTTAACACAGAAAAAGGAAATGCCTGCAGTGATGTAAAGAGCTTTTTAAAAATGTTGTTAACTGGGCTCTGATTGGCCTAGGAACTTTTTTCATTTCAACTGTACTGGCTTTTGACCCAGTTTCAGCCTGGGAACACAGCGAGAGAGAAAGCTCTTTGCTGAAGCCCTGCAAAACAGTTATATTTGATAACTGGTGAGCAGCTATATGTCCTGATCTCCCCAGACACCTTTTAAACAGTATACAAATGTTTAGTCAGTTTTTCTAATTGACACATTTTTTAGTTACTTGTTACTGTTTGCTGACTGCACATTTTCTGTCCACTGTTCAAGTTCTGAGAATAAACACATTTGTTTGTTCACCCTGCTTGTCTGGACTGATAAAGAATCATGCGAGTGCTTTCTGGGAACTGTAGGACCACTGGGAGTGTGGCTCCAGTAACCTAGAAACCACTGGGAATAATTTGAGAGCAGGAGACTCGCCCAGAGGTGGTTGTGACCCAGTCGGTGGAAGGAGGGTTCTAGTGTAGAGCGCAAGCAGCAGGTGCAGGCGGACCTGAGTTGTGCTGGGGATAGACCCTCTAAGTGGCCACAGGGTAACCCCACGCAGGTGGCTAGGCGTTTCGCGAAACCTGTTTTTGGACAAAGCCGAAAACTAAAAGTTTGGTTGTGTGAATGTGAACCAATGAGGCCCACTGGGGATTGTCAGAGTTTGCAGTAAGCAGCCCTCTGCTACATCCACAGGAGATTATCCTCCAGTCCCAGAATTGCAAGCACAGGCTGACAACTTGGACAGCCAGTTTAACAAGGACTTCTTGACAAGTCTGGCACGTTTAGGTTCCAAAGTCAAGGCAAATGTAATTAAATATCTCTGAGTCAGGATCATTGTCAGAACGTGAAAAAAAAAAGTCATGATTACTAGCTTTTTATGCTTTTCCAAACTGTGCACAAGAGAAAGCAGCATTGAGGTGTTTTCCTTTTTCTATTTAGTGATAAAACTAAGGACAAGCAAGACATAGGTTTTTACTAAAATAGAGTAAAGGAGTCCAGATACTGGTCTACACTGCAGACATTATACCAGCCTAATTGCACAATCCAGCATACTAACATGCATCAGTTTTGAATTTTAATATTACAACTTACCCCTCTCCCAATTCCCCCCTCCCTCCCTCTCCCATTCTCCTCTGGTAGCCAATTGCTTATTCAGTCAATGTTGTACCCTGGTATTACAACTTCACTAAGGTGTACCTTTAACTTTAACAATGCTTGTCAAGGAGGAGGAGTGGCCTAGTGGTTAGAGTGGTGGACTTTGGTCCTGGGGAACTGGGTTCGATTCCCACTGCAGGCACAGGCAGCTCCTTGTGACTCTGGGCAAGTCATTTAACCCTCCATTGCCCCAGGTACAAATAAGTACCTGTATATAATATGTAAGCCACATTGAACCTGCTATGAGTGGGAAAGCGCGGGGTACAAATGTAATAAAAATTAAAAAAAAAAAATTAAAGCTCCACCATTCAGGCCTTCGCAATCTAGTCGTAAGTACTCTTTACCTCCCTCCCCTCCTTGTCCTGTTCCATATCTCATAGCCTATCAGTTCTGGTCTCCTCCTCTACCTCATGGTAGCCCATTAAGTACTTGACTGTGTGCTCGTGGAGATATCGTATTTATATATTTCTGCCAAATACTCAGAAACCGGACCTGCCTTCTTGGTGTCAATCGTGCCCCTCTCGCTTCCCACAGCATGAGTTGGTGGAGCTTATTTCTCCAGTACCAGTGGGAGGGAGGCATGTCCATTACCCAATGATTAAGGATACACTTTTTCCCCACTATGCAAGATTTACTCAGAAACAATTCTCCTTGTGTCCCCACCCCCCACTGTTTGCACAATCCAGCATAAAAGAACACATTGAAACTGTGAAACTAAATGCAAATATATGCTCTGAAAAATACAAATCAAGAGTAATACACTTCTCAAATTATTTTCTAGTATATAAACTTCATTTCAATGTATTATCATTTCCCTACTAATACGATAAACTAAATTCTTTAGAATTACCCAAATAGTATCCAAGCCAGAATATATTTAATTTAAATAATGAAAGACCATATTTTACCTTCAAGCAAAACAGCTTCCGTACACATGGACCTCTGCTAATGAAAACTGAAATTAAAAGCCACAGTGCTTTTACAATGGCTGACTTTGTGCCATATTTGGAGTGACAGCTGGTGTCATGTCACATCTCCACAGAGAGACTAATTCCTAAGGAGCTATTGTACCAAATTTACAGACTTAAATTCCTGTAAAACTTTTGTACCAAAAGGTGAAATTAGGCCTTACCTGCTAATTTTCTTTCCTCTAGACCCTCCAGACCGGTCAAGACGCTTGGGTTATGCTCGCCTACCAGCAGAGGGAGACTGAGAACACTAACTTCAAACTATGTACATATAACCTGTGCCTAGCCACCTGACGTCAGTATCCGCTTAGCAAAGCAGAAAACCAAAAACCTGAAAACGAGAAACAAACCCCTGTACCTGGAAAACCAATAGTCAAACACCAACAGTGTGCTTCCACAGACGGAACGTCCAAACGTCCCGCTCTGTACTGTTTTAGAGTCAAAGAAATTCTCTCCGACCACACTAAACTTGAAAGAATAGTCATAGCAGAACACGGCTCAAAATCACTTCTGATAATACACACTTCTGATAATACACAGGGCGGGCTCTTGACCGGTCTGGAGGGTCTAGAGGAAAGAAAATTAGCAGGTAAGGCCTAATTTCACCTTCCTCTTCAACCCTCCAGACCGGTCAAGACACTTGGGAAGTACCAAAGCAGTAGAAACTTAAGGGTGGGACCCTCGAAAAGCAGAAGACAACACAGCCGCTCCAAACCGAGCATCCTCTTTTGCCTGAACATCAAGTCTGTAATGCTTCACAAAGGAATGGATGGAAGACCACGCCGCTGCCTTACAAATAGCCTGCGGAGGAATAAAACTACTTTCCGCCCAAGAAGCAGCTACCCCCCGAGTAGAATGAGCCTTAAGCACCGAGGGCACGGCACGGCGTTTCAACAAGTACGCCGACGCAATGGTCTCCTTCAACCACCTAGCCAGAGTAGCCTTGGAAGCTGCTGCCCCTTTTTTGGGACCTCCAAACAACACAAACAACCTATCCGATGCTCGAAAATCCTGCGTTCTGCGCAAGTACGACCGTAAAACGCGCCGTACATCCAACTTAGCCAGCCGACGTTGCGTAAGATCCCCAGCGCGATCCCCCAACACAGGCAAGGAAATCACCTGGTTGACATGAAAAGCCGACACCACCTTAGGCACAAAGGAAGGAACCGTCCGTAAAGTCACTTTCTCCTTAGCAAATGACAGAAAAGGCTCCCTGCAAGACAGAGCCTGAAGCTCTGAAATCCTACGCGCCGAAGAAATGGCCACCAGAAAAACCGCCTTCAAAGTAAGATCCTTACATGTAATGGATGCCACGGGTTCAAACGGAGGTGCCACCAACGCCTCCAGAACCAAATTTAAATCCCAAGGCGGAACCAACGGACGACGAGGCGGCCGAATCAACTTCACTGCCTTCAGGAACCGCCCCACATCAGGAGAAGCCGCCAAGGAAACTCCCCGAATCTTACCTCTAAAACAAGACAAGGCAGCCACCTGCACTTTCAGGGAAGAGAGCGACAGTCCCCTCTCCAAGCCATCCTGCAGAAAATCCAAAACTTCCACCACCGAAGCACGCAAAGGGACATAAGCCCGCTCTTGACACCAGTTCTCGAAGGTGCGCCACACTCTCACATACGCCAAAGAAGTAGACCTCTTGCGAGACCGCAACATCGTATCAACCACTCTGGGTGAAAACCCTTTCTTTCTCAACCGGTGCCTCTCAAGAGCCAAGCCGTAAGCAAGAACGGAGAGGGATCTGCCATCTCTATCGGCCCCTGAACCAGTCGCACCCGAGGCCCCAAAGGAATCGGATCCTGCACCAGTAACCGCATCAGATCTCCGTACCACGGACGCCGGGGCCAATTGGGCGCTATCAGAACCACTAACCCCGAGTGACGACCGATCCGCTGTACCACGCGGCCCACCAGCGGCCACGGCGGGAACACGTAGAGCAGCTGCTGAGGTGGCCACGGAAGCACCAACGCGTCGATGCCCTCGGCTCGAGCATCCCTTCGACGACTGAAGAACCGAGGGACCTGCGCATTGTCGGCCGACGCCATAAGATCCAACACTGGCCGACCCCACTGCAACACTATCTGCTCGAACACGGAGGGATGGAGAGCCCACTCTCCGGGATCCAACGTATGCCTGCTCAGATAATCTGCACTCACGTTGTCCACCCCTGCCACGTGTCCCGCTGACAGACTCTGCAGATGAACTTCTGCCCATGACAGCAACTCCGTCGCCTCTACCGCTAACCCGGGACTCTTTGTTCCCCCCTGTCGATTTACATAAGCGACGGCCGTGGCATTGTCTGAAAGAACCCTGACTGCCTTGCCGTCCAGAAGACTCTGAAAGGCCCGAAGAGCCAACCGAATAGCTCGCGTCTCCAGGCGATTGATGGACCAACTCGCCTCCTCCAACGTCCAACGCCCTTGGGCCACCTGACCCAGACAATGCGCCCCCCATCCTGACAGACTCGCATCCGTGGTCAGCACCACCCAGTCTGGCGTGTCCAACGGCATGCCCTTCGCTAGATTCGGAGAGAGGAGCCACCAGCGAAGACTGCCCCGAGCCACCTCCGGCAGGGAGAGCCTCTCCTCCAAACTCTGAAACTGAGGAGACCAGCGAGACAACAACGCTACCTGTAACGGTCTCATGTGGGCCCTGGCCCAAGGTACCACCTCTATTGATGCCGCCATCAGACCCAGCACCCGAAGATACTCCCGCGCCGACGGCGCCCTCTGAGCTCGGAGCTGCCGGATCTGAGACTGTAGCTTGGAGATGCGAGGCGCTGTCAAAAACACACGGCCTCTCTTCGTGTCGAATCGGACTCCCAAATATTCTAGGGACTGCGACGGAACGAGGTGACTCTTGGCCAGATTGACAACCCAACCGAGCGACTGCAGAAAGGACACCACCCGACCGGTGACCTCCTCGCTCTCTGCTTTTGATTTGGCTCGAATCAACCAGTCGTCTAGGTACGGATGGACCAAAATGCCCTGCAAACGCAGCGCTGCCGCCACCACTACCATGACCTTGGAAAAGGTGCGAGGCGCTGTCGCCAGGCCGAACGGCAGAGCACAAAATTGAAAATGTCTCCCCAACACCACAAAGCGAAGAAAACGCTGGTGTGCCTCTAGGATGGGGATGTGCAAGTAAGCCTCCGTCAGATCTAAAGACGTCAGAAACTCTCCTTCCTGAACCGCTACAATGACCGAGCGCAGCGTCTCCATTCGAAAGGAAGGAACCTTCAGAGCCGCATTGACCTTTTTGAGGTCCAAAATGGGCCGAAAAGCATCCTCCTTTTTGGGAACTACGAAGTAGATGGAATAACAACCCGTACCTCGCTCTCCTGGAGGAACCGGAACTACTGCTCCTAACTCGACCAGATGCGCCAAGGTCTCTCGCACTGCTCTCGCCTTGCGCCTGGAATGACAAGGGGACACGAGAAAGAAATCGGGCAGAGGACCGTCGAACTCTAACGCGTAGCCGTCTCGCACAATCTGCAGTACCCACTGATCTGAGGTGATCTGGACCCACCTCTGGTAAAACAAGCGCAAACGAGCCCCCACGCGAACCAGAGGTTGGGCCCCCACACCATCATTGCGAAGGACGGGACGCTCCGGGCGTTCCCGACGAGGAACCTCGCCCTCCACGGCGGCCACCTCGAAAGGACTGAGTTCTTTGGAAAAAACGACCCCTAGTCCCCCCGGAGGACCTGCCAGGCCGATATCGTCGAGCTTCCTGAAACCGTCCGCGCACCGCGGACCCCCTAGCAGCCTTAGGACGAAGCTCCGGAAGACGAGGAACCTTAGTATCACCAAGACCCCTCACCAACTTATCCAACTCTTCCCCAAAAAGCAAAGAACCTTTAAACGGCAGCGAACACAGCTTTGCCTTAGAAGCAGCATCAGCCATCCAGCCCCGCAACCACAGGGCCCGACGAGCAGCCACCGCCAGGGTCATGTTCTTAGCCGAAGCCCGTAACAAATCATACAGTGCATCAGCCATGAAGGACGACCCCATCTCCAACCTTGCCAAATCTTGAACCATTGAGGCCCTATCAGCCGGCGGGCTATCCAGCAGCCGCTCCGCCCAGCGGAAACAAGCCCGGGCCACCAGGCCTCCACAAACCGACGCCTGAAGCGCCAACGCAGACAAATCAAAACTCCGCTTGAGAAACGTCTCCAATTTCCTGTCCTGCGGGTCCCGCAACGCGGCCCCCCCATCCACCGGAATGGCCGTAGCCTTAGTCACAGCCGTCACCACGGCATCTACGGTTGGAGGCCGGAGGGAATCTCTATCCTCCTGCGGAAGCGGGTACAACTTAGCCATGGCCCGAGCCACCTTACACTGATCTTCTGGAGAACGCCACTCTTGGGTAATCATTTCCCTCAGATCCGCGTTCATAGGGAAAGTGCGAGATACCTGCCGAATCCCCTTCACCAAAGGATCCTGCGACCCGGCTGTCACTGGAGCTGACGCCTCAAACTTGAGAGTCGATGACACCTGCTCAATAAGTTCTGCCAACTCATCGCGGTGAAAAATGCGGACCACCGAAGGGTCCTCCCCAGGCACAGCAAGCTCCTTCTCATAACCAGCCAACGGCCCCTCATCCTCCTCCAGGGGACTAAAATCGCCCTCTGACTCCGGAGGGGAAAAACTTTCCATGTCCTCCGACCACTCCAAACGTGGTCTCTTAACACTGGCACCCCCCGTCCCAAGACTAGGGGGCTCTGCTCGCGTCGGCCCCGCCTGCCAGGCCTGGAACAAAGACCAAATAAAATCCGGCGGGAAACCCATCCGACCAGGACCGTCCCCCCCAGAAAAACCGGACAACTGACTGCCCAAAGGTCCTCCGACCAACTCCGGGCCTTGCGGTGCCGATTCCAAAATGGCGGCGGTTCCCGCCAAAATCGGGACCGCCGCCACGCTACCAGACTGAGACACTGCCGGCTCTGGAGGGCCCGACGCGGGAACCTCCGCCGCTAACACCGGCGGAGCGGAGGAAGAAGACTTCGGTTCGCCGCAGAAACGGCAAGAACCGCCAACCACTTCAACCCCCCGGCGCGCACAAAATCTACATCGCAGCGGCTTTCCCGCCATCGCGCCTAAACAAACAGCTGACAGCCCACTCACCAGAAGCCTGCAAAACAGCGCCCCAAAGCAGCTGAACACCCCTGGAACCCCAGATTACAGCTCACTCAGCTCTCCACACCGCTTGGGCCTTCAATCTGTGAGAGATCTCTTTCTTTTTTTTTTTTTTTTCAACAAAACTTTATTGCAGCCTGAAATTGAGCCCTGCTGCTGCTAAAACTAAACGGCACTCAAGGCTGTAGCACAGGACTGTAGCCGAGGCACAAAGCTGCCCAAAACGGGAGAGCCAGTTAGGGGGAGGGACCCGGCCACCCGGGTGTGACACCCCAAAGGGGACAATGGCAGGCCCCACCGGACCCACCAACCCCCAGCACACTAAAGTCTTCCAGGCACAGAGGATAAAACTGAAAAACAGACCAAAGAAGCTCTAAATAATCTCTGAATCCTACCAGACCGGACAAGCTGCACAGGTTGCTTGTCTACCCTCTGCTGAGACTGAGAAGATACTGACGTCAGGTGGCTAGGCACAGGTTATATGTACATAGTTTGAAGTTAGTGTTCTCAGTCTCCCTCTGCTGGTAGGCGAGCATAACCCAAGCGTCTTGACCGGTCTGGAGGGTTGAAGAGGAAGCATTTATTTGGAGCACTCAAAAAACAAAAAGAATGCAAAGAGTAACCCCCCTCCCTCACACTACCTTACAATCCATGGAGGTCTAGAGGTGTAGTTGGGGGCAGGAGTGATCCTCAGACGCTGTTGCCCATGTCAGCTCCACTCTCAAATGGCTGCCATGACCTCTTCTCAGCAGACTGCCACTAGAGGTCATGGAACCATTTTGAGAGAAGAGATAGCATGGGCAGTAGTGACTGTAGATCACTTCTACCCTGTCTACATTCCTAGACAGCCAAGGACTGTAAGATGGGCCCAAGAGGGGCACCTACAGGTGGGCAGAGGGGAAACACAACTCCTGTTTGGAAAGGAGAGAGAGGAAGACAAACAGGACAACACACAAATTTTTGGCTTCCACCAAAACCAGTTTCAGCCAAAACCGAAACTATGGCCGAAGGCAGGCAGAAAAAGGATTTTGGGCCAGTTTTGGCACTGTAACCAAAACGGAAATTTGGTCAGCCTCTAATGACCCTGTCAAAACTCTTGCTATCTTAACCACAGGCCCTATACATCTGTGCTGTGGTTGTGTTTCTTATTTCCCTACAGCACTCAGCATCACAGGAAAGAGATGATACATAGGAAACAAGCATGAGCCATGAAAAGAAGTGGTGCACTTTGACTAGAAAATAAACCACCAGCCACTTTGAAGTCAGCTTGTGACTCTTCACTTTAGTCCACAGATTACAATGATTTGGATATCAAAGGCTCCTGAGAACAGCACAATGGACTAAAGGAAATACCCGGTGTACTTGAATGTAACTTATCTCGTGCTACTACTGAAAAAGGTGTGAGCTAAATCCAAACAGAGAACCGGTCTTCTATGAAAAAAGAGACAGCCAGCTTCTATGCATAAATCTACTTTGCAACCAATCTTGTACAAGTCTAGTCTGCAATGCAGATTTCCTACCTGTTTATTTTATTAACATTAATATTGCCCCAATTTATGAAGGTCACAGTCTCTCCCTCTGACAAGGTGTCCGCATCAGCTCCATCTATCAGCACTTTGGGTCCATACCACACCTGTTTCAGGCCAATATCAGCATTCTGTGGAGAAACAAATGCAATAAACCATCTTATACAAGTAGCTCAGTGGACACCAAGCATTAATAATTTCCAAATCACTCCTCTAGGACACTGCAAAGACCACATGGCTCATCTAGGCAGCCAAATTTTCCTTTTTTTTGGTTACACACCAAACTATTTGATGCCAGATTTACTTCCCATTCCCTACAACTAAAGCTCCTGTGTGTCAACCCCATGTGCTCCTAAATTCTGATACTGTCTCCATTACTTCCAATAGGAAGTTGAGTCACCTATCCACCACCATCACTGTAAATATATAGTCCCTTGCAGTACGTGACTCCTTTCAGGTTTATATCACGAGTGCTTGCTTTAGAAGCTTCTTTTCCATTTAAAAATGTTTGCCTTTGGTGCATTTTTATATACCTTTGAGGTTTCTGATTACCTCTCATACCACTCCTTCCTATCGTTTTGGGTAGTACATCTCGAGGGTCCTTCTCTTGAGATGTCATAAGAAAAGCTGTAGCTAGAAGAGCACAATCCCTAAGAATAGACGGATGGAAAGCACATGAAGGGCAGCTTTGCTAGGATTCATATGCATACTTGGGGGCATGATATAGTGGAAAGAAGAACAGGTGTAAAAGAAAAACTCCACTTGAGTGAAGGAAAGAAGAAAAATACTGAGTGATCTCTTCTAACACATGATAACCACTACATAGGTGTTGGTGTTCTCTGCCTAGCTGGCAGAGGCCAACAAGATATTGATGGGCCAAAGCTCAGAACCTAATGCTGGCACTAGAGCCGACTAGTGCTGGACTATACCTAGCATTAATCTGCACAAAATTTCAGAGGGCTTTAGTGTGGGAAACAATGTGTGCTAAAGATTAGCACAATTAGTATTTAAATGTAGTCAAACGGATGTTAATGAGGTCATTTCCTATTCCCTCCTCAATGCTGAAATAACAGAGCACAAAACAAAACCACCTTTACCGCTGGAAACCTAACATCAGCTCCGAACTGGCATTAGGGTGTTTTGAAGAGGATTTCCTATGATTTTCTCCTTAAAATCTGCCAGTTTTGATTGACTTTGGAAGTAGAAGGAAGCCCCTGGAAGTCTGTAAGTGCTGAGAGTGAGAAACGTGTGCGAGTCCGAGCAAAGCCGAAAATGAAAGAACACTTTGGCACCTGTTTTCTGAACTTAAATATAAACCTTCAGTGGGGAAAAAAAAAACCCTGAAAGGCTTATATTTAAAGGTGCAGAGGATGAGCGCCAATGTATGCTTCACTTCTGCATTTGTCTGCCGCATGCACACAAGCGCCACGCTTACCACTTTTCTTTTGGTGTGCCCCGAAGGAGTTTGCTGCGGTGGCATCTGAGAAGTAGCGCTAGTGAGGTGAACTGTTGACTAATCAGCTTTCAATATATTGGATAGTGTTTATTGACAGAGAGGAGTTCAATAATTGACCCATGATGCAGGTGTTTACACCAAAACACGGCCCGTGTTGGGTCTCTCAGAGCTGCTCTGCTATCACAACCTTGGAGGCCTTCGGTGCTTTTTTTTTCTTTTGCTATTTTGCCTTGTGCAGTGTACTTTGGAATCCTTCTCTTCTGCTGCTGTTTGACATGCCCAGGAATGCTTTAAGGAGGTAGTTCTCAGTCCTTGGGGCACAGCCATACAGTCAGGGTTTTCAGGATATCCACAATGAATATACTTGGAACAAATTTGAACATCAAGAAAGAAGTGCATGGAAATCTCTCTCTCATGCATATTCATTGTGGATATACTGAAAACCTGACAAGCTGGGCATGCCCAAGGCCTGGGTTGAGCAGCATTGTTTAAGGCACTAAGATGAAAAAAAGGTCCCTTAAAGCTAGGGGCCACATGAATGCTAGACCACTAACCCCTACTAAACAGCCTGCCACCATCTTTATGATTACCCCACTGCCAGCCCTGTTTTCTTTAATGCGTTTCCCCAAACAAAAGGTGAAAAAAGCAGATGACCTTTGGATGCTTAGCCACTTCCTTCATCTCCTCCTGTGCTTCTGGAATATTCACCGTGACCACTTCCTTTTTCAACAGAGCAGTGTATCGAGGGGCCACAGGATCAATGACCTACAGGCAGCAGAAATCAGTTGTTAATGTAAGCACACTGAAAACAATCACCAAAAGCACTCCCTACTGGCAAAAAACTCCCCAAAACAAAACACACACAAAACCACACACAGGAAGATTAACTGGGTTCTTTATATTGCTGCACTGGATTTTTATTTTTATGAAACGTTTGCTTTCAGTTTTATGATAAAATATTACAAGTTCAAGATACTTAAGTACTGCTCAATGCATTAGTTATGTTTCACCACATTTTGAGATTAAGAGGGAGTGAAACAAACCCACTGGCACCAAACCTCCTTTAAACGTCTTTAGCATTAATGATGTACCACTTCCCTTGCTTCCAGAAATGTTAATTTCTGCATACAGAATGGATTATGCTCCAATTCTACAGACTCCTCTTTCAACAGGTCTTACTACTCTAGAATAGTGTTTCAAGCCCTTATCTGCATCAGTGTACCTTATTACCTTGGCCCTTTGTGACCGGCAGCCATCCCTGTCAAACAGGCTTATTTGTTAAGCTAACCACTTTCCTAATTATCAAGTCTTGCTCTACCAGCATAACCATTCCTCTGTCCAATGCCAACTAGTTGCTTGGTCTCAACAGAAGCTATTTATATCATAGGCGTTTTGACATTCCTGGCATTTAAATTACTCACAAAAAGAGAACAATGCTAATTGAATGAACAGAAAAGTGTGCAGAACAGGATGAGGAAAAAAGTAGTCACATTAGGAGATTACTGTTTCTTTCTCTTCAGTTAACGCTTTCACCTCCTACAATATGTAAATTACAGCTCAAACTGTCAGAACCCTTCACTGGCATGCTCACTGGCAACCAAATTGCTGTTCTATGCAGCTTTGTGCCATGAATCCTAAGATCAACAATTCATAGACTTAAAGGACTGGTTAAGCCATGCAAAATAATGGAAGAAATTCACAAAAATAATAAGGGGGAGCCAACTTTAATTACAAAAGAACAAAACAATTAACCTCCTAAAAAGTTATACAAAATTATTCAAGGAAAAACAGAGCGTAACCTTAAAGTTTAATGTAGCACGGCTAAAAGTTTTCTTGTGACTGAAGCACCTGCTCATCCACTATGGGCTACAGATATTTATGTTTTTCAGCTTGAACCCTGCCCCCCCCCCCCCCCCCACAGCCATTTTGCGGAGATAAAGGAAGGAGAAATTAGGTCTTACCTGATAATTTTCTATTAGTGCTTCCCACTATTCCAGAAGCTGTGGGATAGTTGTGTCCATCAACCAGGAAGTGTTGATAGCACATTGAAATCTGAGCTGAAATATCTCTTTCCTGGCATCCAGTCCAGCTCCTCAGTATACACATAGACAAGCAGTAAAGAAAAACTCAGAACAAACACAATAAACTTAAAAAACTCGATAACACTAACCAGACAAGCAAACGTATTTGGACCTCTCTCATCTCTGGACAACTTGTAGAGAACAAGAGATATGCAGGAAGCACCATAGGTGACAGTCGTTTTTTGACCCATTACTTTGCACCGACTAAACATCTCAGAAACCTCAGACAGGCCTCTGGAATAGTGGAAAAGCCTAACGGAAAGAAAAATTATCAGGTCTGATATGATTTTAGCCCACAACTCCCAAAATTCCTGAATATGTCCTTCCACCACAGGACTACTACTACTATTTAGCATTTCTATAGCGCTACAAAGCGTTCGCAGCGCTGCACAAACATAGAAGAATAGAAGGAATAGAAGAGTGGATGAGCCTCGCATCATTGTGAAGCTCTGAAGGCATTGGGCTCTCTAGCTGACTGAAAGAAGGACTTCCTGAATGAAAGTAAGACTGATGTGCCTGAAAGCAGGACTTCCGACCATATTGCTGACAACGAGGCCAGTATTGTCTGCTGTCTTGAAGACTGAGAGCCCCCTGATGATGGACGACAAGAGGCTTTCGGCTTATCCTCCAGCAACCGCTGTGGCTTAGTTTCCCCAAGTTCTTACACCAAATGGGCAGTTTAAGTAGTTGAGACTTTGACGCTGCCATCTGCTGCCCAATGCCACAACCTGAGCTGCCGACGTGCCATGACAGCCAAAGACATACTGTGGGCCGTAATATGTCATAAATAGCATCCACCAATTACGCCAACCCCGCTTCCAGCTGGGCGTTATGGCGCCCGTCTTGGGTTGCTGACTGCTGATGCCACTTCAGGTAAGCTCTTGCCATGAACGAGCTGCAGAATGTTGCTTGAAGGCCCAAAAAGGCCACTTCAAAGGCTTGTTTCAGTGAGCCATCTAAGCTTCCTATCCTGTAGGTCTTTTAGGGCAATACCCCCTTCCACTAGCAAAGTGGTCTTCTTAGTCACCACCATAACTAGGGTAGTCTACCCTGGGAAGCTGCAATTTATCTTTCTCCTCCAGAAAGAACGGACAGAGGCAAGCCATGGCTCTTCCCATTCTTAGCCCCGTATCTGTCGAGACCTATTCTGCTGTAGTCAGATCCTGAATGTCTAATGCATTGGGAAGGCTTCAGAACAGGATGTCCAACCTCAGTCCTCGAGGGCTGGAATCCAGTCGGATTTTCAGGATTTCCCCAATGAATATGCATGAGATCTATTTGCATGCACTGCCTCCATTGTATGAAAACAGAACTCATGTATATTCATAGTGGAAATCTTGAAAACCTAACCTGGCGAGGGCCGATGTTAGACACCCCTGCCATAAATGAACCTCTAGGCCCCCTCATATTCGACAAAGATGGAACTCCTGATGCCAGAAGCAAAAGGCTCCTCGATGGAAAGCACTCAGTACTTTTGGATTATCCCTCTCCTCTAACGGTTCCTTCAACGATGGCTCCTCTGAATAGACAGAGGCTATATCAAATAAGGAGAGAGAAGCAGAGACAGCCTCATCTGCCCACTCCTGGTCTAAACAAGATCTCTCAAGAGCCAGAGAGGAAAGCGGGCAAGAAACTGAAGCACCTTGCAGCAACTCTTACTGTCCCTGCTTTAGTAAACAGGCCTGGTGCAAGAGCAATATACACAAGAGAAAACAAAGATCTTAATGCAGCTGAATGCTCTGTTGGGACCTGAGGTTGTAAAATGGTGGATGTGCTCCGCACGTGATCAGACAGAGGCTGCTCCTCACTGCCAGCAGGCATCAACAAAATGGCACCCCGTCCAACTCTCTCCTGAATCAAACTGTGCACTGGCCCTGCCCGAGAGCCCAAAGACCTCAGCATATTTGGATGCTGTGCCAAATCCGAAGATGTGCCGCCGGCATCTGTTTCCTCCACATCCCGTGGGATTCTCGGCTTGCCTGCACTACAACGCTCCCAACACTGGCAGGTGGGTCCCACAGCATGAACACCACTTAACTGCCTCTGCAGGACCCCAACTGTCACAAATCCAGCACAACGTATCCTGAACGGTGAGTCAGGATTCCTCCCCTGCACCAAGTAGAACTTGCAGCTCTCCAAGCAGTTCTGAGTCAAACTTTAGTTAGACTTACCACTGCCAGTTGCTCTCCCCAAGTCTCACCCCTGGTGAGAAATAATCAGGACTGATACTCTGTAACACACT
Organism: Microcaecilia unicolor; assembly: GCF_901765095.1. Lineage (NCBI taxonomy): Eukaryota > Metazoa > Chordata > Amphibia > Gymnophiona > Siphonopidae > Microcaecilia > Microcaecilia unicolor. The sequence goes on along the minus strand of NC_044033.1, from coordinate 64,499,324 downwards.
CTCCAGTAATTTTTTTTTTTTTTTTAAAGGCTGTTGTGCTGGAAAAGGAGAGCTCCACAGGAAACAAGAGAGAGGTGAAGGGAGGGAAGAAGTAAATTTGCTGGGCACTTGCAGACTCAAGTCACCCGCAAAGCTCAACTGGGGACCAGTTGACCAACTGGACCAGGTGCAAAGCACTCGGAACCAGAGGCTGAAAAGTCTGCCCATCCACCTGATGGAGACAGAAAATACTGAGGAGCTGGACTGGATGTCAAGAGAGATATGTCTCAGCTCAGTTTGCAGTTCTCTATCTCCATCTGCTGCTTGATGGACAACTATCCCAAAGGTACTGGAATACTGTGAAGCTACATAATGGAAAGGACTATTCTATTATTGAAAGCTAGAAAATGAAGTCACTTAACTGTTACAGCTAATCTCCATGAACAGCATGGGTGATCTAACTGATGGAACCTGTGAAAGTTTCTTCTGCTTAGTTACTAGAAGTTGTTGAGTTGCTTCACTCACTTGCATGCCACTTCCAGCCTGCCACTGTCACACAAGACTTCCTAATTCAGCTAAAGTAGACTGTAACTCCATGGGGAGGTGTGTGGGTATGTGAGGGCTTGTACCCTGATAGCCACAAACAACACCTGCTACAGATAACCTGGCTTTCATCAAAGACAAGCAGGACAGCAAGTTCTCACAGCATATGACTCTTTAGCTACCTGATGCCTTCATCAGAAAAAAGGGGAAATAATAACAGATAGGTGCTGCAACAGGCAGACACCAACATATTTTTAACGGCAACCAGCCCTGTTCACATTTCTCATTTCTGTTTTGCTTTCTTATTTTAGAAGGCAGTGCAGAACAGAAAAGAAATAGGCCTGGAAAAATGGAATTGGATTCTAATCCCCAAAAATATTCTGCAGGACTGACTGGACAAACCTATTGCCATGTCTGGAATCCTTTTCCAATGTACAAACAAATGACCATGTTACAATCTTGCAAATTTTCTCCAAGGAGGCCGATTTCAAATGGGCTACCAACACCACCACAACTTTGACAAGTTCAAGAGTCAAGTCTGCCAGGGCATAAGTGAAGGAAATGCAGTCTGCTAGCCAACTAGCGTGCATTTTTTGACAGTAGCCCCCCATCGTGTTAGGTTCACAACGAAACAAACGTTCAGTGGACTTTCTAAGGGTTTTAGTCTGCTTCAAACAGAAGGCCAAGGTTCTCTTACAATCCAATGCGTACAATGCACCTTCACCTTTATGGGTGTGAGGTCTTGGAAAAAATACAGGTAGAATGACTGATTAATGCACAAAGCCACCCTGTTGTAGAATTTACTGTCAAGGTGAATGTCACGGAACGCCTAGCACCTGCCTGGGGTTAACCCTGCGGTCACCTGCAGGGTCTGTCCCTAGCACTGCTCGGGCCCACCTGCACCTGGGGACATGCTCTATACTAGCACCCTCCTTCCACCAACTGGGTTCCACTTGCCTCTGGGCGAGTCTCCCACTCTCAAGTTATCCCTGGTGATTTCCAGGCTACTGGGTCCACACTGTCAGCGGTCCCACAGTTCCTGGAAAGCACCCATAGACCAAATACACAAACCACCATGAGTCTTAGTCAATCAAGGACAACAGAGTCAATAAACTAATAGGTTTATTGTCATAGCCGAACAGTAAACACTTGAAAAACAGGTGAAAAAGTACAGCAAGCAATAACAGATAACCCAAACAAGGATTGACATTAAAACTAACACTTGTTACTATCTGGGTAGCACTTAGGGAGTTATAGGAAATTAACTGCTCACAAATCTTGAACAGGGTCTAAGGGCAGAGATGTTTCTCCTCTGTTCTCCCTAGCTCAGACTGAGAAAAAACCAGTACCTCATAGTGTCTGGCCAATGGTACTGCAGACTGCATTTCCACAAGCTCAAAACTGGAAAAGAAAACAGCTCTTCTGCAACAGCTTTAAAACAGAAAACAAACACCATCTGCTGGCCAATCAAGAGAAATACACTTCATTAAAACATTTACAATTCACAGGCATAAAAATCACACTGTTTTGCCACAGCGAATCAGTTACTAGAGCATGGAGCTAGCTCACTCTGCACAATGAAGTTACTGCCACCAAAAATAAAATCTTCCAGGTTAGGTAGTTCAGTTCAAAGTTTTGAGTGGCTTGAAAGGCACTTTCATCACCTGAGTTAAACACAACATTGACATGCCATAACTCTGCAGGTAGCTTTAATGAGAGTCTTCAATAGAAGCAAGCCCTGTATGAATTGAACTAAAGACTGTAAAGAGATGGGTTTGACTTCTACATGCTGTTGGTAAGAACCATTTCACTAAAATGTACCCTAACACAGCTGGTTTCAAACCGGACTCAAACAGAGATAAAAGGTATACAAGCAGTTTTCATAAGAGACAGGAAAGAAATCTAGGGTCTTTCCATCACATCAGACAGCAAACCTCCATTTAAAACTAAGACTAAACTAAAACTAGTGGAATCTCTACTATAAGCCTGTAAGACCTGCAAAACACTGTCAGGCAAATTCAAAGTAGCTACATTTACCCTTTCAACATCCAAGATGCAAGGGTGAAGGACTTAAAATTGGGATGCAACAGAGTTCCCCGAGCTTGCATGGTCAGTGTTGGGAGAATTCCCCAGTTTTATGAGTCTTCTTTATGGAAGCTCCAGAACATACAGCAGCCACATTTATCTTGGTTAATATGAAACTACAAGTATCATGATTCCCTAGTCCCACCCAAGTTTCAGAGAGTTCTTGATATAAGGGGTACTCAAGGATACATATACAAAAGGCCTTCCCACCAATCTAGGAAGGGAAGTGTCACGAAATGCCTAAGCGCTATCCCTAGCACCCACCTGGGGTTAGCCCTGTGACCACCTAGAGGATATGTCCCAGCACAGGCCCGCTTGCACGTGCTCCTACACTGGCATGTGGCATACTCTCCATCCACCAATTGGGTTCTACCAGCCTCTGGGTGAGTCTCCGACCTGCAAGTTATTTCCCCAGTGGTTTCTAAGAACACTGGGGCTACAACCCCAGGGGTTCCACAGTCCCTAAAAAACACTGAACACAAACCACCAAGATTCTTAGGCAGTCCAAAACAGAGCTAACAAACTATTAGGTTTATCATCATAAAAAAAGAACAGTGAATGGTGAAAAGGTGCAAACAGTGAACAGTAACAGGTAAAATATCAGGAATCAACATTAAAACTAAACACCATCTTACTACCTAAGCATACCTGGGGAGTTCAGGAAAAATAGCTGCTCAAACGATTTGAACAGGGTCTCAGTGCAGAGGTCTTCACTCTCCATGCTCCCACTCTTGAGACTGGAGAAATTTCAGCACAGTCTGACTAGATCTTAGGCTTCAGGGTCAATCAGGGCCCACAGCACTAGCACTAAGCGATTTCTGGCCAATGGCACGGCAGGTTACTCTTCCCCAGGTGTTTTCCTCTTTCCCCATGGAGGAAGATAAGATAAAAAGAAAACAGACCTCTGCTACAGCTATAAAGCAGAGGACAGACACCACCTGCTGGCCAAACAAGGGAAATGCACTGAAGGTGAAAGTGTTATAAAATAACATTGCAAGTCACAAGCAAGAACTCCCTGTTTCGCCACAGGTGGTGTCTAAGACTAGTCTGTAGCACGTTCCTATCCTGAACGTGAGTTACCTTCTTGAGTAATAGCAAAAAGACCTAATAAGAGAGTGCCCCACTCTTGCAAAATCATTCAAGTCACTTCCTCATCCAAAGATCATTCATGTGATTGTAGTATACAACTCAGCTTTTCTGCAAAACAGCTACCCTTCCCTGCCAGTAAGTGGCCATGAGGGTCATTCTGTGAGAAATGAGCCAGTTCCACACAGTAACATCTCCCAACACAGGAGATAAGACCCTTTTCCCTCATTGCTGAGGTTAATATCATTAGTTGATTGTATCAATAAATGTTGTAAACTAACCTTTGAAAGCCTTTAGAGCATTCCACGTTTCTCCTGGGAGGACCACAACTTGAGTGTGAAATTCATCTACATGGGCTTCCCAGTCCAGTTTGGACATATCTATTGTCAATACGGCTTCAATTTGTGAAATTTGAAAGAGGATGCCTTTTGCCAGATTGGATTGAACCATTCCCCAAGAGTACTGAACAGTTTTTGTGAAAGATATGATGTCCTTCAGCCTGTGTGTGGTCAGTATCCACTGCATGAACAAGGTCTATTTTTTGTCTCATATTAAGACATAATTCAAATACACTCTTCCGGGTTAGCTTTAGTTTAGTTTCCACTCTTTTTATTTCTAAAATATAGATCAAGAAACCTTAAACAATCAAACATAAAAATGTGCCTACCAGTGCTCAGTGTGTGACTACTTTTTTTTGTTTTTAATATGCTGCATATTAACAGCATATTAAAAACAAAAAAAAGTAGTCACACACTGAGCACTGGTAGGCACACTTTTATGTCATATTAAGACATGCCAGGAGTGTTAAACATACTGTTGAGGTCATGTTGCCAACTTTTAGATTTCTACTACTAGTCACTAGATTTGTGATCTTTTGTTGCAGTAGAAAGACTTTTGCCAGAGTCATTTCTAACAGAACTCCTATGAATTCCAGTTTTAGTTGATGGGCTTAGCTTTGACTTGTGGTAATTTATAATGAAACCTAATAACTCAAACACCAAGATGGTTGTGCACACTTGACTGTTATGCTTTTTTCTGAGACATGCCCTTGATCAGCCTATCATCCAAATAAGAAAACGCATGCACCACCAGTCTGCATAGATACACTACTGCGACCAAGTGCTATTTTGGGAATAACCAAGGATCTGACATGAGGACAAAACGCAGTACAGAGTATTGGTAGTGGTGCTTTCCTAGAATGATCTGAGATACATAGAGACACCTCCTATGACTAGGATGTAAGTTTAAGTGTCCTTTAAGTCCACATAACATAGCCAGTCTCCCTAGAACATATCCAGTCTCTCTTTTGGAGAAAAGGAATTAAAGTGCCTATGGAAAATATTAGTAACTTCTCTCTAAATATTTGCTCAGGGCCTTCAGGTCTAGGATGGGACAGAATCTCCCCTACCTTCTTTATGATCAGGATATACTGTGAGTAAAATCCCTGCCTTCTTCCACTGGTGGAACACGTTCAACCACCTTGGTGTCTAAGAGAGAGAGGAGCTCCTTGATAAGTATTTCCTGATGCTGCAGGCTTGACCACAATGCTTCACCCGTTAGTGGAGAGCTGCTCAGCCTTCTCCCTAGAGTGTCAACTCTTCAATACTATGCATGTTTCACAAGTTCATGCCCATGAAATGCTTTTTAAGCAGCTATGTGTGTAGTGGGCATAGGGGCATATTTTCAAAGCACTTAGCCTTCCAAAGTTCCATAGGTTTCTATGGAACTTTGGAAGGCTAAGTGCTTTGAAAATGAGCCTCATAGTATTCTGAAAAAACTCCTTCCTAGAAGATTCCAATATCCAAGCTTCTCTTCCTAGGAGCACAAAGGACCAAGTCTTGAAAATTTTGGCCCTTTTGAGAGCAGATTCTAATCACCACAGAATGGTAAGGAAGCTGCTTCTGCTTCTCAATTCTGTACATAGAAATGAACCTACTATTTATAGGTCAGAGGTTTTCAAACCCAGTCTTCAGGGCACACCCAGTCAGTCAGGGTTTTCAGGATATCCCCATTGATATCCTGAAAACCCCAACTGGCTGGGTGTGCTCCGAGGACTGGTTTGAAAACCCCCATTATAGGTGCTATAGAAAAGGGGGGGGGGGGGAGTTATATTTGAGGACATCCAATGTTTCTACCCCAGATTCCTCCTCCGTCTCTACAATAAATGGAACAGCCTCAGCCATTTCCTGCATAAAATCAGTAAGAGACAAATTTGGGTAATCTAGCCTCATTCTCTTCAGAGAATACCTATGGCTCAATCAGAATCCCAGCAGTGCTCAAAGTCAAACCCTGAAAAACACAGAAAAGGAGAAGTCTTGGGTGCTGCTTGCCTCAACCTAATGACATTTGTGTGCAGACTTGGACGAGGGCACCGAGACATAGAAGATCTCCAATGCCTTGGCAAAGATTCCTTCTTGATTCACTAGAGACAAACTGTGCAGCTGATTTAGATTCCAAAGCCTTTCAACATCTCAGTGTCGATGTGTCTGCAGCAGGCAGTGCATGAATCTCAAGGACTGGCTGGCTCTCTCAAAGCGTCAGTATCAATGGCATCAATCTGTAGTATTACACCAAAGATACATGCCACCTGCTCAGCTCCTCATGAACTGCTCCTTAAAGGCTGCCATCAAAAAAGGAATGGCCATGTCCTCCTGAGTTACTTGAAGAGTATTAGATAATAGGTCTCAGGCCCTTAGAGGACGTTGCATCACTTCTGATACCGAAGAGGATAAACCAGCCTCAGGTCAGGACACCTTGCCCTTACTGCTATGCTCTAATAAGATGTGATGTTAATGCACCCCAGACACCACCATTTGGCATCACGAGCCCTCAGTGTTAAGGACAACTCCTTTGTCATCTTCAGGCAGACTAGGATGTTTGATAACTGATAGAGGCCATTGGGATCAATGACAAGAGTGAACAATACACGTTCAATACCAACTCATCCCCAGCTTCTGAAGCAGCTCCAGGCCCCATGGAGACTGATACTTCTGAAGTTGATAAGCCAAAATTCTCAGCACCAAATTTGTTTGCGCTGTTTTTCCATGACCATAAAGACCTTCTTGGACATCTGCAAACAAAATCTAAAATGAGAGAGATTATAACTGGGCTTAAGGCATTGCAGCACCAATTATGGGTATCCTTAAAGGATATGGTCCTGTTGTGCCAAGTGCACTTCTTAAAAACCACTGGAGTACTTTTTCTGGGATACACTATCCAGAAAACTGGTTCAAGCAGAAACAAATGGCTATTTTTGATGGGGAAAAAAAAAAAAAAAAAAAAAAAAAGAGCCTGAGGTCCTCAAAGGGAGCCTTCACTTTTCCGAAACAAAACAAAAAAAGTACACTTGAAAACGAACAAAAACCTAAAAGTCTACCAAGAAGTACCACACAACAGAACAGGACTAGATGCATAATCTTACAAAAAGACAGTAAAATCAACAATAATTATGTCTTCACACTAGCTCAGGTGGCGCATAACCAACTGGTTCCACAGAAAGACGAAGACTGAGGTGGCGCCACAGAAAGGCAAAGACTGAGGTAGTTCCCTGACAGGAGCCCAGAGTAAATAGCCTCCAGAAAAAAAAGAATGCAGCAGGTGAGAAGCATACAAGTGACTTGGCTGCAGTGGATGAGAGATAGGTGAACATATGTTTATACACAGGCAGCTCAGGCAGAGCTGAGTGTCTAATGCAGTGACCCCCTCCAACTAGAGAAGATATCCAGTATGGGAGAAACAACCCAAGAAGCGGCCATAGCCCTAGGAATAGCAACACTCTGGGACCACACAACAGAGCAGTGTAAACTGGCCTGGGCCCAGCACCCCAGATCCTCCCAGGACTTTCAGCAGCCACCACTCCAATTGCACTCCTGCCTTTGGGTAACTTGAGATACCGTGGGAAAGAGAATGGGGAGCAGCACTAGTAATGGGACAAGGGGGGAGACAAAGGTTTTCTTATCTAACTGGTCACAGTGTGTTGAGATTAATACCTCAAATTATCTAAATGGTATTTAATGCTCTATAGGAATGTTAAGTTTTATACTGTTCTTTGAACATGGTTAAGTGCACTGTTGGTAGTTAATAAACATATAGTTGAACTAATAAAATCTATTAATACAGTTACCAACCTTATTCATCATCACACTTTTTGGGGCATTTTCCTGGTGGGGGGGGGAGGAGGAAGGGAAATACCCTTCTTCCTCAGGTGGAAGCACCAGTTGCCAGCATTCAGGGACCAACAGAGCCTGCTTAAGGAGAACGTCTACCAGGTCAATATACTCGGGGACACCCACAAAGGGGTGCTACAAGCTATTAAAAATGCTTGTCTTTGTAGATGTTTTTCAAAATTTTTGGGTGTGCAACGACTTGTCACAGAGAGAGCAAACACTTTTTCCTTGAATAATTTTGTTCTTTTGTAATTAAAAAAAGATGATTTCCCAGATCTCAAGGAGATTTTACAATCAATTAGAAATGGGGAGTCAGTCAGCAACTTCAGAGTAAGAGCAGGAAGAACTCTCCTTTCAAGGAGAAGCACATTAGGAAGTGAATGTCTGTCTGAAGGGTAGGCAACAGGAAAAATGCAGGAGGACGACTCTCTCTGTACTTTCCCTGTTTCCCAAGTTTTGCAGTTCGGACATGGTAAAAAGGTATGTACCCCTACAGTCAACTTCAGATCCAAAGCTCCCTGCTAAGAGCAATTTTATATGGGGAGGGGGGTGAATGGCCAACAACATGGAGATCCATGGGAACATAATCCTAAGAGGTCTAAAAGAGTTCAGAATTTCATTTTTCAGAATCATGTATGGTTGGATGGCCTAACAACAAAGATCTGGTACTCAAGTTGTATAAGCTGAGGTACAAGATGGAGAAAAACACCACAAATAATTTACATCTCAGCATTTTTTCAGAACCACCTCATCATTCTCTCAACTAGATGACATCTGACAGGTTATAGAGTCGTGACTTCACAAGTTAAAGGGGAAACTCTTGTGAGGTCTTAAAGACATCCAGGGCTTTAGGAGGTTCTTCAACAGTGCCAGCAGGATGTGTTCCCCATGTGCAAAACCAATGATGCATTTTCACCACTTTAAAAACACAATTTCTTATTACTGCAGCGACATAAAGAAGTGATTAATCCTTAGCAAACACACTATTAACATACGATCAGGTGCACACAAGACGTGCATGCCAGACAAGCAGACAACTTAAATGGGAAGTTCCAGGACAAGGTGTTAGCACGCACAAGCAGGAACCTGAACTGCAGACCACCACAGACTTTATAAATGGCATTCTAGAGAGTCCCCTTCATCTGCAAACACCTACTGTGAATGGGCAGGAAAACATTGTCAAAATGCACTATTCCTACTCCAAGCTCCAAGTGCAGAGTAATTACTGCAGCTAAACATGGACAGCCAGTGAGAAACTGGTGCACAAGGCAGCATACCAGATTCTTTTTGGGCAGGGGATACTGGGTGACAATTAAGTCTTTTGCACCACATAAATGAAAAAGTAGTTTCACCAAAGCTCATAGGCAAGTGATCATTTCCCTTTTAAAGCAGCAGTAGCAGCACAAATAATGAAAATTGAACTGGCATCAAATCAACACCTTCTCTTCATGCTTAGGGGGGGCTTTTAATTTGCTATGACCAACTAGAGTTCTAGCGGGGTAGGGGTAAGATAGAAAGTTCGGAGTCTATTGAGTTGGTCATATGGTTTACAACTGTGGTGGGAGAAGTGGTGAGCTTTTGACATCTGATTTGGGTATTTAGTTTGCATTTTATTGTACCTCATTTTGAACTGTTTTCATGAGTAATTGATTAAAAATAAATGTTTTTCAGGCCTGGGTAAGTTTGTTATTTTATATTTGCTTTTGGCTTGTTTTGTGATCTCTGTTTTATTTGGATGGTAGATACTTTAATGGTGGGTGTTTTACATCATTTTATGTTTTTATTGAACTCTGCTGAAGGGAGGTTTCTCCTGGAGTGGCAGATTATAAATTTTCACATAAATTAACTTCAGTCAAAAGAAGAAACTGTGTCAGAGATGGCATACCTCACCATAATAGGGCACTCAAAAGGGAATATTTGGTCCATCTGTTAATTCTTTCCTCAAATCCTACTAGACTAATCCAGATGAATAGGTTATGCTCTTGTACTTGCAGATGAGACAAAACAAACGCTAGTGAGTCTTGCCTTTTATAGGGCACTGTGTAACCAGGTCCTCTTCAATTTTATTCTGCATCAAAGCAAATAAAGACATTCCCAAATCAACTAGACAGAAAAGGGGGGGGGGGGGCCTTCCATCAGCAATACCTCCACATCCGTAGAAGACCCCTAAATCTCTAAACTGTAACTTGCTAAAGAATGCTAAACTAATCCGGACTCAACTTCTGAAACAGAGAGGGGCACTGGACTGGCCTGGTAGGATTCAAGAAAAGAAAATTAGCAGGTGAGACTAAATTTTTCCTTCCTTATTATCCAACTGGCCCATTCAGACAAGTGCAATGTAACAAAGCATAGAAACATATAACACAAATGGCCCATTGAGCCTGTTATAAAATTAAAACTAGCAGGCAGAGCTGGCAAATATGTGTGCATATTAAAAGAGTATGCTAATCTACAATTTCACTTAAAAATCTAGCTGTGATATCTGCTGCTTATGCTAATATTTTATATAGACACATGGGCACCTATGTGGCTTTATTAAATAGCATCTAAGTAGGTGTCTACTTGTCTTTTTAAAACTAGGAACTCCCATGTAAATTACCCTCCTTAAGAATAAAGAGCTTCATAATAAAAACATTACCACCATTTACTCCACAAAAGAATAATTTAAGAAATGAAATAGACAATCTCACTCCCACCCAATCAAACCTAAAGAGAAACACAAACAGAAAATTCCCCAAAGGTCAAGTAGCTAGTACTGCTGCTTTAGGCTACCACATGATGCAATGGAAGGGCAGCTGGCCCCATTTTTAACCACAGGAATAATGCATTTTAAAATGGATTTCCACAGCCATTGGGATTAAAAGGAAATGCGATTGTGCTACAAAGCTGCAAAATGATGAGTTGTGCTCCACATGTGGGCTTGCAGGACTGGAAGCTATGAGCTAAGCCAATAAAGAAAGAAAAAATTTAAAAAGCATTAGGTAGTACCTTCTTACAGATAGCTCGCAGCTTGGAAGCAGAAAAATGAAATGCAGAGTTTTTATGTCAGATTCAGTATCCTTTCACCTGAATCAAAAAGTACACTCGGAATGGATTTAGCAGGTCAAAAATAAATTAATCATAGTATTCCAACTAAAAGGGACATTCCATTTTCCTGAAAATATGCTGAATGGTGAAGTATTCTGCAATCATTGTTTTCTGAAGATGAGCACTCCCACGGATGCCAGGAACTCAACATTTTATAAGTCACATGATTAGCTAAACAATAAATCTTGTACCTTTTTGTTAAATGACCAGATCTTATCCCATTCCATGTTCACAACTGATCGAGAGGAGCCCTGAAAACAAAATGGAGAGATAGATTAAAAAAAGAAAAGGACTGTGAACTCAAAACTCTGTCCCACCAGTGCACTACTCCATGATAGCTGGTGCTCTGCAAGGTAAGTAGTCATAGAAATTAACAAAACCGCCACTAATATGTATATCATAGAACACCATATTGTGACCCTAAGAATTCTTTACTTTATTTTACTGTGTTTGGATCCGACTCATGCCACCATGCTGCGTACAGTATGAACCTATGGCAGTCAATCAAGAGGAAAAAAAATCCATATTTTATTTTTATAATGCATATTATGCTACTACTTTTTTTCATAGTTTCCTTCTTCAAACAACAACATAACAGGCTACATTTCAAGGTCCAGACAAGAAACTCTACAGAAAATAAACATTTCCTAAGGTTACTTCCTTGCAACCAATCCCAAGTATATTTAAAAAAAAAAAAAGATCTCTTTATCCTGCTCTGGCCAATGGCATATCCAGTCAGAACTGCACGACTTACAAGTTAAGAAAGAGGCACTGTGGGTTAATCTGAAAAAAGGGGAGGAAAATCTACATATATTGGTATGATATACAAGCCTCCTTCACAGAAGGAAGAAAGAGACAAAGGTTTTGAAGATATTCATGACAGACATGAAACGAGAAGTAGTAAAGTGTTTTCAATATGCCAAAAGTTTGGGGCATCCCTGTTGTGGTGTCTGAAGTAGCGAAATCCTGGATCTCTACAGGAGAGCTATTCCAGCCATTGACAATGAAACATACATAGGAAGGGACCATACTGGATGAAAACAAATGGAGAGAATGTTTCTAATGTTATGGTGGTGATCATGGCATTTAGTGATCACCAGATGGTATGGTTCAATATTAAGACACATGTTGAGAAGGTTCATTCAATAGTGAGGGCATACTTGGCTCGGATGGCGGGTTCGGCCCTGTGACCTCGCTGTCGAATAGAACCAGCCACATTGGTGCATATGTTTTGGAAATGGTGTGGTGATTAAACCATTTTGAGTGTGGGTGCTGAATTGTTTGGCCACAATTCTGGACAGAAGGATACCCCTTAGAGTATCACTTAGAGGAGGGTGAGATTCCCAATGAAGATGATGACCCATCAGTGGTTTGTCTCTTCAGGAGAAAGTAGAAATTTCTGACAGTCTTTCAGGGACAGCAAAGATACTTACCTGTAGCTGGTGTTCTCCAAGGACAACAGGCAGCTTATTATCACATGTGGGCGACGTCATCCGATGGAACCCCAATGTGGACTCTAATTTGCTAGCACTAGAGAAAGTTCTGGCAGCTTCCCACCGTGCATGCACTGGTGCCTTTCAACCGATGCTCAAGCACAGGTCCATCAGTTAGGTGAAAAGCATGAAGAGTACAACTAAAAACAACTCCTAGGGGAGGTGGGAGGGTATGTGAAAATAAGTGGCCTGCTGTCCTCAGAGAACACCAGCTACAGGTAAGTATCTGCTTTCTCCGAGGACAAGCAAGCCACGTTAATCCCACATGTGAGAATCTCTAGCTACCAAGCTCACAGAAAACAAGAAAGCTAGAATAATGGAATCTCGAAACATTGAAACTAAAGCCTCAATCAACCTGAGACAATATACATACTAACTGTGTAGGTGTAACCTGGAACAGAAGAAAACACGACCTAGGAGGGTAGAGTTGGATTCTAGATACCAAACAAATTCTGCAGAATTGCCTGTCCAAACCAACTGCTGAGTCGGGGATCCTGATGTGAATGTGTGGACTGAAGACCACATTGCAGCCTTGCAAATCTCCTCTATGGAAGTTGAACTCAGGTAACATGTCCCTCAAGAGTCAGCCCTGCATGGGCATAAGCAAACAAGATGCAGTCTGCTATCCAATTTGAAAGTGTGTGTTTGACGATGGCCACCCCCAACCTGTTTGGGTCAAACGAAACGAAAAAGATGGGTGAACCATCTATGGGCTTTAGACCGCTCCAGGTAGAAGGACAAGGCTCGCTTGAAGTCTAAAGAATGTAGTACACTTTCGCCAAGATGGGCATGAGGTTTGGGGAAAAACATTGGAAGAACAATTGACTGGTTAAGATAAACTTTGACACGACCTTGGTGGGGTGCTTGTGATGAAATTTAATAAATGGTGGGCAAGTTACTAAAGCTTGGAGCTCACAGACTCTGCAAGCTACGTGATCCCACCACAAATACAATTTTCTAGGTCAAAAACTTCAGATGGCAGGTATCCTGAGGCTCAAAAGGAGCTTTCATCAGCTGGGTGAGGACTATGTTGAGATCCCATGACACAACTGGAGGTTTGGTAGGGGGCTTTGTCAACAACAAACCTCTCATGAAGTGAACAACTAAAGGTTGTAAAGAGATAGACTCGCCTCCTAAATGCCAATTGCACTAAAATGAACTCTTACAGATTTGGTTTTCAAACCAGACTCAGAGAGGTGCAGGAGGTACTCAAGCAGTTTTTGTGTAGGGCAAGAGAAGGAATGCAAGGTCTTGCCCTCACACCAGATGGCAAACCTTCTCCATTTAAAAGAGTAACTCCTCTTAGAGGAGTCTTTCCTGGAAGCCTACAAGATACAGGACACACCCTCAGGCAATCCGAGGGATTAGAGTTCTATCCTCTCAACATCCAAGACATGAGGGCAGAGATTGCAGGTTGGGATGCAGAAGGGACCTCTCATTCTGCATGACGAGGGTCAGAAAATGGTCCAATCTCCACAGATCTTCTGAAGACAATTACAGAAGGAAAGGGAACCATATCTGTCATGGCCAATTAGGAGTGCTCAGAGTATCATAGTGCCTTGGTCTTGCCCAAGTTTCAGCAAGGTCTTCTCTATCAGAGGTATAACAGTATACACATACAGAAATCCTCTTCCACAATGTAGGAAAAAGGCATCAGACACTAGTCTGCTGTGTGATGCGAGCAGGGAGCAGAACTGAGGAACCTTGTTGTTCAGATAAGTGGCGAAAAGATCCACCGAGGGGGAGCCTCATTCTCAGAAGATGTTTCAGGCTATGCCCATCTTGAGACACCACTCATGCGGTTGCAATATTCTGCTGAATCTGTCAGCCAGGCAGTTCTTGCTGGGAAGGTATAGAGCACAGAGGCTTATCCTGTGAAGGAGAGCCCATTGTCACATACCTACCACTTCCTGACACAAGGGGTAGGATCCTGTACCCCATTGCTTGTTCACATAAAACATTGCAACCTGGTTGTCTGTCTGAATTTGGGTAATGCAATTTTGAAGTCTCTCTGAAAGCCCTTAGAGCATTCCAAATGACCCACAGCTCGAGGAGATTGATTTCAAGATGAGCCTCCTGAGAAGACCACTGACCTTGAGTGTGAAGTCCACCCACATGAGTTTCCAACCTAGGTTGGATGCATCAGTTCTCAACACCTTTTGATGCAGTGGAATCTGGAAGGCTCAGAGGAGGTAGATTAAGGTCTACTTTGGTTTGTTATATGAATGCCGAGGAGCAGGATGGCACACAAGTGTTTTGTTTGGTCCCCATTTGCTGTTAAGGGCGTAAAACTCATGCATCTGAACTGTTCTAGGAGGACTCAAAATAAGACCAAGTGTTTCTGTTTATTAAATACTGGAAAATCATCACTTCAACTAGTATTATCTCACTCCTCATTCAGTTTTTGTGCCTTTTCTGTACTAACTCCCCCCCCCCCCCCCCCCCCCCACAAGCGACACAAACATACAAGTTCAATTCTAACAATAAAAGGTACGCAGCAGTAATACCTGTGGTACAAAAACATGATAAACGTGAATTCTTTTGGCCTTAAAAAAACTCTTCAAATAGCCAAAAAAACACTTAATTTACAATTTAGAAACACCTAGGAATAGAAGCCCTCATTATTAATTTTATTCCTTCCATTAAGTGATGTTATAATCGCAAAAAAAAAAAAAGGGAAGGGAGGACAGTCCACTAACAATGGTCTTAACATACAGAAGTATACACTGCACATGTAATAAATCAAACCAACCTGTGCAGCAATGAACTGTTTCAGTCCTTCCACAGTCATCCCTCTTCTTAGTACACCACGCACAGTTGGAAATCTGGGATCATCCCTAGCAGAAACACACAAAATCAGATGCTCTGTTGGCAACTCATAGGACGTGAAGCAATCAAAGCTGTATCTACATTTACATAGACATCCAGAATACATCAATATTTGGGGTGCTGTCATTTAGGACCCAATCTGGGTCAACTACAGTCAGTCAATCTCAAATATCAGTCTACCAATCAAAAGTTCTAGGACATGCTGAGTACTGCTGAAGTGATTACAGTGTCAAACATACCATCCATCCACTAGTCCTTCGTTGACAAACCAGGTGAGCTTTCTCTTGGAGAGCACAGTGTTGTTCAGGTTCAGCCGGCTATACTCCCAGACGTATGGCTTCCTAATCCCCAGTGCTTCAATGATCCAGTAAAACTGTTCGTCACGATCATGGTACTCCGTTGTTCTCAACGCATGGGTAACACCCTCAATACTATCAACAATGGGGCAGGCAAAGTCATATGTGGGATATATCCTAGAAAAGATAAAAATATTGAAATTCCCTCAGTGCCAAAATAATTGTTTCTTCCTGCACCTTCATCAGCTCATCTCCACCTCCAAGGATACTAGCAACACTCTCAAATGGATAAGCTGATTTTTAAAAAGGTGACTTAGTTTTTTAGGTTTTAGATCCCAAGAACAGAATACTAAGTTATGTGGTTCTCTACTGGGGCCATAATATATCCCAAGAAACACTTCTTGCATCAATATCAGTGTGCTATCGCACCTGGATTGCACCCTCACATCCAGCACCTGCCACTCCTCAGTGTCCCTCAGGTACAGCTGCTGCTACTGGCATTCCTGAGAGTCCATTTAGATCCCACAATGTCACTATATCCGCCCTTCAATCCCCTCCAAATCTGTTATCTGTTGCTTCTCTTCAGATCCTCCTCTTCATGGCCCCCAATCATTACCTCTTCTCTCCTCTACCCACATCCCTATCGTTCACTGCTGCTGTTTTTCTTAGGAACTTTCCTAAAATCTAGAGGATGCTGCCATCACTCCTTAGCAACCTTCCTGACATCCAACTGCTCACACCATATCTTCCCACCCCATCTCTCCTCGACCCACCTCAACCACCAGAAAAAAAACCTACAATGAGCTGTACAGGCTCTGAACAAAGGTGCATCAAGCCTGCCATCCTGTTTCTGACAGTGCCAATCCAGCTCACAAGCACCCAGCCGGATTCCAAGAGGTAGATCCAACTCTTGTTGTTCATACAGAGGTAAGCGATAATATTTTCAAGCCTATGACTAAATGGTTTAATGATTTTTCCTCCAGGAACGTCTTAAAAAAAAACTTTTTAGGACTTCAGATATGCTGGGGGGCACTCGAGCGCAGGAACTGAATGGCAGAGTGAGCTCCAAAGACACTACCTATAAACTCACATTTAACCTTGTTCCAGGAACATTCTATTCATATAATTTTTCACCCTGTGATGCCACAAACAAAACAAAAAAGAAGCTATATTCTGAGCTGAAACTGGTGTTAAAACAATCTAAGGAAGCAACAGGGCAGTCTATCTGCAAAATCCAAAATGGCAACAACAAAAAAAGAAATGTCCAGAGAAAGATTTAATAAACCAACAATGCCCACTGTTGGTTTATTAAAAACTTTCTCTGGACATTTTTTTGTGTCTCTACTGCTTTTTCTTGTTAAACAATATAAGCCAGAGCTGCCGCTGCCATGTAAAAGCTCTACCAGTAAAGATGGCACTGACACCAGATGTTAGCACAACAACATTCTAACGCTGCTTACCGAAAATACAGCAGTAAAATAGAAATAGGCATACTGAACACCCGTTTCTCTCAATTTGAAGTACATATAACGGCGGCCAAAAACAAACTCAGTACTATAGATGATCTTAACCAGAACAGCAAAATGAAAAAATAAAAATTATGGAAATGCAAACTGCAATCGTAGATTCTAGCAAGCAGAATAGATGTAATAACCTCAAAATTTTAAGGTGTACCAAAAGGATCAGAAAACAATATGCTGAAGTTCATTCAGGAATTTCTACCAAAAATGACTTAAGTTACAATTCTCCAGACTTAAAAGGAGATAAAGCACCTTTTAAACTAGAATGGAGGGGAAGCCAACAGTCACCCAGGAATGCATAGTTCGGTGTAGAGTATCCTTGAAACAGGACATTTAGGGAATCCCAACAGAGAGGATTCAACAATGCTGATAACTAAGCCAGGTGTGCTTAATGAGAGAGCAGGATAAAGGATGAACATTCTCTCCTTCAACTTCCCCTTGTAGATCCAAGGAAAAAAACACAATTTGATGTGTCTGTAAACAAATGATAGAAGACTAAAAAATAAGGTGGGAGAGTTATAGCACTAAATGAAGAGGTAGATATAATAGGTATCTCAGAGACTTGGTGGAAAGAGGACAAGCAATGGGACACTGTTAACAGGGTAAAAATTGTATCGCAATGATAGACAGGATCAAATTGGATGGGGGGGGGGGGGGTTAAGATACATGTTAAAGAGGGAATTGAGTCAAATAAAATTAACATTCCACATAACACAGATAGCAGTGTGGAATCATTATGGATAGAAATTCCATGTGTGAAGGGAAGGAGTATTCTTGTAGGGCTGTACTACCATCAGTTGTAACAGAACGAACAGACAGATGAAGAAATGTTTACAGAAATTACCCCAATATTGACTGGATAAATGTTACATCAGGGAGTGCCGGAGAGATAAAATTTCTAGATATAATAAATGACTACTTTTTGGAGCAACTGGTTCAGGAATTTACAAGAAGGAGTGCCATTTTGGATCTGGTCCTTGGTGGCATGCAGGGCACAGTGCGAGACATGGTAGTGTTGGGTCCCCTGGGAAACAGTGATCATAACATGATCAAGTTTGAGCTACTATCTGAGATGAACCCACAAAGGAAATCTACTGTAGCTGCATTTAATTTTCGAAAGGGCGACTTTAATAAGATGAAAATGGTTAAAAAGAAGCTAAAAGGATCGGCTGCAAAGGTTAGGACACTAAGTCAGGTGTGGATGTTATTAAAAAATACCATCTTGGAAGCCCAGATCAGATGCATTCCACATATTTGCAAAGGTGAAGAGAAATTAACAGCCGACATGATTAAAAGGTGAACTGAAACAGGCTATTACAGACAAAAGAATGTCCTTCAAAGAATGGAAAAAAGATCCAAATGAAGAAAATAAGAAGCAACATAAGCACTGGCAAGTCAGATGCAAAGCATTAATAAAGAAGGTTAAAAGAAAATATGAAGAGAAACTTGCTGCAGAGGCTAAAACTGACAGTAACAACTTTTTCAGGGACATCAGAAGTAGAAAGCCTGTGATGGAATCCGTGGGACCGTTAGATCACAAAGGAGCAAAAGGGGAACTCAGGGAGGACAAGGCCATAGTAGAGAAACTGAATGAATCCTTTGCTTCGGTCTTTAAGAAAGATATAAGAGATCTGCCTATATCGGAAATGGGTTTCAAGGGTGATGATGCGGAAGAACTGAAAGAAATCTTGGTGAACCTGGAAGATGTAATGCGCCAAATCGACAAAAGAATAGTACATCACCTGGACCGGATGGCATACATCCAAGGGTACTCAAAGAACTCAGAATATGAAATTGCTGATCTGCTGTTAGTAATATGTAACCTGTCATTAAAATCGCCCACACTACCTGAAGACTGGAGGGTGGCCAATGCGATGCCGATTTTTTAAAAGGGTTCCAGGGGTTATCTGGGAAATTACAGACCAGTAAGCCCAAACCAGTAAGTTAGTGCTGGGTAAAATAGTGGAAACTATTATAAAGAATCAAATTACAGAACACATAGACAAACATGGTTTAATGAGACAGAGTCAGCATGGGTTCAGCCAGGAGAAGTCTTGCCTTCATTCATGTGAAGGCATGAATAAACATGTGGATAAAGGTAAGCCGGTTGACATAGTGTATCTAGACTTTCAGAAAGCTTTAGATAAAGTTCCTCATGAGAGACTCCTGAGAAAATTATAGAGCCATGGGACAGGAGGCAATGTTTTGGTGTGACCTAGGAATTGGTTACCGGACAGAAAACAGAAAGCAGGGTTAAATGGTCATTTCTCTCAATGGAGAAGGGTGAACAGTGAAGTGCCACAGGGATCAGTACTGGGACCGGTGCTATTTAAAGTATTTATAAATGATATGGAAATCGGGACGACGAGCGAGGATTAAAAATCTGCAGATGAGACAAAACTATTAAAGGTTGTTAAAACACGTGCAGACTGTGAATATTAGAGGAAGACCTTAGGAAAATTGGAAGACTGGGCATCCAAATGGCAGATAAAATTTAATGTGGACAAATGCAAGGTGACGCACATTGAAAAGAATAATCCGAATCAATTACCTGATGCTAGGGCCCATCCTGGGGGTCAGCAACCAAGAAAAGATCTAGCTGTCGTTGAAAACAACACACTGAAATCTTTTGCTGAATGTGCAGCGGCAGCCAAAAAAAAGCTAACAGGATGCTATGAATTATTAGGAAAGGGATGATGAATAAGACTGAAAATACTATAATGCCTCTGTATCAATGCATAGTGTAACCTCACCTTGAGTATTGTGTTCAGTTCTGGTCGCCCTATATCAAAAAAGATATAGCGGAATTAGAAAAGACTCAAAGAAGAGCGACCAAAATGATGGAACTCCTCTCAAGTAAGGAAAGACTAAAGAGGTTAGAGTTCTTCAGCTAAGAAAAAGAGATGTATGAGGGGAGATATGATTGAGGTCTACAAATTCCAGTGTGGTGTAGAAGGAGTAGAAGTAAATCAATTTTTGTACTCATTCCAAAAGTACAAAGACTAGGAGACACTCAAGAAAGTTTCATGGAAATACTTTTAAAACAAATAGAAGAAATATTTTTCACTCAACCAATAGTTAAGCTCTGGAGCTCTTTGCCAGAGAATGTATTAACAGTGGTTGGCATATCTGAGTTTAAAAAAAAGATTTGGACAAGTTCCTGGAGGAAAAGTCCACTGTCTGCTATTAAGACAGACATGGGGAAGCAACTGCTTGCCCTGGGATTGGTAGCACAGAATCTTGCTACTAACTGGGTTTCTGCCAAGTACTTGTGACCTGGCTTGGCCAAGAAACTAGGCTAGATGGACTGTATTGGCTACTCTTATGTTAAATAGAAAGAGTACATCAAGTTCCTGCATGCTGCCCTTCCTCTCAAAAATGGCCATGTCCCATTGTCTTGAAAGTTCTATGCTTCCCTCAAGTTATGGAAAAACTGAAAGCAGCAAAAGTCCAGAACAATATCAATAGGATAATTATATCTGAACACTTTTCTAAACAGATTGTGGATAAATGCTAAACTTTTCTGGCTCCAAGACCGCAACTTAAAGCCATAAACGATAAATTTGATCTTTTCTCACCAGCAACCATGAAGGTTACCTACTGCAACACCACTAAATCTTTTTCTGATCTTTCACTACTGGAGGAATTTCTAGATTAACAAGAAACTTCAGGAATGTCTTCTATATGATTTATGTATTAGCTGCACATGGTTTACTTATACATCCCATGTGCTTATAGTGCTTGCCTAGGTTTCTCCCCCATTCATCATCTACATGAGGGTCTGGATAAAGTGGTGTTTATTTCCTTCAGTTTTTTTTTTAATTATGTTATTATTGTTTGTACATGTGAGGGAGTGACATAGGGGCAGGAAACACTCCCTCACTGGTGCAGTTCTGCCCCTTTCAACAGGTGTTGCTAGTCTGCTGAGGTGGAGGCTGAAGCTAATATAGTTCAGCCACCTTGCAGCAGGTGATGCTAGTCTGCAGAGGATGAGCCTGAGGGGCGGGGCTCAAGCCAGAAGGACGTTAAAAGACCAGAGGCCAAACAGATTAGGGGAGGCCCCGAGACAGAGGTTTCAAGGAGAAAGCGCGAGCAGGAGGCCCGAATACAGAGGCTTCCAAGCAAGTGAGCTAGAGGAAACCCAGTGTGGAGGATTTCCAGAATCATGTAATTATTAGCAGATCAAGTCAAGGAGGTAGGAGAAGTGTCTTTGAACTTCAGAATTAAGAAGTGACTGTATACTGAAGTGTGCAACTTGTCAGGAACACCACAGGGTGCTTGATAGGCTTCTCACTTTTAGTGAAGACTATGAGGAAACAGGCATGTTTATCTTTCCTGTGGTATAGAATAAAGCCTTTCCTTTTGACCTTTGCACTGCCCTCCATGTGTTTTATGAGGATTCCATGCCTTGCTGGGGCAAACATTACCACAGTATGCTTAATGCAAATCAGTGTTCTCATGCATAGCTGTGCCACACTTGTTGCTAATGCTGTTCATGTATATCTTACACAGCCCAACTTGAGTAATAGCACAACACTTAATATGGCTTATTAACAATTGTATATTCTTTTTTCTTTTATTTACATTCATGTCTCATTTACTAAACATATTATCTCTGAACGTTAAAGGTATCTCATATCCAATCAAAAGGAAAAAAAATTATTATTTCCAGAAATGTAACCTATACTTTTTATCCAAGCGTTACATCTTTCATCCACCAAAGCTAAAAAAAAATTACAAGACTGGGTACAAGACTGTTTCTAGGTAAAAAGAATGGTGTTATTTTATTAGCCAAATCTCTACAATACATGGTGTTGTCACATATTACTGATTCTGAAGGCTCAATAGACATACTTTTATAAATCTCTACTCTCCCAATAATGACAATCCAGAATCTTTAATGCTCTCTTGGATAAAATAGCAATATCTGGCACTGATCAAATGATATTGGAAGGTGATATTGCAAATTCTCAGTGAAAGCCAGACTTCTAAAAGCAAATTAATCTCTGTGCCAACTAATGTCTATGTGGAATCTTATAGACTCTTGGAGGTTAACTCATCCCAACAATCTGGAATACACTTTCTACTCAGCTCTATACAACTCTTTTTCCAGATTGGACTACCATTTAATTTCAAAATCATTCACTATTCAATTATGAAATCTACTATTGACTCTATCCTTGTATCAGATCACACCTGCATCTCATTAAAAGGGGTCTTTTTACTAAAGGTGCACTAAAAGATTTAGAGGCCCTTTTACTAAAGGGCTGGCGCGTGGCAAGAGATTTGCAACATGCTAATCCAGAGCTACCGGCAGGCTACTACAGCAGCCCGGCAGTAAATCCGTCCCTAGTGAGCACCATTTCCAGCACTACTAAAATCTCCATATTTTTACTATCAGGTTAGAGCGGTAGCCTTTTCCGCTCTCACTAGAGGAAGGCAGACCCAAAGCCTAAGCTGAGTCTAGCAAGGCTCTTATGTACTCCAATTGTTGCACTAGATGGAGGAGGGACAGGATAATTTATGACAAACTTCAGTAGCTCTAGCACCTGAATAGTCAACTATATTGCCTCGACTGCCCCCTCTTGAGATGTGTTCTTGACCAGCCAATCGTTCAGGTACACTCCCAGTCTGTGTAGATATGCTGCGACTACCGCCAGACACTTGGTGAGTACTCTGGGGGCAGACACTAGGCCAAATGACAGAACACAATACAGGAAGTGGGATTTCCCCACTCGACATCTGAGATACCTCCTGTATCTGGGAAGTATCGAAATATGGGTATAGACATCCTTTAAGTCCAGAGAGCATAGTTAATCGTGTCCCGGAATGAGAAGAAGTAGGGTGCCCAGGAAAATCATCCTGAACTTTTCTTTCACTAGACATTTGTTCAGGGTCCTTAAGTCTGGATGGGCAGAATCTCCCCATTTTCTTGGTCACAAGAAAGTACCTAGAATAGAATACCTGTTCCTCCTCCTCTGGTAGTACAGTTTCTGCTCAGGCCTGCAGAAGGGTGGAGATTTCCTCTACAAGTACTTGCTTGTGCTGAGAGCTGATGTAAGATTCTCTTGGTGAGCAATTTGGAGGTCACCAACATCAGTTTAGAGTGTACCTGCAATGGACAATCTGAAGCACCCGTCTGTGATGGTAAAAAGTAAGCCTCCCTCCAACCCCTAGGTCATCCAGAACGGATACTCTTTGCATGGCTATGCTCAGCTGTAGCCAATCAAAGCGCATGCCCTGCTTTGACTGGGGAGCCAACTGGGATTCTGGGGGCCGGGAAGGCCTGGGACAGGGGCCCTGAATGCAGATGGATTTTGCCGAGAATGTGGATAGTATCAGTGTGCTTTTTACTGAGGTCAACAACCTCATCCACTTTCTCTCAAAATAAGTTGTCCCCTCGGCAGGGTAAATCTGCAAAGCTCTCTTGAACAGCCTGTTCCAGATCACAGACACACAGCCAAGAGAGTCTACACATCCCTATACCCATTCCAGAGAATCTAGACGCAATATGAAAACTAAGTGCTCGACACTCCATCTGCTTATTGGCCAACTGGCAAAGCTTGGCGGCCAACTCCACAGGGGAGTTGGGATGGCCGAAGCCACTTGCCATCACTTCACCCCTGTCACATCTAAATTGCCTGTACAATACTCTTGTCGTTCCTCTCCTCATCCATTCAGCTAGCATACGCAACTGGGCTGCTTTAAAGTGAAGCTCAAAGTGGGGTACTCCCATGCCTCCCTTGAGCTTAGGCTGATATAGCATAGATCTCTGTACCCTGGGTGGGCGCTTTTTCCAGATGTAGACAAACACTCTCCTATTCAATCGACGGAAAAAGCACTGTGGTATGGAAAGAGGAAGTGCCATGAACAAATATAAAAGCTTAGGCAACACCATCATCTTAACTGCCTGAATTCTACCCATCCAAGTAAGTGTTAGGCCCTCCCAACGGTCCAGCTCAGACAGGAGTAGATTAAGTTCAGTTGGAAAGTTAGCTTGATATAATCCCTTTAGCTGAGCTGTCACTTGGATACCCAAGTATTTGATAGTCTTTCGTGCCCACTGAAAGGGAAATTGCTGTTGCAGCCGCTGAGCCTCACAGGAGTCCAAAGTAAGATTTAGAATTTCTGATTTAGTCATATATACTTTAAAGCCCAAGGCCTTCCCATAATAGGTTAGGATCTCAGAGATCCCTTTCAGTGACCCCATAGGATCAATCAATGTCATAAAGACATCATCAGCGAAGAGCATAATCTTGTGTTCCAATCCCCTCTTGAGATTCCCCTAATGCTAGATATGTCACGTACTAATTGCACCAAAGGCTCAATAGAGAGAGCAAAAAGAAGGGGGGAGACTGCACAACCCTGTCGTGTACCGCGATGCAACTCAAAGGGGTCCGTATAGCACCCTTCAATGCGCAAGCTTGCCAGAGGAGCCGTATAAAGTAAACGGATCCATGACATGAAGCGCCCCTTGAATCCCATTTTCTGGAGCACAGAGAACAAAAAAGGCCAATAAACTCTCTAAAAGCTTTTTCCACATCAATAGACAGTAGACATGAAGGAATATTATATAAACCCACTAAATAATAGGCAACAGAGATCGTATATTATCAAAGGTCTGCCTGGCAGTTACAAAACCCACCTGATCAATGTGTACAAATCGAGGCAACACCCGCTGAAGCCGATGGCCCATTATTTTTGTCAAGATTATGCAGTCGGTGTCCAGAAGAGATATTGATCTATAAGGACCCATATTGAACCGGATCCTTACCCGGTTTCAGTAACCTCTCAGTTCAATTTCCAAAATGTTTTCAAAGTGTTGACAAGGATCTCACTAAATTCCTTTGGAACAAGTAGGACATCTCGAATTAAAAAAAAAAAAAAATTAAAATACCCTAAGGAACTTGGGGGTATCAATTTTCCCGAGTTTGCGTTATAAAAAATGCTTTTTTATTATGTGCTGTTATATAGTGGCTGGCAGATCAACATACTAGTACTCTACCTGCATGGCTGATAATATAACAACTTTCTACTCCTATCCGTCTTAAAAATAGAATAGGCTCTATTCTATCATCTAAAGGTCTAGATGAAGACATTATCAAGGACTAATTGCTATTCAGAAGTTAGATAGCCTTTTAACGTCCTATTAAATAAACAACTTATGCCCTCTCTGGGACAACACCAATATTTGTATAAATAAAAAAACTTTTATTTGGTCTACTTGGGCATCACATGGTATTTATCAAATACGTGATATTATGCGTGATGTTTCAAATGAATCTTTTATCATTCTGCAAGAAAAATATTCTTTATCCAAGCCTCAATATTTTAGTTATCTACAACTAAGATCGGCTCTTCTGTCAAACAAAACACCATTTCAAGTACTCAACCTCTCTACCAGAAATTTATAGTATTTTATCGACAGGCAATTTTTATAAAATATTTGTGTCTAAATGCTGTTCACCAAATACTGTTCTACAAAACATATGGCATATGGATACTAATTCCACCATCACGGAAGCCCTACGGTCATATTTTTGGTCAAAAACAAATAGACCATTAGCCTCAGCTCCTTCTTTCCAGTTTGTATTTTCTGATGTATAAAGCTCTCTGGACCACAAATAAAGTGAACAGTACAAAATCTAATTTATGCTGGTCTTAACTCTTGGGACACTTGAAAATCTATTATTTTGTTGTGTAAATCTACCTAAGTTCTGGACTGATGTTTGGGAAAGGATAACTGTCATTTTACAGTAGAAATCTAAATTGTCGTGTGATATTGTTATTTTCAGGTCAAATTGCCTTTCTGAATCTATGTCAACTCATGAAAGTAAGCTCTTTGATATTCTGATTGTAGTTGCACTAAAACCTATACTACACAAGTGGAAAAATGATAGTCTCTTTTACATTCTGCTGGAATTCCTTATGTTTGACTTATAAATACGAAGCTACAACTGATGAATCCACTGGATCACTTGTTAGACTTAAATAGGTTTGGAAACCTTTAAAATTATTTTGGTCCGATAAACTCAAGCAGATGTGGCTTCAGTTTAAAAACTATTTGCACTTTATATGATATCTTATTTTTTGCATGATCTTACATCGATATATGGGTAAACATGCCATATTTGCTTTATGTTTTATATCATGTTTTTCTTTCTATTCATATATTTAAAATTTAATAAAGATGGTTTGGAACTTAAACTCAGATATTCTAACTGGCTTTTACCACACCTTCCATCAACATACTCCAAGGCATATTTGTAAACAGAGTGAAAAATACTTTCTCCAAGTTGTTTTAAATGTGCTACCAATTAGTTTCATGGTACACCCCCTCAACTTAGCATGATGTGAAAGGATAAACAATTGACACTCTTGTCCACTACCCTCCTCCTACCAACCTTCCCCACCCACAAACTTCTTCACCAGTCTCTGTTTCTACTTGCCCAGTCGTCAACTTCTCCTTTTGGCTCTCTTTCTCTACCACCAGGTGCCACTGTTCCTCACCTCCATGTGTACTGACCTACGATCACCCAACATTCCCTCCATCTGCAATCAGTGGTACACTTTGCCTCTCCCCTCCTTAAGTATCAGAGTAATTGCATAAAACTAAGAGGAAGAAGAGCATCATAATGAAAAGAAATAACCCAAGAGAAAGAACACAGCGAACTTACTTATATTTGCTTCCTGTCCGCGGGTGTGGCTGATTTTTACAACGATACAAAGTTGGGTCCCTCAAACAGCCATTGTTGGAACTCATGTCAATTTTTGCACGGAGGCAGCAAGTCTGGCCATATTCTGTTCCTTTTTTCATCTCTTCCCACATTTGCCGATTCTTTCCCATAGCTATACCATAGTAGAGAGGGGTCAGCATTCAGTTCATCTATGATTTACACTATTCTGTCACAGTGAAATCTTACTATTCGCAACCAATTACTCCTCTGAACTTTGTAATCTAATTCTCTGTCCAAAATCGAGCACCAGAATCCTCAGAAGAGGCTAAACTGACTATGTATTCATGGGTCTAAAAGTCATTGCCTTTAGTTTTCTCCTCTTTGCAGCGTTTCTTAGAGAGAGCAAGATCTATACCATAAGCAGTTTGACTTGAATGCTAAGCAGAACAGCACAGCAGACCTGTTAATTTAATTTTCACCTTTCGTAAGAGAACACTTTAATTCAATCAAACTAAAACAGATATTTTGCACACACACAATACTGAAGGACCTCATAGCCTAACATTATAAGTTACATCTTATATCACACTTTGCAACAGGACCTCATTTTATCTACTGCAGACAAACAAGCATTTCTTTCTGCCGTTATGTTCTCAGGCTCTGCTTCAGAGTTCTTCCTAGCTTAACGCTTATATTCCTTCTCTTCTTCCTCCTCCATTCCTACATGCAGGAACATCCTCATCTTAATGTGCTAATTTCAGGTGACCTCTTATGGTAGACTACTTTGTTTTTTCTTCATGGGGTCTGAAAATGCAGTGACCGTTACAAATTGTTAGCATTTGTGCTAGTCAGCTAATTCATCATCTAAATTTAACTGGTAAAGACAACACAATCTAAAGCTAGATCATTAGGATCTTCTCTAGAAGATAAAGGGCACTACCAAATCTGCTCTCTGCTTTGAAATTATTGGAAACTGGGCCCTTTACCTTCCTATTGCCCATCTGTAGTGGAAGTGAATTTCAAAGATTGTTTTTCAACTCTGCCTTGACAGACAAGTGCACTCGGGGTCTGTATTTTTGATTAGAAGTAATTCTGTTTAAAAATGATTACCTTTGATTGTGTGAAAATAAGTTGGAATGTAGAAGATAAGACACAGTTCTAATTAATTTGGTATGTGAAAGGCAAGGTGGAGCCTGTTTCGAGTTCAGACTGGACACCTGGACTGAGAAACATGTGACAACATTCCCACAGTATGGCTTGTTTACCAAAACAGAGAAATTCTCAAGCATTCTGTAACTTTCCTTAGCTCTAAATATTAGTTCTAAGCCTAATAAAAAAGAGGGGCCTTTTACAGTGAAGCTGGAAACTCATCTATGGATGGACGCATTGCATAGAACCAGACTCCTGGTCAAACTCCGGCTTCGCTGAAAAGGGGGCTTCTCTCAGCTGATGTAAAAAGCCTGGATGTAGAGATTAAGGACCAGTGATGATGTATGTATAGTGTATTATTGCTTCTTTTCCTGGCCAAGAAACTCCTAGCATTGCTTGGATGTAGGGGCCAGTGATGTAATGATTGTTTATAGGTATTGTTTCTTTTCAGTTATATAGCTAATCATTGTACATATATAAATCATTGTGTATCTTAGATTTTAGAACCTCTAATAGAAGTCTCATTTACCTAATATGAATCCAAAAGAATCCACAGTAATTACTGAATAGTCTGTGTTAGTGAAGCAGGCTGTAAAACCAGGTCAGAACACCTTCTGAAACAGTCGCTACTCTTCCAAGCCTTCCCCACAACACATGCCACTACTGCCCCACCTTAACCCCCACCTCTCTCACTCCCCTGCTGCAGGGACTTGGTTCACTGTTTCCCCCAATGGTCCTACCAACAGCACTGCGCAATTTACCAGCTTTGACTAGCAGCGAGTATCCACAGTATTTTCTAGACTCCTGATAAACTGTGAGAACATGAAATGTCAGCACAATGTGACTCAGCAGTACTAAGCTGAGCAGTGCAGCACCAGCAGGATAATATGTAAGGCAAGGATGGGGGGGGGGGGGGGGGGGGGGGGGGGGACAGATGAGAAAAGGAAGGAGCAAAAGTATCACAAGGAGGAAGGGGGGATGGGATTTGATATACTGCCTTTCTGTGGTTACAATAGCAGTTTATGTAAGTACTTATTTTGTAACTGGAGCAATGAAAGGTTAGGTTACTTGTCCAGAATCACAAGAAGGGAAAAAGAAAGCAAGAACCAAAGGTTAAGAACAGACTGGGGAAGAGGAGGGAGGCAAGAGGAGAAAAAGAGAAGTAGAAAGAGACACATTGTAGAGGATAGGAAAAGATAAAATAATAAAAAATAAATGCAAAATTAACACTAAGCCCGAAAATACATTGTTGGTTTCCTTTAAAAAAAAAAAAAAAAAAAAAATGTAAACATATAAAAAAACAATTTTTTTTAATGAAAAACAAAGAAAAATTATTAGTGTAGTGAGTTTTTTTTTTTTTTTTTGGGGGGGGGGGGGGGGGGGGGGATAAAGTGAAAATGGCATAAGACTGGGGGAAGACTGTACTTTTTAGATCCAGTGTCTGGGTAACCATGACTCTTCATACTAGCTAAGAGCTGAAAGAGAATTTTTATGAATGTCTACAATTTTTTGTCGTCCTCTCTCTTTCCACGCCCCACCCCCCTCTAAGTCCACAGGCTCCACATTTGCTCTGGGTAACTGATTTAATAAGATGCATTTTTTATGTTAGTGTATTATATATTTTTACCTTTTCTAGTTCTTTGTTGGTGTTTTATGTGATTTTAAGAGTGCTATACCACTTAGTTTTTTACAAAATAAGATCAGCGGTGTACAAATATAAAAACTAACTTTTTTGGGGGGTAGGGGGTGGGTGAGATTGGTTTATTCCTCAGGTTCATTAGACCATATATAGTAAGAACAGAACCTGCATAAATCAACAGGTAAGGATTATATTTCAGCTATTAAAAAAAAAAAAAAAAAAAACCGAGAAATGGGCCTTACCGTTATTTCTATGTTTTGACTCTGTCCTCTGCTCTCGCTCCATTTTCATCTGTTCTGCAGGGGTGTCATCAACATAAGCCTTGCCTTCTTCAATAAGTTTTTCTGCATATTTCATAATTGTTTCAAAGTGATCAGAGGTGTACGTAAACTGATTGGGTTTAATATGCAGCATAGCAACATCTTCCAGGATAACCTACAGCAAAGGTGCACAGAAAGATCCCTTTACCACAATGGCCACATGGGCAGCTTAGACATATTGCACCCTACCAACCAGCACCAAATACCACAAAACTGGAATAGTTCCGTGTTTAGCACAAACCAATTTAGCCACTACCAGTGGCCTAGTGGTTAGGGTGGTGGACTTTGGTCCTAGGGAACTGAGGAACTGAGTTCAATTCCCACTTCAGGCACAGGCAGCTCCTTGTGACTCTGGGCAAGTCACTTAACCCTCCATTGATCCATGTAAGCCGCATTGAGCCTGCCATGAGTGGGAAAGCGCGAGGTACAAATGTAACAAAAATAAAATAAAACTCTTGTTCCTGATTTTTTTTTAATTTGTGAAAAAAAAGTCTGTTTATCACATCCTATTGAGGCACCTTACAATAAGGGATAAAGAACGTAAGGCCGAAATGGAGAAACAGACAATAAGCAATTAAATGTCAGCGATGACAAACTGTAAGAGATTTTGAAGGACTAGTTTTTAAAAGGATGAAACACACCAGATCTGTTCACAAGACAAAGAGAAAGTAGGGCCCAGTGTCACACTATGTTGATTATCCTTCAAATTAAAAACAAAAATTAAAAGCAGATACCTCTAGATGCACATCTTCTAACTGGACTATCAGGTATAAATGCCTTGATCAATTTCTTTGATTATTTTAAAGCATCTCTCTATCTCAGCTGCTATGAGCACCAAATATTTAAGAAAATGCTAACTAGATCTCAATGTTTGGGGACCAAACGATCTTACACAATACAATAAGAAAACTACTGGCAAAACACTTTATATCAAGAGGGATTTCCTGCAATTCATTTCTGGCACTTTCCACTTCTGAAGAAAATGTTTGTGGCACATTTTTCTTTAACACCACAAGAAGGTGAAATTAGATCTTACCTGCTAATTTTCTTTCCTCTAGACCCTCCAGACCGGTCAAGACGCGTGGGTTATGTCCTCCTACCAGCAGAGGGAGACTGAGAAAACACTAAGCTTTTGAAGCCTGTATATATAACCTGTGCAGAACCTCCACTAGCCAGTATACCCCTGACAAAGCAGAGAAACAAAAAACACTAACAACAACTAGCAACCCTGTACGTGGTCACAGTAAACTGCAAAAACAAGAAACATCTTCCGCTTGCTCTTACGGAAACATGTTCCTTTGCCTTTGATAAAACAGTTGGGCTTCTACAGGTGGACTATCAAAGAAGAGCCCCACCTGTCCCGGACTCCTATCACAAAACAGAAATAAACAGTCTGCAATTAGAGAAACAACAATTTACAGCAGCCAAGAATTATCCAACAAACACACCTCCTGGCCTCCAATACAGACAGGGCGGGCTCTTGACCGGTCTGGAGGGTCTAGAGGAAAGAAAATTAGCAGGTAAGATCTAATTTCACCTTCCTCAGCGACCCTCCAGACCGGTCAAGACGCGTGGGACGTACCAGAGCAGTAACTAACTTATGGGAGGGACCTACTAAGGCCAGAGGTCAAAATTGCTGCCCCAAAGCGCACCTCGTCCTTTGCATGCACAGGAATCCTATAATGCTTCACAAAGGAATGCAACGAAAACCAAACCGCAGCCCGACAAATATCTAACAGAGAAATCATACTATTCTCCGCCCACGAGGCTGCCATTCCCCTAGTGGAATGAGCAGACCAGCCCCTAGGCACCACAGGACCCTTCACCAAGTAAGCAGATGCAACCGCCTCCTTCAACCACCGTGCTATGGTCACCTTAGGAGCCGCTGCACCCTTCTTTGGGCCACCATGAAGAACGAACAAACGGTCAGAGGCTCTGAAGTCCTGAGTTCCAGAGAGATAACAACTCAAAACTCTCCTGACATCCAGCTTGGCAATACCACGCTGCTCCGAATCTCCAGCCATATCACCCAACACTGGCAGAGAGATGACCTGATTAACATGGAACTCGGAAACCACCTTGGGCAAAAAAGGAAAGCACCGTCCGCAACGAAACCTTTCCCTCAGAAAGGACAAAAATGGTTCCCTAAAAGACAAAGCCTGAAGCTCTGAAACACTCCGTGCTGAAGTAATCGCCACCAACAAGACCGCCTTTAAAGATAAATCCTTACAAGATGCCGATACCAGAGGCACAAACGGAAGCCTGATCAAAGCATCCAAAACTAGCTTCAAATCCCACGGAGGCACCATCCGTCACTGAGGCGGACGCAGCAACTTAACACCCTTCAAAAAACGCACTACCTCAGGCACAGACGCGAAGGACTTTCACTGAAGCTTCCCACGAAAACATGACAAAGCTGCCACCTGAACCTTCAGTGTAGACAAGGCCAGACCTCTATCAACACCATCGTGCAAAAATTCCAAAACTTCCGCCACCGAAGAGTGAAACGGCCGAACTCGATGGTCTTCACACCAGTGCTCAAAGATTCTCCAAACCCGGACATACGCCAAGGAAGTGGATCGTCTACGGCAACTCAACATCGTAGCAAAGCCACTGGACGAAAGCCCCTTCTTCTTCAACTTGTGCCGCTCAAGAGCCAAGCCATAAGCGAAAACCGAGCCGGATCCGGCATGATTATCGGGCCTTGACACAGAACTGATCCCAACAAAGGCAGGGCCGCCGCCCCTGCCAACCGCACCAGGTCTCCATACCATGGTCGACGCTGCCAATCCGAAGCTACCAGAATCACCCGACCGGAGTGATGTTCGATGCGCTATATTACTCGACCGACTAACAGCCACAGAGGAAACACATACAGTCACTCCCGAAGCCAAGGCAACAGAAGAGTGTCGATTTCCTCCGCTCAAGGGTCTCTTCAGCGACTGAAAAAAAAAAATCTCTGAACTTGCGCATAGCGAGCCGTTGCCCTAAGATCACCGAAAGTCCCCAGACCGACACAACTCACTGGAACACTGACCGAAGAAAAGACCACTCTCTGGGATCTAGAGTGTGCCTGCTGAGATAATCTGCATCTATGTGACCTACCCCGGCCACATGCGCTGCCAAGAGAGCCTGAAGATGAGTTCAACTGCGCCGCCAAGGCTCTTTGTTCCCCCCTTGACGGTTGACATATGCTACTGCCATGGCATTGTCACAGAGCACTCGGACTGCCTTGTGGCGAACCACCGACGTCAAGGCCTGGAGCGCCACCCGAATGGCCCGAGTTTCCAGCCGGTTGATGGACCACTCTGCTTCTGCCCGAGACCACCGGCCTTGAGCTACCTGACTGAGACAATGTGCCCCCCAACCTTGCAGACTGGCATCCGTGACCATTACCAGCCCCTGTGGGGACTCCAACGGCATTCCTTTCCCAAATTGCGCGGACTGAGCCACCAGCGGAGACTGAGACGAGGGGCCACCGACAGCGGACAACACATTTCCAAGTCCTGCGACAGAGGGGACCAATGACTGAGCAGAGCTGACTGTACCTGACGCATGTGCGCCCTGGCCCACGGAACTACCTCTATGGTCGCCGCCATCAGGCCCAGGACCTGACGATAAGTACGGGCCGTCGGCGCCTTCTCTGCAAGGAACCGACGAATCGGACCCTGTAACTTGGAACCAAAAGGCTGCACAAAGGAAAGTGAAGATAAGCTTCCGTCAAATCCAGGGAAGTGAGAAACTCTCCTTTCCTGACCGCACCAGTGACCGACCGCAACGTCTCCATCCGGAAAGAGGGCACCTTGAGTGCCGCATTGACCCTTTTGAGATCTAAAATGTGACGAAAAGTGTCCTCTTTCTTGTGGACCACAAAATAGATCAAATAGCACCCTGAGCGTTGCTGATCTGAAGGAACAGGAACCACGGCTCCCAACGCGAGCAGCCACCGCAGAGTGTCCCTCACTGCTGCCCTCTTGCTCCAAGACCGACAGAGGGATTCCAGAAACACTTCGGGAGAACAGCTTTCGAATTCCAGCGCACATCCGCCTCGAAACACCTTGAGAACCTACTGATCTGACCTGATTTGGGCCCAACTCTGGTAAAACAGACTCAGCCGAGCCCCAACATGCACCAGAGCCTGAGCCCGCACACCTTCATTGGGAATTGTGGCCTGAATACTAACCTCCCGCGGAAAAGCCACGCCCTCCGCGACGACTCTCACGAAAGAACTGTGTGCGCTGGAAAAACCGACCCCTAGAGGTCCTACTACTATTAAACATTTCTATAGCACTACTAGACTTATGCAGCGCTGTACAAATTAACATGAAAAGACAGTCCCTGCTCAACAGAGCTTACAATCTAAATTGGACAAACAGACAGCTAGGGGTAGGTCCCACTCGATCTGCCCGGCCTATACCGCTGAGCCTCCCTAAACCGTCCCCGAGAGGAACTAGTTCTGGCCCCTGCCTTGAACCGAAAATCTGGAAGCCATAGAACCTTGGTATCACTAAGACCTCACACTAACTTGTCCAAATCTTCTCCAAAGAGCATAGCTCCCTTAAGTGGCAGAGACCCACAACCATAGCCATATTTTTTGTCTGAAGTAGGCAACAAATCATAAAAGCCTCAGACAAAAAGGATGAACCCATGTCCAAGTCGGCTAACTCCTGACCCCCAGAAGAACCAACATCTACCGAATCATCCAGGAGCTTCTCGGCCCAACGAAAACATGCCCGAGCTACCAGACCCCCACAAACCGAGGCCTGCAGGGCTAGAGCCGACAAAACAAAACTACGCTTGAGAAAAGATCCCAACTTCCTATCCTGAGGATCACGGAGAGCCGTTCCTCCATCAACCGGGATAGCCGTAGCTATAATTACTGCCGTCACTACTGCATCTACCGTGGGAGCCTTAAAGGAATCCCTATCGTCCTGAGGGAGGGGATAAAGCCTCGCCATTGCCTTTGCCACCTTACACGACAAATCCCATTCCTGACAAATCATCTCCCGGAGATCCTTGTTCATAGGGAAGGATCACGCCTGACGCTGAATGCCCTTCACCAACGGATCCTGGACAGTTTCCCCCAACGCCACCTCAGGACCAAACTGAAGGGTGGACGACACCTGATCTATGAGTTCTGACAGCTCATCTCTATGGAAAATCCGCACTACTGAAGGATCCTCTCCAGGAATCCAACAATCCTGCTCCTGAGAGCCGTCAATTCCATCTGACTCCCCCAGATCACTAAGCGCAGCTTCTGCAGCTACAGGAGAAAAACATTGCCTGTCCTCTGACCACTCTAACCGTGGTCTCTCAGCCAAGATGGAAATAGCCCCCTCTTCCAATTGGGGGGGGGGGAGGGGGGGTCCCGATCTCCAGGCCTGATACCGCGTCCAGACAAAATCTGGAGGAAAACCCACCATTCCTGGACCGTCATTAGGCCCTTTTGTGCCAAAAACGGAGGCCGCAGGCCCAAAACCAGCCGGCTCCATGGGCCGCGTCAGACTCAAGATGGCGGCTGTTCCCGCCGAAACTGTTCCCGCTGACAGCGGCCCTGCCTACGCTCCCGCTGACCCGGAGACTCCCGACACCATCGATCCCTCCGCGGTCAAGTCGGGGGGTGCCGCAGCCACCTTTATAGGTGCACCGCAAAGCTACACTGAGCGCCCGGCGCCTCTACCCCTCGCCACGAGCACGCGCGACATCGGAGGAGCTGGGCCGCCATAAACCACGAGGGAAGGGAAAAGCTGTTCCGCAAACGCGCCAAACCAAAAACTCACTCACACTGCAAAAGCACTGGAGAAAGCGCTGCTCTCTCGTTCCAGCAAGGAATCAAAACCCCCGTTCGGTCCGCTGAAAATAAAGAAATAAATGCCCTTAAAGGCACAGTACTCCAACTCTGGCAGCTGGAAATTGTAAGGCACTCAAGGCTACAATACTGAGAAAGCAGCCGAGGCACAAAGCTGCCAAGCAAAACGAAATAGAATAACTGACCTTAAAGGCACAGTACTCTAATTCTGGCATCTGGAAATTGTAAGGCACTCAAGGCTACAATACTGAGAAAGCAGCCGAGGCACAAAGCTGGCAAGCAAAATGACATAGAATAACTGACCTTAAAGGCATCGTACTCTAACTCTGGCATCTGGAAATTGTAAGGCACTCAAGGCTACAATACTGAGAAAGCAGCCGAGGCACAAAGCTGCCAAGCCAACAGGGGGAGGGACCCAAACATAGGTGTAACACCCCAGGGGGAAAAACTGGGCCCCACCAGACCCAGGGCCCCAAAGCACTTTTTTTTTTTTTTTTTTTTACACACACGTACAGGGTACTGCAACAGAATAAAGTTTGGAAGGAAAAAATCCTACGACCCAATGACAAACTACCTCACCAGATTATTGGAGACTGCACAGGCTGTCAACTGCTACCTCTGCTGAGACTGAGAAAATACTGGCTAGTGGAGGTTCTGCACAGGTTATATATACAGGCTTCAAAAGCTTAGTGTTTTCTCAGTCTCCCTCTGCTGGTAGGAGGACATAACCCACGCGTCTTGACCGGTCTGGAGGGTCGCTGAGGAAAGGATTTAAGTCTGATGTAACGAGAGTTGTGTCCTTATAATAACAAAAATTATTTGCTCCATACAGTCAGGATTTTATTTAGTGTAGTGTATTGAACAACTTATTAGCTTTAGATCCTAAATGGATCTCAAAACAGATAAAGATTGCACCTGAATTCTGAGCAGCCCCCCTGAAGGCCTGGAAAGGAGCTAGGCTTTCCCTGTAGCTCTTTGACAGACCTGAGCACATAATAGAAAACTAAGACCGTGACACATAGAAGAAACCTGAAAATAATAAAATAAACATTATAAAATGTAGTTTCCTCCTTTCAAGGGGATCCAGCACAGTATTAATTTATATATACATACAGGATTAGATGTGTTCTGTTTTAACTTAGTAGAATTGGGATCATTTAGCTTGTAACACATCGAGCCTACCAGCAACTGTTGCATTGTGCTAGAGCATTCACTTATGTTTGGGGAGAAAAATAAAAAATAAAAAGGTTCAGTCTCGTGACAAAACAGTAAATTATTTTTGACTTAACTAAACCACTTTCAAGGAGACAAAATCCTGTTACTCTGTCATCTAATCCAAGCAGAAGTTTCCTGCTAGATTTATAAGCCTTTTGGCCATGGTTAGAACATAAGCGTGGCCATGCTGGGACAGACCGAGAGTCCACCAAGCACAGTATTCTATTTTCACCAGTGGTCAATCCAGTTCACAAGTACCTGGCAAGATCCCAAAACAGTAAAACAGATTTTATGCTGCTTAACCTAGAAAAAACAATGGCTTTCCCAAGTCCATCCCAATAATGGCTTAGGGACTTTTCTTTTAGGAAGCTATCCAAACCTTTATTAAACCCTCCTAAGCTAACTGCTTTTACCACATTCTCTGACAAGTAATTCCAGAGTTTAATTACACGTTGAGTGAAGAAATATTTTCTCCAATTTGTTTTATATTTACTACTTAGTACCTTAATTGCCTACCCCCTAGTATTTTTGGAAAGGGAAGGGAAAGGGAAATGGGACTTGATATACCGCCTTTCTGAGGTTTTTGCAACTACATTCAAAGCGGTTTACATATATTCAGGTACTTATTTTGTACCGGGGCAATGGAGGGTTAAGTGACTTGCCCAGAAGGAAAGATTAAAAACAAGTGATTCACATCTACCCATTCCACTTCACTCAGCATTTTTAGACCTCTGTCATACCTCTCTTCTCAAAGCTGAACAGCCCTATCCTCTTTAGCCTTTCCTCAAAGGGAAGTCGTCCCATCCCATTTAACATTTTCGCCGCCCTTCTCCATACCTTTTCTAATTCCGCTATATCATTTTTGAATGTAGAGACCAGAATTGCACACAGTATTCAAAGTATGGTCACACCATAGAGAAATACAAAGGCATTATAATATTCCTTTCCTAATAATTCCTAACTAAAAATTCTATTTGCTTTCTTAGCCGCTGCTACACCCTGAGCAGGTTGACCAAAGCAAGAGACTTGGCCTAAAATGATGGGTGCTGGTTGGAACACAACGTCATAAACCCAAGACAGACCAATAGACTGAAACCTCTCCAGTGTCCTATATGAGCTTCTGTGGATGGCCATGGAAGAGAGACTGAATTTTATTTACCAGCCCCCAACCCTCCAACTGTTTCTATTCTGTGGCAACAAAGGGAAGGATTAGAACATTTGTTCTCAAACTATGGTCCTAGAATTCCTAAGGGACCTTCCATACTATGCTTCTTTGTGGGGATCTTCTGAACTGGCAGCCATCCCTCTACCTATCATGGAGAAGATGGAAGCCAGTGTTGGAAGAGCAGTTCTGTGCCACCAATCAGAGATGAAGAAGCAGGGTAGCTGTCACCAATCTACTCTGCAAGTCACACAAACAAAAGTGGAAAGAACAATGATGGATATGGAAGATGATGAAGAGACAAGATAGAAAGAAGTACCGTAAAACACTGAGTGACATGAAGGGGGCAGAAGTCGCAGCCTGTAGTAACACTATCAAGGTAAATGGAAGAATACAAGAAGGTGCAAGTGGGTTATACTATTGCAAGCCTCAACAGTACAATTTGGCTGCTGAAATCTTCCTATGACTGAGAAGCACAAAGTAAAATGAAATAAAACATCCTCTTTTTCCTCAAAATAAATAAATAAATAAAAAATAACTCCCAAAAATCTTAATGCACCCTCTCTGCAACATGCCACAACTGTCCCATCTATCTACCTCTTGTACACCTTTAACCAAATATTTAACAAAATATGGCTCAATTGCTATCCTCCCCAAAATTGTTCTACGTTATAACTACATTACTCATCCTCATCATAGGTTTCCCTTTAGGATGTGAAAACCTTAATTTTTTATCACCTGTATGACTTGGGTTTGATTTTTTTTTTTTTAATTCTTATACCAAACAAGCCTAGATTTATCTACAGCAGCGAAGATTATCACCATTACATAACATAATAGCCATATTGAGCCAGACCAATGGTCCATCTAGCCCAGTATCCTGTTTCCAACTCACAAGTACCTGGCAGAAACCTAATTAGTAGCACCAATCCCAGAGCAAGCAGTGACTTTTCCATGTCTATCTCAATAGAAGACTATGGACTTTTCCTCCAGGAACTTGTCCAAACCTTTTTTAAACCCAATACGCTAACTGCTGTTATTACATCCTCTGGCAAAGAGTTTCAGAGCTTAACTATTCGTTGAATAAAAAAATATTTCCTCCTGTTTTAAAAGTATTTCCATGTAACTTCATTGAGTGTCCCCTAGTCTCTGTACTTTAAGAGTAAAAATCGATTCACTTCTACTCGTTCTACACCATTAAATAACTTCTGCTGTAAGATGTATCCTTCATTTTTCACTCACCTTTTCAAAATCTTCCTTCTCCTTTTCAGGATTTGTGTCATCGAACCGCATAATAAGTTTCCCTTTGAAGTTCACCTGATAGTGCTGGTTCAGAAGAGCAGCTTTTGCATGGCCAATGTGCAAGTAACTAAAATACACACAACACAAAGTCATGACTCAAAAGAAGCTTCATCATAATTCACAGTCAGACTCAATCATAAAGCTAACCTGTTTAGACAGTGCTTTGACAGCAAGGATGGCATAGGCCAGAAGTTGTTGCTTCTGATTTTCAGAGTCATATATCACTCCTGCTGAGTCATGTCATAAAGCTGCAAAGGTCATGTCAAAAATGGTCTTATCCGAGGTCAGTAAAGAGCATTCTATTGAAAAATGGGTTTCTATGTGCAAAGCAGCCCTTAGCTTCCCCAGAAATGCTTCCTTTCTTCTGCTGTCCTAGACATTACAGGTAGGTGACAGCCTAACTCAATTCTTTTAGGCTAACCTGTAGGCAGGATTCCAACCCATGCAAAATAAGAGAGAGGTATGGAATCTGTTTATTAAACGGCCAAGGGCAAAGTGTTTTGGGTTTTGTTTTGTTTTTGAGGGGGGGGGGGGGGGTTAAACAGGGCCAAAACAGAACACCCAACCAAATAGGAGCAGGGCTGCAGACTCACTTACCTCTTCTGGGAGACTGAGGAATACTGAGGTCAGGGTTGCACAGTCCCTTATACAGATGTCCACTACTCAATAGTTCTCAGTCTCCCTCTGCTGGTAGGAGTGCATATAACCCACTCGCAGGAAATTGTCTGGAGCAGAAGATAAAGAAGAACTATTTTATTTTACTTTACCACTTGGGGTTATGAACCATATCATTTGCAGAAGACCTGGGAGACCAGTTAGTCATACCTTAGAACAGAAATGGAGAAGCTCTTTGGATTAGGATGAGGGCTGATGTTCAAACTGATTCAAATTATCTTAAGGTTTGTGCTTGGTTAGGCCTGATAAAATTTAAGGCCCCCTTTTACTAAGGCGCGCTAACGTTTTTAGTGCACGCTAAAATTGTAAGTGCATTAAACATTAGAAACATCCACAGGAACGCATTGGCGTCTCTAACGTTTAGCGCACGTACAATTTTAGCACATGCTAAAAACGTGAGCACGCCTTAGTAAAAGGGGACCTAAGTGTAAAAAAAAACAATCAAAAGGAGTATGTTTACTAAAATAGCTTACTAGAATACTGCTTGATTTTGTATACATATTGACCAATTACTTACAATTAAGTGCTATTTAGTTTCTTTGAGAAATATTTTTTAAAAAGCTGAGCTCTTAAATTTAGGAATCTAATTCAGGTGTCTAAATGTTCACCTACATTTAGTAACCTAAAAGTTATATTCTTATATTTAAGCCTACCATTTTTTTTTTGCCTAGATTTATTAGCCTGTTTAGATGCCTACTGCTGAAAACCAGTGTTAAGCTCCATTGTCCACTCTAATATCATCCACTTGTCAATAACCTAAATTTACAGGCTTAGTGAAACTAGGAGCATAAATATAGCCACTGAGCCCTAGTAACTTTTCAAAGAGACCAGTTTAAAAGTTTGGAATTTAAACCCTTTCAAACTAACCTCCCTTTATGTTCACATTTAATATTGGAACAATTTTGTTTCCAAATTATCATTCACAAACACTAATTCTTTATTAGAAACACCTTAGAGTGAAACTACCTCCTGGGCCATATTTCTTCTTATTCCCCTGTAGCAGTATGGGCGAGGACCAGTCTGGACCTTTTGAAGAAATACAGCCAGACAACCATTTTAAAGGTGAAATATACCAGTTTATTAAATGTGTAGGGAAGTTTGAGACGGCGATGTTCAGTGAGCCACGTTTGTGGCAAGAGGGTATGAGAGGAGAGAAGTTGTTCCTGGGGAAATTATGCATACTGGGGGGGGGGGGGATGCATTCTTATTTATTGGACTCAGGATCACCCCCCCCTCCTTCTGGCACTGGAGCAATAAGTTGCATGAGTTGATGACTTGGGAATCTAGGGGTGCGCGCTTGTCTCCTGGAAGGCAGCGGAGGTTCCTCGCAATCTGGGAAGCTTATTTGAACAAGATATCGCCATGGGCGCGCAGTCAAGTCTGAATGGGCTTCCTTAGGGAGATTAGGAATAACTGGAAGTGTAGGAGTGGGGCACTGCACCGATATGGGAGGGTAGGGTAGGGTGGGGGGAGACCCAAGAGTTGTGGCTTCCCGTACAGATTATGGTTGTATTGCCAGTGTTGTAAGGGAGGGGGGAGAGTTAATTAGTTTACGAGGCATTGGGGGGGGGGGGATAATAGTATTTGAGATAAGTCTTGGAGGCTATCCTTTCATGCTTGGACAAGACGGGAGGCGGGGTGTTTCCTTTATTTTTTTCTTTTTCTCTTTTCTGGTTTATGGTACTTTAAGGAGGAGGGTGAATCACGTTGTTCCATCTTGTTGGTATTGAAATAGCTCGTCCTTGATTGGTTTGGGTACAAGTCTGGGTGATGGGGGTGGTATACAGGTGTGGGGAGAGAAAAAATTTGGTAAAACTTTGAGGATGGAATTCCTTTTTCTATTCTGTACTGTTTTATATGCTGGTCATTTCTGTTGACTTATACAGAGATTGTTGAAGTTGTACACTTTGCTGGTTTCTCAATAAAAATGTTAAAACATAAATGTGTAGGGAAATGGGTAACCTGTTTCTTTCACAAGAGCAGAGAAATAAAACACAAAACCAATTCCTGAACTCAAGAGTTCTCTCCTGTGGCCTGCTCCTGCAGAGCCATGGCATGTACCAGACTGTCTCTCAAAAGGTAGCACAAACAGCTTGTCTCTGGCCTGAAATCTACTACTACTACTTAGCATTTCTATAGCGCCACAAGGCATACGCAGCGCTGCACAAACATAGAAGAAAGACAGTCCCTGCTCAAAGAGCTTACAATCTAATAGTTAAAGTTCTTTCTTTCAATGTTCAGCACAATCTGGCCAAGCTGAGCCCTGGTTTACGAAGTAACAGTTTCAACAGGTTTCCATAATGAATTTGGCTTACCTAAGTGGGACATCTGTAGCTTACACACATATGGTGGAACCATATGCTAGAAGGCACCTTTTCTCTCCTCTTTGTTCCATGACTGAGCAGTGCTTGTGGGGTGGGGGGGGGGGGGTTATCCACCTAGACAGTACCCTGCCTTCTCTGCTGTTGCCAGTCATCCC
Source organism: Microcaecilia unicolor (assembly GCF_901765095.1). Taxonomy (NCBI): domain Eukaryota; kingdom Metazoa; phylum Chordata; class Amphibia; order Gymnophiona; family Siphonopidae; genus Microcaecilia; species Microcaecilia unicolor. The sequence continues at coordinate 64,456,813 of NC_044033.1, read as the reverse complement.
CTCCATGCTGTATATTATGTTTAAGGTGGCTCTGTGACTATGAAGGGAGTGCTGTTAAGGCGGAGCAGTAACATTCCATAGATTCTCACACTGCCCAAACCCATTAAGACGAAATGGAATTCAAAGCAGATGAGTCAGAGAAACTGAACGAAATCTCTGTAAACCTGGAAGATGTAAAAGCACAATTTGACAAACTGAAGACTAACAAATCTCCTAGACCGGATGGCATTCATCCCAGAGTACTGACAAAATTGAAAATGAATCTGCAGAACTACTGTTAGTAATATGTAATTTATCTTTAAAATGAAGCATGACACAGGAAGATTGGAGGGTGGCCAATGTAACGCCGATTTAAAAAAAAAAAAAAAAAAAAGGTTCCAGAGGTGATCCGGAAATTTTAGACAGGTGAGCCTGACATTGGTGCTGGGCAAAATGGTACAGACTATTATAAAGAACAAAATTACAAGGCATATTCAAAAGCATGGATTAATGAGACAAAGCCAACATGGATTTAGTGAAGGGAAATCTTGCATCACCAATCTATTAGGTATACACAAGAAGTAGCACATATGAGTTTATCTTGTTGGGCAGACTAGATGGACCGTGCAGGTCTTTTTCTGCCGTCACCTACTATGTTACTATGTTATTACATTTCTTTGAAGGGGTGAACAAAAATGTGGATAAAGGTGAGACAGTCGATAATATCTGGAATTTCAAAAGGCATTTGACAAAGTACCTCATTTAAGATTCCAGAGGAAATTGGACAGTCATGGGATAGGAGGTAGTATTCTATTGTGGATTAAAAACTGGTTAAAAGGTTGAAAACAAAGTAGGGATAAATGGTCAGTATTCTCAATGGAGAAGGGTAGATGGTGGGGTTCCCCAGGGGTCTGTGCTGGGACTGCTGCTTTTTAACATTATTTATAAATGACTAGTAAAAAAGGCCCGTTTCTGGAACGAATGAAACAGGCGCTAGCAAGGTTTTCCTGGGAGTGTGTATGTTTGAGAGAGAGAGCCAGAGTGAATGTGCGGGTGTGTGACAGAGTGAGACTGTCTGTGTGACAGTGTGTGTGTGAGAATGAGAGTGTGTGACAGAGCCCCCTCCCCTGTTCCTAATGCCCCTCACCCCGTTCCCTCCCCTCCTTTTCCTCCTCCTTCCCACACTTTGGGTTCCTTAAGGCTTTCACAAGTCTATGTACCCTCGTGGCCCTAACGCCCAGTATCCGGATACCCCACCGCTTTCCTCCTCACCCCTCCCCCAAGATGTAATACTTTCACGTCCTTCATTTTTTAAAAAAAGTGTCCTATCTACCCTGTGTACAAATGCCCGGCATTCAAATTGTGTTCCTCTCGTAAATTTTCATTTCTTTCATTCATTCAGAACTTGCCCCCCCCCCCCCCCCCCCCCGAACACTTTTGGTTCCTTCAGTCTTTTAAAACTGTCCTATGTACCCTGTGTGCTAATGGCCAGCATTGAGATTGTTTTCCTGTCCCAAATTTGCATGTCTTTCAGTCATTCAGAACTCCCCCTCCCCCCATTTAACACTTTCGGTTCCTTCAGTCTTTTAAAACTCTCCTATCAACCCTGTGTCCTAATGGCCAGCACTCAGATTGTTTTGCTTTGCCAAATTGTCTGTCACTGATGTCACTGAGGTCAGTGCGTGCCTGCCTAGCAGACCACTTCCTGCAGGCACGGTCCCAAGCACATCCTGTTGGAGGTGAGAATTATTATATAGGATGGGAGTAACTAGTGAAGTAATTAAATTTGCTGATGAAACAAAGTTATTCAAAGTTGTTAAATCGCAAGAGGATTGTAAAAAATTACAAGAGGACCTTACCAGACTGGGCATCGAAATGGCAGATGATGTTTAATGTGAGCAAGTGCAAAGTGATGCATGTGGGAAAGAAGAACCCTGAACTATAACTACGTGATGCAAGGTTCCACATTAGGAGTCACCGACCAGGAAAATGATCTAGGTGTCATCGTTGATGATACGTTGAAACACTCTGCTCAGTGTGCGGCGGCAGCTAAGAAAGCACACAGAATGTTAGGTATTATTATGAAAGGAATGGAATACAAAAATGAGGACGTTGTAATGCCTTTGTGTCACTTAAGGTGCGACCGCAACTCAAATATTGTGTGCAATTGTAGTCAACGCATCTCAAAAAAGATATAGAGGATTTAGAAAAGGTACAGAGAAGGGCGACGAAAACGACGACGGGGATGGGACAACTTCCCAATGAAGGAAGGTTAAAGCGGCTAGGGCTCTTCAGCTTGGAGAAGAGACAGCTGAGGGGAGATAAGATAAAAGGTCTATAAAATAATGAGTGGAGTGGAACTGGTAGACGTGAATCGCTTGTTTACTCTTTCCAAAAATACTAGGACTAGGGGGCACGCAGTAAAGCAACAAAGTAGTAAATTTAAAACGAATTGGAGAAAATATTTCTTCATTCCACGTGTAATTAAACTCTGGAATTCTTTGACAGAGAATGTAGTAAAAGCAGTTAGCTTAGCGGGGTTTTAAAAAAGTTAGGATAGCCTCTTAAAAGAAAAGTCCATAAGCAATTATTAAAATGGACTTGGGGAAAATCCAATGCCTATTTCTAGGATAAGCAGCATAAAATCTATTGTACTTTTTTGTGATCTTGCCAGGTACTTGTAACCTGGATTGGCCACTGTTGGAAACAGGATGCTAGACTTGATGGACCTTTGGTCTGTCCCAGTATGGTAATACTTGTGTACTTTTGTAGCATGAATACAAATTCACTGTCTTATCAGTGACATATCTAAGACAACTTATCACTGAAAGAACACATTTTAATAAACCTAGGGAACAATGACTGCCACCAGCGTTATACCTGGAAATTCACTGCTGAGTCATGTCCGGTGTCCAGCACTGAATTTCCAGGTTTACGGAGCCGGTGAAACCACAGCCTGTTAAGTGCGATATTCAGCGCTTAACCTCCTATGGCAAACGGCACAAAGATAGGACTGACTTTTATGCAGTTCTTTATGCAGTTACCTTGGCCTGTTAAGTACCGACTCCACCACTGGAATGACTAAAAATAGCTAGTTTTGAGTTGGGCACTAACCAGACATTTACAGCTGCAGTAACCATTGAAGTGCCACTGAATATGACTGGTTAGCTACAAACAAGTGATTTAACCAGCCAGGAGCCACTTCTGGCTGATTAAATTACCCTGAATATCAAACCTAGTATTTAAATTATGACATATGGTTAAGTTATGATGAAAAAATACACAACACCCCAAGGAAAAGTGCACATTTCTAGTGTAATACAAGACACTGCCACTTCCTAAATTTCTTGCGCTTTCTGCTCGTTCCTGCGTATTCATGGACATCCAAATCTGTCCTCGGAAAGGGTTCCTGAAGCATTTATATGGCACAACAAGTACTTTGCACAGAAGAAATGCACTTAATTTCTCATCAGCTCTGCAGAGTAAAAATTCCTTCTCGTCCTCAAATGCTGTACCTGTCTCTGAACTAGGGAATTAGCATAATTATTTTTAAAAGGAATCAGCTATATCTGGACACTTAGACTTTCATGTATTACACCTGCATGACATGAACAGGTAAACATATAGCATATACAAATTAACATGACACACGTGTGCCTTCCTCCCCTCATGTACATAACAAGCCACAACTCAGAAAGGCATGGACACAATTATACAGTATATATTTTCAAGCACCTCTACGCAACAAGACCTTTCCATTCAGAAAGGAGTTTAATAGTTTGTAATAGTTACATTAACTGTATATCCTATTGGTAAGTAGAAAAAATATATACAGTATAAAAAAGAAATGTTAAAAGCAAATGATCTCACCCGCTTGCCTCAGGAGGAAACCTCACCACCACCTTGCCCATCTCAGCACCAGGGAGCTCTACAAATTTTCCAATATCTTGCTTCTTTTCACTTGCCTTAAAAATGAATAAATTCAATATAATCTGTAAAAAGGGCTTCAGATACAAGGCAGGTGACTGTAGCAGCTGGATATATATATCAGTGGTTCCTAAACCTAGTCCTGGAGGCACCTCAGCCAGTCAGGTTTTCAGGAAATCCACAATAAATATTCATGAGATAGATTTACATGCAGCGGAGGCAGTGCATGCAAATCTCTCTCATGGATATTCATTGTGGATATCCTGAAAAAAAAGACTCGCTGGGGTGCCTCCAAGACCAAGTTTGGGAACCACTGTAATATATACACATATACGTACACACATTTACAGCACTTTATAATGAGACAAGAAGTCCTGTGTACGGGAAACATGAATACACTCTCCTCTCACAGATTATAAGCCTCCTCCACAGAAAATACAAGAAAAATAAGCTGCTGCACTGTTCCCTCAGCTATACTGATCCATGCCATCTGGACTTGTAGAAACACTAATTCTGGGCACACAAGGCTTCCTGCTGCACAAACCAGCCCCAACTCCACTCCCTCCCCTCACCCATAGGCAGGAAAAGAGGGAGGGAGAGGAAACTGGGGCCCCCAGATATAACACCCTTAAACTGACACTAATATCAGATGTCCAGTGATAGCAGAACAGTCAGGCTTCCGTAACCTTTTTTTTTTTTTTTTTACTGCTACCCTTCCAGTTTCTTTTCAGTTTCCTATTTTATTTAACCCCAAAGTCTTGACAAATCTGACTACTCTGGGATCAGATCTACTGGAGAATGAGAAATACTGACAGAGGGTTGAATAAGGTTCTTATCATGTCAAGACTTCACAGTTAGTCTCCACCTGCTAATAGGCTGGCATTACCCAAGCATCTGAGTGGGCTGATAAGACGACGAAGCGGTCATACACTACTGTGGTGCTGAATAAAAGTTTTTATTGATCCCTGGCTGTGAAGATTTCTTGGTCCACCCCTACTTCTTGGTTTGTTGATATATAAACATGTACACACACATTTTATACATATTTTTATTTACTGTTCTATATTTGATAGTTTGTCCCTGCCCCATGGTTCTGTCTCCATCCTCGCCCTGTCCCCGTGGGCCCTGTCTCCCTCACAGGTTCTGTCCCCATCAACATGGGCTCTGTCCTCATCTATAGAAGCCTCAAGCAGTTATTTTATATTTAAAATTTCTAATTAAAATATAAAAAGGTACAATATGCTGTGCAACTGTTGCTTATAAATCACAAATAGAAAGCAATAATAAAAATGAGCAACTTCTCTTCTTAGAAGATGTGCTGGTAGTAGAAATGTAAAGGATCCCCCATGCAAATTTTGCTACTTGTGGCCTGCATGTCTGCATCTTTTTCCAAAAACTCTAAATATGTTGTCTGCATCACTCAAACATAAATAACAGTCCAGTTCATTAAGAGGCTTCAAAGTAGAAAATGACACAGGGACAAAGTTTGCCCCCAACCCCATGGGCTCTGTCCCTATCTCTGCCCTGTTCCTGTCCCCATCCCCGCAGTTATCGCGGGTCCCCGTGTCATTCTCTATGTGTGCCTACAGAACAGTGAAAAAAAGAAATGATTATATTCTGCAAATAAACAAGTAAAATAAGAAAAAAAAAATATATCTTACCTGGTAATTTTTTTTTTCCTTTAGTCACAGCAAATGAATCCAGAGACTTGTGGGTTATGACTGTCTACCAGCAGGTGGAGATAGAGTACCAAACTGAAATCTGCCACATAGGATGGTATGCTCCCTGGTCAGTCAGTATTTCTTATAACAATGCAGGAGGAATAAGGTGGAAAACATTCCTCTCTCGAACAGAAAATGAGACATAAACCTGTCAACTTGAAGAACTATCCACAGGCAACCACAGCAAGAAACCTAAGCAGAGAAACAGACTGAACTGATAGTGTCAACCTAGGGTGGGACTCTGGATTCAGCTGCTTTGACTAAAGGAAAGAAAATTATCAGGTAAGACTATTTTTCCTTCCTTGTCATCAGCAGCAAATCCAGAGAATTGTGGGAGTAGTAGAGTAGTCCATAAGTAGGGTGGGAACCAGACACAACCATGGAAAGAACCAACGCCCCAAAGGATGCCTTAGACCTAGCTAAAAACATCAACCGGTCTGAAAAGCGTGTGTCACAGTGACCATATAGGGAACGTTCATAGAAGAGAATGAAGAGGAGATGTGTCTGGAGGACAAACATACAAGCAATAGCACCCAACTCCAGCAAGCTATGGTTGAATATGAAGTTGCATTGCCCCGACTGGGGCCCACCAGGAGCAGGAAGGGAGACCACACCCAGACATCCATCCATTGGTGGCCTTAAGGTACCAGAAAGGCTCACAGCAACCATAATATACAGCAACTGAAGGAAACTCCTGAACTCCCAGGATGATTTTCCTCCAGAAGAAAGAAGGAAACAACAGCTGATTAATGGAAATGTGGAAACCACCACAGGCAACAATGGCAAGATAGTGCTAAGAGTCACCCTTGACGCCGACAAACAAATAAGGGATGTGCACAGAAAACTGTAAGAATTTCAAATTAGCGATGGAACAAAGCAGGAGTCCTCCTGACCATGCAGTAATGGAGCCAGTTCGAGCATGAAGGCACATGGGAGAACTCCGATGTAAGAGGAGGAGGATACTGTCACACGACAGGGCTGAGACCCAGGCAAGGGTGAGAGTGCACCCCAGGCTTGGAGCAAAGCAGAACCCTATAAACATAGGATGAGCTGAAATATAACACCAACTAGCGACATTCTGCACAGAAAGGGCTGAGCTGCACACTACAGAACACCAGAGGAATGCTCTCCAGGTAGAACAGAATCCCCAACAAAGTGGGAAAGACACAGATGATAAAGACGAGACCAGTCTGAGAGTCAGCTATACAACAGCGTCAAACCTGTTGTGCACATTCAGGACAGGTGCATAGAACTCGCTGTCAGAGGATGTGATAATAGCAGTTAGAATATCTGGGTTTAAAAGAGAGATTTGGACAAGTTCCTGGAAGATAACTCCATATAGTCTGTTATTGAGATGGACATGGGGGAAGCCACTGCTAGCCCTGGGATTGATAGTATGGAATGTTGCTACTAATTGGGTTTCTGCCAGGTACTTGTGACCTGGACTGGCCACTGTTGGAAGCAGGATACTGAGCTAGATGAACCATTTGTCTGTCCCAGTATGGCTATTCTTATGTTAAGGTGCCACAAACTGTCTTCTGCCGATCAGCAGCAAAAAAAAAAAAGTTGCAACCTGCCAGGCAACTAGGGAGCATCCCACCCAGCACCTATTTAAAGCCGCAAGGCTACAGCAGCCTGAAGGCCAATAGTGCAAGTGCTAAATAATCTGAAGGGCAATCACCCAAGCTGGAACAGCACCAAGGTGGCCAAAGGCACAGAGAGCTGTGAGGTGGAAGTGCTGCCGTATGCTGAAGTCAAAGTCCCCAAATGCAGCTGGGAGTTAAAGGCGGACATTGCCACAAGGGACTGAAAAACAGGCCAGACAACTGTCTAAGGCTTCCGACGCCGCATGGCATCGCCACCTTAGGGAGGCCATGCCAGGATCACCAATGTGCCCCGAAGGTGCCCACCAAAGCAGCACACTATGCTCATGCGGACATGGGTCGCCCGCTGCCCCCGCATCAGAGAAGCAAAATGGTCATGCCTCAGGAAGAAGAAGAAAACAGTCCAAGCGGCATAGAGTTGCAGCTACCAAAACAAGGAACACCGCAATCCAGTACCTGGAGTAAACACAGCAGAGGGAAGCTAACATCCCTACAAGCACAGGCACAAGAAGGCTGCCTATACAGCTGAGAAAATGCAGGCCAGGCAACAGCGAGGACATGTTGCCCTGTAGCTTGAGACTGCTCAAAAAGAAATAGCGTACCACCACAGCTGCACTAAACCGAACAACAGAAACCGAAAGAGGGGAAGAACAGAAGTTCATACTCACAATTTTGCCGGCCTTACTGGTACTCAACTTACTGGTACAACCTTCCTGAACCCTTACGCCAAGCCCCCTCCCTGCCCGTCTTCAAGTTTTTGCTTAAAGCCCACCTCTTCAATGCTGCGTTCGGCACCTAACCCTTACCGTTCAGTGAATCCAGACTGCCCCAATCGGACTGACGGTTCACTTGTCTATTAGACTGTAAGCTCTTTGAGCAAGGACTGTCTCTCTTTGTTAAATTGTACAGCGTACAGCGCTCTAGAAATGTTAAGTAGTAGTAGTACTCATAGGCCTTCTGACTCCAATCAGGTGGCTGAATCAAGACAGTTGCAGAAGTGCAGAGATACACCTTCTCCTCCAGAATGCCACATAAGCAGAAATCTGTTCTCTTCCTGTATTATTTTTTTTCGAAGTTCTGTGAGGAGGAGGAGGAGGAAGAAGTGGCAGGAGAGAGGAAAGGGGAAGGCATCTGACACTACCAAGTGTACCCAAAATCAGGCACCTCTACTGGACCAGAACTCCCACTAAGCTCAACTGAACCAGGGAACCCGGAACAGGAGCCATAGAAGTAGGAGAAACCAGGAGTTTGTGAGAGACCTTCCACTGCTTGCTGGAGATAGAAAATACTAACTGGCTAAGGAGCATACCGTCCTATGCGGCAGAGTTCAGTTTGGTACTCTATCTCCACCTGCTGCTAGATGGACATAACCCACAAATCTCTGGATTCACCTGCTGCTGACAAGGATTCACACTACTCCAAAGATAAGCTGTCCACACCAGGGTGTATAGAGCTGGGGCAAGACAATTTGGCCTCAAGTGTGTAGAGATATATAACTATAACTACAGATATGTCTAACTCTCATATTCAGTGTACATGGTGATGGAGAGCAAAAGTAATCCACTGACAGAGGCCAAAGTTGGCCCTATCAGGGATGGGATAAGTTTGAACCCATCCCTACATTACCAGGAAGGGGGTCCTTTAAGAAAGGGGGGATGGGCAAATCAGAGAGACTACCAGAGACGGAGCAGAGGGAATCATATAGGGATGGCTCAAACCTCTCTGGTCACATGGTGAGAGAGAAGGCAGCGCAGTTTTTCTGAAGCTAAGTTATTCTTTAGGGCGGGGGAGGGGGTCTACAGCCACACTTCTGCAGTAGGAGCGAAATAAGATGGATGAACTTGATTTGCATTCACTGCCTCCATTATATGAAAATCTCCTTCATGCATATTCATTGTGGATACCCTGAAAACCTGACTGGCAAGGGGTACTCCAGGACCGGACTTGGGAAACACTGCAGTACACAACTTCTTAGGAAAGATAAACTGAAACCCCTCTTTAGCATGTGAAAAAAGTGCTTTCCTATGCAAAAGCCCGATGTGTGTAAAAAGCTCATAGACTTCAAAACCCACTTAAATGATTAGCATTCCATTTGGTTATAGATAACAAAAGGAAATAAATACACTAACAACAACCTGAATCTCAAGGACTCTAGAGTCTACTCACCACATTGTTGTCCTCAGGTATACTCTTCGCCCACCTGTTACACACAGCCTGAAAGATGCCTTGTGCCTCCAAAAAGCTATACCAGCGTTTCACATGGACAGGAGCCTTGTTCTGTTTCAACTGCTGCTGCCATGCACTGCTCCCTGCAAAAGCAAATTCAAAACACACACACAAAGTCAGAACCAAGACTCAAGACACACAGATGAGAAAATCTACTTCATGAGCTGCACAGAGACCATAAGAAAAATGTATCACTGAAGTGATTTCAAACAAGACAAATCATGAATGAGCTCTAGCCATCATCAGGAGGATGGAGTTCCTATTTTATTTCACAATCATTTATATCCTGCCAATTGCTTCTCTTGGCAGATTACTGTATTGATGTTTGTTCTATAATATAACACACAAACCAAGTACAATTCCAGCTAAAAGACTTCCTGGCAATACTTCTCTAGACCATACGTTTTCTGAAATATGTAAGCCTTTAGCTGTCTACAATTCTTTTTTAAACTATGCTCATCTAAAAATTCTTATAGTAAATGATTCCACATCAACGGACCAATCAGCAAAAATGCCCTAGCCCTTGTCAGACCACCTCTCCTCCTTACAATCTGGTATCCTTTATCTTCTAACCATAATGTCCTAGCAAGAACAAACAATCCATCTCTACAAACAACCATGTTACCAATTCATGGATCACATCAACACCAAAATTAGCACTTTAAACTTCATTCGGCTCTCAATTGGTAGCCGGTGAAGGGCTTGAAGATGAGGCATACCACAATTCTTATACCTACAGCATTTCATACAAGCTGTAGGGTTTACTTTGGATTTATTCAGCTTTTGTCTTCAAAACTACAAAGCAAAGAAACAATGTACATATGAATGGTGGCAACAATAAGAGGTTATTGACTTAAGGTATGCTTTTTATATCAATAATGAACTCTTTGGTGTCCTCAGCGGTGCCTATTGCTACATCAATTTAATAGCAAGATAATCAAGCACACCCTTTGAGCTATTTTTTATATATTCTTTACTCAAGTATTGGATATTTATCAGATACTCCATCTTAACAGATGCGAGACTTGGGGGGGGGGGGTTGTTTCTTTGGACAAAGAACCCCCCCCCCCCCCATCTGACATGCATATTCATTGGGGATATTCTGAAAATAGAGTGGTCACCAGAGCAGGTTTGGGAAGCCCCAGAACAGAAGCTGGTGGCAATACATCAAAGACAAGTCATTACTGACACACCTTAAGGAAAGCGTTCAAAACAGGCATGTGCAACAGACATGAGGGATGGTATCCAAGAAAAGATTGGGGGTATAATATATGCAAAACTGGTTTCTATAGACATTGACTACCGAAGACACGTTTGTTCAAGACACAGGTTTTTTTTTAATAGCATCTAAGTGTTTTTTATTCATAGTTCTATTTAAGTCCATCTCCGTTTGACACCTGACACAGGCACAAGAGCAGAGCATCGAAACACAGCCTGCGCTGGGTCTTTTGATTAAAGGACTCTTGATTGTTGCATTCCCGAAGGCCTTTTTGTGGGTTTTTTTTTCTGTGTTGTGTTTGTCTACATTTTTGGACCCTCTCTTTTTACTACTTCATATATGAGGGATAGAATAAAAGCATCTTCCAAGGATAAAGTCTGCATTATTATTTGACATTTATACCTCACATTATCCCTTACTCGAGTTCAATGTGGCTTACAATAAAACAAACAGGCAACGTTTAAAATACCATAAACAAAATATCAAGAGCGAGCAGAGAAGCACAAATAAGAACTAAGTAATAAACCACAGATGGCCAGTTACAATCTCTTATACAACTTGCAAGCAAACCTTACTGCAGCCCCTAGAAGTGATATACTTGACTCTCTACTAGGCAAAAAAGAACCAAAGGTTGGCTGTGGCTAATCTTCATAAAACTGAATAGAAACTGGTGACTATGGCACTCATTTTCAAAAGAGAAAATGTCTAAAAAGCAGCACAAAGTAGCAGATGGATTTTTTTTCAAGCCAAAACATCTAAATCACGATGTTCAAAAATGCAGAACTGGGACACTAAGAGGCATATTTTCAAAGCACTTTGGGAGGCTAAGTTCCATAGGTTTCTATGGAACTTTGGGAGGCTAAGTGCTTTGAAAATGAGCTTGTAAGTGTATCCAAATAGCAAGAGTGTGGTAGAGGCTTATTTTTGGTGCGACTTGGGTGGGCTTACAATTTGGATGTTTTTCTACGATAATGGAACATTAAAAAAAAAGTCCAAGGCAGAAAAGTATGTTTTTATCTAGACCTATTTCAGTCATAACTAAAGTCAGAAAAGGGTACCCTAACTGACCAGCCCACTGGACAGATGAAGGTATGACCTCCCCTTAATACCCCAAAGTCACTGACCCCCCCCCCCCCCCCCCAAAGATCTGACAGTAGATACCAGGCTTATTAATATCTTATATAGTATGCTTTAAATTTTATACAGTTTTAAGTATGATTATGATGCATGCTGTATGTTCACTTTTTTTTTTTGTTGTAAACAGCTCAGACACTTCAATAAATCCAATCCAATCTATGACAGCTCCAGATATTATGGTCATTCCTAAGAAAAACAGCAACCAAGTGGATGGAGTAGCCTAGTGGTAAGTGCAGTGGACAGTGAACAATGGGAAGCAGGTTCAATTCCCACTTTAACTCTTTACTACTAACTACTTATTTCTATAGCGCTACTAGACGTACGCAGCGCTTTAATTTCAGTACAAATATGTGAGCCCTCCTGGAACAAAGAAATACCTCTTGTTCCTAAATATATAAGTGACCTGCGAGCCTGAAAGCTACTGTACTGACCCTTAAGTAGGTTCTCTTTATTCCTGGAGAACTCAACATACAGTATTAAGGGTTTAGGTGGTATTTGTACCAGTGTCCCTTTATGTGAAGTCCACTTCACTGACCACTAGGCTGGCCTTCTGTACTGCTGGGACATTTGTGTGGCCAATTCACTGGGAATGCTGCCAAACTCTGGCTTGTTTTTCCAACCTTTTCTCCTGGGATTCCCCCCCCCCCCCCCCCCCCCCCCCCCCCCAAAAAAAAATAAAAATAAATAAATAAATAAATAAAATAAAAGTGGTACTTACAAGATAGACATCTTCAACTTGAAAATGTCTAGCTCAACACCATAATTGAACCAGACATGTAGACATTTTTCTAGTTCAATTATGGCTGTGAACTAGACATTTATGGCAAATCATCACAATTAGGACTTAAACATTATATTGAAAATGCCCCACCACGTGTCCAGCCTGAAAACAAAGTTAACACTTGTAAATGCATACCTGTAAGTACAGCCCAGACGCATAAGTCAGCCAGGCTCAAGATATTTCCAACCAAATAGGTTCGGAGAGACAAGCAATGGTTGAGCTCTTCGATTGCTGTTGTGTACAAGGAAGCCTTGCTTAACCTGGTGGCACCAAACTCCAGCCAATGGTCAATCTGGTGCAGATATAATTTAAACAAACATTCAATTCAGTACTATGAAAGTATAATAGAGATGGTTCCCATGAAAGATAAGCAGCACATTCACAATCCCAACAAGTAGAATTTGAACACCAACACCACTGTCCTTTATACATACAGGTGATCACAAACTGAAGTACAGCATCTGAGCAACAGACAGTTATCTCTGGCTGCTGCATCCAAGATCAAGCAGCAATACAATTACCATCCAATTGCAGCAGGGTCAATAAATGCATAAGACAGAAAAATAGGGATTGTGAGGGAAGGAATAGATAATGTGCATGAGGCATGAGAAAAAGTGTGGCAGCATGAGCCATCTAGAACGGTGTTTCTCAAGTCGATCATGGAGTACCCCCTTGCTAGTCAAGTTTTTAGGATATCCAAAATGAACATGCATGAAATTGATTTGTATACACTACCTCCATTAGATGCAAATATTTCACGTGTATTCATTGTGGATATCCTGAAAACCTGACTGGCAAGGGGGTACTCTAAGAGCGACTTGGGAGCACATACAGTGTGATATAAAAGGTACGCTTCCCACTCAGTACAACAGAAAGGGTGTGGGGGTGTGTGGAAGAGGGAAGGCATAGGTATCGGGGCGGTGTATGTATATGCACTGGGTCCAATGTGTGTGGGCATGGGGGCTGCGGACAGAGTATGTGAGAGGAAGGGCCAAGTGAAGAACTGAGTGGGTGTGTGGGAAGGGAGAGGTGGCAATGAGTGCCCATGTGTGCTGATGCCAGTCGATGTGTACATGCAAGTGGGAGTGCGGGGGCAGCACTTTCCACATGGCTGTCACCACTCCCTCTCATCTCCCCTCCCCCCCCCCCCAATTCCCCTTTGCTCTCTCCATTCTCTTTCATCCCTCCTTCCTGTCTTCAGCTATGTCATTGCTCCAGGTGCCAAAACAGATGGGGTAATCAACAGCCATTGCTGATGCAGATGTGAGGGGAAGGGGTGGCCTGAGAAGTCTTCAGTCACTGTCACTGCTCCCCTCAATCTTCAGGTGGCAGGGTCTGGGCTACCCACCATGCTGTCGTTCCTCCTCCCCCTCCTCCACTGACTCCTCTCTCCCCTCTTCGGGTGGTGGGCTTGGTCTTCCCGCAGTGTCTAATACTGACAGATCCCACACTATTCCTGCAGCTTCCTCTCTATACACAGGTCTGTTTGTGCATGCACAAACAAACCTATGCATATGGACAAGATGGACAAACTGACCATCCACAACAGCCACTGTTGCCTGTTGAGAAACTCACCTAATAGAGACCTGCTTTAGATTGCATGCAATTAGTAGAAAAGCAGGAACTATACTATTCTAAGATGTATTATCTAGCTACAGCTTGCACCTTCTGCTAAGATGGATCAGAACATACATCGTGGAGAATCAGTGGGAAGCTGTATTAGAAGGGTAAGCAAGTGGGACACTAGTATATCCAATTCACTGCTCTGGAGCATGATGAAATATCAGAGGAAAGGGTCAATGTAAACTGCCACTAGCCCCAACCCACTGTGAAGAACAATGAAATAGTATTAGTTTTACAGAGAGTCCCCTCACCCTGATAGCAGAATAAAACAAACTGGAAAAAACGCTTGTTCAGTCAATGCATAATTAAGCTACAGCATTTTTTGCCAGAACATTTTAAAGTCGAGACCAGTAGTGTAGCTAGGTTTCAAAAAAACAACAAAAAAAAGTTTGGACAAGTTTCTTAAAGATAGGTCCAGGGTCATTCCATGCCAAGTGGTCTAAAATTAAAAAAAGTTCCCACCATCATGTTCTCCAATTTTGTTCAAATTTTATCTGTTGCGCGAGTCAGGTGTTAAACGAAGTTTCCCAAAATCTGAGGTCTCTAACTGCAATAGTTGCAGATCTAGACCCCCTTTTCTGAAAGGTTGTCAGTCCATGAGCGCGTGACATTTACCAAAATGCCATTTTTGGGGTCTAATAAAATCCAAACACATCTATAAGAATGGCTAAAAAATTCAAATCCTGTACAGATTTTGATGCTAATTCCGATGAAATACATTTTAACATTATGGATGCAAAATCCAGTCAAACAAGTTGACTCAAAGTGTGCATCAAAATTGGTCGCGACTCATCGGAACATATTTGGACCAATATTCAGACCGCAACAACTTCCATGCAAACAAAGATATGGGCTTGAAATTTTGAACAAGCATTATGCTTGTGCTGGACATAATACTGCCAGATTTACAACTAACCAGCATCTATAACCACCCTGCAGGATCTCTTCAAAGTTGACACTGTCAGCGCAAATGGTAAAATGTACCAAAGTTCAAAGCCAATTATTAAAAAAAGAGTCTGCCTGCATCAGCTTGTGAACAGTATCATCTGAAAGAGAAAATTGTGCTCTACAACACTGATATGTTTTTGTTTTGCAATGCCACCAATACGTAGCCATTTACTCAGGTCAAAGTATGTTATATTTAGTACGCTTGATGCGCTAATTTTTCTTCATTTCTAGGAAATTGAGTCTTAATAGTCACTTAAAAGTATTGATATAATTATTTATTCATTCATATTTTATTTGTTGATTGTGTGCTGTTATCAGTTTGGTCGTGCATCTCAGGTGAATATTCCAGCTTAATAAAATCTTTTAAAAAGTGTGTTTATCATCTGTTGTACCATTTAATTATAGATGTCAGAAGACAAGAAAAATGAAGAATCCTTGGCTCCCTGTTCAATTGGGAAAAATGCTAGTACATCAAAGTGCCACGTTGAGCCTGCCATGAGTGGGAAAGCGCAGGGTACAAATATAACAAAAATAAAAAAAAATAAAAATAAATGCTAAGAAGGCAGGATTCAAACCTTTTGGGGATTTCACAGAATGTGACCAGAAATTGCTTCTTATGCGTTCAGAAGCAAAACTTGATGAAGATTCAGTCACTTGCTTTCACCATGAATCCCTTTTCCTAAGTATGTTGCTTGCATTTATGAAAATAAATGGTGGATTGGAAACGTTTGTGAAACATCAGTTGAACAGAAAGATGCTTTCATAAGCTTTACGCAGCCTCATGGTCCCGCTACTTCATTTTATTGGCCGGTAAGATGCGATACTTGCTGAATCCCAGAACAACTTCTGGGATTCAGCAAGTATCGCATCTTATCATTGCTGTTATTCCAGCTTCATCAGTGGCATCATCTGGTCAGCAATATAGTTTCCCTGAAACCGTTCTCTTGCAGATCAATGATGCTTTTAGAATGATGATTCTCCTCTCCCCTACCCTCCCCTCCATGTCCAACAATTCTCTCTTCCCTGCCCTCCCCTCCCATCCATGTTCAGCAATTCTTCTCTCTCCCCTCCATGTCCAGCAATTCCCATCCCTGCCCTCCCATCAATGTCCAGCAATTCTCTCTTCCCTGTCCTCCTCTCCCTTCCCATTGATGTCCAGCAATTCCCTCTTCCCTGCCCTCTCCTCCCATCGATGTCCAGTGATTCTCCTCTCTCCCCTGCCCTCCCCTCTCCCAAGTCCAGCGATTCTTCTTCCCCCAGTCCATCCTCCTCCTCCACTGCCTGCCAGCGAAGCAATAGAAAGGCTGCCAGCGTCAGACTCAGCAGCGCAAACGGTGCAGCGACTGTGAGAGGCTGGCAGCGTCGGAGCTTCCCTCTGCGAGTCCCGCCTATGCGGAAACAGGAAGTTGAAACAAAGTAGGCGGGACTCGCAGAGGGAAGCTCTAACGCTGCCAGCCTCTCTCAATCGCTGCCTGCACCGTTCGCGCTGCTGAGTCCTAGAAAAACAGTAAGTAGGGGAGTGAGAGGAAGGGTGCAGGACTCGCCGGGGGGAAAAAAGGTTCCGGTGCGCCGTACCGGTGCGTACCGGAACAAAAAAAAGCCCCGTCTCTTACAAACTCTGCCTCTTCAGCTCTTGCACCATGATCTCCATAAGATTTATGGTCTTTTTAATAGATTCTGCTGGGTGAAGAAGAAACCTAAGATCTGTTGGCACCTCCTCTTGGGGAATTGGAGCTGGAGTGGTTTGCGATTACCTAACTACAGACTTTACAACTAGGCATACCTATTGCGCCACGTGGGTGACTGGTTACTGGGTAGGTCATGTTTTACACTTTTGACTCTGGAGCAGGCGTTTTTTGCCCCATACAACTGACTTTCTTTGCTTCATTGTATATCTGCTCAGCATCCGCCTCGTTTCAAGCATTCTATTCTGCTGGGACCACTTTGAGAGGTATAGAAGGCCTTGGTTGCTTTGGTGGGGGCTGACCCTGTCGTTACTACTTTGTTAGCTATTTGTGGAAATCCCGATTTTGACCCTGGAACGGATAATCCAATATTGCGAGCCTGGGAGTCCCATGATATTTCATGTTTGGAAGACATTTTAACATCAACAGCCCACAATCATGCCATTTGAGGACCTTCAGCAACGAGCTGGGATCCAGTGGGGTAATCACTATGGGTATTGCCAACTATGCCACTATGCCCTCTGGCAGAGGGACGGGTGCCACATTGAAGGATTTCTTTCAGTCACTTTCAAGCAGGGACTCTCTCTTCATGTTCAAGTGTACAGTGCTCCATACATCCAGTAGCGCTACAGAAATAAGTAATAGTAGTATCTCTAGGTTGCATTGCGCACTTTGTTCCCAGAGGGTGGGGAGGGATCTGACCAAACGTAGGAATCATTGGGTTGTGGATTTGGGGCAAGACTTGGAAGCCTGGTATCCAAGAGTAAATATCTGGGCTCTCTCCCGTTTGGTGACAGAGGCGTGGCTCCAAAAATGCTACTTTCGAGTGATACACCGTGCTTATTTTTCACAAGTGCAGTTGTTTCATGCACGCGGAGTACAGCCACCTCTCTGTGTTAAATGTGGTGGAGCTGCTGGCATTGGGTATTCTTTTTGGACAAGTCCCAAGATTCAAAGATTCTGGTCAGCTGTTGTGCAGTACATGGTTTCCGGTTTGGGTGTGGCTGCTCTTGGCTCGGTGGAGCAATTACATTTAGATGTACAAGGGGCTTATAGGAATGGGATTAAGGGACAAATTCTTCTGTTTAGGAAACTGTGTCTCATTGCCCGCAAAATTATCTTACAGTACTGGCCCTCAGCAGAGGCTCCCTCAGTGTGGCACTGGCAGAATCAAATCCACTTATTAGCCACTTGGAAGGCGAAGGGCAGCACGTGGTTCTCTGAAGAAAAAAACCCTTTCAGTATGGACTGTCTACTTATATATACAGAGTTCTAGGAGATGAAGCTGTTAAATTTGTTATAGCCTAGGGGATGGTGTGGGGGGATTGTGTAGTACTAAGAAGCACGAGTCTTTGGAGGGGGGGACGGGAATAACCATGAGAGGTACTATTTTCATTCTCCTTCCTATGGGGGGCTAGAGGTACCAAGAGCGCAGGCCTCAGCCCTGGAGGTTTTCTTTCCATTCTTGCCAACTTAGAATTTGGGATTTTGGGATGGGAGGGTTGTTTAGGTACAGACTTTGATGGCTGGCTTGATTTACTAGGGGTATGCCAATTTGAACTGGGGTTTTTTTTTTTTTTTTTGCTTTCTATGATTGTTGTATTTACTCCATGTTTTGAGTAATCTTTCAAGAAGCCATCAGTAAAAATTGTTAAACTCCAAACGTTGTTTCCCTGGTTCTCAACCTACTGTTCAAACCATTAGGCTACTCCTCCACTCCAATCTCAATGAACAAATTATAACTTCTCAAAGTCAGCTTTTTATTCCAAAGAGTTAAGGTTCCAGTCTGCTTGGTTGTCCTTATAAACTATGGGGCTCATTTTCAAAGCACTTATACTTACAAAGTTCCATAGGTTACTATGAGGCTCATTTTCAAAGCATTTAGACTTACAAACTTCCATAGGTTACAATGGAACATTATAAGCCTAAGTGCTTTGAAAATACGTCTATATATATTAACAATTCTGTTCCAATAAAAGTATTCTACATAAAGAATGTGATCTTACTCAACACAGAAATATTGCAGTTTATCTACAATAGGAGAAACTTTCCCCAAAACATTCACTTACCTCAGTGTGCTCCATAATATTTGAGCCATATAACCTCGCCGATTCTGCAGCTCGGGCCAGGTATCGGATGATGGCATGAACATCAGTAAAAACAACACCGCTACAAGAGACAAAACAGAAAGAGAAGGGCAAAGAAAATTATGAGCAAACTCCTACATGTGTGATTGAAGATGTTATCAAATTTTGTTTTGCTAGCAATATGTTCTATTTCAAGAAGTTTGCAAATGTTTAAAGCTTTTAATCTAACTAGGCAAGTGTACTAATCAACTACAATTTTAAAGTCCCGAAACAGACTTACCAAATCCATTCTCATAATTTAATACTACACAAAAGTGAAGATACTTACCTGTAGCAGGTATTCTCTGAGGACAACAGGCTTTATATTCTCACGAGTGATGCCGATCCACGTTGCCCGGTCCGGCATTTTGCCATAGCTAAAAGACAGCTTTGTGAAGTGCGAGCTGTGCTTCACCACGCATGAGTGAGTGCCTTCCCGCCCGTCTCGTGAACGTGGTCTACTCAGTTTTATACTACAGCAAAAAATAAAGTTTAAAGAACAAAGCAGACAACTCCAAGGGGAGGTGGATGGAATTGTGAGAATATAAGGCCTGCTGTCCTCCGAGAAAGCGAACATACTTACCTATAGCACGTATTCTCCGAGGACAGCAAGCTGATTGTTCTCACATGTGGGTCAACGTCCGCGGCGGCCCAGGAATTGGCAAAAACTTTTGCAAGCAAAATAAAATTGAAGTCTTTTGAGAGAGTTCAGTCGCGCGGGCAGCGCGAACCGCGCATGCGTGAACGACTTCCCACCCACCGCACGAGGGTGCCTCTTCAGTTTAATCAAAAAGCATATAAACAACAATAACAACAACTCCAAAGGGGAGGAGGGCGGGTTTGTGAGATCACCCTGCTGTCCTCGGAGAATACCTGCTACAGGTAAGTATCTTTGCTTTCTCCGAGGACAAGCAGGCTGCTTGTTCTCACATGTGGGGTATCCCTAGCAACCAGGCTCCCTCAAAACAATGAACATTGGTCAATTGGGCCTCGCAACGGCAAGGACATAACATAGATTGACCTGAAACCAAAATCAACTAACAGAGTGCAGCCTGGAACAGAATCAAAATGGGTCTAGGGGGGTGGAGTCGGATTCTAAACCCCAAACAGATTCTGCAGCACTGCCTGCCCAAACCGACTGTCATTTCGGGTATTTATTTGTTCCATTTGTATCCCACATTTTCCCACCTATTTGCAGGCTCAATGTGGCTTACATAATGCCGTAATGACGATCGCCATTTCCGGAATGAGAAATACAAAATGGTAATGCATTAAAGTTCATAACTGACAGAGTAAGTTAAGCAGTCAAGTATAGAGAGCTCATTTCCGGAATGAGAAATAAAGTGGTATTGCGTTAAAGTTCATTAGTGACAGAGTAAATTAAGCAATCAAGTGTCGAGAGTTCGGTTTTGTCCAGTTCTGGTACGAGTTTCGTTTTCTGGTATTTAGGATGGATCATTGTGGTATGCCTTTTTGAACAGTTTGGTTTTTAATGATTTTCGGAACTTTGTTAGGTCATGCATTGCTTTTAGGATGTTTGGTAGTGCATTCCATAGTTGCATGCTTATGTAGGAGAAGCTGGATGCTTTTGTTGATTTATATTTTAGTCCTTTGCAGCTAGGGTAGTGAAGATTCAGGAATGTGCGTGCTGATTTTTTTGTGTTTCTGGTTGGTAAGTCTATGGGGTCTGTCATGTAGACCGGGGCCTCGCCGTGAATAATTTTATGAACCAGGGTGCAAATTTTGAACGCAATACGTTCTTTAAGTGGGAGCCAGTGTAGCTTTTCTCCTAGGGGTTTGGCGCTTTCGTATTTCGTTTTTCCAAATACAAGTCTGACTGCGGTGTTTTGGGCAGTTTGGAGTTTCTTAATGATTTGTTCTTTGCATCTGGCATAGATTGCATTGCAGTAGTGTAGGTGGCTTAGCACCATTGATTGTACCAGGCTACAGAATATTTCCCTTGGGAAGAAAGGTTTTACTCTTTTGTGTTTCCACATTGAGTGTAACATTTTCTTTGTTGTATTTTTCGCTTGGCTTTCTAGTGTGAGATTTCGGTCGATTGTAACTCTGAGAATTTTCAGGCTGAGACAGGAAGGGTGTAGTCTGGGGTGTTTATAGTGGTGGGTTTGTTCGTGTTGTATTGTGATGAGAAGATGAGACATTGTGTTTTTCTGTGTTGAGTTTTAATTGAAATGCATCCACCCATGAATTCATGATTTGGAGGCTGTGTTTGATTTCATTTGTGATTTTAAGTTAGATCATGTTTCAACGGGATGTAAATCGTGACATCGTCTGCATAGATGTAAGGGTTGAGGCCTTGGTTGGATAGAGATGTCATCATTAGGTTGAAAAGAGTTGGTGAAAGCGTTGATCCTTGGGGTACTCCACATTCTTGTTTCCATGGTGATATGTTTGAATTTGATATCACTTGGTATGTTCTTGTGGTTAGGAAGCCCTTGATCCAACTAAGCATGCTTCCCCTGATCCCGAAGTATTCTAGGATGTTTAGTAGTATTTGATGGCTTACCATGTCGAACGCACTGGACATGTCGAATTGTAGGAGAAGTTTGAATTTGCTTACTGGACTACCATAAAGCTTGTCAAAGATACAGGCAAGACCTTTTTACTGGGTTAACTTAATATAGCTTGTTTGACCCTTTATTTCTCTATCTTCAAAGCCCATTTTTCTTTTTAAACAGCATTTCTTCCCATTATCTTATGTCACAAAATGTTCAAAGTCTATAACAAACAGTTCATTTTGGATTGGGGGGTGGTTGTTAGAAAAATAGAGCAGTCATATGCTCCAAACAGATACTTACTCCGATACCCGAAGTATGTTCTCCTTGCCCTCTTCCACCGAAATTCTGACATTGTCTTTCACATGCTCGACGGTCAGCAAGGCTCCTGTGAACCAAAACACAAATGAAGTTGGCATTTAAAAAACAAAAAAAGTGTTCACTACAGATCAAGAGGAAAGCATGAGATCCACTGCTCTGGTCATGGCTGTATGGAGGGGAGGGGGCTAATGTTAGAACACCATACCTATGTGAGAAGTCAAAATAGCAGTCTAATGATTAGAGCAGTGGGCTGCAGATTAGCATGTTACTTACCTGTAATAGGTGTTTTCCAACAGACAGCAAGATGGTGCAGGGGCAGAATTTAGCATGTGAAGCCCTTCCCATGTGCAAAAGTCTCCCCAGCTGGTTCCAGACAAATGAATTAGCTCTCAGATAGGAGAGGATTGTGTGCTTTATCAGTCCTGCTGTCTATGGAAAAACACCTGTTAAAACAGGGAACATTGCTTTTTCCGCCAACAAGCAGGACGGAGTTGGACATACAAATGGGTGTCTCAAACTTAGGGCTCCTCAGTTTCATATTGTTTTAGTCTTTTGAGCAGCCCACGGAGAGTAGTTAGCTCATTGGGACAGATTGGTCAAGCGCTGAAAACCAAAGGCACTGACCCTGGCTGAAGCTTGGTACAAACAATAAAGAGCAATAACGGTATGTAGGAAGACCACATAGATGCTTTGAACACGATATCTCACAAGGCAGACTTCGAGAGAGCAAGAGTTGCAGCTCTAATCTGATGAGACAACTCTGGAGCTGAGAAGAGCATCCGCTTGTTCACAAAAGAACTATATATATGAAGCAAGTCGATGTGCTCAAGTATTCTTTGCAAGTGCATACCTAGGCTATTAGAATCAAAGGAGATGAAAAGATAAGTAGATTTTCTAAAGTTTTAAGGGACAGCCAGTTTGCTTCTCAACCATTGTGCCACTGACAATTTACCAATGTGACATAAGACTTGTACTGGAGGAACCCCCTCCCTTTGAACAGCAAAGAGGTACGGCAGAAAGAAAATAGCAGCACAGGGCCTTGGAGCTCATGGGCCTATTCAGTGTCTGCCACTCCCATCCCCTCTAATGTAAGAAATCATAGAGGGGGCAGGACCAGAAGACACTATGAATATATACAGGCTCTGAGGCTGCCCGACATGGATGGAGGGGAAGGAAACAGAGAGAAGGGATGCCTGACGTGGGTGGCAGAGAAATGGAAAGCTATAAATAGAAACAGTAAAAAGAGAGATCTTGAAGACTGGATGTGAGGGGAAAAGATGAAATTTGAGTGGAGACACAGAAAAATAAATACACGAGGAAATGCATCTCTATTTCTCTGGTGTTACACTGGTGGTCACTTATCCTGTATTTGGAGATGGTCCATTTGTATACTGCAAGCTTGACCAAGGCCAGAGCCTCATCATGCTAAGACCCTCAAGGCAAAGCTTGGGGCTGAAGTAGGCAAGGCACCTCTGAACTACTGGAGTAAGGACTGTGGTCGAACCCCAGGAGCACCCAGGCTACCAGTTTCAACCGCAACGGACACAGACCGTGGATTGCACCCTGGGGAATCAGGTCAACACCAGGGACCTGCTGCACCACACAGACCTACATCACCTGTGGAAGGTAGAGAAATAATGAAGAACTCCAAGCTGCTCCAGGTCATATACTGGGAATGTCACTGAAATAGTTCAATATCTTTACTATCATCTTCTGATAGGGGGACTGAACCCACTTGTCTGGACTGGTCTAGCAGGATAAAAAGGAATGACAATTATCTGTCCAGCTTCCCTGGCTGTTGGTCCACTCCTGTAACCTCAAGAGCACTCCATTCAAATCACGTGCATCCACAACCTGCTGCTACAGACAGAATTAGGCCGTGCCATTTTTTCTATGCTACTCCTAGAGAAGAGAATTAAAGTCATAAACCAAGATCCAAGTGTGTGTGGGGGGGGGGGGGGGGGGGGGGGAGTGGGTGAAGCCACATCATCAGAATGAGACTTCGGAGGGGGGGGGGGGGGGAAGCAGTTTCAGAAATAAAAAAAATCATGTTACAAGGTAGGGGACCACAAATGTATAATAGCCCTAGACAAACCATATTAGTTCAGCTATGGCCTTATTACTACTACTTATTTCTATAGCACTACTACACAGCGTTATACACTTGAACATGAAGAGACAGTCCCTACTCAACAGTGCTTACAATCTAATTAGGACAAAGAGGACAAATAAGAGATAAGGGAATTACTAGGGTTGGGGGTGATTAAAAAAAGGATACTGAACAAGTGAGGGTAAGGAGTTAAAAGCAGCATAAAAAAGGTGGGCTTTTAGCCTAGATTTGAAGACTGCCAGAGATGGAGCTTGACATACTTGCTCAGGAAGTCCATTCCAGGCATATGGTGCAGCAAGATAAAAGGAGCGGAGTCTGGAGTTGGCGGTGGAGAAGTGTGCAGATAAGAGAGACTTACCTAGTGAACGGAGTTCCTGGGAAGGAGTGTAGGGAGAGATGAGAGTGGAGAGGTACTGAGGAGCTGCAGAGTGAATGCATTTATAAGTCTATAAGAGGAGCTTGAACTGTATGCGGAAATGGATAGGGAGCCAGTGAAGTGACTTGAGGAGAGGGCTAATATGAGCATAGTAACACTGTAAAATTCATTTTTGAAATTGTCATTGGCATATAATGGTTTAATACATTATCATACTTGTTTATTCTTTCCAAATCAACAGAAGGTTTGGATGCCAAACCATTGAAGCCATCTCCCCACCCCTGCCAGAAGGATAGCACATACAAAAACAGAAAAATTCCATGTGCTTTGTTTTGCATGATTTTCCCACTTTTTTTTTGTTTTGGTTGAAAGTATACTGTATGGTATGTGTATGTACTGCATTTTGAAATGTAAAAATTTGTGAAGACCTACATAAGTATTGCCATACTGGGAAAGACCAAAGGTCCATCAAGCCCAGTATCCTGTTTCCAACAGTGGACAATCCAGGTCACAAATACCTGGCAAGATCCCAAAAAAGTAAAAAAACATTTTATACTGCTTACCCCAGAAATAGTGGATTTTCCCCAAGTCCATTTAATAATGGTCTATGGACTTTTCCTTTAAGAAGCCATCCAAACCTTTTTTAAACTCCGCTAAACTATCCGCCTTTACCACATTCTCTGGCAACAAATTCCAGAGTTTAATTACATGTTGAGTGAAGAAAAAGTTTCTCAGATTTGTTTTAAATTTACTACACTGTAGCTTCATCGCATGCCTCCTAGTATTTTTGGAAAGCGTAAACAGATGCTTCACATCTACCCGTTCAACTCCATTCATTATTTTATAGACCTCTATCATATCTCCCCTCAGCCACCTTTTCTCCAAGCTAAAGAGCCCTAGCCACTTTAGCCTTTCCTCATAGGGAAGTCGTCCCATCCCACTTACCATTTTCGTCGCCCTTCACTGCACCTTTTCTAATTCCACTATATGCGGCGACCAGAATTGAACACAATATTCGAGGTGCGGACGCACCATGGAGCGACACAAAGGCATTATAACAGCCTCATTTTTGTTTTCCATTCCTTTCCTAATAATACCTAACATTCTATTTGCTTTCTTAGCCGCAGCAGCACACTGAGCAGAGGGTTTCAACGTATCATCAAGGACGACACCTAGATCCCTTTATTGGTCTGTGACTCCTAACGTGGAACCTTGCATGACGTAGCTATAATTTGGGTTCCTCTTTCCCACATGCATCACTTTGCACTTGCTCACATTAAACATCATCTGCTATTTAGACGCCCAGTCTCACAGTCTTGTAAGGTCCTCTTGTAATTTTTCACAATCCTCCCGCGATTTAACAACTTTGAATTACTTTGTGTCATCCGCAAATTTAATTATCTCACTAGTTACTCCCAGCTCTAGGTCATTTATAAATATGTTAAAAAGCAGCTGTTCCAGCACAGACCCCCGGGGAACCCCACTAACTACCCTCCTCCATTGAGAATACTGACCATTTAACCCTACTCTCTGTTTTCTTTTAACCAGTTTTTCATCAACAATAGAACACTACCTCCTATCCCATGACTCTCCAATTTCCTCTGGAGTCTTTCATGATGTACTTTGTCAAACGCCTTCTGAAAAGTCAGATACACAATATCAACCGGCTCAACTTTATCCACGTTTGTTTACCCCTTCAATGTAGTAGATTGGTGAGACAAGATTTCCCTTCACTAAATCCATGTTGACTTTGTCTCATTAATCCATGCTTCTGAATATGCTCTGTAATTTTGTTCTTAATAATTGTCTCTACCATTTTGCCCGGCACCAACGTCAGACTCAACGGTCTATAATTTCCCAGATCTCCCCTGGAACCTTTTTTAAAAATCGGCGTTACATTGGCTAACCTCCAATCTTCCGGTACCACGCTTGATTTTAAGGATAAATTACATATTACTAACAATAGCTCAACAAGCTCATTTTTCCGTTCTATCAGTACTCTAGGATGAATCCCATCCAGTCCAGGAGATTTGCTACTCTTCAGTTTGTAGAACTGCCCCATTACATCCTCCAGGTTTACAGAGAATTCATTTTCTTCGACTCGTCAGCTTTGAATACCATTTCTGGCACCGGTATCCCACCCAAATCTTCCACGGTGAAGACCGAAGCAGAGAATTCATTTAATCTCGCCGCTACAGCTTTGTCTTCCCTGATCGCCCCTTTTACTCCTCGGTCATCTAGCGGACCAACCAATTCTTTTGCCGGCTTCCTGCTTTTAATATATCTAAAAAAAAAAATTTACTATGTGTTTTTGCCACCAGCGCAATCTTTTTTCAGAAGTCCCTCTTAGCCTTCCTTATCAGAGCTTTGCATTTGACTTGACATTCCTTATGCTGTTTCTTATTATTTTCAGTCGGTTCCGTCTTCTATTTTCTGAAGGATTTTCTTTTAGCTCTAATAGCTTCCTTCTCCTCGTTTTTTAACCATGCCGGCTGTCGTTTGGTCTTCCGTCCTCCTTTTTTAATACGCGGAATGTATTTGGCTTGGGCTTCCAGGATGGTGTTTTTGAACAGCATCCACGCCCAATGCAATTTTTGACCCTCGCAGCCGCTCCTCTAAGTTTTTTTTCACCGTTCTTCTCATTTTATCATAGTCTCCTTTTTTAAAGTTAAACGCTAACTTATTTGATTTTCTATGTATACTTACTTCAAAGTTAAAATCAAATCCAATCATATTATGATCACCGTTATCAAGCGGCCCCAGCACCATTACCTCCCGCACAAGATCATGCGCTCCACTAAGGACTAGGTATAGAATTTTTCCTTCTCTCGTTGGTTCCTGTGCCAGCTGCTCCATAAAGCTGTCCTTTATTTCATCAAGGAATTTTACCTCCCTAGCGTGCCCTGATGTTACAGTTACCCAGTCAATATCGGGGTAATTGAAATACCCATTATTATCGTGTTGCCCAGTTTGTTTGCATTCCTAATTTCCTTTAGCATTTCTGCATCCGTCTGTTCATCCTGGCCAGGAGGACGGTAGTACACTCCTATCACTATCCTTTTCCCCATTACACATAGAATTTCAATCCACAGTGATTCCAAGAAGTTTTTTTGTTTCCTGCAGAATTTTCAATCTATTTGATCTCCTTAATATATAATGCTACCCCTCCACCAATTCGATCCACCCTATCACTACGATATAATCTGTACCCCGGTATGACAGTGTCCCACTGGTTATCCTTCTTCCACCAGGTCTCAGAGATGCCTACTATATCTAATTTTTCATTTAATGCAATATATTCTAACTCTACAACAAAACAAAACTCTCTCATGTAATGGCAAAAAATAGTAATTTCAACACTAGACTAAAGATTCTGTGGAATGCATCTGTTTTAAAGCAGGAAGCATGCTCATATTGTGAACCTTTATGGTTACTCACGCCTTGACACAGCGTTACTAGCGAAACCTTGGCCTAAGTCTGTGTTTGACCGATGACCCACTTGTTGCTTTGTATCTGCACTTGAAAGCTAAGTTACTCTTTTGACTTTCACATGCTACATGGATCCAGAGCTGATTCTGTTGAGCTTTTAGCATCTTTTCACTCATTCATTTTGGAACTAAAAGGGTTTTTGACTATGATATAATTCCCAGCAGCAGCTTTCTCAACCCTTGTTACTACTAAATGACTACTTGAGTTGGAGGTTGGGTTAAATTCAGAGGCTTTTCCCTTAATTCAGATGCACTCCACAGAATCTTTAGTCTACTGTTGAAATTACTATTTTTTTTGCCATTACATGAGTTTTGTTTTGCTGTAAATTTATATGTAACTAGTAGAAAAAACCCGTTACAGGCAGGAAGGAAACGGGCAATAGCAAGGTTCCCCCCTCCCCCAGTTCCAGATCCCTCCATCGCTTCCCCCCCCCCCCCTGCTCCGAGTTGCAGAGCCCACCTCCCTGCCGTCCTCCCTCCGAAATGTAAACTCCCCCCCCTCGGAGTTCCTGACACCCCCTGTCGCGACCCTCTCGAGCCCGCCTTCCCGCCGCCAAACCTCCACAGCCGCCGTTGCGTACCTGGCCGCCTGTGTCCGTAACTTTCTGGGTCTCCGAAGCCTATGCTGAAGTCACGACGCATTACGCCGTCGGTGTAATGCGTTGTGACGTCAGCTGAGGCTTCAGAGACCCAGAAAGTTACGGACACAGGCGGCCAGGTTTTAGAACATTGGAGGTGAGAATTATTATATAGGATACCCTCTCACCCTCGGGTTGGGATATATATTCTAACTCTACCATCTTATTTCTTAGGCTCCTGGCATTCGCATATAGACATTTCAAAGTATGCTTGTTGCTCCTATTTACATCATGCTTAGTACTTGACAGTATTAATTTGCAATCTTTTGTGTGATTTTTATTTGACACCTGATCTACTATGGTCTCTTTTGCAACCTATCAGGATACCTTAGCATCCCTGTTTTGATGATATCTTTGAAAGATACCTTATCCTGAACCATGCGCTTTTGAGCGACTGTCGGCCTTCCCCCCATTTCTAGTTTAAAAGCTGCTCTATCTCCTTTATAAATGCCGATGCCAGCAGCCTGGTCCCACCCTGGTTAAGGTGGAGCCCATCCTTGTGGAATAGGTTCCCCCTTCCCCAGAATGTTGACAAGTTCCTAACAAATCTAAAACCCTCCTCCCTGCACCATCATCTCATCCACGCATTGAGACTCCGGAGCTCTGCCTGTCTCTTGGGCCCTGCGTGTGGAACAGGTAGCATTTCAGAAAATGCTACCCTACTACTACTTAACATTTCTAAAGCACTACTAGGGTTACGCAGCGCTGTACAATTTAACATGGAAGGACAGTCCCTGCTCAAGGAGCTTACAATCTAAAAGACAGGTGTAAATCTAGAGACAAGTGTACAATCTAAAAGACAAGTGTAGAGAAATACTATATTTCTCGAAAGGTTAGGTGCCGAAAGCAGCACTGAAGAGGTGAGTTTTAAGTAGAGATTTGAAGATGGGTAGGGAGGGGGCTTGGCGTAGGGGTTGAGGATCTGGATTTGAGCTTTCTACCAGAGCCTAAATTTGGCTTCCAGAACCTCTCTCCCACATTTTCCTATGTCATTGGTACCCACAGGTACCAAGACAGCCGGCTCCTCCCCAGCACTATCTAAAATCCTATCTAGGTGACGCGTGAGGTCCACCACCTTCGCACCAGGCAGGCAAGTCACCAGGTGATCCTAACGTCCACCAGTCACCCAACTATCTATATGCCTAATGATCGAATCACCAACTACAACAGCTGTCCTAACCTTTCCCTCCCGGGCAGCATTTGGAGACATATCCTCAGTGCGAGAGGATAGTACATCCCCTGGTGTGCAGGTCCTGGCTACAGGAGCACTTCCTACTTCACCAGGGAGATGCTCTCCTTCTAGGAGTCCTCCCTCCTCCAAGGTAGCACAGGGGCTACCAGACTGGAGGTGGGACTTCTCTACAACATCCCTGTAGGTCTCCTGTATGTACCTCTCTGTCTCCCTCAGCTCCACCAAGTTTGCTACTCTAGCCACAAGAGAACGGACACGTTCTCTGAGAGCTAGGAGCTCTTTGCATCAGGTACACATATACGAGATCTCACCAACTGGGAGATAATCATACATGTGACACTCAATGCAAAAGACTGGATAGCACCCCTCTCGCTGCTGGACTGCTGACTCCATCTTAGTGTTTGAGTTTTTCAATAATTTAAAACTTGCTACAGTATTAAGGATATTAGCCTAATATAAAAGTGTCTTTTAGTTTATATAGTATATTGTATGATTTTATTTAGTGTTTCCTTCTTAGATGGTAATGAAATGTATTTAAAACTCTGTAAGAGCACTCCTTGCTTGTTACCCTAATTACAATAACTGACTATAAATGAAGAGTTGTCCTAGGGGTGGGCGGGAAAACTAAACTAGATCCTGCAGTGCCTGCTAGATTCTGTTAATGCTGTGGTACAAAGTTTTTAAAACTAAGTGGAAAAGACTATGGAGATTAGTTGATAAAATTTGCTTTTTATATTTTTATTTTGCCTAACAATAACCTGCAATTCCTCCTTTAAACCCCAATCTTTAAGTTCCCAAAGCACAATGTTCACTTACCAAAGAAATGTCTTCTCTTGGAACTTCTCAAAAAGAAAGTTCAGTAGGACCTTTCCTCTTTATATAGTTTTGAATCCAAGGGGTCTTTTTTTAAATAGACTCTTTGAAGCTGACTCAGCAACCTATGCAAGTATTCTACTTCCCCACACACTTGAGGTCGCTGTATGAGCTACCTCTCCAGCAGCCAAGGAACAGAAAATAACTGCCTTTTAGAACAAACATTTTTGGCTGTTTAGTTTCTACCTCTAGGCACTATATATGGCCCAGTTCCAAGTGCTATTCTATTAATATACTCTCCCATTCCCACTGGGAAAGACTCTTCTGCTTATCCCAAGCCTCCTTGAATTTCAGTACAGGATTTACCCTCAGTGACCTTGCTGTGGTATATACCCTTCTATCCTCCCTTCAGCTTCCTCTCCAACATTTTTCTACTTGAAAAGCATTTGGCTCTTGAGCATTATTAGTCTGTGTTATTTGTGTCTGTGTGTGTTTTATACGATTCTCTGATTACTTTGCACCAAGCGTGTACAGTATTATATTTTTGAAATACCCTCAGAAATGATTTAGATACCACTGGAGTGGAGGAGTAGCCTAGTGGTTAGTGCAGTGGACTTTGATCCTGGGGAACTGGGTTCAATTCCCACTGCAGCTCCTTGTGACTCTGGACTCCATTGTCCCAGGTACAAATAAGTACCTGTATATAATATGTAAACCACTTTGAATGTAGTTGGAAAAACCACGGAAAGGCAGTATATAAAGTCCCTTTCCCTTTCCTCCACTGCTTCTCTGTAGGGTCACATCCTTAAGTATCATCTCAGCACACCCATGATTCTGACTCTGTTTCATTCAGGTAGCCTTCATCTGGCCTGAATCTTCTGTGTGATTTTCACACAGCTCCAAAAATGCCAGCTCAAATTCCCTAGCTAAGAATTTAGAACCCACTGAAAATTGCTCCCCTTTACATGTAATCCATCCAGATACCTCAGAATCAGATAGGAGTTGCAAAAGATCTCACCAATATTTCTGCAGAAGTACTCTATCTACATTGTGCTATATAAAAATAAACATACATTTTTCTCCATAGAGTTTCTTGTCCTCATCTTAGAGCGAAGATTCTCAACCCAGTCCTCCATACACACCTAGCCAGTCAGATTTTCAGAATATGCACAATGAATATGCATGCGATAGCTGCATATGCAAATCTATCTCACGTACAGTGGGGGAAATAAGTATTTGATCCCTTGCTGATTTTGTAAGTTTGCCCACTGACAAAGACATGAGCAGCCCATAATTGAAGGGTAGGTTATTGGTAACAGTGAGAGATAGAACATCACAAATTAAATCCGGAAAATCACATTGTGGAAAGTATATGAATTTATTTGCATTCTGCAGAGGGAAATAAGTATTTGATCCCCCACCAACCAGTAAGAGATCTGGCCCCTACAGACCAGGTAGATGCTCCAAATCAACTCGTTACCTGCATGACAGACAGCTGTCGGCAATGGTCACCTGTATGAAAGACACCTGTCCACAGACTCAGTGAATCAGTCAGACTCTAACCTCTACAAAATGGCCAAGAGCAAGGAGCTGTCTAAGGATGTCAGGGACAAGATCATACACCTGCACAAGGCTGGAATGGGCTACAAAACCATCAGTAAGACGCTGGGCGAGAAGGAGACAACTGTTGGTGCCATAGTAAGAAAATGGAAGAAGTACAAAATGACTGTCAATCGACAAAGATCTGGGGCTCCACGCAAAATCTCACCTCGTGGGGTATCCTTGATCATGAGGAAGGTTAGAAATCAGCCTACAACTACAAGGGGGGAACTTGTCAATGATCTCAAGGCAGCTGGGACCACTGTCACCACGAAAACCATTGGTAACACATTACGACATAACGGATTGCAATCCTGCAGTGCCCGCAAGGTCCCCCTGCTCCGGAAGGCACATGTGACGGCCCGTCTGAAGTTTGCCAGTGAACACCTGGATGATGCCGAGAGTGATTGGGAGAAGGTGCTGTGGTCAGATGAGACAAAAATTGAGCTCTTTGGCATGAACTCAACTCGCCGTGTTTGGAGGAAGAGAAATGCTGCCTATGACCCAAAGAACACCGTCCCCACTGTCAAGCATGGAGGTGGAAATGTTATGTTTTGGGGGTGTTTCTCTGCTAAGGGCACAGGACTACTTCACCGCATCAATGGGAGAATGGATGGGGCCATGTACCGTACAATTCTGAGTGACAACCTCCTTCCCTCCGCCAGGGCCTTAAAAATGGGTCGTGGCTGGGTCTTCCAGCACGACAATGACCCAAAACATACAGCCAAGGCAACAAAGGAGTGGCTCAGGAAGAAGCACATTAGGGTCATGGAGTGGCCTAGCCAGTCACCAGACCTTAATCCCATTGAAAACTTATGGAGGGAGCTGAAGATGCGAGTTGCCAAGCGACAGCCCAGAACTCTTAATGATTTAGAGATGATCTGCAAAGAGGAGTGGACCAAAATTCCTCTTGACATGTGTGCAAACCTCATCATCAACTACAGAAGACGTCTGACCGCTGTGCTTGCCAACAAGGGTTTTGCCACCAAGTATTAGGTCTTGTTTGCCAGAGGGATTAAATACTTATTTCCCTCTGCAGAATGCAAATAAATTCATATACTTTCCACAATGTGATTTTCCGGATTTAATTTGTGATGTGCTATCTCTCACTGTTACCAATAACCTACCCTTCAATTATGGGCTGCTCATGTCTTTGTCAGTGGGCAAACTTACAAAATCAGCAAGGGATCAAATACTTATTTCCCCCACTGTATATTCATTGTGGATATCCTGAAAATCCAGTTTGAAACCACTGCAATATATGGAAGGCTGAACCCTAGTGGTAGTACTGAAAGATAACCATTAAAAGTCAAGGAAGCTATTTTGAAGACAAGAAAGAGACTACTCCGATCCCAGCACACTACACCAGTATCTTCCAAGTTAATCCTGGCATAACCCTTGCCCGTCAGGTTTTCAGAATATCTACAATAAATATGCATGAGAGATTTGTGTGTATATATCTATATATATTGATATATATACACACACACACACACACACACACACACACACAGTGCAATCCGCTTAAGTGCAAGGGTCTGGGACCAAAGAAATGCATGCAGTTAACCAGAGCGTGCACTTAACCGTTGTGACCCAAAGAAGCTTGACATCTGATAAACATATGTACAGAAATGTTTATTATTATACGTACAGTATACAGTCTCAGTTAACTGACATTAGGCTTGCTTGAAGTAATCTATTATAGTCCTCTGTACACTCTTGTGTCTGTGAGTTCCATAGACTACATCTGCCAGACGGTAAAAACTGTCATAGCACTGACATCCAGTGGCCTCCAGATAGGCCCGCACAGTGTTGAGACTCTCCAGCGCTCTTGCAAAAGTGACAGGAGGAGGTTGTTGAATTTTGTCAGCATGTGCCACGCTGCTCATTTCTTCATCTGTTCCATCATCAGCCATTGTTGGCTGCGTGTAGGCACATATCTTGACATCAGTGCTGTCTTCAGCTGTTTGTAGATCGTAATCAACAGCTACGTAGCGATGGAACTCCTCTTCAGTAACACCAGCTGGGATGTCAATAACCTCTTCATCTGATGCGTTTGCAACAGCTGCATCTGTTTCGTCCCTCTCCACATGCTTAACAAAGCTTGCCCGCTTGTAGCAGTTCACAATGGTTGCCTGTGTTACATGATTCCAGGCTACTTTCTGCATATGTAGGGAATCCAACAGTGATAGATTACGAGCCAGTTCAACAGCATGTTTATCCTTGCCAGTCTGGTCTTCCATAAAATCTGACATAGCACAAGAGCCTGATAATGTTGTTTGAAATTGGCTATTATGCCCTGATCCATAGGTTGGATCAGAGAGGTAGTGTTTGGTGGCAGGAAGACCACCTTGACATTAGACAGCCTGACATCATCCCTGTGTGCAGCACAATTATCACAAAGCAGCAAAATCTGACGCTTCTGCACCCGCATTCTAGTGTCTAACTTCTTTAGCCACTGCTTCCAAATTTCCCCAGTCATCCATGAATTTGCGTTAGCTTCGTATGACACAGGAAGTCGCTTAACTTTCTTGAAGTAACGGGGCTGTTTGCTCTTTCCAATGACGAGGGGTTCCAACTTCTCACTCCCATCCATATTACAGCAAAGGAGGATCGTCAGTCGGTCCTTCGACATTTTACCTCCTGTAGTTTCGGCATGTTTGAATGCAAGTGTTCCATCTGGAATCGCTCGCCAGTAGAGACCGTTTTCGTCAGCATTGAAAATGTCACGAGGTGCAAACTCATTCAAGATGGTAGGAAGAACTGAAACAACCCAATTTTCAGCACCAAAGTCATCAGTGTCTTATTTCTCACCACGCTGTTTCTTTAATTTTATGCTGTTCCTCTCCTTCCATCTTTCCAACCATCCAACAGTGGCTTTGAATTCAGTTAGTCCAAGACTTTCAGCTAGCTGGTTAGCTTTCTCCATAAGCAGTGGACCACTGACAGGAAACTGTCTGCTCCTGACTCGAGAAAACCATCGAAGAAGAGCATCTTCTACCTCCTCAACTTTTCCCGCCCATTTTCGTTTCCGTTGTGGATCTGTATTGTTTTTCCAGTCTTCCAGAAGCTGGTCTTTCTGCTTCAAGACACATGAAATTTGACTGGGATTGACACCATATTCTTTAGCAATAGATGCTTGACTTTCTTTGTTTTCTAATTTTTTAAGAACTTCTATTCGTTCAGCCAGTGTTAAAGTCTTACAGTTCCACCACCACCACGACCCCGGTGTACGCCCTAACAACATTCTTTTGCTTATTCTGCCTGTGGCAGTTAAAGAGGCAGTAAATTTGAATCTCGTTGGTTGTCACGCACCAATCGGCTTCCATATTCCATGCGCACATTTATGCGGAGTCTTTCCTGCAGAGGAGTGGTCTTGAACCATGCATATTGAGAAATTATGTGGGGAGGGGGTGTGTCCAAGATGGCGGCATGCTGAATGCTAGCGTCGGAGCTCTTTGTTAGTCTGTTGAATTTAGCGCGTTTTCCTTAAACAAGATGCCTCACACCAAACGAAAGGGGAAAGTAGCAGCCTCGGCTACTAGGACGTCCTCTCCGGTTCAGCAGACTATCGAGAGATATACCACGAAGCAACCTACCTTGGAATCTGGTAGGGGCCCTGCTGTCTCCATGGGTGAAGACTCCCTAGGCGACTTGGGGCTCGAGGTAACACTCTCCCCTCCAGATCTTCAACCACCGCCGATTCCCAAAGAACGCCCTTCCTGGCGTGCCCAATGCGACCCAGAAGAGGTCGATGTGGTTTCGATTCGAGGAGCAGGAGCGGCGATTTCTGAGGGAAGCCTGATGCCAGCGGCTGCACATCATACCCCGATACGGGGGGAAAAACCGGCGGCAACTCTGGAGAGCATTTAGATGGCTCTCCAGAGAGTGGAGTTAACGGTCGCCAATTCAGCAAAGGAGATTAAAGATTTAGTGAGTACTGTGGCAACATTATCCCAGACCTTTACCATAACACAGCAAGAAACAAAGGAACAATTGGATGGTCTTAAGCTAGATGTTAACAACTTGAAAGAAGTCTCCGTATCACTTGTTAAAGACAATATGGCTACACAACGTAGATTCGAATTAATAGAAAATTTTAATCGGAGACTTAATCTGAGACTCTTGAATTTCCCGAAAGAAATGGCCATTAATCCTTTGGATGCCTTTAAATTATATTTGCAGGAGGTACTAAACTTTTCCCCAGAATCTATTCCACCTCTGAATAAAGTATATTATATTCCCTCAAAAAAAGTACCTGTAACAACTTTACAAGCTACTCCAAAGGAAAATCAAGAAGAATCTTTGAACATTACTGATATATTAGAGACAACTCTAAGTTTAAACTCTGAGAGATCAACTCTAATTGTCTCTTTTGTTTTTCAGCAAGACTTAGATGCAGTGTTACGACTATACTTTAAAAAAAATGCAGACACTATTTAGGGGTAAAAGAATTTGGATATACCCTGATATAACAAAGCAAACTCAAGAGAGGAGGAAGTTGTTTTTAATATTGAGACCAGAAGTTATATCTATAGGGGCTTCCTTCTATCTTAATTACCCCTGCAGATGTGTAGTAAAGTATCTGGGACTAAAATACATTTTTCATCAACCAGAACAGCTAAAAGTATTTGTTAATACGAAGAAATTGACTAACCGTTAACCCTTTGAAGATAACTAAGTGTATCAAGATAGGTTTGCATGCTAAGCATATTTCCTCTGTTAAATTTCTTAAATACTCAAGTCTTCTTATTTTGGTAGACCTCCCCCTCCTTTGTTGTGGTCTAAAGAAGACTAAACTGTTTTCTTTTTGAATAATTTTGCCTGATATGGGAAGGAATATTGTTTCTCATATAATACTGTTTTTGTCTGTATTGCCTGTTCAAATGTAACAATTTGTTTAATTTGATTAAAATATAAATAAATAAATTAAAAAAAAAAAAGAACCATGCATATAAGCAAATCTTGCACTTATCAGTGGTGCACTAAACCGAAGTTTGCCCCCATAGAAACTGATGGTGCCAAAAATGGGACCGAAGTACGGCATGCAGTTAAACTGAGCATGTGCTTATCCGACATGCAACTAAATGGCGTGCACTGTATATTATACATATATATATATGTGTTATATGATGGATCAATTTGTTATAGGACTTCCACGGGGGGGGGGGGGGGGGGGGGGGGCATTATTAATAACTATCAACTCATTTAGGCCCAACTCTGCAACATAACGTTAATGCAACTCAATTCACACAAGGATCATATCTTGTGATTTATAGATGACAAAACTATTCAAAGTTGTCAAAACACATGCGGACTGTGAAAAATTGAGGGAAGACCTTAAACTGGAAAACTAGGCATCCAAATGGCAGATGAAATTTAATGTGGACAAATGCAAAGTGATGCACATTGGGAAGAATAATCTAAATCATAGTTACCTGACGTTAGGGTCCACCTTAGGAGTTAGCACTCAAGAAACAGATCTAGGTGTCATTTTAGACAATATGCTGAAATATTCTACCCAGTGTGTGGTGGCGGCCAAAAAAAGCAAACAGTATGCTAGGAATTATTAGGAAAGGGATGATAAACAAGTGAAAACAATCCATGACCACCTGAAGGAAAATACTAAAAACCAACCTCTTCAAAAAGGCCTAATCCAACGACCCTACGTAAACCTCTTCAACCAGAAACACGGCATGACTAATGATCGCACTGGACAATACACAATCTTCATCCCTCTGACCCTCCACATTTACCTCATTCGATTACTATACAACCTTGTATTTATCATCAACCGACTGGGCAAACGCCTCCGACGGTACTATGTAAGACACACTGAGCCTGCAAATAGGTGGGAAAATGTGGGGTACAAATAGTTAATATCTGGAACTTGCTGCTGGAAGATGTGGTAACAGTAGTTAGTGTAACTGGGTTTAAAAAAAGGTTTGGACAAGTTCCTGGAGGAAAAGTCCATGATCCATTAATGATATGGGCATAGGGGAAGCCAATGCTTGGCCTGGGATTGATAGCATGGAATGTTGCTACTAATTGGGTTTCTGCCAGATACTTGTGACCTGGATTGGCCACTGTTGGAAACAGGATACTGAGCTAGATGGACCATTGGTCTGACCCAGTTTGGCTATTCTTATGTTCATCAGGCCACAAAAATGTTTACTTATATACAAAAAAAATGTTATTTTTAATTAGAACCTTTCTTTATCTGAACTTCTGTCAGGACCTTAGCCAACATGTTATATAAGAGACACTGTATGCAAATGTCATACATATTCATTGTGGATATCCTGAAAACTTGACTGGCAAGGGGGTACTCTACGACTATGCTACACTACATCACCAACGATCCTTTTAAGTATTGGGGGAGGGGAGGATGATAAAGGTGATTTGAGTCAGGGAGGAGCAAGAATCCAACCCAGTCAGACTGTGACTTTGCTACTGGATTGTGGGTAACGCAGCTGCAGTTCTCCTCCTCCTGAGGTGGTAGTAAGTGCAGCTGCACTATCAGTCATTATGAAGTAACAACCTGTGGATTCTCACAACCAACCACTCCTACACCCACCCATGTTACATCCACCTCCTGTCCATATACAACATGAAGACAGTTAATAAATGTCCTTCAATATGATCAAACTTAACTGCAGTATGCCCACTTTCAGCATTCAACTACAGGTCTCTTATTTACTAAGGGCTCTCTCTCATCTTGTCATTATAAAAAACGCTTCCAATGTAGTTACTTCACTGGCTTCCGATCAGATACCGCATTCAATTCAAGCTTCTCCTTCTTACCTACAAATGCACTCAGTCTGCTGCCCCTCACTATCTTTCTACCCTCATCTCCCCTTACGTTCCCGCCCATAACCTCCGTTCACAGGATAAATCCCTCCTCCACCACCGCCAACTCCAGGCTCCGCTCATTCTGCCTCGCCTCACCCTATGCTTGGAACAACCTTCCTGAGCCCTTACGCCAAGCCCCCTCCCTGCCCGACTTCAAGTCTTTGCTTAAAGCCCACCTCTTCAATGCTGCGTTCGGCACCTAACCCTTACCGTTCAGTGAATCCAGACTGCCCCAATTTGACTACCCCTATCGGACTGACCGTTCACTTGTCTATTAGATTGTAAGCTCTTTGAGCAGGGACTGTCTCTCTTTGTTAAATTGTACAGCGCTGCGTAACCCTAGTAGCGCTGTAGAAATGTTAAGTAGTAGTTACGTAAAAAAGATAAGTGTGTGGCATTCTTTGGAAACTTAATTCTTCCTGTACTGTGTTCATTTATCAGTATCAGTAAAGAAGCAGCAGCTGCCTGAACTATTGTCTTGAGACAATGTCTAAAGGAAAAAAAAAATCAATACAGCACAAATGAAAGGTTTTTTTTTCTCTCAGCAATGCTGTTCAGGGGCTAAATGCCAACCCCGTGAAAAGCACTCTACACTGATCCTACTAATGACTGGCATTTATATCACAAAAAGCCTTCCTATTTTGGCATGCATCATGATTCATCAGATTTTAGTTCACTAATTGGAAAGAATCAGCTCAAAAATAAAATTGGTCCCCTGCTAGCTATCACAGAATTTAAGGAATTATTTTAAACAAAACCACAACATTCACTTTTAAACTATCAAATAAAACAGCAAAGCATATAAAGTGAATTTTAACTTTTGCTTTCCAATTGAATTATAATGGGCAAGGAGCAAGGTAATTACTTCTAATCTATTTGATCATAATGCCTGAAGAATTATCTAGTTTGCACACCTCAACCACTTTAGAGTCATTACTGGCAATGTCAAACCTTCAATAGGAAATCGTGGCTGAAGGCATGCTTGCACTTACTGTCTTGAAATAACATTAACAGTACAACCTTCATATACCAACAACTAAATCATACGACAATCTCCCAAAGAATTAAATACTTTGAAAAACATCGCTCTTTTCCTACAACGACGTGTCAGGGATGGGTGGGGTTGTAAATGATGGTCTCTACAGTCCTTAGCCATGTACTGTATCACAAAAAGACCAAACAATAGCTAATTTGATACTGCTTGTAAACAAAACTGAAAAATGTAAAAGCAAAAGAATTAATTTAGCTATAATCGCACTGCTTGTAAGAAACCCAGGGTTAAGCAGATTACAAAATGATCCCATTTTTATTTTTAAACGGTCCCATTTTTATTTTTAAGACTATGTTATCCAAAACAGTGGCTTGTGACATGATAACCTGAAATCAGTTGTCTCTAAGATAGCCCGTCTTCTGAGATGGGGGTAACCAGACTAATAGGAATAATAAAACAGGCGTGATGTTGTCCAGCGCTGCAGCTGAAGAATGAAGCTATCCAGGTCACATGGCGATTTCATTCATCGCCCGATCCCCCTGTCAAGCGCCGCCGGGAGAGGAACCGCGAGACCCGTCTGTCGGGCAAGAAGCATTTGAAACGCAAGACAAGCACAGCACCAAGAGGGTAACAGGAGCCGCATGTCCCGGGCCCAGCTCTGAGTAGCATGATGCAAACTGAGTGTAACCACTGCCGATTACCGTGGCTCTTTCACCTTTCCTTTTCCCTTCCCCTGTCTTCCTTTTGCTTTTAGTACTGCCTCTGCACTACCGGCAGTTCCTTACCAAGAGGCGGACTGAGGGAGTTAATGGTGAGGATAAGCGCCATAGCCTTTGCCGGCTTCCAGATCGTTCATGGGCTAGAAAAGACCAGTTGCCACTGGGTGGTCTTCTGTAACGCTGAGGAACCGCCCATCTATTTCCGGCAGACAACGAGCTCGTCCCATTGGTAACGTCACGTCCGGGGCGGATAAAACTTACCTTAGTAGCCTTTTTTGGAGTAGGTAGGTGGAGTTGGAGGCTTGGTAGCACTAGTACTAGCTACTACGTGTACAGATTGTAAATTTGGTTCTCTTCCAATCTGACGAAATAAAATAAGTTTTGTGAATGTTTTTAGAATGATTACGTTAAAATGTACAGAAATAATTATTAATACCTTTTTCATTAAACTAACATAATGTAGTCTATCTGACCTGTGAGATAGGGTTGTAGCTCCAGAAGGTTGTGTTTTGTTTTGTTTTTCAAAAATTGTTAACTTTTATATCTGTGCATTCAAGTAGTCTACCGTGATTGATGCGTTAAGTTAAATGTGGCGTGCCTGGATCTGCTGGAAAACAGCTTTGCGAATCTTCATGTGCTAGTCTTTTATTTTTAGAGTTATTAGTCTATTTTTAACGCTTTTATTTTTGAGATTTGCTAATGGTAGGGGTATAATAAGTAAATAAGAGTCGCATCCTTAACCTCTCTCTCTCCACTGCAACTGTCCCTGACACCTTCAAGCACACCGTAGTCACACCTCTCCTCAAAAAACCTTCACTTTACCCTACCTGCCCCTCCAACTGTCGCCCCATCTCTCTCTTACCCTTCCTCTCCAAAATACTTGAGCGCGCCGTTCACAGCAGCTGCCTCGGTTTTCGCTCCTCTCATGCCATCCTCGATCCACTCCAATCCGGCTTTCGCCCTCTCCACTTGACAGAAACAGCACTCGCCAAAGTCTGCAATGACCTGCTCCTGGCCAAATCCAGAGGCCACTACTCCATCCTCATCCTACTCGATCTTTCCGCCGCTTTTGACACTGTCAATCACGATTTACTTCTTGCCACTCTGGCCTCATTTGGGTTCCAGGGCTCTGTCCTCTCCTGGTTCTCCTCCTATCTCTCCCACCACACCTTCAGGGTATACTCTCATGGATCTTCCTCCACTCCCATCCCGCTATCTGTTGGAATTCCCCAGGGATCTGTCCTTGGACCCCTTCTCTTCTCTATCTACACCTCTTCTCTAGGCTCACTAATCTCATCTCATGGTTTCCAGTATCATCTTTATGCTGATGACACCCAGCTGTATCTCTCCACACCACACATCACCGCGGAGACCCAGGCCAAGGTATCAGCCTGCTTATCTGACATTGCTGCATAGATGTCCAACCACCACCTGAAAATGAACATGTCCAAGACCGAGCTTATCGTCTTTCCACCAAAACCCACTTGTCCTCTTCCTCCACTCTCTATCTCAGTTGATGGCACCCTCATCCTCCCCATCTCTTCTGCCCGCAACCTCGGAGTCATCTTCGACTCCTCCCTCTCCTTCTCTGCGCATATCCAGCAGACTGCCAAAACCTGTCGCTTCTTCCTCTTCAACATCAACAAAATTCGCCCTTTCCTCACTGAGCACACCATCCGAACCCTCGTCCACGCCCTCATTGCCTCTCGCCTTGACTACTGCAACCTACTCCTCACTGGCCTCCCACTCAGCCATCTATCCCCCCTTCAATCCGTTCAGAACTCTGCCGCACGTCTTATATTCCACCAAAACCGTTATTCTCATATCACCCCTCTCCTCAGGTCACTCCACTGGCTTCCGATCAGATACCGCATACAATTCAAGCTTCTCCTCCTTACTTACAAATGCACTCACTCTGCTGCTCCTCATGACCTCTCTACCCTCATCTCCCCCTACGTTCCTGCCCGTAACCTCCGCTCACATGACAAATCCCTCCTCTCAGTACCC
Organism: Microcaecilia unicolor; assembly: GCF_901765095.1. NCBI lineage: Eukaryota > Metazoa > Chordata > Amphibia > Gymnophiona > Siphonopidae > Microcaecilia > Microcaecilia unicolor. The sequence continues at coordinate 64,414,215 of NC_044033.1, read as the reverse complement.
TTCTCCACCACTGCCAACTCCAGGCTCCGCCCATTTTACCTTGCCTCACCCTACGCCTGGAACACTCTTCCTGAACCCCTAAGCCAAGCCCCCTCCCTATCCATCTTCAAATCCTTGCTTAAAACTCACCTCTTCAATGCTGCTTTTGGAACCTAACCCTTTGAACATATAGACTGCCCCAATCTGCCTGACCTATCAGATTGACTGTACACTTGTCTCCTAGATTGTAAGCTCTTTGAGCAGGGACTGTCCTTACATGTTAAATTGTACAGTGCTGCGTAACCCTAGTAGCGCTTTAGAAATGTTTAGTAGTAGTAAAGATTTAGTATGGGCATGGAAGGGCAAGTGGAAACATATACATGTAGAAGGGGCGTAGATGACTGCTTAAAAGTTGGAAGTGTATTATTCCTGTTTTCTGTGGTTTTTGGGTAGGGGACTGTTATGGATTGGATGATATACGTATGTTCCTAAAGCACATTTGGGAGTAAGAGCAGTCAGTGCGATTTTTTTTTTTTTGGGGGGGGGGGGCGGTGTAAAAGCCAGATCTGCGGGATCCCCGGGATCTTCCAGATTCCCAAGTGGGAAGGAATGGCTGAGATAGGATTTATATAAGTTTTATATTTTAATGATTTGGGCACTGGTAGAAAACCAGACCTAGTTGCTAGCTGAACAACCGATTTTGGGTGAGCATTAAATTTTATCTATGTGCCACAAAATATAAATACCTTAGCCAGTGGGTATCTCCAAGCCCTGCTAACTGAAGACCTCTAAACGTAGCTAGAACTCCTTTTTATCAAGCCTGGCAGGCAGCTAGCAGCATCCCTGAGCCTCTGATGCCAACACCTTGCATATGCTTATTGGGTATTGGAGACAAGCTTCATGTAAATTATTGACTGACGAAATGGAGATAGCATACAGATAAGTGGATTATAAAACTGTGTCTGTTTGAACTGTGAAAAATTTATTTGGAGCATTAACGCCTGTGCCTCTTCCTCTGCATGTATTTTCACTCAGTTTGAAGATTATGAGACTTACGTTTTCTATGCTATATTAAAAGTAGTTTTTTTTCTGACCTATGACGGTACTTTGTTCTCTAGAGATTACAGTGAAAGCTCCAGCCTTGTTTCTGAGTTCTTTTTGTTTTAATATTTAAGTAATTATTTGATACTACATGAGTGTTCAGGGCCGGTCTTAGGCTGAGGCGGCCGCATAGGGCCTCGCGCTTAAGGGGGACCCCGCGCGGCGTGCCTCAACTCTGCCTCCTCTGCTCCATCCTGCACCGGTGCTCACAGTCTACTGCCAACCACCCGCAACCCAGACTGCTCTGCTGCGTGAGCCGGCTGCCTGCCAGAGACTTGCAGCAGCCGGGCTGCAGCGCTCCCTGGCCCTGCTCGCCCAGTCTCCGCTCCGGACTGTACCTCTCCTGAGTGAGTCCACACCTCTGACCCCCCCGGGCCGCGTGGCGTGATGCATGCGTCTCAGACTGTCTGCAGCAGAGCAGTAAATCCGTCCTGCTCAGTCCTCCCGAGTGACAGACAGTCCTGGTCTGCCACTGATGATGCGGCCCACCCCCACGACGGGCAGAGAGAGTTCCAGTTCCAGCTTGAGCTTCCAGCCACAGCTAGTCAGAGACAGAGTCGGAGTCTTCTTGAGTCAGAGAGTTGTGGTATATATTTTAAAACAATTTTAATACCTTGGTGGTCTATATGTTTTTTATATTGTACATTATATTTTACACATCACTTTATTTTATTGTATATCTTTTCATTTCATTTTTATTTTATTGCACATATCTATATTATTTTTGCTTATCAATGGGGTGGAGCTAGGATGGGGCCCCACCAAATTGGTCTGCACAGGGCCCCACCCGTGTTAACAAGATTTATTGATTTTCATGTGTTGAACAATTTTGCTCATGTATATTATCATTTAATTTTTCCATCATGTTGGTCCCGGTTTCTCTTTTCCTGTCTGTTTTCTAATTCTCCTTCCGGTGGCTGTTGTCCATTGGTCTTGTCTTCTCTTACCTGTCTTATTCCATTCCCTCACTACATCTTTCTCTGATATGTTTATCTTTTCATTTTAGCTCTTTCTTCCCTTTTTTGCCTGTCCACTCATTTTTCAACCGCTTTCTCACCCTTCACCTTCTTTTTACTTTTCATCTGCCTATGAACTTTCCATCTCTTTCTCTCACTCCCTAGCTTTCCACCTTGACAGTTAATGTAAAATTTGCCTGTGCTTGAATGATCACCCTCCTCTTCCCATTTTCCCTTTAAAGGTGATCTAGCCTTGCCCTCTTCTCTGTCTACCCATGCTGTTATACGCTACTTGTTTGTTGCTTGTCTCACTTTACTATCACCTAATTGTAGTTCTTTTCATTCTTTTACTTGTATTTTAATTTGTAAACAGCCCAGTTCTGCTAGGGCGGTATAGTAAGTTTTAATAAAAAAAACTCATCTTGCCAGCCCTCCCCCTTTTCTTCCCCCCCCCCCCCCCCCTGTACTTTAATATGAATATTTTTATTCCGCTTAACCAATTGAAGTTTAAGGCGGATAAGATTAAAAGAAATTGGGCAACAATCCTAAGAAAAAAAAACATATTTCTAACCAGCACATAAAAACAGAGATACCAAAAATGTATTTCTTAAGTATTGGTGAAACAAGTAAGTTTTCAAAAGACATCAAAAAGAATTCGAGGACATTCCCAATCCCAGCATCTCTCTTCCTCTCACTGCCTCCATCCATGTAACCCATAAGTATTGCCACACTGGGACAGACTAACGGTACATCAAGCCCAGCATCCTGTTTCCAACAGTGGCCAATCCAGGTCACAAATACCTGGCAAGATCCCAAAAAAGCTCAATACATTTTATGCTACTTATCCCAGAAATAAGCAGTGGATTTTCCCCAAGTCATTTTAATTTTAATAATGGTCTATGGACTTTTCCTCCAGGAAGCTGTCCAGATCTTTTTTAAACCTCGCTAAGCTAACTGCCTTTACCACATTCTCTGGCAACAAATTCCAAAGTTTAATTACACATTGAGTGAAGAAATCTTTTCTCCGATTTGTTTTAAATTTACTAGTTTGTAGCTTCATCGCATGCCCCCTAGTCCTAGTGTTTTTGGAAAGAGTAAACAATTCACATCTACCCGTTCCACTCTACGCATTATTTTATAGATCTCTATCAAATCTCCCCTCAGCCGTCTCTTCTCCAAGCTGAAGAGCCCTAGATGCTTCATCCTTTCCTCATAGGGAAGTCGTCCCGTCCCCTTTATCGTTTTCATTGCCCTTCTCTGTACCTTTTGTAATTCCACTAATCTCCCTTTCCCTCCTATGGTCTGACATTTCCTTGTCCCATCCACTCTACTCCCCAGCATCTTGTTGTTCCCCCCAGTGACGTAGCTAGGGGGAGGGCAGGGGGAGCGGTCGCTCCCCCAGATTCTTTAAAAAAGTGGCGCCTATGTAGTTTTGAACTGCCGTCCGGCGGGACCGGCACTTTTTTAAAATTTGCATTTTCTCCCCTCCCACCTCACCGTTCCACAGCATGCATATCTCCCCAGCAACAACAAACTACTTGATTGAGCCTGGCGTCAGATGATCGTTCCCTCTGCTTGCGTCATGAGTCCCATCCTCGCACAGACAGGAAGTGTGCAAGCTATAGCGAGACACAGTAGAGGGAAGGATTTGATGCCGGCTCCGGCAGTGTGCTATTGCTGCAGGGGCTGTTAAATGAAGCAGGTTTGACGGTCCCGGTGGGGGGGGGGGGGGGGGGGGGACACACAGAAACTGGTGCTAGACTCGAGGGGACAGAGAGGGGGGAAACAAAGCGGCGCTGGACTCAAGGGGGAGAGAGAGGCTACAAAGCGGTACCGAGCTCAGAATAGGGGGAGAGGGGGGCAACAAAGCGGTATTGGACTTGAGGAGGGGGGGGGGGTGAAGGCAACAGGCAAGGAGGTTAAAGCAGGAGACAGGTGAGGCTATCTAGACCTTTGACCCCAAATAGTAAAACTAGTGAAAACAATAACCAAAAGATCATTAGAAATAAGGGACTGCCTATGCTTGGTCCATCTGTAAAAAGTGTAAAGCTGTTCTAGTTGGATAGGCAGTGGAAGATAAAATTTTATTATTTTTTCTATAGCTTTTCAATTTATTTGAAAGCTTCCCATATGTAGATATAAATATAATGAAATGACAATTGAATATCACTAAAACAGCTTAAAAATTATTGTAGCTCATAGAAACAGCATAAGTATTTTGTGCTAATTTTTCTACACTGTTCTATATAATACAGATGGCCAAATCTGGCAGCTTGTGAAGAAAGTGAAGCAATGCATTGGTTGCATGTTAGGATGGCTGAAAGAGGCTGTAGCCTGAATGCCATTTGCATACACAGACTCTTATAGTAGGAGTATGCTTTCTACTTCTTATGGTTTTCAAAACTTTAGCTTCAAAGGAATCCCTCTATCTCCATCATCTATTACTTCCTTATACTCCCAAGACCAAAACTTGTCCCAACTTACCAATTCTTTATGAACATACTCATGACTTCATCTTCTCTGTCCAAGGACCACTCCTTTGGAATCTTTTATCCACTTCCTTGCAACATCAGACCTCTTTACCAATTTTTAAGTCTGAACTTAAGACTTTTCTATTTCAGAATGCAGTTTGTTAGAATATTTTCTTTTTTTCACAATGCTCAACCACCATGCCTGAATGACAGAGCTCCCTTTTGTTTGTTCCTTCCCTTTTTCTTAAATAAATGGAATTCCTCCCCTTTTTCCTCACTCTCTAATTGTTTGTCTATGCATGTACGCTATTATCCTTTCTTACATTTGATGATATTGTAAGCTGCCTAGATGGTTTTTCCGGCTGGCGGATTAGTAAATGGAAATAAACTTGAAACTTGTACTGGTTGTACATTTATTAAATTGATACTTATAAGTTTGATATAAATTTCTTTTCCATTAATTTGTTAATTTCCTTTGCAAATTATTTTGCATGTTAATTCTGAAATGTAAATTAAAAAAAAAGAAAAACTTAAGTCGATATGTAAGCAGCTCAGTAAGCATTTCAAGATATACCCAAATATTTAGTCCTAGCAAATACTAGGATATCAGCACTGAATATAGCCAGATAACAGCAATATTCAGCATCATTAATCAAATAACAATCTTGATAGCTCCAGATAGCAGTGCTACTTCTTGTGAATACCTTACCTTGATTTGTATCTGCCATTTTCAGGACACAGACCGTAGAAGTCTTGCCCAGAACTAGCCCCACCACCCAAACACCAGCCCCGCCTCCCAATCTCCCAACATTATCTCAATAATTCACTACTTTATCTAGGCTCTGCCTCTGCACTTCAGCAGTCCAATCCGAAGAGCACCACAAAAACAATCTCCACTGATTTTCAGTAGCGTAAACCTGGATAATGCTTCTGAAAAATCACCCACTGGCACTATCAGAGGCATTTATCAAGGTAGCAGGACTGCTATTCGGATAAATACCTTCCAATACTGGGCCCTTAGTTAATACCAACTCTTATAGGGAAGGGAGAAGATTTCTTAAGGATCTACCTTCACTCACCCGTGTGATAAGTAATGAATTTCTTTATAGACAAAGTGTGAGTTTCATGTTTAAGGAAATTATTGTTTAGCAGAAATAACACGAATGGAAAGCTATTGAGCTGCCCTGGATTCACACAGAAATTTGGGCACTACTGTGTCCCCTCACTTAACGGAAACAGATGTCTATTGATCAGGTTAAACTGTTAATAAGCTAACCATAGGGTCTGGTGTAGGTTGTGATAACACAAAAAGATGTTATAGTATATGAGCCTCGGAGACTTCTTAGGCCTCTTTATGTTTAAACAATTTTTATTATGAATAAAGCTTCAATTGAACAAATCATATAACAGTCTCATTATTTTTATACAATACTGTTAGCCCCCCCCCCTTTCCCTCCCTTCTACAATCCCTACCCTGCTCCTAGTAGGCTCTTATTTAATATGGCTACTAGAACACCAGTATAATCATACTAAAAATGTATTCAGCAATATAAACTGTTTTTGTGTTCTCTCATATAATCAATAAAATATAATTAGATACCTAACAGCTCATCCTGTTCCCTTTCAGCTTGGCACTGAACAAAAATAACACTTTTTAATCTACAGAAACCTCCATGGCAGCATCTCAAAACCAACATACATAGTGGAAGGAACTAGGATACAGCTCTACAAAATATGCTTTTAAAAAAAAAAAAAAAAAAAAAGCAAAGCTCAACAGCCTCTTTGATTTTGTTGCTATAATTATAAAACACATATTTAAATTTGGAAACTAGATGATTAAATTGCACTACCAACTCCAGCCAGAGGAAATGGATGCAGAATTCTGATACTATCAGTGTATCAAAACCCTAGGTCAAGAAAAGAAATGATGTTGTTTGTTATCCAAACAATAACATTTTAGCCACTGCATAGTGCAAGACGTCAGATCAACTTTGATTAAGGTTTCTCAGACATAGGAAAAGAGGCCTCCAGTTAAGGCACAAGGACTTGTTTTACATTCTCAGGAACACGACTAGCATAGTAGTCAAAATTTCTCAAGGTCGCCAGTACACCTGCTGAGTTCATGTGCTTCACCTCCTTGTTGTACTGAAAGATGTTCCCATGGATGTCAGTCAACTTTCCTAAGAGAGAGAAGGTGGGTATTACATCATTTTCCACTGCAAATATACAAAGAAATTAAAAAAAAAAAAACCCAGTATCTTTTTGCATAAAACAAACAAACACAGGTTTATACTATCCAGATTGTGCTGCTGAAAATCTTAGACTGCCCCTGGGATACTCTGGATAGTGCCAGAGTGATGTATGGGCATTCTGCTTAAATCTATGGCTAGTCAGCAATATTCAGCCACAATCCATATAGCCATGAGGTTCAATTTAGACTAGCAAACAGGCTGCAGCTATAAGGATAGAAACTGAATATCATCACTATCTGTAGAGCCAGCTGCAGTCACTGTTCTCTATGTATATACAGCACTGCTTGCTATTCAGAATATGATGCTAAATATACTTAATACAGTTAAATGCTGCAGCCAGCATTTTAAAAAACACAGACCGCAGCAATTGAATATTGACCCATACAATGATACCTGCTCTTTTCTAAACTTTTCTACCGTTACTTTGTTAGTTTGTCTAGTTACCTTTGAGAAAAGTGCCTTGTACAAAAAATATATATATACACAACAAAGCAGCTTTCAAGATAAGCTGAAAAAAAATGGGACAGAGAAGAGAGAAAAAAAAAAAGCAAAAAGAACAAAAGAATCAAACAACATATTGGTGGAGACGAAATTGAAGAAGGTCAGAGCAGTAGAGATGCTGAGTGGGTAATGCATAGCAACAAGAGTAAATCCAAAAGGAAACGTGATAGGGAAGACTACAAGAGGGTGATGGTTCAAGACAGAGTTAAGGAGGGAGTCTGTGCAAGTTCTAAGAAAAGGGGAGAGCAGTGACTTCGATACTTCAAAATTACGCAAAGCAAAATGAATGGCAGAAGGAGATGAGGAAGCAAAGCAGACCTCATAACGGAGACAACCCCAATGTTTAGCAAAGTTAATATTGCCAAAAAAGAGCAAGCCACTAACACAACAGACAGGCTGGGTAGTGATGGACATGTATGGAAGAAAAGTGAGGCTCCTATTCAAAACAGACATCTCAGCAGTTAAGGAAAGCAGAAAGAAAAAGTTGGGGCTGGTTATTCTTCTGTTACTGTCAGGTTGGCTTCAGGGCCACGGCAGCTCCCAGCAACCTCTCAAAAGTTTTTGATAATTACACTCAGTCATGATCACCTCAACATAACCTCTTCCAGAACAATTGTAAAAATGCGTATCATAGTTTTTAATGAAAACAAAGTTTAATACACAAAGGATAAAAGTACACACTGATGATTATTTCAGTTTGTATATGGCTGTCGGCATTTATTGTTTGTTTTGTCTGCAGCTGCTCTTTGCCACCCTCGGCGACCGCAGACTTTTAAATATTTTCTCCCTGTCTTTCCAAGAGGCAAAAATTACATCATACAGGAGCCCTTTTACTAAAGTGTAAAAAAGTTTTGCAGTTAGCAATTCTGTGACAGGGCACCTGTAATTACATGCCCACAGAGTGCCATGCCTAGTTTATCCACAGGCACCTACATTCCTTTATCGAACACTAGCGTAAATGGGTAGTAACACTTCATATTTAGATGCAATCACTTAAGCCAGTGCCTAAGTGCAGTAGCTATCCATATACCTTAACATATTCTGTAACTTATACATGTAGGTAGGAACCCCACCCCTATGCGTGCCCTTGTCACGAAACACCTAGCCACCCGCCTGGGGTTACTCCACAGCCACTTAAAGGTTCTATCCCCAGTACAACTCAGGTCTGCCTGCACCTGCTGCTTATGCTTTACACTAGCACCCTCCTCTCACCGACTGGGTCACAACAGCCTCTGGGCGAGTCTCCTGCTCTCAAATTATCCCCAGTGATTTCTAGGTTACTGAGGCCACACTCCCAGTGGTCCCACAGTTCCCAGAAAGCACTCACAGACCCAACACACAAACCACCAGGATTCTTTATCAGTCCAGACAGGCAGAGCGAACAATTGTGTTTATTCTCATACAAATATTGAACAGTGGACAAAAAAAGTGCAATCAGCAAACAGTAACAAGTAACTGAAAAATGGATCAGTTAGAAAACTAAACATTTGTGTACTGTCTAAACAGTACCTGGGAAGATCAGGACATCAGCTATATGTATAATTATTAAATACAGTGAAACCTCGGTTTTTGTCGATAATCCATCTGAAAACAATCAGCGAAATCTGAAACGGACGAAAACCGAGGCACTATCTGGGGTCACTTCCCTTCTTGGTCTTTTGACATTAGACGCACGGGGTGATGCTCACACAAGAAACAACGCCACAATGAGCAGGAGGACGCATGGGTCGCCCTTTGTTTTCGTAAAATTACCAGCGAGGTCACGTGGGCACGCCGACAAAATCAGAGACAATTTTTCGCTGAAAAAAATCAACAAAACCGACGATAACCGAAGTCAACGAAAACCGAGGTATTACTGTGTAACTGTCTTTGCAGGACTTCAGCAAAGAGCTCCCGGGCTAAAACTTAACTCAAAATCAGTAACTGCTAGTTAGCTTCAAACTCCAGGCCAACCAGAGCCCATATCACAACATTTCAAAAATATACTGCAGCTTGCTTCCTGCTTGTATTAAAGAAAAGAGCATGTATTAACAGCTTTACAGCAAAGAAACACCACCTGCTGGCCAAATAGGAGAAACACACTTCAGGACATAATTAATGCAGGAAAATATCCAATACATTTTACAGGCTTAAAACACACTGTTTCTTCACATCTTTCCCTTGCAAAGATATAATATGGGATCCTTCTATTAAGCTGCAGTAAAATTTGCACTTACCATACAGTATTTATTGCATTTAATGTGCACTACGTGCTAAGGCTGTGCTTTAAGGGCAGGGGGTGTGGCCACCATCTGCCCTGCACTTATCGCACAGAGCAGAGCATTTCATGCAGTGCCTAACAGCATGAGAGCACCCACACCATCAGTCACCATATGCAACGAGTTGCAGCCCAGTGTTAAGAAATAAAACCCAGTGCACCAGGCTGCAGCACTCCCAACCTTCCAGTTCACCTCCTGTTGCCTCCTCCCTAAGGTAGACCCAACCCCCCTCCTCAACATTTCAGGGCCCCCTGGCTCAAGTCCCCTGGTCCTCCCAGACTAACCCAGTCTCCCTCCAAAGAAACCCCACCCCAGGGGCGTAGCCAGACAACAGATTTTGGGCGGGCCTAGGCAAGAAGTGGGTGGCACCAAGTGTCCCCCCCCCCCCCCCAAAATAAATCTCAGTGGCGAGAAAACGCTTCATTCCACCTTGGCAGTCTGTAGCAGGCGCCAGTATCAAGGAGAGTAGCATTTTCATTACCATCAGGGGGAGGTCTTCAGCTGGTGGAGCTGGTGATCCTCACCAGCTACCACTAAATGTATGCTACTGTTGGGTGGGCCCGAACCCTAAGTGGGTGGGCCCCGGCCCACCCAGGCCCACCTGTGGCTGTGCCACTGCCCCACCCCCTGTGCCCACAATAGATACCATGCCCCCCAACAGAACCTTGCCTGGGGGTCCACAGAATTTCGACAGCTGCAGCATTTCTTCTCCACTGCCATCTGGGTTGGTGCCTCCTCTAAAATGGTGCCTGACCCCTAGCAGTAATCTTGTAGTACTACCCTAGGGGCATTCACCATTTTGAAGACATCACTGACCCCAAGTAGTAGTGGATAGGGACCAATACTGCCACAACCAACTAAAATTCTGCAGACCCCCCTCCCCCCCCCCCCGAATAGGGTTTCAGGAAGAATGGTAGGGGGCCATGATGTGTTGCGGGGATGAGGTTTCTTGTAGGATTTCTTTGGGGTATGAGTTAGGGGAGCTGAGGTCTAACTTAGGGAGAGCCTCTTTTTTTTGTCAGGGCAGTTACAGTTACTTAAACTTACTATACAGCTTGGTTTTATATAAAAACACAGTAGTGTTCAATAACAAAAATTAGCAGAAAAAGAAAATAACTCCAGTCTTTAAAAGGAAAGCACATACTGTCAAAGAAAAAGAAAAAATTGTTAAAAACCAAGCATCAAAATTAAACATTAAAAACAAATATTTAAAAAAACAAGGTCAGGTGAGGGTGGGTGTCAGGGTGGGGGAGGCTGACCAGATGAATTGGGAGGGGTGTATAGTTCGAGAGGAGGTTGGGGCACTGCCACATTATTTTTGTAACCGTGCTACCAGACTGCTGGATTTTTCGTCCTAGTGTATTCTCACGCATGCCGGGCTGAAGCTTAGATAAATGTAAAAAATAAGGCCAACAAGTGCTACAGACTAAGTTTCACTACCTGCCACAGGTATTTAGAAATAGTGCAGGATACACAGAGGTTAGCAATTCTTGTGCATCATTCTTTTTAAGGTGCACTCACCTCCCACTGCATGTAATATTGCTTCTGGAGCGCAGGTATCCCACTTCTTACATCCAGGACTGGCGAATACATAAGCAGAGGCCTGACCTTCAATCAGCTGAATGATCTGTCATTACAGAGCAAAACTGTTTTGTCAAATTGTCCAAACTGGCAGCAACTTATACCATGAGGTCTCAGACCCCTTCTCCCATCTCCCTTTATGCTCAAAACTAAGAATATTCTAGCCTTTTAAAATTGACGATCTTTGAATTTTCGCTTTAATAAATGGTTTGGGTGTAGCTTATTTCAATCCTCACAGCACTTGAACTGCCTCAGAGAAGCAGCTTTGTTACTTAGGATCCCCATCACCCCACCCCAACGTTTTTCCTTTTAGAGGTCAGAGTTTTGCAAAAGGAAGTGTGGAAAAGTTGAAAATAACTAAGTAACTTTCAATCCTGGTCTAATATTAATACATGTCTTTGCCGGGGAAAAATCCAATCCAGAACTTTTTTGGCAGAAAGTGGTGGGAGAACTAAAGTAAGATACAACAATTAGAACAGCTACAGGTTTGGAATAATGCAGTGCCTTTATCTTTTAATGAATTAGCACCTCTGAAAAAAGGAATGGTTGTTTAAAATGGAATCACTGTTATACACCATGCGTTCTTAAATTCTGATAGTCCTTGTCTCCACGCTTCCACCACCCTTTCCGTGAACGAATACTTTCTTAAGATTTCTCCTGTTTCCTCTTAACTTCATTGTATGCCCCCTCATTCCAGAGTTTTCCTTCATTTGGAAAAGGCTCACTTCCTGTACACTAATGCCTCTGAGATATTTAAATGTCTCTATCATATCTCCTTTCTCCCTCCTCTCTTCCAGCATATGCATGTTGAGGTTCATAAGCCTGTCCCTATATGTTATATGTCCAAGACCGCTTACCAATTTTGTAGCCACCCTCTAGACAGACTCCATCGTGTTTATATCTATCTTTCTATAGGTGCAGTCTCCAGAATTGCACACAGTACTCTAAATAGGGCCTCACCAGAGACCTATTTGTTCCTGCTGGTCATCCCTCTCCTTATGCACTCAAGCATCCTTCTGGCTATGACTGTCGCTTTTTCTACCTGTTTGGAAACTTTAAGGTCATCAGATACATCACCCCCAAGCAGTGGCGTAGCCAGACCTGACATTTTGGGTAGACCCAGAGCTAATATGGGTGGGCACTGTGTATATAGGTATGAGTAGTGTTTCTTGGGATACTACAAAATAATGCCTTAGAATGCACTTGATGATGAATTTCTAAGTAATCTGCCGAACAGCTGCCCTGCATCAATATAAACCATATACATTCTTAATGGAAAAATAATATTTTTAAAAATAGCTACATTAACCAGCTTATAATCGAACGAGAAAAACGCCCAAGTTCCGACCTAAATCGGGAGATGGGCGTCTTTCTCACAAAAACAAATAAAGCGGTATAATCGAAAGCCGAACTTTGGACGCTTTCACCTGCACTCCGTCGCGGATGTGGACAAAGTGGACGGGGGCGTGTCGGAGGCGTGGTGAAGGCGGAACTGGGGCGTGGTTATCACCCGAACAGAGATGGGCACCTTTCGCCGATAATGGATGCGTTTGTAGCTAGAATTTAGGGCACTTTTCCTGGACCCTGTTTTTTCACGAATAAGGCCCCAAAAAGTGCCCTAAATGACCAGATGACCCCCAGAGGGAGTCGGGGATGACCTCCCCTGACTCCCCCAGTGGTCACTAACCCCCTCCCACCACAAAAAATGATGTTTCACAACTTTTTATTTTCACCCTCAAATGTCATACCCTCCTCCCAAGCAGCAGTATGCAGGTCCCTGGAGCAGTTGTTAGGGGGTGCAGTGGACGTCAGGCAGGTGGACCCAGGCCCATCCCCCCCCTACCTGTTACAATTGTGCTGCTTAATGCTTAGTCGTCCAACCCCCCCAAACCCACTGTACCCACATGTAGGTGCCCCCCTTCACCCCTTAGGGCTATAGTAATGGTGTAGACTTGTGGGCAGTGGGTTTTGAGGGGGATTTGGGGGGCTCAACACCCAAGGGAAGGGTGCTGTGCACCTGGGAGCTCTTTTACCTTTTTTTTGTTTTTGTAAAAGTGCCCCCTAGGGTGCCCGGTTGGTGTCCTGGCATGTGAGGGGGACCAGTGCACTATGAATCCTGGCCCCTCCCACGAACAAATGCCTTGGATGTATTCGTTTTTGAGCTGGGCGATTTCATTTTCCATTATCGCTGAAAAGCAAAAACGCCCAGCTCACACCTTGGCGAATAAAACATGGGCGTCTATTTTTTTTGGAAAATACGGTTCACTCCGCCCCTTCACGGACCCGTTCTCGGAGATTAACGCCCATGGAGATAGGCGTTTCTGTTCGATTATGCCCCTCTAAGTCTACTATAATGGCAAACATCTCAACGCACATGACAGGATTCTGCAATATAATTACAGCAATGATATATATATACTTCAAACTTTGCAAATTTTAACACCAATTCCAATAACAATACCTTTACAAAGGCAGCAGTGAATATACACAACAGCACTACGCATCCCATTGGACAAGTCAGACTCATAGATCCCCACACAAACCACAGGCCAGCATACTCAGTCAAATGCAGAACACACACCAACCCTCATCAATTACAGAATAAAGGACCAAAAATTAGAAATTGTCCTGTAACCTGACATCAGCCCTTCCCTCACCCCACCCCATCCATCCCTATAGCCCGTCATCAGCTTTTCCCTTCCCTACCCCCCCAACCATCCTTGTAGCCCAGCATCAGCTTTTCTCTTCCTACCCCCCATCCATCCTCGTAGTCTGCCATTAGCCCTTCCTTTCCTTCCCAACACCCCCATCCATCCTCATAGCCCAGTATCAGTTCTTCCCTTCTCCACCATCCATCCCAAAGCTAGGCATCAGCCCTACCCCACCCTTCCTTGTAGCCTAGTGTCAGCCCTGTCCTACCCCCACCCATCCCCCCATGGTCTGGCATCTCCTCTCCCTGTCCCCCCACCCTTAAGGACACCAGCATTAAATATGACCTTTTTTTTTTGTTTTTTTAAATGTTCTGGGCACTGCAGACCCACCTCCACCCAGAAACCAACCTACATTAAATTGAAAACCTTTTTATTATTATTATTTTAACCTTTGTACTGCAGAAATCATCCCTACCCAAAAACCCACCAAGGCACCATGACAAATATAGTACAACCTTTTTTAGATTTTAACCTGGGTATAATACAATTTATTGGTGGTGGATTTCTGGGTGGAGGTCTGCTCTTCACTGCTTAGGGAAAAAAAAAAGTATATTGAATAATTAAATATACCTTTTTTTGCCCTAGCCAGTGAAAAAGTCCACCCCCACCCAGATGCCCACCGGCACCACCAGCCAGCATTACACTGACTTCACTACAAATTAAAAAAAAAATTTTTAAACCTCTTTTTTTTTTTTTTTACTTGTGCAGCTGGGCTTCAGTGGTGGCAGTTGGTGCAGAGAGGTGAGCACTCACTGAGCTGTGTGCTCCGCTCCATGTCGTGTGGGGCCGCAGGGGAGTGCTGACTAGGCCGGGGGGGGGGGGGGGGCGGAGGCTGCACTGCAGGGCACAAAATGCAACAGCGACATTGATGGCAGCCGGCACAGCACATTCAGCTGAACTGCGGCGCTGTGATGTGGGGTGGGGGGCAGGGAAGAAAAAGGAAAGCAGCACAGGAGCGACGGGGAGCGAGCAAGGCATGGAAGAATGGAGTGGTGGTGCCAACGTGCAGCTGCAGCGCAAGTGCGCAACCGCTACAATGATGACCTGCTTACAACTTCCGGATCAGGACTCGGGTGGAGGAGGAGGACCGGAGAGCTGCCGGCTGTCTGGGTGAGCCTGAGCCGACATTGGGTGGGCCTGGGCCCATCCAGGCCCACCCATAGCTACGCCCCTGCCCCCAAGTCCCGCTCTTCCTTTGTACATGGAAGCACTTCACCCCCTATATTATACCATTCCCTCGGATTCATGTGACCCAAGTGCATGACCCTGCATTTTTTAAGCATTTGTACTAAGCTTTAGTAAAAGGACCCCCTAGTGTTTAAAAAGCATCAGGGATCTCAGAAACAGAAACACTGGGCAGTATATCTGGAAATGTTGAAAGAGGCAGGGGACAGGAGTCAGGACGAGGAAGGCGAGCATGCAAGAAAAAATACATAAGATGATAAAATGAGCTCTCGAGACCATTTTCAGGTAAGTCCATGAAAGGGGAGGAACTGCAAGAATGATACGAAAAAAGCAGAACTGTGTGGAAGATGGCAAAGAAAAAGCCAAAATGATAAACTAACATTTTTATTCAGGTGTCATCCAAGATAGCATTGAAAAAAAGACTATGGATTGTTGGAAGGATTACCTATGGGCAGAGACAGATGTTACACTATTTATAGAAGAAAGTTCTTTTTTGTTTTTTTCTTTTTTTTTTAAACACTAAGTGGACAAAGCCATGGACCAGACAGGATGTATGCTAGGCTACTGAGGGAGCTCAGGGAGATTCTGACAGATTTAGTCCCTTTCATAAAAGTGGTAAGGAAGTTGGGCACTATATACTGGTTAGTCTTACCTTGCTGGTAGGAAAATTAATGGAGACTACTGAAGGAAAGAATTGGAAACAAACCCACCTACCTACATTACAGTGGTTTGCAGGACCCAAGGCAGCATGGCTTTTACCAGAGACAGACAATATAAAACAAATCTGATTAATTTCTTCAATTGGGTGACTGGAGAATTAGATTAAGAACATACAATGGATGTTTACTTGGATTTCAGCAAAGCTTTTGATAGTATGTTTAGCCTTGGACTGGGTTTCAAGGCAGAAACCTGTTGAAGGATAGACCTGAGGATGGTAGTAAATGGAATTCATTCTCAGGACAGGGGGCTAATCGGTAGAATGCGTCAGGGATCAGACAATATTCAAATTTTGTTTCCTCTGGTATATTCTTTAGAGAAAAAGTTTCTTAAATTGAAGGATTTATTTTCTGTTATCAATGGCTGGATGCAATCAAGTGGGATGAAATTCAATTATGAGAAAATCAAACTCTTGTGGGTGGGAAGATTTGCTACTTTTTCCCTTAAGATGGAGAATGTTATTCTTACACCAACTCAGAAACTGCTGTATCTGTAGAGGACCAGGTCTTCTGGGTCAATAGAAGGGTGTTTTTACATTTAACCTGCCCAAGGAGTTGTTAGGTTCTGTGTAGGGATGTTCAAGACCTCTCTCCCCTGCATACTGTTACCTGCAGGAAGGTCAGCATGGCCACATCCAGGGGATGCTGAACCCAACAGAGGAGGACTCTATCTGGAGTCACTAAATATAGCTGTTTGGAACGAGACAGACTAAAGAAAAATAAGAAAGAGTCTAGATAGAGATTCAAATCTTTCTACCACAGAGGTCCCTGAATGCTGTGCTTCCCTCTAATTATGGCTCTACCTTATGACAAACCCTCCTAGGTGACCAAACACCTTATTTTTCTCTTCACCGGGAAGAAAATGCAAAACCCTTGGCTACTTTAAGGCTAGAATTAGGTATCACAGCATGAGGAGGACCCATCTCCAGCTGTAAGCACTTCGGGGGGGGGGGGGGGGCACAGAAGAGAAGGGGAGGCCTATGACTACCATGTAACATAGGCCTCCTATAAAATAACATCTCTCATAGCCCAGTTGAGAGCTACTCAGAGATCAAGCCTTAGAAAATAATGCTCACCCTTCTCTCTTCCACACCTCCTCCTCCTCACTGAGAAGGCAATCTCCCTCTGCTTGCTGATTTGACTATCTTCTCTTCGAGTCAGTAGAATACACTGGCATCTCAAAACATTGTCAAAGGCAATCTGTGGTTTCTTCCATCCAGGAACTCAGATTAGGGCTGGGAAGGGCTCAGAGTGAAACCTTAAGGTGCTGCTGAAGCAGGTCAATGACAATTTTTTTTTTTTAATTATTCTCAGGTTGCAGACATTTTTGATGCATCACAAGCCTAATCTGGCCTTAAAAGCATTCTGGAAAGCTTAAGCTTCACTGCAGAAGGGCAGAGAGCCGGTTCTACAGGTTGTTCCCACTCTTGCTCTCCTAGCTGGGAGAAAATAGGAAGGAGAGAAAAGCTCTGACATACATGTGACACCTCCTGTTCAGTACAAAACTGGAGCTGTGCCATAAATGAGAGTAGATATGTAACTGAGAGAGAGAACACACAGGACCCAGCATGCATTACTTTTTTTTTTTTTTTTTTTAATAAAAAAGATTGAAGAAAGAGGTCCCTCAAAGGAATAGTGGCAGATCTTATTCCATGTACACCACACAGGTCACAGCTCAGTCCATGGAACCTCCAGTTTGATTTTTGGCTGGGTGTTAAATCTCTGCCCCCCCTGTTTGCCTGAAGAAAAAGAAACCAGCAGGGGTGGGTTTCTGCCAGGTACTTGTGACCTGGCTTGGCCACTGTTTGGAAAACAGGATACTGGCCTAGATGGACCACTAGTCTGACCCAGTATGGCTACTCTTATGCGCTCATATCTAAAAACTAGTTCTGGCAGATGCACATTCCAAAAACTGACATATTCCAATCAATAAATTGAAAATAAAATTATTTTTTCTATCTTTGTCGACTGGTCATTTCATTTTTCTTATTGTGTTGGTCCTAGTCTCTTTCTTCTCTTAACTGTCTTGCCAGAGTCTGCTTGTCCATTTGGCACTTCTTTTCTCTCCATGTCCACCATGCATCTTCTCTCTGCATCCCTATCTGACCCAGCATCACCCCTGTCTACCTGCCACATTGAGCATCTCCAAACTCTGTATCCCTATTCTTGCTCTGTCCAAGATAAATCTTGTGTGTCTTTATTCCCTCCCCCCCCCCCCCCCCCCCACATACCAGCATCTCTCTCTCCCAGCCAGTAGCTCTTTCTCCACCACCCCCCTCCGAGGTCCAGCAAGTGTTCCTCTCTCTTCCCTCACTCCTGCTCTGTCTCCCCTTTGCAGGACCAGCCAGCACCTATCCCTCTTCCTTCTTTTCCTGCAGATCCTGGCACCTCTCCTTTCTTGCCCCCCCAACACCTCTTTTCCTCTCTGTGCCCCCTCTCTTCCTCACTCCATTGGATCTCTCTCTTTCCTCCTTGTCCTCTCAAGATGCAGCACCTCTTTCCCGTTGCCTCCTGCAAAAATGCAGCACCTCTCTCCCTCCTTGCCCCCCCATGATGCAGCACCTCTCTCCCTCCTTGCCCCCCCATGATGCAGCACCTCTCTCCCTCCTTGCCCCCCCATGATGCAGCACCTATCTCCCTCTTTGCCCCCCCACGATGCAGCACCTCTCCCTGCTTTGCCCCCCCCCCACGATGCAGCACCTTGCTCACTCCTTGCCCCTCTCCCACGATGCAGCACCTTGCTCACTCCTTGCCCCTCTCCCACAATGCAGCACCTATGTCCCTCCTTGTCCCTCCATAATGCAGTACCTGTATCCCATCTCCCCCCCCACGATGCAGCACCTCTCCCCCTCTTTGCCCTCCTTCTCTTCTCTTAAATTCTTCTTGCTATGATTAATCTGTGCAGTGCCCTCGGCAATAGCAGGCTACTTCAGCCAATCTCAGGGCCTTCCTTCAGCAAAGGGCAGGACAGAGCTGAAGGAAGGCCCCCGAGACTGGCTGAAACAGCCTGCTATTGCCGAGGCAAAGACAAGAAAGAAAGGATATTTTCCTAAACATTAAAAAAATAGAGAGGACATATCTGAAGAAGTCCAAAAGGAGGGCATGTAGGCCGAACTGGCAGGAAAGACCAGTGCTTCTGCCTAGCTGCTCTGGAAGAAGCTCTGCTGATGGTCTGAACATTCAGCCTCTAACCCAAGCTCCCTGGGATTTGCAGAAGAAAGGAAATCATCCTTCCCTCCGTGCGGTATGGGTGCATACTCTTGTTTCTGTTGCAACAAATGCTGCAGAGTTGGTTCTGATGCCTTGAAGTGAGGAAGTAACTTTCCATCCAATGGTAATGGTACTTATAGTCTGTCAACTCCCAAATTCAGGATCAAAGTGGATAACAAAAGTTTTGAAAAACCTACCTAAAATACGCCTAACAAAAGAAATCTTTTAAACAAAGAAACTTTCAATTGTTTACTAAATGACAGATAAGAAAAAAAATCATCTTAAGTTTAACAGGCAAGGAACACCAACCTGAAACTGCTTGGTAGGGAAACGAACTTGATATAGAACTCTAGCAAAAGATGGATAATAAGTCAGGAGTCTCTAGCTCAAGAAGAAAAAGGGGACAATGGAAAGAAAAACAGCAAAAATAGATATTCTGGACATGTACCCATAAACATCTCGTAAACCCAACATGATAATTTAAAAATAATACGGGCCTTAATGGGCAACCAGTGGAGTTTTAACAGAATAAATGTAACATGATCTGAGCTCTTTTGTCTGAAAATCATCTCAGCTGCAGTGTTCTGTACCACTTGCAATCTAGAAATTAAATTAACTGAAAGACAATATGAACCAGTACAGTAATCTGCTTTAGAAAGAACTACAGCCTGGACTAAAATTGAAAAATATTTTTCCTCAAAAAGAGATTATATTCCTCTGAGACAATATAATTTATAGAATATAGCTATAGTTTGGAACTCAAACTACAGCTATGTTGTGCAAGGTTCCATATTAGAAATCAACACCCAGGAAAAGGATCTAGGTGTCATCGCTAATATGTTGAAACCCTCTGCTCAGTGTGCAGTGATAGCTAAGAAAGCAAATTGAATGTTAAGAATTATTAGGAAAGGAATGGGAAAACAAAAATGAGAATGTTACAATGTGCTTGTATTGCTCCATAGTGCGACTGCACCTTGAATACTGTATGCAATTCTGGTCACCGCATCTCAAAAAAGAAATAACAGAATTAGAAAAGGTACAGAGAAGGGCAATGAAAATGATAATAGGGATGGAACGACTTCCCTATGAGGAAAGGCTAAAGCAGCTAGTGCTCTTCAGTTTGGAGACGAGCAGTCTGAGGACAGTTATGATAGAGGTCTATAAAATACTGAGTGGAGTGGAAAAAGGTAGACGTGAATCATTAGTTTACTCTTTCCAAAAATACTAGGACTAGGAGGCACACAATGAAGCTACTAAGTAGTAAATTTAAACAAACCAGAGAAAATATTTCTTCACTCAATGTATAATTAAACTCTGAAATTTGTTGGCAGCAAATGTGGTAAAAGCAGTTAGTTTAGCAGGGTTAAAAAAAGAAGGTTTGGATAATTTCCTAAAAGGGGAAATGGGACTTGATATACCGCCTTTCTGAGGTTTTTGCAACTTTTTTCAAAGCGGTTTACATATATTCAGGTACTTATTTTGTACCAGGGGCAATGGAGAGTTAAGTGACTTGCCCAGAGTCACAAGGAGCTGCAGTGGGAATCGAACTCAGTTCCCCAGGATCAAAGTCCACTTCACTAACCACTAGGCTACTCCTAAGCCATTATGAAGATGGAATTGGGAAAGTCCACTGCTCATTTCTAGGATAAGCAGCATAAAATCTGTTTTACTGTTCTGGGATCTTACCAGGTACTTGTGACCTGGATTGCCCACTGTTGGAAACAGGATACTGGGCTTGATGGACCTTTGCTCTGTCACAGTATGGCAACACTTATGTTCTTATGGGTGGCAGTCTTAACATCACACTTCAGCAACAGATACAGCTCATCATATATCCTACTCCAAAGGACATTGATCTGTGCCCCTCAGCCAAAATTCATAAGAACAATGACTAAAGCTGACCTCTGACCAGGTAGGGGTTGCCTGAACCAGAAAATCCAGAAATGAACAGGTGAAAGATACTGGAAAAACAAAAACGCCAAAGCAATAATAAAAAAAGATCTTTAAAAAAAAAAAAAAAAAAAACACCAACCCTCATGTTGCCCTTTCCCTTTTTAAGCAAAACAGGAAGCTTATGGAAAAAAAAAACAAGACAGAGATTTATACAAAAGCTATGGTAGCCAAAATTGGAAACTTAGGAGAGCATTTCATCCCTCCCTATCAATGTTCAAAGCCTCTATGGAGTTTATCAGGAAGCTATCAATCCTCCTACAGCCCTCCTGTTTGTTTATTCATACTTGTATCTCACAATTATCCAAAAATGAGGCTTACATTTAACACTTGTTAGAGATTACATTGATTCAATTACATTTACAAGGTTGTATGATGCTGTGTTTTACAGTGGTTGGCAAGATAACTTAGTGCCTATGGAATAGTCATTGGGTTTTTTGAGAAGATATTTATTATTCATTAGGATTTAATTTACTGCCTTTTTGAAGGAATTCACTCAAGGTGGTGTACAGTGTATCAAGCACAAATAAAATAAAATAAATAGCTTCTTTATTAAATGAAAAGATGCACTACAGGTTGTATTGTGTATTGTTGTTCCAGAATGATTACACCTGGTGGCCCCACTTTCAGAAAGAAAATTACTTCTAGTTTAAATTTCTGCTGAAAAACCAAATGATGCAGTCAAGCCCTACTTACTTTAAGCAAGTCCCTGCTCCTTGTGCTGCTCAGACAGGCCTTGGTATGTGGGGGCATGTTAAATGCTTCCCTTCCTCCTGCATACTGCACTCACTTGCAAAGTCAGCATCTTACCAAGGGCTGTTGAGCAGTGCGGCCACAGAGGGCACAAGAATGAAGGGTGCAAACATTGCTCCAAGCCCACCATCACCTCTCTAATGGTGGCAAGGTGGGCAGAATGAGGGATGCCAGTGGGCGAGTCGCACAGGGTGAGACTATAGCTCAGTATAGTTTTGTGCAAAGCACTATATTTTATTCCAAAAACCCTAAAGTGTCTCTAATTTCTAGCTGCCAAACCCCTCCGAGAAAAACTGCACTGGCTCCCAATCAAAGAATGTATTACCTTCAAAATCTGCACCCTGGTCCTCAAAATTATCTACGGCCAAGTCCCAGGATATATGACAAACCTCATAGACCTACCAATCAGAAACATAACCAGATCATCTCGAACATACCTAAACCTCCACTACCCAAACTGCAAAGGACTTAAATACAAAGCAACCTATGCATCCAGCTTCTCCTATATAAGCACACAACTATGGAACGCACTGCCAAAAGCTGTGAAAACAACCTACGACCACCTAAATTTCAGGAAATCACTAAAAACCAGCCTGTTCAAAAAGGAATACCCCACCGACCCAACATAAATACCTACACTCTGCAACACAGCAAAACAAAAGCTCGTAATGGACACTATATATATAACCTTTCCTCTCTTCGATCCCCATTGCATCTGAAACACATGTACCTTTGTTTGACCACAATATCACCTTGTATTTGTTTCTCTACCGGACTTGGCGAATGCCTTTACGGTAGTACGTAAGCCACATTGAGCCTGCAAATAGGTGGGAAAATGTGAGATACAAATGTAACAAATAAATAAATATTCTGGGAATTCAGAAAAGAAAGAGAAATTCTCAGAACAGATACCCATTCAGTACCTTATTTCCTGCACCTCCAACTCTCACCACTTTGTCAGGGTTCATGGCTGCAACACAGTCAGTTACCAGCTTGTTGCTGTGGGATCGGGTGGTGGTGATGATGTGTTTTCCATCAGGCACTTCTTTCAGCTGAAATCCAAAGGCACCAATGCCCAGGACACCCCAAATTGTCCTTCCCAGCACCGTATTATCTCCTGCCTGGATAGAGAAAACAGCAGCCTAGAGTTAGCCACAAAGATGCAACGCATGACTTTTCAAAAAGAGTTTGACAACTTTTGTTTGCGGTTTGTTGCTGATTAGGTTTAAAATTGATAATTTTTACATAATGTTTTGTAAACCACAAAGAATATTTATTGGTATGCTGCAAATCAATAAATACGTATATTTCAAGATCACATATGTATGACTGGAGAGCCAAAGGAAGCATTTTTATTTATTGAAGGCTGGGATTCTTATAGTAGAAATCAGGGAAGATATCAAGTGGAGACAAGATTTATGTCAGTTAGGAAAAGCATAGAGGAACAGCCTACCAGAGCAGGAGTCTAAAACCCAGGGTTCAACTCCTTGTGAAAACAGGCAACTCACTTAATCTTCTATTGCATCAGGTACAAAATCAGATTGTAAGGGACTAACCAACAGTACCTGAACAGAGCTCTCAGTTCCCTAAACGAAAAACAGTAGTGATCCCTGCTCGCTTGATATGTCGCCTAAAAAAGACTTTTAATACAACTATATTTGTGCAGAGGAACAGACTGACGGCTAGTAAAAACTTGTTTAAAAAAAAAAATAGTTTAATTACACTGATGATGTGATGTTTTTGGTCTGTACACCGTGAATATGTAATAATCTCATACTGACTGTATTTTTGGATAATGTATCGGTCTTTCAAAGAAGGCTTCACTTTGTTGTACTCCGCCTAGAACTTGTTGGTTAAATGGATTATAAGTGAAATCAGATTTGAATAAAGCGAGTGCCACAATATCAACTTAGGAGGCTCCAACTCATTTAAAATTCTACAGTTAAATTAATCCACAGAGCTAAGATATGACAGTGTTACTCCTCCATTAGTAGAAAAACACTAGCTACCCCATTCACTTTTGTTTAACTTTCAAAATCCTGATTTTAGCTTATCAGATTTTTTCATTCCAGCCTTTGTTTATTCCTTTACAGATCCCTCATCCCATACACATTGACTCATATGCTCTGATTTTCACAACAATTACTTCTAGATCCTACTCACTTGCAGGTCCATTCACACTTAGCTAGGACATCTACCTTTGCTATGTTTGCTCCTATATTTTGGAGCTCTCTTCCATTTGAAATTTGAGCTCAGCTTTCTTTTAAAAAGGTTAAGGCTATGATTAAGGTTCACTTATTTGTTCAAGCCTTTCCTGTCAGTAAACTGAGGTCTGGCAACCTTGGGCCTAATATTCAAAGTGCTTTAGCCAGCCACTGACTGGTTAAATTGCTTGGTCAGGGTTAGCAGCTAATATTCAGCAGAGTCAGCACTTGGCCACTTAAGTGCTGATATTCAGCCCTTAAGCAGCTAGGTTTACCACATAAATGGGACTACATAAAAATCTGTCCTATTTTTATATGGTAAACCCATGGTGGCTTAAGTGCTGAATATTGACTTAAGTGGCTATATTTTAAACCAGCTTAAAAATAACTGGACATTCAAACCCAGAGCCTGCACAGGTCCTGGTTTTGAATATCTGGGAATAACGCCATTGGCAGGGAGCAAAAACGCTCACTTCCATCAGCTAAATATTGACCCCCTTGATGGCAGCCTGGCTGAAATACACCTTGGACCTTTCTCTATCTGCTTTGCACAACCTCCCTCCCAGATGTGGCATAGAGTAATTTATAACTACCTTTCCTTCCTACGTTATACTTATCAATGTAAACTAGGCCTCCATTTGTTTCAATCCTTCCTTTCCAATTTTCATATTAATTACTGTAAACCACTTGGACTGCCACTGGGGCTTTTGGCAGCTATTTTGTCAGTAGAGGGATTGCTTCTGCCCTGACTAGCCACTAGACCACCAGTGGTACGGTAAGTCCAGTAGGGGTGGGGGAGAAGGAATGGTGCTGTTCTAGTTTGGGGGCAGGGGCTGCAGCAGGCCCTAGTGACCAGTTTCAGTTTTGGTCAAAATCAGGCAGTGAATTTTGGCCATGGATTTGGTTTCAGCTGAAACCAAAGAAACCTGGTTTGGGCCACCCTCTAATACAAAAGTTGCTTTTTAAATAAAAGTTGTTTTTATCTAGGGCTACTGGTTGCTACTTTTTCGACATGTAAAGATTACAAGACACATGTGTACACAACTGAAATAGATTGGATAAAATTCCCAAGTAAAAATACATTTCTTGCCACATGAGCTGGGCAAAAGCAAAACTTGGCAGGACACACCTTCCAATGATGTTAAATGTAAATGTCTTTTCATATTTCAGTTTAAGGCCAGCAGAGTTGGGTACTGATAGTGCTCTCCCTAACAGAATCAGAGTCAGACACACTAAAGAAACCCTATCTTTATGCTCAGTATTAGAATGCAAAATAATAATGCTTCCATTTAGACCCAAATAAATCCATTGCGTACCTGATAATTGTAGTAGGGCTGATTGATTACTCCTGCAATGGCTTTTCCTTCATAAGCGATTCCAATTAGAACGGTCACATGGTCCAGCAGGCCTGTGCACACATACACACTCAACTAGAGCCTAGTAACAAGTACAACATCTCAACTCTTTCAGGATACCCAAATGTGATCTTTTACAGCAGCCTGCACAAAGAAGCCCCCAAACATTACACTAACATGGGTGTGGTTGTGTATATTCAATGGGTTTCTGTGGCTAAACAAGGCAAGAGGCCTGTTTACTAATGGTTTTGCTCCCATTTTGTGTTTATGGGAAAAATGCTTAATAAACAGAATGCCAAATGATTCAAAACTAATGTTTTGTGAAAATATCTACCCAGTTGAAAGACTTACCCCTTTTACTAAGCCGTACTAGTGGCTGCCGGGCGACAATGCCAACACAGCCCATTCAAAGTGGGGGTTAGAAAACTGTCCACTCTCAGTGTAGGGTTAATTTGGGGGAGGCAACAACACACAGCTCTGTATTTTTTTAAAACTAATTTTTAAAGGGCTTATGTTCTTAACTTTGACAGTCAGGCTCCTAAATTGGCCTCTGAAAATGTACTAAGGCTGAGTTCCTAAAATTATGCTCAAAATTTCACTGAACTCCAAAATGTAGTTGTTGTGCCGTACAGAATAGCGCGCAAGATGCGCACATAAATCCTAATTTTTGCCAATTAACAATTGATCATTAGCACCCAATTATTGCAGTTAATTGGCTTTAACCAATTAATCTGTGTGTGCATCTCAGGATCGCATGCAAAATTTGGGTGACTTTTATAGAATGCAGGGGTAATGCCATCAAGTAGGCACTACCATTTACATGCCAATTGAAGGCCTAAGTGATTAGAATATTGGTACATGTGTAAATATCAAAAATCCATCTAAGGGTTATTGTGTAACTATGTACCTCCTTTACATAGTGCACATTTTACAGGAGGGCATACACATAGGCAGAGTGTGGGCAGAGCCACTCATACTTCCATGCGCAACTTACCAAACCCTACAGGAGATATCAACATGGGTTACTGTTAAGTTAGGTTATTTTACCACAGGGTCTCACTGAATGTATGTCACACACACTTTCACCAGCTCATGCCCAAGCACATGCACGTGTACCTATGCTGTTAAGCTAGTATGCCATAAAGGAAAGTGGGTGCCTAGAGATATAGTAAATGCAATAAACAAAAACTAAAACTATGTTTCTTTATAGCACAGGCTTCTACACCAGCACATAATTATAGAATTAACTCCATAGTTTTGTAAACTGAATCGGCTTCACATGGAAGCTGTGAAACCACAACTTTCCAAGTGGAAATGCCAGCCCTTATATAAAGATGTGGCTGAGTTTGAGCTGCTCATTTTCTCTCGTATATATATTTGTAAAATGGCTACTCCCGCACTGCATGCCAGAAAATACAAGTACACTTCTGCGTGCCCGCATACTATTTTACAGAAGGCTTAGCGCTCTGTAGAACCCTTCATCAAATACCACCAGAATCGATAATGTTTATAGAGAATGGGCCTTCACATTTAGCAGCTCCATTTTCTTTGAATATAGGGTGCATGTTGCCCATTTTTCAAAACATCTACAGAAAAAGCAGGCACAAGTCTCTGCAGGTGCTTTATCCATAGGCTGTTTTCAAAAGGAATATAATTTCCCTTTGAGAACTGCACCTGCAGATTCTGCAAGTACTTGCATTATCTTGAAAATTAACCTCCTGCTGGGAATATCAATGTGCTTTTGGTGGGACCTCTGGACAAACTACTTTCCTGCAAAGTACTTTAGAATGCCAGGGAAAGCCCCCCTGCGTTTTTTTTATAGTCCTCATTAAATAGCCCAGGAAGGCTGATGTGACCCCGCTATGGCTCTCCAGAATCTTTGGGCAACAGGGCTAGAAGGAATAAGTGCAAAAAATGACAGTACTATGTGAACCCTCTATGGTTTTCACCACGCTGGTCTAGAAGAGAAACCAAAGGCCTTGGAGGTCCCCACAGATGAATGACCAGTACACTAACAAACATACTCAATCATGTAACTTTCCAGAAGGAAGGCTAATTTTATAATGGAAGCACTTCTTGAGCAGTTTGATCCATTTCACTGGTTTTGAATAAGGCTCTGTGTTCCATGACAGGGTACACCTGGTAACCACAAGAAGCAGAAAACGTGACCAACCTTCAGTGTATTCCTTGGTTCCATCCAGCGGGTCAACCCACACAACAATCTGAAATATATTCAGATGGAAATGGTTAGGAACGTAAAAAGCTGTAACAGAATTTTAGAAGTGACTTACTTATATCTATAAGAAACTCACACAGATTCAGGCTCAAGAAAATGATGAAAAAAAAAAGTCAGTCATATTTTAATTTTGCATTCTAAATTAATGCAGGTTTTCTGTAATAATTTTCAAATGAGTTTTGTCTTGGATCAGAAAACTATATTATAAAATTACATGTTTAGACCACATAGGATTTTGTATGCCCCAGTACCAAAACAGAAACTTGGTAAGGCTCAGATATCATGAATTCAAGAGAATCCAACTATGACCACACCTCAGATTTACTATAGATAACCTGATGAAAACAGTATGACTGGGCAGGGTAGAAGAGGCCAGTGTACTGGGCACCAGCTTAGTACTAGACTGCACACAGAGTAGTGGGCAGAGCCTCTGTGGAATCCCTTACCCCCTTCTTCACATCTAACATCTGCAGATTAACATGTAAGAAAAGAAGGCAGCATGTCCCAAAATGTTGACAGTATTTGTGCAGCGCTTTTTTCCCTGTTGAGTCTGAGGCAAGATCTGCAATTATTGTGCGATTCTGCACTTCAGAAACGTGGAAGCAAGTATAGGAGGTGCCTTCGCCTGTAGCCCTGGAGTTTCCTGTGCTGTGGCATCTACAGGTCTTACCTGGTCCTCTTGAATGCTTGAGTACTGTGGTGGACATGGATGCTTCAGTATCTCCTCGTACTGGCCACTTTCAATGAGTTCCTCCTCTACATCCTGAGAAGGCAGGTCCTGCATGAGAAGAGATGCAAACAGCAGGCAAAGCGTGAGAGGGAACAGAGCTGGAGATTACATGCTTCTGTTCCCAGAACCGAAAATGCAAGACGGCACAGCACATCAGTTTTCATGTCACTCCTGATGAATGGCTATGTATCCAAAGAAACACTGTTCTCAGTCTGTGATGAGAGTGCCAAATCCTGCAGCCCACAGTCCTACATTTTGTTTAAATATCTTTATTAAGTCACTTAACATGGCAACAACATGGAATAAACAGATATCAAAACAGATAATATGGCATAAAACCACAAGCAGAAAAGAAAGTGACAACAATTTTCTGTGATGATAAATCCCATTCCTAAACCCTGAACACCCCCCCCCCCCCCCACACACACACATACATACACACACACTCCCAGTCCTTCATTTAAAAAAAAAAAAAAAAGGTATTCTTCTGATGGCAAAAGCTGTTGGGAAAAAAGTAAACAGAACTCCCATGTGTGGCCATCTCATATGAAAAGCTTAAGGAGATGTGCACATACTTTGTGGAATGGACAAGGTTTGAATAGCTGCTTTGAAGTGATAATTCGTAGCAGGGAGGATATAGAGTAATGTGGGTGGGGCTTGAGGGATGCAAGAAGACACCTTGTAATGTTGATCATTGTTGTAAGTTGTCACCTTACATGAACATTTACAAAAAAAAAAAAAAAAAAAAAAGACAGAAAGAAACCACTACCTCAATTTAATCAAGAAAGATCCAAGAGGATGACTTATAGGTCACCTAGGTTCTCTCTTCCGTTTTCTAAAGCACCCAGCTACAATCAGGGCATGAGGACTATGAGAAAGGAGAAGGGGGAAACCAAAAGTCTGTGACTCATTATCATGCGTGTCAGGCAATTTAATCTGAAACATGGGGGGGGGGGGGGTGAACCCATGGTTTCTCTCTCTTGTTGTTTATTTCACTATCTTTCCATTCAAGTCGATATTTAATTCTGTTGCAGGCATTTGTCTCTTTGAAAATAAGTGAATGAACAGATGGAAGATATTAGTCCAGATGGAGAGTGGTTCCTCACCTCCTCACCAATGATGGTCACACGAGGGAAGCTGCGGCCCAGCGAGGCACAAATACTCTGTTGTACCAGCCGGTCAGCCTGTGTCTGAAGGTCATTGGCTCCAGTCTGAAAAACACAGTAAATGCTTTGGGCTAGATTCACTAAGAGTTACCCCTGTGTTACCATGAGCTAACATGCATTACTTTGTGCTATTTCCATTGGTATTATTTTATGCAATGAAACCTATTTACTAATAAATACATGTTAACCACATTGTTTATTTGGATTCAGCACATGCTATTGTGAAAATGCACTTTAGTAAATCTAGCCTTTTATGTTCATTCATTATATGGATAGGGGAAAGGGAGTGGGACATGACATACCGCCTTTCTGTGGCTTTTGCTACTACATTCAAAGTGGTTTACATAGTATATGCAGGTACTTATTTGTACCTAGGGCAATGGAAGGTTAAGTGACTTGCCCAGAGTCGCAAGGAGCTGCAGTAGGAATCAAACCCAGTTCCCCAGCATCAAAGTCCACTGCACTAACCACTAGGCTACTATTGTGCAATTAAGTGGCAGTATTTTCCCAGGCACATCAAAGCTGCTTTTCCTAATGGTTTATGAAAAAGATTGTGAACTCGAATCAAAATATATAAACGTAAAGGGTTAGATCTACTGAAGTTCATTGATCATAGCCAATTGAAGATTTCCAAATATCTTTATCTAGATCTTTTAGGCTTGTCAAATCCATGGCTGATTTATCTGGACAACTTATTTGAAAATGTTCTTTATTAGCTTAAAAAACAAAAGGAAGAGTTAGAATTAGCATATATTTTCCCCTTTTACATACCAACCCAATTAACCAAAATACTAAAACATAGTTTTACAACACTGTTTTTATCCCTCACTCAGCTTCCCCTGCCCTATGTGGCACAACAATACTCAAATCTCATTAGAACTTACATATTTTTACTTAATAATGCACTTCTTACCTTATGAAACAAGGAATTCCAGAATGGTCCCTACACACTCATAAATAAATAAAATATATAATCTCTTATATACAACTGCAAGACTCAAAGCTACCGAAGCCATGTACATTCATGGATTCACAATCACAGTAGAGAGCAGGAGATCTTTGCTTGTAATTCTACTAACAGTTCAAATTAAAAAATCATCAGGTAGACTTTCAGCCAGGATTACAGTACATAAAACTTCTTCACATCTAATCCATTAAAAGGTCTTGAGCAGGGATCCTATGAACTCCAATCGCTGGACAGGGAGGAGATGGGGTAGTTTAAAAACGAAACCTAGTAGCTTGAGTACCTGAATAGTCATCCGTATAGGCTCCTAAGCACCCTTCTCCGAGGTGCTGTTCACCAGCCAATCATCGAGATATGGGAACACATGGACTCCCAGTCTGGGTAGTGATGCTGCAACTACCGCTAGACACAAGGCCAAAAAGCAACATGCTGTACTGAAAGTGATGTGTTCCCAGTCAAAATACTTCCGGAGAGCTAGAAGTATCAGGATGTGAGTATATGCATCCTTTAAGTCCAGAGAGCATAGCCAATCATTTTCCTGAATCATTGGAAGAAGGATGTCCAGGGAAACCATCCTGAACTTTTCTCAAAGAAAGAATTTGATCAGGGCCCTTAGGTCTAGGATGGGACGCATCCCCCCCCCCTCGTTTTCTTTTGCACAAGGAAGTACCTGGAATTGATTCTCCACCCTTCCTCCCCTGGTGGAATGGGCTCGACCGCATGGGCCTTCAGAAGGCAAGTACCTGCCTGCCTCTGCTGCGAGCTGAACAAATGAGCTCTCAGTGGGCAATCTGGAGGTTAGGCGAGCCAATTGAGGGCATATCTGTAGTGGAAGTGAATTTCAAAGATTGTTTTTCAACTCTATCTTGACCGACCAGTGCACTCGGGGTCTGTATTTGTGATTAGATGTAATTATGTTTACAAATGATTCTTTAACTTTGATTGTGTGAAAATACGTTGGAATGTAGAAGACACAGCTCTAATTAATTTGTTATGTGAAGGGAAAGATGGGGCCTGTTTTTGAGTTCAGACTGGCCACCTGGACTAGGAAACATGTGACCACATTCCCATAGTATGGCTCGTTTACCTAAACAGAGAAGCATCCTGTAATTTTCCTTAGCTCTGAAGACGAGTTCTAAGCCTTATAAAAAGGGGGAGTTTCTTTCAGTGAAATTGGGAGCTCATCTGTAATGTACGAACTGTGCAGAGAACCATGTTTCCTGGTCAAAGAAACTCCTGGCTTTTGCTGTGAACAGGGCCCCCCCCAGCTGATGATAAGAAGCTGGATGATGTAAGGACCAGTGATGATTGTGTATAGTGTATTATTGCTTCTTTTCCTGGCCTAGGAACTCTTAGCATTGCTTAGATGTAGAGACCAGTGATGTAATGATTGTTTATAGATAGGTATTGTTTCTTTTTAGTTATATAGCTAATCATTGTGTGTATATAGCTTAATCATTGTATATATCTTAATCACTGTAGGTTTTAGAACCTCTAATAAAGGTCTCATTTACCTAATATGAATCCAAAAGAATCCACAGTAATTATTGAGTAGTCTGTGTCAGTGAAGCAGGCTGTAAATCCATAGCAGTACAATATTCTAGAAGGACTATCTGAAGAACCCATCGGTCGGAGATTATAACAGGCCACGTTCCATGAAAAAATTTTAACCTGCCCCTGAATCCGGGACAGACACTTTTACTGTAGCTATGCTCTGCTGGAGTCAGTCAACAGCTCGTCCCTTGCTTTGCCTGGGGAACAGCAGGAGCCTTTGGCGCACACTGTTGACGTGAACGAGCGCGCTAGGGTTGAGCCCAAGTAGGCTGACGAGCCAAAGGGTTGTACCTACGCCTAGAATAGTAATAGGAACGCTTCCTTGGCTTGCCAAAAGTCCCCCTAGCTGAGAAGGCCGACGCAGAAGGCACCCGGCAGGAGACAGATGTATCAGTGTGGTTTTTTTTTATTTGGTCTGCGACCTCCTCAACCTTCTCTCCAAAAAGGTTATCACCCCAGGCAAGGGGCATCCGACAACCTCTGCTGAACACAATGTTCCAAGTCAGAAACATGCAGCCATGAGAGTCTGCGCATTGCTACACTCTGAGCAGAGATCCTGGATGCCACATCAAAAGTGTCGTAAGTGCTCCTGACCAAGAACTTTCAACACACCTTCTGCTGCTTGACCAACTGGCGAACTGACTTGGCCTGCTCCAGAGGGAGCGTCTCAGCCAGGTCGGACAACTTGTGCACCGAGTTTCGCAAATGGACGCTTGTGAAGAGCTGGTATGATTGTATTCAGGAGACAAGCACTAAATCTGGTGCATCTTCCTCCCCCCAAAAATCCAGGGTTCTAGCTTCTCTACCTGGGGGTGGTGAGGCATAGTCCCTGGAACTCCTGGCTCTTTCGACAGCGGATTCCACCACCATGGTATTTGGAGGCAACTAAGAACTTTCAAAACCAGGTGCACTTTGGAGCCGATACTGGGTGTCAATCATCTTGGGCATGACAGTGACCGATAGAGGGAACTCCTAGTTCCTGACAAGGACCTCCTTGAGTACCTCGTGGAGAGGGGCAGTCACAGCCTCCTTAGGAGGAGATGTGTAGTCCAGGACCTTGAGCATCTTGGCCCTGGGTTCATCCTCCACTTCCAAAGGAAATGGAATGGCATCAGCTATTTCCTTAGCAAAAGAAGGAAATGAAAGGCTCTCCGGAGGAGACTTTCTCCTTTCAGGTGGAGAGGAGAGTTCAGAAGGAATTCCATAGGACTCTTCCGAGGAAAAATACCTTGGATCCTCTTCTGAATCTCATGTGCACTCCTCCTCTGGATCCCATGTGCACTCCTCCTCAGTGTCATACAATACCTCCCGATGGGAGTGTCAAGACTGAACCTGCCTCCACATGGAGGAACCATGTCCTCGAGAAGTCGGCTCCTGCCTCGACTCTGGCAAAGTTTCCTCCACAAACATCGAGGGAGTGCCAGCTTGGGTGGCAGTCAACACTGGGTTGTATGCAGCATCTGTGTCAGAAGCCGCATCGCAGGTTGAGGGCCAAGCAGGGCCGCAATGGGAGGCAGGGTAGGCGCAAGCACCCCCGATGCCAATGTACACCTTTGCATGAGGCCATCCAGCAGCTTAGGGAGCAAGGCCCAGATGCGCTCATCGAGGGCAGACACCAGGAAAAGCTAGGGTGCCGGCTCAGGTGCAGGTTGCAGAACTTCCGGGGTCGATACAGGAGCAGGGTCTTGGCTGCTGGGAGACCAACACATCAGCACCTCCAGTACGGAGGGGGAGCGGTCCTCCCGGCACGACGCTTCTTAGGTGCCGAATCCTTTGACGCCCCACAGCTACCAGCACCATGCATCAAGGGCAAGCGAGGACGATGCTGCTTGACCTTTGCCCAAAGAGCATCACTGAGGCTCCTCGATGCTGATGAGGACGTCGTCTCGGGATCAGGTCCGACAATGGACGGTCCCGGGGGCCCTGCACACCTGGAGATCCCTTGATGCTTTATTGCTCCCAGCATCTAAGGGTCTAGCAGCAGCCATGCTTACCGATACTCTCGATGCGATGCTCGAACCGGACTTGGCTCCAAAAATCCTCTCTCGTTGAGAGTCTCTGAAAACCTGGGTTCTCTTCTTCATGCGAACAAATACAGAAAACACAGTTAGTGGGGCTATGGTTGGGCACAAGACAATGTAAATACCAAGAATGGGCGTCTTTCCCAGAGACTGTCCAATTGCACCGGTTACAGCGCTTGAAGACACTGGGAACCTCTGTGGACATGGAAGGAAAAAAACTTCCTTGGCTATATTAAACGAAGCGATGGTGCCTGAAAAAGGAACAAGGCACAGCAAAAAAAAGAAAGGGAAAGTTCCCAGCCAAAGTCAAGGCATAAAAGCTGTGACAAAAAATGAAATGAAACTTAAAACCGAACAACTAGAAACTTAACGGAAAATGAAAAGACAGAGGTTCTACAACAGGAACACAATAAAAGATGGAAAAAAAATAGCCAAAAGGCACAGAAAAAGCTCTCTAGGACCGAGCAATGTGAAAAGACTGTAAATAAATAAGCTCTCTCCTCACTGTGGTAGAAAAAGAACCAAGGAGACCGCGTTACCGCGGTGGGCATGAAGGCACTCACGCATACATGGTGTAGTGTGTCTTGCCCTCCACAAAGCTCTCATTAAACTTTTGTAAATTCTGGACTGGTCGATGCAGGTCGGCGTCACCCACTTGTGAGAATTAATAAGTCTGCTTGTCGTCAGAGAATCCCTCTTCTAAGAAGATGAATGGAAAAGGAAAAGGTGGGTACACGACATCTACAGAAAGGAAACAGTTGTGCGTTGTTAGACTCATTTTTATCAACCTTTTTGACAAACTTTTCATGCAGCGGTCTTTGATATTCTTTTTAGTGTGGTGTCCCAGGAAAATGGCTCTGCTGCAGGTTGTTGCACTTCCTACCTGGTGATGTTCTGGAAGCGTGTAGGCAAGAGGCTGGTGGTGGTGGTGGAGTCTGTTGTTCCCGTGCGGCAGGGCAATGCAGCACTGTTCTCGATGCGTGGTGTTGTTATGCGCTGCCACGCATCTGACATCAGGATTTCTCCTCGCCACACTGTCACTTCAGCGTGTTCCTCTCACTGCGTCCCTTTAATCCCTCTTTCTCAGTACACTCTGCGTTTCAGCAACAGCATTCCTCCTTTGGCACTGCTGACTCCTGCCCAAGCCTTCAGAGAGCTTTTCCTCAGTGAATCCTTGTCTTGCTTGTCAGCGTCTCCTGCAGGAAACTCATGTCCCAGTTTCCAGAGTTTTTCTTCAGTGAGCATCGGTCTGGCTGTCAGTATTGCCTATTTGCCTATAGTGAATTCCAGTCCAAGCCTCCAGACCTGTTCTTCAGTGAAACCTTACCTGGCTCTCAATGCCTCCTGCAGCTTCCAGAACATTACTTCAGTGAGTGTTTGTCTAGCTGTCAACATTTTCTACAGCGAATTCAAGCCCAAGCTTCCGGGACATTTCTTCAGTGAGTTTCTGTCTGGCAGTCAGTGCTGTCTACAGTGGATTCATGCACAAGTATCCAGAGTATTCCTTCTGTGAATGTCTGTCTAGCCGTCAACCTTTTCTACAGTGAGTTCCTGTCCTTGTCTCTAGAACATTTCCTCAGCAAGTTCCTGTCTAAGTCGCTGTTTTCTACTGTGAGTTCCTACTGACCTTTCAGTGCTCCGGGTAGCGTGATTGCGTTCAGTGTTCTTCCCTTTTCCCGGTCCTGGCATCTGGTACATTGTTCCGGTCCCTCCGATTTTGTCCTTCCTCCTGGTAGTGGCAAGTCCCGCTGGCCGCCAGCACCCAGGGGCTCAACTCCTGGGAAAAGGCGGTTGGTCGGGTGAACACCTCCGGGGTTTGTTGGTCGCCCATAGTCCTTGGGCTAGGGGCTTTGGACTCACCTTCCTCTGTGATTGGCGGTCCATGCCAGAGCCTTACTGACTGGACCGCAACACAAGCAGAAGGTGGGAGGATTTTCTGGGGTCACTATGGGAATGGGGGCTGGTAAATCCGGCCTGGTGGGTGGATACAGGGGGAACTCAGCCTCCGAAGGCAGGACAGAGAAATGGATAAAAGGGACTGAATAGTGGATCAGGGTCTTTAGTTGCCTTATCCCTACCAAGACCCCACATATTGAGGGGGGAGGGGGAATCCTGAAACGGAAGAGGTGGATTCTGGCGTGGCTGGATGCTGAAACCTCTGTCAGGAGGCAGAGGGGGTCTGAATGGGGGCTCTGTCAAGGGGAACCACAATAAAACAAGGAGTGCCTGGTGGAAAAAAAAATCCCAGGTGGGATGGATGTGGGTCCAGAGGAGTCCCACTCCTGGCAAGACCTTGCCAGCTAGCCAGAGGATCCCTAATCCGAGATAGGCAGATATATAACGGACATTAAATCGGATGCGACTTTGGCCTCTTATGCATTTGAATTGAAAAAAAAATGGGGGTTGGTTTATGAATTGTTTGATGTTGATCCAGAAAAAGAAAGTATGAAGTCCATCTATTGAGACTGTTGGTCATTATTTGAAAGCGGACTCTTGCATCCCACCAGGATGGGAATACCCTTTAGACTATTGGAGATTTTCTTTGGCCCTGGTCTGCACTCATCTCATCTGAAGTACAACCTGTTTTGTGAATCCTAGTCCAGAGTACCTGACCTGGGGAGCTTTGCTGGTGGCCCAGCCTGAAGGGTAAAACAGGGTTGCATTAGAATCAACTTGTTATCTTTACTAGTTCATGTACAATCAACTTTCAGCGCTGAAGTCAGAGTAAAGATTAGCTTTCAGTACCTTTTCCACTATGCCCAGGTCTCCGCCACTCATCACCTTTCGGACGATTGTTCCAGCTCTCTCTGCAATCGCATATGCAGAAGCCACCAGTCGCATCAACAGCGCCGGAGTGGAGGACATGGCTAGACCTGGAAGGGAAGAAGAATGACCTTAGCAGTCCCAGTAACACCAGATGCATTCCCTGAATAGAGAAGGAATTTAACAGCTTTAAGCAAACAGTTCCCTTTTTAAAGGAGGAAAAGGTTTGCTCTGGCCACCCGATAAATATATAAGAATGAATATTTAGTGCAAACAGCTTTAAGTGATTAAGGTTACGTGAATGTATGCATGGAAACTCAAGAGGCGCACTCTTAATTTAGCGATTCTTGATCCAGCCCAATGCTGCCTGCATACCAGCGGGGTTAACTGAAACCTTTGAAGAACAAATCCCACCACCAGAAGTCAGAAATTTACTTATTATTAATAATTCATTTTATAAATTTATATTCCACCTAAACACTAGGCAGATTACAATAAAACATCCATCAAGATTTATACAAACTCAGTGTCATATATAAAAAAAAAAAAAAACTGCACAAGGCCTTTACTGCTGTTACACCAGCAGATATGTCACAAAACAAACAAATCTTCAGCAACTTCTTAAACTGAATTACATTCATGGCAAGATGTAAATAACCAGGCAAACTGTGGAACATAAACTTGCTTCAGATCTCTCTTCTGTATGGTACACATCAGCACCTCACCCCTGCAGCATCTGTTATTCTGAGTTCCTGCGCCTCAAATGCAAGACTCTGTGTTTACCCCAGGCGCTCATAGATCACACCTCTGCAAGAGAAAAACCATGTTGGAGAACACAAACGAAATGTCCTCTCAGCTTCGTGGTAAGAAAGCAACTGCTGGTGCCGTGCAATTGAGACTTGCAGGAAGGCATGCATACATGCATGGTTAGGCCAAAAGTTTCTGGAAAACTAGAATGCTGGCCAGCGTCCATACTAGGGCTCCCCTCCATCAGGAACATCACTCCATGTGTAGCTAATATTACTGTCCTCAGAGAAAGTCCAATCTGATGTTCTTCATTATCATCTGCAAAAAGACCTTTTCTAATAACCCCTTTGCCACATCCATTATGAATAAACTGAACAGAACGGGCTGCAGGTTGATCCCCCAAAACATTCCCAGAAGTTACCCCATTCCCATTTCTAAACGGAGACTGCCTTCTGACCAGAAATATTCAGCTACTAAGTTTCCTGAGCAATGATCAGCTCGATGGTTTTTCCATAAGGGAAGCAACATAAAAAACACCAAATCATATTATTAACATTGATTTTTAAGATGCTGCTCCATCTGCATTGTCATCTACTTTGAGGATCTGTAAACCTACATGATGACTGAGATCTGCTGATAAAAATGTATTAGATGTGCCAACTTTTCGGACTGTTGGTCTATTGGGGCTTCACTCTTCTATATTTCAAATAGCTGGCCCTAAATTATGGGATAGTCTACCAGTAGAATTACGCCAAATGGACTCATTGTTTTTTTATTATTATTATTTTAAGAAGTCAATTAAAAATGTTTTTATTTCATAAAATATTGGTGAACTGTGCTAAATATAAAACTCAAAGAATTATTTGAAAAATTGCTTCTGATGGTTGATTACTGGTCTTCTATATTTCTGTAAGGTGTTTTGATGTATCGGTTTGTTGCTTTGGACTATGTATGTTTATGTTAATGTTGTAATCTGCCTAGAACAAAGGATAGTACGGAAAATAATTTTTTTAAATAAACACAAAAATATAGAAATGAAAAGGAACCCCCACATGTTCCCTTTACATAATCGGTAGTTTACCAATAGCATATGCTAATGTGGTAAATAATTCAAGTTAACAGTGTTACACTGACACTGTAAATTGCTATTTGAATATTTTTACTGCTGTAATTACTTATGGCTGCCTACGCTGCCTTAGGTGAATTTATTCAGAAAGGCAGTAAATAAATCCTAATAAAAATAAATATTAGGGGCCCCGTTTACAAAGACACGCTAGCGTTCTTCAGTGTGCACTAAAAACTAGCACGCACTGTGTAGGCACCCATAGGAATATTGTGGGCATCTACACAGCATGCGCTAAAGAACGCTAGTGAGTCTTTGTAAACAGGCCCCATGCCATCCAGATCAACCTATATCCCACAAATTATCAAAAGCTCTCACAAAGCACCAGGCTTTCCAAAATTTAAGAAATGTTAGATAATTCTAGAAGGTACAATCCTCTTTGGGTGTAGAATGCCATAGGTGAGGAGCTACACAGGAAAATGCACACTTCCTAGTAGCCAATTGAGATACTGATCGTGCTGGGACCAAAGCAACTCTAACTGGAGAACTGGAGGGTAATTTTACAAGGAGGTGCCCGGTTTAAGAGGGCAAGTAAGCACTTACTTAGACACTGTTTTAAGACACATATAGGTGTCCAGGTAGCTTTAGTAAATACTAACAAAATAGCAAAAATTATGCCTACTTGAGAGCAGGTATCAATATCTGAACCAACATTATTTAAATATGTACATAAATTACTGCATTTTAATAACTATGCATGTACTTGTGAACTCTACGCATAAGCCACCCAGCATTCACTCCTGTACATGGCCACTGGCAAACTGCTGCAGGTGCTAACATGTCAACGTGTGAAAATGACATAAAAATTACCCCCCTATGGACTAGATTCTATAAATGGTGCCTAAAAAAAATAGCAGGAACTGTGACTACATTTAGATGCAACCATTTACACCAATGAAAACCTGGTGTAAATCCCCGTGAAGATCCTCATAATTCTATAACAGCACACATAAATTGCAGGAACACCCCTGACTGCCCATTTTCCTCCAATGGCCACGCCCTCTTTTCGGATCCATGGACTAGAATTTACACACGCTTCTTTATAGAATACACCTAAAAAGATGCATGAATAAATTGTAATTAATGCTAATTAGTGCTAATTGCTTATCACCCAAATATGAGCACTGATTGACTCATTATTCAATTAAGTTGCATGCACCCCATTTTACGCACGCAACTCAAGGTGCCATATATAGCATCCGGGGGTATCTGTACCATCCTGAAGATAATCGAGTGTTTTTTTCATCAAAGACATGAAAATATCAATAGTTTATAAGATACTATGAGGCTCACTTTTTTAAATTTATTTATTGGGATATATTAACTGCCTTTATGAAGAGATTCACCAAAGGTGGTATACTGCAGGTACAGTTAACCTAAAACTTACAATTTTGTTAACAGCATAACAATACTTAGAGGCTTACAAAGTTCCACAGGTATAACTTTGTAAGCCTAAATGCTTTGAAAATACTCCTCTTTGTGAATTACTGGGAGCCAGTACAGGTCTTTAAAAACCAGGATGTGTTCAATCTGTCTTTAAAATAAGCAGGCATTCCTTCAGCAAGAACATGAAGTACCAATATCAATAGTTTAAAGAGTCTGTATGAATTACTAGGAGCCCTATATATCAGCTCCTTCTAACATCAAGCTGGAAAAAGAAGCTACACTGCTGTCCAAACCACCCAAGTTGTTCCAGCCATCATATCCATCGTATAGAGCTAAGACCTAAGAACTTATAAATACATTTGAGATGATCACACAAAATTACCTTTTCCATGTCCATGTCCACTTCTCCAAGAAAACAAATAGACAGGCGATTCTCAAGATCCAGTATGGAATAGAAAAAAAAGATGCGAATCGCCAATGGCAATGCTGAGAAAAATAAGTTATTCATCACCTTATTTAAAATAGGCCCTATTTTAAATAATGTGGTGAATAAATTATTTTTCTCAACATTGCCATGTCCCCTTCTCTCCAGGGTTGCACATGTGATCCAGCCTTGTTTGGGCTACATTAGGGCCCGCAGTGGACAGCAAAAGATATAGAAAGAGGTCCCCCAAAGGCCCTGCATGTCATCTGAATGTATGTATTCACGTTAAACATGTTAACCAGGTAAACCCATTTTAAAAACTCTAGTTTTCAACAAGCAGGTTAGAGATGGGAATTGATGAGGGACAGGCATGGAACTGTTGTAGAGACCCTGAAGGGAACTCAGGAAAGAGCTGGGGTCTAGCAGGGGATAAGGAGAAATGGAAGTCTGTGTGTCAGTCATATAATGAAGGAAGGTAAAGCTTTTCTGAGACTGAAAACAGTGGCCTTGAAGACTATGAAGTGTGAATGCTTGCCTTAGGCTAATTGCCTGTTGAACCAAATGTACTAATAAAAACGCCTTAAAACTTTAGCCTGAAATTAAGAGAAAAATTGTCTGAAGTGTAACCAAAAAAAGGATGTACACGGGCCAACAAGATATGGTGTACCTATTGATGGAACACACAGGGCCTGAGAAAGGAAAAGGAAAATAAAAAGTATGCTGCTTGCCAATTATGTTATCATGCCAAAGAATTAAATCTGTATTCTGAAGTTTGGTAATAAAAGCAGCTCAGTTAAAGGAGAGTATCAGAGACTTATCTAGCAAAGCTGCTGGATTTTGCGGCTGCGTGACAGCCTCTCCTGAAGCTGACTTTAATTATAGCTGTAACCTGTGCTATGTGTTTATTTCCTCAAACATATCTTGGGCTCTGAAATCTAAGAGCCGAGGTTAGGGCAAAGAGTATCCCAGGTTCCAACAGCCATCAGAACATATTGGGGTAATTCTATGAAGTATACATATAAATGCTTAGGAGGTCTTTTACTAAACTGCAGTAAACACTAACACATGCTTTACGCAGCACAAAAAAGACTCGCGTGTCCCACGGTAGCACACTTCCGATGGTAAAAAAAAAAAAAAGAGATCTTGTTTTTTAGTGCTGGGGACAGGTTGGGAGCAAAGAGTAGGCATGTTCGCTAATCAGTTAGTGCAGCTACATTGCCACCCTAACTGATTAGAGCATAAGCCCTTACTGCCTACAAAATAGGCGGCGGTTGGGGCTTGTGTGTTAACTAGCCGTTGAGCCCGTGAAAACGGGCTAGTAAAGGAAAGAGGGGGGATTTGAAAGGCCCCCCCCCGGATAGGTCGCCGCCACCCCTCCCCCCCGGAGTCGCCGCCGCCGCCCCCCCCCCCCCGGAGTCCCCTCCGCCACCCCTCCACCCGGGCCGGGTACCTGGCTTCACTATTCCAACCACCGGAACGCAGCACACAGCTCATGTGAGCTGCTGTCGGCCTTCCTTCTTCTCTGCGTGTGTTCCGCCCTCATGTGACGTAACGTCAGTGAGGGCGGGACACAGGCAGGTAAGGAAGGCCAACGGCAGCTCAGATGAGCTGTGTGCTGCGTTCCGGCGGTTCCCTCGCAGGTGCGCAGGTTCCCTCTCTGTCACGCCCCCGTCATCACGTATCGACACGGGGGCGGGAAAGAGAGGGTCTCTACTGCGCATTTGCGAGTGAGTACGCCTCTTGCCATTTATATGTTTGATGGCCACACACTAATAAGAAAATTAGCGCGTGGCCATTTAATTTAAAAAGGAGAAAATGCGGCCATTTTACTGCTGTGGTAAAAATGGGTCTTAGCGCGTGGGAAAGACCCACATAAGGACATGCTAAGGTTACTTTTTACCGCAGTTTGGTAAATATTACCTTGGAATAATGGCACATACTCATGTAAATGTTAAAATTCCACCAATGCGCTATTCTGTAACTACGTGTATATCTTAGAAAGCACCTATATTACAAGTAGAATATACATATTTTAACAGGGAGTATACATAATTTTTTTCAAATTTTTTAAAATTGATTTTTCAAAAATAAAGGCAGAGTTACACAAATATTAGTAATTTTTTAACAATATACATTCCAAAATGGAACAGAAATTGGTTTAACTCCTATGAATCTTCAAAAATTCTTGAATCATCTATATTATCTTTAGGCTTCAAAACATCCTTTTTCCCTTCTCCCTCCTCAGGGATCATTACTAGGAATATAACAATTAGATAACTTATTCTCAAGTAACTAAGGAGTCCTTTTACTTAGGTGCGCTAAAAGGTGGCCCACACTACCTGCAGTCATCTTTAGCACAAAATGGCCACATTTTTGTTTCTTGTAATGGCCAAGCGCTATTTCCACATTGGCGTGTGGCCATTACCGTAGAAGCCCTTACCGCCACTTATTTAGG
This sequence comes from Microcaecilia unicolor, assembly GCF_901765095.1. Lineage (NCBI taxonomy): Eukaryota > Metazoa > Chordata > Amphibia > Gymnophiona > Siphonopidae > Microcaecilia > Microcaecilia unicolor. The sequence goes on along the minus strand of NC_044033.1, from coordinate 64,371,463 downwards.
AGGCAGTAAGGGTTTCCGCGCTAATTGGGTAGCACATGGTAATGTGCCCACTCTTCCCAACTAGCATGCTTACTCTCTCACTATGGGCATGCCCCTCCTGCGCTGGAAAATAAAAAATCTTTTCCAGTGTAGAATAGGTCTTAAGACCTACCTTAAATTTAGCATATAAAGTCTCTAGCCTCAAATATTGTGGCAAAGCATTCCACAATATGGGCCCAACTACCTCAAAAACATAATTACGAACAACATAAGATGAAACTGTTTCAATGTAGGAACCAACAACAAATTCTGCTAAGAAGAATGGAAAGTCTGTCCCAGAGCGAAGGGATGAAGAAGCCAAGACAAAAAGAAGGGCAGACCAGTCACCTGAATGTTTTAAACAAGACACAAAATTTTGAACTTTATCCTCATCGTAATAAGGACCCAATGCTCAGCTTTTAAAAGTGGGGTAGCATGGTCCCAATGACCGGCCCAAGAGCAATCTGACTGCATTATTCTGCATCAATTGTAACCTTTTAATCTTAATCAGACTGGCACCATAATTCAAACTCCCTAACCTAGGAATTAAGAAAGATATGAAGAGCTGACATATCCAAACATGACCACACAGAGCAAATAAGCTTCAGTTTAAAAAAGCAACAATGTACCACTGATGAAACATGAGGATGAAAGCATAACTTATCAAAGGTCACACCCAGAAGTTTCAAAGTAGAAACAAAAGGAATCGGAGACCCATCAAGAAGAAGCGGACAAATAAACTGAAAAGGCCTGCTTCCTAGAAAAAAAAAAGCATAGCTTGTGTTTCATCAACACTAAGATTCAATTTATGATTATGTAAGCAAGCAGCGATAATATCTAGTTTATAATTAAGAACATGAATAGAAGTCAACGAAGTAGGATCCACTGTACAAGGCAACTGAATGTCATTCATATATATAAACATAGTTATCCCTAAGGTGCACCGCACAGATGAGAGAGTCCTGAGAGGAATGATAGAAGTTAAAAAGCATTGGAGCCAAAACAGAGTCCTGAGGTACTTCACAAAAAGTTTGATACAGATCAAAAGTCTCAGCCTCCGAAGCAACCCTATATTGCCTCTGAGAAAAACAGGATCGAAACCAAGCAAACACTGAACCAGAAAGGCCAATAGCAGCAAAGCGTACAAGAAGCCGAATTAAGAAAGATCCAATGACACCAGTAATACAATTTTTATCCTGTTCCAAGTTAGAGCAAATGAAAGATATAACACCCATGTGCATGGAAAAGTTAGAGTCCACATTAGTAAATTTCACAACAGTTTCTCCAAAAAACTAAGATACGGAGCTCCAGAGCATGGACTCAACTTCACAACAGCAGTCCTTGTATCAGATAAAGAAACCTGCTTAATATGCCCTTTTACTAAGTGTGCACTAAGCTTAACTGACATTAGCATGTGCAAAGTGCCATGTGGCCCATAGGTAAGAAATAAGATGCAGAGTATTTACTGCACACTAATGTCCAGAGAGAAAGATGTAGCTGGCAGGGAAGGAGGTGTGTGTTCTTTTGAATTTAGAGATAAAGCTTCCTGGTGTAAATATACACTGGATATGGGACAAGTCAACCCAACACAGTCACTATTACTAGCACAACGTGCCTATCCATGGGATCTTGAGCCCCACTGAGGCAGGCAATATTCCCCAAGGTTTCATCTTCTGCGTGCCCATAGAAAACAGCTTTAAAAAAGACAGATATAAAAACTACTACTACTATTTAACATTTCTATAGTGCTACTAGGGTTACGCAGCGCCCTGCTCAAAGGAGCTTACAATCTAAAGGACTCACGGTCTCACAGTATCACTGAAGCAGTAGCAAAGAGTCCAACACACTCCCTCCATCGCTCCATCAATGCTCCAAAGAAGACCCTAAAATCAGGGTGTGCACAGCAAAGGACTAAAGAGCTAAGAACGAAACATCCAGGTCTGTCGAGCCCAGTGCCTGACGGTGACCAGTTAGTGTCCCATGTCTTTGTCCTCCTCCGCAGCAAACCAGTGCTATGATGTTTAAATGGACCAGGGACTAAGACACAAGTTTCTGCGTCTGTCCTGTGCAACACCTGACCAGCTTGTCTACCAAATCTCTAGTCTCCTTTACAGCACATTGTCAAAAGATCTGGTCTCCCTGACATACACATCAGTGGAGCCTGGGCAGAATCCTTACTTATACAAGAAACTTATAAAACACTACATCTCCAGCATTCAGATGCAACTTAGGCCAAGCCATAGAGCTAGTGTAAGTGCTCATACCTCAGTGTGAATATCCTAGTTATATTAATATTCTGTGAAGGAAAGTTGGCACATACATCGACCATATCTCCTATTCTCCTTATGTTCATCCCCCATCATTTTTCTCTCCATCCTTCCTATGCCCATCTCCCTACCGTTCATTCCCTTCTACACTTAATCCCTCCTATTACTTCTTACTTATTCATCAACCACATTATTATGTTTTCTACAATTTTGTACAATCGTCTTAAAGACCTTGTTATTTTTTTTCTTTTTTACTTGTTACTATGTAAGGCGCATTGAGCCTGCCATGTGAGGAAAAGTGCGGGGTACAAATGTAATAAATAAATAAATAGAATATAGACCCAATCATAAAATTACCCTGTAATATTTATTAGAATTTATGAACCATCTTTAAAAAAAAAATTAACCCAAGGCAGAGAACAGCAAAAATAATGCAAACATAGGCAACAGAACATTAAAGCAATAAAAATATTCAAATAACAGAACACATTATGGCATAATATGCTATTTATAAAATTCATCACAGTTGTGGAATATGTTAATATTCCCACTACAATTACTACAAGAAAACAAAAAAATAACTGTATCCCAAACTCTAAAATAAATAACATGAAATAACAACATGATGGATTAAAACCTCATAAAAACGGGGTTATAACATGAACTGGAGAGAAACTCAACACAGAAAAGGTAGCAACTGCCAAGACAACAACAGAATTCAGCCATGCATTGAGCAAATACTAAAGAATATGTGAAGCAACGCCAGACTTCGCGCCTTCTGTCTCGCTGCACCCTACGCCTGGAATAAACTTCCTGAGCCCCTACGTCTTGCCCCATCCTTGGCCACCTTTAAATCTAGACTGAAAGCCCACCTCTTTAACATTGCTTTTGACTCGTAACCACTCGCCTCCACCTACCCTCCTCTCCTCCTTCCTGTACACATTGTTTTGATTTGCTTACTTTATTTTTTGTCTATTAGATTGTAAGCTCTTTGAGCAGGGACTGTCTTTCTTCTATGTTTGTGCAGCGCTGCGTACGCCTTGTAGCGCTATAGAAATGCTAAATAGTAGTAGTAGTAGTAAGCAGGGGGAGGGATTAAAAAAATAAAATAAAGCCAACAACACCAGAAACAGACAAAATTGAGTAGATTAGAAGATTAAGGAGTCCTCGACTGCCAAAAGCCAAGATTTATATTTGTACATCATATCGCATACAGCAATTGCTAACCAAACGTTATATATTCACCCAGAACAGATCTGAAGTCTTTAAAGAAAGCAACAGAACCCACAAGTTCAGCAACTGTAAACCGGAGTCAGAGCCAAAAGCAGAACTCAGTCACTAGCACTGCAGCTCAGACCTCGAAAGAACCCATCTACCTCTGACGTCACAGTCCCGCCCACACTCACTCTCCAATCCCGGGTTCCTTCCTAGGCCCTCTGAGGATCATACGTACATGTGGATCTGTGGGAAACGCCCAAGAAGGAACTCATTGGTTTTAAATTGTTATGGACGATTTGTAGATAACAAGGAAATTTAATGACTGGGGGGCGATACGTATGAGCCTATCCCATCTGGGCTGAATATAGAGGGCGGAGCTTGCCGCCATATTGTTCAGAACAAAACAATTGCGCTATCGCGAGCAGTATTATAGAACACATTATTTATCAAGGAAGTTTTCTTCAATCTCCTTGTTATTTATCAAGGAGGCTTAATGACAGGAGGTAGCATGATGTCAGAAAGCAGAAGTGACCCTTCCCCGCACAGCCGCCATATTAGCCAAAACAAAACAATTGCTATTGAAAACAATAGCTTTTAAATCTCCTAGGTTTTGCAGCCCCTGTTAGGAGGGGATCGGGGATAGGTTTGGGGAGTTTTCCAGGGGTTTATCATCAAGAAAAAATAAAGGCATACAGCGCAGTACTGAAATTCCCGATACAGCGTTGCCAAATAACTAAACCACTGACAAAATATGTTTTGAAATATAACCCTGGCAAAAGGTAAAAAACGGATACAGCGGGATCCTCGGGATCTTCCCGGATTACACCGTCCCTATAACTCTTCACAGATCCCACGAAAACACTCCAACACCCCTCCTTACATTCCCTCGATCCCCTCCTAACAGAGGGAATGCAAAATCTAATAGGTTTAATAGAAAGTTTGCAATTGTTTTCAATAGCGATAGCATTAATTGTTTTGTTCTGGCCAATAACACAGTATGTCCCTTCGTCTGCCCGTAGCTGTTGTAGAAGTGCTGGTAAACACCTAAAGGTAAAGCAAGGAAGTCCTTGAGGAGGTAATTTTCATCCAACCTCCTTAGGCTAAAGGAGTGGAGTGGCGGAAAAAGGTCCTTGCCGGCGGCCCGTAGTTCGTACTACTTTAGAGTGTGTACGCACTGCAGGAAGTATGTCCTTAACGGTGGTCCGTAGCGTATATAGCGGCTGGACGTGTGTCCTTATTGGTAGCTCGTAGTTTGCATTTTGGCGCGTGCGTGGTGGTGCCCCACTTGTGGTGCCCTTGTGTTTGGTACTCAGGTTGGAACCGGAGTAGTTTCCTTATGTCGAGATGTTTTCAGCTCTGCGGCCGCAGCCCTGGACAGCAACGGCTGGTGGTTTATGGTGGCGCTGCCGAGCTCTTGGTACGGTGCGCTTCTCTTCAAGTCCTGCTGATAGTGACAAGAATGGCAACCCAGAGGTGACGGGCAAGTTCCGGGACACCATTCTTCTCCCGACCACCAGTTTTCCTGCGCGACTTAGTGGCAAGCAGCAGCTAGAGAAGGAATTGGAGATTCAGCAGGTATTGTGGGAGACGGTGATGGATGTCCTTTTTCCAGAGAGTTTTCTTGCGTAGGTCGGATGAAGCAGTCTCTGGTTGAGATGCTGTCAGTGGGAATGGGGCTATATCTGTCACCATAGCACTGTTCATTAGTAGGAAGATGATATGTCTTGTTTTGGAAACCTTGGTAGAATAAACGTAGAACACTGTCATAGCCTTCCCTCCCCAATGGGTTAAGCCAAAACCAGCACCTAATAGCAATCTGTCAAACTCGAAATTAAAGGAATATTTTTGGTTATATAGCTGGGGGGGGGGGGGGGGGGGGGGTCGTGGTTAAGAAAGTTATGTTATTGTGTGTGTGTTTTAATTTATTGGAGCAAGCAGTTGTTTTGTGATACAGGAAGTGTTTTTTTCTCAGGATGCACTGGGACTCATATTCCCAACTTTAAAGAGCCTACAATCGCTTGCAGATTAGTGTTCAATTTATACAGATTACGGTTTGGATATTTATACAGCATATCATGTTTGTTTAATCTTTAAACTTGTATACTTGATTAGGATTTGTTGACTTTTATTTATTTTATTTATTTATTTGTTGCATTTGTACCCCACATTTTCCCACCTATTTACAGGCGCAATGTAAGCCGCCTCCGGTGATGAAACAAATACAGAGTGATGTGGTAGAGAATGAGATGCATGTGTTACAGACACATAATAGAATCGAGAGAAGAAGTTATATAATGTTCCTTGGTTTCGTTGTGTTGCTGAGTCCAGGCACTTAAGTATGAAATATACATCTTTATGATGTTTTGTAATCCACACTAAACTTGGACCTCAATCTTTGGAAAAACAGAATATAAATTCCAGATTAAATTAAATTGGAGGTTTTCAAGGATTGTGCTACAGGAAGACATTGAAATAGTGAAAGCAAATTTATCATAGCGTATTCTGGTTTTACATATCTTTTTGGCAACTCCAGGGTAAGGAAGAGGCACTGTGGGTTAAACTGGAAAGAGAGACAGGAATGCCTTTTTATATTGGTATGATATACAGATATACAGGCCTTCTTCACAGCAAGGATATTTTTTTTAAGAATCAAAATTTGTGTATGAATAAAAAGTAGAACATGTCATTTTAATTCTTATTATTCTAGTTCTGTCAGCAATATTAATTATAGTTTTTATTCAGTCCTCTCCCATGTAATTTCAATGTATTGTCATGATGACTAGATATTTTTCTTGAGTGGCGACTACTTAAGTATAACCTAGCATCAGGCAACTACCATTTTGATTATTCTTCCCAATGTGCATTTTGCACTTGTCCACATTAACTTTTCTCTGCCATTTGGATGCCCAGTGTTTCAATTTCCTAAGGTCTTCCTGCAATTTCTCACAGTTTGCATGCGTTGTAACAGTTTTGAACAGTATTGTGTCGTCTGCAAATTTAATCACCTTGCTCATCGTTCCCATTTCCAGGTCATTTATAAAAGTTAAATAGCATTAGTCCCTGTACAGATCACCGAGGCACTCCACTATTCACCTTCCTTCGTTGAGAGAAATGGCCATCACTTCTGATTTCAATGCATTAACCAGTTCCCAGTCCACAACAGAGCATTGCCTCCTATCCCATGGCTTTTTAATTTTCTCAATAGCCTTTAGTCAGGGATTTTGTCACAAGCTTTCTGAAAAATCTAGATACACTACATCAACCTGCTCACCTTTATCTACATGTTTATTTATACCTTCATAGAAATGAAGCTAATTGGTGAGACAAGATTTCCCTTGGCTGACTCCATGTTGACTCTGTCCCATTAAACCATAGACATGTTTGTCTATGTGTTTGGTAATTTTATTCTTTATAATAGTTTCCACTATTTTTCCTGGCACTGATATCAGGCTTACCAACCTGTGGTTTCTCAGATTACTCCTGGATCACTTTTTAAAAAATTGGCGTTAAATTTCACCCTTCAATCTTTAGGTACTATGGATGAGTTTAATGACAGGTTATAAATAGAAATAAATCAAAACAGAGAAAATAAAGTGATACCTTTTTTGTTGGATTAACTTAATGTTTTTTTATTAGCTTTCAAAGGTAACGCACCTTCTTCAGATCGGAAATAAACAAATGTTGATAAACATCAGAACATATGTGAAACACAAAAGCATTCCAATGGGTCATTCCATGCCAAGTGGTCTAAACCTTCCCACCATCATGTCTCCAATTTTGTTCAAATTGTATCTGTTGCGCGTCAGGTGTTAAACGAAGTTTCCCAAAATTTGAGGTCTCTAACTGCAATAGTTGCAGATCTAGACCCCCTTTTCTGAAAGGTTCTCAGTCCATGAGCATGCATCATTTACCAAAATGCCATTTTTGGGGTCTAATAAAATCCAAACACATTTATAAGAATGGCTAAAAAATTCAAATCCTTTACAGATTTTGATGCTAATTCCGATGAAATACATTTTAACATTATGGATGCAAAATCCAGTCTAACAAGTTGACTCAAAGTGTGCATCAAAATTGGTCGCGACTATAACATACTTTGACCTGAGTAAATGGCTACTTAATGGTGGCATTGCAAAACAAAAACATATCATAGTAACATAGTAGATGACGGCAGAAAAAGACCTGCACGGCCATCCAGTCTGCCCAAGAAATGTGCCACTTTTTTGTGTATACCTTACCTTGATTTGTACCTGTCTTTTTCAGGGCACAGACCGTACAAGTCTGCCCAGCACTATCCCCGCCTCCCACCATCGGCTCTGGCACAGACCGTATAAGTCTGCCCAGCACTATCCCCGCCTCCCAACCACCAGCCCCGCCTCCCACTACCGGCTCTGTTATCCAATCTCGGCTAAGCTCCTGAGGATCCATTTCTTCTGAATAGGATTCCTTTATGTTTATCCCATGCATGTTTGAATTCCGTTATCATCTTCACCACCTCCCGCAGGAGGGCATTCCAAGCATCCACCACTCCATGAAAAAATACTTCCTGACATTTTTCTTGAGTCTGCCCCCCTTCAATCTCATTTCATGTCCTCTCGTTCTACCGCCTTCGTATCTCCGGAAAAGGTTCATTTGCGGATTAATACCTTTCAAATATTTGAACGTCTGTATCACATCACCCCTGTTTCTCCTTTCCTCCAGGGTATACATGTTCAGGTCAGCAAGTCTCTCCTCGTACGTCTTGTAACGCAAATCCCATCCCATACCATTCTCGTACCTTTTCTTTGCACCGCTTCGATTCTTTTTACATCCTTAGCAAGATACGGCCTCCAAAACTGAACACAATACTCCAGATGGGGCCTCACCAACGACTTATACAGGGGCATCAACACTCCCTTTCTTCTGCTGGTCACACCTCTCTCTATACAGCCCAACAACCTTCTAGATACAGCCACTGCCTTGTCACACTGTTTTGTCGCCTTCAAATCCTCAGATACTATCACCCAAAGATCTCTCTCCCCGTCAGTACCTATCAGACTCTCGCCACCTAACACATACGTCTCCCGTGGATTTCTATTCCCTAAGTGCATCACTTTGCATTTCTTGGCATTGAATTTTAATTGCCAAACCTTAGACCATTCTTCTAGCATCTTCAGATCCTTTTTCATGTTTTCCACTCCCTCCGGGGTGTCCACTTTGTTACAGATCTTAGAATCATCCGCAAATAGGCAAACTTTACCTTCTAACCCTTCGGCAAGGTCACTCACAAATATATTGAACAGAATCGGCCCCAGCACCGATCCTTGAGGCACTCCACTACTCACCTTTCCCTCCTCCGAGCGAACTCCATTTACCACCACCCTCTGGCTTCTGTCCATCAACCAGTTCCTAATCCAGTTCACCACTTCGGGTCCTATCTTCAGCCCATCCAGTTTATTAAAGAGCCTCCTGTGGGGAACTGTGTCAAAAGCTTTGCTGAAATCTAAGTAGATTTATTTATTGCATTTGTATACGTCTATAGCTCGTCCCTGATTCAATTCTCCTGTCACCCAATCAAATAACTCAATGAGATTCGTTTGGCACGATTTCCCTTTGGTAAAACCATGTTGTCTCGGATCTTGCAACTTATTGGCTTCCAAGAAATTCACTATCCTTTCCTTCAGCATCGCTTCCATTACTTTTCCAATAACCGAAGTGAGGCTTACCGGCCTGTAGTTTCCAGCTTCTTCCTTATCACCACTTTTGTGAAGATGGACCACCTCTGCCGTTCTCCAATCCCTCGGAACCTCTCCCGTCTCCAAGGATTTATTAAACAAATCTTTAAGAGGACCCGCCAGAACCTCTCTGAGCTCCCTCAATATCCTGGGGTGGATCCCGTCCGGTCCCAGGGCTTTGTCCACCTTTAGCTTTACAAGTTGTTCATACACACTCTCTTCTGTAAATGATGCTGTATCCGCTTCATTTTCATTTGTACTTTTTCCAGTCCATCGCGGTCCTGCTCCAGGATTTTCTTCTGTGAAAACAGAACAAAAGTATCTATTTAGCAAATTTGCTTTTTCTTCATCATTATCTACATAGCGTTTCGCTGTATCTTTTAGTCTCACAATTCCCTTTTTAGTCCTTCTCCTTTCACTAATATACCTGAAGAAATTTTTGTCACCCCTCCTTACATTTCTAGCCATTTGTTCTTCCGCTTGTGCTTTCGCCAGACGTATCTCTCTCTTGGCTTCTTTCAGTTTCATCCTGTATTCCTCCCTGTGTTCCTGTTCTTGAGTTTTTGTGTATTTCTGGAATGCCAACTCTTTAGCCTTTATTTTCTCAGCCACTTGTTTGGAGAACCATATTGGTTTCCTTTTTCTCTTGCTTTTATTTACTTTCCTTACATAAAGGTTCGTGGCCTTATTTATAGCTTCTTTCAGCCTTGACCACTGTCCTTCCACTTCATGTACTTCCTCCCAGCCCATCATCTCCTTCCTCAGGTATTCCCCCATTTTAGTAAAGTCAGCACGCTTGAAATCCAGGACTTTGAGTTTTGAGTGGCCGCCCTCCACTACAGCCGTTAAATCAAACCAAACCGTTTGATGGTCACTGTTGCCCAGGTGTTGTAGAGCACAATTTTCTCTTTCAGATGATACTGTTCACAAGCTGATTCAGGCAGGCTCTTTTTTTTATTTTATTTTATTTATCATTTTACTTAATTACATTCACATTTATCACATAAATGTAAGGAAATACAGAAATTAATATAAAAAGGAAAACATTTTCTCTCAATAATATATAATATATATTTACATAATTGTCCACAATTGGAAGATCCAAGATCAGGAAAACAATCTTAAAGAAAATAAGAAAAACTCAAAATGGTTAATCTTACACTTCACATTTTCTGAGGGAGGAAGGTTAATCAGTTATTGCAGCCGGTACAGTGGTAACTGAAGGAAGTTGCTGCAGAGGATTCTTCATCTGTTTCCACAAACTCTATAACTCAGTCTCATGTTCTTTGGCTTTCAGTTTTTCCACCTTGCACTTATTCTTCCATAGGTTATTTACTGCATGCAGTCATTGGTTATGACTTCCTTGGTCTGTAATTTATGCCACATACACAAAGGTATGTGCTGGACTGTATTAACCCATAAGCACAGTGTGCATCACATTTGGGATTAATTTCACACAATTCTCTGTTTTTGCTCAGTTTTTTATGCACTTATGCACCTCTCTTTAATCACTGGATATATATCTTTTCACTTCACTTAGTGCAACACAAAATGAAAAATGTGTATCCAGTAACTTGTTGCATGTTTATACACATTTACACTATTGTCTGTATCTGTTTTATTTTTGTCAACAGTGCTTTTGATTGCAGAAACACAGTCCGTGTAGAGTCCATCTGTACAGCATATGTCCATAGAACTATGACTGCGCATCTGCTGGATTACTGCTTTGCATTGGCATGCATTATTTTTGCCATACAATTATGAATAAACTTTTTATTGTTATTGTGCTTAATACCGTGTTTCCCCGAAAATAAGACATTGTCTTATATTAATTTTTGACCCCAAAAATGCGCTAGGTCTTATTTTCAGGGGCTGTCTTATTTTTCGGGGAAACATCGGGGTTGGATTGGGGTTGGCCCGCCCACCCTCCGTCGCTCCCAGAACTAACCTTAAACGCCTCCTTTCACCTTCGCAGCAAGCAGCAGCAGGGCAGGCCACTCCTTCCTTCCGTGACCCGCCCTTGCCTGACGTAACGTCCGCGAGGGCGGGGCACGGAAGGAAGGAGAGGTCTGCCCTGCTGCTGCTTGCTGCGAAGGTGAAAGGAGGCATTTAAGGTTAGTTTCGGGAGCGACGGAGGGTGGGTGGGGGGGCCCAGCGATCTCGGGTGGGGGGGGGCGGCGGCCCAGGGCAGCCTTGTCCGGCTCTCGGCGGCCCTGCTTTCAAACAAAAATTTGCTAGGTCTTACTTTCGGGGGAGGCCTTATATCTACCAATTCAGGAAAACCTCTACTAGGTCTTATTTTCGGGGGATGTCTTACTTTCGGGGAAACAGGGTAGACCACTTTTTAGTGTATCCAGTCAGTGATTTACAATCATTTAAACTATTATAAGTGGTTTGGAACAACATCAGGAGAGAGAATACAGAAAATGAATACATATTGTAGTGAGAAAACAGTTCTTTATGTTACTACAACAGTTTTCTTCTTGAAGTTTTACAATTAGATAATTAAAAATTGTCAATATCCCTCCTGTCACACTAGATTAGTAATGCACAACTATCTCAATAGCTTCTCTGTATCTGCTTTTCTGTTGTATATTCTAAATCTAATACTTTGCCACATTGTAACATGGAGTGAGGAATAGATTAATGGTTAGAGCAATGTGTTGAGAGCTGAGGATGGCACAGGGACAAAGTTTGTCGCTGTCCCAGCCCCATCCTCACAAGCCTTGAATAGTTATGAGTTTATATTTAAATACTAGGAAAAAAGGCCTATTTCTGAAACCAATGAAACGGGCGCTAGCAAGGTATTGGCTTCCTGCAATTAATGTTTTGAAAGGGATTGTTAGGAGAAATGTGTTGTTATGCTAATGAATAATTTACATTGTTGTATTTTGTGTAATATGTTTTTTTTTTCTTTGTGTTGGTTGTGTGTGTGGGTGTAATTGAGAAATGGTGATTCTGTATGTTAGAGCTTGTGTATTAAGGGGTGGGGCTGGGAGTGTGTGTGAGTGAGAGAGAGATGCTGTCTCTCCATGGCAGAGTGTGTGTATGTTCTTGTGGAGAGGGGGGGTGGACTTTGGTTGTGGGTGTGAGTGAGAGATGGTGATTCTCCATGGTTTCACTTTTGTATTTAGGAGGGGTGTGAGTGAGAGACTGAGATCTAGATTCACCGTGACAGAGTTTGTGTATGATGTTGTGTAGGTGATTGGGGGGAGTGTGTGTGTGTCTGAGTGAGAGATAGAGATGTAGATTTGCCATTTTAGAGTTTGTGTATTAAGGAGGTTGTGAGGGGAATGTGTGTGTGAGTGACAGGGATGCTGTTTCTGCATGGCACAGTGTGTGTATGATGCTTATTTGTGGGGGGGGGGGGGGGGGGGGGGTTGAAGGAATGTGTGTCGATTGTCCCTTGGAGAGTTTGTGTATGATGTGAGTGGGGAGGAGAGGCTGTCAGAGTTTGTGTATGATGTGGGGGGGGAGGGGGGGGACAGTGTAGCAGCGTGAGTGTGGGCACTCACCTATTGGCTACAGTCACAGTTTTCTTTTTTATTGCAAGCATTCCAAGTATGCATACCAGTAGAAAGATGGTTTGATTAAAAGTGAGGATAAAATGCTTTACATACTTACATTAAGTTCCTTAGTGGTGAAGCAATGTTTTCCTGATATAGTTTATGGAGATACGATGAAAGGAATTTACATAGTGTTGAAACTGCCATTTATGTTGATATATTGGATCATTTGCATGACCAAATTCCTGAAGGTGGATCTTTTTAAATCAGGTTTCCTCTCATGACGTTTTGGCAGCGTTGTCCCTCCGGCACCGGCGATTCAGTGAGTCAGCTTTCTTGCCAGCGTCAGGGCCTCTCAGGCGCATCCCACCTCATAACAGTAGGTGGGATGCGCCTGAGGAGAGACCCTGACGCTGGCAGAAGTCTGACTATCAGAATCGCCGTTTCTGGAGGAAGAACGCTTGAGGGCACTGAAAATTACCACGCAGACTGCAGAGAGTCTGCGTGCGAAAAGCGAAAGCTGTAAGACTTGGAGGGGGGGAGAAGGGAGAAAGAGGTGCCCAAGGAGGCCTTAATAGACAGGAGTGGAAGTGAGCCTATGAAGTGGACAAAGCAAAGCTATATATGGGATACATCCCAGGGATACTGATGGAGCTCAGAGAAATCCTGGTGGATCCTCTTAAGAATTTATTTAGTAGATCTTTGGAGATGGGAGGTTCCTCAGGACTGCAGATGAGCTGATATGGTCCCTCTTCACAAAAGCGGGGACAGGGAAGAAGCGGGAAACTACAGGTCGGTAAGTCTCAAGTCATTGGTAAGAAAAATATGTAGTCCATTATAAGCAATGAAGCCGGTTTGGTTTATCACTTTCCAATCTTCAGGTACTACGGATGATTTTAATGATAGGTTACAGGTCACTAACAGTAGATCAGCAATTTAATATTTTCATTTGTTTCAGTACCCGGGAAGTTGCAACAAAAGGCAGGACCCAGCAGAGGGAAGGCCCCTGAGCAGGCCTCTGGGAATTTCTCTCAGGTGGCTCAATAATGTAAGGTAGAGGCACTGTGACAGGAGGGGGGGAGAAGATGCAGGAGTAGCAGTCCTGTATGATAGGTGGGAGCAAAGGGAAGGGAGCGAGGTGCCAAACCCACAGGAAGGATAATCACATGTTGTTGTTGTTTTTGTTTTTTTTTTTTTGGGGGGGGGGGGGTTGCCTTTGTTATTATTTTTTTTTTTTTTACAATGGGAGCAAGGCATTTTACTGTCCTCGCAGGATGGTCTCCTCTAAAAAAATTTTGTTATTATGTATCCCCATCCCCTTCTCATTCTCTAGTTGAGAGCCAAGGAAGCAAAGTTTCAAATCCCACTGTAGTGGGAGGCGGGGCTGGAGGTTGGGAGGCGGGGATAGTGCTGGGCAGACTTATACGGTCTGTGCCAGAGCCGGTGGTTGGGAGGCGGGGCTGGAGGTTGGGAGGCAGGGATAGTGCTGGGCAGACTTATACGGTCTGTGCCAGAGCCGGTGGTGGGAGGCAGGGATAGTGCTGGGCAGACTTATACGGTCTGTGCCAGAGCCGGTGGTTGGGAGACGGGGCTGGTGGTTGGGAGGCAGGGATAGTGCTGGGCAGACGTATACGGTCTGTGCCCTGAAGAGCATAGGTACAATTCAAAGTAGGGTATACACAAAAAGTAGCACACATGAGTTGTCTTGTTGGGCAGACTGGATGGACCGTGCAGGTCTTTTTTCTGCCGTCATCTACTATGTTACTGTGTTACTATGTAAGTCATTTAACCTTCCATTGTCTCGAGTACAAGCTAAGATTGTAAGTTCTATGGGAATGGAGAAATACTCGCAGTACCTGAATGTAACTCGCCTTGAATTACTACTGAAAAAAAGGCATGAGCTAAATCCAAACCCCTTTCCCTTTTTCAGTAAACTCAATCATATTCTCCATTTTTGTTTTCATAGAAATGTAGTTTTACAGAGCTGTACTTATGGCAACGGGAGAGGAAGACAAAGAAAGAATTTTGCCTCCACGATGGACCTCCATATGCCAATGGGGACCCTCATGTTGGCCATTCATTAAATAAGGTAAGCTCATTGTCAGCATAGGCTTTGATATAGTGCAGCTTTCTCTGAAGGACAAGTATAGAGAACTGTCTTATTTGACGATATCATTGTTTGCAAGTATGTATTCTTTTCTAGATGTGTATGTTTGCAGCTCTGTAAATCCATAGATAGCATGTTAACCTGTATTGACTGCCTTGCGTCGTCTTTCCACGTTCTAGCAAACAGTATGCAACTGAATAAATGCCTCTAACAGCTTTGATCAACCAGGACCAGCCCAGATACTTGGGTTTGTGATGTCCTTCTAGCAGTTGGAGACTTGAGAACAAGAACCCTTTGCACCCCCCTGGCCAAGTAGTACTTCTCAGTCTCCAGCAGGTGGTAGGCTTCCTGTGCAATCTCTAGTGATCTTGCAATGATGGATATAAGTGTCACAGGTTGGGAAGCACATTGTGCCCATTTGTCAGGACAGTCTCAATGGTCCTTAGTGGAAGCTCAGGGGTCAATCAACTGTCTAGAAACATGGGCAATCTTCTTAGCTTTCCTGGAGTTTTTTCAGTTCAAAATAAAGCAGTAAGATTCTCCAACAACGCGATGGCAGAAGCCTATGTCAGCAAACAAGGAGGAGGAACAAGTCTGCAATTGGCAAAAGAGGTACAGATGTTAATTGATTGGGCAAAGAAGAATCTGGAAGACATCTTCGCGGCACATGTGGCCAAGACCCAAACTATCTGGGTGGATTAGCTCAACAATAATTCCCTTGGATTGGGAGAATGGAGTCTAGTGGAGGATGCCAGCTAGGAAGTGATACATATAGTGTTATTTGAATGCAAAGATTGCAGCCTTTTTCAGCAGAATTTTGTAGAAAAGGATTGGACATCAAAAGGAATAGATGCCTTTATTCAGCTGTGGCCACATTTGGGTCTTCTGTATGTATGTCTGCTGTAACCACTCATTGACAGTTAGTCAAAGGATAACCAGCATGCTTGAAACTACAGATGATCCCTGCTTGCCAGAGATAGAGATCCTCTACTGTCAGACACATCAAGTACAACAATCTTCTTGGCCAACTTGCAGCAATTAACATTAAGCCCAATGCTTCTCTATCCTTTGACAAACTGTCAATTCTCCATGTCATCCATTGATCCTCTCTGGGATTTAAACTTGGTCTTGGCTACAGTAGTTCAGCCTCTTTTTGAAACTTGGATTTTGCAACCTTAAAAGATATTACCCTTAAGACAGTTTTCTCTGAGGACAAGAAGGCCTATTTATTCTCACAAGTGGGTAACGCGGCGCCACTTTGCCCGGTCCGGAGCTTCTAACAAACTCAAAACAGAGTTTTGTGGAGCGTGAGACACGCTCCACCATGCATGCACAAGTGCCTTCCAGTCTGTTGTAAGGGCGTGTCTCCTGCAGTTCTTTTTTTTTTTTTTTTTACTGCAGTGAAGAGAGGCTGTGGTTTTTTTTCCCAGTGGCTCTTCACACGCCTGACCAAAGAGCTTTTTTGGTGCCTTTTGGCTATTTTCGGGAACACTTTTTCTTCTGCCTGTCTTCAGGTCCCCTTTTCCCTCTTCCCTTAATTTCTTTTTAGTAATTTTGCCCTTTCTTTCTTTTGAAAATTTCATTTATTTTCCGGTAGGCCACATTTAGGCCTAGTCTCTGGTTGGGGTTTTCCCCATCTCTTTTTTTATTTTTTTTTTTTCTCAGTGCCTTGCCTCTTTTTCCGTCACCATCGAGCCGTTTGATTTCATTGTGGACGTTTTTCCGTCCATGTCATTTAAAGTTCCCAGTAGCTTTAAGCGCTGTACCTGGTGCAGTTGGACCGTCTCTGCCATCAAGCCCAACATCCTATTTTCAACAGTGGCCAATCCACATCACAAATACCTGGCAAGATCCCAAAAAAGTACAAATCACTTTATACTGCTTATCCCAGAAATAGTGGATTTTCCCCATGTCCAATTTATTAATGGTCTATGGACTTTTCCTTTAGGAAGCCATCCAAACCTTTTTTTAAACTCTAAGCTAACCGCCTTTTCCACATTCTCTGGCAACGAATTCCGGAGTTTAATTACATGTTGAATGAAGAAAAAGTTTCTCCAATTCGTTTTAAATTTACTACATTGTAGCGTCATCGCATGCCCCCTAGTCCTGGTATTTTTGGAAAGAGTAAACAGACGCTTCATGTCTACCCGTTCAACTCCACTCATTTTATAGACCTCTATCGTATCTCCTCTCAGCCACCTTTTCTCCAAGCTGAAGAGCACTAGCCACTTTAGCCTTTCCTCATAGGGAAGTCATCCCATCCCCTTTATCATTTTCATCGACCTTCTCTGCACCTTTTCTAATTCCACAATATCTTTTTTTTAGATGCGGCGACCAGAATTGAACACAATATTCGAGGTGCAGTTGCACCATGGAGCAATACAAGGACATTGTAACGTCCTCTTTTTTTTTTTTTTTTTTTTTCCATTCCTTTTCCTAATAATACCTAACGTTCTATTTGCTTTCTTAGCCGCAGCAGCACACTGAGCGGAAGGTTTCAACGTATCATCAACGACAACACCTATAAATCCCTTTCTTGGTCAATGACTCCTAACGTGGAACCTTGCATGACGTAGCTATAATTCGGGTTCCTCTTTCCCCAATGCATTACTTTGCACTTGCTCACATTAAACGTCATCTGCCATTTGGACGGTCAGTCACCCTGTCTTGTAAGGTCCTCTTGTAATTTTTCACAATCCTCCCGCGATTTAACGACTTTGAATAACTTTGTGTCATCAGCAAATTTAATTACCTCACTAGTTACTCCCATCTCTAGGTCATTTATAAATATGTTAAAAAGCAGCGGTTCCAGCACAGACCCCTGGGGAACCCCACTAACTACCCTTCTCCATTGAGAATAATGACCATTTAACCCTACTCTCTGTTTTCTATCTTTTAACCAGTTTTTAATCCACAATAGGACACTACCTCCTATCCCATGACTTTCCAATTTCCTCTGGAGTCTTTCATGATGTACTTTGTCAAACACCTTCTGAAAATCCAGATACACAATATCAACCGGCTCACCTTTATCCACATGTTTGTTCACCCCTTCAAAGAAATGTAATAGATTGGTGAGGCAAGATTTCCCTTCACTAAATCCATGTGGGCTTTGTCTCATTAATCCATGCTTTTTAATATGCTCTGTAATTTTGTTCTTTATAATAGTCTCTACCATTTTGCTCAGCACCAACGTCGGACTCACTGGCCTATAATTTCCCATATCTCCTCTGGAATCTTTTTAAAAAATCGGCATTACATTAGCCACCCTCCAATTTTCCGGTACCATGCTCAATTTTAAGGATAAATTACATATTATTTATTTGTGTTTATTTACCACCTTTTTGAAATCATTCACTCAAGGCAGTGTACAGTAAGAATAAATCAAACATAAGCAATATACAATTACAGCAATAAAAATATTCAAATAATACAAAGTATGACATAGGGGCTCATTTTCAAAGTACTTAGACTTACAAAGTTCCATAGGTTACTGTGGAACTTTGTAAATCTAAGTGCTTTGAAAATACACCTCATAGTATACTACTTACAATGTCAACACAGTATGTAATAGAACATTTTAATAGACAGCGTAGGGTAGACACAAAGATGGAACATATAGGTAAGAGGATTTTAAAAATAAGGTGACTAATTTAAAGAAAGTTGCACATGAGGTCAGAGAGATGATTAAATGTTATCTTAGCTAGGGTAAGAGTGAATAAACAACATGTCCTGCTGCAGTATGTGCAGCCTGTGTCACTCTTCGTGTGTGAGACTAAGAAGTTAGTTAACTTCTTCCATTAAAAGCCTGGTTGAAAAGCCAATATTACTAACTTATTTATTTATTTATTATATTTGTACCCCACGCTTTCTCACACATGGCAAGCTCAATGCGGCTTATATAGTAACAATAAGGAGAATTGCAAGTCATAAAAAGAGTATACAATTTGTAGTAAACGTAATATTAGTGGGGTTAACGGATAAGTAAATTGAACAAAGGAGGAATTAGGTGTATGAGTAAATTGAACATAGGAGGAATGAGGTGCAGAAGGAAGTGGGCGTAGGAAGATGGAGAGGAAAAGATTAGGGATAGCAATAAGGATAATGATAAACATGGTCAATATATAATAATCACAATAGCTCCGCAAGTTCATTTTTCAGTTCTATCAGTACTCTGGGATGAATACCATCCGGTCCAGGAGTGCTTAGGGCCCGACCATAGTCCTACTAACTGCGTTTGCACAAGACAACACAGGTGTCCAGAGAGGCTCATTGGGAAAAGATTTTTGGAGCCAGGTCAAAGTCCTCGATGTTTGCATCGACATCGGGGTCAGTGTCATCGACGTCAAAGACTGCATCGGTCCCAGGTGTGGCTGCTTTGAAACCTATGGATGCTAGGAGCAGTAGTGCATTGAGTGGGTCTCCACCTGTCTTGATGCTGGCTACTGGACAGGGCCTCCGAGACTGACCAGTGTTGGATCAGACCCCGAGGCAACATGAGGATTTGACATCATCCTCGTTGGTTGGAGTCTCGGTGCAGAGCTTTGGGCAAAAGCTAAGAAGCATTGGCACTGGTCCTCCTCAACGCATGATGTCGGAAGATCCGGGGTGTCGAGGGAATCAGCACCAGAGAAGCTCTGGCACCGGGAGGATCGCTCCCCCCTCCATTTAAGAGGTGCCGATGCACCAGGCTCCGAGCTGGGCCAGTACCCAGCTTTTCCCCTATGTCGTCCCTCTATGAGTGTATCTGGGCCTTGATACCTGAACTGCTGGATAGCCTTATGTAATGGTGTGCGTCGGTACCAGAGGTGCTTGTGTCTGCCGTACCGCCCATTGCAACCCCACTTGGCCCTCAGCCTGCGGTGTGGTCTCCGACGCTGGAGTTGCTTGTGGTACTGGTGTCAACTGCCACCCAGGCTGGTACCCCCTCGAAGTTGGTGGAGGAAGCTTCACCGGAGTCTAGGCATGAGCCAGCTCCTTGACGCACATGGTTCCTCTACGTCGAGGCAGGCTCAGTCTCAACATTCCCATGCGGACGTTTTGTCCGACACTGATGATGAACGCTCAGAGGAGGATACAAACTACTTTTCCTTGGATGAGTCCTATGGCATCCTCTCTGAACCCTCGCCTCCACTTGAAATGTGAAAGTCTTCCTTGGAGAGCCTTTCATTTCCATCTTTTGTAAAGGAAATTGCTTCGGCCATTCCGTTTCCTTTGGAAGTGGAGGACGAGCCTAGGGCTAAGATGCTTGAGGTCCTAGACTATATGTCTCCTCCTTGGGAGGCTGTGACCGTCTCTCCACGAGGTACTCAAGGAAGTCCTCGATTAGACCTGGGAGTCCTTTCTGTCGGTCCCTGTCACGCCCAAGAAGATTAACACCCAGACCCCAGTTGCCTCACAATTCCATGGTGATTGAATCTGCTCTCAAAAGAGCCAATAATACTAGGGATTATGCCTTGGCACCCTCAGGCAGAGAAGCTAGAACCTTGGACTGTTTTGAGAGGAAGATGTTCCAGGCTTCAATGCTCATGTCCTGTGTTCAGTCAGACTTACCAGATCTTTACGAGCGTCTACTTGTGGGACTTGGTGCGTAAGTTGTTGGACATTGCAGAATTTCTCTCCGGAGCAGGCTGGGTTGGTACGCCACTTGGCCAAGCATCAGAAGGCATGCCTAAGTTCTTGCCCAAGGGCTCTTATGACACTTTTGACGTGGCATACTGGATCTCTGCTCGGAGTATAGCAATGTGCAGACTCTCATAGCTGCGTGTTTCTGACTTGGAGCATTGTGTTGAGCAGAGGTTGGTGGATGCCCCATGCCAGGGGGATAACCTTTTTGGAGATAAAATTGAGGATGTTGCTGGCCAAATCAAGAAACGTACCAGTACCATCTCTTCTGTCTCCCGCTGGATGCCTTCTGCATCTTTCTCCTCATCCAGGAGGTATTTTGGTAAGTCAGGGAAGGATGCCTACTACCCACAGAGGCGTAGGTATGCTGCTTCCTCTTGCTAGGCTGCTCATACTCAACACCAGCGCTCTCGTTCTCATCAACACTGTGCGCCTGAGGCCCTTCTGCTCCCCAGCAAAAGCAAGGGGTGAACCTTTGACTGGCTCTAGCAGAGCATAGACGCTTCCATACTGGACAATCTTCCAGTCGGAAGGAGACTGAAATTTTTCTACAAAAGGTGCTTGCAGAGGAACTCTCTGCCCTTCTGAAGGCCCATGTAGTCGAAACCTATTCTACCAGGGGAAGAAGAGCGAGAATTCTATTCAAGGTAATTTCTTGACCAAAATAAGACAGGGGGGATGCGTCCCATCCTAGACCTAAGGGCCCTGAATAAATCCTGCTCAAAGAAAAGTTCAGGATGGTTTTCCTGGGCACCGTTCTTCCCATGATTCAGAAACATGATTGGCTATGCATTCTGAACTTAAAGGATGCATATATCCACACATCCCAATACTTCCAGCCCATTGGAAGTATCTTTAATTTCGGGTGGGAGCGCACCACTTCCAGTACAACGTGTTGCCTTTTGGCCTTGCATCAGCACCCAGGGTCTTTACCAAATGCCTAGCAGTAGTTGCAGCATCACTACTCGGGCTGGGGGTGTCTGTGTTCCCTTATCTCGATGATCAGCAGATGAAGTGGACGTCGGAAGATGGTGCTCAGGACTCCATGCAGAAGACTGTTTGGGTCTTAGAGCTACTAGGGTTCGTTATAAACTACCCCCAAGTCCCACCTTCAACCTGTTAAGCGATTGGAGTTTATTAGAGCACTGCTCGATACACAGAAGGTTCGAGCCTTCCTCTCAGCACCAAGGGCGGACACTAGCTTCCCTGGCTTCTCAGGTTCGAGACTGTCAGCAGGTCACAGCTTGCAGATGTTGAGGTTGCTGGGCCACATTGCTTCCATAGTTTGTGATACCCATGACACACCTTCATATGAGATCAGCCCAATGGACCCTAGCCTCCCAGTGGTTCCAAGCCACAGGAAGTCTAGAAGATATAATCCAAGTGTTCCCAGACCTTGTTCATGCTCTGTTCTGGTGGAATATTCGATCCAGTTTGACTGTGGGACTCCCATTCAAAATTCCTCCGCTTCAAAAGGTGCTGAAAACGGATGCATCTCTCCTATGTTGGGGAGCTCTTGTGGATAGGCTTCACACTCAAGCAGCCTGGTCAGTCCAGGACATAGATCTTCAGATCAACCTTCTGGCATGCCGGGTGATCTGGAACACTCTAAAGGCTTTCAGAGATCAACTGTCTCACCAAATTGTACTCATTCAAACAGACAACCAGGTTGCAACGTATTACACCAACAAGCAGGGGGTCACCAGATCACACCCTCTGTGTCAGGAGGCCGTCCAGATGTGGTGCTGGGCTCGGCAGCACAGCATGTTCTTTTGAGCCATTTATCTGGCGGGCAAAAACAACAATCTGGCTGATAGAATGAGCAGGGTTATGCTGCCGCACAAGTGGTCTGTCAACATGAGCATTGCCCGCGAGATCTTCCAAGTGTGGGGCACACCCTCGGTGGATCTCTTTGCCATGCACCTGAATCACAAAGTCCCTCAGTTCTTTTCCAGGCTTCAGGCTCACGACAGACTAGCATTGGATGCCTTCCTCCTGCAATAGGGGACTGGTCTTCTCTACGCTTATCCTCCCACTTCTCTTGTGGGGAAAACTTTGCTGAAACCAAAGCAAGACCACAGGACCATGATTTTAATTGCATCTTTCTGGCCACGACAGATTTGATTCCCTCTTTGGATTTATCCTCCAAAGAACCATGGAGATTGGAATGTTTGCCAACCCTCATCACGCAGAACGAGAGATCTCTTCTACATCCCAGTTTTCAGTGTCTGGCCCTCACAGCCTGAATGTTGAGAGTCTAGAATTTGCTTCTCTTAGTCTGTTAGAGGGTGTCTATCAGGTCTTGATGGCTTCCAGGAAAAATTCCACCAAGCAGTGTTACTCTTTTTTTTAAATGTTTTTAAAAGTTTGCTGTCTGGTATGAGGGCAAGGTCCTAGATCCTACTTCATGCCCTACACAGACCCTGCTTGAATACCTTCTGCACCTTTCTGAGTCTGGTCTTAAGACCAATTTCGCAAGGGTTTACCTCAGTGCAATTAATGCTTATCAGCGTGTAGAAGGGAAGCCCATCTCTGGACTGCCTTTAGTTCGCTTCATGAGAGGTTTGCTTTTCTCAAAGCCCCCTGTCAAACCTCCACCAGTGTCATGGGATCTCAACATCATTCTCACCCAGCTGATGAAAGCTCCTTTTGAGCCTCTGACTTCCTGCCATCTGAAGTACTTGACCTGGAAGGTCATTTTCTTGGTGGCTGTTACTTCAGCTTGTAGAGTCGATGAGCTTCAGGCCTTAGTAGTGGATGCACCTTGTACTAAGTTTCATCACAACAGAGTAGTCCTCCACATGCACCCTAAGTTCCTACTGAAGGTTACTTGGACTGCAAGCTTGCATTGGCCTATTACATGGGCGCAGACAAGACCCCACAGACAGTCCACACAGTTTTCCATTTCTTTTGATCCCAGCAGGATGGGGGTTACCATCGGGGAAATGCACAATTTCAATTGCCTGGCAGATTGCATTTTTCACTTATGCCATGGCTGCATCAGTAGCCCACTTGAGGTCAGCCTCTATTGAAGAAATTTGCAAGGCTGTGACGTGGTCTTCAGGCCACATATTCATATCTCATTAGTGCCTTGAGCAGGATACCTGACATGACCGTCTGTTTAGGCAGATGATGTTGCAGAATCTTGTTTGGGGTCTAGAATCCAACTCCACCTCCCCCCCAAGGCCTCTTTTATTCTGTTCCAGGCTGCACTCTCACTCAGTTTGTATATACTGTAGTTTCAAGCCGTTGCGAGGCCCAGTTGTCTAATGTTTGTTATTTGTAGTGATCCAGAGAATGTAGTAAAAACAGGATTTTAAAAAAGTTTGGATAATTTCCTAAAAGAAGCGTTTGTAAGCCATTATTAAGATGGATTTGGGAAATTCCACTGCTTATTCCTGGGATAAGTGGCATAAAATCTGTTTTGCTTTGTTTTTTTGTTTTTTTAATTTATAGAGGTCTTTATTGAAAGTTGAAAAAAAAAATACAACATAAAGTGAGCTTACAGACTGAAGGTAATCAAACAAACAACACTACAATGCTAGGCATCCCCAGGTCATAGATGCTGAGTAACAACTAGAAACAAACTCTGAAATAGTAATTGTTGGCAAAAGCACAAACTTCAATATTTCGAAAGTTTTTCATAGAACCCCCCCCCCCCCCCCCCCCATCTTAAGCCCTCACTTCTCCCCCGAGTCTCAAACAGAGAGAGAGAGAGAGAGAAAAAAAAACCCCTGAAGATCCAAACCCAACTAAATCCCAAAACCACTTAAACGGATCAATTACTTAAGAAAGGTTCCCAAATAGCTTCCCACTTAGGAAGAGTATGGCGTCGTACAGCCCATAATTTCTCCATTTCACAAATGTACCACAATTTATTCAACCAGTGAGTCAGAGAAGGAACTCAGGAAGATTTCCACTGGGTAGCCAAAGTCACCCTAGCTGCAGTCATCGTGTGTCTGACCAATAAAGCCTGAGTTTTAACGAGACCAGGAGGTTTCTTAGGAAATAGAAAAAATTCAGGGGACCATTTAACAGGCTTCCCCAACCATCTCTGAAGCCTATACTAAATGGGCCTCCGATATGCCCGCATCTTAACACAGGACCACCAAATATGCCCCATAGTGCCTCTCTGTTCACATCCCCGCCAACATAAGGGAGAAGTAGCAGAGAACATATGATGTAATCTGTCAGGAGTCAGGTACCATCTATACAAAACTTTAACAGCATTTTCTTTAAAGGGAACAGATATAGATATTTTCAATAAGGCCCTTTCCATGAGATTCCAATCCTCATACTCCAGTGTCGCCCCCAGCTCTCGATGCCAACGTGAGCGATGTAGCAAGGAAGGGTGTACATTCTTCCTCTGATAATTATATAGACAAGAGATAAGCCCCTTCGTTCCTCTGGAGTCTTCACAAAAATCTTCAAGAAAAGAATCATCCCGTAGAACCTTAGCCTTGACCTCTACAGAAGATAGAAAATGCCTTAGCTGAGTATAACTGTCAATGAAAATGGCAGGTCTCTATTCTCAACAATATCAAATTGGTTGGAAGTAGAGCTACTGTTTAAAGTAATGCCCACCTCTGTAGTGTATAACCTTATAACCACTGCTAATGGAGGAGGAGTCTCATAAATCTACACAGCTGATTTCACTTCACCACAAGGTGAGTCTTAGCTTGTGTGTGTATTTATAATCATAGACTCGCCTTCCTCCTCCTTACTACCAATCTCTGTGCATCTAATTTCTCCTATTCCAATCTCACTCTGAGGTGGACTTAACAACATTGATGGCTGCACTTTACTTATCCGCATCAGCCGGTGTGCCCGCTTTCCCCGACAGGTGCCTGTTTCGCTGGTAACGCTTTGTCAAGGGGGAGTCATAGCACCGGACCGTTTTCACCTCGCGCTTGCTTTCAGAATTCAACCCTATAGCTTCATCTAAGTATGAGTGTAGGGCCATTTATTTATTTGTTGCATTTGTATCCCACATTTTCAATGTGGCTTACAATTTCCGTCATGAAATTACTGTCCTACCTAACCTAGCTGTATCTATCCTGCAATAACTTATTTATTCCTAAAATGTGTGTTCCTTTATAAAAACCTTGATTTCTCTCTCTATAGACTTGGTCTTGATATTACAGATTAGAGCTTCAGAATATGCTGCTTGCATACAGATGCTTTTTAGCACTTTCCAGAGATAGTTGTTGGGTTAAAGGACATCAGTGCCATCATTTTGTGCAGAGAGGTGCATTTTCTAGTTCTACAATCTCTTATTTTCGCTTTGCAGATTCTGAAGGACATCGCTAATCGATTTCAGATGATGCGAGGCTACAGGGTACATTATGTGCCAGGATGGGATTGCCACGGTTTGCCTGTAGAGCTGAAAGCACTAACTGACCTTGGAGAAGATGCACAACATTTGTCAACAATGGAAATCAGGCAGAAGGGTAACAGATCTTTGTTTTAAAGCAGCAGGTCATTTAAACAATATTTTTCACCATCAAATAGGGATGTGTACAATGCTGACAGGTAGTATGGTACACTTACATTAATAAAAATAGACTTAGTAAATATGCTCTTGTCTACTCTGTTGCTACGTGCATCCTTGCCTTCTCTCCTCATTTCCTCATAGGACGGTGGAACCATGCAGTGGGAGCTATATTGCCAGCTAAGAGAGAGGACAAGCAGACAGCTTTCAGTAGCAGAAGATACATGTTCTAAGAATTTTGAATATGCTTAAAGTAGAAATTCTATCTTTTTGTGAGGCTTGGAGTTAAGGAGGCCGTGGAAAATTCATGAAAACATTACTGAAGAAACGTATAGTGAGCTATCAATACTTTAGATCAGAGGTTTTCAACCCAGACCTTGGGGCATACCTAGACAGTTGAGGTTTTCAGGATATCCATATTGAATTCAGTGAGGATGTCCTGAAAACCTTGACTGGCTAGGTGTGCCCCAAGAACTGGGTTGAAAACCGCTGCTCTAGATGTTGCAGGATCCTAAGCAGTACGGTTTTATCAAAGAGAGATCATGTTCAACAAATTTGATTTCTTTGGTTGATTTAGCTAGAGAATTTGCATCCACGCTGGGTATGGTTCACTTAGATTTCATCATTGTTTTTGATATGGCTGTATATAGACGATATAATAATAAGCCGAACAGCCCAGGGTGGGTTTTTATTTATTTATTTCAATATAATTAACAAGCATAACTTGTTTATGAAATACAGCCAAAGAAAATATACCATCCAATTAATTAAACAAGAAGAAAAAGATTAATTAGCTTCCTCAGACCACAATTCAAAATTAGGGGAGCAAAGGAATAGAGAAGATTACAAAGTAGAAATATCTATTAAGGGAATATTCGCTGCATACTCCCAATCAAAATTACTTATTAGATGTTATTTAAGTTGCTTTAAATCTAA
Source organism: Microcaecilia unicolor (assembly GCF_901765095.1). NCBI lineage: Eukaryota > Metazoa > Chordata > Amphibia > Gymnophiona > Siphonopidae > Microcaecilia > Microcaecilia unicolor. Next base: position 64,344,581 of record NC_044033.1, on the reverse strand, counting down.
AAATGATTTTAACTGGTCTGGTGAATAGAAAACGTACTTATTTAAGCCCAACTTAACATTACATTTGCATGGATACGCAAGAAAAAAAGAACCCCCTATCTCCAATGTCCTCTTTCTCATTGCCAGGAAAAGTTTTCTTTTTTGCTGGGTTTGCTTTGTAACGTCTGGGTATATCCATATCCTTTCTCCTCCAAAAGGGATAGTAGAATTTTTGAAGTAGTTTCTCATAATGGCATTTAAGTCCTGCTCAAATACCAGAGAAACTGTCAGTACATTTATCCAAAGTTTGTTCTAATAGAGCAGATATGTCCAAATTACCATTTGTTTGCTGCAAATTCAGTTTTTCCCCAGCCTTCTCCATAGGATTCCCAATGTAGTAAATTTTATTTACCGGCGGCATACTTTCAAGGGGGAACTTTAAAATCTCATTTAGATATCTTCTAAAGAGATCAGAAGGAGAATTTCCTAGGAGTTTTGGGAAATTAAGTAATCGTAAATTTAATCTTCTATTATAGTTCTCAATCTGCTCAATTCTACGCCGAACATCACCACTATCTCTTATTGCTGCATTCTTAAATTCATGAAGCAAATCCACTTCTTTCTGGATATTCGTAATCTTAGTTGAGGTTTCTGTTTTAACTTGCTCTATCGATTATTTTCAATTCCTCAAATCTTTCATTCAGAACATGGACTTCCCCAGACGTTTTTAACAACGTTTCATTCATTCCATTCAACATAGTCCAGATCAAATTTAAATTTACCTCCGGTTTTTCCCCCGAGATAATCTTCTCAGGGCTGGACACCGACTGTTGCAGCTTGAGTCCCTCAACTGGCGCCTCTCTAACCACACTTCCGGTATTGTGTGGGGTCGCCCCAAGGGCTGCTGACGCTGCCGGACACGGAGGAAGCATCTGCGATGGAGGAGACAGGGAGGTTTCATCAACCGGTGGAGACTCCGCTTCTCCGGTACGTTCCACTGCGGTACTACCTTCCCTTGATAGTTGGGAGATTGATGTCAAAAATCGATCCAGACTTAGCTGGGTTGGTGTTGAGGTAGCAGAGGGCGAGGGGACCTTCTTCACAACCCCTTTTCTCTTTGTATGCGGCATTTTAAAAGAGGAAAATCGCTTTGCCCAAGTAAGCTGGAACGCTGTTACAACAGCTCTATGCAGCGGTAGCCACCTTGTTCCCCCCAGCCCAGGGTGGGTTATAAACTGGATGATTGATAGAAAACAAAGTGTTGATATTAGCATTGTGCATCTCATTATCCAAGGTCAATCTGGTCATCTCATGTCTATTCCTCCCCACGTGAGCCACATGAAATCTTAATTCTTTAGCAGATAGTATGCCCTACCCCTTTTTTTTTTCTTGAAAATGGTTGATTCAAAAAACACCTGTGGGTACTTTTTTTTGATTGAACTAGGTGCTAATTCTTCATGAGAAGGTGGGATTCCTGAAAGAAGCATATTTATGTTCCCAGTTTTTCTGCTTCCTTGAACATTTCTTTTAATATTAACTGTAACAATTCTTAGCCTCACCTTATTCATATTATGGTGGTTCCCAGTTCACCTAGGCACACGTTGCACAGTTTTCACCCATATTCTTGGCCATTCGTACCTCAACCTCCTCACCCCCAATTCCAGGCTTTCACCACAACATCATGTGAGTCGTTCCCCATACTCCCATCTGGCCCAACCCAGGTAAGCCTTAGTCTTCTCTGCCACGCAAGCGCGAGGTGAAAACGGTCCGGTGCTATGACTCCCCCTTGACAAAGCATTACCAGCGAAACAGGCACCTGTCGGGGAAAGCGGGCACACCAGCTGATGCGGATAAGTAAAGTGAATATTGAAACCCTACTCTGATGGCCTATCAACAAATCATGCAGTAGCACCCCTCCCCCACATATCCCAGTAGAATTTCCACATTTATCTGGTTTCACTAATAAAACAGTTCAGGCTGTCTGAGTCAAGGTTGTATTCCCCCCCCCCCCCCCCCCCCCCCCCCCGAATGGAACAATGTCCATAAACACAAAATCTCATGTTGCAGATTTTCAGATAAGTTCATGCTCGTATTCACCATTCTGATGCCTCCGCTCCACACTGGCAAATGTTCTAAAAATGTCATGTTCCTTATCATCCATACTAAATCGATCCAGATAAGTTTGGTTATATCCTCCTGCCACCAGATGGCACTAGAGAAAAAAAACCTCATAGCTGACTGAGGGGGACTGGTGCTGCCTTCAGTTTCTCCACATGTCTCTGGCTTCAAAAGATAGTACAGATATCAGCACAGAGTCTTCTGATTTCCTCTGTAGCCTCTTACCTTCTTAGGATACTTGTTGCCATTTGGGGAATTCTCACATCACCTGAGAGTTCTTTGCCACCCACAAAAGTCTTGACTCTTGCTGGATTTGATTTCTCCACAGCCTCGTCCTTTATCTGTTCTAGAACTGTGTTAATAGATTTCTTACTATGTGGGGGTGTCCTCCTTTGTTTGTGATTTTATTATGTATGTTTTATTTTGTATCCTGACTTGGATAAAGACGGTTTATAAATAATAAATTCTAATTCTTTGATCAGATTTTATATTCTTTCTGTCCAGTGGTGAAGGCCAGTCCAAACAGATGTGAATGTTTTCAACCTGCAGGATTGTAGGAATGTCCTTCAGCTCTCTCCTTTTGCATATGTACCAGATCAACAAATAATTCAACTTTGTAGGTCTCCCTGGTCAAACTGTCTAAGGTTCTTATCTTTGCTACTGTATTCTTCTTTAGGCTATAATCAAGGTAGCAAACCACTGTGTACTGTGGTAAGTTCTTTCTGGAGGAGTGAACAATCATTTGTTTGGTTTTTTTCCCCCTCTGTCTGCAGCTCCACAGCTTGAAAGATGGTATGAGAGATTTTTGAGGATCTAAACCACTTAAACAATAGGGGAAATGGGAAAGGGAAATGGGACTTGATATACTGCCTTTTCTTTGGTTTTTGCAACTACATTCAAAACAGTTACATAGTATATACAGGTACTTATTTGTTCCTGGGGCAATGGAGGGTTAAATGACTTGCCCAGAGTCACAAGGAGCTGCAGTGGGAATTGAACCCATTTCCCCGGAATCAAAGTCCGCTGCACAAACCACTAGGCTACTCCTTCACTCATAGAACTAGAGCAGTGTTCAACCAAGAAAATCTTTTAAAACTGCTCCCGTTTTTGCTGTGTGAACACCTCAATGTATTTGACTTTCTTATAAGATAATGTTGAATACGTTTTCTAGAGTTTAAGGATCCTCTTGTGGTAGGCATTGAACTTTACTGCATCAGGCATTCCTTAGTCTTAACTTCTGATGTCTTGGTTAGTTGTCTAGATATTCCATTTTGTCCTCAATGTCGGCTTTAGATTTCTTGATCTCCATGTTGCACTGATAACTCTGCCAGGAGCTCCGTATGTTCATCCTGCATTTCTGTTCTTTCACTTTCCTCCTGATATTACAAATGTTCTCTCTATGCTCTTACAACTTCCCCATGATTTCATTCTTTACTACAATGAGATTCACCTTCAGAGCTCAAAATCATTCTCATATCTTCTGAAGTTCTCATTTTCAGCTGACTGTGTCTCTGTTGCAGACTCCTGCATATGCTTTTCCCAGTGTTTCCCCAGCTGGCGCTATATTGCACAGTTCGTTAGGCTGAGGATACTCAACTCCACACAACGATTTTTGAATCCTTGGTCGTCTTTTTTTTTTTTTTTAAAGTCGTCATCACTGTGACTGCTTTGAGGGGGACACAGGGGACATTGTGCATGTGTAAAGAATTTCAAATACGCCCTAGAGCTGTCACGATCATGCCCATCCCACCTGGTGGCTTCATTGGACTGTCTGTGTGCTGTTTCCCAGGTTCCAGAAGTCAGGCCGGTCCAGTCTGGATCTTCCAGCCTCCCAGACTGTCTTGGGAGTTTTTGAACTTAGCAGCACCCTTACCTGGTGAACTCCCTTGTATGTGGCCTTTATTAGCCACCTGGAAGCTTCTGCCTTTGCATCGCCTAAGGCCCTGGTTTGTTAGTGCTTGTTGCACTTCTGCTTGGTTTGGCTTTTATTCTAGTTCCTTGTCTGATTCTAGTTAGTCTGTGTGTAGTTTAGCTTAGGATTATTGTTTGTTTCCTAGTCTTGTTCCTTGTTTGTCTTTTTGTGTTTAGTTTCTGTTTGTCTGTGTTTCTTGTTCAGTGGCTGCCTGGCAGCTTTCAGTTCTGTCTTTTGTCTACCAGTATTTGTTCCGTGTTTCAGTGTCTGCTTGCAGCTTCCAGTTCCTGCCCTGTCCAGTAAGTCCTGCTGGCCGCCTGCAGCCAGGGGCTCAACTCCTGGGGAAGGGCGGCTTAGTGCAGGTGAAGTCTTGCTGTTCCTGTCTGAGTTCTGTCTTGTTCCTGGTGTGGGGTGGTTTTGCCTGCCACTGCCACTCCTCGGCAGTGGCCCAGGGGTTCACAAACCTAGTTCCTGCTTTGAAAACCTAACAAGAGCTTTGATAATTGTGTCGAGCAGCATGGACCTTTTTTAGCCCCGGGTTAAGCAGCCAGTCTGGGTAGTGGCATCACTTCCTTCCAGTTCTACTCTTTCAAGAAGTAGCGAGACTAGGGGACATGTCATGAAGTTACTAAGAGGCATATTTTCAAAGCACTTTGGGAGGCTAAGTTCCATAGGTTTCTATGGAACTTTGGGAGGCTAAGTGCTTTGAAAATGAGCCTGTAAGTAGTACATGTGAAATAAATTGGAGAAAATATTTTTCCATTGAATGCATTATTAAGTGCTGGAATTCATTTTTGGATATTGTAAAAGCAATTAGCATAACTAGGTTTAAAAAGAAGTCTCAACAAATTATTGGACCAAAAGTCCATAAATTGTTATTAAGGTAAACTTGGGAAAAGCCAGTGCTTATCCATGGAACCTTTCTGCATTTTGGGATCCTACCATGTATTTGTGACCTGGATTGGCCACTGTTGGAAACAGGATACTGGGCTCGATAGACCTTTGTTCTGACCCAGTATGGTAGTTCTAATGTTTTTATGGATTCAGAGGAAAAAATGCCGAATAGTTGAGTGAAGTTTCTTTTTTTTTTTATCATTTATTTATAATTTTTCATTTTACAAGGGTCACTTGCAAACAGTAATACAGAGATGACTGTACATTAATACAATATTAGAAGAAAACAATCTCAACTAGATAAATGGATTATATACAATCTTTCTCTTTCTTAGACCACAAAATAAATAGGGAGAGTGAAACAAGACAAGGAGATCAATTAAACAACAGTAAACAAAGAAAACGTGGTATTAACCTGATTATCCCCAGTTATTATTTATCTGAATCATTATTCCACATTGATCATCTGGTTGGCTTCTTCAAACCCAAAACGGTGTATAGTCAATTAATTTAGTTGGAAACATACTTATTGTCCAATATTAATGGAAATAATACACCTGATTTCATTTTTTTCTCTTTTAAAACCAGAAATTATTTAACAATACGAACACTTGAATCTCTAATCCAATTCCCACTGATTAAGGTAATCCCAGTTTCACAGGCTACACTCCTTTTGAATTAATATACTAAGAGGAATCATTTCAGAGGAAAAAACTTTAGGAGTCATACCCGGAACTCTGGGAAAACAACAATCTCGATATTAATCATTTGTAATAATATTAATTTTCAAATTTTTCTGGTCTATTATCATTTTTAAAATCTTTAACCATTTCCTACTCCTGTAGAACTTCATTTGCTGTATCAAATCTTTCATTCTCAAAGGATTCGATTAGATTATCCATGTGGCTCACTAATAAGATTATATCTGAAGCAAAATTATTTACTACCACCGTTAGGTCCTGGAGCACCTTCCAGATGATATTCAATGTAACCTCCACGGGAGCCAAAAACTCCAAGCTGATAGCTCTTACGGGTTAAGGAGTGGCACCACCGACACGGGTTCAGCTGTAAACGACTTCCGTTTCAGCATACACTCCTAACTCACTCCTCCACTCCTTTGGACATGGTGGTTAAATGATTTGGGAGCGATGAAGTTGTTTCCAGGCCCAAGAGCATCGACGCTCCTTCGCCGGCGCTAATCAAAGGACTCATCAACCCAGTCAGTAGCTTCTTTTTAACATGTTTGTGATCAATATTGCCAAGGGGTTAAAAGGGAAAGTTTGCTTCTTTGTGGATAGCCCGAAGATCTGCAAGAGTGTCCGGACCGCCTTTAGAGAGTTAACAATGAGAAGTGATCTGAGAAAACCTAAGATTTGGTGCAAGAAAGTGGCAGTGTCATGCATTTGGGGAACAGAAGTTAGAGAGGATTACACAGTGGGTGGTGAGGTTCTGATGTACACAGACCACAAAAGAGTTTTCAGAGTGATGGTGTCCGATTATTTCAGGGTAATCAATAGAAATCAAACAAAATAAAACATGGAAAAGAAAATAAGATACCACCTTTTTTATTGGACATAACTTATCATATTTTCTTTTCCATGTTTTATTTTGTTTGATTTCTATTGATAACCTTTAAGAGTGGACTAACACGGCTACCACACCTCTCTACTTTCAGGGTAATGAAACAACGTGATGAGTTTGTGACTAGAATGGGTGGAAAGTTGTAGTGTCTAGGGGGAGTAACCTGGGGAATAAAAAGGAGACTGGAATTTTGATTTAGCTTGTGCCTATCTCAGTAGTTCAAGGCAAGTTGCATTCAGGTATATTAGGTACTTTTCTCTCCTCATAGGACTTGCAACATGGGTTTGTACTTGAGGCAGTGGAGGATTAAGTGATTTTCCCAAGATAATAAAGAATGATGGTGGGATTTGATTCTCAGCCTGCTGCTCTAACCATTACTCTTCCACTCCAGCGGTGATAATGCTTTTGTTCATGATGATGGTAAGGCCTCACCTGAAATACTGTGTGCCATTCTGGATATGATATCTTGGAAAGCTTTTAGCCTATCTATATTGAGGTCGATATTCAAATTGATTTAACTGTTGAAACAGTTCCTGGCTGGTTAAATCACTTGTTCGGGTCTAACTAGTCATGTTCAGCAGCACTTAACCGGTTAGGGCCACTGAAAATGACCATTTAGGGCCTAAAGCAAAACCAGCTATTTTGGGGGCATTCTGGGGCCAAAGTTGGCACTTGGCCAGTTAATGCCAATATTCAGCACTTAACTAGACAAGGATACTGCATAAATAGGACTGACTTTTATGCGGTCTTATCTTTATTCAGAGGTGCCCCATAGCTGGTTAAGTGGTGAATATTGCACACCGGCTATGGTGTAACCAGCTCCAGAAATATGCAGATTCAGTGCCGGAGCCCGGACATGGCCTATCATTGAATTTCCGGACATAACACCAGCAGTGGTCAGCAAAACACTGAGCGCCACAGGCTGAATATCAACCCATCCTGTCCAGACAAAGGCAACAAAAGTAGTGGGGTCTGCCCAAAAACCCCTATGAAATGAGATGGAAATAATGCAAATAGTCTACCCTAAAGGAGAGGATATAGAGACATTTACATATCTAAAAGGTATTAGTGTAAGAAGCACATATTTTTTAGTGAGGGGGAGGAAGCTGTAAAACTAGGGGTCATGTTAGGAATCTCCAGATGGATTGGCTTAGAATCTATGTCAGGAAATACTTCTTTTAAAACCACAGAATGCCCTCCCAGAGGATGTGGTGAAGACAGGAACAGAGTGCACAACACATGGGATGTCCACAGAGTCAAGATGATGGGAATGAACCTCTGGGTAACCTGCATGATGTGGCAGGTACAACCCACATTAGCACTGGTGAATCTGCACTGGACCTCTAAGACAGTTGGGGAGATAGGTAAACCCAAATATCAATAAGTATGAGGAGGTTAAATTTTAACATATCTTATTTAGCAATTGAAGGTTTAGGTATCTGAAGTGGCCTACCAGTAGGAGTTAAAGAAACCATTACAGAAGGAAACATTGGGCATGCCGGAGAGGTTTTTGAGTAGTGGATCAGATTTGTGGGAAAAAGAAGTTGTGTTGGGCTAAGTGAGGGAACTCATGCATATCTACATGTGCACAAATTTCATTTTGGTCTTCATCTGCCATTTATTAGCATGACTCACACACATGCACAGCAATGAAGTATCTTGTAACAAAACAGACAAAACTGTATTTCTAAAAATAGAACATTGTATTTAATCCTTGAAGTTCTACATGCACATTCCTTGCTTTGCAGCCAAAATGTTTGCAGAAAAAGCCATTGAGAATCAGAAATCTGCGTTTGTTCGCTGGGGCGTAATGGCAGATTGGAATAATTGCTATTATACATTTGACAAGAAATATGAGGCAAAGCAGCTGAAAGTTTTCCAACAAATGTATGACAAGGTACTGGACAAGCATTCTTCAAAGCCTCTTGTGTGTGGTTGTTTTGTTTTTTTTGTTCTTGATTCAGTAGTTTGTTTTTTTTCTCTTCTTTCTTTTGGATTTCTAGCTCAGTCCAAATTGAACCGGCCTCTATGGGGTTGTGGCCCATGAGTTCAGCTGCCCTGTAGTTCCTCTGCAACCATCCCTTTGTGTTTTAACCTTTCTGCCCAATTATTGCACTGATTGTCCACAACAAAGGGCCAGTCTCTGACTCTTTCAAATGTTCAGTTTGTATGCACCCTGAGTCGAGCTGTAGTGTAATGGCTGGGATATTATCTTTGCAGTGAGTTGTGCTGGCTCAAAAATCAATCCCAGGTCTTGCGCACAAGGAGCACGGTGCATACACTGATCAGTTGGGCCACATTCCACCTTGTTTGAAACATCGTTGTTACATACTTGTACAGATCTAAATTTGCTAAATAATTTAGCCAGTTTTTCATTGTCATGTTTCTCAAGATCAGTAGAAATAAACTTTTAAAATGACCATTATGGACCTTTTTACCACCCCTAATAGCACATGTTAAGATCCACTAGTGGAAGTGGAGAAAGAAGCAAGGCAGTCTTAGATTTATGGGGACTAGCCAGAAAAAGCAAAACCAAAAATTCAAAAACATATAGAAATCTATTGTTGGGGTGTTAGGGCACTGTGGCATCTGGTTTACACTGAGGTTTTTTTTTACTAAGGTCCCCTAACAAATTTAGCGCATACTGAATGCTAAAAAACCCCTGAGATTTTAAACAGTACTTCTTAAAAAATTAAACATTTTCATCAATCTGACATAATGCAAATTTCTCTCTGCTTTAGGGTTATATTTATCAGGATTATAAGCCCGTGTTTTGGTCCCCATCAGCAAGGTAATAAGCAATTTCTAAGTTTGTATGGCAGAAGAACATTTAAAAATGATTTTTATGATAGTGGCATGTTTACCTTGTGTTTGATCTTTTTTACTACAGGACAGCCGTGGCTGAAGCGGAACTTGAATATAACCAGCAGCATGTCTCTCGTGCTGTATATATCAAATTTTCTCTCTCTAAAATGCCTCGTAAACTGACTTCTCTACTAGGTATAATGTTCAGTATTAATTTATTTTTAATCTGCCTCATCCTCATACAGTTCCCACCTCAAGTCCAGTTTTTCAAAAAACGTTTGCAACTGACTATGAATAGCTGTGGTGGTGCTTGCAGTTTTGTGTACTCCTCAAACTGTTATTACCCATAGAAAAACTTGGATTTGCATGTGATCACGGTGGTGGAGTGGAGTTTGTCAAATGAGTGTTGGAGATTGAAAAAAGGACTAATTAGTCTTGGAAATGAGAGGAAAGGAACATTCTAGCTGAACTTATTTTCAGGTCTGCAGTGCTCAATAGTTGCTTTAAAGTATGCATTTTAATCCTTTTAATTTTTGTTTAATTCGGCTGCATTTTATGCAAAATGATTTAATACTGTATTCTTGTTTTAAATCTGCAGATGGCTTAACCCCTGTTAGCCTGGTAATCTGGACAACTCAGCCCTGGAGCATTCCACTCAATCAAGCCATTTGTTATATGCCAGATTCTGAGTACGTGTTTTAGTTTTGCAGTGTTCTGCTGAGTTTCCTAAATTGATTTAATTAGTAGTCCCTTTTACATTTATTGCCTCAGATTTTTACAGGTAATTTTATATATAGCCCCCAATACTTCTATATAGAGCTCTTGTGCCTATACAGATGGGTGCTTCAATATAGGACTAAAATGAATACGTAACATAAATTAGTTCGGTACAATTGGTGAGGGAGCTTCTTTACTCAAGAGTTTATAGGGGGCAAGAAGGACAATTTAAAGAAGAGAGGCGCAGGAAGAGTGAAGATGCTTTAAGGAGACAAGGGACTTCTTTGCTGAAGATGTGACTCTTCAGATGGCACTTGAAGGTTGTCAGAGAAACCTGCTGAATTTCAAGGAGAAGTAAGTTCTAATAGATGTGGATTTGGTGAAAGAAAATACTCAAGGCAAAGAATCCCTATGGTGTCTACCAGTAACTGCTGGCTTTAAAGACAGCTTTTTTTTTTTTGGCTTGAAGATACCCATAGGTCTGCAAATGTCCTATGAAGTTTGGAAATTGGCATTGAGAATTCCAATAATTACATTTTTTGATCTACATGTTGCACAATTTTAATGCCCAGTGATCCTTCCTTTAACTTTTGTTTGTTTGTTTGATATTGTTTTAATTTCCCCCTCTTGGACCTCTTTCTGACTCCATATATTAACAATATCCAGTCCACACCGGGTTTTCAGAAGTTGGCAAATGAGGATTCTAAGAGGAAATGTTTTTAATGTTTTTGTTTTATCCTTGTATTCCATGAATACAAACGTGCAGTCGTCAGTCCTTAATAACTTTTTGTGGATGGCATCCTATTCACGCCAGATTTTCAGAATATATTGTGACGGGAGGACTGAATATTTTGGATCCATGCATATTTTGTAATTCTAATTGCATACATGTGTAAGTTCCAGAAACTTCTCTTTAGTGCTGTAAAATTAATTCAGTGCTGTTTTCATTGGCAGGGCCAGCTGAAGGGGTTGTGGTGCCCTGAGCCAACTTTTGCATTGGTGCCCACATGTTGGGGCTAATCTACCGGTATGAACCACGTGGATATCGGGGCTCACACCAGAGGATATGTGGTGCTCTAGCTTAAAATGCTTAAAGTATTTCACACATTTAGATCTCTGAGATTATCTTCCTCTATAAACAATTGTTTTTTCAGCTTCTACTGCTGCAGGCATGTTCTCCCTCCTTGTCTGTGCATGTGCAGATTCTGCGCCCTCCCTCTTGAGCTCCCCCTTACTGCTCTAGTGAATCAAATAGCAGTGCCCGGTGAGCTTCCGGTGAGGAAGACAGCAAGCAGTGCAAGGCATTAGTCAGCGCCTGAAAAGCAAAAACAAACCCAGCTCCAATTGGCCACTTCTGATTATATTCCATTGCAGCCATTTTCTCCCACCCACTAAAATTACTGTTATAATTGAATGCTGTTCTAACATAGATTTTAAATGTAAAAAAAACATGTAGAATATGATTATTCATTCACATGGAACATTCCCAGACCAGCCAATAAAACTCTCCTCCAGTAATGGGTGCCTAGAAGAAATAGGATGTTTCACTTTACTACTCAAAAAAAAAAAAAAAAAACTATTCAGATTCTGGAGTTACATCAGTGACAGCAATACAGACTGTTCACTGTCTTGATATTTGGCTCATTTTTGAAACAGAAAAAAGTCCAAAAATGGCATATAGCGACAGATGGACGGTTTTTCGCAACTCATTTTTAAGGTGTTATTCTATGTAGTTCATCTTAATCGCAAGGGGGGGTTTTGGAGGCGTGTTTTAGGTGGGACTAGGGCAAACTTGCCTTTTTGACATTTTTCTGTGATAATGGAACATTGTTATAGGAAAAAGTGGGATGTTTAACCACAGAAAACCAAAGCCTGGATAGATTGATCTTAAAAATACTTGTTTGTTGATAAAAAAAAAAGACTCGACACAACCGTTGGGTTTCGACCTTTAGGCCTGCATCAGGAGTCTCGGTCGACGGAGAACATCTGATGCACACGTTTAAAAGTACGCGGTGAGGTGATCCGTATAGTGGGTGTGTAGCTCAGTCACCGGAGAACAGCTGATGCAAACATTGAACAACATGTGATGTGTTGATCTATGAGGTGGGTCTTTAAAAAGACCTTTTTCGAAGAAACTTGCTTGTAGACAATTGGAATGCCAGTGTGAAGCAAAAATGGAACATTGTAATACATCTAGGGCAAAAAGAAAAAAGAATGTTTTTGGTTAGACCAGTGTCAAAAGGGTGTTCAAACTGACCAGATGACTACAGGAGGGGTACAGGCATGACCCCACCCCCTTTAATCCCTCAGTGGTCACCGACCCACTCCCACCCTCCTAAGAGGTGAAAGTGACAGTGCATACCAGGCTCTATGACATCTAAATATATAATAGTCATTGAGCAGCAAGCAGGTCCCTGGAGTAACTTAGTGGTCGGTGCAGTGGACTGTAGAGAAGGGCACCTAGGCCCATATCCAACTGGTACACTTGTGCTGGAAATTGTAAGCACTCCGTCTCATCTGGGGTAAGACTTGTGGAGACTGTGAGCTTGAGGGGAGCAGCCAGCAGTGGTAAGTCCAACTGAAATTTGACTCTGAACCGCTTGGAGGGCTGCAAGTTCTGCTTGGTGCAAGGGAGGGATCCTGACTTACCATTTGGAATTGCATTATGCTAAGTTTGTGACATGGTGAGTGGCAACTCCTATGAAGGCAGTTAAGTGGTTTTCCTGCTGTGGGACCCACCAGCCAGTGTCGGGGCATTGCAGTGCGTGTAAGTTGGGAATCCTGGGGGAAACGGTTTGCGGTAGCACGTTTTCAGATTTGACACAGCATCTGAATATGCCGGCGACTTTGGGCTTTCAGGCAGGGCTGGTGCACAGTTTAATGCAGGAGAGGGTGGGAACGGGTACCGTTTTGTCAGGGCCGAGTGGCAGTGAGGAACATCTTCTATCTCATCACATGCGGAGCATAGCTGCCATTTTACAACCTTAGGGCCTGACATAGAATTCAGCTGCATCGGGATCATTGTTTTCTCCGGAGTTTATATTGCTCTTACCCCAGGCCTGTTTACTGAAACAGGGAAAGTCAGAGTTGCTGCAAGGTGATTTATTTTCTCGTCCTGCTCCCCTCCAGCTCCTAAGAGGTCCTGTTTAGCCTCATCTATCGACTTCTGGCGGTCTGTCTTAGCTTCTCCCTCCTTAACTGATGTGACCTTGATCTGCTTGGAGGAGCCATTAGAGGAGGGAGTACTAATGTTGTTTAATGTTTCATATTCTTATTTCTGAGGCATTGGCAGTGCTTTCCATTAAGGATCCTTCTGCTTCGGCATCAGGAGTTGCATCTTCATTGATCATGAGTGGGCTTAGAGGTCCTTCTAAGACTTCTCCAGTGCATCCAAACATTCAAGACCTGATTACAGCAGATTGGGTCTCGCCAGACGCAGCGCTGAGTGTGGGAAGAGCCAATGGCTCACCTCTACCCATTAGTTTTGGAGGAGAAAGAAAGAGTGCAGCTACCAGAGTGGACTCCCTTGTTACAGCAGTGACTAAGAAGACCACCTTGCCGTTGGAAGGGAGCATTGCCCTAAATGTCCTACAGCCTATGAAGTGGCTTCTATGGGCCTTCAGGCGACAGTGTGCAGCTTGTTCTTGGCTAGAGCATATCTTATGTGAAATCAGCAGTCTGCAACACAAGGCAGGTGCCATAATGGCCAGCTGGAAGCGGGCTTGGCCTACTTGATGGATGGTGCATATGACATATTTCAGGTCACAGCATGTCAGCAACTTTGGTTGCGGCTTTGGGCAGTGGATGCAGTGTCAGTCATGACTAGTTAAACTTCCCTTTCAGGACAACTGGCTATTTGGAAAAGATCTTAGTAACTTGGTAAAAGAACTGGGGGGAAACTAAGCCAGAGCAGTTGCCAGAGGATAAGCCGAAAGCCTTTGGTTGTCTGTCTTCAGGAGGCTCTCGATCTCCGTTTTGAGACAGAAGATGGTACCAATCCAGTCATTAGCAATATGGTCAGAAGTTCTGCTTTCAGGCACACCAATCTTTCTTTCATGCAGCCAGGAAGTCCTTCTCCCGCTTTTGCATGGAAACACTAAGGGCAGTCATAGCCTCGGATCAAGCGGAAGAATTTCTCATCGCCCTCCATCTCAAGGAGGTACACTTGCATGTACCCATATGGTTGCTGTATCAGAGGTTTCTACAGTTTGTGGTGCTGGGCCATCACTTCCAGTTCAGGGCTTTGCCCTTCAGTCTCATCATGGAACCAAGAACATTTGCTAAGGTTGTGGTGGTGGCAGCATTCCTTTTGTGCTAGGGAATCGAAGTTCACATGTATCTCAATAACTGGCTCATTCTTGTCCATTTTCTGCAGCCATTGGGTTGGGTGATCAATATCGAGAAGAGCAGATTAACTCCATCACAGATGCTGCTGTATCTGAGCATTCTATTTGACACTGCAAGAGAGAGGATCTTCCTTACGGAATTCAGGAGGTCGAAGCTGGTTCAACAGATTCATCTTCTCAATCAAGGCAGTCCTAGGGTCTGGGACTATATCCAGGTTTTTTGGGTCAGTGACAGCGGCATGGAAGTGGTGCCATAGGCAAGAGTTCATATGTGACCTTTTCAGGAGTCTCTTCTCAGCCACTGGTCTCCTGGTGTCACAGAAGTACAATCTTCATATTCCTTGGTTGTTGGTTGCCAGACAGAGTGTGCAGTGCTGGTTGTCACCCAGAAATTTGACCTTCGGAGTTCTATTTCCAATAACGCAATGGGAAGTGGGTGACAGTGGATGCCAGCAAGTCAGGTTGGGGGGGTCATTAAAAGTTCCATTTGGCACAGGGCCCCTGGACGGGACAAGAGTCTCAGTGGTCGATAAATTGCTTGGAGCTCAGGACAGTGCAGAATGCCTTAAGTGACTTCGCTCGCTTTCCGGCGGCGGCCCCAGTCCAAGTTTAATTGACAGTATGATGCCAGTGGTTTATATCAACAAGCAAGGTGGAACCTACAGCTGTCTGATGGTGGTGGAGGTGGCCTCCCTCATATGTTGAGTAGAGAAAAATCATCTCTGTTAGTCAGTAGCTTATATTGCTGGGTCCTTGAACGTGGAGGTAATGTTTATCAGCAGGTACTCCTTGGACCCAGGAGAATGGAAACTATACTGCCAGGGTTTTCAGCTGATAGTGGACCGATAGGGTTCTCCGCTTCTGGGCTTAATGGTGACAAAAAGAAATGAAGAGTTCTTCAGCCATTGGAAAGGGCTGAGTTCAGTGGAGATTGATGCCCTACTGTAGCTGTGGCTAGAGGTACATCTACTGTATGTCTTCTCTGTTTGGCCCATGGTAGGCCGTGAGTTGAAAAGGAACGCATTGCACTAAGGTTGAATAATTCTTGTAGCCCCGGATTGGCCATGGTATGCAGACCTGATTTGATTGGGTGGGGAGGTGGGTCCTCTCTGTCTTCTGCAGGTATATGACCTACTGAAGCAAGGACCAATGCTCAAGAAGGACCCGTGCCTCTTTGGTCTTAATGTCTTCGCCATTGAAAGGACTCAGTTGAGATGAGAAAGTTATTCATATTTGATCATTGCTGCAGGCTCGGAAATATTCTGCATCCATGGCGTATGGGAGGGTTTTGAGGACGGTCAAAGGCTTGTGTTCTGAGCGTGGACTCTCTCCATTTTCTGCTCAGATCGAACACATCCTAGCATTTATCCAGGCTAGTCTTCAGAAAGGATTGGCGTTGGGTTCTGTAAAAGTTAGCCCTTGAATTAGGCCTAATTAATTGGCTGACTACAGAAGACATCTCTTGCAGCTCACCCAAATATCCTTCGATTCCTGTGGGGAGCGGGCCACTTGAGGCCTCTCTCTTGTACTGGGTGTCCAGAGTGGAACCTTAATTTAGTCTTTTTGAACCATTCCAGAAATCTCCTTTTGAACCACTCCAGAAGACCTCCTTGAAAGATCTTACCCTATAGACAGCATTCTTGGTAGCTGTTACGTTGGCATGTAGGATTTTAAAGCTTCAGGCTCTTTTTTGTCAGGATCCCTTTCTCTGTTTTTTTAGAGATGGGGGGGGGGGGAGTCCTCCCTATTCATGGTTCCTTCCTTTCTTCTGAAAGTGGTATCAGCATTTCATCTCAACCAGTCTGTGGAGCTGCTGTTCTTTCACAGAGAGGATGAAGGGACTCTGTATTCTTCTTGAAACTTCTCAATGTGCGTAGAGTCCTCATTAGATATCGGGAAGTCTCAAATGAGTTTCGCAAATCAGATAGACTGTTGTACTTTTGGGTAAGCAGAGGCTTGACTTCATGAATTCCAAGCCCACAGTTGCTACATGGCGTCAGCTTATATGCTTGCTGGGAAGCAGTCTCCTCAGGCCTTGCGTGCTCATTCTACGAGGTGTACTGCAACATGCTGGGCAGAGACTACCTTACTGTCTCTGACAGGTATTTGCAAGGCAGCAACATGGTTGATGCTGCATACCTTTGCCAAGCACTACAGGGGTAAATGTGCTATGCTCGGAAGCCAGTTTTAGGGCTTCAGTCCTTAGGACAGCGGTGCCAAGATCCTACCCTCTCTTGGGATTGCTTTTGAACATCCCATTATTCCAGAATAGTGGGAAGCTACGTAGGGGAAGGTGAAATTAGGTCTTGCCTGATTATTTTCTTTCCATTATTCCTTCCCACTATTCCAGAGGCCTGTCTGAGGTTTTTGAGGTGTTTAATGGGTCAAATAATGAGTGTCATCTTGCATGGTGCTTCCCACATAGCTCTTGTTCTCTACAAGTTGTGCAGAGATGAGGGAGGTCCACAGGTTTGCTAGTCTGGTTAGTGTTAGGTTAGCGAGTTGTTTAAGGTTGTGTTTCTTCTGAGTTTCTCCTTACTGCTTCTCTACGTAAATAGTGAGGAGCTGGACTGGATGCCAAGAGAGGTATGTCTCAGCTCATTTTTCGGTTCTCTATTTTCACCTCATGGTTAATGTACACAGCTATCCCACCAGTTCTGGAACAGTGGGAAGGACTAATGGAAAGAAAATTATCAGGTAAGACCTAATTTCTCCTTTCATAACTCATTCAGTCTTTTATCGTTTCTTGAGCTTTTTATACCCCCCTTGTTGCAGTCAAATCAGAACAGTTTACAAATAAAATAACAACAAATGCAAAACGGAGGAGTGGCCTAGTGGTTAGGGTGGTGGACTTTGGTCCTGGGGAACTGAGGAACTGAGTTCAAATCCCACTTCAGGCACAGGCAGCTCCTTGTGACTCTGGGCAAGTCACTTAACCCTCCATTGCCCATGTAAGCCGCATTGAGCCTGCCATGAGTGGGAAAGTGCGGGGTACAAATGTAACAACAAAAAAAAAGGAACACCAAAAAATAGATAGGAAGGCCAAACTAAAGAACATTCAGACATAGTAAAGAGAGTAAACTTTGTCACAACAACATAAAAAAAAAGAGCTGGTGCCTAATTCTTCCACTGCAGAACCAGTCCAAATCAAGCCGCAAAAGCTTGTTGAAAGAGGTGGGTCTTTAATAGAGTATGGAGGATGGTGTAAGATAGTTGAGCCGGAGATGATGTGGCAATGCATTCCATAAAGCTGGTGCAGTGAAAAAGTGCTAGATGTAGTGAATTCCCACCCGGCCTTAGCGGGGTACCGATCTGTTCTCATTCAGTGAACAGAGAGTGTGGGAAGGCGTATATGGGATAACCAGAGAAGCAATACAGGCAGAACCACTGTAGAGCACCTTGTGTGTAAATTTGACTCAGAATTCGATAGGTAGCCAGTGTAGCTGACGGCGAAGGGGTGATATGTGATCAAAGCGAGAGGCACGACAAAGAATTTGGGCGGCTGTGTTGTGTAGCAATTGTAGTCTCTTAAGATTGTTTTTTTTTTTTTTTTTGTTACAATAGTCTGTAAAAACTGAACATATTTATCTTGGTACCTCTGTTGTCTGATCATTTGATTTCTCTAACTGGGTTGATCCTGGTCTTTGTACCTCGTCCTCTTTTTGGTTTTCTCCTATGTTCTTTTCCAGGAGCTAATTTCCATTTTTTGTTTCTTTGCTCTCCTTTTCATCATTTTTTTCTGTGCTAGGCCTTTCTCTGACATTGATCATTCTGCTTCATCTTTTTTTTTCTCCATTTCTGTCATCTGTCTTTTTATCGACCTATAGCTAGATTTCTTTCCTCCTTCCCCATCTCCAATCTTCAGTCTCCCTCTTTTCACCTTTCAACTACTTATCAACTTCCCATTTCTTTTTCTTTCATCCCTAGTCCTTCCATTCTCCATCTGACTCTTTCCTTCCCCTGCCTCTCTTCACCCACATCCTTCCCTCACTTTCTAGTTCCACATTTCCACTCTGTGTTCATTGCTGCCACAGATTCTCTACCTTCTTCAGCCTCTCATTTCCTAAACAGCCCCAAATCTTTCCCTCTTACACATTCTTTCTCTAGTCCAGTGGTTCCCAATCCTGGTCCTGGAGGCATCCCATCCAGTCAGGTTTTCAGGATATCCACAATGAATATTCATGAGAGATTTGCATGCACTGCTTCCACTACATTCAAATCTCTCTCATGAATATTCATTGTGGATATCCTGAAAACCTGACTGT
This sequence comes from Microcaecilia unicolor, assembly GCF_901765095.1. Classification (NCBI taxonomy): domain Eukaryota; kingdom Metazoa; phylum Chordata; class Amphibia; order Gymnophiona; family Siphonopidae; genus Microcaecilia; species Microcaecilia unicolor. Next base: position 64,325,964 of record NC_044033.1, on the reverse strand, counting down.
CTGGAGTGCCTCCAGGACCACATTTGGGAACTACTGCTCTAGTCCCTTTCTTATGCCTTATCTGGCCTCCCATTTCCACCCTCTGTCACTTCAATCAGAGGCCTGCCCCCTTTGTCTCTCACTATCTTCAAGGCCTTCTGTCCATTTCAACTGCCTCTCCTCTCTTAACCCCTCACCAGATCACCTATTCCTTTCTTGTCCTCTGTCTCTGCTAAATTTATTAATCCACTCTCTTCCACTTTGTCCAATCCCCAAGTCCCTTGCTTAGCAATCCTATCCAAACCTTTATCCCCGCTTACACTTCCAATACCCAACCAATCCTAGAGTCTGTCTTATGGCCTCCCACCCAATTTGAGTCTCTGTTTACATCTGAGTGCCTGCTCTCTTGCCTCCCCATGTCTTTAATATCTGCCTTCGTGCTTTCTCTCCTTCCTTAACCATCTCTAATATTCATTGATCCCAGTTTTCCTTCTCTTTACTCCAGCACCCACCCCTATGCCCCTCCCTCCACCAGCTATATCTGTTCACCTCCAGCATCTGCAGTTTTCTCCTATCCTCCCCCCAGCATCACCTTGATACAGCTCCATTCCCTTCACAAGTATTGGCTCCCTTCCAGCCTGAGGTTGCTTCCAATTGCAGCTTTCCTAAGCCCCTAGTTTAAGCTCCTTACCATCATCACAGCTCCCCCCCCCCCCCCCCCACACTGCTCCTTATCTTCCTTTAAACAGTGACAGAACATGTTGCTTTGCTGTTGCTACTGTACTATTTTCTCTTTGTTGCTGCTGGCACGGCTGTTCTCGCTTTTTAAACCTGCAGCAATGCCAGCAGCAAAAAAGAAAAGAGATCACAGTAGTGAGAATAAAGCAATAATTTGTTGTCATTGCTGTGAAGGGTGAGCTGGGCGAGGCAGGTTTTTGGCACCTTGAGCCAGTGGCTCATCTGGATCATAAAATCAGAAGGCAGACCTTGTGAAGAGCAGTCTTTTTATTTCTGAATTAAAAGCTCCCAGGATTTCAGCATTCACAGACAGATGATCAAAAGCCCTGTGCTGTTCCAAACAGTGCTCCAAAAATAGCGCTGGAACAGCGCGGGGCGTTATTAGACCTATGATCAGAGATAATTGCATGCAAATTTAAGCATGTAATTATCTCTGATCATGGGGTAGAAGTGCGGAAGAATTGTGCCTGAGCATGCGCTCAGCACAATCCTCCCGCACTTGTTTGACAGGTCTGGGCTGTCAAAAGCCCAAACCTGTGAAACAGGGGCTGGAGGTCCAAAGATTGGTCGCTGGGAGTCCCTTATATGGTGTGAAGCCCCACACAGGAAATCCCAGGATACACTGGGCAGGGCTGGGCACATTTTGCGGCGTCAAAGGAAGATGAGGGAGACAGGTTACCTGCCTCCTTCAACCCAAGGTAGGGAGGGGGGACGGATTGACACTGGACCACCAGGGAGCCTTGCCAATGCTGGGGGGTTAGAGGGGCTGGAGACCCACCGGATCTCCAGCCTTCCCTGAACAGTGTCGGGGGGGGGGGGGGGGGGGGGACCGGAGGTCCAGTGGACCTCCAGCCTCCCCTCCTGTTGCTCGGGGGGGGGGGGGGTTGGTCACCCACTGGGCCACCAGGGACTTTTTTGGAAATGTTGAGGGGAGTTAGGGGGGGCTGGAGACCCACCAGATTTCCAGCCCTCCTGAGCCTGGGGGGGGGGGGATCATCGGGGGTACCAGAGATCCGCCGGACCTTCAGCCCCCTGTCACTGGGGGGGTCTTCGGGTTTGATTTGTTGGGGGGAAATGGGGGCCTGCTAGCATGCAAATGCATGCTGAACAGGGCTCACCATTCCTCCCCAATGATCCGCAAACCCTAACACCAGCTCGGAGCTGGCGTAGGGTTTGCCGCAGCCAGCGACACAATCTTTGGCACGCTGGTCTCTGATCATTGGGGATGAATATGTTTAGCCCTATTTTGCGTGCATTTGCATGCTAGTTGCGTTCAGAGCCCTCGAGCGCGTTGTTTCACGCGCTCGGGGACTCTGATCATGGGCCGGTAGCAAACGCTGGTTCTAGTATGGCGCTAACGGCCTCTAGCGCCGGTGTTTGCTTCTGATCATCCCCCTGTCAATGCTCAATTCCTGGGAGCTTTTAATTCATAAAATAAAGACTGCGTTCTTCATAAGGTCTGCCTCCCGGTTTTATCTTCCATGTTGGATCTGGCAAGACTACATGCTTTGTTTTCTGTCACCTGGATCGTGCCTTAAGCTGGCCCTGTTTGTTGGTTTGCTGCTCAGTTCAAATTTATTCACAGCTAGTAATTATAGGGGTTTAGAATTGGTTCCTGCCACCTGGCTAGCCCACACTCTTTCCCTCTGTGTACTTGAATTTCTATGTGGTATTTATTTCTTTTATAGTGATTAGAATAAATAACATTATATAATACGTTTTGTAAAATAATCTGATGACGTTACTGCTGGTTATTGTTCCATAATTATTACACTGTAGATATTCCGCAGTGAAGTGTGAGAGTACAGGAGAGCATTATATTCTGGCTGCAGATCGGGTGGAACCCATAGCAGAAGCCTTGGGAAAAGAATTTAAAGTTGTTGCAACATTTAAAGGTAAGATGGTACAAGTATTGTTCTTGAATAAGGTTAGTAAGTTTCATGTGTGTGTGTTTTATTTTATTTTACTGTCCTCGCAGGATGGTAACTTCTCTAAAAAAATTTTGTTATTATGTATCCCCATCCCCTTCTCATTCTCTAGTTGAGAGCCAAGGAAGCAAAGTTTCAAATCCCACTGCTGCTGCTTGTGACCTTGGTCACAAGCAGCAGAGCCGGTAGTGGGAGGCGGGGCTGGAGGTTGGGAGGCAGGGATAGTAGGGTTACCATACGTCCGGATTTCCCCGTACATGTCCTCTTTTTGAGGGCATGTCCGGGGCGTCCGGCGGATTTTGCCCGCGCCCACGTTTGTCCGGATTTCTGGACAAACGTGGGCGCGGGTGCGGGCAGGCGCGTGCGTGCGGTGGGCGCGCGATCGGCGCCGTGGGTCGTGACCTGGTCTCCCATCCCCTCCCCTTCCTTACCATGTTCCCTGGTGGTCTAGTGACGTCTTCGGGGCAGGAAAGAGCCCCCTCTTTCCTGCCCGGAGCGCTGCCTCCCCTGTCTATCATCCTTCTCGGTCTGGCTGGGGATTCAAAATGGCCGCCGAGATTTGAACTCTCGCGAGGCCGCTTCAACTCTCGGTGGCCATTTTGAATCCCCAGCCATACCGAGGAGGATGCAGCAGGCAAGGGCAGGCAGCGCTCCGGGCAGGAAAGAGGGGGCTCTTTCCTGCCCCGAAGAGAAGACGCTACTAGACCACCAGGGCTAGATAGTAAGTGAGGGGGGGAGGGGACTATGTTACGGGGGGGGGGGGTGGCGGAACCCGACCTGAAGGGGGCGTGGCATGAGGCGTGGCGGGGGCGGGGTGGGGGGCGTGACATGTGTCCTCTTTTTCAGAGGACACAAAATGGTAACCCTAGGGGATAGTGCTGGGCAGACTGGGCAGACTTATACGGTCTGTGCCAGAGCCAGTGGTGGGAGGCGGGACTGGAGGTTGGGAGGCAGGGATAGTGCTGGCCAGACTTATACGGTCTGTGCCAGAGCTGGTGGTGGGAGGCGGGGATAGTGCTGGGCAGACTTATATGGTCTGTGCCAGAGCCGGTGGTGGGAGGCAGGGATAGTGCTGGGCAGACTTATACGGTCTGTGCCAGAGCCGGTGGTTGGGAGGCAGGGATAATGCTGGGCAGACTTATACGGTCTGTGCCCTGAAGAGCATAGGTACAAATCAAAGTAGGGTATACACAAAAAGTAGCACACATGAGTTGTCTTGTTGGGCAGACTGGATGGACCGTGCAGGTCTGTTTTCTGCCGTCATCTACTATGTTACTATGTTATTTTATTGTGGCAGTGGGGAGGAGAAGGAGGAAATATTAAGCTCCTTATGCCTACCACTTCTAATACTGTCCACTGCACGGCTGTAGCCAGCGGTAGCAGCTAATAATCTCTATTGGATTCTGAAGCATGCCAAAAACATAAACTGTTAAGCCAAAAGCTCCTGTGATTTTAAACATTTTGTTTAAGACGGAGAAGTAGTATGGTTTGAGCAGTGGACTGAGAAGTAGAGAAGCCAGACCTTCAACAAATCACTTCACCCTGTATTGCTTCAGGTGCAAACCGGGTCGGATTTAATAAAAAGGCACTACTGTATGAATGTGCATTATTTACCTCTAGTTCCATTTTATTCAGTGGAACCTATTTACTAAATAAGTGTTAACAGCATTAGTGTACACTAATGTGATAGCAAAACTGACTGTGAGCCTTCAGTGAATATGTGTGAGCTAAATCTAAATAAAATTTTAAAAAATAATATAATGAAATAGTGTCAGCTGGCATGTTATAAGTAAGATAGGTTGGTGGTATTCACTCACATTCTTCAAGGGTCACCAGTGAATCATGCTTTAGGATATCCCTGATGAACATGCACAGAGATTGCATATAGTGTAATTAATTGCATGCAAATCTCTCTTGCATATTCATTTAATAAATCTGTTTTGATGACTGCATGCTACAAGAAATTTTTTTTTTTATTATCAGCGATTCTCCAGGAAATTCTATTTAAAAATAGAGGGAAGAAAATTATTGTTAACCAGTGAAATTCTGCAACATTTGAACTTTGAATGGGGAATAGAGATTCCAGCAAAGGACGTTTAAGAAAGAAGAGATTTTTTTTTTTAATATATTTTAGGCATTTTGAACGGGGAGTAGAGATGCCAGCAAAGGACATTTTAAGAGAGAGTTTTAAATACATTTTAGGCATTGTGGAGAATTGTAATATGTAAGTAAGTTGTGTTTTTGTAAATGTATATATGTGACATAATAAATGACGGCAGATAAAGACCTGAAGATTATTAAGATTTAATAAAAGGAATTTAACATCTTATCAAAATAGGTTTATTTAATATGTATTAATGTTTGTTGACAGTTGAAAAGTATTTTAGCCCACTTTATTCAGATATCTTTAATTAATATGTATAAATACTCTATTCTACATAAGTACATAAGTAGTGCCATACTGGGAAAGACCAAAGGTCCATCTAGCCCAGCATCCTGTCACCGACAGTGGCCAATCCAGGTCAAGGGCACCTGGCACGCTCCCCAAACGTAAAAACATTCCAGACAAGTTATACCTAAAAATGCGGAATTTTTCCAAGTCCATTTAATAGCGGTCTATGGACTTGTCCTTTAGGAATCTATCTAACCCCTTTTTAAACTCCGTCAAGCTAACCGCCCGTACCACGTTCTCCGGCAACGAATTCCAGAGTCTAATTACACGTTGGGTGAAGAAAAATTTTCTCCGATTCGATTTAAATTTACCACACTGTAGCTTCAACTCATGCCCTCTAGTCCTAGTATTTTTGGATAGCGTGAACAGTCGCTTCACATCCACCCGATCCATTCCACTCATTATTTTATACACTTCTATCATATCTCCCCTCAGCCGTCTCTTCTCCAAGCTGAAAAGCCCTAGCCTTCTCAGCCTCTCTTCATAGGAAAGTCGTCCCATCCCCACTATCATTTTCGTCGCCCTTCGCTGTACCTTTTCCAATTCTACTATATCTTTTTTGAGATACGGAGACCAGTACTGAACACAATACTCCAGGTGCGGTCGCACCATGGAGCGATACAACGGCATTATAACATCCGCACACCTGGACTCCATACCCTTCCTAATAACACCCAACATTCTATTCGCTTTCCTAGCCGCAGCAGCACACTGAGCAGAAGGTTTCAGCGTATCATCGACGACGACACCCAGATCCCTTTCTTGATCCGTAACTCCTAACGCGGAACCTTGCAAGACGAAGCTATAATTCGGGTTCCTCTTACCCACATGCATCACTTTGCACTTGTCAACATTGAACTTCATCTGCCACTTGCACGCCCATTCTCCCAGTCTCGCAAGGTCCTCCTGTAATCGTTCACATTCCTCCTGCGACTTGACGACCCTGAATAATTTTGTGTCATCGGCGAATTTAATTACCTCACTAGTTATTCTATACATATTCATTAAAGATATCTGGAAAATCTGACTCATTGGCAGTCTTTAAGGACTGGAAGTAAATACCACTACATTTGTCCTCTGTCTTGAAGTTCACTTAGATCCTAGAGTCAGCTTATGCCTTGCAACAGTGATTTTGTGTTTAAGCTTAATAAGCTTTAATTTAAACTCATCAGAGTAGCAGTTCTTTGCATTTGGTAACTCGTTACTTGTGATGTGTTTCACACTGCCTGAGGAAAGGCAATTAGAGAGCTGTTCTGATTACTTTTTCCTCTGTCTTCATGCAGGTATAAATTTGGAAGGTGGCTCTTTTGTGCATCCCACCATTCCTGGCAGAGAGTTGCCGCTTTTGTCGGCAAATCATGTGTCCATGACCAAAGGAACAGGATTAGTTCACACTGTTCCAGCCCATGGTATTGAGGATTATAGTGTTGCTTCCCATCATCATCTACCTGTGGTAAATTTCTGTATTTTATTTAATAACAGACAGCATTAGAAATTAAACACATTCACTGCTTCATCATGAGCCTTTGCATAGTATTTATATATTTTTTGTTTTTTATTTCTTTGGATTTAGCTCACACTTTTAGTATAAGGTGAATTACTCTCAGGCACAGTAGGTATATCCCTGTTCCTGGACTTGTAATCTAGTTTCTTCGAGGACAAGCAGGCCATAATTCTCACAACTGGATAACATGACCTGCGTTGCCCAGTCCGGTGTTTGTAAGGAGCTTAAAAGAGCTTTGTGGAGTGCGAGCCATGCTCCACTGCTCATGCACAAATGCCTTCTCACACACCACGGGAGCACAGTTCCACAGTTCTTCCTTTACCTCAGTGAGAACAGAACGTGCTTTTGACTTGTTTCTCACAGTTTGGTCCGGTAGAGCTCTTGAGTGCTTTTCGGCTGGGTTTTTTTGGCTAGTTCTGTATTTCCTGTGTTTCAGTTCTCTCTTTCTCTCCCTTTATTGTGTTTAGTGAATTTTGTTAAAGGAAATCAGGGACGCAAACAAACTGGGCAACACAATAATAATGGGGGATTTCAATTACCCGCATATAGACTGGGTTAATGTAACATCTGTACACGCAAGGGACATAAGATTTCTTGATGAAATCAAGGACAGCTTCATGGAACAGCTAGTTCAGGAGCCGACAAGAGAAGGAAAAATACTAGACTTAGTCCTTAGTGGTGCTCATGATCTAGTGCAGGGGGTAACGATACGAGGGCCGCTTGATAACAGTGATCATAATATGATCGGTTTTGATATTGGCATTGAAGGAAGTGAAACTAGGAAATCAAGTACGCTAGCGTTTAACTATAGAAAAGGTGATTACGACAAAATGAGAAAAATGGTGAAAAAAAGACTGAAAGGACCAGCTCGCAGAGTAAAAAAACTTGCATCAGGCGTGGATGCTGTTTAAAAACACCATCCTGGAGGTTCAGGACAAATATATTCCACGTATTAGAAAAAAGGGAAAAAAGACTAAACGTCAGCCGGCGTGGCTAAACAGTAAGATAAAGGAAATCATTAGAGCCAAAAAACAATCCTTCAGAAAGTGGAGAAGAGAACCAACTGAAAGTAACAGGATAGATCATAAGGAATGCCAAGCCAAATGCAAAGCGGAGATAAGGAGGGCAAAAAAGGACTTTGAGAAGAAATTAGCGTTGGAAGCAAAAATACATAGTAAAAATTTTTTTAGATACATTAAAAGCAGGAAACCGGCCAAAGAGTCGGTTGGGCCGCTGGACGAAAATGGTGTTAAAGGGGCGATCAAGGAGGACAAAGCCGTAGCGGAGAAATTAAATGAATTCTTTGCTTCGGTCTTCACCGAGGAGGATTTGGGGGGGACACCGGTGCCGGAAAGAATATTTGAAGCGGGGGAGTCGGAGAAACTAAACAAATTCTCTGTAACCTTGGAGGATGTAATGGGTCAGTTCAGCAAGCTGAAGAGTAGTAAATCACCGGGACCTGATGGTATTCATCCCAGAGTATTAATAGAACTAAAAAATGAACTTGCGGAGCTACTGTTAGAAATATGCAATCTGTCCCTAAAATCGAGTGTAGTACCGGAAGACTGGAGGGTAGCCAATGTTACTCCGATTTTTAAGAAGGGTTCCAGAGGAGATCCGGGAAATTATAGACCGGTGAGTCTGACGTCGGTGCCGGGCAAGATAGTGGAGGCTATTATTAAGAATAAAATTGCAGAGCATATACAAAAACATGGACTGATGAGACAAAGTCAGCACGGATTTAGTGAAGGGAAGTCTTGCCTCACCAATCTAATGCATTTTTTTGAGGGGGTAAGCAAACATGTGGACAATGGGGAGCCGGTTGATATTGTATATCTGGATTTTCAGAAGGCGTTTGACAAAGTGCCGCACGAAAGACTCCTGAAGAAATTGCAGAGTCATGGAATCGGAGGTAGGGTATTATTATGGATTAAGAACTGGTTGAAAGATAGGAAGCAGAGAGTAGGATTGCGTGGCCAGTATTCTCAGTGGAGGAGGGTAGTTAGTGGGGTCCCGCAGGGGTCTGTGCTGGGTCCGTTGCTTTTTAATGTATTTATAAATGACCTAGAGATGGGAATAACTAGTGAGGTAATTAAATTCGCCGATGACACAAAATTATTCAGGGTCGTCAAGTCGCAGGAGGAATGTGAACGATTACAGGAGGACCTTGCGAGACTGGGAGAATGGGCGTGCAAGTGGCAGATGAAGTTCAATGTTGACAAGTGCAAAGTGATGCATGTGGGTAAGAGGAACCCGAATTATAGCTACGTCTTGCAAGGTTCCGCGTTAGGAGTTACGGATCAAGAAAGGGATCTGGGTGTCGTCGTTGATGATACGCTGAAACCTTCTGCTCAGTGTGCTGCTGCGGCTAGGAAAGCGAATAGAATGTTGGGTGTTATTAGGAAGGGTATGGAGTCCAGGTGTGCGGATGTTATAATGCCGTTGTATCGCTCCATGGTGCGACCGCACCTGGAGTATTGTGTTCAGTACTGGTCTCCGTATCTCAAAAAAGATATAGTAGAATTGGAAAAGGTACAGCGAAGGGCGACGAAAATGATAGTGGGGATGGGACGACTTTCCTATGAAGAGAGGCTGAGAAGGCTAGGGCTTTTCAGCTTGGAGAAGAGACGGCTGAGGGGAGATATGATAGAAGTGTATAAAATAATGAGTGGAATGGATCGGGTGGATGTGAAGCGACTGTTCACGCTATCCAAAAATACTAGGACTAGAGGGCATGAGTTGAAGCTACAGTGTGGTAAATTTAAAACGAATCGGAGAAAATTTTTCTTCACCCAACGTGTAATTAGACTCTGGAATTCGTTGCCGGAGAACGTGGTACGGGCGGTTAGCTTGACGGAGTTTAAAAAGGGGTTAGATAGATTCCTAAAGGACAAGTCCATAGACCGCTATTAAATGGACTTGGAAAAATTCCGCATTTTTAGGTATAACTTGTCTGGAATGTTGTTACGTTTGGGGAGCGTGCCAGGTGCCCTTGACCTGGATTGGCCACTGTCGGTGACAGGATGCTGGGCTAGATAGACCTTTGGTCTTTCCCAGTATGGCACTACTTATGTACTTATGCCCGCTTTTAAGTTTGCTTATTTTTTTCCTGCATCATCAGGCCGTTTTTAAGCCTTGACTCCAGTCAGGTTCTCCCTCCGTTTTTTTTCTCTGGTTCTTAGCCCCATTTTTGGCACCATTGAGTTGTTTGATTTGGCCACAGAAGTTTTTCCTTCCACGTCCATGAAAGTTCCCAGTGGCTTTAAGCGCTGTACCCAGTGCAGTCAGACCATCTCTGGTACGGACACCCATTCTTGGTGTGTTAAGTGTCTAGGGCCTGACCATAGCCCTTCCAATTGTGTCCTGTGTCTTTGTATGAAGAAAAGTGCCTAGGTGGCCAGAGAGGCTCAGTGTGAGAAGATTTGTGGAGCCCAGTCTGAATCCTCGATGTCGGCATCTGCATCGGGTGTTGCATTGGCTTCGGAGGCAATGGTACATATGGCTGCTAGATCTGCTGACACTGGGAGCAGTAGTGCATCGAGTGGGTCTCCACCTGTCTCAATACCGACTGCTGTGCAGGGCCCTCAGGACCAACCTATGTCAGACCTGACCCCGAGGCAACGTGAGGATTCAACGTCATCCTCATTGGCACCGAGGATACTCAAAGACCGACTTCGGGTGAAGACCAAGAAGCATTGGCATTAATCCCCCTCAATGCACAGTGCTGGGAGCTCCGGGGCACCGAGGGATTTGGCACCCAAGAAGCATCAGCACCGAGAGGACCACTCCTCCTCCGAGGTGCCGTGTGGAGGTCTCCGAACAGCCAGGACCGGTCTTCCGTCTCGACTCCACCACTTCTACAGACTGTCTGAGCCAATGCCCCAGCCTTTATCGGTGTTAACCCTTACTCCCTGAGCTGCTGGTTCACTTTATACAACAAAGTGCATCAGTGTCGAGGGTGCTTGCACCAACCGTGCCTCTCGTTGTGGCCCCACTTGGCCCTCAGCCTGCGGTGTGGTCTGCAACGCTGGTGTTGACTACTGCCTACGTTGGTACTACTTTGACTTTGGTGGAGGAAACTTCACCGGAGTCTATGCAGGAACATACTCCTCAATGATCCTCTCAAGGTCATGGTTCCTCTAGGTCAAGGCAGGCTCAGTTTCAGCCTTCTCCACATTAGGTCTTGGCTGACACTGATGAGGAGTGCTCATAGGAGTCAGATGATGACTGTCAATACTTCTCGGAGGAAGAGTCTTAATGGGATACTATCTGACCCCTCCCCTCCACAGGAAAGGATACATTTTTCCCCAGAGAGCCTTTCCTTTCTCTCTTTTTTTCAAGGAAATGGCAGCTACCATTTCATTTCCTTTAGAAGTGGAAAACAAGCCCATTATCTATTAGATGCAAAAAAAAAACAGTTTTTGTCTACTTGGGATTCAAATTTTCTTTCACTCAGAGCTTGGAGTTCAGTCCTTAATACTTTATAATTTCTACAATTTTTTTTTTTTTGGGGGGGGGGGGCTGGGTAGAGATTTGGAGGGTTAATGAGAGCATTTCTTGGGCTAGGATCTATTTGCTCTGATGTAGGTGTGGCTATAAAAAACCAAGCCATACTCTGCTTCATGTTTGTGTAGATATTTTCAGTGGTGTGCTGGAGCCGGCTCACAAGCCGGTTGTCAATTTTTTAAAGATCTTGCAAGCCAGTTGTTCAGCACGGCGAGCTGGCTCCAGTAAACGAGGTAAGCATGGCAGGAGGGCACCACAAGCCATGCTTACCCAGTTTACCTCACCTCCCACCACTGCCCTTGTTTGCCTGCACCACCCAGTGATTCTCCTCTCCTGATTACCTTTGTCGAAGCGGCCACGTCATTGAAAGCCCTGCCTGTCTCTAGCCTTCCCTTCATGAGTTCGTTCCCTCAGAGTCCCGCCTTCTGACGTCATTTCCTCTTTCCGTGAGGGCGGGACTCTGAGGGAACGAACTTGAAGAGAAGGCTAGAGACGGGCAGGGCTTTCAGTAACGCGGCTGCTTCGACGGAGGGTAATCAGGGGAGAGAGGAGAATTGCTGGGTATGGATGGCTGGAGGGGGGGCAGGGGAGAGAAAAGAATCGCTGGCTATGGGTGGCTGGAGAGGGGGCAGGGGAGAGAAGAGAATCGCTGGGTATGGGTGGCTGGAGGAGGGGCAGGGGAGAGAAGAGAATCGCTGGCTATGGGTGGCTGGAGGGGGGCAGGGGAGAGAAGAGAATCGCTGGGTATGGGTGGCTGGAGGGGGGGCAGGGGAGAGAAGAGAATCGCTGGCTATGGGTGGCTGGAGGGGGGCAGGGGAGAGAAGAGAATCGCTGGCTATGGGTGGCTGGAGGGGGCAGGGGAGAGAAGAGAATCGCTGGCTATGGGTGGCTGGAGGGGGGCAGGGGAGAGAAGAGAATCGCTGGCTATGGGTGGCTGGAGGGGGGACGGGAGAGAAGAGAATCGCTGGGTATGGGTGGCTGGAGGGGGGGCAGGGGAGAGAAGAGAATCGCTGGGTATGGGTGGCTGGAGGGGGGCAGGGGAGAGAAGAGAATCGCTGGCTATGGGTGGCTGGAGGGGGGCAGAGGAGAGAAGAGAATCGCTGGCTATGGGTGGCTGGAGGGGGGCAGAGGAGAGAAGAGAATCGCTGGCTATGGGTGGCTGGAGAGGGGGCAGGGGAGAGAAGAGAATCGCTGGGTATGGGTGGCTGGAGGAGGGGCAGGGGAGAGAAGAGAATCGCTGGCTATGGGTGGCTGGAGAGGGGGCAGGGGAGAGAAGAGAATCGCTGGCTATGGGTGGCTGGAGGGGGGCAGGGGAGAGAAGAGAATCGCTGGCTATGGGTGGCTGGAGGGGGGCAGGGGAGAGAAGGGAATCGCTGGCTATGGGTGGCTGGAGGGGGCAGGGGAGAGAAGAGAATCGCTGGCTATGGGTGGCTGGAGGGGGGCAGGGGAGAGAAGAGAATCGCTGGCTATGGGTGGCTGGAGGGGGCAGGGGAGAGAAGAGAATCGCTGGCTATGGGTGGCTGGAGGGGGGCAGGGGAGAGAAGAGAATCGCTGGCTATGGGTGGCTGGAGGGGGGACGGGAGAGAAGAGAATCGCTGGCTATGGGTGGCTGGAGGGGGGGCAGGGGAGAGAAGAGAATCGCTGGGTATGGGTGGCTGGAGGGGGGCAGGGGAGAGAAGAGAATCGCTGGCTATGGGTGGCTGGAGGGGGGCAGAGGAGAGAAGAGAATCGCTGGCTATGGGTGGCTGGAGGGGGGCAGGGGAGAGAAGAGAATCGCTGGGTATGGATGGCTGGAGGGGGGTAGGGGAGAGAAGAGAATTGCTGGGTATGGATGGATAGAGGGGGCAGGAGAGAGAAGAGTTGCTGGATATGGATGGAGGGAGGGCAGGGGAGAGGAGAGGAGAGTTGCTGGAATGGTGGATGGAGGGGAGAGGAGAGTTGCTGGATGTGGATGGAGGGGAGGGCAGGCGGAGAGGAGGGTTGCTGGACATGGGTGGATTGAGGGGAGGGCAGGGGGAGAGGAGGGTTGCTGGACATGGGTGGATTGAGGGGAGGGCAGGGGGAGAGGAGGGTTGCTGGACATGGATGGAGGAGAGAGAAGGGGAGAGGAGGGTTGCTGGACACAGATGGAGGAGAGGGAAGGGAGAGAGAAGAAATGCTGGATATGCTTGGAAGGGAGGGAAGAGTGAGGAAGGAGGTGAGGGAAAAGGAAGAGACGAGAAAAACTGCACATGGATGAAGAAAGTAGGCAGAAGCTGGATCCACTAGACAGTCAAGTCTGCAGAGGACCCAGCTTTTACTTATGGATGTAGGGCAAGAAATGAAGAAGAAAGGCGGAAAGTAAAGAAATAAATGGAAAGGAAGCCCTGGAAACGGAGTTAAGAGGACAGATAGCAGCAGAATCGGATACTGGGCCAGTATGATCAGAAAAATGAGGTCACCAGACAACAAAGGTAGAAAAAATCATTTTATTTTTATTATAGTGTTTGGAATATGTCCACTTTGAGAATCAGGTGCTCAACATTAAAAGATTATATTTATTTACTTATTTAAGGCATTTTATCCCACATTAAACATGAATTAGATTGGAACCTGGGATCATTTAATTTTTTTTTCCTGGAGTAATGCATTGCCCCCCCCCCCCCAAGGCTCTCTCCCTGGCTATAGCCAGCTCTGCAATTTGGGGGGGGGGGGGGGGGGGCGCAGAGGTGGACCGGGGAGAGAGCCTGTTGTTAAACATTTACCAGCACACCACTGGATATTTTAGTCCTGATTGTATTCTATTATTTGATTCACACACTGTTTGTTCATTGTTGGAAATTTCAATAAAAAGATTTGCATATAAATGAAGGAGGTTTGCCATCTTGTGTGAGGGCAAGGCCTTAGATCCTATTTCATGCCTACACAGACCCTGCTTGAATGCCTCCTATGCTTTTTTGACTCTAGTCTTAAGACCGACTCCGTAAGGGTTCACCTCGGTGCAATTAGTACCATCAGTGTGTAGAGGGTAAGCCCATATCTGGACAGCCTTTAGTTGTTCGCTTCATGAAAGGTTTGCTTTTGTCAAAGCCCCCTGTCAAACCTCAGACTGTGTCGTAGGACCTCAGTGTCGTCCTCACCAAGCTGATCAAAGCTGCTTTTGAGCCATTTTCTTGTTGACTGTTACTTCAGCTCGTAGAGTCAGTGATGTTTGGGCCTTAGTAGTGGATGCACCTTATACTAAGGTTCATCACAACAGAGTGGTCCTCCGCACGCACCCTAATTTCCTGCCTAAGGTTGTGTCATAATTCCATCTGACACAGTTGATTGTCTTGCCAACATTCTTTCCATGACCTTATGCCTTGGATTGCAAGCGAGCATTGGCCTTTTATTTGGAGTGGACTAAGCCCTACAGACAGTCCGCCCAACCTTTTGTTTCTTTTGATCCCAACAGGATGTGGGTTGCCTTCGGGGAAACGCAGTCTCTTAATTGGCTGGCAGATTGCGTTTCTTTCACTTATGCCCAGGCTGGGCTGACCCTTGGAGGGTCATGTCAAGGCTCACAATGTCAAAGCCATGCCTGCGTCGATAGCCTGCTTGCGGTCAGCCTCCATTGAAGAAATTTTCAAAGCTGCAACGTGGTGTTCAGTCCACACATTCACATCGCACTACTGCCTTGAGCAGGAGATAGTACTGCAGAATCTGTGTGAGGTCTAGAATCCACCCTCCTAGGCCCATTTTATTCTGTTCCAGGCTGCACTCTTACTCAGTTTGTGTATAGTTTCAGGTTGATCTGTTTGCTATCCTCACCGTTGCGAGGCCAAATTGACCTAAGGTTATTTTTGGTGAGCCTGATTGCTAGGGATTCCCCAGTTGTGAGATTTATGGTCTGCTTGTCCTTGGAGAGAGCGAAGATACTTACCTGTAGCAAGTATTCTCCAAGGATAGCAGATCTTATATTCTCACAAACTCTTCCGCCTCCCCTTGGAGTTGTTCTTATTTTATTTCTTATGCTTTAGTATTGTACTGCGGGAACTGCTCTCTCATGGTGGGCAGGAAGTGACTCACGCTCCACAAAGCTCTTTTAAGCTTGTTACAAGCACTGGACTGGGCAATGCGGTCACATTTCTCAGTTGTGAGAATATAAGTCCTGCTGTCCTCAGACAATACCTGCTACAGGTAAGTATCTTTGCTGTATATCTGAGACAAAAAATCGCCTTTGTGCACTTTTTGAGGGCACCATTGGCACATTGTGCCCACAATTTCCTGATTTCCAGTTTTACCTCCCAGTTTTTCATGATCCCCTCTAATTCTGTAGAATAGTGTCAGTTACATTGAGAGAGGAATTATTTAATTAGCTGCTGATTGGCATTAACAATCAATTATTGGAGTAATTGGTGTTGACTGGTGCTAATTGACACAAATTAGCAGTTAAATGCTTAACAACCATTATTTGTAATTCTATAAATTGCACATGCAAACTCTTTCATGTGCAACAGCAAGTCGGTGTGGGCCTGGGGAGGGGCATGGCTTGGTAAGGGTAGCGCTTACCAGTAGTGCGTGCAATTTATAGAATACCAACGTTTACATGCCTAACTGCTTACAGTTAGTCGCGAGCATTTATACCAGCCATTGAGCTAGCCTTACTGCTCACACCTAAAGCTAGGTGCGTAAATGTGGATGTAAGCTGGTATTCGATAATGGCAATTGCACGTACAATTGTCAATTTATAGACTTTGCGCTTAGCGCATTTTATTCCAGCTTTTAAGTTTAGGTATCCTTTTGAGAATTACTTCCTTATACAGATCCTTAATAAACCAGAGCTGCTTCTTTGTGATCAATCACGGAATGGGTTTGGTTCATTGGAAGCACTGACTGTTTCAAGGGGGGAAATAGGTTAAAGCTGGGTGACAGGTAAAACCATTATATGCACTTTGAGATCAGTCCTGAGAAGTACCCGAAAGAGACTGGTAAGCTAATGTGCACTGTATTATCCATTTCGTATCTTTTTTTGATTGAAGTGATAAGCATGCTTTTTCACAGGACTGTCTGGTGGATGAAGATGGCTGCTTTATGGAAGAGGCAGGACCTGAACTTAACAAAAAAGATATACTTACTGATGGAAATGAAACAGGTTAGATTCTATTCATACTCTTAAGTGTAAGGAGTAAGGGTTCTTGTTCTTCAGATGTACTCTATTTTTTTTTTAACCAGACTTCAGCAGCTTAGACAGAAGATTCATGGGCTTTACGTAAGAACTGAAGACTATAGTGCTTCATAAATTTTGTGGAGGATGGTTGGGACTGACAGAGGGCATTGAGCTCTTTCGCCTCCCCTTTTCATTAGCCTTTTGGGTTACTCAGTGCTGTTGGTACCCAGGAAATTATGCCTTCATCCAGAACAGTGGAGTGATGGCAGCAGCCAGACTGTATTGTATTTGAGGGGTAAGAGGGTGTTTCTAGACTGGCAGAAAGTACTTCCTCATTCGAGAGACTTTCTTCAAAGAAAATATCTGCTGAATAATAAAAACTGCCATGGTACTGCTGATATACTTTAGCGAGGTGGAAGGTGTCAGGATGGGGTTTGTCATACCATAGCAGCCCTGCTGCCTTTCCTTCTCCTACAGCAGCAATTCATTTTTCAATCACTGTTTAACAGTGAAATCAAACAGTATTTGTGTTGCAAAAATGTAGACATCTTATTTTTTTTTGCAATGCATTACCCAGACGTTTGCATGCTGATGGGGACTAGTCAATGAAGTTTGCTCTCGGGGTTTTTTTTTTTCCCTGTTCTGTGCTTGTAGAAAAATTTCTTGATAAACTGAGCTGCCCCATCTCCCTGCTTCTGCAACAGTTGTGTGCTGTGAATGTTTGTTTAGGATTGTTCACATTGCCTGACAAGGGTTGAAGCAGCAATTTCAACCTTTATCAGGCAAGATGAGCAATCCTAAATCAGGAGCTAGTCTCAGAAACTGGTGTGAGAATTCTGCAAATGCTGAAGAACAAATCCCACTAAGAATGATGCAAGCTTAGCTGTGGGATATCTGGTCCCTTTACTTCAATTCAGTAAAAGTCAGCTGAGGGAACAAAGCTAATTTCTCTCCAAATTACTTGAGCGTGCTGTTCATCGCCGCTGCCTTGATTTTCTCTCCTCACATGCTATTCTTGACCCACTACAATCTGGTTTTCGCCCTCTCCACTCAACCGAAACTGCGCTTACTAAAGTCTCCAATGACCTATTACTGGCTAAATCCAGAGGTCTCTATTCCATCCTCATTCTTCTTGATCTTTCCGCCGCTTTTGACATTGTCGATCACAGCGTACTCCTCGATACCCTGTCCTCACTTGGATTCCAGGGCTCTGTCCTTTCCTGGTTCTCTTTCTACCTCTCCCTCCGCACCTTCAGTGTTCACTCTGGTGGATCCTCTTCTACTTCTATTCCTCTGCCTGTCGGCGTACCTCAGGGTTCTGTTTTTGGTCCCCTCCTCTTTTCTATCTACACTTCTTCCCTTGGTTCATTAATCTCATCCCATGGCTTTTCCTACCATCTCTATGCTGATGACTCCCAAATCTACCTTTCTACCCCTGATATCTCACCTTGCATGCAAAACAAAGTTTCAGCGTGCTTGTCTGACATTGCTGTCTGGATGTCTCAACGCCATCTGAAATTAAACATGACCAAAACTGAGCTTCTCATTTTTCCCCCCAAACCCACCTCCCCGCTCCCCCCGTTTTCTATTTCTGTTGATGGCTCTCTCATTCTCCCTGTCTCCTCAGCTCGAAACCTTGGGGTCATCTTTGACTCTTCTCTCTCCTTCTCTGCTCATATCCAGCAGCTTGCCAAGACCTGTCGTTTCTTTCTTTACAACATCCGTAAAATCCGCCCCTTTCTTTCCGAGCACTGTACCCAAACCCTCATCCACACCCTTGTCATCTCTCGTTTAGACTACTGCAATCTGCTTCTTGCTGGCCTCCCACTTAGTCACCTCTCCCCTCTCCAATCGGTTCACAACTCTGCTGCCCGTCTCATCTTCCGCCAGGGTCGCTTTACTCGTACTACCCCTCTCCTCAAGTCGCTTCACTGGCTCCCTATCCATTTTCGCATCCTGTTCAAGCTTCTTCTACTAACCTATAAATGTACTCACTCTGCTGCTCCCCAGTATCTCTCCACACTCGTCCTTCCCTACATCCCTTCCCGTGCACTCCGCTCCATGGATAAATCCTTCTTATCTGTTCCCTTCTCCACTACTGCCAACTCTAGACTTCGCGCCTTCTGTCTCGCTGCACCCTACGCCTGGAATAAACTTCCTGAGCCCCTACGTCTTGCCCCATCCTTGGCCACCTTTAAATCTAGACTGAAAGCCCACCTCTTTAACATTGCTTTTGACTCGTAACCACTTGTAACCACTCGCCTCCACCTACCCTCCTCTCCTCCTTCCTGTACACATTAATTGATTTGATTTGCTTACTTTAATTCTTGTCTATTAGATTGTAAGCTCTTAGAGCAGGGACTGTCTTTCTTCTATGTTTGTGCAGCGCTGCGTACGCCTTGTAGCGCTATAGAAATGCTAAATAGTAGTAGTGGTAGTAGTATTAAAGAATCACATAGAAACAGAGAAAAATGTAGGCAGATAAAGACCATATGGCCTGTTCAGTCTGCCAATCTATGCCATCTACTCTCCCTATCTCTACCTTAGAGATCCTGTGTACTTGTCCCAAGCTCTCTTGAATTCAGGTACTGTTTTCATCTCCACCATTTCCACTGGGAGGCTGTTCCACAAATTCAACACCCATTCTGTGAAGAAGTATTTTCTCAGGTTACTTCTGAGTGTATCCTTTTTCACTTTCATGCTATGTCCCCTCATTCCAGAGCTTTCTTTCAATTGAAAAAGTCTCTCTTCCTGTTAATTTATGCCACGTAAGTATTTAAATGTGTGTATCATATCTTCCTTCTTTTTTTTTTGTTTCTGTAAATTTTTATTAATAAGCCAAGCAAATACAAAATTTACATGACAAAGTTGCTCCCATGTAACAAAGTTTCCTATTCCCATAACCTCCCCCCCCTTTTCTTCCAGAGTATACATATTGAGATCTTTTAAGTTTGTTCCCATACAAGTTATGACAAAGCTCACTGACCATTTTAACCATTCTATTTATATCTTTTTGAAGGTGCGGTCTCCAGAATTGTACACAATATTCTACATGAGGTCTCACTGGAGTCTAAGGGCATCATCACCTCCTTTTTCCTACTGTCCATTCCTCTCCTTTTGCATCCAAGCACCCTTCTAGCTTTTGCCGTCACCTTTTCTACCTGTTTGGCCACTTTAAGGTCATCATATAGGATCACACCCAAGTCTCACTCCTGTTTCGAGCACAAAAATTCTTCACCCCCTAAACTGTACCGTTCCTTGGGTTTTTGGAGCATTTTTTTAGCATTAAATCTTAACTGCCAAATTCCAGACTTTCCTCCATTCAATAAGTCCTTCCTCATGTTATCCATAACATCCGGGGTTTCTACCCTATTGCAGATTTTAGTATCATCCTCGTAAACTTTACCATACAGCCCTTCAGCAATATTGCTTACAAAAATGTTTAAAAAAGAACCTGCCCAAGCACCGAACCTTGCGGCTCACCACTGTTAATGCCCTTTTCCTCAGAATGATTTCCATTTACCACTACCCTCTGTCGTCTTCCACTCAACCATTTCCTAATCCAGTCTGTCACTTTAGGGCCTATACTGAGGGCACTCAGTTTATTTATTAGCTGTCTATTCGGAACCACGTCAAAGGCTTTGCTAAAATCTAAATACACCACATTTAGTGCTCTCCTTCGATCCATCTATCTGGTCACCCAGTCAAAGAAATTAATCAGATTTGTGTGGAAAAATCCTACCTCTAGTTAAACCATGTTGCCTCCGGTCCTGTAATCCATTGGACTCCAAAAACTTTACTATTCTCTATTTTAAAAGCATTTTCATTAATTTACTTACCACAGAAGTCAGACTTATTGGTCTATAGATCCCAATCTCTTCCTTAATTTCTCCCTTTTGTGGAGAGGGACCATATCTGCTCTTCAGTCCTCCGGGGCTACTCCCGACTCTAGAGAAGCATTGCTAAGATCAGCCAGTGGAGCCACTAGAACTTAAGTTCCATATGCCGTCCATCCCCATCATTTTGTCCACAGTTTTTAGTTTAGCCAGCTCCTCACAAACACAGTCCTCTGAAAATCCTATTTGTGTTTTTCTTATGTGGTCCTGCTCTTGGCCTTTCAGCTGTGAACACTAAACAGAAATATTTGTTAAGCAATTCCACCTTAACTTTATCAGCCTCTACATATTATTCCTCTTCACCTTTTGAGTCTTACAGTTCCACTTTTGCATTTCCTCCTTTCACTAACATATCTATTTTACTGGATTGGCTATTTTTTCCTCCTGTTTGCATCTTTGCTTTCCTGTCTACTCTACCAGCTTCTTTTAACTTTTCCAGATATTGTCACCAGTCTTCCTTTCTGCAATCACTTGTAGTTTATAAAGGCTGACCTCTTTTTGTTTACCTTTTCACTACTGCTTTTGATAATCAAAGTGGCCTCCTTTTCCTCTTATTTGTTTACTTTTCTTACAAAAAGGTTTTGTTGCCCTTACAATAGCTCCTTTCAGTTTTACTCACCGCTTTCCTACTTCTTCCAAATGTTCCCATCCAGACAACAATTCCTTGAGGAAATCCCACCTGAATAAAGTTAGGGTTTTTTTTTTTGTTTTTTTAAGTCTAGAACCTTCACTCTTGAATGAACCCTCTCCATAGCTATCTTAATATTAAACCACACCATCTGGTGATTACTGGATGCCAGATTATCACCTACTATAACATCAGAACCACTCTCCCCATTAGTAAGCACTATGTCCAGTATGCCCCCGTCCCACATGGGTTCCATTACCAACTGCTGGAATAGTTCCCTCTGCAGAGAATCCAGGATCTCCATGTTTCTAAAGGACCCCACAGTAGGGATACCCCAATCAACATCTGGCATATTAAAATCACCTATAGTACTTCCCCTTTCACAGCTATATTTTCAATTAGATCTCTGTCCATTTCGTCTGTCTGTGAAGGAGGCCTGTATATCACACCAATGTAAATACATTTGCCATTTCTTCTTTCCAAATTGACCCACAGTTCCTCTTCATTACCCTGTAGATCCTGCAATTATGTAGCTTTCATATTATCTTTAACATATAATGCCATTTCCCCCTCCCTTTCTTCCTACCCTATCTTTCCTGAATAGTTTATAGCCCAGTATAACAATATCCCAGTTTCAGTGTCCCAACTACTGATTTGATTTATTTATTTATTTTAAAAAAATGTATATTCTGTATGATCTAAGCAGTGATCAGCGGATAACGGAATAGAATGTACATAAAATGAAAACAAAAAAACGGCATACAAAATGGTACTTAAAAATACATCTTGGGTATATACTTTTTGATGTACTTTTATTCCCACTAAATTGTTTTTCTATGGCTTACATAAAGTGAATTTGTTTTGCATAGCTTGAAGCTGCTCTCTCCTTACTGAGATGTGTTCTTCGGAAAATGAAAATCTTAAACCCTCAGCACAGACCCATCCAGTGGTGCCACATACACATAATTTGAAGAGTCTCATAAGTATTCCCATATCTGAAGGGAGGTCAAATTCTTTGATAATTTTGAAACTCTTAGAGCTGGGGGGTTTTTTCATGCCTTTGTACGTCTGGCTGGGGAAGGAAGATATGGGGATAACACCTCTGCTGTACTACTCATCTGATAATTTATCTTCTCTTTTTTTTTCTTTGTGTTCATTTCACAGTTATCAAAATGCTTTCTGCCACAAATAGTTTGTTAAAGGAGGAAGAGTTTGTGCACAGTTATCCTTATGACTGGAGAACTAAGAAACCGGTTATCATACGTGCGAGCAAACAATGGTTTGTAAACGTAGCAGATATCAAAGCAGGAGCTCAGGTAAAATGTTGTTTTAACGTGTTTTCCTTCGCCTGCTAATTTTGGATAGGTTGTGTCCGCAAGTACTGGTTTAGATATTCTTGTAGTTTCCTTAACTGTTAATGGAGGCAATATATTGGGCTTCTGCTACCGTAAACCCTAGTCTCTCTGTAATGGTTTCATCAAAACAACACTAGGGAAAATAATTTCTCCGAGGACAAGCAGGTTGCGTATTCTCACAGATGGGTGACATCATCCAACGGAACCCAGTGCAGACATTGACCAGCAAATTGAAGAAATTTATAGCAGTGACCCACCACCGGGAGCCATCCCGCGTAATGTGTAAGCGTAGGTCCCTCAGTGTTCATTTTTCCGCAGTTGAGAGGAAACCTCTTCTCATTGTGGTGTGACTTGTTTATCTTTATAATGCCTTCCTATGCAGTCCCTTCATTATTTCTCTTTTCATTTTTTCTTATAATTTTTTTTTTTTTTTTTAAGTTTTTCCCTTTAATTCTTAGGTTTTGGGGTTTTTTTCAGCCTTTTTAAGCTTTCTTTACTTTTTTGTGACCGACTAGGCCTGTTTGTTCGGCCAGAGCCCCAATTCAGTTTGGCCACTGACTCTTTTTCGGTCAAACTTGAGAAGTTTAATTTGGCCTCAATTCTTTTTTTGATTTCTCAGGCCCCCACTAGCTTAAAGAGGTGTGCCCACTGTAATCCGGTGATTTCTGTTACGGACCTGCATTCTCCGAGGACAGGCAGGCTGGGTTATAGGCACAACTGGGTCGATGTCCACATCAGCCCAGGAACTGGCATTTGCAATAGCAAAAAGAAAAAACTTTGCCAGAGCCTTCTAGCGCGCTTGCAGCGCGCACCGATTTCCTGCCCATCACTCGACCGTTCATAGATTTTTTTCCTTCCCTGTGAGGAGCAACAGTTTTTGTATGAGGCTCCTCTTCGTGCCCGGGAATGAGCCTTCGCTTCGATCTTCGGGTTTATTGTTTAGATTGTTTTAACTTTTAAGTTTCCTTTATTTTTCGTAGCGGCCGCTTCTCTCCTTTTTTTGTGTCTCTTTTTATAGGCACAATCGAGCCATTTGCCATTTGCTGCGGTCTTCCCTTCCATGTCATCGAAGACTCCCAGTGGCTTCAAACTTTGTGCAACCGTACCATCTCAGGTACAGATACCCATTCTTGGTGTATTCAGTGCCTTGGGCCCGACTATAGCCCAACTCGTTCTACCCTGTGTCTTCGTATGAAGAAAAGGACTCAACTTGCTTGAGAAACCCAACAAGAGAAATTTTTAGATGTCGGTCCGGTCCTTCAGCATCATTACCGAGGTCAGTGACGTCGACATTGAGGGACGCATCAATGTCAGGAGCAGAGGGACACATGGCTGCTGTGAGGCCAAGAAATGCTGGGAGCAGTGAGACATCAAATGGGTCTCCACCTATCTCGAGGCCTCCTGCTCTGCGGGCCCTCCGGGACCGTCCATCATCGGACCCGACCCCGAAGAGACATGAGGATTCGATGTCGTCATCGGCACCGAGGAGCCTCGGTGACGAGCATCGAGCGAAGGCTAAGAAGCAACATCACTGTTCTCCCTCGACACACGGTGCCAGGAGCTCCAGGGCGTCAAAGGATTCAGCACCCGAGAAGCATCGGCGCCAGGAGGACCACTCTCTATACAGGAGGTGCAGATGCATTGGCCTCTTAGCAGTCCGGTTCCTGCTCCTGAACCTCAACCGATTTTGCCACCGACTGCTCCACCGGCCCCTCAGCTTTCTCCGATGGCGGCTCTCGATGAGCTCATCCGGGCCTTTACTTCCAGAGCTTCTGGAAGATCGCTGCACTGGTCTGCTTCGGCGTCAGGGGTGCTTGCGCCTGCAGTACTGTCTGCTGCAGTTGCATCTGTCCCTTCACCTTCGGCGAGGTCCCCATCCTCAGTGCCACTTGCGGCTGCCACCCAGGTCGACTCCTCATCAACGTTGGTGGAGGAAGCTTCACCGCAGTCCATGCGGGCATCGGCCCCTTGACATCACCATCGAGGACGTCAGCATTGAGGCAGGCTCAGTCTCGGAGCTCCCTGAGGGAAGTGCTTTCCAATACTGAGGAGGAACGCTCGTGAGAGTCAGAGGAAGATCCTAGGTACTTTTCCTCCGATGAGCCCTCAAGAAAGCCAAGAGTTCTAGAGACTATGCCTTGGGCGCCCCCAGGCAGAGAAGCTAGGACCTTGGATTATTTGGGGAGGAGACGTATCAGGCCACTACTCTCGCTGCCCATATCTAGTCTTACCAGCTTTTCATGAGCGTCCACTTGTGGAACTTGGTGAGGCAGCTGTCTACCTTGTTTGATGCCCCCCCTCCCCCCTCCCCAGAGCAGGTCGAGCCTTTTTGCAGGTGGTCAGGCTGCAGAAGGCGTGTTGTAAATTCCTGGCCGGGGCGCTTATGGCACTTTTGATGTGGCATCCAGAATCTCTGCTCAAGGTATAGCGATGCACAGACTCTTATGGCTGTGTGTCTCTGACCTAGACCATTCGGTCCAGCAGAGGATGGCGGATGTACCTTGCTGTGGGGGATAACTTTTTCGGAGAGGAGGTGGAAGGCCTGGTTGACCAGATCAAGAACACACAGATTCTATGGCTTCTCTCTCCCACCGGGCGCCTTCTGCTACAGCCTCCTCATCTAAGAGGTTTTTTGGGGGGCTACGGAGTGCTCCCTATTCCTATGTTAGGCATAGGTACAATCTGGCATCCCGATAGCCTACTCAGGCTCAACCCCAACGTGCTTGTTCTCGTCAACAGCGTGCGCCTAAGGCCCTACTGCTCCCCAGCAAAAGCAAGGGCTTTTGACTGGCTCCAGCAAAGCATAGCCACAGTACCGGATGACTTTACGGTTGGAGGGAGGTTTAATGTTTTTTCACCAAAGGTGGCCTCTCATAAACTCCAACTGGAGAGTTCTTCAAATAGTCCGGTTAGGATACACCCTCATTCTGGAATCCAAACCTCCAAATTTCCCACCAGGAGCTCATTCATACATTTCCCAGAACAGTCAAGTACTTGCAGAGGAACTCTCCGCCCTTCTAAAGGCCCATCCAGTTGAACCCGTTCCACCAGGGAAAGAAGGGCTGGGATTCTATTCCAGGTACTTCCTTGTGCAAAAGAAAACCGGGGGGATGCGTCCCATTCTAGACCTAAGGGCCCTGAACAAATTCCTAGTCCAAGAAAAGTTCAGGATGGTTTCCCTGAGCACTCTTCTTCCCATGATTCAGGAAAATGATTGGCTATGCTCCCTTGACTTAAAGGATGCTTACACGCACATTTTGATACTCCCAGCTCACAGGAAGTATCTTCAGTTTTGGCTGGGAACGCAGTACTTTCAGTACCGCGTACTGCCCTTTGGCCTGGCATCTGCACCCAGAGTGTTTACAAAGTGCCTAGCAGTAGTCGCAGCATCCCTACTCAGACTGGAAGTGCATGTGTTCCCTTATCTCGAAGATTGGCCAGTGAAGAGCACCTCGGAGGACGGTGCTCAGGAGTCCATGCGAATGACTATTCAGGTGCTAGAGCTACTAGGATTCGTAATAAATTACACCAAGTCCTATCTCACTCCTGTTCAGAATTTGGAGTTAATTGGAGCACTACTGGACACGAAGACAAATGGGCTTATCTACCCGAGACACGGGCAGACAACCTTCTGTCCCTGGTGTCCCAGTTCGAGCCTCTCAGCAAGTCACAGCTGAGCAGATGTTGAGACTCTTGGGGCACATGGCCTCCACAGTTCATGTAACACCCCTGGCACGTCTATATATGAGATCCGCCCAATGGACCCTAGCTTCCCAGTGGTATCAAGCTGTGGAGAATCTGGAGGACGTTATCCGACTGTCCACAGATTTTCGCAACTCTTATCAGTGGTGGACAATCCAGCCCAATTTAACTATGGGACGATCATTCCAAATTCCTCAGCTGCAGAAAGTGCTGACGATGGATGAATCTCTTCTGGGGTGGCAAGCTCATGTAGATGGGCTTCATACTCAGGGAACCTGGTCCTTCCGGGAGACAGATCTTCAGATCAATCTCCTGGAGCTTTTGTTCAACCAAATTATCTTGGTTCAAACAGACAATCAGGTTGCAATGTACTACACCAACAAGCAGGGGGGCACCGGATCTCGCCCTCTGTGTCAGGAAGCTGTCCAGATGTGGCTTTGGGCATGTGTTTCTGCAAGGCACATCAGGCAGGCATAAACAACAGTCTGGCTTACAAGCTGATCAAGCTAATGCAAACTCATGTGGTTGCTGAATATGGGCGTCGCCCGCAAGATCTTCCGAGCGTGGTGCACCCCTTCGGTGGATCTTTTTGCCGCTCAGTTAAATCATAAGGTCCCTCAGTTCTGTTCCAGGCTTCAGGCCCACGACAGACTAGCGTCAGATGCCTTTCTCCTACATTGGGGAACAGGCCTTCTGTATGCGTATTCTCCCATATCTCTAGTAGACTTTGCTGAAACTCAAGCAAGACCACGGAACCATGATCCTGATTGCACCCTACTGGCCGCATCAGATTTGGTTCCCTCTTCTTCTGGAGTTCTCCTCCGAGAAACCGTGGAGATTGGAGTGTTTTCCAACTCTAATTACTCAGGATCGCTTCTACATCCCAACCTCCAGTCTCTGGCTCTCACGGCTTGAATGTTGAGAGCATAGAATTCGCTTCCTTTGGTCTTTTGGAGGGTGTCTCCCGGGTCTTGCTTGCTTCCAGGAAAGATTCCACTAAGAGGTGTTATTCTTTTAAATGGAGGAGGTTTGCCGTCTGATATGACAGCAGGGCCCTAGATCCTCTCTCTTGTCCTACACAGACCCTGCTTGAATACCTTCTACACTTATCAGAATCTGGTCTGAAGACCAACTCCGTAAGGGTTTACCTCAGTGCAATTAGTGCTTATCATCAGCGTGTAGAAGGTAAGCCTATCTCTGGACAGCCTTTAGTTCGTTTCATGAGAGGTTTGCTTTTGTCAAAGTCCCCTGTCAAACCGCCTCCAGTGTCATGGGATCTCAACGTTGTTCTCACCTAGCTGATGAAAGCTCCTTTTGAGCTACTGAATTCCTTCCATCTGAAGTACTTAACCTGGAAGGTAATTTTCTTGGTGGCTGTTACTTCAACTCGTAGGGTCAGTGGGCTTCAGGCCCTAGTAGTGGATGCACCTTATACTAAGTTTCATCACAACAGAGTAGTCCTCCGCACTCACACTAAGTTCTTGCTGAAGGTGGTGTCGGAGTTCCATTTGATCCAGTCAATTGTCTTGCCAACATTCTTTCCCCGGCCTCATGGTGAAAGCAGCTTGCACACCTTGGACTGCAAGAGAGCATTGGCCTTTTACGTGGAGCGGACAAAGCCCTTCAGACAGTCCGCCCAGTTTTTCATGGCTTTTGGTCCCATCAGGAGGGAAGTCACCATCTGAAAATGCACAATCTCCAGTTGGCTAGCAGATTGCATATCCTTCACACGCCCAGGCTGGGCCGGCTCTGGTGGGCCATGTCACAGTTCGTAATGTCTGAGCCATGGCTGCTTCAGTGGCTCACTTAAAGTCAGCCTCCATTGAAGAGATTTGCAGAGCTGCAACGTGGTCATCAGTCCACACATTCACATCTCACTACTGCCTTGAGCAGGATACCCAATACGACAGTCGGTTTGGGCAGTGCTGCAGAAACTGTTTGGCATTTAGAATTCAACTTCACCCACCTAGGCCCATTTTATTCTGTTCCAGGCTGCACACTCAGCTAGTTGTATATAGTTTCAGATTAATCTGTGTTTTGTCCTCGCCTTTGCGAGGCCCAATTGACCACTGTTAATTGTTTTTGCATGAGCCTGGATGCTAGGGATACCCCAGTTGTGAGTATAATCCAGCCTGCTTGTCCTCGAAGAAAGCGAAGCTACTTACCTGTAGCAGGTATTCTCCGAAGACAGCAGGCTGATTATTCTCACAATCTCACCCACCTCCCCTTGGAGTTTTATATATTTTTTTGCTTTAGAACTTAACTGAGGAGCGCGGTCGTGCGACGGGAGGGAAATCAGTCTGCTCGTTGTGTGCTGCACGCGCACTAGAAAGCTCTGGCAAAGTTTTTTCTTTTTGCTATTGCAAATGACGGTTCCCGGACTGACGTGGATGTCAATCCAGTTGTGAAAATAATCAGCCTGCTGTCCTCTGAGAATACCTGCTACAGGTAAGTATCTTCGCTTTCATGGTGTATAAGGTGCCTTGTGCCTGACCATGCTCTGTCAGTTTGAAAATGCAGTTAAGGACATAAAGAGCTCAGCAGATCCAGCAGGAGAAACTTTTTGACTCCTCGAAGTCCAGTGCACTGGCACCAGAAGCATCAACCCTGATGTCTGCACAGGCCTCAGCATCCACTGGGAGTGCACTGGCATCGAGGTCTCGATCTCTCAATATTGGGCGCTGATAGGCCCCAGGACAGGTCAACATCGGACTCAGCACCAAGGGTGTGGTCAGATTCAGCATCATCCTCATTGCCACTGAAGGACTGCAACGCAGTTCATCAGAGGAAGCCCAAGAAGCACAAGCATCAGTCCTTGACACACAGAATTGGGATCATGGTGGCATCTACATCGCTGGAACTCAAGAAGCACCGGTACCAAGAGGAGTGCTCCCTCTCTTTAGAAGAGGTACCAGTGCGTGAGCCTCAAAGCAGCAAGAACCCCGTTACTCTTTTGACACTGATGCCTTCTGAGGCTGCCTCTCAACCGGCTCTCCTGCCTTTGCTGATGCCATCCTTCGATGAGCGTTTCTGAGCCGTGCTCATGGAGGACCTGGCAGATGCTGCAGCCTCAAGGGTTGCACATCATGCCCATGGTACATGTATCTGAGAGAGGCCCAGTGGACCTTAGCTTCCCAGTGGCCTCGGGTGGCTGGGAACCTAACGGATGTCATCCAGATTCTCCCAGAGTTGACTCATTTCCTTTTCTGAGGAACAATTCAGATGAATTTGACTGTAGGACTACCATTCCTGATTTCACTTCCTCAGAAGATGTTAACAGATGCATCCAACCTGAAATGGGGAGCTCATGTGGATGGGCTTCACATCCAGGGAACTTGGTCAGCTCAGGAAACAGAAATTCACATCAACCTCTTCGGGCTGAAGGCCTTTGGAATGCTCTAAAGGCTTTCACAGATTGGCTACAGAACCAAATTATGCTGATTCAAAGAGACAACCAGCTCGCAATGTTCTGTGTGAACAAGCAGGGAGGTACAGGATCCTACCCCTTGTGTCAGGAAGCAGTGAGGTTGTGGTAGTGGGCACTCCTGCATAGGATGGATCTTCAAGCCACATATGCTCCAGGAAAAGACAATTGCTGGTGGACAGACTGGGCAGGGTTTTGCAATCACAAGAAGTAGTCTCTCAATATTATTATTTATTATTATTATTTATTGCATTTGTACCCCACATTATCCCACCTATTTGCAGGCTCAAGGTGGCTTACAGAGTGTTGTTATGACGTAGTCATGACAGGATCTTAGATACAATCGGTAGTAAGCAGAAGATGTATGAGGGATTAGAGAAGGAAATGTTAGATAGGATGGTGTAAGAGGTGTATTTTAATACTTGGGCATAGCCTGCAAGATCTTATGAGAGTGGGGCACCTCCTCGATGGATCTCTATGCCATTCACCTTAACAGGGTTCCCCAGTTCTACTCCAGGCTCAGATCACACAGCGGGCTAGCTTCAGATGGAGGAGTGGACTTTGATCCTGAGGAACTGAGTTCGATTCCCGCTGCAGCTCCTTGTGACTCTGGACAAGTCACTTAACCCTCCATTGCCCCTGGTACAAAATAAGTACCTGAATGTACTATGTAAACCGCTTTGAATGTAGTTGCAAAACACCACAGAAAGGCGGTATATCAAGTCCAATTTCCCTTTCCCCTCTTTCCCCTTTCTTCTTCACTGAGGGGAAGACCTGCTGCGTGCATATCCTTCAGTTCCTCTTATAGAGAAGACTTTGTTGAAAATCTAGTAGGAACACAGAATCATGGTTCCTAATCAAGC
The DNA here is from genome assembly GCF_901765095.1 of Microcaecilia unicolor. Taxonomy (NCBI): domain Eukaryota; kingdom Metazoa; phylum Chordata; class Amphibia; order Gymnophiona; family Siphonopidae; genus Microcaecilia; species Microcaecilia unicolor. The sequence continues at coordinate 64,295,861 of NC_044033.1, read as the reverse complement.
CTGTCAAGAAACACCTTACACCCGCTTAGGTTTAACCCTATGGCCACTTACAGGGATATGATTAAGGTCTGTAAAATCCTGAGTGGTGTAGAACGGGTAAAAGTGAATTGATTTTAAACTCTTTCAAAAAGTGCAAAGACCAGGGGACGCTCAATGTAATTACATGGAAATACATATAAAACAAATAGGAGGAAATATTTTTTCACTGAAAGAATAGTTAAGCTCTGGAACTTGTTGCCGAAGGATGTGGTAACAACGGTTAACGTATCTGGGTTTAAAAAAGGTTTGGACAAGTTCCTGGAGGAAAAGTCCATAGGCTGTTATTGAGATAGACATGGGGGAATCCACTGCTTGCCCCGGGATTGGTAGTATGGAATGTTGCTAGTAATTGAGTTTCTGCCAGGTATTTGTGACCTGGATTAGCCACTGTTGGATGCAGGATACTGGGCTAGATGGACCATTGGTCTGACCCAGTTTGGCTGTTCTTATGTTCTGATGTAGAATTCCTTGGGTCTGTCGGAGGGTATCTCCCGCATCTTGCTTGCTTCCAAGAAAGACCCAATTAAAAAGTGGTTACTCTTTTAAGTGGAGGAGGTTTGATGTCTGGTGTGAGGGTGAGTTCTTAGATCCCTCTCACTTGCTCTACACAGAAACCTTCTTGAATACCTTCTACACCTTTCTGAGTCAGGTTTGAAAACCAACTCTCTAAGGGTTCACCTCAGTGCAATCGGCATGCGGGGGGCTAAGCCCATCTCTGTACAGCCTCTAGTTGTTTTCTTCATGTGAGGTTTTCTATTGATGAAGCCCCCTCCCCTCTCCCAGACCTTCAGCTGTGCCATGAGTTGTGTGTTGTCCTTATCCAGCTGATAAAAGCTGCTTTTGAGCCTCTTGATTCTCTGTCATCTGAAGTATTTGACCTGGAAATTTGTGTTTCTGGTGGTAGACTCTGCTTGATTCATGAATCTGAAGTATTTGACCTGGAAATTTGTGTTTCTGGTGGAGGTCTCTTCAGCTTGCAGAGTCCTTGAGCTTCAGGTCCTAGTAGCTGATCCACCTTACACTAAATTTCACCACAGTAGTGTTCTCCGCACACACCCTAAATTCCTTCTTAAGATAGTGTCGGAATTCCATTTTAATCAAGCAATTGTTCTACCAACATTTTTCCCAAAACTGCTTGCCCATCCTGGCGAGAGTGTACAGCACACCTTGGACTGCCAGCGAGACTTAACCTTCTTTCTGGAGCAGACTAAATCCCATAGACAGTTCACCTAGATTTTTGTTTCTTTTGACCCAAACAGGATGGGGGTTGCCATCGGCAAACACATAATTTCCAGTTGGCTAGCAGATTGCATCTCCTTTACTTATGCCCATGCTGGGCTGATTCTAGATGGTCATGTCAAGGCTCATAATGTCAGAGCCATGGCTACATCAGTAGCCCACTTTAGATTTCTCCATAGAGGAGATTTACAAAACTGTGATGTGATCATCTGTCCACATATTCACATCCCATTACTGCCTTGAGCACGAGACCCGATATGACAGCTGGTTTGGTCAGACAGTTCTGCAGATTTTTTTAGGTGTCTAGAATCCAACTCTAACCCTCCCTAGGCCCAGTTTTTTTTCTGTTCCAGGCTGCACCTCCACAACTAGTTTGAAAATGTTTCAGGTTGATTGAATAATAGGCCTCAATGTTTTGAGTCCTATTGTCCTAGCATTGTTGTTTTTTGTGAGCCTGGTAGCTAGGGGTTCCCATCTGTGAGAATACGCAGCTTGCTTGTCCTCAGAGAAAGCAAAGTTACTCACCTGTAGCAGGTGACTCAGGACAGCAGGCCAAGTATTCTCACATATCCTCCCACCTCCCCTTGGAGTTGTATTCTGTAACTAGTATACAGGACTGAGGGACCTGCGCTCATGCATCAGGCAGGAAGGCACTCGCGCATGCATGGTAGGACACTGCTAGAAATTTCTTCAACTCGCTAGTCAGCATCTGCACTGGGCTCTGTCGGATGATGTCACCCATGAGAGTACTTGGCCTGCTGTCCTCGGAGATCACCTGCTACAAATGAGTAACTAACTTTGCTATCCTGGTTTACATTTAGCAAGTACCAATGTAAAGTACTTGTTCTCTCTGAGTTTCTATAAGCAGCTCATAGACTCAGTATGAGCCTTACCCAAAGCAAGGTTTCTTTACATACAAGGCCAGTAACTTTGAAAGGTTCACTACAAGGCATGGATTTTGTTTCCAAGTAGACATAAGCAGAATCACAGTACGCACAGTTGGGTCCAGTGCAACATCGGTGTATCGACATGCTGCCAGTATTCAGAATCAAATCAGAGAAGTAATACCGGTATAGGATAATATGGGAGGTGTGGTCACTGTTCTGTTTGCCATATAATGTTAGAGGAAAAGGAATATATTGTCAGCAGGCCACCACCTTCAGGCCTTCCTGCAGGTATGAACTTGGCTGACCCTGGAAGTGCCCTTCCCTGGATACAGCACTCCCAGAAGCAGACTCCAAAAATATGCTTAAAACCACTTTATTCCATCAGCAAGGCCAAGACATTTCCTCTTCCAGACACAGTCCTTGGTTACAGCACATATCACCCCTTTTTCCTTCCCCCCACTGGCCACAGTTTCTGGATACAGTTGAAATCATTCACTGCTTCCCCAGCATGGCCTGATTCCTGGACACAGTTTTAAATCACTCACTGCTTCCCCAGCATGGCATGACTTCTGGACACAGTGCAAGTCACTCACTGCTTCCCCAGCATGGCATGACTTCTGGACACAGTGCAAGTCACTCACTGCTTCCCCAGCGTGGCATGACTTCTGGACACAGTGCAAGTCACTCACTGCTTCCCCAGCGTGGCATGACTTCTGGACACAGTGCAAGTCACTCACTGCTTCCCCAGCGTGGCATGACTTCTGGACACAGTTTAAATCACTCACTGCTTCCCCAGCCTGGCATGACTTCTGGACACAGTTTAAATCACTCACTGCTTCCCCAGCATGGCATGACTTCTGGACACAGTTTAAATCACTCACTGCTTCCCCACCGTGGCATGACTTCTGGACACAGTTTAAATCACTCACTGCTTCCCCAGCGTGGCATGACTTCTGGACACAGTTTAAATCACTCACTGCTTCCCCAGCGTGGCATGACTTCTGGACACAGTTTAAATCACTCACTGCTTCCCCAGCATGGCATGACTTCTGGACACAGTTTAAATCACTCACTGCTTCCCCAGCGTGGCATGACTTCTGGACACAGTTTAAATCACTCACTGCTTCCCCAGCGTGGCATGACTTCTGGACACAGTTTAAATCACTCACTGCTTCCCCAGCGTGGCATGACTTCTGGACACAGTTTAAATCACTCACTGCTTCCCCAGCGTGGCATGACTTCTGGACACAGTTTAAATCACTCACTGCTTCCCCAGCGTGGCATGACTTCTGGACACAGTTCAAATCACTACCTGTTTCCCCAGCCAGGTCTGACTTCTGGCCACAGCTGAAATCATTCACTGCTTTACAGCATGGCACCTCTCTCCCCCTTGAGTGGAACAGCTGCTTAAATTTTCTTCCAAGCTTTCCCCAGCCTTGAAGAAGGTTTGTTATGAAGCCTTTCAACTTCTTCCCTTGTACCTGAGCTAGAGCAGCAATCTCCATGGGCTCACTTCCCCAATCATCTTGGGCTTGGATCTCCTCTCCAACCTCTTTCTCCCCCTCCCATTCCATGGGCTCCTCTCCCTTTATGGTCCCCAGCTGGTCCTCTCCCTCCTGATTATTCCTCCTCAGCCAATCCCCCTCCTCTCACTCGGGATCCTGGGACTTGTAGTTCCCTTCTCCCTTTGCTTGCCCACAGGGCTTTGCAAGGGTTCTTGGGAACTGTAGTCCTTCTCCCTTCGGCTCATAGGAAGCTTATGCCTTCGTTGGGGCATGGCTTCCCAGCCCCTAGGATCCTGGGACTTGTAGTTGGAATCCTGGATATGTTACCTACCCATCTTGCTCCTCTCCCAAATCCCTTCTTCCCTGACCCTCAGGGGTTCCTCACAATATTCATCCAAGATCTGGTAGGAAATGTAAATTGAAGGCTTACACTAACTGTGAGTCGACAGGGATGGTGTACTTGATACAATGTCTTTGTGACTTAATATATATTGGACAGACTTCCTCCACATCACTGAAAGCCAGACTAATGGAACATCGTTCCTGTTTAAAAATTCACAGATTGGAAGCCCATATGGTGATGCACTGTGATCGCTTGGGACATCATTTTGAAGATCTGCGTTGTATAATTTTAGAACAAATAGAGTGGTCCCAGCGGCGCGGTGACTTTAGTCCTCTCTTGAGACAGGTTGAACAAAAATGGATATTTTTCTTTAATTCTGTTGAAACTGATGGTCTGAACATTTGTGTGGAATGGTCCACCTTTTTTAGGGCGGGCTTTTTTGATGTTTAAATCAAGCAGGCTTGTGTGTATTAGCTGCCTTTGGAGAGGTGGAACTTTTAACAGGTTAAGTAGCCTGTTGTTCCTTTGGCAGTTGCCTAGTGTTATTGGAAATACAGTGGTCATGACACAGGTTTAACTTTTTTTTTCCTACTGTTACCTCTGTTCCACAGCATTAGCAGATAGAATCTAGCAGGCACTACAGGATCCAGTTTAGTCTTCCCACCTACCCCTAGGACAACCCATCATTTATAGTCAGTTATTGTAATTAGGGTAATAAGCAAGGAGTGCTATTATAGAGTTTTAAATACATTTCATTACCATCTAAGAAGGAAACACTAAATAAATCATACAATTTACTATGAGGCATATTTTCAAAGCACTAAGCCTTCCAAAGTTCCATAGAAACCTATGGAACTTTGGAAGGCTAAGTGCTTTGAAAATGAGCCCCTATATAAACTAAAAGACACTTTTTTATATTAGGCTAATATCCTTAATACTGTAGCAAGTTTTAAATTATTGAAAAACTCAAGAACACTAAGATGGAGTCAGCAGACCAGCAGCGAGAGGGGTGCTATCCAGTTTTTTGCATTGAGTGTCACATGTATGATTATCTCCCAGTTGGTGAGATGTCATATGTGTGTGCCTGATGCAAAGAGCTCCTAGCTCTCAGAGAACGTGTCCGTTCTCTTGAGGCTAGAGTAGCAGACTTGGTGGAGCTGAGGGAGACATAGAGGAGACCTACAGGGGTGTTGTAGAGAAATCCCAGTTCCAGTCTGGTAGCCCCTGTGCTACCTTGGAGTAGGGAGGTCTCCTAGAAGGAGAGCATCACCCTGGTGAAGTAGGAAGTACTCCTGTAGGCAGGACCTGCCCACCAGGGGATGTACTATTCTCTCGCACCGAGGATATGTCTCCAAGTGCTGCCTGGGAGGGAAAGGTTAGGACAGCTGTTGTAGTTGGTGATTCGATCATTAGGAATATAGATAGCTGGGTGGCTGGTGGACATGAGGATCGCCTGGTGCGAAGGTGGCGGACCTCACGCGTCACCTAGATAGGATTTTAGATAGTGCTTGGGAGGAGTCTGCTGTCTTGGTACATGTGGGTACCAATGACATAGCAAAATGTGGGAGAGAGGTTCTGGAAGCCAACTTTTATGCTGTTAGGTAGAAAGCTCAAATCCAGATCCTCTAGGGTAGCATTTTCTGAAATGCTACCTGTTCCACATGCAGGGCCCAAGAGACAGGCAGAGCTCCGGAGTCTCAATGTGTGGATGAGACGATGGTACAGGAAGGAGGGTTTTAGATTTGTTAGGAACTGGGCAACATTCTGGGGAAGGGGGAGCCTATTCTGAAAGGATGGGCTCCACCTTAACCAAGGTGGCACCAGGCTGCTGCCATCGGCATTTAAAAAGGAGATAGAGCAGCTTTTAAACTAGAAATGGGGGGAAGGACGACAGTCGCTCAAAAGCGTATGGTTCGGGATAAGATATCTTTCAAAGATATCACCAAAACAGGGAAGATAGGGTATCCTGAGAGAGAGGTTGCAAAAGAGACCGTAGTAGATCAGGTGTCCTTAAATAAAAATCAAAAGATTGCAAATTAATACTGTCAAGTACTAAGCATGATGTAAATAGGAGCAACAAACACAGTTTGAAATCTCTATATGTGAATGCTAGAAGCCTAAGAAATAAGATGGGAGAGTTAGAATATATTGCACTAAATGAAAAAATTAGATATAATAGGCATCTCTGAGACCTGGTGGAAAGAGGATAACCAGTGGGACACTGTCATACCGGGGTACAAATTATTTCGAAGTGATAGGGTGGATCGAATTGGTGGAGGGGTAGCATTGTATATTAACGAGAGCCTTGAATCACATAGATTTGAAAATTCTGCAGGAAACAAAACACTTCCATGTGTAAAGGGGAAAAGGATAGTGATAGGAGTGTACTACCATCCACCTGGCCAGGATGAACAGACAGATGCAGAAATGTTAAAGGAAATCAGGGACGCAAACAAACTGGACAACACAATAATAATGGGTGATTTCAATTACCCTGATACTGACTGGGTAAATGTAATATCAGGACACGCTAGGGAGGTAAAATTCCTTGATGAAATCAAGGACAGCTTTATGGAGCAGCTGGTACAGGAGCCGACGAGAGAAGAAAAAATTCTAGACCTGGTCCTTAGTGGAGTGCATGATCTGGTGTGGGAGGTAATGGTGCTGGGGCCGCTTGATAACAGTGATCATAATATGATCGGATTTGATAGTAGCTTTGAAATAAGTATACATAGGAAATCAAATATGTTAGCGTTTAACTGTAAAAAAGGAGACTATGATAAAATGAGAAGAACGGTGAAAAGAAAACTTAGAGGAGCGACTGCGAGGGTCAAAAATTTACATCAGGTGTGGATGCTGTTCAAAAACACCATCCTGGAAGCCAGGCCAAATATATTCCGCGTATTAAAAAAGGAGGACAGAAAGCCAAACGACAGCCGGCGTGGTTAAAAAGTGAAGTGAAAGAAGCTATTAGAGCTAAAAGAAAATCCTTCAGAAAATGAAAGAAGGAACCGACTGAAAATAATCATAAACAGCATAAGGAATGTCAAGTGAATTGCAAAGCGCTGATAAGGAAGCCTAAGAGGGACTCGAAAAAAGATTGCATTGGAGGCACAAACACATAGTAAAAAAAATTTTCGATATATTAAAAGCAGGAAGCCGGCAAAGTAATTGGTTGGACCACTAGATGACTGAGGAGTAAAAGGGGCGATCAGGGAAGACAAAGCCGTAGCGGCGAGATTAAATTAATTCTTTGCTTCGGTCTTCACCGAGGAAGATTTGGGTGGGATACCGGTGCCAGAAATGGTATTCGAAGCTAATGAATTCTCTGTAAACCTGGAGGATGAAATGGGGCAGTTCTACAAACTGAAGAGTAGCAAATCTGGACCGGATGGTATTCATCCCAGAGTACTGATAGAACTGAAAAATGAGCTTGCAGAGCTATTATTAAAATCGAGCGTGGTACCGGAAGATTGGAGGGTGGCCAATGTAACGCCGATTTTTTAAAAAGGTTCCAGAGGAGATCCAGGAAATTATAGACCAGTGAGTCTGACGTTGGTGCCGGGCAAAATGGTAGAGACTATTATTAAGAACAAAATTACAGAGTATATTCAAAAGCATGGATTAATGAGACAAAGTCAACATGGATTTAGTGAAGGGAAATCTTGCCTCACCAATCTACTGCATTTCTTTGAAGGGGTGAGCCAGTTGATATTGTGCATCTGGATTTTCAGAAGGTGTTTGACATGAAAGACTCCAGAGGAAATTGGAGAGTCATGGGATAAGAGGTAGTGTCCTATTGTGGATTAAAAACTGGTTAAAAGAGAGAGAGTAGGGTTAAATGGTCAGTATTCTCAATGGAGAACGGTAGTTAGTGGGGTTCCCCAGGGGTCTGTGTTGGAACTGCTGCTTTTTAATATATTTATAAATGACCTAGAGATGGGAGTAACTAGTGAGGTAATTAAATTTGCTGATGACACAAAGTTATTCAAAGTGGTTAAATCGCGGGAGGATTGTGAAAAATTACAAGAGGACCTTACGAGACTGGGAGACTGGGTGTCTAAATGGCAGATGACGTTTAATGTGAGCAAGTGCAAAGTGATGCATGTGGGAAAGAGGAACCCAAATTATAGCTACGTCATGCAAGGGTCCACGTTAGTAGTCACGGACCAAGGTGTCGTCGTTGATGATACGTTGAAACCTTCTGCTCAGTGTGCTGCTGCGGCTAAGAAAGCAAAAAGAATGTTAGGTATTATTAGGAAAGGAATGGAAAACAAAAATGAGGCTGTTATAATGCCTTTGTATTGCTCCATGGTGCGACCGCACCTCGAATATTGTGTTCAATTCTGGTCGCCACATCTCAAAAAAGATATAGTGGAATTAGAAAAGGTGCGGAGAAGGGCGACGAAAATGATAAAGGGGATGGGATGACTTCCCTATGAGGAAAGGCTAAAGTGGCTAGGGCTCTTCAGCTTGGAGAAAAGGCGGCTGAGGGAAGATATGATAGAGGTCTATAAAATAATGAGTGGAGTTGAACGGGTAGATGTGAAGGGTCTGTTTACACTTTCCAAAAATTCTAGGACTAGGGGGCATGCGATGAAGTTACAATCAATGGTATTCTATGGTTCACTGCCACCCGGGGCGGATCGCTGCTGGGCGCACCCCCCTCCCCCCCGGCTGCAGGGCAACACGGTACCCCCCCTCCCCCCCGATCCAGTCCCCACCTGTCTACCAGCTCTGTCCACCCGGGGCAACTCTGCGCTACTGTAAAAGAAAAAAAATCGCCTCGTTGGCCCTTCCCTCACTGTGTCCCGCCCTCTGATGTAAGGTCCTATTTCCTCGAGGACGGGATAGAGTGAGGGAAGGGCTGACGAGGCCATTTTCATCTCTTACAGCAGCGCAGATGCGAGGCGCTGCACCACACAGCTGCCAGGTGGATGGAGCCCCCCCCCCCCACACCCGTTGACACCCGGGATGGACCACCCCCACCGCCCCGCCCTTGGTTCGCCACTGGCTACAATGTAGTAAATTTAAAACAAATCGGAGAAAAATTTTCTTCAGTCGACATGTAATTAAACTCTGGAATTCGTTGCCAGTGAATTTGATAAAGGCGGTTAGTTTAGTGGAGTTTAAAAAAGGTTTGGATGGCTTCCTAAAAGAAAAGTCCATAGACTGTTATTAAATGGACTTGGGGAAAATCCACTGTTTCAGTAATAAGCAGTATAAAATGTTTTGTACTTCTTTGGGATCTTGCCAGGTATTTGTGACCTGGATTGGCCACTGTTGGAGACAGGATGCTGGGCTTGATGGACCTTTGGTCTTTCCCAGTATGGCAATACTTATGTACTTATTAGTAAAAGAGGCCCGTTTCTGACAAAAATGAAACGGGTGCTAGCAAGGTTCCACGCCCCCCTCCCTACCTCCCTCCCTCCCTCCCTCTCTGTCCTCCGAGATCCAGCCCCCATCCCCTCAGAGTTCCATGCCCCCTCCCTCCCCCTTCTTCCCCTTTGAGTTCCAGGACCGCCCCCCTCCCCTTGGAGTTTCAGGACCTCCCCCCTTCCTCCCTCTCCCTCCCCCCTTCCTCCCTCTCCTCCCCTCCCCTCCCCTCCCTCTCCTCCCCTCTGAGTTCCATGCCCCCTCTCCTCCGAGTTCCAGACCCCCGTGCCTCCCTCCCTCTCTCTCCTCTCCGAGTGCAAGCACGACCTGTCCTCCGCCTGGCCCTCGCCTTCCTAGGTGCCAGCTGTAATTTAAAAATTCTTACCTCGGGGTCCGGCGTCAGCAGTGAAGGCGAGCAGCGCTTCTTCCTGCCTTCCCATCTGTCTCAGCTCTGCCTCTGGTCCCGCCCTTCCGGAAACAGGGAGGGGGGAGGAAGAGAGGGGGGCCTGGAACTAGAAGGGAGGACAGGGGGAGGGAGGGGGCGATTCTCTGCTCACCTCCAATGTTCTGGTGCTGATTTCCCTTCCCTTTCACGGATCCGCCCTCTGACGTCATCGCCAGGGTGGACCAATGGGAAGTGTGTTACGAACCCAGGCATCCAGACGTAGAATGTTGGAGGTGCAAATTATTTTATAGGATGTACTTATGAATGTTTGATGGACAGTCTGGATGACTTCTAATTTGGACACAAGATGTATAAGAAACCTGGAAAGAAGATTGATGAGTATCCCTTTTTCTAATGTGTTACGCTTAAACCAGACATTGGTCTGATATTGTTTTTCCTGTGACTTGTCTCCTGCATTTGTGTGAGTCTGACATTTTTTGATAAGTCTTTCTTGCACTCTGTATTGAGTTTTTTTTCTCGTGATGGTGGAACGGGCCCATGCCTTATAACTGTTGTTGGCTGGGTGGCTCTACTGAGGTTTTTTCTCCATTTTTTTGGGGTGTGCTTTAGGTCTTTTGTGTCATTAGTCTTTATGGATGATACCAAAGTCTAAAATAGGTTGGACACCCCGAGGGTGTGGATGGCATGAGGAAAGATCTGGCAAAACTTGAAGAATGGTTTGATAATTGGCAACTCAAATTTAATGCTAAGAAATGCAAGGTCATGCACTTAGGTTACAAGAATCCAGGAGCACAGTACGATATCGGGGGTGAAGTGCTTCTGTGTACGAAAGAAGAGCAGGACAGCGGTGATTGTGTGTGATGACCTTATGTTGGCCAAACAGGTAGAAAAGGCGATGGTCAAAGCCAAGAGGATGCTTGGGTGTATAAGGAGAGGGATGACCAGCAAGAAAAAAAGAGATGGTAATGCCCCTGTGTAAGTCTCTGGTGAGACCCCATTTACACTACATGTAATTCTGGAGACTGCACCTATGGAAAGATACAAACAGGATGGAGTCGATCCAGAGGGCGGCTACAAAATTGGTAAGCGGTCTCCATCATAAAACATATGAGGACAGGCTTATAAACTTCAACACGTATACGCTGGAAGAGAAGCAGGAAAGAGGGGATATGATAGAGATGTTTAAATATCTCAGTGGCATCAATGTACAGGAGGTGAGCCTTTTTTAAATGAAGGAAAACCCTGGAATGAGAGGGCATAGGAAGAAATTGAGAGGAAATATGCTTAGGAGGAATCTAAGAAAACACTCCTTCACAAAAAGGGTGGTGGTTGCATGGAATGGCCTCCGGTGGAGGTAGTGGAGATGAAGACTGTGTCAGAATGTAAGGAAGTGTGGGACAGGCATGTAGGATCTCTTAGGAAAAGGAGAAGCTAGTGGTTACTTAGGAAGGGCAGGCTGGATGGGCCATTTGCCATCATGTTTTGTTTCTAAAAGTGTACTTAGTGCCTGTCTTTTATTTCCTTCAGGAGTCAATCAGAAATTGATTGTCCTTGAGGCCCAAAGGCATATTCTAGCTATATTTACTAGGAAAACGTAGCAAGTAGTGGATGCAAGTATTTTTATGCTGGTGAAGACATTTCATAAAGATGCATCAAAAAGGCTTCTGTCTTATAGTAGCATTTTAAATATGTTACAGGAACTATTAAAGAAAGTGAAGTTTATTCCTGCATCAGCAGCCAACAGAATGCTGAACATGCTGAACAAACGGACATATTGGTGCATATCGAGGCAAAGAAGCTGGGGTGTTCCCATTCCAGTCTTCTATCACAAGGAGACCGGGGAGCCACTGATGAACAGGTAGAACTGCATGAAAAGCTTACTCTAGTGTAATTGAATCAGTTGAATGGTTCTCTGAAGGTTAAAAAAAAAGTGTAAATACCTTATTTCTGTGTAACTTTTACCTGACGTTAATTTTATGAATATATAGTGCTTTGTAAAAGTATTCAAACCTTTGTACTGTTTTCATATTCTACTCTCTGAAAAAAAAAAACATTCAAAATGCATTAAAATAGGAGGAGGTTTCTACACAACATACACCACACTTTAATGTGAAAAATCAGTTGTACAAATAGTCAGAATTAAAAGTGAATGTACCAAAAGTGTTAATTGCATAAGTATTCACAGCTTTTGTCTCTACTTGGTTGAAGCCTCTTTTGCAGCAACAGCTACTTTTTTAGAAAGTCTTTTGGGTGTATGGTTGAGGGACCTATTTACTGGGTTAGCATATCTGGGTTTAAAAAAGTGAGGGACCTGTTGGGTGAGAGACCTATATACTTCTATGTTGATATAATTAGGTTTTATTATGTTTTTTTTAACATATAGTTATTTTTTTCTTAGTTTTCCTTGAATGATTGCAATCTTTCCTATGAAAGATTGTAGTTCTTTTCCTTTTCTGTTGAAAATTATTGGCATTATAAACCGCTTTGATGTGTGAGTCATTGAAGGGCAGTATGTTAAATACACAACCTAAATGTAACCTAACCAAACAAGTTATATATATTTCCATTTCATCAAGCAGATCAGTCCATAGACTGGTGGGTTGTGTCCATCTACCAGCAGGTGGAGATAGAGAGCAATCTTTTGCCTCCCTATATGTGGTCATGTGCTGCCGGAAACTCCCCAGTATGTTCTCTATCTCAGCAGGTGTGTGGTCACACAGCAGCAGCTCTGGCTAGGTCTCCAGCGCGCCTTTCTCGCTTGGATGATTTGCCTAATCTGCTAGTGCAGGCCATGAGCATTTTGAAGATTGCCTCTCCGGAGGAAGGGTCCCAAAAAACAACAAGGCAAACGATCTGCAAAATCCAATATGGGAAAGAAAGCCAGCAGATCAATGTCACAACAAAAAGATTTTATTGAAGATACCGTGTATGAACAAATTGCCCGACACAGGCCGTGTTCCGCCCACCTAGGGCTGCGTCAGGGGCTAATTTGAAACCTTCGTAAAGGGGCAAATATGGTGCATAAAAGTCAAGAAAAAACCAGCTAAAACCGGAATCCTGTGGTCTCTAGCATACACAAATGGACACACCATTATTGAAGCTGTTTTCCAGCTTCAATAATGGTGTGTCCATTTGTGTATGTTAGAGACCACAGGATTCCCATTTTAGCTGGTTTTATGCACCATATTTGCCCCTTTACGAAGGTTTCAAATTAGCCCCTGACGCAGCCCTAGGTGGGCGAAACACGGCCTGTGTCGGGCGATTTGTTCATACACGGTATCTTCAATAAAATCTTTTTGTTGTGACATTGATCTGCTGGCTTTCTTTCCCTCTCCGGAGGAAGGCCCGCTCTCAGCCGCTACTGGCTCCGCCATTATGCTGGGAACAAAGCGCTCGCCTAGAACCTTCCATGTTCATGAGGCCATGCAGACCTTAATTTCGGCGCAATGGGATGCCCCTGAAGCGAGCCTGAAAGTAGCCAGGGCTATGTCCCGTCTGTACCCCCTGCCTGAGGGGGAACAGGAAGCCTTTATCTGGCCCACGGTAGATTCTTTAATCACTGCCATGACTAAGAAAACGGCGCTGCCGGTGGAAGGTGGCACTGCCCTGAAGTACGCTCAGGACAGGAGAATGGAGGCGGCCTTAAAGTCGTCCTTTGAGGCGGCCGCCCTGAATCTGCAAGCCTCAGTTTGCGGCTCCTATATGGCTAGGGCGTGCCTGACTGTTCTGCAGCGGTCTTCCCCCTCGGACCCATCCTGGAGGGCGGAATGGCCAACCCTGGAGTCGGGCTTGGCCTACTTGGCAGACTTGCTGTATGATGTTTTGAGAGCCTTGGCCAAAGGTATGGCCCAGACGGTCTCGGCGCGGCGGTGGCTCTGGCTTAAGCATTGGTCGGCTGACCATGCCTCTAAATCTCGCCTAGCCAAGTTGCCTTTTAAAGGCAAGCTGCTCTTTGGGGACGAGCTGGACAAGATCGTGACGGAGCTCGGCACATCCAAAGGCAAGAGGTTGCCGGAGGTCAGGGCTCGGGCCAGTGGTGCTCGCCCTGTTTCCTCCAAGGGCCGGTTTCAGGAAGCCCGTAGGTATCGCCCGGGCAAGTCGGCCTCCTCTGCCTCCTCTTCCTTCAAACGGAACTTCTCCCCCAAGCAGCATTCCTTTCGCAGGGACCGCCGACCCGGAGGTTCGTCCTCCGCCCCCCCCCCCCCCCCCCCCAGTGTCACGTACCCAATGACGGGGACCTGGTCCATGGCCCAGTGCAGATAGGAGGAAGGTAGTCCTCATTCCTGGGCGAGTGGACCAGGGTAACTTCAGACGCTTGGGTTCTGGAAGTCATCAGGGACGGCTACAAGCTGGAGTTCTGCCGGCCCTTGAGAGACGGGTTTGTAAACTCTCCCTGCAAGTCCCAGGTCAAAGCAGCTGCCGTGCAGCAGACTTTGAACAACCTGATCCGCCTGGGCGCGGTGGTCCCAGTGCCAGTAGATCAACTTGGCAAGGGGCATTACTCCATTTACTTTGTGGTGCCAAAGAAAGAAGGTTCTGCTCAGCCTATTCTCGACCTCAAGGGAGTCAATCGGGCCTTGAAGGTTCGGCACTTCCAGATGGAGACTCTCCGCTCCGTAATAGCTGCGGTGAAGAAGGGAGAATTCCTGGCATCCTTGGACATTAAGGAAGCTTACTTACATATTCCCATCTGGCCTCCTTACCAGCGCTTCCTGCGCTTCGCAGTCCTGGGCCGACACTTCCAGTTCAGAGCCCTCCCTTTCGGGTTGGCCACTGCTCCGCGGACCTTCTCCAAAGTGATGGTGGTCATCGCGGCTTTCCTCCGCAAGGAAGGGGTACAAGTCCATCCCTATCTGGACCACTGGTTGATCCGAGCCCCCTCTTATGCAGAGTGTGGGAAGGCCACGGACAGGGTGATTGCCCTTCTGAGCTCCCTGGGATGGGTCATCAACTGGGAGAAAAGTCAGCTGCGCCCGACTCAGTCCCTGGAGTACTTGGGAGTTCGATTCGACACCCTAGTGGGCAGAGTTTTCCTGCCGGACAGCCGGAGCGGCAAGCTTCGGGCCCAGGTGGATCAGTTCCTAACAGCCTCCTCCCTTCGAGCTTGGAACTATGTGCAGCTCTTGGGCTCCATGACGGCCACGAAGGAAGTAGTGCCCTGGGCCAGGGCCCATATGAGACCCCTACAACACTCCTTGCTGTGGCGGTGGACTCCAGTATCGGAGGATTACGCTGTACCGCCTTCCTTTGGATCCAGCGTGCGCAAGGCGCTGGGTTGGTGGCTGAGGCCAGACAAGCTGTCCGCAGGAATGCCCCTCACGATCCCAGAGTGGGTGGTCGTCACGACGGACGCCTGCTTGACAGGCTGGGGAGCCTACTGCCGGGGGAGGACAGCTCAGGGCCTCTGGTCGCCTGCAGAGGCGAAACAGTCTATCAACCTCCTGGAACTCCGAGCCATTCGGTTGGCGCTTCGGGAGTTTCTCCCGGTCCTGGTGCTGAGGCCAGTACGGGTCCTGTCCGACAATGCCACGGCAGTGGCCTATGTCAATCGCCAGAGAGGTACCAGGAGCGCTCCTCTAGCCAAGGAGGCCATGAAGCTATGCCTGTGGTCGGAAGCGAATCTGGAACAGCTGTCAGCGGCCCACATTGCGGGAGTCATGAATATCAAGACGGACTTTCTCAGTTGCCATACTCTGGATCCCGGAGAGTGGCAGCTGTCGGCTCGGGCATTCTTGGACATCACAAGGCACTGGGGCCCACCGAACCTGGATCTGATGGCGTCCCTGGCCAATTGCCAAGTGCCGCGGTTCCTCAGCAGAGGATGGGACCCTCGATCTCTGGGAGTCGATGCTCTTCTCCAGCAGTGGCCAACACAGGAGCTTCTCTACGTGTTCCCGCCCTGGCCCATGATGGGCAGAGTTCTAGGCCGGGTGGCAAAGCATCCGGGCCGGGTGATCCTGGTGGGTCCGGATTGGCCCAGTCGTCCCTGGTATGCGGACTTAATCAGGCTCGCAGTGGACGGCCCTCTGAGGCTGCCAGCGGAGCGGGGCCTCTTGCATCAGGGTCCCGTGGTGATGGAGGATCTCTCCCCCTTTGGTCTTACGGCCTGGCTCTTGAGCGGAAGCAGCTGAGGAAGAAGGGCTTCTCAGACAAGGTCATCGCCACTATGCTGAGAGCGAGGAAGCGCTCTACTTCTACTACATATGCCAGGATTTGGCGTACCTTTGCATCGTGGTGCAAGGCAGGCTCTCTATCGTCCTCCACTGCACCAATATCTTCAGTGTTGGCATTCCTGCAAGAGGGTCTGGAGAAGGGCCTGTCACTCAGTTCCCTGAAAGTCCAGGTGGCGGCTCTAGCTTGCTTCAGGAGCCGCCTGAAGGGTGCTTCCCTGGCGTCGCAGCCAGATGTGGCGCGCTTTCTCAAGGGAGTTAATCACCTGCGCCCGCCTATGAACTCGATAGTGCCTACATGGAATCTCAATCTGGTGCTTCGGGCCTTGCAGAAGCCGCTCTTTGAGCCCTTGTCGAGGGCATCGCTGAAGGACCTGACGTTGAAAGCGGTCTTTTTGGTAGCCATCACATCAGCCAGGAGAGTCTCTGAGATCCAGGCACTCTCGTGCCAAGAGCCGTTCCTGCGGTTCACTGAGGCAGGAGTGTCGATTCACCCAGTGCCTTCCTTTCTACCCAAGGTTGTTTCTCGCTTCCATGTGAGTCAGCAGCTCTGTCTACCCTCCTTTCGCAGGGAGGATTACCCAAAGGAGTACCCTACTCTCAAATGTCTGGATGTGAGACTAGTCATCATCAGATACTTGGAAGTGACCAATGACTTCCGGAAGTCAGATCACCTGTTCGTGCTGTTCGCAGGCCCTCGTAAGGGTCTGCAGGCATCTAAACCTACTGTGGCACGTTGGGTCAAGGAGACAATTGCGGCAGCTTATGTGGCTGCAGGAAAGCTTCCGCCTATTCAGCTGAAGGCCCACTCTACTAGAGCACTAGCGGCATCGATGACGGAGTCCAGATCCGTCTCCTTGGAAGAGATTTGTAGAGCGGCAACTTGGGCGTCGGCTCATACCTTCTCGCGACATTACCGCTTGGATGTGGCTGCTCGGGCCGAGGCCTGGTTTGGAGCTTCAGTGTTGCGTTCAGGGATTTCCATGTCCCGCCCTGGGTGAGTACTGCTTCGGTGCATCCCACCAGTCTATGGATTGATCTGCTTGATGAAATGGAAGGTAAAATTATGTATCATACCTGATAATTTTCTTTCCATTAATCATAGCAGATCAATCCATAGTCCCTCCCGGATATCTGTATTGTTTTTTGTTCTGGTTATATTTCAGGTTCCAGTTTATTCTTCAGTTCCTGTTCAGGAGAACTTCGTGTTCAAGTTCTTCCAATTGGATTTTCCTCGAGTTGAAACGATTCTGTGTTACAGTGAACTGCTGCATTCCTCTCCCGTTTTGACGGTGGATGGATTGATAACTAAATTATGCCGGCGCTCCCTCCCGCTTCGGGCGGCAGTAGGGTAGCTTTGTATCCCTCTTGCTTTGGCGGTGTTTGGGGTAAGCCAGCTCCTCCCGCGGTTGCGGTAGCAGGATAAGCCAGATCCCCCCGCATCGGCGGGTGTGGTGTCCCTCCCCCGCTCCGCCGGGATGTGCTGGACAGATTCCCCTCCTTCGCTTCGGCGGTGGTGAGCTGGGCAGAGTGTCCCTTTGTGGGTGTAATTCTCTAAGTGCTGAGTCCTGCGGATGGAGCTTTGATATCGACATACTGAGGAGTTTCCGGCAGCACATGACCACATTTAGGGAGGCAAAAGATTACTCTCTATCTCCACCTGCTGGTAGATGGACACAACCCACCAGTCTATGGATTGATCTGCTATGATTAATGGAAAGAAAATTATCAGGTATTTTATATATATATATATATATATATATATATATATATATATATATATATATATATATATACAGTGGTGGAAATAAGTATTTGATCCCTTGCTGATTTTGTAAGTTTGCCCACTGACAAAGACATGAGCAGCCCATAATTGAAGGGTAGGTTATTGGTAACAGTGAGAGATAGCACATCACAAATTAAATCCGGAAAATCACATTGTGGAAAGTATATGAATTTATTTGCATTCTGCAGAGGGAAATAAGTATTTGATCCCCCACCAACCAGTAAGAGATCTGGCCCCTACAGACCAGGTAGATGCTCCAAATCAACTCGTTACCTGCATGACAGACAGCTGTCGGCAATGGTCACCTGTATGAAAGACACCTGTCCACAGACTCAGTGAATCAGTCAGACTCTAACCTCTACAAATGGCCAAGAGCAAGGAGCTGTCTAAGGATGTCAGGGACAAGATCATACACCTGCACAAGGCTGGAATGGGCTACAAAACCATCAGTAAGACGCTGGGCGAGAAGGAGACAACTGTTGGTGCCATAGTAAGAAAATGGAAGAAGTACAAAATGACTGTCAATCGACAAAGATCTGGGGCTCCACGCAAAATCTCACCTCGTGGGGTATCCTTGATCATGAGGAAGGTTAGAAATCAGCCTACAACTACAAGGGGGGAACTTGTCAATGATCTCAAGGCAGCTGGGACCACTGTCACCACGAAACCATTGGTAACACATTACGACATAACGGATTGCAATCCTGCAGTGCCCGCAAGGTCCCCCTGCTCCGGAAGGCACATGTGACGGCCCGTCTGAAGTTTGCCAGTGAACACCTGGATGATGCCGAGAGTGATTGGGAGAAGGTGCTGTGGTCAGATGAGACAAAAATTGAGCTCTTTGGCATGAACTCAACTCGCCGTGTTTGGAGGAAGAGAAATGCTGCCTATGACCCAAAGAACACCGTCCCCACTGTCAAGCATGGAGGTGGAAATGTTATGTTTTGGGGGTGTTTCTCTGCTAAGGGCACAGGACTACTTCACCGCATCAATGGGAGAATGGATGGGGCCATGTACCGTACAATTCTGAGTGACAACCTCCTTCCCTCCGCCAGGGCCTTAAAAATGGGTCGTGGCTGGGTCTTCCAGCACGACAATGACCCAAAACATACAGCCAAGGCAACAAAGGAGTGGCTCAGGAAGAAGCACATTAGGGTCATGGAGTGGCCTAGCCAGTCACCAGACCTTAATCCCATTGAAAACTTATGGAGGGAGCTGAAGCTGCGAGTTGCCAAGCGACAGCCCAGAACTCTTAATGATTTAGAGATGATCTGCAAAGAGGAGTGGACCAAAATTCCTCCTGACATGTGTGCAAACCTCATCATCAACTACAGAAGACGTCTGACCGCTGTGCTTGCCAACAAGGGTTTTGCCACCAAGTATTAGGTCTTGTTTGCCAGAGGGATTAAATACTTATTTCCCTCTGCAGAATGCAAATAAATTCATATACTTTCCACAATGTGATTTTCCGGATTTAATTTGTGATGTGCTATCTCTCACTGTTACCAATAACCTACCCTTCAATTATGGGCTGCTCATGTCTTTGTCAGTGGGCAAACTTACAAAATCAGCAAGGGATCAAATACTTATTTCCACCACTGTATATATAAGAGAGAGAGTGTGTGTGGAGGGGGTGGGGACAGTGAGGGGGGTGGGACTGGGAATGAGAGTGTGAGTGGTGGGGTTAGGGAGAAAGGGACAGAGTGCTGTGTTTGTGTTGTGGCTCGAAGAGTGAGAGTGGTGGAGGATAAGGAGGGATTGAGTCATGCTGGGGGAAAGATGGCTTGTGTAATCAAGATTTTTTTTTTTTTAATTTTCTTACTCCTAATTTTGAATATTTCTCTAATTAATTCTTTCACATGGAATTTATAAAGTATGTTATATAGATCAATGAAACAAATTCCTGATTTAATTTATTTGAATTATATTTTTTATGCAGCAGAATGTGAAAAATGATTTTGATAACCATCCCAGCACCGCTCCTCTCAGAACAATCCTGTGAAAACACATAATTTGACATCATTCACTTTTTGCTTCTGTGTGTATGTGTATATGCATGTTTTCTTTTTTTCTTTTTAATTCTCCTTTTTATTATTTCTGGTTTGTTTTCTTGAGTTTTATTAAATGATTAAGGGCCTCTTTTATCAAACTGCACTAGCGGCTCCTGGTGCATTAATGCCGATAAAGCCCATATACTTTGAATGGGTTCCATTAACATTGCCATGGGGGAACTGCTAGTGCGGCTTGATTAAAGAGGCCCTAAGCTAATTTAAATGTACATATTTTTTCCAATAACTGTTTTTCCATTATGTAGCTTCCCACTGTTCCAGAATCTGTGGGATAGTTGTGTCTGTCAACCAACGGGTGGCGACAGAAAATACTGAGGAGCTGGACTGAATGCCAAGAGAAATAAATCTCAATTTAGTTTTATATCTCCAGCAGGTGGATGGACACACTTTTCAGCCTCAGGTTCTGATTGATTTGCTCCTCGTCCAGTTGGTTAGCTGGTCCCCAGTTGAGTTTTGCAAGTGGCTTGAATCTCCAGAGTCGTATCTAGAAGTCTTCAGATCCCAGTCTGTGGTGCCCCATAAATTTACTTCTTCCCTCCCTTCACCTCTCCCCTGTTTCCTGTGGAGCTGTCCTTTACAGCACAACAACCTTAATACAAAAAAAAGAGGAGAAGGAAATATGTTTACTGGAGAATGTGGGACGGAGTATCAGTCCTGATTCTGTCTTATCTGGGATGAGACTTTTAGAGACTCTGAGTTTGGGTGGTAGCAGCCAGCAGTGGTAAATCTAACTAAAGTTTGACTCAGAACCACTTGGAGGGCTGCAAGTTCTACTTGTTGCAGGGGAGGGATCCTGATTCACCACTTGAGACTGAGTGGTGTGGTGCTTGTGACAGTTGGGATGAATGACGATTCCCATGGAGACAGTTAAGCGGTGTTCCCCTGGGACCCACCAGCTGGCATTGGGGCATTGCAGTGCATACAAGCCAGGAATCCTGCAGGATGTGGAGGAGCCTCTCCAGTTCCTAAAAGATCTTGTTTAGACCTCTAGGAGTGGGCAGATGAGGCTATCTCTGCTTCTTATCTGATGTGCCGGTCTATTCAAAGGAACCATCCTTGAAGGAGCCATAAGAGGAGGGAGAGTTCCCGAAAGTACTGAGGTTGTTTCATAAAGAGAAGCTCGGTACTTTTTATTTCTGAGGCACTGGCAGTGCTTTCCATTGAGGAGACTTCTGCTTTGGCATCAGGAGTTCCATCTTTGTCAGTCATGAGGGGGCTTAGAAGTCCTTCCTGATGCATCCTGACAGGACCTGATTTGAGCAGAAAGGGTCTCGCTGGACACAGGGCTGAGAGAGGGAAGAGTCATTGCTCGCCTCTACCCATTGGTTCAGAGGAGAAAGAGAAATTGCAGCTTCCCAGGGTCGAGTTCCTTGTTAGGACGGTGACTAAGAAGACTACCTTGCTGATGGAAGGGGGCATTGCCCTAAAAGACCTACAGGATAGGAAGCTAGAAGGCTTGCTGAAACAAGCCTTTGAAGTGGCCCCTATGGGCCTTCAAGAGACAGTGTGCAGCTCATTCATGACAAGAGCATGCCTGAAGTGGCATCAGCAGTCTGCAATACACAATGAGTGCCATAACGTGGTCTGCTTGGAAGATACTGTTTATGAGATGTTATGGCCCACTGTATGTCTTTGGCTGTCACTGCACATCAACAGCTCTGGTTGTGGAATTGAGCAGCTGATGCAACGTCAAAGTCACGTCTTGTTAAACTGCCCTTTCGGAGCAAGTGACTATTTGGAGATCTCAAGAACTTGGGGAAACTAAGCAAGAGTGGTTGCCAGAGGATAAGCCGAAAGCCTCTGGTCATCTGTCTTCAACAAGCTCTTGATCTCGATTTTGAGGCAGAAGACGGTACTGGTCTGGTGTATGGTCAGAAGTCCCCCTCTGTCAGTTAGGGCTCTAAATGCCTTCCAAGCTTCACAGTGATGCGAGAGTGGGTCAACTCTTTTCTTCCTCTGGTGGGAGGACATTCTGAGTAGTTTCAGGAGGAGTGGGCCAAAATCACGTCAGACAGTGGGTTCTGGGTATTCTTACAGGGATTTCAGTGATAGATTTTTATTTATTTATTTATTGCATTTGTATCCCACATTTTCCCACCTTTTTGCGGGTTCAGTGTGGCTTACAATATATTATGAATCATGGAAATACAATTTGTTACAACTCGGTTATGGATTACATTGTGATGAGTTTTGCGAGACAAGTCAAAGTATTGTTAAGGAATATAATAATGGAAAAGAGCACTGAAACATTGGAAGGAAATAACGGAAACAAAAAGGGGCAATATATAATAACAGGAAAACATTTGGTATACATTTTCTGTGAGTAAAGGTATGAGTGTGGTGAGATTACGGGGGATGAGAATTCAGAAGTGGCTGTATTGATGCATTACTGAACAGTGAGTGTGGGCTTTATGTGTTTTGGTTCTTTCCGTAAATTTTCTCAAAAAGATGGGTCTTCAATAGTTTGCGGAAGGTGGCTTGCTCGTGGTTCGTTTTCAGGTTGCGCAGCAGTGTATTCCAGAACTGTGTGCTCATGTAAGAAAAGGTTGACGCGTGCAGCGCCTTGTATTTCAAGCCCTTGCAGTTAGGGAAGTGGAGGTTGAGGAAAGTTCGGGATGATCTTTTAGCGTTTCTGGGTGGTAAGTCTATTAAATCAGACATGTAGGCTGGGGCTTCACCGTGAATGATTTTGTGGGCTAATGTGCATGCTTTAAAAGTAATGCGTTCCTTGAGTGGGAGCCAGTGTAGCTTCTCTCGTAAGGGTTTTGCACTTTCATATTTTGGTTTTCCGAAGATGTCTGGCTGCTGTATTCTGGGCTGTTTGAAGTTTCTTCAGTATTTGCTCTTTGCAACCTGCGTATAGTGAGTTGCAGTAGTCCAGATGGCTGAGTACGAGGGATTGCACTAGGCTGCGAAAGACGGATCTTGGGAAGAATGGTCTTATTCTTTTCAGTTTCCACATGCAGTAGAACATCTTTTTGGTTGTGTTGTTTGCATGAGTTTCGAGTGTTAGGTGACGGTCGATAGTGACTCCAAGGATTTTTAACGTTTCTGAGATTAGAAGGTTTAGTTTTGGTGTGTTTATAGCGGTGAATTCATTTGTGTTGTACTGGGAATTGAGTATCAGGCATTGAGTTTTTTCTGCATTTAGTTTCAAGCGAAATGCATCTGCCCAGGTGTTCATGATGTGTAGACTTTGGTTGATTTCATTGAAGATTTCTTTCATGTCTTGTTTGAAAGGGATGTATATTGTTACATCATCGGCGTATATATATGGGTTGAGGTTATGGTTTGATAGGAGTTTTGCCAAGGGGATCATCATTAGGTTGAAAATGGTTGGTGAGAGGGGTGATCCTTGTGGTACTCCACATTCAGGTGTCCATGCAGCGGACGTGGTTGAATTCGATGTGACTTGATATGACCGCTGGGTTAGGAACCCCTTGAACCAGTTTAGGACATTTCCTCCAATGCCAAAATATTCAAGTGTGTGGAATAGGATTTCGTGGTCAACCATGTCGAGGGAGCTCAGGGTAGTGTGAAATCCCTTATGTGACTTTGCCCCTTTTCTAGTGGGGACCCCAGTCCGAGTTTTCTTCAATAATAAGATGGTGGTGGCTTATATCAACAAGCAAGGCGGGACCTGTAGCCATCTGATGGCAGTGGAGGCAGCCTCGCTATGAGTTGAGTTGTGAAATATATTCCCTACTTGTCGGCAGCTTACATCGCTGAGTCCTTGGAAGTGGAGGCAGACTTTCTCAGCAGGCAGTCCTTGGACCTGGGAGTATGAGAATTATCCAGCCAGGGTTTTCAGCTAATAGTAGACCGATGGGGTTCTCTGCTTCTGGTTTTCATGGCAATGAAGCATAATGCTAAAGTGCTCAAGTTCTTCAGCTGTTGGAAAGAACTGGTCTTGATGGGGATCGATGCCTTACTGCAGCCCTGGCCGGAGATACATCTACTGTATGTCTTCCCTCCTTGGCCCATGGTATGCTGCATGTTGAACATTTTTTTTCTCAGTTCTTCTGGAATTTCCGTGGCTTATCATTTTTGTAGAAACGTTGTGGTGACTACTTCACGCTCATGGTAAGGTTCGATTTAGATTCAACAGGACCGGCTACAGTCAGCCAGGTTGTGTTCAAACAGCTAAATCTAATTATCAATTTTTGCTCAATTGATTGAGTAACTAAGGGGGTCAATTAATTTTTCACATGGGTGCTATGAGTGTGGGATAGCTGTGTTCCTTAAATAAATTATGTAGTAATTTTAAAAACTGTATTATGTGTTTATTCAGGTTCCCTTTGTCTAATATTATATTTGTTTAAAGATCAGAAACCAGCAATAATAGGTGAAATCGGGGGTGGGAGGAAGTAAAAACTATTTTTCACATCACTATATGGTTTTAGATGGAAGAGATTTGCTGTCTGGTATGAAGGAGAGGCCTTTAGTTCCCCTTAAGTAGGGCTTGTTTCTATTGAAGCCTTTCATCAAGCCTCTCACAGTGTCATGGGAGCAATTTGGGGGGGAGCTCTGTGTTAGTATCTCAAATTTGTTTCTTTGATTACAAACAAAGCAGGCTTGCACTTATCAGTAACCAAGCCAGTAGATCTGTAAATGGAGGTAGCCTTCAACAACTGTCTTAAAGCTGAATATGGCCACTGGTAATAGGCAGTCCATCTTGCTGAACTTGTTTAACTGCTTCTGTGGAGATTGCCTCATAGTTATCCAGGGACAGATAATAAAGAAATGCTGTTTACAGGCATTTCACACTCACATGAACAAATTACCTTCATGTTATCCTTAGATCTAAAAAGAAATGACTAACACCACAGTGTGAGGAGAGATTGTTAAACACCTGAGAGTTATACATAATTTCTACTAAGTAAAGCAGTAGAATGAGAGGTGTCAGTGTGAGATGGTGTACTTTGCAGTTAATGTATGTTTTGAAACGGTAAGGGCCAAGAACTGAGACACTGAGCCTTTTTTGGAATTTGGCTTATTATAATTTTCTGTTGGTGGTATGTGTGTGTGATTTCCTCCTATTCAATATCAGTAGCTATATTTAATTCTGTGTTTTCAAAGATGCATTTTTACCAGTTACAACAATTCATAATACTTATTTGGGGAGTGAATTGCATCTTGGGATCACTACTGGTGCTGCTGAGATCTTGGCACAAACCATTAGAGGTGAACTCTTCATCATGCATGCTTTATCTGAAGGAGAGCTGCAGGCTGGTCCCAAATCTCTGAGTTATTGTGCTCTTGCAGTATGGAGAATCCATACTAATTTGCAGATAAGTCTAAAAGGAATTTTGCTCTTGGTCATAAGGTTTTAAATTGGGTTTTTATTTCAGTCCCTGTTTTAGTAGTATGTGAGAAATTACATCAGGAACAGCTGGGAGATGTATGTCATATGTTTTTATTCACCCTTATAAGCAGTTGTACATACTACTACTACTACTTGACATTTCTATAGCGCTACTAGGGTTACGCAGCGCTGTACAGTTTAACAAAAAAGGACAGTCCCTGCTCAAAGGAGCTTACAATCTAAATATGATTTGCTGGATGATATAAAGGTTTTATCTCTGTAATATGAAGTGAGGTTGAAGGGGAGTGGCAACAGAATACTGCAATGTGCAGTGTCTGAAGCTAATACAGTACTTGATTACCTGACTTTTTGTGAAACAGAACAGGAAACAAAGTTGTAATCGGGACACCAAAATAGCGTGTGCATTCTGAACCTTTGCTGTTGAAGTGTCATGTCAGTATCAACATTGCCAACTTAGTAAATAAGGGTTCAACACCCTCAAATATAAAAGATTTTTTTTTTGGGGGGGGGGGGGGGGCGGTGAGAGGAAGGGAAGCAGTAGCTAGTAGTTAGAGCATTGGACTGAGAATCAAGTAAGCCAGGGTTCAATTCATACTTTTTCCACTGACACTACTTGACCGTGGGTCAGTTTGTTTTATCTTCTATTACCTCAGCTGCTTAGATTGTAAGCTTTTGGGAGCACAGGCAGTAGTGCTGTCCAATTCAGTACGATTCGATTCATTAAAAAAAATTTGGTTTTTTGATTCGATGTGACTTGATTGAAATAGTGAGGCTCATATGCTAATATTATAACACACAGGGTAAAAAACAAAACAGGCAGTAGCAATTGAACAAAGGCAGACTTTAGTGTGAGCATGCCATGCAGTGTTGCATAAAGTGAAAAGTCAAGTTTTTTTACATCTTCCAGCTGGCTTTTTGATTAGTTGCAGGCGGTCTACAGGATTTACAGAGTGTAGTTCATTGTGAAGTAAAGATAAAGGGAGAAGGGAAGGTGTCTGATTGACCAGTTTCTGTAGCAGACAGTAAGAGGTATCCTTTTAGGGATACAAAATTGCCCTAGCATATACAGTATGCACATAAAAGCTGGCACTCAGAAAATATGCGAGTCAATATTTAGTAGGTACAACATATATATCTACATGCCTTCCCAGTATGTGAAGGTGATTTGTGTAACATCTAGACACTGCAGAATCTGCATTGAATTTTATTTTTAGTTGATAACTTTTAGTTCACTTCATTTTCTGAGAGGATAATAGGGAAGACGTCACACACACATTCTAGAATGAAAAAATGCAGATAATACTGCAGAAGAAGAATCTATTCTATTCTTGAAAGATGAATAAAAATGCTACTATACAATAGCTACAATCTTTTATTATTATTATTATTTGCAGTGTTAAAGAAATACACCAAAGTAAAGAAAACTTTCTAATAGACAGAACATCAAAGGAGAGGGATAAGAAAGATCTATCACAATGATAGAAGAAAACCAAAACATAAAGTAGCTAATCCATAAACCCACAGTGATATTTAAAGCAGCATAAACTAAACAGTATACTAGCCCCGTATTGTTCACAGCTTGAAAATTGTTAATACAACTCAGGTCCCCATGCTAAATCTTACCCTGCTGCAACTGCTCTCCTCTTCACAACTCAACCTCAGCACAGGATATGTTTGTTTTAAGCAACAATTCGAGGCCCCAGGGTGGCGGGACAGTAGTTCGAGGCCCCAGGGTGGCGGGACAAGGTGGGGCAGTGAAAGAGAAAAGGGGAAGGCTGGGTGGGAGAGAAAGAACAGTTGGCATGAAAAAGGCTGTGAAATCTGTGACAGAGATGGTTGCAAGAATCTTGGAAGGACTATCCTGCGGTTCCTGTCCCTTTACTCACGTTGGATCTCCTGACCCCATTTTTCGCTCCCTCCAGCACTGCCACACCACAGCTCTTCCTGCATGGCTTCCACAGACCCAGCAAAGCCCATTTACCTTTTAAAACTGTTGTTCTTTTCCAGCAAGGAGCACAATCAGCCAGCAACGCTGCTCCTGCTGGCCTCACGGCCTTCCCTATGGGGTATTCCCGCCTCTGCGGAAACAGAAAGTTGCGCCAGTAGGAAGTCTGTACAGCCGGCGCGAGCAGTGTCGCCTGCTGCTCCCGGCCAGCGAAGAACAACAACTTTAAAAGATACACATGGGGAATCAATCTATCTGATTTTTGTTTTAGAAAAAGAGTCGGTTCGATGTGCAGAGGTGAGTTCTCAAAATGTTGCTGAAATATAGGCGCCAGAATGATGTGCACAACTGCCATTATAGAATACTAGCATAACTCTGCATTTACGCATCTAAATTTAGGCTTCAGCACTTATGCCAACTCAATGGCTGCCGTAAGTGCTCATACCTAACTGTAGGCAGTTAGGTTCATAGAAGCTAGTATTCTGTAGCCTGTGTGTGTGTAATTGCCTGACCCACCCATGCCCCCCTTAAAGTTGCATACTCTGGAATTTAAGTGTGCAACTTACATAATAATCACTAAGGGCAGTTATGCGCATAACCCTTAATTGATGCCAATTATAGCTTATTGCTGATTAATACTAATTATCAGCTCATTAAGTTTCATGTGCACTTGTCCTTTCTATAACTTACATGTGCATATTTGCATTTGTAGCTTTCTAGAACGAGGGGGATATTGTATCTGAACTGCACAGAACTGCTACTATTGGGAAAGTGTGACTAATATAATTGCACTATTGTGCTGCAGTGCTATGAGTCTTCATTCTCGGCTGTCTGGGGTAATTCCCCACTATATTTGCTGAGTGTTTCCCTTCTCCTGTACCTTGGCTGAGAGGCAGATGCCCTGCAGCTCCTGTTAGAGCCTAGCCCAAGTGCATCCTCCAGCCACACAGTAAAGACTGTCGTCCCACATATACAATTCTCTATCAGTCTGCTCAGGAAAATTGATCTCTAAGTTGTGGAAAACTGCCCATGAGATGTGTAAACAGTACAGAGAGATGCTATGATGTGTGAAAGCCATTTATTTACCAGAGTATCTCAATTAGTTCATATGTAAATCCCATCCATATTGTGAGCAGCCTTACCACAGATTGTGTGCTTAGCTGCAGCATCTGTATGAACAAATAGTATGCATGCCCTCGCTCGGTCGATGCAGTGCGCTGAGGAGAGTGCATGCTTATTCATTGACACTCATCTTTGTATGAAAATCCTCTGTCCACTCGTTATGGATGTCTGTGTGAAGAAAAGTGTGGGGACTGAGGAAAGCAGAGCTCAGGAATAAAATATACATAAAGATTAGGTACGGACTGTGCATGTGCAGCAATATCTGTGGCTTCAGTTGGTCATACAAAGGCTTTCTGGTTGATGTGCACAGTGGATTTCAAACAACCCCCCCTCCCAGCAGCAACAACTGATTTGTAGGCAGTTCAAGTGCACAGAGTATTGACCCACAGAAATGACAGACAAACTCTGAAGGCACACTGGCTGTCAATTCATAGGTCATTTTCCTGTGCACCAATTAAACAGGATCAGACACTACAAATCCCACACAGTCTTGAGATGTAAGTTTAGACTAGGAATGGACAAAGTTTCCATCCTGAAGCTAGGTAACTTGGCACTTCTGTGCCTGCACAGTTTCGGCATTGAAGCATTAGGTGCTTTGGGGTACAGTCCTCTTCCTGGAGCAAGCATTGTAAATCATCACTTGGGAACAGCTGTTTTCCTTTTAATCAATAAGCAAACCATAATCTGCATCTGTCTGCTGGCATTTTGTATATTAGAAGATATTTTTTTTTCTTTTAACATGTAGTTGTTAACAGCGAGAATTTAATATGCACCAATGTACTAATTTCTTTTTTTAATCATTTTTATTTGTCTAGCACCCCTGTCATAATTTTAAATCTATGCTGTATTACAGTTCTAGTGTTTAAAATCTTCTCATTGCCTTTGCATAGAAAAAGTCTAATTTTACAGTCATACATTTAACCTTAGGAAATGGGGGACCATGCAATAGTAGACACTCCTGTGCTCCCAGGGAACTGGGAGCGGTTAGGTGCTCCTTAGCTGCTCTTGATTTGTAAGTGCCCATCAAAAGTAACAGCATCTCCACTGGAAACTATTACAGTCCACATGGAGTTGCTGTTACACCTGATACACACCGCTGAACTGTTGGAATGGTTCCCTCAGCATGTGTTGACTTCCTTGTTCTCTTTAAATTAAACTTCTGAATTCCATGCCTTTGGGGTACCCATTGCTTCACCTTTTCAAAAGCCAGAGGTTACTGCTTTACAGACATAACTTGAATTTCCTGAAACATGAAAAGCTTTTAGTAGTGAGAGAAATCTGTTTCTCTTAAAGCAAAATAACATCCTAAGGTCTCTTTCAAATTTCTGAATTTTGTATTCCTACAGAGATGAAATCTTGTAGTTTTACCATAGCCACAACCCTTTATGGTGTAAATAGAACCAATGTATATATCTAAAACAAAACATGAAAAGCCCAAAATATCATATTGTTTCCTGAAATCAGAAATGTCCTTGCATTGGAAATGCTAAACTCGAATAATGGCTTCAGGTGAAGCATGGCAGGCCCAGTTAGTTTGCCCATTCTCCTTTCTTGCACTTTACTATATGATGTCCTGCTGTACCCGCTCTTCACGCTGCAAGAGTCTGTGGCCTCTTAAAATTAACTCACTTTTTGCTTTCAATGGGAAGCCATTTTGTGAATTCATCACTATCCGTCTGAAGAAATATTTCCTTAGGTTATACCTGAGTCTATCCCTCTCCAGCCTCATAACCTGAAGCCTTCTTGGACATCCTTGCCATTACAAAATGCTTGCTCATACATTTTCAGGTATTTCAACGCCTCTCCTTCCTTTTGCTCTCTGCAGTTGTGTGTGTTCCCCAGAATGGGACCTGTATGCCAGCTGAGGTTTCATTAGTGGCTGGTAAAGACATCTTACAAGTTTCTATTTTTACCTTGTCCAGCATTTTCAATATTGAAATTTTAAAGTGACCGCTGCCATTCAGTTTCAGAATGTTGCCAGATTTGAAGCAGGTGCAAATATTAATTTAAAGAAAGATACCCAGAAACCTTTTGGTCTTGGCTAGCAGCAGTAGTAATAAATTTCCTCATACATGAAGGTTCCCAAAAGAAACAAGTTATTGGGCATTTTGCATAAAATCTAGGCACAGGCTTAAAAGAATGTGCAGTATTTTTGTACACTGTTCCCCAGTCTTAGAAATGCTTTGATAGCTTGGGATGCTTCATAAATAGCAACCTACCTGGCTCCCACAATAGCTGACTGAACAAGTGCTGCTTGTGGGCAAGGAGTGCGGCTTCCTTCTGGCACAGAAAGATGGAAGAAACAGAGAAGCCTGGAGAACTCGAGCAGCTTTCCTGCATCTCCTAGCAAACCTATTAATGCTGCCTAATTTCCGATAACACATTAAATAGGCATTCGGCACAATCAATGTCGTAACTCCAAGTGATTGGCTGGTGCCATGACAGCTTAAATTACATCATGGCTTTTGCCCGGTTAGAAGCCTAGCAGGTGACATGTAATTCAAGCCCTCTAAAGTATGCTTTATGTATACAAGGCAAAGTTTTACAAGGGGAATATTACTTTCTTTATGAACTATGATACTCAAACAGAGGCATGTGCATTGCTAAGCGATAAGCGCTTATTTGAGCACCTCTGCTCCCCTCCTCTTTTTTTTTTTTGTAAATAAATCTGAGCCATGAACTTTTCTTTTACCACTCTTACTGTAGGTAGATTGCACAGATAAAGGAGAATAAATCATAACAGAGGGAATAGGTTTCACGAACAGGAAAAAGGAATACATTTTCTAGTATTTAAAGCTGCAAGGCAGGGTAGTCAGCTGGTTTTGCCAATGGCAACCTTTATTTTCGTAAACTAAATGCTACAAATAAACAGTCTTGCTATTTTTTTTTATTGGGGTATTTAGAGTTAAGTTATTTTGTGTGTGTGTGTTGGGGGGGGGGGTTAATGTTTTATTCTCTATTTCAAGTTGTTACAACTTTGCAAAACGTTGTTGATTT
Source organism: Microcaecilia unicolor (assembly GCF_901765095.1). NCBI lineage: Eukaryota > Metazoa > Chordata > Amphibia > Gymnophiona > Siphonopidae > Microcaecilia > Microcaecilia unicolor. The sequence continues at coordinate 64,264,651 of NC_044033.1, read as the reverse complement.
CATGCTATAATAAAAACTGCAAAATGTTGGTTAATGATTAGTAAATCAGCAAATATTTGGCAACATTTATTTCACCTGGCTTGCGTGCCTAACGTAACCAAGAGGAATCGGTGGTGGAAATGAAGTGATGGGCTTCTTATTTTGTGCTTGCAAAGTTTGTCGCCTTTTAATGGGAAAACTTCATGTACATAAAGATAACTGGGTTTACTTAGTTAGTTCATGTTAATGAGAAAAAGCCAGGAAAGTCATTGGAGAGAGATGATACCTGTTAGAAGAATTAATATGTTAAAGGTGCAGACTGTTGGCAAGGTGTCCCATAAGCTTGCATTTCATGAGGCAATTTTCAAATTGTTTTCCTAGATATAAAGTATTCGCAGACCTTGTACCTAACTTTCAAAGGACCTGCATGCTTTGTCATCACCTTCTGTGGATAAAATTTGTATGGAAAATACTTGTAGACTTGCAAATACGATCAACGTGCTGCAAGTAACTGTTAGGCAGGCTGATTGATGGGGGGGGGGGGGAGTTTTCAGATCGCCAGTTTACCCCTGTAAATTGCTGTTTATCCACGTAAATGGGGTTGAAATTGTCCTTTTATGTACTGTGTAGCCTAATTAAGGGATTGTCTCTGGTCCAGTTACTTCACAGATTTTCAGGTAGGCTACTTTTTATTTCCTAGGCATTGGAGGCAAGTGACCCTGTTTTCTTCTGTATTTTTGGCTTCTAGCTCAATTAGATCCAGCACCCTGAGCTTTAACTTGAAACTTCTTCCTGTTTACTATTTTTATATTCCCTCCCCATTTAATCTAGTTCAGTTACTGCAGTTATAATCATTCACCTGGGCACCTTCCAAAACCCTGCAATCATGGACCCTAAAGCCATCTGCTAGGTTTCATACTTCTGTTCTGGCAAGAAGATATTGGCCAAAAATTGAAACCAGGGCCAACTGCTTGGTAGTAGAGTGATGTCACTGAGCCGCCAACCTTCCTTTGTAAGCAGCACCGTCTACTATGTCACAACTTCAAATTTCTGCCTAAAAGCAAATGATCAATGAATTAAAAGCAACAACATGACATTTCACTACAACACACATGAATTCTGCCACTACTTTTACTTAATTTCTATAGATTCACTAGATGTATCAAGCTCTGTTCAGATAAATTTGAGACAGTCCCTGCCATTGACACCAGCTCTGTAGGTGTCAGGGCCCCACCAATACTTATTTTTTCTGGTACTGCCCTTGCACCAGAGCTGAAAGCTTCAGGAGAAAGCAGGAAAAAAGGCTGTGTCTCCTAAGCTGCGCATGCCTCCTCCTCCAGCCTGTGGGATAACTAAGGAAAGTCTGGCCAATGGGCTAGCAGGAGGAGCAGAGCAGCAGTGTAGGCCAAGTCAGCTTCCTGCCTCCGTCTGGCATAGAGATGGAGAGAAGTGCTGAATCTGATAGAGGAACTGGGAAAGATAATGAGGAGCTGATAAAGAGTAAGGGAGAAGGAATAGAAGGGCTGAGAGGTGCCGAGAACCTGTGAGGTGTGCAAGAGACCTGCTGGCAGAGAAGTTAGAGAGACTAGAAGAGGGGAGACCTAGATGTGAAAAGGGGTACTGATTAGGAGATATAATACTGCTATGTAACCAAAAGAAGGAATCCTGGCTAGGAAAAGAGGAAAGGAACTGAAGGGAAAGGGATGGACGAGGGGCTGAGAGAGAAGGAGAAGACTAGACTTAGGCTCTGAAGGTTATGAGGGGGAAAGGCTGAGAGAAGACACATGAGTTGTGAAATGGAGAACAGAGCTGAAGTGAATGCAGCCTGGTGGGGGGGGGGGGGGGGAGTATGGGCTTTGATAGAAAGATGTGGGTGAGGGGTGGACTAAAGAAAGAGAAGCAGGTGAAGACATGGAGAGGAACTGTGCTGGACTCAGTGATTAGAAGGCTGATAGAAGTGACAGGTTGAGAAAAGAGCTCTGATAAGAGAGGGTCATAGCTGGAGGAAAGAAGCACCGAGGGATAAAGAAAGGACTGGAAATGACAGGAGGGGCGTGACTAGGAAGAGAAGCCAAGAAGAAATAGAAGATAGATTTGAACTATAGGCACAATTTGAAAGTTATCAGCTTCCCCCCACAACTGAGCAAACCCGAGGATCACTGGGCGGGAGATAAAATATTGCCAATCAGACTGGTCAATTTGTGGGATGACTGCTGGTATCTGCTTTTTTTTCTACCTTTGTAGTTACTGGGGTAAATATTTTTGGGGGGTTGGGGAGGATGGGGAAAGGGAAGGAGGTTGTGGTAGCATGCAATATCATGCCCTAAAAATCTCCCTTTAAAAAATTCCTTTCTCTTAGCAGCTCTGATATTGAGAGGGGCTATGGTCAGGGATTGAATTGAGGGGGAATGGAAAGTAGCGCTGTTCCCATTGTTCACAAAAAATAAAAATATTTTCCCATTATATCCCACAGGAGGTAGACATAGTGGGCCTAGTGAGAGCACTGGGCGTAAAGAAGTGGCGCAGCAGCAGGAAGAGATAATAGGATACGATTGGCAGAGTGTTGTGGGGGAACAAGGGATATATTGCCTCATAGACACTGTGTGCTGCTTGGTTAAGCTCTCTGGCTTTCCTCCTGCTCAATTGCTGAATAGTAGTGAAGGATAGGTTAAATGAAACAGTGGGTATATGAAAAGGAGCTATAAATATAGCTACAAACCTTTGCCAAAAAGGTGAAGAAAAGCAAGAGGAAAATGAAACTAATATGTGTTTCAAAGAAGTGAAAGAAAAAATGAGGCAAAACATTTAGCATTCAAATAGTACAAAGGATCTCCAAAAGCTGAAAGGGACAATGACGGAAAACAAGCATGCAAAAGTGAGAGAAGAGGAAAAGATAATAGAGGTAAAGTGAGGTAACATTTTTCAAGTATGTTGGAAAGAGGAGGAAGACGAGGTAGATTTGTATAACTGAAAGTTGATGAGGAACAATATGTGTAAGATAAGAGGGGAAAAACCCCCAGAAATGTTAAATACTTCTCTTCAATGGTTGCTGAAGATGATTTTGAAGGACTGCTGATTATTGACAAGGAGGATATGCATTCCTTTGAAACAATATGGAAAATGTCAACAGTATTTCCTATGTGGTTTTATGTTTTCTCTTGCCCAAAATGACAGGGAAAAAAATCCAAAATGTCATGTCTTGTTCTGTTTTGTAAATAGTATGCACTCTTCACAAATGGGGCCCGCAAACAATGCACCTTATTTGTGAAGCGTGTGCGTTAGTTGTAATATTGACAGCAAAAATTCCCATAAATGGCATAGGAAACTAAACCAAAATTATTTTAGCTTGAACACATCTTGTATGTATATATGTAAACATTGATTAAAACCTGGCACTTGAATGATTAAGGACAGATGACCTGAAGCCTGTGGATGAATGATTGATATTTGCAGCCCAGCATATTAGATTCTGGGTGAGATGATTCACAGGAAGCATAGAAAAAGAATAATAAAACAGACATGTAGGTTCTTTAAGGAAAGGCTGAAAACGGTTGCTCATTTCATAGCTGGTTGCAAAGTTCTGATAGCAGAAAATGTGTATGCGGAAAGGCACAGTAGGGTGGTATTCCTCATCTATTGGACACTTTGTAAACACTACACCATCACAGTATTACAAAAAAAAAAAAAAAAACCCCAACCACCTAGGATCATTAAAAGAATTGTGGAAAACAAAAAAAATGTTGCTGTCATCTGGGATGTTCCATTGCAACTGATAAACTAAGTATAAGAAAATAAAGCATAGTGGTAAAAGAGAAACATATGAACATCTTTGATAATATGTATTTATTTATTCAAACTTATGTTCCACCTATCCAATTCAGTCCATCTAAGTGGGTTACAACGTAACATCCATAAAGCAAAAACATTACATACAATAAAACATAACAAAACTACAATAAAACATAAAATACATAAAAACAAAGAATGCACCTTAAAACCACACTACAACTGACATAAAATCCATAATCAGCAGAAAGCCTTGGGAAATAAATATGTTTTCAGTTGCTTTTTAAACATTGGCAAAGAAGAGTCAGGATCAAGCGATTTATTCTGTGAATTGTGCGGAGAGGGAGAAGATCTTTAAGTACCAAGCAGTGCAGTCAAAATCCAAGAAAATGTGATAGAAGGACACAGATATTTAATGATCATCCTGAGTGTTAGAGGCCTGATGTATAAGCAATTTTCCAAGCACACTCAATAGATTGTACATATATCCTATGAACTCTGGAAAGAAGCTCTCTTTGGCTCAATGCAGGTATTGTAGTGAGCATTAACAGTAAATTTGAGAGATCATACATTGCCTGTTAGGTGTGAAGCTTGTTACTGTCATGGTATGTGCAGAACTAAACCATTTGGAGACATTGGCCTCAGGGGGAAATAAAAAAAATGTTTTGGTTTTATTTAAGGACAGTTTTCATCCTAGTCATTGAACTGTAATTCCAAGGCTATAGTGTCTTAAAGGGGCAATTATAATGTAACTCACTCAAGTTCTTTATTCACCAGGCATCATAACTACCATACTTACAAAAAATTAACCCTCCTGTTTAGTAAGCTTGCAACAGTGCTGACACAGCCCATTCAATATGCATGGCTTAGTAAACGGGGTAAGCTTGTTCTTTTTTGGGGGGTGGGAGGTGGGAGGAACCTTTCTTAACCTACTTTCCTCCTTCTATGGAAAAGGATGTGTTGATGGGAAGACGTGCCTTTAAAAAAAATATCCTGCTCAGGGGAGCAAAGATCAAACTTTTATATCAGGATTGTATGATAAAGACAAGCCACTTGACCTTCAGACAGTTTTTTTTATTATGTTAACAACTTTGATATGGATATTTGTCATGCCTCTATCTAATTCATCTTAATGATACAAATGCAAACCTAACAAGATTAAAAATATATATTTTAGTTACTTGGCAATAAACTTCATTTATGGAAATAGAAGATAAAAGTGAAAGAGAGGCTGAATCTCTTTGTAATAAGCTAGAAAGTATTGCATAGAGAATTTGGTTTCTTTCTTCATATCCTTTCCTGTATTTGCAGCTGTCTTAGTTGGATTTTCGAATCCAGAGTTAACAGGGCCAGAAGTGATTCACCTACTTCAGTGTTTCTTCAATTGTGGTTACTGTGCAACCCATTGCAATTAGTATCACTTTGTGAAAACATCTGATTTCTTGTAGTCAAGGAAGTTTGTCTCCACTGGCTTGTGAAACCATCTCTGTGTATATTTATGGCCTGGGAGCACCTCCTAACTGTTTGTGGTGTTTCTTTTTTAACCTCTTGTCCAGGTCATATCTAGTTTTGACTAGTCACTATCCTTCAGTTTGATCCATTTATAGAGGAGAGGGTGTATACTTCAGTATTTACAGACTATACTAGGCTGGGATGAGCGAGCAGCTTTAGGGGACATTTTGAAGACCAAGATGGTGTCTGGGTAAGATGCAGATTCAGTAGTTCCCGCTCTTGTGGATTTGAATTGGAGAAACAAAAGTGGAAGCTTAAAGCTGCACCTCCAACTCCTCAAGCTACTTTAAATCTCCGTCAAGCCGCTATAACTTTGCAGTGCCTTCCTCGGGCATTTCTGATGCGGGGGCTAGGAAGAGCCGCAGCTTGGACAGTGAAGTGTTGCTGAACTCAACTGGGCCTTCTACTCCTCTGAAGTCTAGATTCGTCGAGTGACCAAAGCAACTGCAAGATTTGGAGGATTCTGGGGATTCTGCTGGCGTTGGGGGACAGGCTGGTCAATTGAGTGCCGAGGAGAAGATTCACTGCACTCAGAAGACAGTTTAACCCGGTCACTTGCAACTGGAGTGGAGGATGCTGTCGGTGTTTTACAGTATAAACAGGAGTTTCTCCTGTTCTTTTGCCAACTCTAACCCCATTGAAGTCACTTGTTAAACCAGAGGTGGTAATCCTTGAATCGTTGTTCACCAGGTTTGCTCATCTATTAATATTTCTGCTTCTTTAATCTCCAAGTTGCAGGATTACATAAGTACATAAGTATTGCCATACTGGGACAGACTAAAGGTCCATCAAGCCCAGTATCCTGTTTCCAACAGTGGCCAATCCAGGTCACAAATAACTCGCAAGATCCCAAAAAAGTTCAATACATTTTATGCTGCTATCTCAGAAAGAATAAGCAGTGCATTTTGCCCAAGTCAGTTTAATAATGGTCTCCTTTAGGAAACCATCCAGACCTTTTTTTAAACCCCGCTAAGCTAACTGCCATTACCACATTCTCTGGCAACGAATTCCAGAGTTTAATTGCACTCCACTCATTATTTTTATAGACTTCTTTCATATCTCCCCTCAGCCTTTCCTCATAGGGAAGTCATCCCATCCCCTTTATCATTTTCGTTGCCCTGCTCTGTACCTTTTCTAATTCCACTATATCTTTTTTTAAGATGCGGCAACCAGAATTGAACACAGTATTCAAGGTGCGGTCGCACCATGAACAGATGCAAAGGCATTATAACGACTTCACTTTTGTTTTCCATTCCTTTCCTAATAATACCTAATATTCTATTTACTTCCTTAGAACAGACAGTTTCAATGTATCATCAGAAATGACGCCGAGATCCCTTTCTTGGTTGGTGACTCCTAACATGGAACCTTGCATTACGTACAGTGGGGGAAATAAGTATTTGATCCCTTGCTGATTTTGTAAGTTTGCCCACTGACAAAGACATGAGCAGCCCATAATTGAAGGGTAGGTTATTGGTAACAGTGAGAGATAGCACATCACAAATTAAATCCGGAAAATCACATTGTGGAAAGTATATGAATTTATTTGCATTCTGCAGAGGGAAATAAGTATTTGATCCCCCACCAACCAGTAAGAGATCTGGCCCCTACAAACCAGGTAGATGCTCCAAATCAACTCGTTACCTGCATGACAGACAGCTGTCGGCAATGGTCACCTGTATGAAAGACACCTGTCCACAGACTCAGTGAATCAGTCAGACTCTAACCTCTACAAAATGGCCAAGAGCAAGGAGCTGTCTAAGGATGTCAGGGACAAGATCATACACCTGCACAAGGCTGGAATGGGCTACAAAACCATCAGTAAGACGCTGGGCGAGAAGGAGACAACTGTTGGTGCCATAGTAAGAAAATGGAAGAAGTACAAAATGACTGTCAATCGACAAAGATCTGGGGCTCCACGCAAAATCTCACCTCGTGGGGTATCCTTGATCATGAGGAAGGTTAGAAATCAGCCTACAACTACAAGGGGGGAACTTGTCAATGATCTCAAGGCAGCTGGGACCACTGTCACCACGAAAACCATTGGTAACACATTACGACATAACGGATTGCAATCCTGCAGTGCCCGCAAGGTCCCCCTGCTCCGGAAGGCACATGTGACGGCCCGTCTGAAGTTTGCCAGTGAACACCTGGATGATGCCGAGAGTGATTGGGAGAAGGTGCTGTGGTCAGATGAGACAAAAATTGAGCTCTTTGGCATGAACTCAACTCGCCATGTTTGGAGGAAGAGAAATGCTGCCTATGACCCAAAGAACACCGTCCCCACTGTCAAGCATGGAGGTGGAAATGTTATGTTTTGGGGGTGTTTCTCTGCTAAGGGCACAGGACTACTTCACCGCATCAATGGGAGAATGGATGGGGCCATGTACCATACAATTCTGAGTGACAACCTCCTTCCCTCCGCCAGGGCCTTAAAAATGGGTCGTGGCTGGGTCTTCCAGCACGACAATGACCCAAAACATACAGCCAAGGCAACAAAGGAGTGGCTCAGGAAGAAGCACATTAGGGTCATGGAGTGGCCTAGCCAGTCACCAGACCTTAATCCCATTGAAAACTTATGGAGGGAGCTGAAGCTGCGAGTTGCCAAGCGACAGCCCAGAACTCTTAATGATTTAGAGATGATCTGCAAAGAGGAGTGGACCAAAATTCCTCCTGACATGTGTGCAAACCTCATCATCAACTACAGAAGACGTCTGACCGCTGTGCTTGCCAACAAGGGTTTTGCCACCAAGTATTAGGTCTTGTTTGCCAGAGGGATTAAATACTTATTTCCCTCTGCAGAATGCAAATAAATTCATATACTTTCCACAATGTGATTTTCCGGATTTAATTTGTGATGTGCTATCTCTCACTGTTACCAATAACCTACCCTTCAATTATGGGCTGCTCATGTCTTTGTCAGTGGGCAAACTTACAAAATCAGCAAGGGATCAAATACTTATTTCCCCCACTGTAGCTATAGTTCGGGTTCCTCTTTCCCACATGAATTACTTTGCACTTGCTCACATTAAACTTGATTTGCCATTTAGACACCCAGTCTCATAAGGTCCTCTTGTAATTTTTCACAATCCTCTCGTGATTTAACAACTTTGAATAACTTTGTGTCATCAGCAAATTTAATTACCTCACTAGTTACTCCCGTCTCTAGATCATTTACAAATATGTTAAAAAGCAGCGGTCCCAGCACCGACCCCTGGGGAACCCATTAAGAATACTGACCATTTAACCCTATTCTCTGTTTTCTATACTTTAACCAATTTTTAATCCACAATAGGACACTACCTCCTATCCCATGACTCTCCAATTTCTTCTGGAGTCTTTCATTAGGTACTTTGTCAAACGCCTTTTGAAAATCCAGATACACAATGTCAACCAACTCGCCTTTATGTATATTCTTGTTCACCCCTTCAAAGAAATGTAATAGATTGGTGAGGCAAGATTTCCCTTCACTAAATCCATGTTGGCTTTCTCTCATTAATCCATGCTTTTGAATAAGCTCTGTAATTTTGTTCTTTATAATAATCTCTACCATTTTGCCCGGCACCAATGTCAGGCTAACCGGTCTATAATTTCCCGGATCCCCTCTGGTACCTTTTTTAAATATCGGCGTTACATGGGCTACCCTCCAATCTTCCAGTACCCACTGAATTTTAAAAATAGTTCCGCCAATTCATTTTTCAATTCTATCAGTACTCTGGGATGAACACCATCTGGTCCAGGAGTTTTGCCACTCTTCAATTTGTCAAATTGCGCCATTGCATCCTCCAGGTTTATAGAGATTTCACTGTTTCTCCAACTCTTCAGCTTTGAATACCATTTCTGGCACCAGTATCTCTCTCAAATCTTCCTCGGTGAAGACCGAAGCAAAGAATTAATTTAATCTCTCAGCTATGGCTTTGTCTTCCCTGATCCGCCCCTCTTACCCCTCGGTCAGCTAGCGGTCCAACCGATTCTTTTGTCGGCTTCTTTTAATATACTTAGAAAAAATTTTACTATGTGTGTGTGCCTCCAACGCAATCTTTTTTTCAAAGTCCATCTTTGCCTTCCTTATCAGCGCTTTGGGTTTGACTTGACATTCCTTATGCTGTTTCTTATTATTTTCTGTCGGTTCCTTCTTCCATTTTCTGAAGGATTTTCTTTTAGCTCTAATAGCTTCCTTCACCTCACTTTTTAACCATGTCGTCTGTCGTTTGGTCTTCCTCCCTCCTTTTTTAATACACAGAATATATTTGGCCTGGGCTTCCAGGATGGTATTTTTGAACAGCATCCATGCCTGATATAAATTTTTGACCCTAGCAGCCACTCCTCTAAGTTTTTATTTTCACCGTTTTTCTCATTTTATCATTGTCTTATTTTTGAAAGTTAAACGCTAACGTATTGGATTTCCTGTTTATACCTGCTGCAAAGCTAATATCAAATCTGATCATATTATGATCATTGTTATCAAAGAGCCCCATCACCATTATCTCCCGCAGCAGATCATGTGCTCCACTTAGGACTAGGTCTAGAAGTTTTCCTTCTGTTGTTGGCTCCTGTACCAGCTGCTTCATAAAGCAGTCCTTGATTTCGTCAAGGTATTTTACCTCCCTAGCATGCCCTGTTGTTACATTTACCCAGTCAATATCGGGGTAATTGAAATCACCCATTATTATTATGTTGCCCAGCTTGTTATCCTCCCTAATTTCTCATGACATTTCTATATCCGTCTGTTCATCCTGGCTAAGCAGACGGTAGTACAGTCCTAATACTGTCCTTTTCCCCTTTACACATGGAATTTCAGTCCATAAGGATTCCAAGATGTGTTTTGTTTCCTGCAGAAATTTCAAACTATTTGATTCAAGGCCCTCCTTAACATACAATGCTACCCCTCCACCAATTTGATCCACCCTATCATAATTTGTATCCCCAGTATGACAGTGTCCCACTGGTTATTCTCCTTCCACCAGGTCTCAGATTTATTTATTTGCTGCATTTATATCCCACATTTTCCCACCTATTTGCAGGCTCAATGTGGCTTATAATATAGTAGATGCCTTTATATCTAATTTTTAATTTAGTGTAATATATTCTAACTCTCCCAACTTATTTCTTAGGCTTCTGACATTCGCATATAGACATTTCAAACTTTTTGTGCCTGTTTACATCATCATGCTCAGTACTTGACAGTATTAATTTGCAATCTTTTGTCTGATTTTTATTTTTATTTAAGGGCACCTGATCTACTATGGTCTCTTTTGCAACGTCACTATCAGGATACCCTATCTTCCCTGTTTTGGTGATATCTTTGAAAGATACCTTATTCTGAACCATGCACTTTTGAGCAACTGTCAACCTTCCCCCAGTCTCTAGTTTAAAAGCTGCTCTATCTCCTTTTTAAATGCCGATTCCAGCAGCCTGGTCCCACCCTGGTTATGGTGGAGCCCATCCTTTCAGAATAGGCTCCCCCTTCCCCAGAATGTTGCCCAGTTCCTAACAAATGAAAAACCTTCCTCGCACCATCGTCTCATCCAATCATTGAGACTCCGGAGCTCTGCCTGTCTCTTGGGCCCTGCACGTGGAATGGGTAGCACTTCAGAAAATACTGCCCTAGAGGTTTGGGATTTGAGCTTTCTACCTAAGAGCCTAAATTTGGCTTCCAGAACCTCTCTCCCACATTTTTCTATGTCATTGGTACCCACATGTACCAAGACAGCCGGCTCCTCCCTAGCACTATTTCAAATCCTGTCTAGGTGATGCGTGAGGTCCACCACCTTCGCACCAGGCAGGCAGGTCACCAAGCGATCCTCACGTCCACCAGCCACCCAGCTATCTACATGCCTAATAGTTGAATCACCAGCTACAACAGCCACCCTAACCCTTCCCATCTGGGCAGTAGCTCCTGGAGACACATCCTCGGTGCGAGAGGATATTGCATTCCCTGGTGTGCTGGTACTGTCTACAGGATTACTTCTAGCCTCACCAGGGTGATGCTCTCCTTTTAGAAGGCTTCCCTCCTCCAAGGCAGCACGGGCTGCCAGATTGGAGGTGGGACTTCTCTACAACGTCCCTGTAGACCTTCTCTATGTACCTCTCTGTCTCCCTTAGCATCTCCAAGTCTGCTACTCTAGCCTCAAGTGAACGGACTCTTTCTCTGAGAGCTAGGAGTTCATTGCATCAAGCACGCATGTATGGCATCTCACCAACTGGGAGATAGTCATACATGTGACACTCAATGCAAAAGACTGGATAGCACCCCTCTCACTGCTGGACTACTGTCTGCATCTTAGTATTATAGAGTTGTTTAATCAAAACTTCTTAAGGTACTAGGGATGTCAGATGAATATAATGATGCTTTTGACTGTTGTAATTTGTAATTTATTTAGGGTTTGCTTCTTAGAAACTAATTAAATTTAATTCAGACTCTAATGAAAATTCCCCTCTTGTCTTAATTAGAGTAATTGACTATAAATGAAAAGTTAAGCTGGGGTAGGTGGGAATGAGGACTGAACTGGGCCCTTCTGTGCCTTCTAGAGACTGTTAATGCAGTGGCAGAAACTTCAAGTTTTAAAACTATTGGGGAAAAGGACATGGAGAATAGGTAATAAAGTTTGTTTGCTTTTTTTCTGTTATTTTAAAATTCTTACTATATTTATCAATATCCTACAATTCCTCTTTTCAACCCTAATCTTTAAGCTGTGGCATTAACTTCAAGTTTTAAAACTATAGGGAAAAGGGTATGGAGACTGGCTAATAAAGTTTGCCTGCTTTTTTATTTTAAAATCCTAATTGTGTTTATCAATATCCTACAATTCATCTTTTAAACCCTAATCTTTAAATTACCAAGCTCAGAATAAAATAATGTCGCTTACCCACAGAGATGTCCTCTTCTCTCAGAAATTCTCAGAATGAAAGTTGAGTGGGACCTTTCCTCTCTATATAGTTTGGATTCTAAGGAAATTATTTCAAGCAAACCCTTTGAAGCTAACCCAGTAATCAAATTGCCCTTGGTAACCTTAGGAACTGTTCTACTTCCTCACACCTCAATTCACACCTAATTCAGGCAGCAGCGATCCTAGCCAGCATGACGCCCCCCCCGGGTGCACGCCGGTGGGGGGGGGGTGGTGTGTGCCGCGGCGCGCGCCTGTCAGCTGAGTTCGCTAACTTCACTGCAGCTCCCTCTGCCCTGGCCGGAACAGGAAGTAACCTGTTCCGGGGCAGAGGGAGCTGCAGCGAAGTTAGCGAACTCAGCTGACAGGCACGCGCCACGGCACTCCCCCAGCGGCGTGCACCCGGGGCGGACAGCCCCCACTGCCCACCCCTTGGTACGCCACTGAATTCAGGTCAACTGTAGTGCTACCTCCACAGAGATGTAAATTCTCAAGCCTCAAGGATTGAAGTAATCAAATCTGTGACTTAAAACTTCTCACTCTGGGCCAGATGCACTAGCCTTTAACCAGCAAGTAGTAAACCCTGGCATGCACTAAAGACTTCTCCTAGCCTTTTTCCGACGACGGTAGCAACTAACGAAAACGGAATGCAGATGAGCAAATTGTGTAGAAACCCTATTGTAATGAGGTGCACTAACCATTTCCGATTGCCTTAACGCTGGAAAATCTAACAAGAGGTCTGTACCTGTCGTTGGGGCTGCGCAGGATTGAAAAACGTCTAATGTTACCAAAAAAAAAATTGGGGGGAAAAAGTGCTCGTATGGACGTGCTTCACTATATATATATATATATATATATATATATATAAAAAGACAAGCTGTGCCTATGGATGCCCTTTATGGACGTCCTTCACTATATATTAAAAAGAAAGACAAGCTGTGCCTATGGATGCCCTTTATGGACGTCCTTCACTATATATTAAAAAGAAAGACAAGCTGTGCCTATGGATGCCCTTTATGGACGTCCTTCACTATATATTAAAAAGAAAGACAAGCTATGCCTATGGACGTCCTTTATGGACATCCTTCACTATATATTAAAAAGAAAGACGAGTTGTGCCTATGGACGTCCTTTATGTACGTCCTTCGCCCGCCCCCTCCCCCGAGATCGCCGCCGCCACTCCCCTCCTCCACCCACCCCCTCCATCTGCCACCGGGCCGGGCCCTCACTTCGCCTTTCATCTCAGTGTGAAGGCACTGCAGCAGGCAACAGCTGATCGCCACTGTTCGGACTTGCCTCCTTTCCTCCCTGGCCCGCCCTCGTCTGGTGTAAGTAAATAGGAGAAAGTTTTTTTTACTCAGTGTATAGTTAGACTCTGGAACTCGTTGCCGGAGAATGTAGTGACAGCAGCTGGCCTTACGGAATTTAAAGGGGGTTTGGACAGATTCCTGAGGGAAAAGTCCATTGAACATTATTAATTTTTTTTTTTTGGGGGGGGGGGGGGGGGTTGCCGGGTTCTTGAAGCCTGGATTGGCCGCTGTCGGAGACAGGATGCTGGGCTTGATGGACCCTTGGTCTTTTCCCAGTATGGCAGTGCTTATATACTTATGTACTTTTAAACTAGGAACGGCAGGAAGGCCGACTGTCGAACAAAAGCGTATGGTTTAGAATAAGGTATCTTGCAAAGATATTGCCCAAACAGGGAAGACAGGGTTTCTTGATAGTGAGGTTGCAAAAGATACTGTAGTAGATTCAGTGTCCTTAAATAAAAATAATAAAAACCAGACAAAAGATAGTAAAATAGTACTGTCAAGTAATTATCATGATGTGATAAGGAATAACAAGTTTAGTTTGAAGTGTCTATATGCAAATGCTAGGATCCTAAGACATAAGATTGGGAGAATTGGAATATATTACACTGAATGAAGAAATAGACATAATAGGAATCTCTGAAACCTGGTGGAAGGCGGATAACCAGTGAGACACTGTCATACCGGGGTACAAATTATATCGTAGTGATAGGGTGGACTGGATTGGGGGAGGAGTAGCATTGTACATTAACGAGAGGCTTCAATCAAATAGATTGAAAATTCTGCGGGAAACAAAAGACCTCTTGGAATCATTGTGGATCGAAATTCCATGTGTAAAGGGGAAAAGGACAGTGATAGGAGTGTACTACCGTCCGCCTGACCAGGATGAGCAGACGGACGCAATCATGTTAAAGGAAATTAGTGAGGCAAATAAATTAGGCAACACAATAATAATGGGTGATTTTAATTACCCTGAATATTTCTAGAATAGGTAGAATATATTATCAGCAAAATTCAAAAATCCTACCTTATATACAACCTGTTTGGGGGCAACTATGGCAGGCAAAAAATGAAAAAAAAGTGGAGAAAAAAAAAACTTCAGAAAATTCGGAAATGCCTCGTTCTTAAAGGACACGCCTTTTGAGGGAACCGTTGCAATCATACGTCTTCAAAAAAAACTCCACTATATAAACTTTCACATAAGCACTGCCATGTGTCACAACAAACACTTGTAAAGGAGACCCAAAATTCACATATTCACATTTCTCAAAGCTTGGAAAGAATACTTAACTCAATTGATGATATCTTCAAAAACTCATAGTCAAGTCCAGCCTTATATACATTGTACTTTTAAAGTCCATCAAATCCCGACAGGGAAGCCCTGTTTCGCTATTCCATAGCTGCTTCAGGGGAATTTTTTCTTCTAATCCAAGCACATAACATCTCTCTCCGTTTCCGAATCACCCAGGAACAAGAATGGCTCCCGAAAAGGAGGATGGAAAACCAAACGACAGCCGACGTGGTTAAAAAGTGAGGTAAAGGAGGCTATTGGAGCTAAAAAGGAATCCTTCAGAAAATGGAAGAAGGAACCGAATGAGGAAAATAAGAAGCGGCATATGGAATGTCAAGTCAGATGCAAAGCGCTGATAAGAAAGGCAAAGAGGGATTTTGAAAGAAAGATAGATTTAGAGGCGAAAACTGATAGTAAAAAATGTTTTAGATACATTAAAAGCAGGAAACCGGCAAAAGAATCGGTTGTCCCGCTGGATGACCGGGGTGTAAAAGGGGCGATCAAGGAAGACAAAGAAATAGCTGAAAAACTAAATGAGTTCTTTGCTTCGGTCTTCACCGAGGAAGATTTGGGTGAGATACCGGTGCCAGCCAGGATATTCGTAGCTGAAGAGTCGGAAAAACTTATTAAAATATCTATAAATCTGGAAGACGTAATGGAGCAGTTCTGCAAACTGAAGAATAGCAAATCTCCTGGACCGGATGGTATTCACCCTAAGGTACTGATAGAACTAAAAAGTGAGCTGGCGGAGCTACTGTTATTGATTTGTAATTTATCCTTAAAATCAAGCGTGGTACTGGAAGATTGGAGGGTGGCCAATGTAACGCAGAGATTTTAAAAAGGTTCCAGAGGAGACCCGGGAAATTATAGACCGGTGAGTCTGACGTCGGTGCCGGGCAAAATGGTAGAGACTGTAATCAAGATTAAAATTACAGAGCACATTCAAAAGCATGGACTAATGGGACAAAGTCAACATGGATTTAGTGAAGGGAAGTCTTGCCTCACCAATCTGCTGCATTTCTTTGAAGGGGTAAACAAACTTGTGGACAAAGGTGAGCCGGTTGATATTGTGTATCTAGATTTTCAGAAGGCGTTTGATAAGGACCCTCATGAAACAATACAGAGGAAATTAGAGGGACATGGGATAGGAGGTAGTGTCTTACTGTGGATTAAAAACTGGTTGAAAGATAGGAAACAGAGAGTAGGACTAAAAGGTCAATATTTGCAATGGAGAAGGGTAGTTAGCAGGGTCCCTCAGGGATCAGTGCTGGGACCTCTGCTTTTTAACATACTCATAAATGACCTAGAGATGGGGGTAACTAGTGAGGTAATCAAATTTGCCAATGACACAAAGTTATTCAAAGTAGTCAAATCGCGGGAAGATTGTGAAAAACTACAAGAGGCATCTGAATGGCAGATGACGTTTAATGTGAACAAGTGCAAAGTGATGCATGTGGGAAAGAGTAACCCAAACTATAACTACATCATGCAAGGTTCAGCGTTGGGAGTCACGGACCGTGAAAGGGATCTAGGTGTCGTCATTGATGATACATTGAAAACTTCTACTCAATGTGCTGCTGCGACTAGGAAAGCAAATAGAATGTTGGATATCATTAGGAAAGGGATGGAAAACAAAAATAAGGATATTATTCTGCCTTTGTATCACTCAATGGTGCGACTGCACCTCGAGTATTGTGTTCAGTTCTGGTCGCCGCACCTCAAAAAAAACATAGCGGAATTGGAAACGGTGCAGAGAAGGGCGACAAAGATGATACAGGGGATGAGACGGCTTCCCTATCAGGATAGGCTGAAAATGCTGGGGCTATTCAGCTTGGAGAAAAGGCGGCTGAGGGGAGATATGATAGAAGTCTATAAGTTAATGGGTGGAATCGAACGCGTCGATGTGGAGCATCTATTTACATTTCCAAAATACTAGGACAAGGGGGCATGTGATGAAGCTGCAGTGTGGTAAATTTAAAACAAATCGGAGGAAATTTTTCTTCACTCAGCACGTAGTTAAACTCTGGAATGCGCTGCTGGAAAAGGTGGTTAAGGCGGTTAACTTAGCGGACTTCAAATAAGGGTTGGGCGGCTTCTTGGAGTAAAAAGCCATAGAATGTTATTGAATGGATGAGGGAATACAGTATTTCTAGGATGTGCGGGACAAATTGCTTGTTCTTTTGGCCACTGTCGGTGACAGGGTGCTGGGCTCGATGGACCCTTGGCCTGGCCCAGCATGGCAATACTTATGTACTTAAGACTGACCTATGCTATAGAACTTTTTAATAGATTTCTACAATCGGTGTTAAAATATCCTGAGCCAGCCTAGCCACCTCTCCAGAAAATGTATTATATAGAGGGACAAACAGCGGTCCCGAACCGTATTATCGAAAAAGATGGCCAGCCATCTTTTGTTTCGATAATACCGTTGGGGCCGGCCAAATGTCGCAGATGGCCGGCATCGGTTTTCAGCGATAATGGAAACCGATGCCGGCCATCTCAAACCCGGCCAAATCCAAGGCATTTGGTCATGGGAGGGGCCAGCATTTATAGTGCACTTGTACCTCTGACATGCCACGACACCAACTGGGCACCCTAGGGGGCACTGCAGTGGACTTAAAAAATTGCTCCCAGGTTCATAGCTCCCTTACCTTGGGTGCTGAGCCCCCTGAACCCCCCCCCCCAAAACCCACTCCCCACAACTGTACACACTACCAGAGCCCTTAGGGATGAAGGGGGCACCTACATGTGGGTACAGTGGGTTTTTGGGGGGGGGGGTTGGAGGGCTCCCATATATCACCACAAGTGTAATAGGTAGGGGGGCTATGGGCCTGGGTCCGCCTGCCTGAAGTGCACTGCACCCATTAAAAACTGCTCCAGGGACCTGCATACTGCTGCCATGGAGCTGGGTATGACATTTGAGGCTGGCAAAAAAAGTTTTAAATATATTTTTTTGAGGGTGGGAGGGGGTTGGTGACCACTGGGTGAGTAAGGGGAGGTCATCCCCAATTCCCTCCGGTGGTCATCTGGTCATTTGAGGCACCTTTTTGAGGCTTGGTCCTGAAAAATATTGGACCAAGTAGCGCCAGCCAAATGCTCATCGGGGTCGGCTTTCTTTTTTCCATTATCAACCGAAGCCGGCCATCTCTTCCCCATGCCCCCGTCTCGCCTTCGCTAGCCTACCGACACGCCCCCTTGAACTTTCGACGGCTCCGCAACAGAAAGCAGTTGTAGCCGGCTAAAATCAGCTTTTGATTATACCGATTTGGCCAGATTTAGGAGATGGCCAGCCATCTCCCGATTTGTGTCGGAAGATGGCCGGCGATCTCATTCAAAAATAAGCAGGATTGTGTCAACTAAAACTAAATATATCAGCTATATTGGAATCCTCTGAAATTGAGGTGTGTACTGCTATGGATTTACAGCCTGTCTCACTGACACAGACTTCTCAGTAATTACCGTGGATTCTTTTGGATTTGTATTAGATAAATGAAACCTTTATTAGAGGTGCTAATATCTGTAATGATATAGACGATGATTAGCTATATACACACAATGATTAGCTATATAAACGATCATTACATCACTGGTCTCTACATCTAAGCAATGCTAAGAGTTCTTAGACCAGGAAAAGACGCAATAATACACTATACATACAATCATCAGTGGTCCTTATTATCCAGGCTCTTATCACTGGGGTGACCCGCTACAGCGAAAGCCAGGAGCTTTTTAGACCAGGAACAAGTCCTCTGCGCAGTACGTACGTTACTCACAGATGAGATCCCGATTTCACTGAAACTCCCCTTTTTATTGGGCTCAGAACTCATGTTCAGAGCTAAGGAAAATTACAGAATGCTTCTCTGTTTAGATAAACAAGCCATACTGTGGGAACTTGGTCACATGCTTTCCAAGTCCAGGTGGCCAGGCTGAACTTCCGAAAACAAGAACCATCCACCCCTTTGCATACCAAATTAATTCTTACCTTCCAACTTGTTTTTGTATTTACAAGGAAAGTTATTTTCGGTCAAAGACAGAAGATTTCAGAGTTCATTATCATCAAAGCAGGGTTGAAAAGCAATCCTTTACATCTTCCATTACAAGGTGTCAGCAAGATCCACTGTTATGGTAACATTTGTTTTTCATTAGTATAAAGAATCAGTGCCGAGACTGTATTATATGTCTGCTGATACAACTTTTCTTGGTGGCATGATGGAACCAACTTTCATTGATTACTCCAGGTCCTTTTTTAGTAGGGGGTGGTTTATATATTGCTCTATTTTTTCTTGTTTAGAATTTTCAATATAGCACCCTTCTGCACACTTTTACATTGAATGATATATATCACATTGGAAGATGAGCATGTGAAGGATTCCTTTATGTTGAATAATTTTCCTTTGTGAATGGCTGTGGGATCCTGTGAAATGTTTTGGCACCATTTGCAGCTGGATGTATTGCAAGGATATATGCTGCTCTCTTCTTTTTGAGTTTCTATCAGGAGCTTGCTTCTCAGTAGTTTGTGTTTTAAGTTGGGTGGGTATTGGAAGTGGGAGGACGACCAAGGATACCAAAGACTGGGCAGATTTATAATAATAGACAAGTTTATTCAAGTATGGAGCTCGACACAACGTTGTGTTTCAGCCGTTAGGCCTGCATCAGGAGTCTATAATCAAATTTAAATACATAAATTATAGAAAAGATAAACAGATAAATAACATACTCATGTCGAAACATATAAATGAAATGCACTATATATATATGTGTGTATGTAACGTATAATAATAAAGAAGATAAAAGCACGTGGAGGGGCATAATCGAACGCCTATCTCCATGGGCGTCTATGTCCGAAAACGGGTACGTGAAGAGGCGGGACAGACCGTATTTTCGAAAAAAATGGATATTTTGCAGCTGGGCGTTTGTTTTTTTTAGCGATAATGGAAACTAAAAACGCCCAGCTCAAAAACGTCCTAATCCGAGCCATTTGGTCGTGGGAGGGGCCACGATTCGTAGTACACTCGCCCCCCTGACATGCCAGGACACCAACTGGGCACCCTAGAGGTCAGTGCGGTGGACTTCGGACAATGCTCCCACATGCATAGCTCCCTTACCACGGGTGCTGAGCACCCAACCCCCCTCCCCCAAAACTGACTACCCACAAATGTACAACACTATCATAGCTCTTAGGGGTGAAGGGGGCACCTACGTGTGGGTACAGTGGGTTTTGGAGTCCTCCCATTTACCAGCACAAGTGTTACAGGTAGTGGGGGATGGGTCTGGGTCCACTTGGATGAAGTGCACTGCGGTACCCACTAAAAGTGCTCCAGGGTCCTGCATACACGCAGGCCTCTAGGACTTGTTGCTGCTATATAACATTGGCACACCAGTTGACACCTGAAGACTAATCTCTCCGAAAACGTCCTTTATTAGAATAAGCACGCTTACTCACAGCTAACTGCAGATCAGAGGTTGTGCCCCACTGGCAACGAGTCTCGCTGGTACTGAGATTAGCAGTAGGTCAGAGCTGGCAGAATGGTGTACAATGCCCTCTTTCAGCTACATTCAAGGTAAGAACTAAGTTCTGTAACGTGGCTAACACGTGAAAGGGATCTAAAACTGGCTTACAAAAATGGCCACTACCTCATGGACTACCAGAAACAAAACAGGGCACACTCTGACCCAGTAAGCAGGGAGAAAAGCACCATGGGAGTAGAACCTACCAACTACCAACATCGTGAGCATTTGCCACAAGCTAGTGGAATCACGGAGCCCAATACCCTACACCCACCACAATGCATTGCTGATGTGACTCTGCAGTGCGCATAACAGAAAAGTTGTCACACTCACCCGAGAGCCACATCAGAACCAGGGAAAGGCTGTCACAGGATAGAACACATTCTGCTGTCATAGAGGTGGGTACGGCATTTGAGGCTGGCATAGAGGCTGGAAAAAAGTTATTAAAGTGGGGGGTTTTTTGGTGGGAGGGGGTTAGTGACCACTGGGGGAGTCCGGGGAGGTCATTTCCGATGCCCTCCGGTGGTCATCTGGGCAGTTGGGGCACTTTTTTGGGACTTGTTCGTGAAAAAAAAGGGTAAAAAAAAAGTGACCCAAAATTGCTGTAAAACGCCCATCTCTCCTCGGCCGATAACCACGCCCCAGTTCCGCCTTCACCACGCCTCCGACACGCCCCCGTCAACTTTACCCGTTTCCGCAACGGATTGCAGTTGGAGACGCCCAAAATCGGCTTTCGATTATACCAATTTGGGCGCCCACGAGAGAAAGACGCCCATCTCCCGATTTGGGTCGCAATATAGGCGTTTTTCTCTTTCAATTATAAGCAGGATAGTATTGTAATTTACTTGAAACTAAATTTTAAAACATATATAGAAAATAACAGATATTTAAAAAACAAGGAAATTTTATTGTATTTAAGTTCATTCAAAATGTGTTAAAACAACATTGCATACATTTAAAAATGAATATAACAAAAAAATATAACTTGAAAAACAACATAGCAAATTTGAGGTGTGCATGTACAAAAAATGGTTTTAGATTAAATAAAATCTCATTTTTATCTTGATTTTATACAAAAATAAATACATTTAAAAGACAAAATCATATATGTACATATTTTAAAATAGTCCTTAAAATAAATGAATAATATTTGTGTGATTTTAAATTAAAGATGAAACTGAAAGAGTAGAATAGCTAGAATCTTAGTAAAAGAGCACGATAAATGGCAAATTTAATAGTATGAATTATGCATGAGGCAGAATAATCATAAATGTAAAAGTGTAAGTAAATGGTTTAAATGGGAAAAGTGGTATTGTTGAATGTGTAATTGTCCTGATTGATGAGTTGTGAGCCCTTGGGTCCCCCAGGAGAGCATAAGGAATGCCTCAATGTTCCCCCAAAGGACAGCCGAGCACCCCGAGACTTCACCCGCGGCGACCACCGTTCACCAGGGGTTGAGCCCCCAGCTGCAGGTGGCCAACGGGACTTCCGGAACCGCGGGGGTGGACGGACTGACCGGACACCAGGGGACTAGCCTCCCAACCCCAGAAGGGGAGAGGAGCCGGCAAGGTGAGCAGCGTAGTCCAGGGACAGGCAGGAGGTCAAGGCAGGCGACGAGTAGAGTAGTCCAGGGACAGGCAGGCGGCGAGTAGAGTAGTCCAGGGACGGGCAGGAGGTCAAACAGGCGACAAGCAAAGTAGTCCAGGAATCACCACTAGGCTGGCGCCTCACGAAACAGAAGCCGAAGCAATATGCCTGCAGGAGGCTATGCCTTAAATACTACCAGTGATCAGCAAGCGAGCCTCAGCTGACAGGGGTGGCGACTTCGGATGATCTCCCTCGAGGAACCCTTTGGAGTGGTTCAAGGCCGGTCTTCAGGCGGAGCCTTGGTTCCAACCACCCAATCAGGGTCCTCCAGGGCGGGGTCTTGGTTCCCGCGTTCACTAGGCGGAAGAGACGCTGGCTCCAGGTTCCCGGCGCCATCTTCCCTGCCGGAGCAAGCGTGGATTCCATAGCCGGCGATGGAGAACTGGAAGTCACAGTAGGCCGGTCTTCGGCCGCAGTCTCGGCGGCGGCCAGCCCTCGCTCTTGGCCGGTATCGCCTTGAGACCGGAATGGCCGGCCATCAGGGCGAGGAGCAGGTGCATCGCCCGGCGACGGGGTCAAGGCCGGCCATGGCCACGGGCCGGCCTCTAGGTGAGCACAGACGGAGTTAGCGAGGGATGTGACAGTAATGACACTGACCTTATTTCCAAATAACTTCTGAATGAATAATGATGGAAAATCTTCAGGAAAAGATAGTCTAGTTAAAGAATAAGGTAATGAATTGACTTCAAGTAAGCAAAAATGAGATATAACATGTAGTAAAAGTTATATAAATACATGGTAAAAAAACATTTGTTGAAAAATGTCATGCAGAAAGTCACTTCCAGTTGAGGTATGTAAAGGATTAAACAAAAACATGTTTTTAAAATTGAGAGAAAAAGTATATAAATCTCACATTTAAAAAGTTTTTAAATTTTAGTTTCAAGTAAATTAAAATACAGTGTGTTTTTATGTTCTTTATAATTACATTACATACACATATATAGTGCATTTAATTTATATGTTTCGAAATGAGTATGTTATTTATCTGTGTATCTTTTTGTCCCGTCTTCCGCCGGGACCAACACGCACCTGCTCGCCGCTGTCACCAGTGGGCCATGGGGCCCGGGGCTGCCATGGATGGCCGGCCTTCGCCGCAGGTCCTCTGGTGGCCGGCTATCGCCAGCCAGTGGGGAGAGGCAGCCATTGCCTTCAGTCTGGCTACAGAGGATCGCCGGTTGTTCTCGCCTCATTGCCGCCGATGGCCGGCTTTCCACTTCTGGGATGGGAACCCCCTCAACATGGCGCCGGCGGAGGATAGCCAGCGTCTCTTCCGGCTGCGGGAGCAAGCAAGGGAAGCGGTGACTAGCGTCACCTCGGATTGGTTACCTGAAGACTCACCGCAGGAAGCACCAGCTGGGGCCCTGCGCTAATGAGAAGGACTACTTAAAGAGCACTACTCCTCCTAGCCAGTGCTTCGGCTTCTCATTCCTGAGAGCTCCGCATCGTTGGATGGAACTCTGTACCTTGCTATCGGACATTGCCTGCTACTGATTCTCTTGACCGTCGCCTGCCTTGACCATTGCCGGCTACTGACTCTCCTAGACCGCTGCCTGCCTTGACCATTGCCTGCTACTGACTCTCCTGGACCGCTGCCTGCCTTGACCACTGCCTGCTACTGATTCTCCTTGACCGCTGCCTGCCTTGACCACTGCCTGCTACTGATTCTCCTTGACCGCTGTCTGCTTCTTCCTCTACCACCACTGTCCTCCTCGCCGGCGTGCCAGTTCCCCGGGACCTCGGACCAGTTGACTTCCAGGAATCCAGAGCCACGCTGTCTGCGGGGCCTGTCCGCCCCCTGTTCCAGAAGCCCTGTAGGCTGCCCGCACCTGGAGGCTCAACTTCCAGGGAACGGCGGCCTTCCCAGGCGAAGAGTGGGGGTGGGTCGGCTGTCCTCTGGAGAAGGAGGGGTTTACTCCACCGTCTCCGGCCGGATCCAAGGGCTCACACCAGCAAGCTGCTCATCCTTTGGCGGAGCAAGACACTTTTCTATAATTTATGTATTTAAATTTGATTATAGACTCCTGATGCAGGCCTAACGGCCGAAACACAACATTGTGTCGAGTCTCCATACTTGAATAAACTTCTCTATTGTTATACATCTGCCCAGTTTTTGGTATCCTTGGTCGTCCTCCCACTTTTATTTTATATTGTTGTTTTCCGTGGGGTGTCTTGAGCTCTCCGTCTTTTGGCGGATTTTTTCTCGCTGGCTGTTGGCCAGCACTGGTGAGAATGGGAATACCCCATGCTTGGAACAAAATCCCTGAGTCCATACGCCAGACCCCCTCCCTGCCCATTTTCAAATCATTGCTCAAAGCCCACCTCTTCAATGTCGCCTTCGGTACCTAACCACTACACCTCTACTCAGGAAATCTAGACTACCCCAACTTGACATTTCATCCTTTAGATTGTAAGCTCCTTTGAGCAGGGACCGTCCTTCTTTGTTAATTTGTACAGCGCTGCGTAACCCTAGTAGCGCTCTAGAAATGTTAAGTAGTAGTAGTAGTAATATCTCTTTTAGTAGTTCTTTCTCCTGGAGTAGTGGCTGTAGATCTTTTATGATTCTTCTTAATTTTTTTTTTTAGCTCTGGGTTTGTATGTCACTACAAGGGGGATTCTGTCTGTGGTTTTCTTTTCCATGTACTGTAATAGGTTTTCCCTCGGTATTTTAAGGGAGTCGGCAACATTCTTGAAGATTATTTGGGGGTTGTAGAATTCAGTCAGACTTTGAAGTCAGAATGATTAAATATTTTAACACCCACCAGACAGTACTTAACAAAATCTGGGTTTTCTAGCCCATTATAAACCATAAAATTCTACTGCTTTGTCACCCTGTTATCATGCATCTCTCCCTGTCTCTCATCCACCCTTTTCCTGTGACACTGTCATTGGAATGCTTTGATGTTTAATTTAAGTGCAAGTTGGATAAGTGTATGCGCTGTTTATCTGCATGCCGTACTTCGGTCCCATTTTTGGTGCCATCAATTTCTATGGGGACAAACTTCGGTTTAGCGCACTACTGTTAAGTGCAAGATTCACTTATATGCATGGTTTAAGACTGCTGGTCTGCAAGAAAGACTCCGCATAAGCACATGTATGGAATATGGAAGCCGATTGGCGCGTGACAAAGGGGCGGTAAATTTGAAACCTCGTTGGTTAACTGCCACAGGCAGAATAAGCGAAAGAAAATTGTTAGAGTGTACACTGGAGTCGTCGTTGTCATCGCACAACTGTAAGACTTTAACACTGGCTGAACGAATAGGAGTTCTTTAGAAAACAAACAAAGTCAAGTATCTATTGCTAAAGAATATGATGTCAATCCCAGTCAAATTTCACATATCTTGAAGCAGAAAGATCAGCTTCTGGAAGACTGGCAAAACAAATCCACACAGGAAACGAAAACGGACGGGAAAAGCTGAGGAGGTAGAAGATGCTCTTTTTCGGTGGTTTTCTCAAGTCAGGAGCAGACAGTTTCCTATCAGTGGTCCACTGCTTATGGAGAAAGCTAATCAGCTAGCTGAAAGTCTTGGACTAACTGAATTCAAAGCCACTGTTGGATGGTTGGAAAGATGGAAGGAGAGGAACAACATAAAATTCAAGAAACAGCATGGTGAAAAACAAGACGTTGATGACTTTGGTGGCGAAAATTGGGTTGTTTCAGTTCTTCCTACCATCTTGAACAAGTTTGCACCTCGTGACATTTTCAGTGCTGTTGAAAACGGTCTCTACTGATGAGTGATTCCTGATGGAACACTTGCATTCAAACAAGCCGAAACTACAGGAAGTAAAACATCGAAGGACCGACTGACGATCCTCCTTTACTGCAATATGGATGGGATGAGAAGTTGGAACCGCTCGTCATTGGAAATAGCAAACAACCCCGTTGCTTCAAGAATGTTAAGCGACTTCCTGTGTCATACGAGGCTAACGCAAGTTCATGGATGACTGGGGAAATTTGGAAGCAGTGGCTAAAGAAGTTAGACACTAGAATGCGGGCACAAAAGCGTCAGATTTTGTTGCTTTGTGATAATTGTGCTGCACACAGTGATGATGTCAGGCTGTAATGTCAAGGTGGTCTTCCTGCCACCAAACACTACCTCAGGGCATACTAGCCAATTTCAAACAACATTATCAGGCTCTTGTGCTACGTCTTCTGATGAGCGTTATGAAAGACCAGACTGACAAGGATAAAAGTGCTGTTGAACTGGCTCGTAATCTATCACTGTTAGATTCCTTACATATGCAGAAAGAAGCCTGTAATCATGTTACACCAGCAACCATTGTGAACTGCTACAAGTGGGCAAGCTTTGTTAGGGATGTGGAGAGGGACGAAACAGATGCAGCTGTTGCAAATGCATGAAATGAACAGGCTATTGACATCCCAGCCTGTGTTACTGAAGAGGAGTTTCATCACTACGTAACTGTTGATTACGATCTACAAACAGCTGACGACAGCACTGATGTCAAGATATGCGCCTACACTCAGGCAATGGCTGATGATGAAACAGATGATGAAATGAGCAGTGAGGCACATGCTGACAAAATTCAACAACCCCCTGTCACTTTTGCAAGAGCGCTGGAGAGTCTCAACACCTTGCGGGCCTATCTGGTGGCCACTGGATGTCAGTGCTATTACAGTTTTTACCGTCTGGCAGACATAGTCTATGGAACTCACAGACACCGTGCGGGCCTATCTGGAGGCCACTGGATGTCAGTGCTATTACAGTTTTTACCGTCTGGCAGACGTAGTCTATGGAACTGACAGACACAAGAGTGTACAGAGGACTATGACTGATTACTTCAAGTAAGCCTAACTTCAGTTAACGGAGACTGTATAACTTCAGTTAATGGATACTGTATACTGTACATATAAACAGTACTGTACACGTTTATCAGATGTCAAGCTTCTTTGTGTCACAACGGTTAAGTGCACCCTCCGGTTAACTGCATGTATTTCTTTGGTCCCAGACCCTTGCACTTAAGCGGATTGCATTGTACTGTTATTTATCAACATTTGCGTATTTCTGATGTGAAGAAGGGTTACCTTCGAAAGCTAATGAAAAAATGTATTGTTAGTCCAGTAAAAAGGTATCATCTTATTTTCTTTTCTTTTCTTTTATTTCTATTTATTACCTTTATAAGTGGACTAAGAAGACTACCATATCACTCTGTTCAGGATTCTAAAAATTTTTAACTTGCCTTTCTCAAAGCCCTGAAGGATGACTAAGTGTGTGGATATTTTTCAGAGTTTAGCCCAGTACAGCTGTCCAATCAGTGTTGCTAGATAATTTTAAAAAGTACCGCCTGATCAACTAAAAAGCATCCCAAAAGTAGCCCATCCAAATCTGTTAATGATGCTGTCTCTTCCTACAATACTATTCTATCCTCTGCCTTAGACACTCTTGCACCTCTCATGCCCCGTTCTATAAAACGTACCAAAACCCAGCCCTGGCTGACCTCTAAAATCCGCTACCTACGTTCCTGTACCCGTTCCGCCGAACGCCTCTGGCTGAAATCTCGTGCCCTTGCTGATTTCACACACTTCAAGTTCATGTTGACCTCCTTCCAATCTGCTCTTTTGCTTGCCAAACAGGACCACTACGTCCAGCTGACTAATTCTCTCGGCTCAAACCCTCGACTTCTTTTCGCCACACTAAACTCTCTCCTCAAGGTGCCTCCACCCCCAACTCCCCTCTCACTATCTCCCCAGACCCTAACTGAGTTCTTCCATGACAAGATTCAAAAGATAAACCTCGAATTCTCTTCCAAACCACCCCCACCTCTCCCTCCCCTGTCCCTCCCCTTGTCTGTTACCCTATCTCCCCAATCCCTACATCCTTTTCCTCCTTTCCTGAAGTCACTGATGAAGAAACATCACATCTTCTCTCTTCCTCTAAATGAACTACCTGTTCCTCTGATCCCATTCCTACCCACCTTCTTAACACCATCTCGCCTACTATCACCTCTTTTATCGGTCATATCCTCAATCTTTTACTTTCCACTGCGACCGTTCCTGATGCTCTAAATGCTCTAAAATTAACCGATTTCTCTAACACTCTAGACACACATATTAACACACAAACTAACACTGATATGAATTCCACCAAACTATTCCTAATTACCTACTATCTCTCCCTAATCCACCACGCACTCACAACCCCTAACATAGACAACACTACTCCCACAACTCACAAACCACCCACACAACCCATACACAACATGATTACTCAAACAATAAAAAAAATGGCATGAAAAACCTACTAGCCACGGTCACCATCAACAGAAAGGATCGAAAGGACATAATAAACTTACACATCAAGAAGACAGACAGCTGATAAAAATTATCACTACCTCAAACCCAACTGAACACTACCAACAAATACAAATAGGATACATCAATACCAGATCAGCAGTTAATAAAACCACAATACTAACTGACTAGATTACAACTGACCATCTCGACTTCCTACTTATTAGCGGAACTTGGATCCATGATTCCAAAGATCCAATAATTTTAGAGCTCTGTCCTCCAGGATACAAAATTACCCACTGGACAAGAGAAGGAAAAAGAGGAGGAGGCATAGCAATAATCTATTAATCTCAATTCACAGTCACAACAGCAGCAGAATCTATTCTTCCCCAGCTCGAAATAGCCTCAGTCAGAATCAGCCACTCCAACCTTCATGATCACCTAAACCTAATCTTATTTTACAGACCCTGGGCAACTGGCAAGACGCACAATCGCACTTTCTAGATTTCATATCGAATATTTGTGTTTCCACACAGAATCTTTTCATAGCAGGAGACATTCATCTTCATCTTGAAGATACTTACTCAAGCAATGTACGCGAATGCAAGGACTTCTTCCAACTATGGGAGTTCCACTGGCCAAATACACAACCCACCCATAACAAAGGACATACACTAGATATCATTTCCCACAAATTCTCATCAGAATCAAATCTCACACTAATAGACATAAAATGGACAGCCACGCCATGGTCCGATCCCTACAGTGCAAACCTTTCCCTCCACTGGAGAACAAAAAAGACACAACAAAAACAAGAAAAACAAACCTATACTACGAGAGGCAAAATAGACCCAATAACATTCTGGCAACAATTTTACACCGACGAATGGACAACACCTACAGACTCGCCCCAATATCTCCAAGAATGGGAAAATAGATGCAGAACAGTACTAGACAATATAGCTCCACTTCAAACCAGAACCTCACATAGAAAAAACTCATACCGTGGTTTAATGAAGAATTGAAAGAACTAAAAACACAAGTCAGAAGACTAGAAAGAGCATGGAGCAAGAAAAAAGACGAACACACACTCAAAGACTGGAAACAACTACAAAGAAAATACAAATACACTATCAGACAAACTAAAAGAACGTATTATAAAACCAAAATAGGACCAAACTACAAGGATACACACAAACTCTTTTCACTAGTAAATAATCTCCTAAATACCACAACGGTTACAACCAACAACACAGACACCCCGTCAGCAACCAACCTTGCGAAATACTTCAACGAAAAAATCACAAAGCTCCTACTCATGATACCTACCGATATAACGGATTACACAAACATCCTCGAATGTTTAGACCCAAAACCCGGGGAACACCCAGCAGATCGATTATGGACCAACTTCGACACGCTCTCATCAAACAAAATCTCACTGGATCGGAAAATACGCCAAATCGCAATGCAAATTAGACATTTGCCCTACTAGTCTAATAAGATCTGCAACCAAACAATTCAAAACAGACCTCACAAATCACGTAAACCACAGGCTTCAAAATGGGCTCTTTCCCACGGAGAAAGGAAACATCCTACTTACTCCGCTGCCAAAAGATGCTAAGAAAAGCACAATGGACCTAACCAACTATCACCCAGTAGCATATATTCCAGTCATAACCAAACTTATGGAAGGCATAGTGACGAAACAACTTACTGAATACCTAAATAAACACTCAATTCTGCACGAGTCTCAATCAGGATTTCAAACCACAGCACTGAAACGGTCCTAGTGTCCGCAATGAACTGATTCAAACAAGCAATTGCAACCGGTAACAACATACTCCTCCTGCAATTCGACATGTCCAGTGCCTTTGTCATGGTTAATCATGGGATACTATTACATATACTAGAATACTTCAGAGTAGGAGGCACAGTTCTCAAATGGTTCAAAGGATTCCTGACCACAAGATCTTACCAAGTAACTACGAACGCGGACAGATCACCCCCATGGATACCTGAATGTGGAGTTCCCCAAGGATCCCCCCTCTCGCCATCCTTATTTAACTTAATGATGATACCATTAGCCAAACTTCTAGCCAATCAAAACCTCAACCCCTACATATATGCAGATGATGTCACAATTTATATCCCGTTCAAACATGATCTAAATGAAATCACCAGCGAAATCAACCAAAGCCTCCAAATCATGCACAACTGGGCGGATGCATTCCAACTAAAACTTAACGCAGAAAAAACACAATGTCTTGTACTCACCTCACAACACAACACAAAAAACTTCTCCACAATAATCACACCATATTGCTCTCTCCCTGTCTCACAAAACTTGAAAATTCTTGGAGTTACCATTGATCGAAACCTCACTCTCGACACCCACATGAAGAATATGACAAAAAAGATGTTCCACGCCATGTGGAAACTCAAACGAGTAAAACCCTTCTTCCCGAGATACATCTTCTGCACACTGGTACAGTCATTGGTAATAAGCTATCTGGATTACTGCAACGCACTGTACGCTGGCTGCAAAAAACAGACTATCAAAAAAACTCCAAACAGCCCAGAATACTGCTGCTAGACTCATATTTGGAAAAACTAAATATGAAAGTGCAAAACCACTAAGTGAGAAACTTCACTGGCTCCCACTGAAGGAACGCATTGCGTTCAAGATCTGCACGATTGTACACAAAATCATTCACGCAGACGCCCCAATCTACATGCTAAACCTCGTGGACCTACCTCCCAGAAATGCCACAAGATCATCTCGCAAATTTCTCAATCTGCACTTCCCCAGCTGTAAAGGACTAAAATACAAGCTGATGCATGCCACTACCTTCTCATACACGAGCACGCAGCAATGGAACACACTACCTACAGACCTGAAAACAATCGACGAAATAACTAATTTTCGCAAATCTCTGAAGACATATTTCTTCAACAAGGCCTACAAAGAGAACATATAACCTCATTAATCCACTTCACCAACCCACCCAGCATTGAAAGTCCACCTTCTATACTCCACCCCTAATCACTTCCTTCTTTCTTCCCTTACTTAATCTCTGCACATCACTTATTGTATCTGAAATCCTGGAATGTCAATGTCATAACAAAACTATGTAAGCCACATTGAGCCTGCAAATAGGTGGGAAAATGTGGGATACAAATGCAATAAAATAAATAAATAAATGCCTTCAAACATGCTGTGGTTACACCTCTCCTGAAGAAGCCTTCACTTGACCCTACCTGTCCTTCCAACTATCGACCCATCCCCCTACTCCCCTTTCTTTCCAAGTTCACCGCCACTGTCTTGACTTTCTTTCATCTCAAGCTGTTCTTGACCCACTCCAATCTGGCTTTCGCCCTCTTCATTCAACTGAAACTGCACTCACTAAAGTTTCCAACGACCTGTTCCTAGCCAAATCCAAAGATCTCTATTCTATCCTCATCCTTCTCAATCCATCCGCCGCTTTTGACACTGTTGATCACAACATATTCCTTGATACACTGTCTTCACTTGGTTTCCAGGGCTCTGTTCTTTCCTGGTTCTTCTCCTACCTCTCGCTTCACACCTTTAGTGTACACTGTGGTGGATCCTCTTCCACGTCTATTCCTCTACCAATCGGTGTACCTCAGGGTTCTGTTCTCGGTCCTCTCCTATTCTCCATCTACACTTCTTCCCTTGGTTCTCTGATATCATCCCATGGCTACCAATACCATCTCTATGCTGACGACTCCCAGATCTACCTCTCTACCCCCGAAATCTCAACTAGCATCCAGACCAATGTTTCAGCCTGCCTATCTGATATCGCTGCCTGGATGTCTCAACATCATCTGAAACTTAACATGGCCAAAACCGAGCTTCTCATCTTTCCCCCTAAACCTACCTCTCCTCTCCCTCCTTTCTCTATTTCTGTGGATGGTACCCTCATTCTCCCTGTCTCATCAGCTCGTAACCTTGGGGTCATCTTCGACTTCTCTCTCTCCTTCACTGCTCACATTCAGCAGATTGCCAAAACCTGTCGTTTCTTTCTCTATAGCATCAGCAAAATCCGTTCCTTCATCTCTGAACACTCAACTAGAACCCTTATCCACTCTCTTATCACCTCTCGCCTTGATTATTGCAACCTGATTCTCACCAGCCTCCCACTTAGCCATCTCTCTCCTCTTCAATCAGTCCAAGACTCTGCTGCGCGACTTTTTTTCCGCCAAAGTCGCTATGCTCACATTAGCCCTCTCTTTAAGTCACATCACTGGCTCCCTATCCGTTTCCGCATTCAATTCAAACTTCTCTTATTGACCTTTAAGTGCATTCACTCTGCCGCTCCCCAGTACTTCTTAACTGTTGTCTCTCCCTACGCCCCCACCCCCCTTCGGGTACTCTGTTCTGTTGATAAATCTCTCTTATCTGTCCCCTTCTCCTCTACTGCTAATTCCAGACGCCATTCCTTTTATCTTGCTGCACTTCACTCCTGGAATAGACTTCCCGAGCCTGTACGTCTAGCCCCGTCTTTGGTCGTTTTCAAGTCCAGACTAAAAGCCCACCTCTTTGCCACTGCTTTTGACGCCTAACCCTGTCCTTTTATCCCCACCTCTTTATTCCCTTGCCTCTTAGTTGTTCTGTCTGTTTACCTGTCTTATTTAGATTGCAAGCTCTTTGAGCAGAGATTGTCGTTTTGTGTATGGTGTACAGCGCTGTGTATGCCTTGTAGCGCTAAAGAAGTGATAAGTAGTAGTAGTAGCCAGATATATCAGCTCATAACCCGCGAAACAAAATGTTGCAAACATGTATTTTAAAGTCGTCTATAAGCAAGTACAGTGCACTCCATTTAAGTGCACGTTGGATAAGTGCATGTTGTGTTTAACTGCATGCCGTACTTCGGTTCCATTTTTGGCGCCATCAGTTTCTATGGGGACAAACTTCGTTTTAGCGCACCGCTGATAAGTGCAAGATTCACTTATATGCATGGTTTAAGATCGCTCCTCTGCAGGAAAGACTCCGCATAAGCATGTGCACGGAATATGGAAGCCGATTGGCGCATGACAACCAACGAGATTTCAAATTTACCACCCCTTTAACTGCCACAGGCAGAATAAGCAAAAGAATGTTGTTAGTGTGTACACTGGAGTCGTCGTCGCGCAACTGTAAGACTTTAACACTGGCTGAACGAATAGAAGTTCTTAAAAAATTAGAAAACAAACAGTCAAGCATCTATTGCTGAAGAATATGGTGTCAATCCCAATCAAATTTCACGTATCTTGAAGCGGAAAAACCAGCTTCTGGACGATTGGCAAAACAATACAAATCCATGTGGAGAGGGACGAAGTAGATGTAGCTGTTGCAAACGCGTCAGATGAACAGGCTATTGACATCCCAGCCTGTGTTACTGAAGAGGAGTTTCATCACTACGTAGCTATTGATTACGATCTACAAACTGCTGACGGAAACACTGATGTCCAGATATGTGCATAAACGCAGGCAACGGCTGATGATGAAGCAGTTGATGAAATGAGCAGCGAGGCACATGCTGATGAAATTCAACAACCTCCTGTCACTTTTGCAAGAGCGCTGGAGAGTCTCAACACCATGCGGGCCTTTCTGGAGGCCACTGGATGTCAGTGCTATGACAGTTTTTACCGTCTGGCAGACGTAGTCTATGGAACTCACAGGCAGAAAAGTATACAGAGGACTATGACTGATTACTTCAAGTAAGCCTAACATCAGTTAACGGAGACTTTATACTATATGTATAATAAACAGTACTGTACATATGTTTTTTGTTTGTTTGTTTATTTGTTTTTCTTACATTTGTACCCCGCGCTTTCCCACTCATAGCAGGTTCAATGCGGCTTACATATTATATACAGGTACTTATTTGTACCTGGGGCAATGAAGGGTTAAGTGACTTGCCCAGAGTCACAAGGAGCTGCCTGTGCTTTCAGTGGGAATCGAACCCAGTTCCCCAAGACCAAAGTCCACCACTCTAACCACTAGGCCACTCCTCCACTTATCAGATGTCAAGCTTCTTTGTGTCACAACGGTTAAGTTAACGCTCCAGTTAACTGCATGTATTTCTTTGGTCCCAGACCCTTGCACTTAAGCGAATTGCACTGTAGTTGCAAAATATTTGTGAAGTATAGATTCATCCTCATCACTCGCGTAAATATCCACATTGAATTTACTCAGCATCGTAGTTATTGGAGTAAACTCATTGCAACGTATCCCTCTGCGCCTCATGTAGCTGTGAGTATGCAACAAGGCTTCCAGAGTGCCTTGTCGCTTCCTGTTTCTCAGTTCTGTCTTAATGAAGTTCATCTGCTAAAACGTTCTTTCAACAGCTGCATTACTGAAAGGTTATACATAGCACAAACTGCACCAGCTGAAGGAAATCATGATCAGCTGAAGCATCCGTGTGTTTTGCTATGGTCACCCAAAACTGCTCTATGTCATTATCACTAAAGTTTGGCCATGACAACTTGCTGATTGACATCCACTGTTGCTCCACGTTAGAGACCTGCATGGGAAGAGGGTTTGCGGAATCCCTTCCAGGTTTGTGGGACTCCTGCAGGAATGGAAGCAGGTATTTTTATTTTTAATTTTAGGGGCAGGGGTGAGGTCAGGGGGAGAGAGGGAGTCCACTAGACTTCCAGGGATTTTTGGGTTTTGGAGAGTCATGGAGGGAGCAATGCATAAAGGACTCGGGGGTTGGGGTCCGTGGGTTTTCCCATTTTTTTTCTTTTTTTTAAATATCTCTGTTTTTGTCAGTGTGTGAGCCAGTCGCCGCCTACCCACTGACAGGAACAGGGACATTTTGCAGTGAAATGCCATGATTTTAATGTGGCAGTAATTTGTATGCTCAATGAATACTGCGTCCCATGGGCAATTTCTGTGCAGTGACTCTATTGTTCAGCTTTGTGCATCAACCCCAGAATGAGTTAGTATAGAAAAACTCATCTACCTTCCAAGGATGTATTAACAAATATATTAGATATAAGATGCATAACATACTTCCTCCAAGGTAAAAGCAATACATAAGCCCCCAGAGCTGTAGCACATGTGGTTACCCAGGCCTCTTAACTACCCCCTTCCTACTGTTTAATTTGTGTATGTGCCTCCTAGGATAATAGTTCCACAGTTTGATGTAGTCTGTCATATTTCTGCATGCAGTTTACAGGTCTAGTTGGTACTTCATCCATTATCTGACTGAACTTTTGCAAATCTCTGAAGACATACTTCTTTAACAAGGCCTACATCGAGAACCAATAGCTTCACTGATCCACTTTCTCAACCCAACCAGCTATGAAAATCCACTTCTACAATCACCCGCCTAATCACTTCCTCTTTCTTATTCTTCTATCACCTTCTCCCACTACTCCATCCAGAGTTACACCTAATCACACTGACCACCCTTCAACATCTTCAGTCCTTCTGTGACTGTTCTCTTGTGCTTGACTGCTTAAATATTTTAAATTTAAATGCTTTACTTTTTGTCTATTAGATTGTAAGCTCTTTGAGCAGGGACTGTCTTTCTTCTGTGTTTGTACAGCGCTGCGTACACTTTGTAGCGCTCTAGAAATGTTAAATAGTAGTAATAGTAGTAGTAGTACTTAATCTCTGCACACTACTAACTGTATCAGATATTCTGGAATGACAATGTCATAACAAAACAATGTAAGCCACATTGAGCCTGCAAATAGGTGGGATAATGTGGGATACAAATGCAATAAATAAATAAACTCTTGTCCAGAGACAGTTTTCAAAATGCAGCCATTATAGTAGGCTTAAATTAAACAGTGTTTGGATTAAGGATATTGTGAACAGGATCATCTGGTATTTTTCAGCAGCTATTGACATGGATGGGCCATTTTGATTAAGGGGGTGATTTAGTCCCCAGAATTGACTAAAATGTATGGGGCTTCATTTAGATCATGCTTTGAGTATAGATAGGCAGATTGCAGGAAGAACATTTGCCATGCTAAGACTTATTTGGTAAATGTGTCTGTTGAGCAGGACTCAGTGAAGAAGGTTGTCCTTTTTCTGATGATTTCCTAGATTGATTGTTAGGGCTTCCAAAATATTGTTGCCAGCCTTGTTAGTGTGAAATCATGCAGAAAAGATTGACATCCTTGTTGAAAGAGCTTCATTGTCAGCTAGTACAGGAAAGAATTTAATTCTTCATGTTTGTATCTTGAGAGCAAATAGATATTTAAAAGAATGATTGAGTTGGTATCAACCCGCAAGGGATCATAGGTCAAAAAGTGTTTATTGTCAATGGACCTAACTAAATAAAAAAAAAACTGAACAAAATATTAATAACAAAAAGGAGCAATTAGAACTTATCTTCTAATTGGCTTTCCTTTAGTCCCTCTAGACTGACACAGATGGATTTTGCACTCCGACCAGCAGATGGAGACTGAGAACAAACTGAGCTTCGTGAGCCTATAAGTGGGCTGTGCAGTCCTCAGGAAACCAGTCTACACCTAGCAAAGCAGATTACCCACAGGACTAAACAACAAAGAGAAAACACTCCTGACCACCTGCAAGAAGGCAGGTACGAGACTGAATCCCAACACTCCCCTGTGTCCAATTTTTTTTTTTTTACAGTCCCGAAAAAGAACTGACAAAACACTTCATGAGAACACCAGCTACAAAAAAATGAAAACGACGAAATTACCATCGCTCTGTGCCGGTCTGGAGGGACTAAAGGAAAGCCAATTAGCAGGTAAGATCTAATTGCTCCTTCCATACCATCCCTCTAGACCGGCACAGATGGGAAGTACCTGAGCAGTGACTGTCATGAGTAGGACCCACAGAACACTGCTGTCAGCACCCTGGATCCAAACCACGCATCCTGATGAGCAAACACATCGAGGTGGTAGTGGCGCATAAAGGAGTGAAGAAAAGACCAGGATGCAGCCTTACAAATTTCCATCGGAGAAACCAATGAATGCTCCACCCACAAAGCCGCCAAAGCTCGCGTAGAATGGGCCTTTAAGAAGAAGGGAAAAGGCTGCTTTCGAAGTAAATAGGCAGAGTCCACCGCCTCCCTCACCCAACAGGCAATAGTGACCTTGGACGCCACCTCATCCTTTCATGACGCCCCCAACAACACGAACAGATGATCCAAATGGTGAAGCTCATGAGTCACCCTCAAATTGTGACAGAGGGCCCTGCGGACATCCAAAGAGTGCCAACACTTCTGCTCCTCCGAGCCAGACCTGTCCCCCAAGATGGGCAGGGAAACCTGCCGATTGTCATGAAACAGAGAAACCACCTTAGGCAGAAAGGAAGGAACCATCTGGAGAACACTGTCTCCCGAAAAAACTGGAGGAAGGGTTCCCTGCAGGACAGAGCCTGCAACCCAATGCCACAAGAAGCACTGTCTTCAACATCAAATCCTTCAGTGTACAGGACCCCAAGTGCTCAAACAGCGGCTCTACAAGGGCGGACAATACCAGGTTAAGATCCCAAGGCAGAACAGGCCTATGAACCGGAGGACGAATAAGATGCATGCCCCAAAAGAAATGAATCACATCAGGAGGGGACTCCAAAGGACACCCCTGAATCAGACCCCAAAAGCAGGCCACAGCCACCAGCTGCACCCTCAAGGATGGCAAAATGAGGCCTTTATCTAGGCCAGCCCGTAAGAAATCAAGAATCTGGGGAACTGCAGCTGCACAATGGAACGGTTTCCACACCAGTCCTCAAACATGCACCAGACACGAATATAAGCGAGAAAAGTCGAACGCTTCTTCGAACAAAACATAGTTGCAACCACTGGACATAAAACCCTTTCTTCAACAAATGCGCCCTCTCAAGATCCAATTCGTAAGCGAGAACCGAGCTGGATCTGACTTGAGCACCGGACCCTGAGGCAGAAGATCCATCACCGGTGGAAATCGAAAAGGCTCCACTGTGAGAAGCCGAATGATGTCTCCGTACCTTGGCCTGCTTGGCCAATCCAGCGCCACCAAAACCACCTGACCGGCATGACACTGAATTCAAAGCAGAACTCTGCCTATCAAGGGCCAAGGGGGTAACACATAAAGCAAGCCGTCGCTGGGCCAAGGCTGTACCAGCGCATTGAGCCCCTCCGCCTGACCGTCCTGCCAGCTAAAGAAGCGAGGAACCCTGAGTATTGACGGTGGACATTGTGAGGTCCATTACCGGGAGGCCCCAGCAGTCCACTATCTGAGACAAGGCCTCTGGACTGAGCTTCCAGGTCCAGGATGATATCAACTGGGAAAGTCCACTTGTATGTTGTCACCTCAGCAACATGAACTGCAGAGAGACCTACAGGATGAACTTTTGCCCATATGAGGACAAGACGATTCCGCTGCCACAGATCGGCTCTTCGTGCCTCCTTGATGATTGGCGTAGGCGACTTCTGTGGCGGTGTTGGACATAACTTGCGCTGCCACTCTGACCAGAAGAGGTTGAAAGGCTAGGATGGCCAGCTGGATCGTTCTCAGTTCCAACACATTTATTGACAAACTCACCTGTAGAGGAGACCACTCCCCTTAAGCCACTCTTCCCAAACAATATGCCCCCCAGCCGGATAGGCTGGCGTCTGTCGTCGCCACAGTCCACTGCGGGGAAGCCAGACTCATGCCTCCTGAGAGATGACGCGACACCATCCACCAATGTAGACTGCATCTCACCAGGCCACTTAGCAGGAGGCAGTGTTCCAGGGATTGCGACTGGGGAGAGCATTAGGATAGAAGTGCCCACTGCAAGGGCCACATGTGAGCCCTGGCCCACTGTACCACCTCCAACGACGCTGCCATGGAGCCCAGCACTTAGAAGTAGTCTTTGGCCCTCGGGCACTGGAAGTCCAAAAAATACTAGACCTGCAACTGGAGTTTGTGAATCCTGGCCTCCAGGAAAAGAACTCTGCCCGTACTGGTATCAAAATTAATTCCCAATTATTCCAAGGTCTGGGATGGCTGAAGATAACTCTTGTCCAGATTGACTACTCAGCCCAAGGAGTGGAGCATGTGCACCACCCGGACTGTAGCTCGCACACTCTCCTGATAAGACTTCGCTCAGATGAGCTAATTGTCCAGATACGGATCCATCAAAATGCCCTCTTTGCGCAGAGCAGCTGCCACTACTACCATCACTTTGGAAAAGGTACAGGTAGCCATTGCCAGACCAAAGGTGAGTGCACAAAACTGATAATGCCTGTCTAAAACGGCGAAGCAAAGGAAATTCTGATAAGCCGGGTGAATAGGGATATGAAGGTACGCCTCCGTCAGATCCAAAGATGACAGGAACTCCCCGGGCTGCACCACTAAAGTAACTGAGCGTGAGGTTTCCCTGCAAAAGGAAAGGACCCGAAGAGCAGGATCCCTTTGGGATCCAGAATAGGCCGGTAGGAACCCTCTTTCTTGGGGACCACAAAATAGATGGAATAACAGCTTGTGCCCTGTTCCCTCTTGGGAATGGGAATTGCCATCTTTAAGGCCACCAGCCAATACAGGGTCTGCCGAACCGCCTGTACTTTCTAAGGGACCCTGCAAGGAGACACCACGAAGGCATCTGACAAGGGAAGGGTGAACTCCAGCGCATTGCCGACGTGAACCACCTTGAGCACCCACAGATTTGAGGTAATCCAGGTCCACTCCTGATGGAATTCTCTCAGCCTTGCCCTTACACGAATCAAGGACTGGACTCCGACACCTTTATTGTGCAGGTCTACCGGAGCCAGCCGCAGAAGGTCCGAAATGACTGCACTCTCTGAAAGAAACTGCTATGCTGAGGACCACCTCCTCTACACGGCCTATATAGCTACTTGCCTCCCTAAACCTAGATTCCCCGGATGTGCCTTCGCCCCACTGGACAGGTATTACTGTTGATAGTTTGACTGCGAAGGCCGGTGCAAGGATATTGAGTGCCCTAAGCAAATCAACCATGCATTTCATGCCCATCCTCAGAAGCAATCCTACCTTGGACCTTCCTTCCCACCTCTGACCCCCAGGAACATTACACACACACACTCACTCTCTCTCTCCCCCACTCCCCCCCTAAAGGTACTGCAGGCAAGCAGAGCCCCTTTCCTCCTTAATGTATACCGCTCGTCTCCAGCTGCCTGCCTGTAGAGTGCCTCATGGCCTTTCTGTCAATGCACAATCCACTGGGCCTTTACTTGCTGCACTGCCTGCTTCAGCCCACTGCATTGTTGGGAGGTGAGGTCATTGGGACAGGACTGAAGTCCTGCACAGCAGTATACACATTACTGCAGGCCAACAACATGTCAGCGATGATATCAGCATGCGATTCCTTTGTTCCAACCCCCCCCCCCCCCCCCCTTTGCTGCATGACACAGGGAAAGTGGATGGAACTCCAAACAGGCCAGCAAAGATTTTCCTGCTACTTTTTAATTGTTGCATGACCTTCAGCTCTGTTTGGAGCTCAGATAAAAGGACTGATGGGAGGACTCCAGTGCTGCTGCCGCCAAAACCGTGGTGCGCTAGGTGGCAGCCTAATTGCCTAGTGCGTTTGGTAGCCCTGGTAACTACCCTTTTTTTTCCCCCTGGCTTTTTAATGAGCAGCAGAATGATGTTGAGCCACGGTGAGTGAGGTTTGTTGGTAGCCACTGTTAACAGGAAGTGATTCAGCATATGTCAATATTGTATAACTGTTCTTATTGCTTATTGATCTAAAGCAAAAGCTAAATAATTTGGGAGAGAGGGTTGGAGAGAGAGGGAATTGGTGTATTAATGGATGCCTTTTTTGTGAGAGAATTGGTTGCCAACCTGTGCTAATGAACCTATTCTCTCTTTATAGCCACAGCATTGAGCATGTCATCAAACTGGTAGAGCAGCATGGCAGTGATGTGTGGTGGGAGCTGTCTCTTGAGGAACTTCTGCCAAGAACGGTATTAAAACAGGTAACTTTTCAAAGAAAATACATATTTAAAATAGCATATAGTAGACCAGACTTGAAAAATAGTCAGTATTGTAGAAAGAATTTTAGCATAAGTGCTGCTTGTTACTGATACATGAACTTAGGAGGAAAGAAGGGACAGTTGTCCTAGAGAGGAGAATTTAAATAGGGAAATATTGGAGGGTGTACCTTAAACCTGGCATGGATTATAAACTCATATTCTTGATCTTTGGATAGAAGGCTTATACATACAGCGTTTGATATGGATATTTGAGAAAGGAATAAAGATCAAATTCATATTTGGCACCCAAGTAGGTCTTTTCATATAAAAGAAAAAAATACCAGAGAGAAAGGCAAGCATAGAACATTGACCATTAATCCAGATGCTCTGTGTGGAGAGCTGAGTTTGTAGCATTAATCAGTATCATTTAGGTCCAGAG
The DNA here is from genome assembly GCF_901765095.1 of Microcaecilia unicolor. Lineage (NCBI taxonomy): Eukaryota > Metazoa > Chordata > Amphibia > Gymnophiona > Siphonopidae > Microcaecilia > Microcaecilia unicolor. Next base: position 64,223,140 of record NC_044033.1, on the reverse strand, counting down.
GTTTCTAGGTCATCTAACCTTGACAGGGCACTTTTTTGGTAATGTGGCTTGTAATGAAGAGAGAGGTGTTGATGGTCATTGCAAGAGGTCCCCTTTGATCTAAATGAAACCAGCACTTCACCCCAATAACAAGAAGCTCAGTGGGGACAGTGCTGTACAGGTGTATTATATTGTTTATAACAAATTTGACTCTGATGGGGGCAGAATTTTTTTGTGACAGTTTGCTGATGCATGTCAGGATCTCTGAATTCAGTGATTTACACTGTAGCCCTTGATAGAACTATAAAAGGGTAGGCCTGACTAGAAATTTGGGGCAGTCTGACAGTTCTGATGTCCAGTATGGCCAAAATATCTTCCTGATTTGTGCATTAGGTAGAAAATAGGTTTGATGGTCCACCAGCTTCAAGAGACAGCTGCTGTACTTATCTTACTAGTACCTAAGACAGTTTATAGTGTTTCCTCATCCCCCTCTTTAATTCAAGATGGCCATTATGTCAGCATCAGAGTTCCTGCTGCTAAGTTCCAAAAACCAAACAAGGCATGCTATTTTCAGATCAGTTTTTATTTGTTTTTAATTCGTCTTCAGCCAGCTGCACAGTTTCACTTAATTAGAAATTAGGGTCATTGAAGCATTCATTTCCTACTAAGTAAGCCTATCAATATTTTAATATGTAACAATCAGTACATTTCTTCTAGAGCAGCCCATGCCAGTGTCTGCTGATTGGTATTTTCTTACTGAAGAAATGCAGCATGTTGCTGATACCCATGAATCTTATGAAACAAAATGGATTTTCCTTGTTGATTTTGGTAGAAAATTTTTTTTGTCTTGCTTTCCATTAGGCCAGCAGAAACGCTGATGCAATACACTACACACAAGGGCAGGATATCTTGGATATCTGGTTTGATAGTGGAACATCTTGGGCTTATGTGCTGGAAGGTATGAATTTACGATAAAATAATTTTCTGTAAGAAAAGAATTCAGATTATGCAACTTGTATTTAAAGTTTTAAAATAATCTCTCTGCATAGATATCTGTAAAAATATTGTAGCTGTATTATTTGATGGCTCTTTATCACATTAGATGTTAATCGGTCTGTGTAAGGTTACTTGTTTAAAGTTGGTAAGTAGTGTTACGTTAGTGATCTGAAAGTGTTCCCCCTCCCCTCTTGATTTCCTTGTCACACCGAATGGTTTCTGATCTTGAAACAAAATGTATTATTAGACAAAGGGAACATGAGTAAACCTATAATACAGTTATTAAATTATTACTGTATTTAAGGAACAAAGTTACCCAATGCCCATATAACCCATGTGAAAAAGTAGCTCCCCCCTAAACTTAATAACTGGTTGCACCACCTTAAGCAGCAAGAATTGCAACCAAACGCTGTTTCTAATTTGATATCGGTCTTTTACATGGCCCATTCTTCTTTGAAGAACTGCTTGGATTCAGACACATTCATAGATTTTCATGCATGGATTGCTCATTTTAGGTCATCCACAGCATCTCGTGGATTCAAGTCAGGACTGTGACTAGGCCAGTCCAAAACTTTAATTTTGTTTCTTCTCAGCCTTTCAGATATAGACGTGCTTTTGTGTTTTGTATCATTGTTGTGCTGTACAACCCAATTATGCTTCAGCTCACAGACAGATGACCGAACATTCTTAAGAATTTGTTTGGTACAGTGCAGCATTTATGGATCCTTCAATAAGTACACCAGTATTTAGTCATGAAGAAGTAGAAGCTGTGCAGAGTGCCAGATTCTATTCTGGCCACCATGGATGGACCATGTCAGCCTGTATCTGCTAACATTTGTTATGTTACTATGATAAGACAGCTTGGGATGGGCTGAAGAGGGTTTCAATGCCAACTCTGTTGTTTGGAATGTAAGGACAGTGCTGGGCGGACTTCTATGGTCTATGTACCAGAAATAAGACTAGGACCAAGTATTTTATATCATCATAAGAACATAAGAATAGCCATACTGGTTCATACCAATGGTCCATCTAGCCCAGTATACTGCTTCCAACAGTGGCCAATCCAGGTCACAAGTACCTATCAGAAACCCAATTACTAGTAACATTCCATGCTACTAATCCCAAGGCAAGCAGTGGCTTCCCCCATGTTCAACTCAATAACAGACTATGGACTTTTCCTCCAGGAACTTGTTCAAATCTTTTTTTACACCCAGATAATCTAACCTCTGTTACCACATCCTCTGACAGCGAGTTCCAGAACTTAACTATTCTGTGAGTGAAAAAATATTTCCTCCTATTTGTTTTAAAAGTATTTCCATGTAATTTCATTGAGTGTCTCCTGGTCTTTGTACTTTTTGAAAGAGTGAAAAATCGATTCACTTTTACCCATTCTACACCACTCAGGATTTTATAGACCTCAGTCATATTCCCCCTCAGCCATCTGTTTTCCAAGCTAAAGAGCTGTAACCTCTTTAGCCTTTCCTCATATGGGAGGAGTTCCATTCCCTTTATCATTTTGGTTGCTCTTCTGCGAACCTTTTCTAATTCCGCTGTGTCTTTTTTGAGATACAGTGACCAGAACTGATCATAATGCTTAAGGTGAGGTTGCACCATGAAGCGATACAGAGGGATTATAATATTCTTGGTCTTATTTTTTTTTATCTCTTTCCTAATAATTCCTAGCATCCTGTTTGCTTTTTTGGCCGCTTTCACACACTAAGCAGAAGATTTCAGCATATTGTCTACAATGACATCTAGATCTTTTTCTTGTTGGTTTAATCATGAATTGATAATGAGTGTGACTTGGGCAGACTGGATGGCTCATTCAGGTCTTTATCTGTCGTCATCATCTACTATGTTTCTATGACATATATCAGTCTGGAATGGGTTACAAAAAAATGTCTAGAGTTCTGGGCCTCCACCGAACCATAGTGAGAGTCATTTTTTTCCAAATGGAGAAGACTTGGAACATTGGTGAATCTTCCCAGGAGTGGTCAGCCTGTCAAAATTACTTCCAGGGTGCAGCAACAACATATCCAGGAAGTCGCAAAACATCTTAGAACATTCAAAGAACTGCTGGCCTCTCTAGCCCCAGCTAAGGTCAGCGTTCATGACACCACAATAAGAGACCGGGCAAAAATGGGATTTATAAGAGAGCAGCATGGTGGAAACTGCTGCTACCCAAGAGTAACATCTGTGCAAGTCTTGCGTTTGCAAAAATACACATGAATGATCCCCAAGCCTTTTTTGGATAATGCTCTATGGACAGACAAGTCAAAACTGGAATTCTTTGGACAATGCAGGTCCCATCTGGAGTAAGCAAACACAGCATTCCACACTAAGAACATCATATCAGCAAATGTGGTGGTGCTGTGAATACAGTCACAAAAAAGAGGGAAAACAGCATACAAAAGCAACCAAACAAACAGACAAAGTAAACACTGGGCCTTCAGGAATGAGAAAAATGCAGTCCTTCATTTATGATGAAAACCTGACACGGGCCGTGTTTCGGCGTACAAACGCCTGCATCAGGGGTCAAAGAGCTCTTCTAGGTCAGCTAATTAGCTAGTCGATAAAGATGATAAACAATCAGGTTATATTCCCCGATGTTTGAACAGCTCATAAATAGAACGCCTTCAGCCGCGGTTTATGCGGCTGAAGGCGTTCTATTTATGAGCTGTTCAAACATCGGGGAATATAACCTGATTGTTTATCATCTTTATCAACTAGCTAATTAGCTGACCCAGAAGAGCTCTTTGACCCCTGATGCAGGCGTTTGTATGCCAAAACACGACCCGTGTCGGGTTTTCATCATAAATAAAGGACTGCATTTTTCTCATTCCTGAAGGCCCAGTGTTTACTTTGTCTGTTTGTTTGGGTGCTGTGAATACAACATTATTTATTAATAAAAAAACATTGAAGAGGACCAAGATGGTGTCTGGAGCAGTGAGGCATTTTTTGAGCTCCTGAGTCTCCGAGATTTTGCCTGACGTATTGGAGTCTTTCCCCATGCTGGACATGGGGAAAAGAAAAGGGAAAACCCAAGGCTTTTTCCTCCTCTAGCCCTGGAGAAAATCCCATCTTGCGCCAGACTACTCGGGAGAGATCCGGAGTTCAAGTGCTGGAAGAGCCGGCACTCGCCTCGGTTGGATTTGTGGTTCTCTCGGCAGATCACAGTATAGAGGGAGTTTCACTTAGCCCTCCCTCCAGCGCAGCTCCCCCATAACCCAGAAGCAGTTTGGTGTTGGCTGAGGCACGGCGTTGTGAGACGCCCAAAATGAAGCTGCTCTCCCAAGCTGCAAGAGGAGGACCTGTCACTGCCTCAACCCCAGGAATTTTAACATCTGAGGGCATGCAGGCTGATCAGCCTTCTTTTTCCCTTAACCTGGGAGCTGCTTACAGTGGCATTGGAGGTTTTAAGAAACCGGCTGTGGTGACTATGGAGTCCTTGTGGGATGCAATTCAAGGCTTGAACTCTTCCCTTCTTCAGGTAACTAACTCCTTTAGGGGAGAGGTTTCTGACTTAAAACAATCATACCAGGTTATGTCTGGGAAAATGGATCATCAAATAACTAAAACTGATTAACTGGAAGTTGAAATTAAACAATTGCAGAGCTTTGTATCGACAGTCACCAGGGAGAGAGATATTCAAGCTAGAAAGCTTGAATATTTAGATAATTATGGAAGAAGGAATAATTTGAGACTCTTAAATTTTCCTAAATCGCCACAAATTCCTGCATTAGAAACGCTGAAAAGATATTTCTGTGAAATATTGGAAATTCCGGCTGAGGGTTTTCCACCCATAGTCAGAGCCCAATATATAACAGGTTTTTTGAGAACTTCATCCGCGAATCCTCAACCTGAATTAAATCTGACTGAATTTTTGGAGAGCTCTTTGGACTACTACTACTATTTAGCATTTTAGCATTTCTATAGCTCTACAAGGCGTACACAGCGCTGCACAAACATAGAAGAAAGACAGTCCCTGCTCAAAGAGCTTACAATCTAATAGACAAAAAATAAAGTAATCAAATCAATTAATGTGTACAGGAAGGAGGAGAGGAGGGTAGGTGGAGGCGAATGGTTACAAGTGGTTACAAGTCAAAAGCAATGTTAAAGAGGTGGGCTTTCAGTCTAGATTTAAAGGTGGCCAAGGATGGGGCAAGACGTAGGGGCTCAGGAAGTTTATTCCAGGCGTAGGGTGCAGCGAGACAGAAGGCTCAGGAAGTTTATTCCAGGCGTAGGGTGCAGCGAGACAGAAGGCACGAAGTCTGGAGTTTGCAGTAGTGGAGAAGGGAACAGATAAGAAGGATTTATCCATGGAGCGGAGTGCATGGGAAGGGGTGTAGGGAAGGACGAGTGTGGAGAGATACTGGGGAGCAGCAGAGTGAGTACATTTATAGGTTAGTAGAAGAAGTTTGAACAGGATGCGAAAACGATTGGGAACCAGTGAAGCGACTTGAGGAGAGGGGGTAGTATGAGTAAAGCGACCCTGGTGGAAGATAAGATGGGCAGCAGAGTTTTGAACCGATTGGAGAGGGGAGAGGTGACTAAGTGGGAGGCCAGCAAGAAGCAGATTGCAGTAGTCTAAACTAGAGATGACAAGGGTGTGGATGAGGGTTTGGGTAGAGTGCTCAGGAAAAAAAGGGGCAGATTTTACGGATGTTGTAAAGAAAGAAATGACAGGTCTTGGTGATCTGCTGGATATGAGCAGAGAAGGAGAGAGAAGAGTCAAAGATAACCCCAAGGTTTCGAGCTGAGGAGACAGGGAGAATGAGAGAGCCATCAACAGAAACAGAGTGGGGAGGTGGGTTTGGGGGGAAAAATGAGAAGCTCGGTTTTGGTCATGTTTAATTTCAGGTGGCGTTGAGACATCCAGAAAGCAGTGTCAGACAAGCACGCTGAAACTTTGGTTTGGATGCAAGGTGAGATATCAGGGGTAGAAAGGTAGATTTGGGAGTCATCAGCATAGAGATGGTAGGAAAAGCCATGGGATGAGATTAATGAACCAAGGGAAGAAGTGTAGATAGAAAAGAGGAGGGGACCAAGAACCAAGAAGTTATAACTGAACGAACTACCCTTCTAGTAACATTTGCTTTAGAGCCAGACAGAAACAATATATTTTGTTTATGTTTTCGTCATATGAATGCACTCTTTAGGATCTAAGGGTCAAGTTTTTCCCGATTTAGCCAGAGACGCACAAAAAAGAAGATGAGAATTCTTGGCTTTGAAACCGAGAGTCCTCACTTTGGGTGGATCTTTTGTATTAAAATTTGCTTACAGATGTTTGGTGGCTCTAAATTTGATTAATTATGTTTTCTTTGAACCAAAGAAATTGCAGGAATGTATTATTTCTAAGGAAGGTGAAAGAGATGTTTTCTTGAATATTCCCACCTGTTAATAATATGCTGTTTAAACTGGCAGCGAGTGTTTGTAGCTCTTTCCTGCCCCAATTTGACTTTTATGTACTCATTTCTTTATTTCCTTGTATCTTGGTCTAAAGTATTGTAGACTAAGTTTGAGGGTAATTTCTTTCCTTAATTTTAGGTTTAAATTTTTTTCTCTTATTCTGTTGCTGATATTGCTAAGCATTTATGTTGTTATATGAATGTAATATTAAAATCTATAAAAAAAAAAAAAAAAAGAACATTTCTCCTTTTTAAAAGCAATAGTATCAATGACTCTCCTAACTATCCTTATAAGCTTTTTAAAATCCTTTGTTGTCTTACTTCCTCTCCACTACAACCTGCATTTTCTTCTCTGGTTGCTACCCATACAGAATTTAGTTCTTTTTTTTAATTTCCAAATTAAATCTTCCTTTAGTAGTACATATACTCGCTCTCATCTTTTCCCTCCACTTCTTCTTCAGTGTGTAATCTCATGATTCTTCTCCTTTATTGGTTAATCCTGTTCCAGTTAGTACTTTATTGTCATTTTCACCTTTATCTGTTATAGGTTTAGAGAAATTGATCTGTTTTATGCACCCTTCCAGATCTCATACTGATGTGTCTCCAGCATGGGTTTTTAAAGCCTGTGCAGAGTTGCTGTCTCCGAGCTTGCTTGACTTAATTCTAGTTTGATTTCCTAGTGCTTGGAAAGGGTCTACTGTTCGCCCATTATTGAAAAAATCTTAATGCTTCAGAACTAACTAATTTTCATCCTATTGCTAATATTTCCTTTCTTGCAAAAGTCACAGAGAAAGCAGTACTAAACCAGGTTCTTAAGTTTAGGGAGTCTACTAATGTCTTTCACCCAATACAAACTGGTTTTAGAGAAGGTCGTAGTGACTTGTCTCCCTTCTTAATGATGTTTATTAATTTTTGGATTCTGGTAAGGATGTCTTGATTCAACTTGACCTTACATCAGCCTTTGACATAGAGGGGCATAATCGAACGGCGCCGGTGAAATCAATGGCCGCCCATCTTCGGGGCCGGTGCCGTAAGCGGGCGGAGCCAAGCATATTTTCGAAATACGCTTGGCGCCAGCCAAATCTCTCGCTGGGTTTAGAATAGGATCGCCGGCGGATCACCGGGTTTACATGAGATGGCCAGCTTCGTTTTCCAGCCACAATGGAAACCGGACCCGGCCATCTCAAACCCGGCGAAATGCAAGGCATTTGGCCGTGGGAGGAGCCAGCATTTGTAGTGCACTGGCCCCCCTGACATGCCAGGACACCAACTGGGCACCCTAGGGGGCACTTAAAAAATCTTAAAAAACAAAAAAACAAAATTAGCTTCCAGGTGCATAGCACCCTTCCCTTGAGTGCTAATCCCCCCAGAACCCACTGCCCACAAGTCTACACCATTACCATAGCCCTAAGGGGTGAAGGGGGGCACCTACATGTGGGTACAGTGGGTTTTGGGGTTTTTTGGAGGGCTCAACATTAACCACCACAAGTGTAACAGGTGGGGGGGGGGGGGGGATGGTCCTGTGTCCACCTGCCTGAAGTGCAGTGCACCCACTAAAAATTGCTCCAGGGACCTACCTACTGCTGTCAGGGAGCTGGGTATGACATTTGAGGCTGGCATACAGGTTGGCAAAAAATGTTTTAAATTTTTTTGTTGTGTTTGTGGGAGGGGGTTGGTGACCACTGGGGGAGTAAGGAAAGGTGATCCCCGCTTCCCTCCGGTGGTCATCTGGTCAGTTGGGGTTCTTTTTTGGGACTTGGTCCTAAAAATGCATGGACCAAGTCCAGCCGGCGAAATGCTTGTTCGAGACGGTCTTTTTTTTTTCATAATAAGGTGAAGCTGGCCATCTTGTAACCCCGCCCCCTTCCCCGCCTTCGCTACCCTACCAACACGCCCCCTTGAAGGTTGGCCGGCGCCACAACGAAAAAGCAATTGGGGCCGGCCAAAATCGGCTTTCAATAATACCGATTTGGCCGGGATTGAGAGATCGCCGGCGATCTCCCGATTTGTGTCGGAAGATCGCCAGCGACCCCTTTCGAAAATAAGCCTGATAGTGGACTATTTGATCCTTCTTTCTCGCATCAAAGAGACAGGTGTTTTAGGCATCTTGTTGAATTGGTTCAGATCTTATTTCTCAGATTGCACTTTTCCCTGTAGTTTATGGAGAAACATTCTGCATGCCAAGCAAAGAAGGGTGGAGCCAAAAAAAACCTCTCTCAGATGGTGTCCACAATAAAGTCTTTATTCAAATTGATAAAATTGAGTGACCCGACACGAGTCATGTTTCGGCCCTATCGGCCTGCATCAGGGGTTTAGGAATTTGTAAGACAGTATATATTCCTAGAATAGTTGGATTGCAACCAAACCACCTGCGAGTCCTCTCCTGGGACAGGTAATCATAATGGAGGGAAGAGAGTCCAAGTGATTCTGAAAGCGATTTTATTGACAGATTACAATGATAAATCTTTGATTGAGACACTGAAAATGCCTGCATTTCTCTAGTTTCAACTATACACATCCATTTTAAGTGACTCCTGAGGAAGGCTTGTGTGTGCAGAAACACGGCTCGTGTCGAGTCGTGGATGTTCAATGAAGCACAAGTTTTTACATCACTTGCTGTCCCCCCTTCCTTTCGTCGCTCTTGTTGTGACTTGTTTTGTCTCCTTCTCCTGCTGTATTTTGAAGTAGCTGTAAACTACACAATAGCTTCACAATAATGTCCCCATATAAAGAGTTACAGTAGTGTAAGGTAAGAGAACTGCCTGAGAAATGTTTCTAAAATTTTGATTACTAAGGGTTGATTGAATAACTCTTAATTGTTGAAGAAGAAAATTAAAATTTTTAACAAGAGTATTAATCTGGTCCTCCAGAGTAAGTTTCGATTCTAATATTATACCCAGAACCTTAGATTTATTCTCAATTTTTAAAGTCTCACCAGTGGTAAGCTGCAAATATTTCTGAGGTAAAGAATCAAAATCCCCAAACCACATAACATTGGTTTTCTGACTATTGAGCTTTAAAAAGATTTTATGGGCCCATGAATCGACCAAAAGAATATTCTTAATTAACATATCCCCCTTAATTAACATGTATAACGCCGGACAAAGAAGAAATATATCATTAGTATAAGACATAATTAGAATGCCAAGAGAAGTCAGTATGTCACCTAATGGTTTTATATAGACATTAAATAACAAAGGGGAAAGAGGTGACCACTGAGGGACTCCACAACTAGGCAACCAAAGTATAGAAACAACTCCATTCTTCCGAAACTTATATGATCTTTTCCTTAAAAATTCCTGAAACCATTTAATCACAGTACCATTAATGCTCAATTTTTTTTTTTTTTTTTACTCCGCGCTTTCCCACTCATGGCAGGCTCAATGCGGCTTAGGTACTTATTTGTACCTGGGGCAATGGAGGGTTAAGTGACTTGCCCAGAGTCACAAGGAGCTGCCTGTGCCTGCAGTGGGAATCGAACCCAGTTCCCCAGGACCAAAGTCCACCACTCTAACCACTAGGCCACTCCTCCACTAAACCTATAAGGCATCGAAGAGTGGTCTTTAGTATCAAAGGCTGCAGAGATATCAAACTGTAGGAGAACAGCCTGACCATTCCTACTCAAAATATTCTTGATCTCAGTGGTCGGAGTCAATAATGACTCTGTACTATATAGCGGGCGGAACCTATGTTGAGAAAAGTATAATAAATCAATAATAAAAATAAAGTCATGAGATTGATGATAAATTGTAAATTCTATCAGTTTGGCTAACCAAGGAATGGTTAGTTATCACCTATAGCCAGATCTGCAGTGGATGATTTAGGAATGGGAGTGAGGGTTATTTCAGAGATAGAATTAGGATAGCAACCCTCCTCCAAAGATAGTCTTACCAAATCTGCTAACCATAGCACTATATTCACAGGACATTGCAACAAATAAGGTGGACAATTATCTAAAATGCAGGACTTCTTTGAGAGCTTATTCACTAATTTAGAAACAACATTAAAGGAAATCTTTAAAAAAAATGGTCTCAAGATCTATCTCCAAGAAGATTATCCACCTCAACAGGTACCGCAAGACAGTGCTCAACCCAATCTTCAGTGCCCAAAATAATTTTTTTTATTTTGTACTTTTGTTTGAAAGAAATTAGCTGAGTTATCTGCTGATGGTTGTAAATTCAGAGGAATAGGAACAATAGTGTCTGTGCTAATTAACTTATTGAAATTTTGAATAATTCTTGAGAAGAATTATCAGATTTCAATATCTTTTGATCATAATATTCAACTTTTGCCAATGTTAGTGCAGTTTTATATTTCCTAAGATTAGCTGTCCAAAGCATATAATAGGAGTGATCTTTGGTCTTTCTCTACAGTCTTTCAGTTCTTCTACAGGCTCTCTTCAAGAAAGTCAAAAGACTCAAAATACCAAGGATATTGTATTGCCTAACCTTTTTTAGCTTTATCTCTGACGGATCTGATAACACTTTAGTTACTCCAAGATTCCAAATCTCCAACTTTGACTCATGACTGCCAGAATAACCATTCAAAAAATAATCCTGACTTTTCCCAGAAAATAGAAGGGTCAAACTGCGTACACCTAACATTAACAACCACATTCCTATTAGGTGATCTTAATGGTTGTGGTAATTTTAATTAAAAGTCTAAAAGAAAATGATCCATCCCAGTGGCGTAGCCACAGGTGGGCCTGGGTGGGCCAGGGCCCACCCACTTAAGGCTCAGGCCCACCCAACAGTAGCATACGTTTAACAGTAGCTGGTGGGGATCCTAAATTCGGTCAGCTGAAGACTTCCCCCTGATGTTAACGAAAACATTACTCTCCACGATACCGACACCTGCACATGCCTGCTGCAGACTGCCAGGGTGAAAAGAAGCATTTTCCTGCCAGCTGAGAGTTTTTTGTTTTTTTTTGGGGGGGGGGGGCGGGAAGAACACTTGGTGCCCACCCACTTCTTGCCTAGGCCCACCCAAAATCTGTTGTCTGGCTACGCCCCTGATCCATCCAGAGCACTGATTTCCAATCTAAATGATCCACAGGCACATGAGAGTGCATATCTGAGAGGTAACCTATAAAATCTAAAGCATGACCTTTAGAATGGGTAAGAACAAATTGAACTATCATTATGTTAATGAACTCATAAACTGTACAAATTGACTGGTGTTTTGAAATTCTGAAAAAGATATGCATAATGTGACATAACTTCAAACAAATTTCCTTAAGCTGCTGCCCATTTTCCTGGTGGTCTATGAATCAGTAATAATCCCAAAGAGTAGACATCTTCTGGATCAAACAGCTTGCAAACCATTAATTCTAAATTTGAGTCCATAAAACTATCTATCAGTGAAACAGAAAAAAAAAACTTTTGAAAATAATCGCTAACCCACCATCCCTCTGATCTAAATGTGGGCAACTTACTATCTTATAGCCCAAGGGGCAAATATTTGCCATATGTGGAGAGCTTGATTTGGGAATCCAGGTCTCGGCTACAAAAACTAAACCAACCTGTGAATCCTCAATCCAATCATGGATAACAAAAGATTTATTACAAATTGAACGTGCATTAAAATGAAAACCATTGAATTGGTAATATTTCATCAGAATCCTCAGAGAAAGAAAAATCCAAGATGGCGATTTGAAGCAGATGTACCTGCAGTCGCTCCTCTGAAAGTTCCAGCTCGGTTCCCTCAGAGTGCCTCTCACCCCGTTGTGTTCGATGGGCAAGCGGAGAGGGAAGGTTAGGGAGCTTCCTTCGACTCCCAGTACAGTTCCAGCAGTGAGACAGACGACACTGGATTCTTTTGGAGCCTCTGCAGTCCCCCTGAAGACTTCATCTCCTTCTGCATGAACTGATGCTTTGGCGTCACTGAGCAGCGTGAACGGGGCATCCTTGAGCCCCGTCAAGCGTATGTCTACACCACAGCCGGGGAGTGAGAATGCTGCCGATGCTTTTGCAGCCAGGGAGGCAAACGCTATGGAACCAGGTATGCAAGGAGGAAAGGCATCGTCAGCAAAGGAGATCATAGACCCTGGGCAAGAGGCTATTATTGAATCAGCTCTAAAGGTATTACCTTCTGAAATTGTGAGTACTCTGTCTCAGGTGGAAAGTCAGTCTCTCTCCCCTCTATCATCTTGGGGGATAACTAAACCAGCTGTAGTGACTTTAGAGTCACTTTGGGATATTATTTATGACACACATTCTTCTTTACTGACTGTGATAAGAGGAAATTCTAAAGATTGTGACAAGGCTATATCCCAGATGTATAGAATGAAGCTGCAAAACCCTAAACTACATCTACCAGAAGTCATTGCAGGAGGGAAGGTGGAGGGTGATCACGAAAGAAGGGAATGCATTTCCAGTCCCAACAGGGGGAGTCCTGGGGATAGGCAAGCTGGCCATATACCGTCTCCGACCACAAGAGGGGAGGGAAAATGAAGGAGCCCAGTTCCCTTGGACCCGCAATCAGTATATCATGCAGCCCACCTGTAATAGAGAGGGGTGGGGTGAGAAGCAGGAGGAGGATTGGATGGATTGTATGGAAGAGGAGGCTAATCAGGCTGAGCTGGGGGAAGAAACCTCAATGGAATGGGAGCTTGAGAGCCCTGAGGAGTGCAGCACCTGAAGGTTTGCAAATCTACATTGTTTTGGAATTTATTTTAGTTTAAACCCTGCTTAATTAGGGAAGCCTGTTTTCTTTGGTAAAACCTGTTTGTTTTGGTGAAACCCAGACTGGTGGAAAGTTTGCTGGGGAGAATTACAAACCTGTTTTTCAAACTGAACCCTGATTATTTTGAGAAACTCTGTTGATTTTGAAAGGCTTGTTTATGAAAGAGGACTGCCTGGTGGGAAGAGGGGAAATCCTGCTTGGGGCAAGTACTGTTTGTTTGCTACTGACTTTGACAAAAGGAGGAATTTCAAAAGGGGCTATTGTCTCCCCCTCAGGAAAGAGGACACAGACTTTGTGTTCAGTGGACTGCTGTACCAAGCCAGGCAGAACAGCCCTGCCTGAGAAGCCCTAACCCAGGGCTCTGAAGTGAAGTTTTGTCCTTAACCTGAAAAATAAAGGAATGTTTTGAAGTGTCCACTGGTGGCAGTTTGTGAAGATCTTGCTATTAGTGGGAGGCGGCTCCCTCCCCCCATACTGGAGCAGCGGGACCGTTTACAAGATATTAAGGCCATTTCTGATGCAATCTTGATTCAAGCGCAGGTAACTGCTTAGCAGTCCTTGGAAGTTGAACGTTTGGAATCTAGAATACAAACATTGGAGAATGTAGAGGTTGTCTCAATCAAGGACAAGAATCTTCTACATCGACGTTAGAACCAGGTTAGAAGACTTAATTTGAGATTCCTCAACTTCCCCAGGTCACCTTTGATTGCTCCTCTGGATATGGTTAAGGAATATCTAATTGAGGTCCTGGGGATAGCTGGAGATTCATTACCCCCTATTACACATGCTCAATATATCTGGAGCTTAGGAAGATCTATGGGAGATCCCTCTCATAAGCGAGAAGCGGATAATATGAAGACTTTAACACTGGCTGAACGAATAGAAGTTCTTAAAAAATTAGAAAACAAACAAGGTCAAGCATCTTTTGCTAAAGAATATGGTGTCAATCCCAGTCAAATTATACGTATCTTGAAGCAGAAAGACCAGCTTCTGGAAGACTGGCAAAACAATACAAATCCACACCGGAAATGAAAACGAAATCGAAAAGCTGAGGAGGTAGAAGATGCTCTTCTTCAGTGGTTTTCTCAAGTCAGGAGCAGACAGTTTCCTATCAGTGGTCCACTGCTTATGGAGAAAGCTAATCAGCTAGCTGAAAGTCTTGGACTAACTGAATTCAAAGCCACTGTTGGATGGTTGGAAAGATGGAAGGAGAGGAACAACATAAAATTCAAGAAACAGCATGGTGAAAAACAAGACGCTGATGACTTTGGTGCTGAAAATTGGGTTGTTTCAGTTCTTCCTACCTCTTGAACGAGTTTGCACCTCGTGACATTTTCAATGCTGATGAAACCGGTCTCTACTGGTGAGCGATTCCTGATGGAACACTTGCATTCAAACAAGCCGAAACTACAGGAGGTAAAATGTCGAAGGACCAACTGACGATCCTCCTTTGCTACAAATTGGATGGGAGTGAGAAGTTGGAACCACTCGTCATTGGAAAGAGCAAACAGCCCCGTTGCTTCAAGAATGTTAAGCGACTTCCTGTGTCATACGAGGCTAACGCAAATTCATGGATGACTGGGGAAATTTGGAAGCAGTGGCTAAAGAAGTTAGACACTAGAATGCGGTCACAAAAGCGTCAGATTTTGTTGCTTTGTGATAATTGTGCTGCACACAGTGATGATGTTAGGCTGTCTAATGTCAAGGTGGTCTTCCTGCCACCAAACAGTACCTCTCTGATCCAACCTATGGATCAGGGCATACTAGCCAATTTCCAACAACATTATCGGGCTCTTGTGCTACGTCATCTGATGAGCATTATGGATGACCAGACTGGCAAGTTGAACTGGCTCGTAGTTGATCACTGTTGGATTCCCTACATATGCAGAAAGAAGCCTGGAATCATGTTACACAGGCAACCATTGTGAACGGCTACAAGCGGACAAGCTTTGTTAGGGATGTGGAGAGGGACGAAGTAGATGCAGCTGTTGCAAACGCGTCAGATGAACAGGCTATTGACATCCCAGCCTGTGTTACTGAAGAGGAGTTTCATCACTATGTAGCTATTGATTACGATCTACAAACAGCTGACGGAAGCATTGATGTCCAGATAGGTGCATACATGCAGGCAACGGCTGATGATGAAGCAGTTGATGAAATGAGCAGCGAGGCACATGCTGACGAAATTCAACAACCTCCTGTCACTTTTGCAAGAGCGCTGGAACATCTCAACACCATGCGGGCCTATCTGGAGGCCACTGGATGTCATTGGTATGACAGTTTTTACCGTCTGGCAGACATAGTCTATGGAATTCACAGACACAAGAGTGTACAAAGGACTATGATTGATTACTTCAAGTAAGCCTAACGTCAATTAACGGAGACTGTATAACGTCAGTTAACGGAGTCTATATACTGTAGTATAATAAACAGTACTGTATATATGTTTATCAGATGTCAAGCTTTTTTGTGTCACAACGGTTAAGTGCACGATCCGGTTAACTGCATGTATTTCTTTGGTCCCAGACCCTTGCACTTAAGCGGATTGCACTGTATTCTAAAGAGCAGAGGCAGTACCGACTCTCTCTGTAAGTGGCGTGAAGACAGATGAATTATTCTGCTGTCTCCATCTGCTGGCAGGGGACATTATCCACTTGTAGAGACTGGTCTGAGAGGACTCAAGGAAAAGAAATTAACAGGTAAGTCTAAATTCCACCTTCTATTTTCCAGTCCTTTTGAAATTATCCATAGCATTTATATTTTTATCTTTTGGCAGCCGTAGCACACTGGGCTTAAAATTTCAACATATTGTCTACAATGACTCCAAGATTTTTTTCCTTTGTTGGTGAAGCCTAATTCAGAACCCAGCATTTTATAGTTGTAGTTGAGATTATTTTTCCTCATGTGCATCATTTTGAACTTGCTC
This sequence comes from Microcaecilia unicolor, assembly GCF_901765095.1. Taxonomy (NCBI): domain Eukaryota; kingdom Metazoa; phylum Chordata; class Amphibia; order Gymnophiona; family Siphonopidae; genus Microcaecilia; species Microcaecilia unicolor. The sequence goes on along the minus strand of NC_044033.1, from coordinate 64,207,147 downwards.
ACATTAACCCCTGGATTCTATATATGGCAACTAAAGTTGCGTCTGCATAGCCGATTTGTACATTCAACTTGAGCCAATCAGTGCCAATAATTGGCTAACAACCAATTAGCATTAATTGGCCTTAATTGTGAGTTACGCACACATTGTATTCTTAAACAATGTGTGTGTAACTCCTGTAGCGTGTAATTTCAAGGAGGCGTTTTGGGGGTGTTTCTATGAGTTATGTGCATTTTTATAGAATATCCCCTATCTGCACCTAATTTAGACGCCAGCATTTACACCTGGTTTCATAATGCATAAATGCAGACGCGTTAAGCGCTGATTAGGCACTTAGACGCTGTTCTATAAAATGCGGATACCCTTTATAGAATAGCACTCAACACAATTTTTTTCTGCACCAGTTTTTCAACACGAGTCTTGGATGTCATCTGTCATTTAGATGCTCAGTCTTTTATAGGCTCACAAGATTTTTCTAGGTTATCAATAGAAATCAAACAAAATAAAACATGGAAAAGAAAATAAGATGATACCTTTTTTATTGGACATAACTTAATACATTTCTTGATTAGCTTTCGAAGGTTGCCCTTCTTCCTCAGATCGGAAATAAGCAAATGTGGTAGCAGATAGTATATATGAGAGAAACATCAAAGCATTACTTTGACAGTCTGACAGAGTGGGAGGGTGGGGGTATGCATGGGGACATCAAAGCATTTCATTGATATTCTAACAGAATGGGTGTTGGTAGGTGAGAGGAGGGTAATAAACAGAGAAATACAGCTTTATGTTTTATAATGAGTTAGAAAACCCAGATCCTTATTAAGTCCTGTTTGTTGGGTGTCAAAATATTCAATCATTCTTATTTCAAAGGTCTTACGTTCCTGTATTGTTTTAAAATTACCTTTCAGTATTCTTACTGTGAAATCACTGGTGCAGTGTTCTGGTCTTGTGAAGTGTTGGCCCACAGGGGTGGGGGCCTGACTGGCACCGGCTATTTTCATGTGATGTCTGTGCAAATTGAATCTTGTCTTAAGCATCTGGCCTGTTTCTCCAATATAGCATCCTTCGTTACATTTTTTACACTTCACAAGATAGAGTCAATCTGCACAGACATCACATGAAAATAGCCGGTGCCAGTCAGTCCCCCACCCCTGTGGGCCAACACTTCATAAGAAGATTCAATCTGCACAGACATCACATGAAAATAGCCGGTGCCAGTCAGGCCCCCATCCCTGTGGGCCAAAACTTCACAAGATTAAAACACTGTTGATGATGTGCTGCTGTCATTAACGAATCCACTGGTTTCATTGCCTAACTTAATGAAAGAAATAGGGGAATATGCACGGGTCTCGGGCTACAAATTGAACGCTAGCAAATCTATGGGCTTAGCTGTGGGAGTTCCTCGGGGATTGATGGAGACACTGAAGACATCTTTTGCATTTAAGTGGGAGAGTCGTGCATTATGTTATTTAGGAGTTAAGATTACGAGTGACCTACCAGAACTTTTTGAAGCTAATTATCCAGCTCTGCAGAGGGAGGTGCAGAAAGATTTAGACAAATGGGCAACTATGGGATTGTCTTGGTTTGGGAGGATCGCGGCGATTAAGATGAATATTTTGCCCCGTCTCTTATATTTATTCCATGTTCTTCTATTACGGGTACCTCGAACCTTTTTGTCAGGTCTCCAGGATAAGTTGATCCGCTTTGTCTGGAACCAGAAAAGACCAAGGTTACCTCGAGCTCTTCTATATAAAAGTAAAAAGTTGGGAGGGTTGGGAGTGCCGAACTTGTTCTGGTACTATTGTGCGGCACAGACCAGGTGGACTGGTTTAGGAAGGACAGTCATAAACTGTGGATTGATATTGAACAGGACTTAGTGGGATCACGGAAATTAGCCCATTTAATGTGGCTTCCTAATAAATATAGGGGCAGAGTTGATATGTTCCCGCCCACAGTACAAACTACGTTCTACTATTGGGATCTTGTGTTCTCAGAATGTCAACCGCCGGTCTCTGGTTTAGCTCCCATAGCAGATAATCCAATGTTCGAAACAGGTATAGGAAACATTACCTTCAGGTGATGGGCAGACTCTGGATTGGACATGTTGGGTCAGATGCATGTAGAGGAGAAAATAGTGCCTTTTGTACAGCTGGTGGACGATTTGGGATCAGGGATAAGGACTACTATGCCTATACACAGGTACAACACTTTTTGACAGGCCAGGTTTACAGAGGAAGTTTGAAGCGGGAGGAATTGCGGGGTAGAGGGGACCATGGGGCACATTTGGTGGTCTTGCCCTAAAGCAAAGGCTTATTGGAAGGGGGTACAAGCCCGCATTCAGAAGTGGGTTGGCAAGTCTGTAAGGTGGCATCCTTTAATTTTCTTACTTGGGCAGCAACCAGTAGGCCTTACGTCAGATCAGTGGCTTCTGTTGAGAGGATCCCTGCATGTAGCTCGTTTGAACTTAGCACAACACCGGAAGTCACCATCGGTACCCTCAATGGGGAGGTGGAACACCAAGGTGCGATACATATGTGAAATGGAGAGACTGACTGCTGAGAGAGCCAAAACTTTGCCTATATGGGAAAGGGTATGGGAACCCTTTCTAAAAAATTGTTCTGATTAACTGGTTTCAGTTCAGAGCACTCAGGAAGGTGGGGGGGGGGGGGGGGGGGGGGGGAAGGGGGAGTAGAATAGGGGAAGCTACAAGTATTAAAACTTAAAAAACTTGAAGTAAGAATTGGTGTTTATGCTGACATTGTTAACAAATGGATGGTATTACTGTTACACACTCATGGAAAGGTTGCTTAGAAGTGTGCCATTGTATATTGTTTTGCATTGAGTGGTTATTGTATTGATTCTGCAATGTTCAATAAAGACTTCTATAAAATCAAAAAAAAAAATTCTCACATAGTTTTCAGAACAAGGCTAATTTTCATCTTTATATATTCTGAAAATGAGGCCTGTGTGTGGATCTCAAAAACTGTAACTGGAAACCTTTGTTTTAGACCGCCAAAATTCTCATTCATATCTTAATATGCTTGGATTACTGCAGTTCCATTTCCATTGATCTCTCCAATTCAGACAACTTGTCTGATTTCATATTCTACTTATAATGTTCATCTTCCTACTACATATATCTACCTCATAGGCTGTCACAAGGGAGAGAAAAAAAATGTATCATGTCTAATGCTTCCCTTTTAAGATGATGATCCTCTAATCTAAGTAGGTAGCAACAGTGCTTTAGAACACTGTAGAGCCATGGGGAGAAAACCTTCCCATATCAGCATACTAATTCGGGAACTAAAACCCTACAAAGGCAAGAACTTCCCCTTTCCTATTGAAATGTAGGGACCTGCATTATTGTTTTATTCTGGTTGACTAGCTTAATGGTTAACTGAGTGAATAGGATGATTTTACAGCACCTATATCAGTGCTGACGGGCAGATTTAGTGTAATTTAAAGACATGGCTTTTATTTTATAGCATTAAAATGCAGTACATTGCATTTAGAGGTAAAAGCAAACAAAACTTAAGATAAGCTTCAAATGCAAAGAGGATAATAAACAGCTCGTTGGCTGGTTCATGTCTTGTACTGTAGTTGCTGAATTATGGGAATATGCTTCTTAATTTTATCACACTAAAATTTGGTTCTACATATACTTAGGATGAAGCCTCTGTTCTAATTAATGCTGGTACCTTAAGAGCCTCTGCTGTTCATTTATTTTATTAAAACAGAGGATAGACAATCCCTAGGTATTAGAACTATGGTTGCTAAATTATTTAATGACTGAAAAATGCAGGAGCATTGAATGTAACTTGTTTTTGGACATGTCTTATGTTCTGAAGCTCATGAAATACACATGGTTTATTAGCAGGGCAAGCCCAAGAGTATCTGAATCCCTAGGCAAAACTTCAGCCATGCAACCCCTCTGGGGACCTCTTTGAAATTGCATCTGGGGTTTGAGAACTCATTATATGCAACTATACAGGTATTATATAGGTGGTCACCTTAGGTGGAATTACTGTCTACAATTGTGTTAAAAAAAAGCTGCCCCTGAAGCATGCACTGAGGTGCTGAAACATGTTGGGCATACGGACAATCTAATTAGACTTGGAGGGGCATAATCGAACGCAAACGCCTATCTCTATGGGCGTTTATCTCCGAGAACGGGTCCGTGAAGGGGCGGGCCGAACCGTATTTTTGAAAAAAAATGGACGTTTTTGAGCTGGGCGTTTGTTTTTTTAGCGATAATGGAAACTAAAAATGCCCAGCTCAAAAACGTCCTTATCTGAGCTATTTGGTCCTGGGAGGGGCCAGGATTGGTAGTACACTGGCCCCCCTGATATGCCAGGACACCAACTGGGCACCCTAGGTCAGTGCGGTGGACTTCAGAAAAAGCTCCCACATGCAAAGCTCCCTTACCACAGGTGCTGAGCTCCCAACCCCCCTCCCCCAAAACCCACTACCCACAAATGTACAACACTACCATAGCTCTTAGGGGTGAAGGGGGCACCTACATGTGGGTACAGTGGGTTTTGGAGGCCTCCCATTTACCAGCACAAGTGTTACAGGTGGGGAGGGGATGGGCCTGGGGCCACCTGGCTGAAGTGCACGGCGGTACCCACTAAAAGTGCTCCAGGGACCTGCATACACGCAGGCCTCTAGGACTTGTTGCTGCTGTATAACATTGGCACACCAGTTGACACCTGAAGACTAATCTCTCCGAAAACGTCCTTTATTGGAATAATCGCGTTTACTCACAGTTAACTGCAGATCAGAGGTTGTGCCCCACTGGCAACGAGTCTCCCTGGTACTGAGATGAGCAGTAGGTCAGAGCTGGCAGAATGCTGTACAATGCCCTCTTTCAGCCACATTCAAGGGAAGAACTAAGTTCTGTAACGTGGCTAACACAGGAAAGGGAACTAAAACTGGCTTACAAAAATGGCCACTACCACATGGACTACAACAGGAAACACAACAGGGCACACTCTGACCCAGTAGGCAGGGGGAGAAAAGCACCATGGGAGAAGAGCCTACCAACTACCAACATCGTGAGACTGTAACACAAGCTAATGAAATCACGGAGCCCAGTACCCTACACCCACCACAATGCAATGCTGATGTGACCCTGTAGTCACCCGAGAGCCACATATGACCCAGGGAAAGGCTGTGAGAGGATCGAACACATTCTGCTGTCATGGAAGTGGGTACGGCATTTGAGGCTGGCATACAGGCTGGAAAAAAAGTTTGTAAAGTGGGGTTTTTTTGGTGGGAGGGGGTTAGTGACCACTGGGGGAGTCCGGAGAGGTCATCCCCGATTCCCTCCAGTGGTCATCTGGGCAGTTGGAGCACTTTTTTGGGACTTGTTCGTGAAAAAAAAGGGTCCAAAAAAAGTGACCCAAAATCGTGGTAAAAACGCCTTTTTTTTTTTTCGATTATCAACTAAAGACACCATCTCTCCTCTGCTGATAACCACGCCCCAGTTCCGCCTCCGACACGCCCCCATCAACTTTATTCGTTTCCGTGACGGAGTGCAGTTGGAAACGCCCAAAATCGGCTTTCGATTATACCGATTTGGGCGCCTTTGCGAGATAAACGTCTATCTCCCGATTTAGGTCGAACTATAGGCGTTTTTCTCTTTCAAAAATAAGCAGGTTGGTTTCCAATTTTTTCTATGGTTGCTTTTAATAAAATTAAGGCTTAAATCAGTTGAGACTAGCTTGTGTACACTGCTCTGTATTCTATTGATATTCTGTGTGCAGCTATTTTAGACCTCTTTTTCTGCTATTACGATGACATTTGTGACGTATGGACCTCATGAGCTCAGGGCCTTAGTGAGCTATGTGCGGGTGGTGCAGTCAAACAGGGCTCAAGAGAGGAGGGGGAGCGCCAAAATTGTGCTGTGTCTATTGTCTTCCTTGCTTGGCTGTGATGCAGTAGGCAAGCGGGAGCACTAGAGGCGTGTCATACAGTGTTCATTTCTAGCTTAGGATGCTCCTGTATAAAACCAGCAGGATCTTATTCTGTTTGTAGTCTTACTCTGTGTAGCTGCTTTCCATGTGTTCAGAGGAATTATACTAAAGCATAAAATAGAAAACAGTTGTATTGCTACTTTTTGTTGATAATGTGATAGCAATTCTTGCTTTGTGTACAGTGTAGTTTTGAAGTATCATGAAGAGCACACAGGATATATCACCTTTACTGATAGTGCTTCTGGGCAGTATAGTGGAGGACATGGAGATGCCTAAGTGTGTACTTAGCATAAAATGGCTATGGTCCTTGTCTATGGAAGGCCTGAGGTATCAGCTCTGTTTCTGGAAGGTGACTCTAGAAATATTAGCCAGACCCCCCACCCTAGGACTTTGCAATAGACGATAGGTAAAATTGTTAGATATGTCAATTGGTAACTGCTACTTTTTTTTTTTTTGTAATCTATTATGACTAGCTGAGACATTAGAATAACAAAATTATTAAGACACAAAACAAAGTAGGAAAACTGTGCTATTTTTATTATTAAAAATTGTCATTGATATTGCACTGAGCCTTCACAGAACAGCTGGACCAGGTATGGAATTTAAACAAAAATTCTTTGTCATAAACCAAAATTTCCATTACGTAGCTTCCCACTATTCCAGAATCTGTGGGATAGTTTTGTCCATCAACCAGCAGGTGGAGATAAAGAACAAAAAACTGAGCTGAGGCATATCTCTATTGACATCCAGTCCAGCTGCTCAGTATATTCTGTCTCCAGCAGGTGGATGGACACACTTTTCATCCTCTGGTTCTGAGTACTTTGCTCCTAGTCCCCAGTTGAGCTTTGCCAGTGGCTTGAGTCTGCAGTCTCGTATCTGGAGGTCTTCAGATCCCAGTCTCACCCCGCAAATTTACCTATTCTTCTCTACATTAACCTCTCCCCTGTTTCCTATGGATATCTCCTTTTCCAGCACAACAGTCTTAAAGGAAAGAGGTTTGCTGGAGAGCATGGGACAGAGTATTGGTCCTGTGCCTATCTCATCTATAGTAAGACTTGTGGAAACTGTGACCTGGCGGGGAGCAGCCAGCAGTGGTATGTCTGACTAAAGTATAACTCGGAACCACTTGGTGCAAGGGAGGGATCCTGACTCACCACTTGGGACACATGCTGTGTGCTTGTGCCAGTCGGGATGAATGGCGACTCCCATGGAGACAGTTAAGTGGTGTTCCAACTGTGGGCCCACCAGCTGGCATCAGGGTATTGTAGTGTGTGCAAGCCAGGAATCCTGAGGGATGTGGAGGAAACAGCAGCAGTACATCTTCAGATTTGGAGCAGCATCCGAATAGGCTACAGTCTTCAGGCTCTCCAGCAGAGGCTGATGCACAGTTTGATGCAGGAGAGCATAGGAATGGGCGCCATTTTGTCGGGAGTGACTGGCAATGAGGAGCTGCCTCTGTCTGATCATGTGCAGAGCACAGCTGCCATTTTACAGCCTCAGAGCCTGACAGAGCATTCAGCTGCATTGGGATATTTGTTTTCTCTGGAGTTTATATTGCTCTTGCACCAGGCCTATGGACTGAAGCAGGGACAGTCAGTCAGTTTCTTGCCTCACTGCCCCTCCGGCTCCTAAGAGATCTCATTTAGACCTCCAGAAATGGGAAGATGAGGCTATCTCTTCTTCTCCCTCCTTATCTGATGTGGCCTCGGCCTATTCAGAGGAGCCATCGTTGAAGGAGCCGTTAGAGGAGGGGGGTGACCTGAAAGTCCAGAGGTTGTTTTATAAAGGGGAGCTCAGTACTCTTATTTCCAAGGCACTGGCAGTGCTTTCCATTGAGGAACCTGCTTTGACGTCAGGAGGTCCATCTTTGTCGATCATGAGGGTGCTTAGAAGTCCTTCTAATATCTTCCTGATGCATCCAGACATTCAGGACCTGAATACAGCAGAATAGGTCTCATCCATTCTATTGGTTCTGGAGGAGCTTCCTAGGGTGGACTTCCGGGTTACTGCAGTGACTAAGAAGAACGCTTTGCCAGTGAAAGGGAGCATTGCCCTAAAAGACCTACAGGATACGAAGCTGGAAGGCTCACTGAAAGAAGCCTTTGAAGTGGCCTCTTTGGACCTTCAAGCAACAAAGTGCTTCTCATTCATGGCAAGAGAATGCCTGAAGTGGCATCAGCAGATGGCACCAAAAGATAGGCACCACAAAGCCCAGCAGGAAGCAGGGTTGACCTGCTTGGCGGATGTTATTCATGATGTTACAGGTTACAGCCCGGAGTATGTCTTTGGCTGTCACGGCACGTTGGCAGCTCTGCAGCATTGGGCAGTGGATGCAGCATTAAAGTCACATTTAGTTAAACTGCCCTTTTGGGGCAAGTTGCTATTTGGAAAACATCTCACTTGGTGAAAGAACTGAAGGAAATTAAGCCACAGCTGTTACCGGAAGATTAAGCCGAAAGCCTCTGGTCATCCATCTTCAGGGGGCTCGCAATTTCGAGACAGCAGACTGTACCAACCTGGTTTTCAACAATATAGAAGTCCCACTTTGAGGCATATCAGTCTTTCGCATGGACAGGAAGTCCTCTTGGTCATCAAGACCACCTAATGCCTCCAGAGCTTCACAATGATGCAAGGCTGCTCCACTCTTGTCTTCCTCCGATGGGAGAACGTTTTCAGGAGTTCTTGGAGGAGTGGGCCAAAATCGCATCAGACCAGTGTGTTTTGAATATTCTTACAGAAAGTTACAAGTTGGCGTTCTCCCACCCAGGCACTCCTCTCTTCTTGCAGTCTCCTTATCAAAAAGGAACCAAGGCGGTCGAGGTTCAGGCCACTGTAGATTCCTTGCTGGTACTCTGGGCCATTGTTCCAGTTCCCCAGGCTGAACACGGACAAGGCAGATACTTCATCTGCTTCATAGTCCCTTTTGTCCAGTCTTAGATCTCAAAGGTCTAAACTCTGCCTCCGAATGTCCCGCTTTTGCATGGAGATACTAAGAGCAATTATAGCCTTGAGTTCAAGCAGGAGCACTTCTCACCACCCTTGATCTCAAGGAGGCATTCTTGCATATACCAATATGGCCACCGCATTAGAGGTTTCTATGTTTTGCAGTACTGGGTCGGCTATTCCGGCTCGAAGAACATTTACCAAGGTGATGGTGGTGTTAGTGTCCTTACTTCAGTACCAGGGAATCAGAGTTCACCTGTATCTTGATGACTGGCTCATTAGTGCGTCATTTGAACAGCGTGACAGTGACACCAGAGTTGTCTGTCTTCTGCAGTTGTTGGGTCGGATGATCAATTTTGAGGAGGGCAGACTAACTCCGTTGCAGACGCTGGAGTATCTGGGCATTCTATTGGATACAGTATGGGAGAGGATCTTCTTCACAGAGCACAGGAGGTCGACGCTGGTTCAACTGATTCATCTTTTCCTCAGTCAAGGCAGGCCCAGGATCTGAGACTATGTCCAGCTTTTGGGAACAATGACTGTGGTGATGGAAGTGGTGCCATGGGCAAGGGCTCATATGACGCTTATACATTAATTTCTTCTCAGCCGCTGGTCTCTGGTTTCAAAGAAGTACAACCTTCATCTTCCTTGGATGCTGGTTCCCGAATAGAGTATGCAGTGGTAGTTGTTTCCCAGGAATTTGACCGTCAGGAATTCACTTTCCGATAACAAAATGTGAGGTGGTGACAGCGAACTCCAGCAAGTCAGGTTTGGGAGCTCATTACAAGTTCCATCGATCACAGGGCACCTGGATGGAACAGGAGTCTCAGTGGTCGATAAATCGCTTGAAGGTCAGGGCAGTGCAGTATGCCTTATATGACTTCACGCCATTTTTGGTGGGATCCCCAGTTTTCTCTGACAATGTGATGGCAGTGGCTTATATCAACAAGAAAGGCAGGACTGGCAGGCATCCAATGGTGCTGGAGGTGGCCTCCCTCATAAGCTGGGCGGAGAAAAATCTTCTTTGCTTCATCAGCTCACATTGTGGGGTTCTTGAATGTGGAGGTGGACTTTCTCAGCAGGCACTCCTTGGACCTAGGAAACTGGGTACTATCCAGCCAGGGTTTTCAGTTGATGGTGGACCGATGGGGTTGTCTACTTCTGGATTTATTGGCAACAAAAAAGAATGCCAAAGTTCTCAAGTTTTTCAGCCTTTGGAAAGAACCGGGCTCGATGCCTTACTGCAGCCCTGGCTGGAGACACATCTACTGTATGTCTTCCCTCCTTGGCCTATGATACGTTGCAAAATAGTGCAGTATGAACAATCAATCATGATCTAAATGAAATCTCCAATGAGATCAACCAAAGCCTCCAAATCATGCACTCCTGGGCGGATGCATTCCAACTAAAACTCAACGCAGAAAAGACACAATGTCTTGTACTCACCTCACCTCACAACACAACACAAACAACTACTCCACCATATCCACACCATACTGCTCACTTCCTGAATCACAAAATCTGAAAATTCTTGGAGTTATCATTGACCGAAATCTCACACTTGATGCCCATGTGAAGAATATGACGAAAAAGATGTTCCACTCCATGTGGAAACTCAAAAGAGTAAAACGCTTCTTCCCGAGATACATCTTCCGTACCTTGGTACAGTCAATGGTAATAAGTCATCTGGACTACTGCAACGCACTATACACTGGCTGCAAAGAACAAACTATCAAAAAGCTCCAAACAGCCCAGGATACTGCCACCAGACTCATATTTGGAAAAACTAAATATGAAAGTGCAAAACCCCTAAGAGAGAAGCTTCACTGGCTCCCACTCAAGGAACGCATTGCATTCAAGATCTGCACGATTGTATACAAAATCATTCATGCCGATGCCCCAATCTACATGCTAAACCTCGTGGACCTGCCTCCCAGAAACGCCATAAGATCAGCCCGCAAATTTCTCAACCTGCACTTCCCCAGCTGCAAAGGACTAAAATACAAGCTGATACACGCCACCACCTTCTCTTACATGAGCACACAGTTGTGGAATGCATTACCTACAGCACTGAAAACTATTGACGAAATAACTAACTTTCACAAATCTTTGAAGACACATCTCTTCAACAAGGCCTACAAAGAGAACCCATAGCCTCACCAGGAGGGATTGATCAGGAGGATGTGAGACAACTGAGGGTGCGGTAGAAGAGCCCATGGACTGGAAGGCTGGAGAGGGTGGAGAATTGTTAGAGAGAGAGGAGAACCCAGAGGGAGAGCCCATGGACATTTCTGCTCTAGCTTCAGTCAAAGGTGGGCAGTTGAAAGGGTTCATGGCGGCTTGGTTCTCTGACTTGATGAAAGGAGGGAGGAAGTGGCTACAGCAGCACTCAAACAGTGGATAAAAGTTTCAAACTTGGGTCATGTGGGAAGTTGTCAGGTGTTGGAGCTGACAAGGAATGGGTGGGACCCTTTCATTTCCCAGGCTGTAAGAGAAGGGAGTGAAGAAAGGGTTGAAACTGAACCAGTTGCATTGTGTACACCAAGTACTGTGCTTGAGGAATAGAAAGGAAAGGAACTGTTTAACCTGAGTTTGTGAACAAGGGGGACTTTGATAATACTAAAAGGTAACAGGCCCTGAGGAGTGGGGAAGAGATACAAGCAGCCTCCTCCCTATAAGGGGAAGGGGAAGAAAGATGGCTGAAAGGAGAATACCCTTCAGATTGAGAGTGGCTATTGCCCTGGAATTAAGGGCGGACTTTGTAGAGTGCTCAGAGACCCGAGCTGCAGTGACGAGCGGTGGACAGAAGCTAGAAAGGGGCGGATAGAGAAGCCCCAGTGGAAAATCTAGCGTCTTAGCTGCAGCTCTAGGCAGCCGCCTAGGTCTGAGCTGAGTGTTCCCATTTGGCTAGAAACCGGACACTGGGGCCAGAATGGGGAGAACGCATAAGTGACTGACCTGGTTTCTCCTTGTAAGAGGATTGTTAAGCTGGGAGATCCAGGAAAGTGTGGTATCCTGTGGATTACAAACTTGGCATTGTCCCGTGGATTACAATATAAATGTGTGCTCCGCCCAGACTCCTCCCATGCGAATGCCCACCTGCAAGGTATGCATGATTTATCTATTGCATTTGATATACAGCCACATGCCCACAAAAGGCTTCCAATTGGTTTATAATTAAACAAACAAACATGTAAGTACATTTAAGTAAATTGAGAATTGGCACTTTTCTTACGGAACACTGCGTGGCTGGAAAATGGACGCTTGCTTGCATTCTTGCAACCGACCTCTAGGTGGCCTCTTATAAAATCACTCCCCTTACTGGACCCTTCCCAGGTGCACAAAAATATATAGAAGTAGAGCAATGAAAATAACAAGGCATGTGGAGCCCATTTTAGATAGAACATAGAAATCGGAAATGACATGTCCAGTTCAGGACGGGTACAGCTCTGGCAGAATTTCAGGATAAGATCTGCCGACATAGATTCTGTTCTGATATACAAGCAGGAAACCACATTTATGAGGTGGTACTTGTGGTGGAAGCATTTATGTTATCACTGTAAACGTTGAAAATATTAACAGGGATAAATAGGTAGGTAAAGTAATACAAAACTCATTTTACATGGTATGTGATACTTTATATGTATATCCGTGTTTGATTTGTCCTTGCCATTCTCAGGGCACAGACTTACACGGTCTGTGCCCTGAAAAGGACAGGTACAAATCAAGGTAAGGTATACACAAAAAGTAGCGCATATGAGTTTATCTTGTTGGGCAGACTGGATGGACCATGCAGGTCTTTTTCTGCCGTCATCTACTATGTTACTATGTTACAATCCACCCAGATATTATAGTCCACTTTCTACACTATACTGCCTAAAACCTTCCTTCTCTCTTCCCTTACTTAACCTTTGTACATTACTAATTGTATCTGACATCCTGGAATGACTATCAGGCATATTTTCAAAGCACTTAGCCTTCCAAAGTTCCATAGGTTTCTATGGAACTTTGGAAGGCTAAGTGCTTTGAAAATATGCCTCTATGTCATAACAAAACTCTGTAAGCCACATTGAGCCTGCAAATAGGTGGGAAAATGCGGGATACAAATGCAATAAATAATAATAATTAAAGCGTTCTAATAATATACAGATCAGGGAGTTTTTGCAGAGCAAGTTTCAAGAAATTTTCGCAACTCAACCCAGGTCACAGTAGTGCTTGATAGTATTTTGATATGTAATGCGCATTAAGGCAGAGTACAGCAGTCCATATTGGGTCTCTGTTGCTTTGAGTTTGGGCTTTAAGTCTAAAAAAAAAAAGTTTTCTCTTCGCTGTTGGCTTGGAGAAATGGGGAACCAGAAGCAATTTGGAACCAGCATACATTAGAGGGGTTTTGGAGCCAACATCGTTTAATAATAACACAACTTGGTTATGCCTTAAGAATTTGATAATGATTGGCCTTAGATATTGTTTTCCAGAAGAAGTCCTGGAGGTAACTCTATGAGTGCGCTCTATGTCAATAATCAGTTCTAGCAGGAGAGTGAAAAGGTTTTGCAAACAGGGATTGCAGGATACTGATTAAATCCTTACCTTCCATATTTTCATGTACTAATAAACGTAGGTTATTGTATCTCATCCTGTTTGAAAGGTCCTCAATTTCAGATTGTAAGAAATCAATTTTATTCAGTTGCATTCCATTGTGAGATGCTGTTTGTCATGAACAGTCATCCACTCTTCGAGCAGTTCAAGTCTGGTACCAAATTGAGTTAGTTGTGTTGACATTGCTTCCAAATCAGTCTTAATTTCTGATGTTTGCAGGTTTTGCTATGTAAGAGATGGCAATAGCCTTCATCTTGTCAGTCCTGTCCAGCTGTAATGGCACCTGCATCACTTTTTCCGGCCTAGAGGGCTCATTTTTTGGCCACTTTGGAGCAGATTGAGTTGAGGACGAGCTATCATTTTAGCAGATCTATGCGACGTATATTAGGTGTATTAATCTGTAATTATAGCCACGGGTGTGACAAATAGGCTACTAAAATCAGCAAGTGCCAGTGGGAGAGTGAGTTTTATGTATCTATGCAATAATAAGTCACGTGGTTCTCCCTCCCCTCCCCCCCCCCCCCCCCCCCCCCCCCCCCCCCCCCCAAGTTTTGTCATTTTTGCTGAAAAATCTATCTCTGGGTGCTGCATCTGTAGGCCACCACCACAAAGGCAAGAGAGAGGTGCATAATAAATATCTAAAGGACAATATGGAAAGAAGTGATGCTCTTAATGTGGGATTTAAATTTACCAGATTTAAATCAGAGTCTGAACTGTAGAACCAGTCAAAAGTAGAGAATATTGGAGTTGTTGTCAAGCAACTAGCTAGAGGTAACACTGAACTAGGTAGTACCACTTTGTACCATTTCTTGTGTGTACAAAACATGTTGATCCATATAATAACATTTGTTGTCAGCAAGGTGTAATGTCATTAAGCCACCCCCCTCAACACATTTTATGATTCATTTATGTTTTCTGTCCGAGCCTTTTTTTTGGCTCATTCTGTAAAGCTAAGGGAAGGGAGTGTCAGCTCTTGAAAGCTTGTCAAGAAATATATTAGGTTAGTCCAATGACAAGGTATTTTATTTTCTTTGAAAACTGAACAGTTTCTGTGCACATTTAACTGATTTTTCTATTCTGATTGGGCAGACACTCGGGGATTAGAACCCCCATCCTACATGCCATATTTCTTGAGGGGGGGAGTTAGGGAGAAGGGACGTTAGCAGGTGAACGTTGAAGTGTGGGCTCTTACAAAAAATTCCTTGTGATTAGGAACCTTCATTTTCAGTTTTTATTTTGTTTATTTTTTTCTGGAAATATATGAACTTTTGTTTTCAAGAACAAAAATGGGGAAAATTCAATGTGGGAAGTATGACTCTTTTCTGGGGACATATTACTCTTTGTTTTCTGTGTAAATAATCATAAAATTTGATATTCAAAGAATGTAAGCTCTTAAATTTGAAAATTTACTAGGGTTGAGTTCATAACTTTGTACACAAAATTTTACAAAATTCTTCAGTTTAGAAACATAAAAAGTGTGTGGCAACAGGGGAGAATTTAGTGCAGAGCAAACAAGTTAAGAGCTTAGGACTGATTTTCAGCACTAGGCTCATAAATCTAGGCAAACGAATGACAGGCCTAAATGGATTTGGAAGGTCTAATGAATCTTTCCTTGAGGCAAACCTAGATATAGTCTCTCATTCCCTTCGATTTGGGCTCCATCAGTGGCTAGATTTTGCATCTTGGAAACATTATACCAAATAACAGATTGATGGAATAGTTGTAAGGGCTATGAGGAGGCAATTTGCAGATACAGATACATTCTACAGACATCTATAATGGGAACTAAGTGGGTCCCTTAGCTTTATCTAGGTGTGGAAGTTTTTCCGTCTTCTGTGGGCAGTTATGAATAATGTATCACATCTCGCCATAATACAGATAAAGTCCTAGAGCAGAGGTTTTCAACCCAGCCAGTCAGGGTTTTCAGGATATCCCCACTGAATATGCACCAAGGACTGGGTTGAAAACCCCTGTCCTAGAGCCTGAAAGCATAGCTTCTCCTCTAGGGATAGGTATGTGTCACCAATTTGCATGGGTTTCTCAACAGATGTAACTGTCGATGTCTTAACAGTAGTTGGGGCTAAGGAAATTACATAAAAAGGTTTATAAGATCTGGTCTTTTCCACCTTCCAATCTCTCTTATTTGCAATGAATCTTAATTGTTAACTGGATTAGGCCATCTAAGGAATGGGGCGCCCAACTACATGGAATAGATTCTTCTTCACTGCTTCCATTAACCCCATTTTATACTGCTTCAGTGCCTATGAATTCCACTTGGTATGAGGGTTCCATTGCCTAAAAGTGGTGTACAACTAGACTGGATGAGGGCTCCATTGCCTAAAAGTGGTGTACAACTAGACTGGGGGGTGTCTCTATGTGCCCTCCATGGAAGGCACATAAAGACACCTCCATGGAGGCCCTTTTACCACTGCCATGGCCTGGAAAAAAAAGAATTAAGGCTGGCAAGATCAGGTTGAAGGTCCAGGTCTGCAGATATCCTTGCAACAAGGACCCCCTTTGATCTGTGGAGTAGGAGTTCCATCTCATAAGCAGATATAATTTACAGCTGTTTGTAAAGGTATGGTAGGTATTCTGAATCCCTAAGGAATGATCAATGAAAGTCACCTTAGCATCTGAAACAGGGCTCACTGGAACTTGCAGAAGGTGGCAGTCTGGCTAAAGGCAAAACCTTCAACATGTTTCTTTGGAAAACAGTGATGATTTGTGCCATTGCAACTATCACATTGGCATCAATAGCAGTTGGACTTTTCCTTTAGGAAGCCGTCCAAACCTTTTTTAAACCCCGCTAAGCTAACCGCCTTTACCACATTCTCTGGCAACAAATTCCAGAGTTTAATTACACGTTGAGTGAAGAAATATTTTCTTCGATTCGTTTTAAATTTACTACTTTGTTGCTTCATCGCATGCCTCCTAGTCCTAGTAATTTTGGAATGAGTAAACGGACGCATCACATCTACCCTTTCCACTCCACTCATTATTTTATAGACCTCTATCATATCTCCCCTCAGCCATCTTTTCTCCAAGCTGAAGAGCCCTAGCCATTTTAGCTTTTCTTCATAGGTAAGTCGTCCCATCCCCTTTATCATTTTTGTCGCCTTTTTCTGCACCTTTTCTAATTCCACTATATCTTTTTTGAGATGTGGTGACCAGAATTGAACACAATATTCGAGGTGCAGTCGCACCGTGGAGCGATAGAAAGGCATGATAACATCCTCATTTTTGTTTTCCATTCCTTTCCTAATAATACCTAACATTCTATTTGTTTTCTTAGCCGCAGCAGCACACTGAGCAGAAGGTTTCAATGTATCATCAACAAGGACACCTAGATCCCTTTCTTGGTCGGTGACTCCTAACGTGGAACCTTGCATTAAGTAGCTATAATTCAGGTTCCTCTTTTCCATATGCATCACTTTGCACTTGCTCACGTGAAACGTCATCTGCCATTTAGACGCCCAGTCTCCCAGTCTCGTAAGGTCCTCTTGTAACTTTTCACAATCCTCCCGCGATTTAACGACTTTGAATAACTTTGTGTCATCAGCAAATTTAATTACCTCACTAGTTACTCCCATCTCTAGGTGATTTATAAATATGTTAAAAAGCAGCGGTCCCAGCACAGACCCCTGGGGAACCCCACTAACTACCCTACTGTTAGATTGAAGTAGAGCAAGATCCAGAGTTTACCTGTCTTGTGGTTGTTTACCAGCTTTTCCTGTGGTGATTCAGAGGAAGTTCAAAAGGATACTATATTTGTAGCCAGTTCATCAACTATGAAAATAATTCCTTACCCTTAGTAGGTCCAGCAATAGGTAGTATGACTGAATTAGCACATCTGACAACATACAACTGCAATATATCACTGTATCCAGTAATATAGCTTCAAAGGTTTTAGAACAAGGACAGCACCGGGACAGACTTCTCTGGTCTGTGCCCTGAAAATGGCATGGAAAATCAAGATCAGGTATACATATGGAGCATTACGTCATACATTATGTAATGAATTTATCTTCCCTGGACCGTTCAGTTTATCTGCCATTATCTAATATGATACTATGTGTGTAATGCTTTTTCCTCCCAATCTACCTTTGAACATATTTAGTTTTGTGTTCCTATTTATAGGCATTGACAAAATACAGAGTTATTAAAAGTCTTCACTCCCCCACTGTCCCTTATGGAGGCTACTGTCTATTTCTCATTTGTATCTGTGTGTATGCGCATGGGGGAAAACATTATTAAATCTATGAATTAAAAAGGAAAGTTAAAGCAAGACATTGCTTATGGTAGTCTTTAATTATCCTTTTTTTTTGTCCTTAAGGTTCAGATCAAAAGGCAGACTTATACTTGGAAGGAATAGACCAGCTGGGTGGTTGGTTCCAGTCTTCTCTCTTAACAAGCACAGCAACAAGGAAAAAGGCACCTTATGGGTACGTTCAAACTGTACTGTCATTAAGCAGCTTACTGCATCACTGAAATTCTGCACTTCCTGTCATTACCGGTGTTGAAATATATTGCAGCAAGTGAAGCTCCTCTAAAGTTGTTTTATAAACTCAGATTTCATATTTATTAAAAAGTCTGAAAAAGCAGTCCCCTGTTATCCGTAAGTTAGATCATGAACTATTATATACACCTTTAAATCCAGATTGCTCGAGCATAGACTGTCCCAAGTGTGACTGTGTTATGAATTCTATTTTATATTCAACTTAAGTCACTCTGTATCCCCCCCCCTACACACACACACCATTTTTGAAAATTCTGAAAACTTTTATTTCTCCAAGAAGCAGGATGAAATCAGCTACACGGATGTGTGATGTCATTGAGTGGTGCTGACATGGCTTGCTCTCACTGAGCATAGAAAAACATAAGAACTTCTCGATCTAATTTTGGGCATGTTATCGCACAGACGCAGTTTTTGGTGCTCTCATCATTGCTGGTCTATGGCAATATTTTTTTTAGTTCTCCTCTCTAGCCACTCCAGCTTTCTCCCTTTGTCCCCCCCCCCCCCAAAGAAAAAATGTCATTTCTTGTTTTACCCTCTCTAAAAACTGAGCTTAACATAGAAAACTGTTTTCAACATGGGAACATTAAGAAGTGCACATGTAGTGGATTCATGGTAGTGGAAGATGGTCTCCAAAAAGAAATACTAGAAATGCTGCTACTGCAAGTGACCAGACCACTTCATTTTCTAATTGCATATACTATGCCAGGATATACCCAGAAGTCAACACAGCTCAGAAGCTACAAGATGAAAACTTATTGCTTATAACTTTTCGATTCTGCTACCTAACACGCATCAGTAAGGTGAGACAATTTGCTATAATAGTTGAGACTACTGTACAAGTGACAGAGCTACAGGCATGTAACATAGCACTGGTTAAGTATAAGTTGCTGTGCGCCAGAAGCTGGACACTAAGTAAAGGACATAAAGTTTAAAAACTTCTAATTAAGTCTCTTGTTATAGCATCTAGTAATACGGTCGGCCTCTAAATGTAGTTGGTTTTTCTTTAACGGGGTGTGTTCTCAGATCTATTTTTTAAAAAGTCTGATTTAAAAAGATGAACCAGTGTCCTTTGATAAAATCAAGGGAGGATTCCCCATATGAATGTCCAATCATAGCACTAACTGGGATGGATACTGAACTTTGATTAATAGCTTCCCCCCCCCCCCCCCCCCACATACCTGTCTTTAAAAAATAGGGAATGTTTTAAGCTTTTGAAAAATAATCCACAAAATAATCTTTAAGTGAAATAGATTCTCCATCTGGAGTATACAGGGAGGACTTGACCCCTTCAATTGCCACAAAAATGTACTTCACTATTCCACCTTTCATTTTCTGGTTTACAAGTCACTTTGATGAAGGCACATCTGAGCACAATAGAAGCATACCATTCTCACATAGACTCTTTTTTTTTTTTTTTTTTACTGCATTCATTGGTGTCCATGTTCATTGTGGAGTTGTGGCAACCAAATCCCCAGTTAGAATACTTCATTTTCATGGGACTTCTTTGTGGTTCTAGATCAACTCATGAAGCCTCTCTTTGACTTTATGAAATAAACACAGCTGAAATTCCTGCCTTGAACAGTTCTTTTCTTAGCAGCACTAACTTCAACCTAATGCATAAGCAGACTTAAAGATCTTATCTCTTATTTTCCATACTTGCAGTTCTTCCACAGTAGAACGGTCCCCTAAACTCACCCTAAGTTTCAACCAAAAGTGGTATTAGCATTTCAGATCAGTTGCTGGTGTTTTCCCACTTTCTTCCTAAGGCCTCATGCACACAAAAAGCAAACAAGCGTTATACATGCTGGACTAAAAGAGCACAAGTCTGCTATATGAAATGAAGTCTCTCTGACAGTTCACTTAATTCTTCATAGGCTATGATGCTAACTGAATAGGAGCTACAGTAGCTAAAAACTTGATCAGATTGATTAGCCAATTGCATATCCCATTGCTAGTTTAGCAGAACTGTAGTTAAACAATCTTGTGAAGTCATATCAGATGAGATTAATAGCTTATCAGTTGTCTATCTCTGCTCAGCTTCCAATGAAGAAATTTGTACAGCTGCAACATAGTTGTCCATACACTGCATAGAAGTAATGAGTAAGGTGTGAATCTTGGAGTGGCACTGCATTTGGACAAGCAGATCTACAAAACCTTTTCAGTCAATTATCCCTATCATATACTTGTGCTGGACACCCCCAAAAAACAAAGCAAATCTAAAAAGGGCAATTTTCAAACATGTTTCCTCTCTTTGGAAGCCACCTTCATTGCTGTATTAGGCCAGCACTTATGTGGCTAATTTCATCCTATTTATAGAGGAAGTAAAGTTGTTTAAGTCAGGATGTATCTGCCCACAACCACCCACCTTCCTGGGAATTGATTTCTAAGATCTGCATTAGCTGAGTGGTCTCGTGGCTGTACCGTAAGTCCTGCACATGTTCTGAAAAGCCTTCTAGTTTCTTTTTTTGTTTTGTTTTGTTTTCAGAGCTATGTGAGAACTGTGTTGGCACCATTGGGTAATGTCAGCAACTTTGTGTGGCTGATTCATCCTTCTGTCTACAGAGAACTTCACTTTCTCTGTGTCTGAATTTAGCTGGAGTGGGGGGGGGGGGGGGGGCGTTCCCCAGCCTGTTCTGTGAGGTCCCTGCTTAGCTCCAGGTGTCATTTTTACTGCTTCCATGGATTCTGGTCTTGAGCTGCTGTGAAAGATTTTGGAAAAGTAGTGACAGAACACTATATGGCTTCTTTTCCAACTCCCTGTTTTTCCATGTTTAGGTTTTATTTTGATAAGTTATTTTAAAGCTACTTCAGATGAGAACAGGTAAGGATTTCATCCAGTGAATCCTCTGGTATAGCCAGAAATGAATTTTTTTGGGGGGCCGGGAAGGATGCTCACAGATAACATGGTGAGTACTATGCATAGTGGTCTGAACCATAATAGTGTATTCTTACTGACACGTAGAAGTGGATTTTAGAAAGGACAAAGATCAGAACTGAAACATTGAGGTTGGGATGTGCCAAGTTCTGTTAGTATTTTAGAACAGGATCTGCTAGTGTAACAACTTTTCTAAAATACACCCAGTAATAGATGTGTGTGCGCCGGTTACATGTGGCAGGAGCATCCATTGTACAAGCATAAACATATAACATATCAGGGTCAACCCAGCAATATAAACGTGTGTGTTGGTATTTCAAAACATACATTGATATGTGCCAGAACATACACATGTATATGAAGCCATTTTAGAAAAATACATATCTTATGTTTTTTGAAACTGTCATAGAGCCCAATATCCTTTGCCACAATTACTTTCAGTGGGGACAGAAAACACTAGGGAATTAAGGGGCAACTACCCCTAGTCCAGAAAATGAGCGATTTTCTATATCCTAGACATCCCCAGGAACAGGTGTAAATTACTACTACTACTTAACATTTCTAGAGCACTACTAGGGTTATGCAGCGCTGTACAGTTTAACAATGAAGGACAGTCCCTGCTCAAGGAGCTTACAATCTAAAGGACGAAATGTCAAGTTGTGGCAGTCTAGATTTCCTGAGTAGAGGTATGGTGATTAGGTGCCGAAGGTGACATTGAAGAGGTGGGCTTTGAGTAAGGATTTGAAGATGGGCTTTGATGTTGGCAGACATAAACATGCTTTCTCTTCTGAAATGGGAAATGCACATGTATCTTTTTTTAGCCTCACCTACAATATACCTAGACCACACCCCTTGCTATATGCATGTTTTCAAGTTTTGGTTATCTGTATCCCAGTATTCTAAAATTAGGATTTAGACTTGTATGCAGCATGCATATCTAAATGCTGGTTAATGTACGTCCAAATTGTGAACAGGGCTTCATATTTTGGACATGCATTAACAAGCATTTTGATAAAGGGAAAGGGAATGGAACTTGATATACCACCTTTCTGTGGTTGCAATCAAAGCAGTTTACATATTATCTACAGGTACTTATTTTTGTACCTGGGACAATGGAGGGTTAAATAACTCGCAGTGGGAATAGAACCACTAGGCTACTCCTCTACTGTAGTCTGGCTGCAGCTTGGAATGAAGTGGGAGTCTCTCTTGTACTTAGGTGGTTGAATAAGTTATGTTATACAAGTATTTATGTTAGGGCTGTACTGATATTCGTATTCTATTTGATTCAGCCGAATGGTGATTTAAATTCAAATGCAAATAATCCTGGGCTCTAATGTGCTAAATTCTATCTGTAAAAGGTAAGCCCATCTCTGGACAGCCTCTAGTTGTTCATTTCATGAGAGGTTTGCTTTTGTCAAAGCCCCCTGTCAAACCTCCACCAGTGTCATGGGATCTCAACGTCGTTCTCAGCTGACAAAGGCTCCTTTTCAGCCACTGAATTGCTGCCATCTGAAGTACTTGACCAGAAAGGTCATTTTCTTGGTGGCTGTTACTTCAGCCCCTAGGGTCAGTGAGCTTCAGGCTCTAGTGGTGGATGCACCTTATACTAATTTTCATCATCACAGAGTAGTCCTCAGCACTTACCCTAAGTTCCTGCCTAAAGTGGTATCGGAGTTCCGTCTGATCCAGTCAATTGTCTTGCCAACATTCTTTCCCCAAGCTCTTGCCCATCCTGTTGAAAGCAACTTGTATGCCTTGGATTGCAAGAGAGCATTGGCCTACTACATGGAGCGGACATAGCCCCACAGACTGTCCGCCCAGCTTTTTCTTTCTTTTGATCCCAACAGGATAGGGGGTCGCCATCGAGAAATGCACCATTTCAATTTGGCTAGCAGATTGCATTTCCTTCACTTATGCCCAGGCTGGGTTGGCCTTGGAGGTTCATGTTGCAGCTGATAATGTCAAAGCCATGGCCACATTGGTTGCCAATTTGAGGTCAGCCTCCATTGAAGAAATTTGCAAGGCTGTGTCATGGTAATGTCCACACATTCACATCACACTACTACCTTGAGCAGGATACCTGATGCGACAGCCGGTTCGGGCAGACAGTGTTGCAGAATCAGTTTGGGGTCTAGAATCCAACTCCACCCTCTTAGCCCGTTTTATTCTGTTCCAGGTTGCACTCTCATTCATATTGTATATAGTTTCAGGTTAATCTCTGTTATGTCCTTGCCATTGCAAGGCCCAATTGACCATTGTTTGTTGTTTTTGATGAGCCTAGATGTAAGGGATTCCCCATTTCTGAGAAGGTAGAAGCCTGCTTGTCCTCGGAGAAAGCAAAGATACTTACCCTGTAGCAAGTATTCTCAGTGGACAGCAGGCTTCATATTCTCACAGTCCCTCCCTCCTCCCCTTGGAGTTGTCTCCTTGGTTATTTTTTGCTTTAGTATTAAACTGAGAAGAACCGCGTTCGTGCAATGGGCAGGAAGGCACGCATGCACTTTGGAGTGCGGTTCACGCTCCACATAGCTCGCTTTTTTACTATGGCAAAAGCGGGACCAGGCAACGCGGATCAGTATCACCCACTTGTAAGAATATGAAGCCAGCTGTCCTCTGAGAATACCTGCTACAGGTAAGTATCTTCACTATATATAGATAGATTATAGATAGATGTATAGATATATAGAGATTTATATAGATATTTTCATATATCTATTTGTAATCCTTACTATATTTTGCTCAGTATCTTATTTTTGTATTTAGCTTTGCATTATTTTTTATATCTATAATAAAAAAATATATTGCCATTTGGTATTATTCCTTTCATTGGTGGACAGCCTAACACAAACATTAAGGGCCAATTTAGTTACTGGTCATCCTTAGCCAAATGAGTCCACAGTAATTGCTGTCTGAGTGATTTTCTGATATAACAGTGCCTATAGGTTGATGCAACCCATGACACAAGAAGGGGTAGGTCTTCCCAATATGAGGCAGCAGTATTTAAGGCACTGAAAGATTTTCATGACCAACAGGACCAGGCCCATTGGGCCCGAATTGGAAGAGAACTCATGGCACCCCCCCCCCCCCCCCCCATTTTTGACTTTTTAGAGCCTGGGGTTGTGCCACAGGATGAGGAAGGGTTGGTCCCCCTTTTTGGCCCCATTAAAAAAAAGTATAGAGGCATTGTAACAGGGCGAACTTCACCCAGTAAGCCAGCTGAAGGATTATACAGTCCAGTAATGACTCCCTATTTTCATTCCCTTCTCTAAAAATTGCAGGGAATTAGGTGGTCCCGATGCGCTGATTTGTTTGAGCAGGGCACCCTGCTATCATTACAACAGTTGTGTGATCTGACAACAAGCATGATAGCCTTTTATCAATATTTTTAGATCCTAGACTTACCCCTTGGAAGGGATGCGAAAAGAAATCTACATAGAAGGCCGGTACAGTTGGAGGGGGTGTTGGGGAGGTTGGAAATAAATTGCTCTCAAGGGTCTATTCAGCCTTGGGGGGTGTCAAGCCACCGTCCTTTTCAGATCATATTTCAGTGTGGGAGACCCCGTTACAGTGTACAAGCAAATGCAATATCAATTAACAAATAGGCTATATTGGACACCAGTTAACAAGCCTGGTGGTCTGGGGGTGCGGAGACCTGTGTTGGAAGAACTGTGGAGAAAAAGGAGTGTATGAACATTGTGGTGGTCATGTCCAAAAGTGTGGGTTTTCTGGGGAGGGGTGTGGGACAAGATATTTAAATGGAAGCATTGGACGGGAGGATGACGCTGGAAGTGTGCTTACTTGGGGCGTTTGAAAGGGAGGGTTTCGCCAGTGATCAAGAACTAGCTGCTAAGATGGTGCTTCAGAACCTGAAAAGCGGCAGAAGCACCTTCAGTTGCATACTGGAAATGTGTATGTAGTGAGTTGAAGTGCTTTGATAAAATTGCAAGCAATCTGAAGGGAAAGAAGATGCAACATGAGCAGATGTGGCCTCTGTTCTGTTATGAATTCTGGCTTCCCTTCCTACATCATCAAGAGAGGACTCATTGTGAACTTAGTACTTTATGAGTGTGCCATTCCCTGTTTAAAACATTTGGCCTTTGGTACTGTCTTCCACGTTGTTATCAATTTGTGTTTAAAACTGTTATCTTATCTTGTGTTGACTTAAGTCCACCTAAATGAATTTTGTCCATATGATACTCATGGTTTTCAGGGTGGAGGAGGAGGAGAGGGAAGGGAAGATGGTATTAGGGCACAGGTAGAAGGGGATGAGATATGGGGGTATTAGCATGCCAATAAGTATTAATATGGATGTTTGGGTTTACAATTTTATATGTCTGGGTTAAAGATTGGAATTTTGAATAAAAATTTACAATTAAAAATAATACAGAAGACAGAGACCTTAATCAAATACAAAATAAGAGACTACAAATTAGAAACAGAAGCGTGCATGTAAAAACTGATAAGGAAAGCCCAAGAAACCAGACTTTTAGCAATAGAACACTGAAGAAAGATAATTGGAAATGCATATTTGGGGTAATTCTATAAATAGGTGCTAACACTTTAAAAAAACGTTAGCGTGTAAATGTTTAGAATACTAGCTTTTATGTGCCAGTATGCCATCTAAGCAAATACCCGCTTAACTTATAAAGTGTGTATTTGCATGGAGGGTGTACACAGGGGCGGAGCATAGTTGAGGCTCCTACATAAGCACATAACTTACAGAATACTGAAAATTACATGAGTTCCCACTGCACTTAGGCCCTTTTATTTACACTAGCTCTATGGCTGGTGCACATACAAGCACCTGTTAGTGCATATTTATATCCAGTTATGCTAGTATTTTATAAAGGAAAGTAGGTGCCTACTTTCCTTTATAGAATAAGCTCCTCCTGCATACCATCCAGACATCTGTTATAGAATTACCCCATTGTTTTGTACTGAGCAAACTACAAAGTTAAGAAATACATGTTCTATAAAATAATAAGTGGAATGGAATGGGTAGAAGTGAATTGCTTGTTTACTTTTTCCAAAAATATTAGGACGAGGGGGCACACAATGAAGCTTACTGTTACCCGCCACCCTCATGGCCCTGGCTTCTTTTCCCCCTCCCCAGCATGATCTCCGGTAAGCAGTAAGTGGGGAGTGTCTCTGAGCGGGCCGGTTCTTCGTGACCTTCCCTCAGGCGGCGGTCTTTGGGACAGAAGTGTGATCTGTGCTGCCTCAGGTGATGCCTGTGAGGGAGGACAGGCACCACCTGGGACAGCACAGATCCCACTTCTGTCCTGAAGACCAACTGCCTGAAGAAAGGTCCTGAAGAACCAGTGATCCTTGCCTTATCTCCGCCCCAAGGACTGCTGCCTGAGGCAAGGTCCCAAACTGGAGATCAGTGCCAGAGAGAGGAAAGAAACAAGGGCAGCACTGAGGGAGGTAGGTAACAGGAAGTAGCATGGGAATCTCTGTGGGATGACTGGCACAATCATCTTTATGTGTAAAATCCAAGTCTGGGGAGAAGGTGAGATTGTAGTGGGTTTTTTTTTGCTTTTATTTGCTAGTCACTGGGAAGGGAGCGAAAGTGGTTCCCACATGTGGGGCCATGGGAGTCTGTGAAAGACGTGGCCCCATTCTTATCGGACGATGGGCTTCAGGGTGTCAGTGTGTGTGAGACAGCTACAGGGAAGGCTAACACCAGGCCTGGAGTTATGGGGAGGGGGAAGAAGGTGGTGGTGGTTAGGAGCTATGATTTTCAGACTATTGACAAAAGTAATTTGCTCCTGAACGGTGACGCTCAGAATTAATTTGCTCCCAAACAGTGGTACCAAAAAGGCAGCACCAGAACAGCAGCGGCCAAAAGTTACACTCCCATCCACCCAGCGCTAGGTTTTATTCCTCCTTCCCCTTTTTCTGTATCCTGCAGCCTTCAGTCTCCCTCATTTTACTTCTTGCCTACCTAGCAGAGGATGTTGTAAAAGCAGTTAGCATAGCTGGTTTTAAAAAAGGTTTGGATTAATTCTTGAAGGTAAAATCCATAAGCTGTTATGATAACCCCAGGGAAAGCCACTGCTTATTCTTGGGGGTAAATAACGTGCAATCTTGCTACTTTTAGGATTCTGCCAGGTAGTTGTGACCTGGTTTCGTCACTGTTCATTGCATGATACTCAGGTAGGTGGGCCATGTTCTTTCCATCTCCTAGTCTTGAGTTCCCTTTTTTTCTTTTTCTGGACACTTCCTGCCTGGGCATCTATCATCTGATTTCCATAACCCCCCACCCTCCGGTTCCCCTTCTGCCAAAATTCAAACTAATTATACCTTAGCTAGAGAATATTCCCAAGTCCTAACATCTAAAAACGTCCAGTCTGCGAGTGTGCATGGAAGAAGCGCAGCAGTCAGCGGCAGCACTTGGAGCCTCTAATGCTTGTAGTACAAGCAAGTTGAATATTAGTGGGCTAGCACTTTCCCGATGCTGAGCTTATAAGATCAGTATTAGGAAATACTCCTGTGTGAATCAAATGTTCTCATGGTGCTGGCATTAGAAGCTCCAAGCCCTGCCACTGACTGTTATGTTTCTTCTGTACTCAGGTTCTGGATTTCGTAATTGGATGGGGGCTTGGGAATACCCACCAACTATGGTAATAGTGCAGTCTGGCTGATGAGGGGTCCAGGCCCCCAAGATCCACTTTGGCTATGTCCCTGATTTCTTCTTAAATGGCTCTTTTTTTCCTTCCTAAAGTGGCAGTTCAGTTTCTGGTTGACTGTTTTCAGAGATGAGATAAATAGTGAAATCTCTGGGGTCAAGTAGAAGGGATGGTGCCTGCCTTTACATTGGAAGGGTGACTGGATTAGAGGAGTCAACTGGTCTTTTGGTAGGGGGAGATTGGTGGGGAAAAAGGATTTATACTGGTGTCTGCCTGGGAAGGTGAGAGATGGCTGAGGTCGGTGTCTAAGGGAAAAAAAAAGCATTTTCTGCACTCATTTAACTTTTAAGGTCTTTCTCTTCTCAGGACTGTGTTGGTCCATGGATTTGCTGTTACTGAAAAGGGAAACAAGATGTCAAAATCTGTTGGGAATGTGCTCAGCCCTAGCGTGGTCATAAATGGAGGAAACGTGAGTATTTGCTGTTTCTGAAAATATTATTAGTGGTTTCTGTAATCTCTTCCAGCTTTTGTTTTCTCGCATACATGCTTAGTTAATTATTTTTGCATAGGGCATTTGTTTTCAGAATGAAAGGAGGTGTGCGTGTTATTCTCTTTTTCCTATTTTTTCCCGAGTTTATTGTGTTAAATCTTGTACTGTTACTGTGCACAGAATAGAGATGAGCACCCAAGTTTTTGTTTTGTGTTTGGTGTTTTTTTTTCCTGTGGAAACAAATGTTGTTAAGAGCATGCACTGTGCATACACATTGCGCGCTCTTCTTAGAGAGATGCATGCATGAACCGTCGCTGTTATCGGTGGACCACATTAACGACAGCCCATCCCTAGCACATGATAGATTATTTTCTTCTGCTGAAAACCTGATGGATCTTTAGCAGGAATCATATTTTGGTGGATATTCTTCATGTACCTATCAGTGTCATTTGCTAGAAATTATGTTAGGGGAGGAATATATACAGTTTTTGTCTGATATAATGCAAGTTTTTAGGTCTTTAATGATTAAAGACATTCATTTTTCAGTTTCTTAAAAGCAGATCATAAAGGAGAATCTCCAGTGTACCCATGATTACATGAATGGTATGCTGCATTCAACGTTCCTTGGAAATGCACCCTTTGCCCCCCCCCCCCCCCCCCCCCAATACTTCTTAGAAAGGCAAGGTAACAGCAGCACAAGAGTTCACAGTACTGCAGCGTTAATGTCTGATTATCAGGGCATCCGATGATCTTCATATTTTTCAAATTATCACTCTCTGCCCTTGTTTAGATCCGATTATTGATAATATGTAATGGCTGAACACTAAGAGCACCCTAACCAAATGTTGTCCTGCTTTCTTCACACTCGCTCTTGTGTACATCCAGCTGACCTTGTGCCTGGTATACGTATTGGCTTCCTGGATGTTACTTGGCAACCTTGATTGTCTGTTTGGTCATATGTCACCCTTGCTCTGTCCATTTACTATTTTTTTAGGTTTTATTTTTGCAGTGAAAATGCAATACAATATCCAAACAGTAATAAAGAAGTGATTAATATCAAAAAGCTTTAGTACATGCATTCCAGAGATTATTTTTAATAAACTTAAGAAAACCACCCCTCTCCTTTCCTGTCCACTTTGTTCATTCTACCCTGTGGCTGTATCATAATTGCATCCTAACTCTGCAAGCAGCTGCAGGCAACCTTATATTCTACATATTTTGTGCTGTTCTCCTTTAGTCTTCTGAAGGAAGAAATAATTGATGTTATCCACACCTGGTTCTTATATGCTAACACATCCAATGGCACTGAGAGAAATAATTCTTGCGATCTCTTTTCTGTGAGGTCCTCGGGCATTCATGCTGCAACATAGAAACATAGACCATTATTGCAGAAAAAGACCATATGACCTATCCAGTTTGCCCATCCACGCCACTTGCTCAGCTCTACAATCTCTTCCTATCTCTCAGATTCTCTGTGCTTGTCCTATGCCTTCTTTAATTCAGACGTTGAACTGCTTTCTCTCACTTTGCGTGCATGCTCGGTTTCACTAAAACCGAGCATGCACACAACGTGAGGGGAAGCAGGGCAGGCAATGCGCAGAGAACAGCGCTGGAGAAAGGCTTCAGCTGGTGGGAGTTGGGGACCCCCACCAGCCAAAGTATGTGTGGTTGTGGCAGGGAGGCGGGCAAAACTGTGCCCACCTCCATTTTGGTCTGCAGACCCCCCCCCCCCCCCCCCCCCCCAAACGTTGAGGTCTGGCTGCACCTCTGCTCTATCCTCTATGCATAAAACAATAGAACAAGCTATGCTGCATCAACTTGGAGTTCATTTGAAGAGGCTTATAGACTCCATCTAAGTCAAATACGTTTTCAGCTAGATCATGGACAGAAGCAGCTCTTGTAAATTTGATAGATGATCTAATAAGTTTAGATAAAGGGAATGATTCACTGGTGATTTTTTTAGATTTAATGACAGGATTTGACACCATGGATCTCCACATTCTGATACCGTGTTTCCCCGAAAATAAGACACTGTCTTATATTAATTTTTGCCCCCCAAAATGCGCTAGGTCTTATTTTCAGGGGCTGTCTTATTTTTCGGGGAAACATCGGGGTTGGCCCGCCCGCCCTCCGTCGCTCCCGGAACTAAACTTAAATGCCTCCTTTCACCTTCGCAGCAAGCAGCAGCAGGGCAGGCCACTCCTTCCTTCCATATCTCGCCCTCGCCTGACGTAACGTCCACGAGGACGGGGCACGGAAGGAAGGAGAGGTCTGCCCTGTTGCTGCTTGCTGCAAAGGTGAAAGGAGGCATTTAAGGTTAGTTCCGGGAGTGACGGTGGGTGGAGGGGGGACCCGGCGACCTCGGGTGGAGGGGGGCGGCCCGGGGGCAGCCTTGTCCGGCTCTCGGCGGCCCTGCTTTAAAACAAAAATTTGCTAGGTCTTACTTTCGGGGGAGGCCTTATATCTACCAATTCAGGAAAACCTCTACTAGGTCTTATTTTTGGGGGATGTCTTACTTTCGGGGAAACAGGGTAGATATCAATCGGCCTGTGGTATTAAGGGCATAGTGAAGGATTGGGGTGATTTTTTTTTTTTTTTTTTTAAATCTTGATCATAGACCTCAGCAGATTTGTACAGTACAGGGGATGTCAGCAGGGCCGCTGAGAGTCAGGGGCAGAACCGGACCATCGCAAGCCCCACACACACACACACTCTTGCACCGCTGCTCCCGTATCTTTTTGTCTTTGCCTCCAGGGGGGGCCTGGCGCCAGCAAGCCACTTCCTGTGTGCCTGCTCCCACATTCTGTCCTCTCCTGCTCCTGTCTGTGCTGGCAGTCAGGACCCGGATAATTACATTAACACGATATCGAGCTAACGCAATCATCCAGGTCCTGGGCGGCATGCAGGAGCAGTGGAGTACAGACCCAGAAGCAGGCAGCAAGAAGAAGCTTGGAGGCCGGGTCCCACCATCCCCCCTCCCCCAGCAGCCCTGGATGTCAGACCTCTGGGATTTATCTTGCAATGTGCTTCAGGGCTTTGCTCTTCCCTCTACTATTCATTATCTAGGTGAAGTTTCTTGCAGCTGTAACAGCATACAATAAACTATGTAAACCATATCCAGCTGATGATATCCAAACCACTTGTGAGTTCAATGAGCAGTGAAACAAACTTTTATTAATGCAATATATATATTTACGGTCTGTGTCCTGAAAATGGGGCTAGTTCTGGGCAAGACTTCTACAGTCTGTGTCCTGAAAATGGCAGATACAAATCAAGGTAAGGTATACACAAGAAGTAGCACATATGAGTTTATCTTGTTGGGCAGACTAGATGGACCGTACAGGTCTTTTTCTGCTGTCATCTACTATGTTACTATTTACTGTACACCGCCTTGAGTGAATTTTTTCAAAAAGCTGGTAAATAAATCCAAATAAATAACTATATTTCTGGACAGCAATAGCTTCTGAATAGATTGTGTCTAAATTGGGCAAAATCTAAATTACTTTGGGTAAGGAAGCCCAAGGTTGAGGGACAACCACCATCTTGTCAATCATTATTGGTGAAACTGGTGGTAAAAGTTCTGGATTTACTTGGATACAGAAATGATAATGCACCCTGACACTGATCGTTTGGTACAAATTTCTTATTGATGGCTGAAACATGCAAAATGTGTCTCTACTTGGAACATAATAGCAACAGCAATGCAGGCTTTGATATTGGGCAGGTTGGACTACTGTAATGTTCCTTGGACAAGAACTTCTGAGATACAAATATATAAATCACAATCAATACAGAAGCCTGCAGCATGTATTCTTAAAGGGTTAAGCATTTGAGATCATATAACCCCAGTGCTGAGGAAGCTGAACTGGGGCTGCCTATCGAATCTTGCATGACTTTCTATTTATTCAATTTAAGCAATGCATCAGAAAATAACTTGCAGAGAAAACACTAAAGTATATCCCAGTCAATAAATCAAAAAAATCAAAGAAAACCAATCATACATAAAGACAGTAAAAGAATATCTGAGATGCAGTCAGCATTATACTACAAATAAAAGGTAGAGGAAACCAAACATTAAGGAGACATTCAGGAAAAGATGAAAATAAAAGAGAATCATAACATTAAAACCTGGATTTGGATATGTATAGATTAGACATTAGTCAAAACACATCAGTATAGATGCTAATGCTATAAATTGTTTGAAATGAGAAATTAAATGAGTGATGGAAGCCCTCAAAACATATATTCACTCAAGTCATTGTCCTGTCAAGAGAGGTCACAAATCCGATCTCTCCTCAGTGCGTTTACTTTCATTTTTGTCTGGTTCTTTCCTCACGTGGTTTTTTAATAATTTTTCCTCATTATTTTCATTTTTTGCTCCCCTTAGTGTCACTATTCATTTTGGCCCCGTTTATTTTTTCGGCTCCATGGGCCCCCTTAGGCCTGAGTTCCAACTGGGTTGCCTTGAGCTTTGTCGGGGTGAGTGGCCTATTTTGACGCCCACCATTGAGCCATTTGATTTATCATTGGCTGTTTTTCCTTCCATGTCCTAAAAGGTTCCCAGTGGCTTTAAGTGCTGTTCCCAGTGTAATCAGGTCATCTGTGGTACTGAGCCCTGTATCTGGTGCCTCCAGTACTTGGGGCCAGACCATGACATTCATTCCTGTGTCCTCTGCGCATGCAAAAGAAGACCCAGAGGGCCAGAGAGATCTAGTACAAAAAGATTTTTGGCACCAAGTCTGGTACATCAGTGTTAGCATTGGTCTCGATGGCTGAGATGGCTCATTCCAACACTGGGAGTGCACAGACATCAAGGAGGTCTCCCCCTGTCTCGACATCAAGCATTGTGTTAGGGCCCCAGGACCCGGTCTGCATCGGACCCAACACTGAGTAGATATGAGGATTCAACGTTATCCTCATCGGTACCGCAGGGCTCCTGTGCTTGACACCATGGCAAGCCTAAGAAGAATAAGCATCTGTCCCCTCTGAAGCATGGTACTGGGAGCACCAGGCATTGGCATCAAGAGGAGCGCTTCCCCTCTCTTGAAGAGATGCTAATGCTGCAGCTGCCTACCAGCTGGGCTTAGGCTTCCAATTCAGTACCAACAGATTCACATGCTGGCCTCACACCAGCACCGGCCCCACTTTACCAATGGCTGCCCTCGACGATTGGTTCTGGGTCAAGCTCCGAGAGGAGCTCACAAGCTTGCTGCAGTAGCAGAGTTCATTGGCATCGAGGGCACTTGTACCAGCCACAGCACAGTTCCAGCCCTCTTCAGAGGTCCAAATTGTGCCTGTGGAGCAGCTGCCAATTCTGTTGCTTCAGCAGGCATCAGAATCTGGGCCAGCCCGTGTGGTAACCCACTTGATGTCAGGGGAAGAAGCTTTCCTAGGGTTGTGGCGGATCCATATCTCTGCATCCTGACCAGCCTGGACATTCCTCAGGTAGACCAAGGCAGATGAGGACTCATTTCTCCTAGGAGACGGACCAATTGTGGGACTCTGATGAAAAGCCAGACTACTTCTCGGAGGAGAGGTCTTATGGTGTACCCTTAGATCCCTCCCCTCCACAGGAGAGAAGCAAATTTCTTCCTGAAGGTCTCTCCTTTACCAGTTTTGGCAAAAGGATGGTGGCTGCTAGCCTCTTTAATGGAGACCGAGGATGAGCCAAGGGCAGAGTTGTTAAATACCCTGGACTATGACTTTCCCCCCAGGGAAGTGGTCACCATACCCCTCGACGCCATTCTCAGGGATACACAGATGAAAAATTGGGAGACCTCTGTGCAGGTTAGCCCTAAGAAGGTGGATTTGTTCTCCGAGGACAAGCAGGCTGCTTGTTCTCACGACTGGGTGACGTCCGCGGCAGCCCCCACCAACCGGAAAAAAACTTCGCGGGACGGTCGGGACGCAGGGCACGCCCACCGCGCATGCGCGGCCGTCTTCCCGCCCGTGCGCGACCGCTCCCGCCAGTTCCTTTTTTTCCGCGACTGGAGAGAGTTGTGCTTTTGCCACTCTCTCTGTTTTCAGCCGCCGGATTTTCTCAATCGCGTTTACGCGGATCGTCGCTTTGCTTCTGGTTACCGTACGGTTTCCCTTTTTGTTTCAAAAAAAAAAAAAAAAAAAACCTGCGCGTGTGGAGCACGCGCTCCCCTTTTTCCCTCGCTTCTAGCGGGGACGCCACGTTGCGGCCTAGTGGTCGCTCGGTCGTTTCTTTTTCCGTGGTGTGATTCCAGCCACCATTGACGACTTTGACTTCGCCGACGCGATTTTTCCGTCGATGTCCGCGAAGGTCCCGAGTGGATTTAAAAAGTGTGGTCGCTGCGGCCGGCCGATCTCGCAGACCGACACCCACGCTTGGTGCCTCCAGTGCCTCGGGCCGGAGCACAATCTCAAGTCGTGTTCTTTGTGTCTAGGTCTCCGGAAACGGACTCAGGTTGCGAGGCAAGTTCGGCGGGACCGTCTTTTTGGAACTTGCGCCGGCCCCTCGACGTCGACCTCGACGGCATCGGTATCGACGGCCGGTCCTTCGGTACCGGTATCGATGCCCGAGACATCGGCACCGATGGCAGCGACCCCAGGAGAACAGGTCCCGTCGGCCCGCCGGTCCGCCGGTGAGAGTGGGGGGAGAGGCCGCGTGGGCAATCGGCCCCGGTCACTCCCTCAGCTCGTGGGCCACGGGACCGAACCCTGTCTGACCCGGTACCTCGAGACCGAGGGGGATCGACCTCCTCCTCCTCCATGCCTTCCGGCACCGGTGACGGGCATCGGAAGAAAGATAAGAAGCGCCGTCACCGGTCGCCCTCGGTGCATCCGGATGTCGGAGAGGGGGCGACGCCGAAGCGTCATCGTCGAGAGGAGAGGTCTCCGTCGGTTGTGGAGGTACCGACGCGTCGGGGTTCCGGCACCTCGGTGCCGTCTCCTGGCCCCCAGCAGCTTCCGGCACCGACACCCTTACCGGCCCCACCGCCTTTCCCGGCAGCGGGCCTCGACGAGTGCCTCAGAGCCATCCTTCCGGGGATCCTGGAAGGACTGATGCGCCAGGCTGTGCCGGCGCCGGGGGTGCTTGCACCCTCGGCGCCGATGACTGTGGCGCCGGTGAGCTCTAGCCCGGCGCCGGGGCCGTCGACACCGCCGCCGCTTGCGGCGCCGGTCTCGACCGCCACGCAGGTGGAGTCCCCGTCGACGTCGCTGGAGGGAGCTCCGTCCCCACCGGCGCGGGAGTCCACCGCTCGACGACACCGAGACCTCGGTGCCTCGACGTCGAGCCGGGCCCGGTTCAGGACTCAGCTACATGAGCTAATGTCCGATACCGAGGATGAGGACTCGTGGGGGGAAGAGGAGGACCCTAGATATTTCTCCTCAGAGGAGTCTACGGGCCTTCCCTCGGACCCCACGCCTTCACCGGAGAGGAAGCTCTCACCTCCTGAGAGTCTCTCTTTTGCCTCCTTTGTGCGGGATATGTCTATCAGCATTCCCTTCCCCGTGGTCTCTGTGGAAGAGCCGAGGGCCGAGATGCTCGAGGTCCTCGACTATCCATCACCACCTAGAGAGTCCTCCACGGTGCCGCTGCACAATGTCCTAAAGGAGACGCTGCTTCGGAACTGGGTGCGACCATTAACTAACCCCACCATTCCCAAGAAAGCAGAGTCCCAGTACAGGATCCACTCTGACCCAGAGCTCATGCGGCCCCAATTGCCCCATGACTCAGCGGTCGTGGATTCTGCTCTCAAGAGGGCACGGAGTTCGAGGGATACCGCCTCGGCGCCCCCGGGGCGGGAGTCTCGCACTCTGGACTCGTTTGGGAGGAAGGCCTACCAATCCTCCATGCTCGTGACCCGCATCCAATCATACCTGCTCTATATGAGCATTCACATGCGGACCTATGTGCAACAACTGGCGGACCTGGTCGAGAAGCTCCTGCCGGAGCAGTCCAGGCCTTATCAGGAGGTGGTCAGGCAGCTGAAGGCGTGCAGAAAGTTCCTGTCCAGGGGTATTTATGACACCTGTGACGTGGCATCTCGTGCTGCGGCCCAAGGTATAGTGATGCGCAGGCTCTCATGGCTGCGCGCCTCTGACCTGGACAACCGCACCCAGCAGAGACTGGCCGACGTCCCTTGCCGGGGGGATAACATTTTTGGTGAGAAGGTCGAGCAGATGGTGGACCAACTGCATCAGCGGGAAACCGCTCTCGACAAGCTCTCCCACCGGGCGCCTTCAGCATCAACCTCCACAGGTGGACGTTTTTCCCGGGCCCGGCAGGCTGCACCCTATTCTTTTGCGAAGCGTAGGTACAACCAGCCGGCCCGAAGGCCTCGTCAGGCACAGGGACAGCCCCAGCGCGCTCATTCTCGTCAACAGCGTGCGCCTAAGCAGCCCCCTGCGCCTCCACAGCAAAAGCCGGGGACGGGCTTTTGACTGGATCCATGGGAACATAGCCGCCCTACAAGTGTCCGTACCGGACGATCTGCCGGTCGGAGGGAGGTTAAAAGTTTTTCACCAAAGGTGGCCTCTCATAACCTCCGACCAGTGGGTTCTCCAAATAGTGCGGTGCGGATACGCCCTGAATTTGACCTCCCTGCCTCCAAATTGTCCTCCGGGAGCTCAATCCTTCAGCTCCCATCACAAGCAGGTACTTGCAGAGGAACTCTCCGCCCTTCTCAGCGCCAATGCGGTCGAGCCCGTACCACCCGGGCAGGAAGGGCAGGGATTCTATTCCAGGTACTTCCTTGTGGAAAAGAAAACAGGGGGGATGCGTCCCATCCTAGACCTGAGAGGCCTGAACAAATTCCTGGTCAAAGAAAAGTTCAGGATGCTTTCCTTGGGCACCCTTCTGCCAATGATTCAGAAAAACGATTGGCTATGTTCCCTGGATTTAAAGGACGCATACACTCACATCCCGATACTGCCAGCTCACAGACAGTATCTCAGATTCCGCCTGGGCGCACGGCACTTTCAGTATTGTGTGCTGCCCTTTGGGCTCGCCTCTGCCCCACGAGGGTTTACAAAGTGCCTCGTGGTGGTGGCGGCGTATCTACGCAAGCTGGGAGTGCACGTGTTCCCATATCTCGACGATTGGCTGGTCAAGAGCACCTCGGAGGCAGGAGCCCTCCGGTCCATGCAGTGCACTATTCAACTTCTGGAGCTGCTGGGGTTTGTGATCAATTACCCAAAGTCCCATCTCCAGCCTACTCAGTCTCTGGAATTCATAGGAGCGCTGCTGAATACCCAGACGGCTCAGGCCTACCTTCCCGAAGCGAGGGCTACCAATCTCTTGGCCCTGGCTTCGCAGACCAGAGCGTCTCAGCAGATCACAGCTTGGCAGATGTTGAGACTTCTGGGTCATATGGCCTCCACAGTTCATGTGACTCCCATGGCTCGTCTTCGCATGAGATCTGCTCAATGGACCCTAGCTTCCCAGTGGTTTCAAGCCACCGGGAATCTAGAAGATGTCATCCGCCTCTCCACCAGTTGCCGCACTTCACTGCTCTGGTGGACCATCCGGACCAATTTGACCCTGGGACGTCCATTCCAAATTCCGCAGCCCACGAAAGTGCTGACGACGGATGCATCTCGCCTGGTGTGGGGAGCCCATGTCGATGGGCTTCACACCCAGGGTCTGTGGTCCCTCCAGGAAAAGGATCTGCAGATCAACCTCCTGGAGCTCCGAGCGATCTGGAACGCACTGAAGGCTTTCAGAGATCGGCTGTCCTGCCAAATTATCCAAATTCGGACAGACAATCAGGTTGCAATGTATTACGTCAACAAGCAGGGGGGCACCGGATCTCGCCCCCTGTGTCAGGAGGCCGTCGGGATGTGGCGTTGGGCGTGTCAGTTCGGCATGCTCCTCCAAGCCACGTACCTGGCAGGCGTAAACAACAGTCTGGCCGACAGACTGAGCAGAGTATTGCAACCGCACGAGTGGTCTCTCCATGCCAGAGTGGTACGCAAGATCTTCCGAGCGTGGGGCACCCCCTCGGTGGACCTTTTCGCCTCTCAGACCAACCACAAGCTGCCTCTGTTCTGTTCCAGACTTCAGGCACACGGCAGGCTAGCGTCGGACGCCTTTCTCCTTCATTGGGGGACCGGCCTCCTGTATGCTTATCCTCCCATACCTTTGGTGGGGAAGACCTTACTGAAGCTCAAGCAAGACCGCGGCACCATGATTCTGATAGCGCCCTTTTGGCCCCGTCAGATCTGGTTCCCTCTTCTTCTGGAGTTGTCCTCAGAAGAACCGTGGAGATTGGAGTGTTTTCCGACTCTCATTTCGCAGAACGACGGAGCGTTGCTGCACCCCAACCTTCAATCCCTGGCTCTCACGGCCTGGATGTTGAGGGCGTAGACTTCGCTGCGTTGGGTTTGTCTGAGGGTGTCTCCCGGGTCTTGCTTGCCTCTAGGAAGGATTCCACTAAAAAGAGTTACTTTTTCAAGTGGAGGAGGTTTGTCGTTTGGTGTGAGAGCAAGGCCCTAGAACCTCGTTCTTGCCCTGCACAGGACCTGCTTGAATACCTTCTGCACTTATCAGAGTCTGGCCTCAAGACCAACTCAGTAAGGAATCACCTTAGTGCGATTAGTGCTTACCATTATCGTGTGGAAGGTAAAGCCATCTCTGGAGAGCCTTTAGTCGTTCGATTCATGCGAGGCTTGCTTTTGTCAAAGCCCCCTATCAAGCCTCCTACAGTGTCATGGGATCTCAACGTCGTCCTCACCCAGCTGATGAAACCTCCTTTTGAGCCACTGAATTCCTGCCATCTGAAGTACTTGACCTGGAAGGTCATTTTCTTGGTGGCAGTTACTTCAGCTCGTAGGGTCAGTGAGCTTCAAGCCCTGGTTGCTCATGCTCCGTATACCAAATTTCATCACAACAGAGTAGTGCTCCGCACCCACCCAAAGTTCCTGCCGAAGGTGGTGTCGGAGTTCCATCTTAACCAGTCAATTGTCTTGCCAACATTCTTCCCCAGGCCGCATACCCGCCCTGCTGAACGTCAGTTGCACACATTGGACTGCAAGAGAGCATTGGCCTTCTACTTGGAGCGGACACAGCCCCACAGACAGTCCGCCCAATTGTTTGTTTCTTTCGACCCTAACAGGCTAGGGGTCGCTGTCGGGAAACGCACCATCTCCAATTGGCTAGCAGATTGCATTTCCTTCACTTACGCCCAGGCTGGGCTGACTCTTGAGGGTCATGTCACGGCTCATAGTGTCAGAGCCATGGCAGCGTCGGTGGCCCACTTGAAGTCAGCCACTATTGAAGAGATCTGCAAGGCTGCGACGTGGTCATCTGTCCACACATTCACATCTCATTACTGCCTCCAGCAGGATACCCGACGCGACAGTCGGTTCGGGCAGTCGGTGCTGCAGAATCTGTTTGGGGTGTAAATCCAACTCCACCCTCCAGGACCCGAATTTATTCTGGTCAGGCTGCACTCTCAGTTAGTTGTTCTTCGTAGGTCAATTTCTGTTGTTCCCTCGCCGTTGCGAGGTTCAATTGACCTGGGTTCTTGTTTTGAGTGAGCCTGAGAGCTAGGGATACCCCAGTCGTGAGAACAAGCAGCCTGCTTGTCCTCGGAGAAAGGGTATGATACATACCTGTAGCAGGTGTTCTCCGAGGACAGCAGGCTGATTGTTCTCACCTACCCTCCCTCCTCCCCTTTGGAGTTGTGTGTTTCATCTTTTGCTAGTTATTCAACTGGCGGGAGCGGTCGCGCACGGGCGGGAAGACGGCCGCGCATGCGCGGTGGGCGTGCCCTGCGTCCCGACCGTCCCGCGAAGTTTTTTTCCGGTTGGTGGGGGCTGCCGCGGACGTCACCCAGTCGTGAGAACAATCAGCCTGCTGTCCTCGGAGAACACCTGCTACAGGTATGTATCATACCCTATCTATCAGGTGGTCGAATCTGCTCTCAAGAGAGCCAGAAGCAACAGGACTCATGCATCTGCTCCCCCCAGTCAGAGAGGACAGGACTGTAGATTCTTTTGGGAGAAAGGTGTTTCAGGCCTTGATGCTCATCTCCCTGCCTACCAGGTCTACACAAGCCTATACTTAAAGTCCATGGTGTGAAATGTGCTAGACTTTGCAGACACTCTCCCACCAGAGCAGGCTGCAGACTTCACCAGCTGGCTATGCAGCAGGAGAAGTGCAGGGCATACCTAGGCAGGGACATGTTTGCTACTTTTGAAAGACTCTGTGCCTTATTTGTTGGAACGTGTAGACTCTCATGGCTGCATGTATCTGACCTCGAGCCAACAGTTGAAGAGAGATTGACGAACACTCTGTGCTGAGGAGATGACCTTTTTGGGGACATGGCAGAGGAGGTCATGGACCTCATTGAGAAACACTCTGACACCATAAAGTCCCTCTCTCGGCAGCCTCCTTCTGCAACCACCTCCTCTCAGAGGTTTTCAGCTGGGCCTCAGAGAAGTGCCTACTACTCTCATAGACCTAGGTTCACTCCTCTTACCCACCTTGCCCAACAGACCCAGCCTCAGCATTCCCGGCCTCAGCAGCAGCACACCATGAGTTCATGTTTTTCCCTGCTTAGACGATTGGCTGCTCAAGAGCACATCACAGGATGGTGCTCTCAAGTTCATTGGGAGGACAACAATTGTTTACTCAAGAATACATCGCAGGATGGTGCTCTCAAGTCTTATGCGCAGGACTATTTGGATAGTTGATCATAAACCCTTGTAGCTCCAGCACCCGAAGTCCCACCTACAATCTGTACAGAAATTGGAATTCATTGGCGTCCTGCTAGACACAGTACAAGCTCAAGCCTACCTCATCGCAGGTACGAACTGATGCTTTGATAGCATCACCACTCAGGTCCACAGCAGCCAACAGGTCACAGCTCAGCAGATATTGAGGCTGTTGGGTCACATGGCCTTGACAGTTCATGTGACACCCATGGTGCACCTCCATTTGAGGGGAGCCCAGTGGATTCTAGCTTCCCAGTGGTCTCAGGCCAGAGAGAATCTAGCAGATGCCATCTTCATCACTCCCAATTTGGCTTTCTCGCTTTTCTGGTGGACCATGCGCTCCAGTTTGACCTTAAGACTACCATTCCAAAATCTCCCACCTCGGAAGGTTGTAACCTTGGATGCTTCCAACCCATGTAGATGGGCTTCACATCCAAGGAATTTGGTCTGCCCAGGAATCTTCACTACACATCAACTTCCAGGAATTCAGGCAATTTGGAACACTGTAAAGGCTTTCATAGATTGTCTGATGAAACGCCCTAAAGGCTTTCAGAGATCGGCTGATGAACCATACTATCCTGATTCAAACAGACACCAGTGTCGGAAATGATATTTCAAGCGGACGAGTCGGAGAAACTTACTGACTTCACGGTAAACCTGGAGGACGTTCAGCAAACTGAAGAGTAGCAAATCTCCTGGACCGGATGGTATTCATCCTAGAGTACTGATAGAACTGAAAAATGAGCTTGCGGAGCTTCTGCTAGTGATATACAATTTATCCTTAAAATCGAGCGTGGTACCGGAAGATTGGAGGGTGGCCAATGTAACGCCCATTTTTAAAAAAGGTTCCAGGGGAGATCCGGAAAATTATAGACCGGTAAGTCTGACTTCGGTGCCGGGGAAAATGGTAGAGGCTATTACTAAAAACAAAATTACAGAGCACATCCAAGGACATGGATTACTGAGACAAAGTCAGCACGGCTTTTGTGTGGGGAAATCTTGCCTGACCAATTTACTTCAATTCTTTGAAGGAGTAAACAAACGTGGACAAAGGGGAGCCGGTTGATATTGTGTATCTGGATTTTCAAAAGGCGTTTGACAAGGTACCTCATGAAAGGCTACAGAGGAAATTGGAGGGTCATGGGATAGGAGGAAAAGTCCTATTGTGGATTAAAAACTGGTTGAAGGATAGGAAACAGAGAGTGGGGTTAAATGGGTAGTATTCACAATGGAGAAGGGTAGTTAGTGGGGTTCCTCAGGTGTCTGTGCTAGGACCGCTGCTTTTTAATATATTTATAAATGATTTAGAGATGGGAGTAACTAGCGAGGTAATTAAATTTGCTGATGACACAAAGTTATTCAAAGTCGTTAACTCGCGACAGGATTGTGAAAAATTACAGAAGGACTTTACGACTGGGAGACTGGGCGGCTAAATGGCAGTGGCGTTTAATGTGAGCAAGTGCAAGGTGATGCATGTGGGAAAAAAGAACCCGAATTATAGCTACGTCATGCAAGGTTCCACGTTAGGAGCTACGGACCAAGAAGGGGATCTGGGCGTCGTCGTCGATAATACACTGAAACCTTCTGCTCAGTGTGCTGCTGCAGCTAGGAAAGCGAATAGAATGTTGGGTATTATTAGGAAAGGTATGGAAAACAGGTATG
Organism: Microcaecilia unicolor; assembly: GCF_901765095.1. Classification (NCBI taxonomy): domain Eukaryota; kingdom Metazoa; phylum Chordata; class Amphibia; order Gymnophiona; family Siphonopidae; genus Microcaecilia; species Microcaecilia unicolor. Next base: position 64,164,771 of record NC_044033.1, on the reverse strand, counting down.
AAGATGTTATAATGCCGTTATATCGCTCCATGGTGCGACCGCACCTTGAGTATTGTGTTCAATTCTAGTCGACGCATCTCAAGAAAGATATAGTGGAATTGGAAAAGGTGCAGCGAAGGGCGACTAAAATGATAGCGGGGATGGGGCGACTTCCCTATGAAGAAAGGCTAAGGAGGCTAGGGCTTTTCAGCTTGGAGAAGAGACGGCTGAGGGGAGACATGATAGAGGTATATAAAATAATGAGTGGAGTGGAACAGGTGGATGTGAAGCGTCTGTTCACGGTTTCCAAAAATACTAGGACTAGGGGGCATGCGATGAAACTACAGTGTAGTAAATTTAAAACAAATCGGAGAAAAGTTTTCTTCACCCAACGCGTAATTAAGCTCTGGAATTCATTGCCGGAGAACGTGGTGAAGGCGGTTAGCTTGGCGGAGTTTAAAAAGGGGTTAGACAGTTTCCTAAAGGACAAGTCCATAAACCGCTACTAAATGGACTTGGGAAGAATCCACAATTCCAGGAATAACATGTGTAGAGTGTTTGTACGTTTGGGAAGCTTGCCAGTTGCCCTTGGCCTGGATTGGCCGCTATCGTGGACAGGATGCTGGGCTCGATGGACCCTTGGTCTTTTCCCAGTGTGGCATTACTTATGTACTTATTTATTTTGTTACATTTGTACCCCGCGGTTTCCCACTCATGGCAGGCTCAATGCGGCTTACATTGGGCAATGGAGGGTTAAGTGACTTGCCCAGAGTCACAAGGAGCTGCCTGTGCCTGAAGTGGGAATTGAACTCAGTTCCCCAGGACCAAAGTCCACCATCCTAACCACTAGGCCACTCCTCCAACCAGGTTGCCATGTGAACAAGCAGGGGAGAATGGGATCCTACCCCTTGGGTCAGGAAGCTGTCGGAATGTGGACCTGGGCCACCAGTTACAGCATGGTGCTCCGAGTCGCATATCTGGCAGGAAAACAGAAAAGTATGGCAGACAGGCTGAGCAGGGTCATGCAACAAACGAAACACATGGTCTCTCAACTTGGATGTTGCCTACAAGATCCTCTGAGAGTGGGGCACCCCCTCGGTGGATCTTTTGCCATTCATCTTAACAACAAAGTCCCTCAGTACTGCTTCAGATCCAGATCACACAGCAGACTAGCAGCAGATGCCTTTCCCCCTCATTGGGGAACAGATCTTCTGTATGCGTAATCTCCCATTCCTCTGATAGAGAAGACTTTCCTGAAACTCAAGCAAGACAGCAGAACTATGATCCTCATTGCCCCATTCTGGCTGAGACAGGTGTGGTTCCCTCTTCTTCTAAAGTTATCCTCGGAATAACCAAGGAGATTGGAGTATTTTCCAACCCTCGTCACTCTTTTCCATGCCAACCTCCAGTCCCTGGCTCTCACAGCCTGAATGTTGAGAGCCTAGACTTTGCCTCCATGAGCCTGCCAGAGGTTGTCTCCAGGGTCTTGCAGGCTTCCATGAAAGATTCCATTAAGAGGAGTTACTCCATTAAAAGAAGGAGGTTTGCAGTTAGGTGTGAGAGCAAGGCCCTAGGTTCTCTCTTGCCCTGCACAAAAGCTACTTGAGTACCTCCTGCACCTCTAAGTCTGGTTTAAAAACCAACTCTGTACAGGTTCACCTCAGTGCAACTGGTGCTTTTCATCACCATATGGGGGGAAAGTCCATCTTTGGATAGCCACTAGTTGTTCCCTTCATGTGAGGTTTGCTGTTGACAACCCCCCCCCCCCCCCAACACACACACACACACCCAATCAAGCCTCCTACTGGGTTATGGGATCTCAGTGTCGCCCTCACTAGCTGAAGGAAGCTCCTTTGAGCCACTTGATTCCTGTCATTTGAAGTACCTGACTTGGAAGGTCTTATTTTTGGTGGCAGTCAGTGTGCTTCAGGCCCTACTAGCGGATCCACCTTACATAAAATTTAATCATAACAGAGTATCCCCCGCACTCACCCCAGGTTCCTTTCTAAGGCAGTGTCGGAGTTCCATCTTAATCCGTCAGTCATCCTGCCAACATTCTTCCCAAAACTGTATGCCCACCCTGGCAAAAGTGCACTTCACACCTTGGACTGCAAGCGAGCCTTAGCTTCTGCCAGCATTCTTCCCAAAACCGCATGTCTGTCCTAGTGAAACTGCACTTCACACCTTGGACTGCAAGTGAACTTTAGCCTTCTATCTGGAGCAGACTAAAGCCCATTGACAGTCGACCCAGCTTTGTTTCTTTTAATCCAGACAGGATGGGGAAGCCATCAGCAAATGCATCTTGCTCAATTGACTGGCAGACTGCATCTCTTTATGCCTATGCCCAAACTGGGCTGACTCTCGAGGGTCATGTCACAGCTCACGGTGTCAAAGCCATGGCTATGTCGGTAGCCCACCAGAGGTCAGCCTCTGTTGAAGAGATCTGCCGAGGCTGCAATGTGGTCTTCAGTCCACATATTCACATATTCCTTCTGCCTCTAGCAGAATGCCTGAGTGACAGCCAGTTTGGTCAGTAGGTACTGCAGAATCTTTGGTGTCTAGAATCCAATTCCGCCCTCCTAGGCCCGTTATTTCTGTTCCAGGCTGCACCTTCACAACCAGTGTATATAGTTTCAGGTTAATTGGCTTCAATGCCTCGACATTTTGAGTCCCTGTTGTCCTGGCATTGTTATTTTCAGTGAGCCTGGTAGCTAGGGATGCCCACATGTGAGAATACATTGGGCCAGCTTGTCCTTGGAGAAAGCAAAATTACTCATCTGTAGCAGGTGTTCTGCGAGGACAGCAGGTCAGTCATTCTCACATACTCTCCCTCCTCTCCTTTGAGTTATCTTTTACATAAGTACATACGTATTGCCACACTGGGACAGACCAAAGGTCCATCATGCCCAGTGTCCTGTTTCCAACAGTGGCCAATCCAGGTCACAAATACCTGGCAAGGTCCCAAAACGGTTCAGTACATTTTATGCAGCTTATACCAGAAATAAGCAGTGGGTTTTCCCTAAGTCATTTTAATAATGGTCTATGGACTTTTCCTTTAGGAAGCCGTCCAAACCTTTTTAAAACCCCGCTAAGCTAACCACCTTTACCACATTCTCTGGCAGCGAATTCCAGCAATGTCAGTAGCCTGCTCATCCCATGCTCGCACGTTGGGTGGGAAGGCACCTGAGCATGTAAGGTGGGATGATGCCAAAGGCATCTTAAAGAGACCAAGCACTGGGCAGTGTCCGCATCGGGCTCCATCTGATGGCATCACCCAGTTGTGAGAATGATTAGCCTGCTGTCCTTGGTGAACACCCGCCACAGGTAAATAACTTTGCTTTATATGAATCAGGGGTTTGAGGTTATGATTTACTGCAGCTATGTCTTGATGAATTGAGTACAAAGACACTCATAAGCAAATCTTTCCATATTTGACTCCTCAGTGGTGGGAAACTGTGATCTTACCGTTAATAAATTGTGTAAGGTGTGGCTGTTTGAAACAGTTTTATTTTAGGGCTTGTAGATACCAGAATAAATTGCTGCTTGTTAATGGTTGAAGATAAAAGCAGATTTTAGATTTGTTACGTTCTGGTGCCTATTTTAATTAGATTTTAGTGACTAGTGGCCATGAGTTAATTGTGAGCTGTATGAAATTTATATTATGACAGGCATTTTTTAATATTTTGTTTTAATTCATATATATCACCTTAGAAAAATGATTTGTTGATATATAAATAAAATATCTCCCCATTTCCTTTGGGCTATATATGTTTAGATCTTTAAGTCTGTACACACGTTCTTTATGACACTGTTAATCATTTTGGTAGTCACCTTCTGGTCCAACGCTATCCAGTTTGTATTGTTTTGAAGGTGCATACTTCAGAAATGTACACAGTTCTCATCAAATATTTACCCAGAGGCAACATTACCTTTTTTCCTTCTGACCTTTCCTCTCCAAGTATCCAGATTTTTTTTACTGTCATTCAGATACAATCTACCAGAGGTTCTGCTCTTCTGCACAAGAACTTCACCTTCTATTTTGTACTGCTTCATTGGATTTCTGCAGCACAGTTGCATGACCCTGAAGCATAAGATTTAATGCTAAAAATTTAAGTTGCCAAACACTAGACCATTCCTGTAGCTTCACTAGATCTCTCTTAATGTTTTCCATGCTTTTCAGGGTATCTACCTCACTATAGATTTTGGCATCAACAAAAAAAGCAACTTTTTCCTGATAGCCCTGTATTGATATTGCTGACAAAAATGTTGAAAAGAATACACCAAGGATCAATCCTATGACACAGCACTGGTAATGCCTCTGTCGTCAGAGTGAGCTCTGTTGACCACTACCTTGAGTTGCTAAACCGCACAGTCACTTTAGGGCCCATAGAAAGGATATGCAGTTCTGATGCAGTGGCAGAATAAAGCAGACAAGTAATTTATGGAATTTGATTGAAAAGTTTGGAGATTTTATTAATAATTTTGAAAAAAAAATTAAATGGATTAAAATGGACTGATGATGATAAGATGAGAGACTGGAATATGCTGATTGGTGCAAAGAATCTTCCTTTATTTGTTGGTTCATAAATTTATATTAAATATAATAAATTAAATAAATATTAAGATTTTGGGTGGAGGTGGAACATTACATTATTTATTTATTGCATTTGTATCCCACATTTCTCCGAGGACAAGCAGGCTGCTAGTTCTCACAATTGAGTCGACGTCCGCGGTGGCCCAGGAACCAGTAAACATTTTGCAAGCAAAATAAAGAAAACTTTGTGGAATGTTCTGTCGCGTGAGCAACATGAACCGCGAATGTGCCTCTCTAGTTCTTTCTTCACCGCAGTTAGGTGCGGCAGTGTTTTCTACTGCACTCCGTTTGGCCCAGGAAGAGAACTTCTCTTCATGGTTTTCTTCATGCCTTTTTGTTTTTTTACTCAATTGTTAGACAATTGGGGGAAAAAAAGTTTATTTTTCCCTGTATTTCTTATTTTTTTGTCCACTTTTTAAGTTTCCTTTCTTTTTCGACGCAGCCGGCCTTTGGGCCGCTCGGTCGGGTTTTTTCCCTTTTTTGTGCTTTTTCTTCTTGGCACAATCGCGTCGTTTGATTTCGCCGAAGCCATTTTTTCTTCCATGACATCGAAGACACCCAGCGGCTTCAAACGTTGTGCTCGGTGCAACTGGACCATCTCAGGTACCGATACCCACGCCTGTTGTATCCAGTGCCTTGGGCCCGACCATAGCCCAACTGCTTGTAGTCTGTGTCTTTGTATGAAGAAACGGACTCAAGTGTCTCGAGAGGCTCAAAGAGAGAAGCTTTTTGGAGCCGGGTCTGGTCCTTTGACATCAGTTCCAAGGGCGTCTGTGTCGACAGGGCCATCGACGTCAAGGAGTCAGGTAATGGCTGCTGAGAGACCAACTCGCGCTGGGAGCAGTGAGGCGTTGAGTGGGTCTCCACCTGTCTCGAGGCCTCCTGCTAGGCAGGCCCCCCTGGACCGACCTTCGTTGGACCTGGCCCCGAGGAGACGTGAGGATTCCACGTCTTCCTCATCGGGACTGAGGAGTCTCGATGACAGGCGTCAAGCGAAGGCTAAGAAGCACCATCATCGTTCTCCTTCGACGCACGGTACCGCAAGCTCCGCAGCGTCGAGAGAGTCGGTACCCAAGAAGCGTCGGCACCAAGAGGACCACTCCCCCTCGATACAGGAGGTGCAGATGCGTCGGTCTCCTAGCAGCCCGGTACCTGCTCCCGAGCCTCCACGGATTCTGACACCGCCTGTTCCACCGACCCCCACAGTCTTTTCCGATGGCGGCTCTCGACGAGCGTATCCAGGCCTTGTTTCCAGAACATCTGGAAGGCTTACTGCGACAATCAGCTTCGATGTGGGGGGTGCTTGCGCCCTCTCTGTCATCTGCTGTAGCGGTGCCTGGCCCTTCACCTGTGGTAAGGTCTCTGACTGCTGTGCCGCCTGCAGCATCTGCCACCCAGGTCGACTCTCCTTTGACATTGGTGGAGGGAGCTTCGCCACAGTCGGATTGGGCATCGACTTCTTGACATCGCCACGGAGGACATCGTTCCTTGGCGTCGAGACAGATCCAGTGTCAGAGTACTTTCACTCGGGTTGCATCTGACACTGATCAGGAGCGCTCTTGGGAATCAGAGGAAGATCCCAGGTACTTCTCTTCCGATGAGTCTTTTGGGATTCCAGCTGACCCTTCTCTTCCGCTGGAAAGAAGATTATCTCCACCAGAGAGTCTTTCTTTTTCCTCTTTTGTCCGGGAAATGGCTACAGCTATTCCTTTCCCTGTGGAGGTTGAGAATGAGCCCAGGTCTGACATGCTGGAAGTCCTAGATTATTATTCTCCACCTAAAGAGGCTGTGACAATCCCTCTCCATAAGGTACTGAAGGAAGTCCTTATGAGAAACTGGTCCGCCCCTCTGTCTGGCCCTGTGGTTCCCAAGAAAGCAGAATCCCAATATCGGATCCACGGTGATCCTAGAATGATATCGGAGGTGATTTCTGATGGATTATTTTTGAAAGGGATATAAATTGTGTATATGAAAGGATTGAGGCCTTGTTTTGATAGGGACCTGGCTAGTGGATCATCATTAAGTTGAATAATGTGGGTAAAAGTGGTGAGCCCTGTGGGACACCACATTCCGCTTTCCAAGGTGGGGAGATTACTGAATTTGACTTTATTTGGTATGACCTGGTGGTCAGGAATCCCTTCATCCATGAGAGATCTTCCCTCTGAGTATTCTTAGTAGGATTTGGTGGTCCACCATGTCAAATGCACTCAACATGTCAACGCTGGTTTCTGGCGCCACTGCATTTCCTGCCCTGCTCTTTGTTCCCCTCACATCCGGCATGCACATTTTAGTGAAACTGATTATGCATGGATGCTCAATTTCATTAAAACGAACATGTCGGAAATGACATAAGGGGACGCGAGAGCAGTGGGTGGGGGGTGACGGAGAGGGGGACCAAAATGTGCCCTCCTCACTTTGGGCTCTGGCCCCCTCCCACTTTGAAGTCTGGCTACACCCCTGGCCAGCGGCAGCATGCAGAGGGGAACTACTCTGCATCTGCTTACTGGTGCCTGCCACAGCTGTGAAGACTAACAGAAGCAGTGGGTCAGTGCAGGAGGTTCAGAGTTCAGACCACATAAAATGAACTAGTGGGAGGGGGAGAAAACAGGGGAAAAGATGGGGCAAAGCTGAATATGGGGGAGGGGTGAGACAGAGCAATGCTTAGATGGTTGTGTGTGGGGGAGAAATGACAGTTAATTGCATTAAAATTTTTAATGTAAGTTAAAAGTTTAACGTGTTAATCTCATTATTAACATATTAAATATACAGTCCTACTAGTTTCAAAAAGAAATTAAAAACTTTCTTGTTCAGTAAATTCTTGGGAGATTAAGAGCTTAAGTAAGAACTTTGTATATTCTCAGAAGGTTGTACTGATTAATTCTTGTTCCATAGCGTCCCACAGGTCAATCCAAGCTCATTTTAAAATAAAAGCCTTGTGCATAAGAAGCACAAATTCAGGTGAGAAAGGCTCTGCAACTGAGCCACTCACCAGTTCCGAAGCACCTAACAGTTGATCATAGCCTGAAGCGGGAGCTGAAGAAACATTTTCGAGCGCCACGTTGTCTGTACCCGGGAACTCAGAAAAAATGGCGCCCGCCGGCGCGCAAGTCAACATGGACCCAGAGATTCCACCAAACCAGCACCCGACACTTCCCCGCCATCCGATTTACCAGGAGAGGCTGAAACGCACTCCGTTTCCAGCGCCGCTCGACGAATACACGCCTCGCACTCTACCGATGCTGCTCGCCAGTTCCCACACCGGGAGCAGCGCTTCGCAGCCTCCGAGGGCACAGACGTGCTGCCGAACATCCTTACAATGGAGCCTCTCACTCCCTCCCTTTTTCACTCCTCCCGCCGACCCACGGGTCTATGAGGAGTCCTTCCAAGCCCAGAAATTACTCTGCTTACCTCGAGGCTGTTTCACTTTTTTTTTTTTTTTTTTTTTTAAAGAGGCAGGAGAGACAGCCAGCAGGTTTTCACCAGGAATTGAGGGGAGAGACATTGGGGGGAGGTAGGGAGGGACCTGGCACCACCAGGAGTGTACCTCAAATGCCCAGAATAGGCCTCAACCAGATCCTCAGAGAGTACTAGGAGCCGGATCCATCCAGAGCTGCACAGTTATGACCACCACCTGCTAGATAGAGAGAATACTGAGGTGTAAGTGGCTACACAGGACCACATGTGGCGGGCCTCTGGCGTTCTCTCTATCTCCGCCTGCTGGTAGACGGACATAACCCACAAGTCTCTGGATTGATCTGTTGGAAAGAAAATTATCAGGTTAGGACTAATTTTACCTTGTCCGCTGTATTGAATCTTTATAAAGTAAGTGCAGAATAAAAATACTGTATTATATCATGGGGAGGATGTGGGAAGAGGAGACCAAACCCTAGAGCAGGATGCAGGTAGGAGAGAGAGAGAGAGGACCAGATCTAGGGGTGAGGGGAGAGGAGAAGGGGGAAAAGGACTCTGGATAATGGAAGAGCAATGGAGAGAGAGGACCAGATACTAGGAATATGGAGGTAGAGCAATGACTTGGGACTAAAGAGAGAAAAGAGACTTGAGAAGAGGGTGCAGGAAGAAGGGGAGACATAGAAGATTGGGAAATGAGGGAGAGAGAACACTGAATAGAGGAGGAGGGCAAGGGTACCAGGATGAAAGGAGAGGATAAGAGGACTGGGTTCTGTATAGATATGGAGAGAGAGAAAAGAACTTGGGATGGAGAGGGAAGACTTGATAGGGCTGGGGGATTATTGTGTGGGAGGGATTCTGAAAGTTAATGTAAGAGGAAGGGGATGAGGAATGGAGGGGAAAGAAGAGCAGGTAGGAAGAGAAGTAGGTGAATAAAGGGAAGAGAGACTGGTGTCAGTGTTTCCTTCAGAAGGGATATCTAAAAGCTCTTCAGAGAGAGAACTGGAAAAGAAAAAACCAGAGAATGATCGAGAGAGACCAACAGTTGGAAATTATTGTATTACTTGACAGAGCATATTAACAAGTCATCAGCATGAAATATCCTGGGCATTATGTCCAGATTAGTGTCTGAACTATCTCCCTTATAGAATTTGAATATTGGGAATACTTGGATTTCTTAAAAAAAAAATTATCTGGTGTATAATTAATCTTTGTGTATAAAAGACTTATCTGCCAGCATTTAAGCTTTGTATTAGGTCCCAAATATTTTTTGGTAGCTGAGCTTCAAGAATGTTTTACTTTTTAGGTATATTTTGAGAGTTGATTACTATAATGTTTTCCTTGAGTAATATTCACCATACTTCTCTTCCCAAGTTCCCACTAATGCTCTTTGCTAGCACTGCAGGGAACAAATCTGGTAACTTTATCTTCCCACTGACTAGAGGAGAGCAGCATTTCTTACCTGCATGTACCTCCCCTGCCAGCTTCAATCTGATGTCTGAATGCCTGGGACCTTGTAATCCTGCAAGACCCGCTGGCCGTACATGTTCAAACATTACGTTGAAGTTGTCAGAATGAGGTGCAAACAGGATAAAAAAGAAAAAGGTACAAAAGAGCCAGGGAGATGAGAATTGTGCAAAATATAATTTGGTTTGCCCCAAGAATGCAGCAAACTTAAAGTGCCATGAAATTTGAAGAAAAAAAAAGACCACTTGATGTAAGTCTGTCTTTCTCCTTGTGTAGGACGAAACTAAGGAGAAATCTTATGGTGCTGATGTTCTGCGTTGGTGGGTGGCTGAGGCCAATGTCTTCATGGACGTCTCAATTGGACCTGCAGTGCTGGACTTGGCCAGAAACGATATCAACAAGGTGACTTACCATTCGTTTTGATGGTTGACTGGGGACGGTGGCCATTAGTAGTCAGTGGTCTACATACCCTAGCCAAAGGTCTGCTTCCCATTCAGATGTGAGTGTTTTATAACACCCAGGCATTTGTGTGTTTTGGTTGACAGCTTCGGAATACATTACGTTTTATGTTGGGAAACCTAAGAGGTTTCAAATCAGAAACTGATGCCGTTTCCAACACTGAGATGTACGTAATAGACCAGTACATGTTGCACTTACTACAGGACTACTCCAGCAAGGTGAGGAGATGGAAAACATGCTGTTTGTTTGGCTGAAAGTCTCATGACATGTTTACTGTACTGACGTTTAAGCCTGGCCTATTCGGCATTCACTGTGTGACCATGGGCAAATTGTTCAGATCATAACTTGGGCAGTGGAGGAACAGTACAACTGTAAGAGTTATAGTTGCTTGTCATAGCACATTATTTAAATTGATTTGGGGGGGGGGGGGGCTCTGTGATTTTTGTGAGTTTATTGTAAAAGTGGTGTGATGTGTGTGTGCCACTCTGTATTTCCGTACAGGTTACTGATGCATACAAGGAGTATGACTTTGGAAAAGTGACCCGTTTACTGCTGACACTGGTTAACAGGGAGTTGTCTAGCTTCTACTTCAGCATCATCAGAGACCGGTATGTGCAACAGTTATCTTTTCATGCAATTTGCAGTGTTTGTTGCTATAGAACTCGATCCTGTTCACAGTTGCATCTTTAGATTAGCAGTACTGTTAATGTTGTGTGTTGTGTCCAGAACCAGAGCTGAATCTGTACTTTAAACTGTCACCTTGGGCGGATAGGGATGACTTGAGAATCTCTACATGTCATGAAAAGGAGTAGGATGTATCACTGCAAACCTCTGATTCCATGTTGTAACCAGGAAGCCTCAGACAAAACAGCGAAGATGACTCAAAAAGTGGATGACGCTCCAGATAAAAAGAACTGTTCATTGATGGACGAACAAGACTCGACATAGCTGTGATTCGGCCTATGAGGCCTGCATCAGGAGTCTATTTACAAAACAACATATAAAATCAATAAATAACATAAAAATAGAATTAAAAATAACATAAACAAAGTAGTTCAAGTTTTGACACAATAATAATAACATGAATTAAATGAACAATATCTATAGATGAATAATTAATTTTATCTCAAAAGAAGGATATCTATGGACAATTATTTGAACTAATACTGTTTCCAAAGGACATTGATCAGTTATTGTAATTAGATGTCTTTACAACCTTGTGTCGAGTCTTGTTCACCCATCAATAAACAGTTCTTTTTATCTGGAGCGTCGTCCACTTCTCGAGTCATCTTTCTGTTTTGTATGACTAGGTACAAATCAAAGTAGGGTATACACAAAAAGTAGCACATATGAGTTTATCTTGTTGGGCAGACTGGATAGACCGTGCAGGTCTTTTTCTGCCGTCATCTACTATATTACTATGTTACATATTTCTGTGGAGATTTGTTTCTTCTGTTGCACATCGTAACCAGGAAGCCTTACAGATGTTGCTGTCTGCAGGTGCTATCCACTGGCCAAGTAGAAAACTGCAGCTATGTACCACTGCTGTACAGCACTGTGTGCTTTCTGGAGGAAAGAAATAAAGCATTAAAATGGAGATTCTGGTGCTGTTGATCTCTCTCTTTTTCAATAGAAAAGGATTTTTAAGTTGTTAGGGCCTAGCGCTTCATCGTGTTTGCTGGTTGTCCACCAATGCTGTCAGGTTTGTGTGCAGGCTAGGGGGTTGGAGAGGCAGGAGAAAGAGGATCTGATCTATCCAGGCACATTGTCTCTAAGGCAGATGTTTAGATAAGGGGGAAGACTTTATTTTCCTTGGTCATTTTGTATAGCAAAAATCACATGGGGTGCTATGGGCACTAAAGACATTTTAAAGAATACACAGAAAAAAAAGGCTAGAGCTAAAATTTTAAAAGTTAAATGAAGATAACCATGGCATTTTGCTTAAGAGACAGAGCGACAAAGAGTGGCAGAGATAGCCAGTCTGAACTACCAAGGAATACTGGAGATGCCAGGCTGATAGTAAACAAGACTCTTATCTCTCTGCCACTGATATCCCTTCATCAGCAGACAGGAAATTTGGATAGTAAGTTATTTTTTAACCTCCGAATGATACTGTCTAATTTCTCAACCTCCTCTCCCCCCCCCCCCCCAAAAAAAAAGACTTTACTGTGAAGAGGAAAAGAACCCCAAGAGGCGCTCATGCCAGACAGTGCTAGCAGAGACTTTGGATGCAGTCGTGCGATCCTTTGCACCTATCCTTCCACACTTGGCTGAGGAAGTATTCCAGCACCTTCCATATCTGAAAGGTAAGGGCACCACGTTTCACAGAACAAAAGTGTGGAAATCCGCCTTAAATTCCAGTTAATTGTCTGTTGCTTATTACTGATCATGTACTTCTGCTCAGTGGATGGATTTACCCCCCTCCTCCTTTTTTTTTTTAGATTGGCCAAACAGAAAAAATATCTATTATTGAGCTGATTCAGGTTATGAAGTTCGTGGCAGAAATCATAAGTATGTCAGTGTTAGAAAGCAAGACTTGTAATATGTTTGCTCTGTATATCCTTAGGATTAGATAACTTTACTTCATGACAGAAACCACTTATCTTGTTGTAAGCCGCTTAGTGTTATGTGGGGTATAAATGTTTAAAATAAATAAATATTGCTAGACAGTGGTGGGTTATGCCAAGAATGCAACAGGTAGAGTCCAGAAGGCTCCTTGACTTGATAAACCACCACCACACCAGTCCGTGATGGACGTATCTGTGCTCAAAAAAGCCAAGAGTTCAGAAACCTATGCTTTCTTATCCTTGGGAGGGTGCTTATACCTTGGACCTTCTTGGGCAAAAGGTGTTCCAAAATACTTTGCTCACTTCCCTTGTAGCTTCATATCAGTTCTTGGGTGAATATATGTGAAACGTTTCATACAGGGAAGATGATTTGTCTCTTCTCCCTCAAGAGAAGCTTAGATCACTAGTCAACTGAGGCAAGGATTGGGAAAACAAATGGTCAGATCAACTTAGGATGTTTTAGATACTACATCTGTGCTATCAGTATTGGTGCCCAAAGACTCTCTTGGCTGCATGCTTCTGAGTTTAAGTATGACATAAAAGAAAGCTCAGTGGCAAGGAAAATAATCTCTTTGAGGATCAAATCAAAGACCAATGTGCCCAGCATCTGATTTTCTCTACAGTGTTTCTGATCTACCTTCCAAATATTCCAGGAGTCCCAAGGAGACACTTTTTTATCAGTCAAAGTAGAGAGGTGTGGTAGCTGTGTTAGTCCACTCTTAAGGTTATCAATAGAAATCAAACAAAATAAAACATGGAAAAGAAAATAAGATGGTACCTTTTTTATTGGACATAACTTAATACATTTCTTGATTAGCTTTCGATGTTTATTTCTGCTTCCTCTAGCCTGCCAACAGCAAGGACCTTGCAGTCAACCCAGACGACCAAGTGCCCTAAAACCACAGCCAGATCACCCCAGTCAAAGCCTGAGATGGCATTTTGATTGGATCCATGGAGACGTAGCCTAATTCAGTATTCCAGTTTTGGTTCCAGAGAGAACCTTCCTGTCAGAGAAAGGCTGAAGTTTTATGCAAATCATTGGCCCAGTATAACCTGAGAAACATGGATTCTAAGCATAAGTCAGAATGCATGCAAATTCTGCCTTTAAAATACCCACCAGATTGACCATCAGAGAGTATCATGGTCAGACTCTTGAAGCCTACATCTACATACATCTGGGTTTCAGATTTGTAATAGAAAGCTATTATGTACTGCTCTTTTGACCTAGCATCAGTAACGTATGTATTCACAAAATAACTAGTCATGGTAGCAGTGCGCTTAACCTGGGAGTGCACATGTTTCCTTGACTGGATAATTAGCTGGTCAAGAATACAGCATAGGAGAGGGTCATAGAATCAGTGAACAAACCCATCTAGGTGTTAATGAGCTTGAACCATTTTCCTGATGAACCCTAATGATTATTTCAGTTGGGATTTATAGAAGTTCTTCTCAACACCACTTAGAAGTCTTTCTTCCAGAAGGAAAGATTACCACCTTGGTATCCGTTGTGCAAGAATTAAAGTTCAGCAGATGTCAGCATAGGATGTATTGAGATTGTTAGGCCATATGACCATCCATATAAACCCTTGGCATGTCTCAATATGAAGAAACAAGGATCAGCCATGGATGCAGAATATAGACCACAGGAAATCCATTGAAATGTCACAATGTGGACTTTATTAAATGATACAAAAGTCTACATTGTTACATTTTAAAGAGTGTTCCTGTGGTACGTCTGCAGCTGACTCCTTATATTTTCTTCTTTGTGCCACTTTTCTTGGCGTTGATCTCTTTTCGCCGTGCATGTCTCAATAACACACAAGCCGAATTGACCTTATGCTCTTGGTAATAACTAGATCAGTGCTTCTCAACCCACTCCTTGGGGTGCACCCAGCCTGTCAGGTTTTTAGGATATCCACAACCAATATGCATGAGTGAGATTTTCATGCCAAAGAGGCAGTGCATGCAAATCTAGCTTTGCATATTTATTGTGCCTATCCTGAACACCAGACTGGCTGGGTGTGCCCCGAGGACTGAGTTGAGAAAGCACTGTGTTAGAGATTCCCATAGGTGAGGACTTGCTGTCCTGCTTGTCCCCAGAGATAATAAAATTACTTAAGTACATAAGTATTGCCATACTGGGAAAGACCAAAGGTCCATCAAGCCCAGTATCCTGTTTCCAACAGTGGCCAATGCAGGTCACAAATACCCGGCAAGATCCCAAAAATGTACAAAACATTTTATACTGCTTATCCGAGAAATAGTGGATTTTCCCCAAGTCCATTTAATAATGGTCTATGGACTTTTCCTTTAGGAAGCCGTCCAAACCTTTTTAAAACTCCGCTAAGCTAACCGCCTTTACCACATTCTCTGGCAACGAATTCCAGAGTTTAATTACATGTTAAGTGAAGAAAACTTTCTCCGATTCGTTTTAAATTTACTACATTGTAGCTTCATCGCATGCCCCCTAGTCCTAGTATTTTTGGAAAGCATGAACAGACGCTTCACATCTACCCGTTCAACTCCACTCATTATTTTAATAATAGACCTCTATCATATCTCCCCTCAGCCGCCTTTTCTCCAAGCTGAAGAACCCTAGCTGATAAGTAGTAGTAGTAGTAGTAGCAGCCGCTTTAGCCTTTCCTCATAGGGAAGTCGTCCCATCCCCTTTATCATTTTCGTCTCCCTTCTCTGCACCTTTTCTAATTCCACTATATCTTTTTTGAGATGCGGCGACCAGAATTGAACACAGTATTTGAGGTGTGGTCGCACCATGGAGCGATACAAAGGCATTATAACATCCTCATTTTTGTTTTCCATTCCTTTCCTAATAATACCTAACATTCTATTTGCTTTTTTAGCCGCAGCAGCACACTGAGCAGAAGGTTTCAAAGTATCATCAACGACGACACCTAGATCCCTTTCTTGGTTCGTGACTCCTAACGTGGAACCTTGCATGACGTAGCTATAATTTGGGTTCCTCTTTCCCACATGCATCACTTTGCACTTGCTCACATGAAACGTCATCTGCCATTTAGACGCCCAGTCTCCCAGTCTCGTAAGGTCCTCTTGTAACTTTTCACAATTCTCCCACGATTTAACGACTTTGAATAACTTTGTGTCATCAGCAAATTTAATTACCTCACTAGTTACTCCCATCTCTAGGTCATTTATAAATATGTTAAAAAGCAGCGGTCCCATCACAGAGCCCTGGGGAAACCCACTAACTACCCTTCTCCCTACTTATCTGTAGTGGGTGATCTCTGAGGACTGCAGAATGTACAGTGGGGGAAATAAGTATTTGATCCCTTGCTGATTTTGTAAGTTTGCCCACTCACAAAGACATGAGCAGCCCATAATTGAAGGGTAGGTTATTGGTAACAGTGAGAGATAGCACATCACAAATTAAATCCGGAAAATCACATTGTGGAAAGTATATGAATTTATTTGCATTCTGCAGAGGGAAATAAGTATTTAATCCCTCTGGCAAACAAGACCTAATACTTGGTGGCAAAACCCTTGTTGGCAAGCACAGCGGTCAGACGTCTTCTGTAGTTGATGATGAGGTTTGCACACATGTCAGGAGGAATTTTGGTCCACTCCTCTTTGCAGATCATCTCTAAATCATTAAGAGTTCTGGGCTGTCGCTTGGCAACTCGCATCTTCAGCTCCCTCCATAAGTTTTCAATGGGATTAAGGTCTGGTGACTGGCTAGGCCACTCCATGACCCTAATGTGCTTCTTCCTAAGCCACTCCTTTGTTGCCTTGGCTGTATGTTTTGGGTCATTGTCGTGCTGGAAGACCCAGCCACGACCCATTTTTAAGGCCCTGGCGGAGGGAAGGAGGTTGTCACTCAGAATTGTACGGTACATGGCCCCATCCATTCTCCCATTGATGCGGTGAAGTAGTCCTGTGCCCTTAGCAGAGAAACACCCCCAAAACATAACATTTCCACCTCCATGCTTGACAGTGGGGACGGTGTTCTTTGGGTCATAGGCAGCATTTCTCTTCCTCCAAACACGGCGAGTTGAGTTCATGCCAAAGAGCTCAATTTTTGTCTCATCTGACCACAGCACCTTCTCCCAATCACTCTCGGCATCATCCAGGTGTTCACTGGCAAACTTCAGACGGGCCGTCACATGTGCCTTCCGGAGCAGGGGGACCTTGCGGGCACTGCAGGATTGCAATCCGTTATGTCGTAATGTGTTACCAATGGTTTTCGTGGTGACAGTGGTCCCAGCTGCCTTGAGATCATTGACAAGTTCCCCCCTTGTAGTTGTAGGCTGATTTCTAACCTTCCTCATGATCAAGGATACCCCACGAGGTGAGATTTTGCGTGGAGCCCCAGATCTTTGTCGATTGACAGTCATTTTGTACTTCTTCCATTTTCTTACTATGGCACCAACAGTTGTCTCCTTCTCGCCCAGCGTCTTACTGATGGTTTTGTAGCCCATTCCAGCCTTGTGCAGGTGTATGATCTTGTCCCTGACATCCTTAGACAGCTCCTTGCTCTTGGCCATTTTGTAGAGGTTAGAGTCTGACTGATTCACTGAGTCTGTGGACAGGTGTCTTTCATACAGGTGACCATTGCCGACAGCTGTCTGTCATGCAGGTAACGAGTTGATTTGGAGCATCTACCTGGTCTGTAGGGGCCAGATCTCTTACTGGTTGGTGGGGGATCAAATACTTATTTCCCTCTGCAGAATGCAAATAAATTCATATACTTTCCACAATGTGATTTTCCGGATTTAATTTGTGATGTGCTATCTCTCACTGTTACCAATAACCTACCCTTCAATTATGGGCTGCTCATGTCTTTGTCAGTGGGCAAACTTACAAAATCAGCAAGGGATCAAATACTTATTTCCCCCACTGTAAATCCTCATGATATTCACCTGCTTGTGTGTGGTATGCTGCTCTAGAAAGCTGTTCAACATGCAAGAGCTTTATAGTACCTTTCTTTCTCAGAGGACAAGCAGGCTGCTTGTTTTCACATGTGGGTTGACATCCGCGTCGGCCCAGGAAACGGCAAATTTTTCTCCCAGCAAAAATAAAAAAGTTTTGCCAGAGCCTTCTGGCATGTGCACCGCGCATGCACGGAAGACTTCCCGCCTGTCGCATGAGCACGTCTCTTCAGTTTTCTCCGCGTTGAGGTGCGGTAGTTTTTCTGTGCTCCTCTCAGGCCCAGGAAAGAGTGTTCGCGAGTTTTTTGGATTTCCGCTTTATTTTACTTGATTTTATTTCAGTTCTAGTTTTTAAAAAAAAAGTTTATTTTACTTTTGTCCCCTTTTAAAGTTTCCTTTGTTTTCAACGCGGCCTGCTTATTCTCTTCTTTTCTGTGCCCTTTTTTCTCTTAACAGGCACAATCGCGTCTTTTGATTTCGCTGAAGCCGTTTTTCCTTCCATGTCATCGAAGACACCCAGCGGCTTCAAACGTTGTACTCGGTGCAACCGGACCATCTCAGGTACCGATACCCAAGCCCGACCAAAGCCCAGCCACTTGTAGTCTGTGTCTTCGTATGAAGAAACGGACCCAAGCGTCTCGAGAAGCCCAACGAGAAAAGCTTTTTAGGGCTCGATCCGGTCCTTCGACATCGGTACCGAGGTTGGCGGTGTCGGCATTGAGAGGAGCATTGAATTTTAATTGCCAAACCTTAGACCATTCTTCTAGCTTCCACAGATCCTTTTTCATGTTTTCCACTCCCTTCCGGGTGTCCACTCTGTTACAAATCTTTGTATCATCCACAAAAAGGCAAACTTTACCTTCTAACCCTTCAGTAATGTCACTCACAAATATATTGAACACAATCGGTCCCAGCACCGATCCTTGAGGCACTCCACTATTCACCTTTCCCTCCTCCGAGCGAATTCCATTTACCACCACCCTCTGGCTTCTGTCCGTCAACCAGTTCCTAATCCAGTTCACCACTTTGGGTCCTATCTTCATCCCGTCCAGTTTGTTCAAGAGCCTTGTGTGGGGAACTGTGTCAAAAGCTTTGCTGAAATCTAGGTAGATTACATCTATAGCACATCCCTGATTTAATTCTCCAGTCACCCAGTCAAAGAATTCAATGAGATTTGTTCGGCACGATTTCCCTTTGGTAAAACCATGTTGTCTCGGATCTTGCAACTTATTGGCTTCCAGGAAATTCACTATCCTTTCCTTCAGCATCACTTCCATTACTTTTCCAATAATTGAAGTGAGGCTTACCGGCCTGTAGCTTCCAGCTTCTTCCCTATCACCACTTTTGTGAAGAGGGACCACATCCGCCATTCTCCAATCCCACGGAACCTCTCCTGTTTCCAATGATTTATTAAACAAATCTTTAAGAGGACCCGCCAGAACCTCTCTGAGCTCCTTTAATATCCTGGGGTGGATCCCGTCTGGTCCCACAGCTTTGTCCACCTTTAGCTTTTCAAGTTGTTTATACACACTCTCTTCCATGAACAGTGCTATATGTACTCCATTTTCATTTGTATTTTTGCCAGTCCATCGCGGTCCTTCTCCAGGATTTTCTTCTGTGAAAACAGAACAAAAGTATCTATTTAGCAAATTTGCTTTTTCTTCATCTTTATCTACATAGCGGTTCGCAGCATCTTTCAGTCTCACAATTCCCTTATTTGTCTTCCTCCTTTCACTAATATACCTGAAGATATTTTTGTCACCCCTCCTTACATTTCTAGCCATTTTTTCTTCCGCTTGCGCTTTCGCCAGACGTATCTCTCTCTTGGCTTCTTTCAGTTTCCTCCGGTATTCCTCTCCGTGTTCGGCTTCTTGAGTTTTTGTGTATTTCAGGAACTCCAACTCTTTAGCCTTTATTTTCTTGGCCACTTGCTTGGAGAACCATATCGGTTTCCTTTTTCTCTTGCTTTTATTTACTGTCCTTACATAAATGCTTGTGGCTCTATTTATAGCTTCTTTTAGCCTGGACCAGGTTTCACTTGCGGGACTCGATAAGGCAGCTGTCTAGCTTGGTTGATGCACACTCTACGGAGTTGGCCGAGCCTTTTCGCCAGGTGGTCATGCAGCAGAAGGTGAGTCGCAAGTTGCTGGCCAGGGGTACGTTTGACACTTTTGATGTAGCATCCAGGATCGCTGCTCGGGGTATAGTGATGCGCAGACACTCATGGCAGCGTGTCTCTGACCTGGATCATTTGGTCCAGCAACGAATGGCGGATGTTCCTTACTGGGGGGGACAATCTTTTTGGTGAAAAAGTAGAGGATTTTGTTGATCAGATCAAGAATCATAATGATGCTATGGATTCTCTTTGCCACCTGGCACCTTCTGCTACAACCTCCTCATCTAGGAGGTATTTTGGGGGGAAGAGGAGTGCTCCCTATTCCTATCCTAGGCGTAGGTACACTCATGCTTCTCGGCAGCCTGCCCAGGCTCAACCCCAGCGTGCTCATTCTCGTCAACAGCATGCGTCTAAGGCCCATTCTGCTCCCCAGCAAAGCAAAGGATGGGCTTTTGATTGGCTCCAGTTAAGCATAACCTCAATCAAAGTGTCCGTACCGGACGACTTGCCGATTGGAGGGAGGTTAATATTTTCTCACCAAAGGTGGCCTCTTATAACCTCCGACCGGTGGGTTCTTCAAATAGTCCAGTTAGGATACACCCTCAGTCTGGAATCCAAACCTCCAAATTGCCCACCGGGAGCTCATTCATACAGTTCCCAGCACAAACAAGTACTTGCAGAGGAACTCTCCGCCCTTCTAAAGGCCTGAGTGGATTGAACCTGTTCCACCACGGGAAGAAGGGCTGAGATTCTATTCCAGGTACTTTCTTGTGCAGAAAAAGACAGGGGGGATGCGTCCCAACCTAGACCTAAGGGGCCTGAACAAATTCCTTATTCGAGAAAAGTTGAGGATGGTTTCCCTGGGCACCCTTCTTCTCATGATTCAATAGAACGATTGGCTATGCTCTCTGGACTTAAAGGATGCTTACACACACATCTCGATACTTCCATCTCACAGGAAGTATCTTCAATTTCGGCTGGGAACTCAGCACTTTCAGTACTGTGTGTTGCCTTTTGGTCTGGCGTCTGCGCCCTGAATGTTTACAAAGTGTCTGGCTGTAGTAGCAGCGTCGCTATGAAGACTGGGAGTGCATGTGTTCCCTTATCTCAACGATTGGCTGATGAAGAGCACCTCGGAGGCAGGCGCTCTACGGTCCATGCGAATGACTATTCAGGTGCTAGAGCTGCTGGGCTTCGTGATCAATTACTCCAAGTCCCATCTCACCCCAGTATAAAAGTTGGAATTCATTGGAACTCTGTTGAACACAAAGACAGCTGAAGCTTATCTTCCCGACGCAAGGGCAGACAACCTCCTGTCCCTGGTGTCCATGGTTTGAGTGTCTCAACAGATCACGGCTCTGTTGAGACTTCTGGGGCACATGGCCTCCACAGTTCATGTAACTCCCATGGCATGTCTACACATGAGATCAGCTCAATGGACCCTAGTTTCCCAGTGGTATCAAGCTGCGGGGGATCTAGAGGATGTAATCCAACTGCCCACCAATTTTCGGAATTCCCTTCAGTGGTGGACGATTAGATCCAGTTTGACCTTGGGACGTCCATTCCAAATTCCTCAGGCTCAAAAAGTGCTGACGATGGATGCATCCCTCCTGGGGTGGGGAGCTCATGTAGATGGGCTTCACACAAGTATCTTGGTCCTTTCAGGAAAAAGGTCTTCGGATCAACCTCCTGGAACTGCGAGCGATCTGGAACGCTCTAAAGGCTTTCAGAGATCGGCTGTCCAACCAAATCATCTTAATTCAAACAGACAATTAGGTTACGATGTATTACACCAACAAGCAGGGAGGCACCGGATCTTGCCCTCTGTATCAGGAAGCCATCCAGATGTGGCTTTGGGCACACTGTCACGACATGTTTCTGCAAGCCACTTATCTGGCAGGCATAAACAACAGTCTGGCCGACAGGCTGAGTAGAGTAATGCAACCTCACGAGTGGTCACTGAACATAGGAGTAGCCCGCAAGACCTTCCGAGCATGGGGCACCCCCTCGGTGGATCTTTTTGCCACTCAAATCAATCACAAAGTCCCTCAGTTCTGTTCCAAGCTTCAGGCCCACAACAGACTAGCGTCAGATGCCTTTCTCCTGCATTGGGGAACAGGCCTTCTGTATGCGTATCCTCCCATACCTCTAGTAGGGAAAACTTTGCTGAAACTCAAGCAAGACTGCGGAACCATGATACTCATTGCGCCCTCCTGGTCGCTTCAGATTTGGTTCCCTCTTCTTCTGGAGTTGTCCTCCAAAGAACCGTGGAGATTGGAGTGTTTTCCGACCCTCATCACCCAGAACGAGGGGTCACTTCTACGTCCCAACCTCCAGTCTCTGGCTCTCACGGCCTGGATGTTGAGAGCATAGAATTTGCCTCCTTGGGTCTTTGAGAGGGTGTCTCCCGAGTCTTGCTTGCTTCCAGGAAAGATTCCACAAAAAGGAGTTACTCTTTCAAATGGAGGAGGTTTGCCATCTGGTGTGACAGCAAGGCCCTAGATATTTTTTCTTGTCCTATACAGACCCTGCTTGAATACCTTCTACACTTATCAGAGTCTGGTCTCAAGACCAACTCCGTAAGAGTTCACCTTAGTGCGATTATTGCTTATCATTGCCATGTAGAAGGTAAGCCTATCTCTGGACAGCCTTTAGTAGTTCACTTTATGAGAGGTTTGCTTTTGTCAAAGCCCCTGGTCAAACCTCCACCAGTGTCATAGGATCTGAACGTTGTTCTCACCCAGCTGATGAAAGCTCCTTTTGAGCCACTGAATTCCTGCCATCTGAAGTACTTGACCTGGAAGGTCATTTTCTCGGTGGCTGTTACTTCAGCTCTTAGGGTCAGTGAGCTTCAGGCCTTAGTAGTGCATGCACCTTATATAAAGTTTCATCATGTAAGAGCCATGGCTGCGTCAGTGGCTCACTTAAAGTCAGCCCTAATTGAAGAAATTTGCAAGGCTGCAACGTGGTCATCAGTCCACACATTCACATCTCACTACTGCCTTCAGCAGGATACCCGACGCGACAGTTGGTTTGGGCAGTCGGTGCTGCAGAATCTGTTCAGGGTTTAGAATCCAACTCCACCCCCCAGACCCATTTTTGTTTTGTTCCAGGCTGTACTCTCAGTTAGTTGTTTATGGTTTCAGGTCAATCTCTGTTATGTCCTCGCCGTTGCGAGGTCCAATTGACCAATGTTCATTGTTTTTAGTGAGCCTGGTTGCTAGGGATACCCCACATGTGAGAAGCAGCCTGCTTGTCCTCGAAGAAAGCGAAAAGATACTTACCTGTAGCAGGTATTCTCCGAGGACAGCAGGCTGATTGTTCTCACAAACATGCCCACCTCCCCTTTGGAGTTGTTTGTTTGTTTCTATGCTTTTTGATTAAACTGAAGAGACACGCTCACGCGACGGGCGGGAAGTCATCCACGCATGTGCGGTGCGCACGGTTCACGTGCCAGAAGGCTGTGGCAAAACTTTTTTTATTTTTGCTGAGAGAAAAGTTTGCCGTTTCCTGGGCCGACACAGATGTCGACCCACATGTGAGAACAATTAGCCTTCTGTCCTCAGAGAATACCTGCTACAGGTAAGTATCTTCACTTCATCTGAGCTCCTTTGGATGAGATTACCCATGAATGAGACTTGTATATTGCTGTTCTCGGAGAGCACCCGTTACACATAAATAACTTCATTGTCTGGCTGGTGTATCTCTAGTCCCTTTTAGTTTTGCTGTGCTTTTCTGTTAATTGATGGATTTCTTATATATTTTTTAATATGAGATTTTATATTATGATGTAAACTGTTCTGTTTTGTGAATGCAAATTTGAAACGGTATAGTAAATAAATAAACGATAATACCTACATTTTCTGGTGACAGACACAGTAAACTTTTAAGATATACATGTTTCACTGTGGTTGACATTAAGAACACTCACCGTGCTTCCTTGACTATATAGGATCAGTGTTGCATCAGAAGTACCTTTCAGCTTAGAGATGCTCTGCTGCTATCAGTATTAATTTGCAGCGCTAGTATACACTGAGCAAAAAAAAAAAAATGCCAGTTCTCTTCCCTGGTTCCTGGACACTATCTGACCCCCTGCAAAGGAGCCACTGTATTTCTTCTTGAAAAGTGTTCTGGATGCATGAAAGTGTCTTCCATTGGAAGTAGTGGGGTGGTATGAGACTGGTCCCTTAAGGTTACCGGTTCAGAAGGTTGGAATCACCTTCCTCAGGATTTGAGAGATCAATCCTCATTACTGTCTTTAAGGAGGCGATTAAAGACATTATTTGTTGAGGCCTATGGAGCTCAGCATTGATATTTTTTTGAACTTCTGTCTTTCTTCTTTTAATCGTTTCTTCCTACCTTAATGTTATTTTATTATTTGTAAACCAATCTGAATGGATTTTTCTACCATAATAATGGTAGAAAATTTTATAAATAATAAATATGTAGTGAAGGCCTGAACAGTAACAGTGTTCCAGAAAGCTTGAGGTAAACAGAGAAAGTCATGGAGAAAATCAAAGATCAAATGTTGTGTATAATGTTACATCATGAATAAAATTAGGTAGACTGAATCGACCTTATGGTCCCTGTCTGCTGTCCTATTCAATGCTTCTGTTTTTCACGAAGCATTTTGATGGGCTTGGATTGCTGTCAGGAAGGAAGAGACATGTTCTGGTATGTGGTGTTATTCCTGAGAGAGGAGACCGTGCTGATCAACTGATATTTTTTTTCTATAGCTTGAGTAGAAATGTGGCTTTAAGTAAAGTAATTTTTCAAGTAAAGAATTCTGTAGGCAGAGAGGCTGTAAAACCATAAATTTGGAAACTTTTTTTTTAATGAAAAATATTTCTTTTCTCAGAGCCTGTGAGCGTTTTTCGGACCGGCTGGATAAAATCCAGTTCCATGTGGAAGAAACCAGGCTTGGTGGAAGCTATAGAGGGTGCTTGTGCTATGCGAGACTCTTTCCTTGGATCCATCCCAGGCAAGAATGCAGTGGAGTACGATGTGACCATTGTCATTGAGCCAGGCTTGCTTTTTGAGCTTATGGAGGTACGAGGTCGCTAGTTAGATCTATCCCACCCTGCAAAAATTCTACCAGGACTGCAATAAGTTGTTAGTGAGAGCCTTCCTCTTCCAGGTTGTAACTTTTCAGGAATTCTTCAATACAATCCAGAAGAAGCAATTTTAAGAAGTTTCTGGAGAAATCTTCCTCTTGTGCTTAGAGTCAGGTGTGAACAAGGTGATGGGTTGGTAATCATTTATCATCTGAATTCTAAAAGATTCTGGAGACAAAGATTAGAATTACCAGTGCTCTCTCCAGGACCTTTTGAATGGGCACACCACCCAGCTGATTTTATTGATCACCTGGCTAACTTGACAGAAAATTTTGTAATATGACACAATACTCCCCCTCCCTTACCCACTTGGGAAAACATTTTTGGGAGAACAGTGCATTACATCAAGTAGAGAAGAGTGAGCTTCAGCCAATATAATCCTGCTTCACTGCCACAGGAGTGAACAGTAGAGTGGTATGATCTTGGAGGCAGCAGGGCCCTAGACCAAGTAGAACACTGGGCAAGGAGTGAAGGAACAGCCCATCTAAAGAAATAGGATCTCCCACATGTTTCTGCTCACTACCCCATCCACGGCAACTTCCCTGGACCCCTTCTCTCTCCCCATCTCCAGCCATCCCCTCTCCCAATATGTGTAGTAGTAGCTGTGATGTAGATCTTCAGGTGGTGGCAGTAGGATTTAAAAGTAGCAGCAGGTCTTGTGAAATCAGAAGGCAACCAAGGAAGTCCATAGGAGGGTGGGCCACCACAGGGCCTGTGAAGTGCATGCTGGTTCAAAGGCCCCGTGTTGATTTACCCTCTGATTGCCACCCGATGATCATTTGCCCATTAGCCCTGGTTTTGATAGGTTCTAGTCATGAAGGTGCCAAAAGCCAGCCCTGAGAGACAGCAAGAGTGCACACCCATGACATAGAAGCCCTGACCTAGCTTTGAAAAGACACTTACACGGAAGTTACTCTATGTAGGCTCCCAGCATGTAAAATTCACTTTTTGCTTCTTGTTTAGTATGTTCCAAAGTGATACAACACAGCTAGTACCAAATGCAGCAAAGGTAATGTCTATATGTACACAACTGAGTGAAACAATTCTGTGAGAGCCTTGTTAACGTCATTGCCCTGCTGTCATCCCTTGCAGTCATTGCAAGCTGAGGAGACATCAAGTACATCTCAACTAAATGAGTTAATGATGTGCTCACAGACAAGTCTCATGATTGAGGTACCACGGGACCTGCCTTCAGATGCTAATATTATCAACGGATCCTTTCTTATTAACTTAGAAGGTGAGACATGAGCTATGGCTGATTTATTGTCATCGCTGTTTTCATTTAAAAATATTGACATGGTTCTAGAAGTCCTTTACTTGGATGTCAGCATTGTTCTTAGTGTTGACTAGGACACTGTGTATCCTGTCAACTCTAGAGCAGGGCTAGACATGCTGCCTCCAGTGGCCTTTTGCTACATGAAGTGCCAGGACTTTAGTCCTCCCTTAACCCGTTAGTGCCCAATGTTCCCATAATAAGCCATATGGGAACATTGGGCACTAATGGGTTAATATGAGTATAAAACATTGAAACTGTCTGTAGAGTAAGGTTGGTGAGGGTGTTTGGCAGGCTATTTATTCTCTGTCCGATGTTTTAGGGGGAGAAATAATAGATCTGATATACTAACTTCTCAAAGCACAGATTAACAGTAGGAAGTTCTGTGACTGAGAAAAACTAGGCCCTGTGTATAAACACCAAACCCAGTTTCCAGCCTGTGACAACTCTCTTGTTTTGTTTTTCATTTATTTGGTGAAAATAAGCTAGGAAAGGGGCTTGAGACTATGGCTCTTGCTATATAGGGGGACATTAACAGTAGTTTCCTCTGGTCGGCATACCCTGCAAAAATGCTGCTATAGAAGCCTTTGGCTGGTGGCCCTTATTTTATTCAACCCCAGCAAACTCTTATATCGGCTTGTTTCAGCATCAAAAGATATTTAAAAAATAAAAAGGTGATCTTCAAAGCAGGCCTAGGAGCAAAAGCCAAAATCATGCATATTTTTTCTTGATGTGAAAAGTCTGAGTAGTATTATGTGATACTCATTGCAACTCTAAAGCATTAAGACATTACAGTTAGATTTTCAAGGTTAGAGCCATTTAATTCAAAGTGACACCAAATCCTAAAAGAGTTTGAGTGCTCAGGAGCTGCATGGAAAGAGGATTTTATGAAAATAGAAGATTCAGGAAGGAATATGGGGGGGGGGAGTCTCCTGCAGTAGCTGGATATACTGAATTGCACCAGCTTATCTGTAAGTTTTTCCTGCCTAATGTGTTCTTGCTTGCATGATGGGAGTAGGGTAACAGCCTAAAATAATTCAGTGTTTGAGTTTTCTTTTTCCTGCCTTCCCCCCCAACTCTAAGGTGGTGGCATTAGTGAAGAAACAGCCTTCAAAGTCATAACTCAGTTAGCAAGCAGAGAGAGATGCCCCCGCTGCTGGAAGTACACAGCCTCCTCCTTGCTGACACCCTGTCCCCGCTGCCTGGAAGTCATTGCTGAAAAATGAAGCATCCGACTTTGTGATGCACACCAGGATCTGATCAGAGCTTGGCTACGTCCTGTGCAACTCGACCGGGCAGAATGTCAAAGGATCAGCACTGCCTGGGAAACCCTGTACATTTACACAACAGGGTGGTACAAACTACCTTCTGGGACTGAGACTTTGCATTTCTATGTTGAGATGCTAAGGAGGTCGGAAAGCCACTGTCTATGACAGATAAAATCAAAGTCTATTTTATGATTGTCAGAGCTGAAGTGAAAAGCAGGAGATTTTCTCTACATATAGATGGAGCCATGGCTTCTGAAGACTTCCCATATTATGCAATCTGATTTTAAGTCAGAAAAAGCTTTATGGAAATAAACTTATAAAAAAGGTTAGTAATATTTTTTAAAGTGTGGATATTAAGCGCTGTATTCTGCAATGCTGTTATCTGTACAATAAAACTAGAATATAAATTTTAGGGAGTGTTTTTTCTTATCAGATCTTAACTACCGCCTTGGGTGAATCTCTTCATAAAGGCAGTTAAATCCCAATTAATGATAGAGCACATTTCATTAGCTGCTGGCCTTTGTCACAGCAGCCAAAATGCTGTCAGTTACTGGCAGGAAGCTGTGACCATGTGGTAACCAAGACTTGCTGACAGTCATTTGCATTGAAACTTTCTTAGCACATTGGGAAAGGAAAATAAACATTCTAGGGTCAATTTTCAAAGGCAGCAATTTGTTAATAGCAGCTGATAAATGTGTAACTTGTCTAACTATATAGTTTCAAATAATCTATGGATAGTGTCAGGCCAAAAATCCCTTTGACTGACCTGATAGTATCTGTACAGTGAAGGGGGGCAACGAGAGGACAAAGTGGGGGCAGGAACCGATAATGGCTTGCTGAATAGCAAATCAAAACTAAGCGGCTAGCATGGACAGCTGACACCAGACGACGTGTATATTCAGCAGTGTTGAATATAATATAAATTTAAATATCACAGCCACCATTTAGATTAATACATATATTTATCGGCACTATTACCCCCTCTGTGCCTGTTCTGTTTTCAGTATGCAAACAATATGTGAGAGTGCATGGTCAGTCATCAGAGCAGATCCACGGGTCACTTGCTCACAGCACTAAAGTTCAGGTGTTTCTATCACCTTCCCCTGTGTTGCTGTGCACAGTTCATTCAAAAGCTATACAAGGTGCTGCTCACTTCAGAGCATATTATACCGGGAGAGCTTTTTCTTAATACTTCTTCTTGTAAAGGCCTTCCAGTGGAGGTGGCGGAGAAACAGAAAACACAAAAACCTGGGGAAGGGGAGGACTTTTTACTGACACCTTTTTTTTCCTGCCTTCCAAAAGTGTCCCACCCATCCAATCAGATCTCGCTTAAAGTTTCTCAGTATGTTTTTTTTTTTCTAGTCATGCACAAGCCAACCTTGAACCATGACCTTCAGTTTGGAAGACAGCCATCATCAAGGTAGAATTATACTGGTTCACATTGGCTGCTTGCACACATTTTTAAAATGGTATAAGGTGAAACCAGTATCAGCTCAGTAGACTACAAACACATGTTCTTCTGGAAGTTATAAGTCTTGTTCAGACTAGGGGACTCTGCAGCCCTTAACAATTTGTTTGCTGTCAGTTATAGTTTCGCCTACAGTTTGAATCTAGCTCCAGTTAGGTCCAGGTCATCAGTGGCATTCTGAACCAGTCCTGGAGGGTAAAACCAGGACCAGTTCAGCTTGTCTCTGAATGGCCTGGATTGTTCATGTAGATCTGCTTTTTATAGTATTAACTTGATCCCAACTGTACTTCTTGTGATTTTACTTCTGGTATATATTGGTGTTTTAAGGCCATGTAATATCCATGTTCTGTGTATATGTGACAGAGGTGAGGTATTCTGCTGATATGTAGTTTCTGTAGAAAATCCTATTTGTTCTGTTTTCCCAATAAGAAATGCATTTATATTTTAGAGACTGGTGTAATATTTGCAGTGCTGCCTTTTTATATATATTGTATGGCTGGTGTTTAAAACGGGTAGAAGTAAATCGATTTTTCATTCTTTCAAAAAGTACAGAGACCAGGGACTCTCAATGAAATTACATGGAAATACTTTTAAAACAAATTGGAAATTATTTTTCACACACAGAATAGTTACGCTCTGGAACTCGCTGCCGGAGGATGTGATAATGGCAGTTAACATATCTGGGTTTAAAAAAGGTTTGGACAAGTTCCTGGAGGAAAGTCCATAGTTTGCTGTTGAGACAGACATGGGGGAAGCCTCTGCTTGCCCTGGGATTGGTAGCATGGAATGTTGCTGTTAGTTGGGTTTCTGCCAGGTACTTATGACCTGGATTGGCCACTGTTGGAAGCAGGACACTGGGCTAGCTGCACCCTTGGTCTGACCCAGTATGGCTATTATTATCCTGTTATGACAGAGCCATGGATAGTCACACTGCCCCCTAAGGTTGATCCTGTATGACCAGCTTCACCATTTTTCCTACAAAAAAATAAAAAAACACTGCCTTGGTGATAAGCAGAGAGGATCTTTAGCTGTGAAGTGATGATGGGAAAACCAGAGAGCAACTGGGGTCTCTGCACCAGGAATGAAATTAAGCAAAACTACTTGGGCTCTTTGGTCTTCACCTGCTGACTCACTTCTTTCTTTCTACTACCTGATGCCTAGGTGGAAAGCAGAAATCTCTTGGTGGACGGGTCTGCTGATTTTAAGGAGACAAGATTCCTCCTTAAACGGCAAGTCAAGGGTATCAACTAGGTTGTGACCTATATTATTTCCTGAGTCATACTGCCTAAAAACCAAATTCTCTCTCTTCAGAAACGTTAACTGTGACGTTCAGCAATTAGCTTCTGTGGTTGCTGTGATGCTTGTCCAAAGGGCTGTAGTCTCTGTTTCTGTAGCCCGTAGGACCAAATGCCTTTCACTGAGGCTCTTTCCTTTCCTTGTGTATGTCTTATAGCTGTTTATGGGAGCTGGAGAATCATACAGGAATGCAAAGAAAAATAAAGCACTCCTTTTAAAAATAAGAAAAGCTGTCTGGGCTTACCCTATGCCTTGCTCTTTGCATGTTTCTTCAAAAGCAGTGGGGTCCTACCATCCTCTCATGAATGCAACATGTAGATCACTGAGTAGGAGGTAGTGTACACTTTCAAACTTAGATTAAGTTAAAAAAATGCCAAAATCCCACCAATTTCTGCAGATAATTGAAATATTAAAATACTGTTGCCGTTATATAAGTTGTAGCTTAGATAGGTCCTTAACTACACTCCCTAACTCTAGAGACAAATAAAACCCCATTTATCTATTATCTCTTTCCCACAAGAGTCACAGTATATGGCAAACATTATCTGTTGGCAGCATGCAGATCACCACCTTCTCAGTCGTTCATTTTCTGACTAGTTCTGGGTTTAGGTAGTGCTTCCTTTTTTGTCTGGTTACTGCCAGATCACCTTATTTTCAGTCAGGCATCTTCTGACCAGTTCTGGAGTTTTGGTAGTGCTTGATTTTCTTGTCAAGAGTGGTACAAATATTTTAATAAAGAGAAAAAAAAACCCTGCTACATCCAATTGCAGTCTCTTGCATAAACTGGTTCCTAGATCATGCCCCACCATCCCCTGCAAAGGCCTGTCAAATAACTTATTCCCTGGTTCACAGCAGACCTCAATCAGAATAAGTTGGAAGAATACTGCAATAGAAATGGCAAAAATTGACATTACAGTCTGATTGAAATGACTACATGTCACCTGAGCAGGCAAACAATTTACCTAAAGAACTATTTAAAACATTATGGGACCCTTTTAAAAGCAGTGCTAAAAAGTGCCTTTACCACACCCTTACCTTCTCATGCGCTAAAGCCTGTTATGGTGCAGCAGTACAATGGCCGATTTTTATAATAATGGCCATGCAATATTGTTGCCATTACCGCATGACCATTAAAAAAGATGTGTGACATAAGGGCTTGTGTACTAATTAGTTAGCATGCAGCAATGTAGCTGGTTAGTGAAGGCCACAAAATTATCTCGAGCACCGAGCTTCAGTCATAGAAACAGAAAATTATGACCTATCCAGTCTGCCCATCCATTCCATCTAGTTTCCCTGTCACTCCCTTAGAGATCCTATGTACTTGTCCCAAGCTCTCTTGAATTCAGATACTGATTTAGTCTCCACCAGGAGGCAGTTCCACAAATTCACCACCCTTTCCATGAAGTAGTGTTTCCTCAGGTTGCTTCTGAGTCTATCCCCTTTCACTATCCTATGCCAGAGCTTCCTTTCAGTTGAAAGTTACTCACCTCATGTGCATTTATACCACATAAGTATTTAAATCTCTCTAGCATATCTCTCCTCTCCTGCCTTTCTTCCAAAGCATACATATATTGAGATTTGTCTTTCCCAATACTCTTTATGATGAAGGCCATTGATCATTTTAGTAGTCGCCCTCTGGACCAACTCCTTCGTGTTTATATCTTTTTGAAGGTGCAGTCTCCCAGCATTGTACACAATATTGTAAATGAGTTCTCACCAGAGTATTATACAGGGGCAACATCGCCCTCTTTTTTTTTTTTTTCTACTGGCCATTCCACTCCCTATGCACCTAACATCCTTCTAGCTTTCGCCTTCACCTTTTGTTACCTGTTTGGCCACCTTAAGATTATCATATACGATCATACCCAAGTCCCGCTCCTCTTTCATGTACAAAAGTTCTTCACCCCATAAACTGTATGGTTCCCTCAGTGTTTTGCAGCCCAAATGTACGACTTTGCATTTTTAATATTAAATCTAAGCTGCCAAATTCCAGACCATTCCCCTAGCTTTGCAAAGTTCATTCTCATGTTATCCACACCATCAGGGGTGTCTACCCTAGTGCAGATTTTGGTATCATCCGCAAGCATACTAAACAGACAATAAACACTATAATAGTCTATATATCATGGAAAATGAAGACATTGGAAAAGGACATTTTTGAGAAACATTTTAGATTCTGCACAATGTGCTAATGTCTTTTCAAGATCTTACCAATACTCTTTGTCAAATTCCTTGGACAGACAAGGTTGTTATCCTTGATATTAATCCTTCAAAGACTACTCTCAGAATTTCTCAACCTCTTTTAATACAGTCTAAGGATAACATCTGTCAAGAAAAAGAGGTAGAGAAATCACAAAATTTTTATCACTAGCTGAATTCAAAAAATGATTTCAAATTTCAATTACATTATAATCTGGAATGTATCCCCTGCCGGACATTCTAATATCAAAAAGCTTTGCAGACTTTGTTATAGCCATAGATTGAAATCTGACAGACTATTAAATGATTGCATTTGCAAAGCTTTCACTTCCTACACTCCTCCCCAGGAATTCTATTCAATGGGTAAATCTCTCTTATCTGCACCCTTCTCCACTCCTAACTCCAGACACTGTTCCTTTTATCGTGCTGCACCATATGCCTGGATTAGACTTCCTGAGCCAGTATGTCAAGCTCCATCTCTGGCTGTCTTCAAATCTAGGCTAAAAGTCCACCTGTTTCATGTCGCTTTTAACTCCTAACCCTTACTCACTTGTTCAGCACCCATTTATATCATTCCCACCTTTGTAATTCCCTTGTCTGTCCTATTTAGATTGTAAGCTCTCCTGAGTAGGGGCTGTCTCTTTATGTCTAGTAGCGCTATAGAAATAAGTGGTAGTATTAAATTACTGGAAAACAATATCTACCAGCTAGTCAGTTTTTAAGATGGAGGTTATGCTCCACTGTGGAAGAAATTGGAAATTCCTAGAAATGACTCTAGTAATGTAATTTGTGGCACATTATAAGAAATTGTCAGCCTAGCTTTCCATCCTCACACAGCTGCAGAAGGAAATGAGACATCTTTCGTTTGGTTGCCTTTATGATTTCACTCCAGGTATTAGGTCAGACTTGATCATGGTATGATCACTCTTTCGCAGTGGACCCAACACAGTTACCTTTCATACTATGCCCTGCATTCCACTAAGAACTAGATCCAGTTGCTCCAAGAAGCAATCATTTATTACGTCTAGGAATTTTACCTCCCTAGTGCTCCCTGATTTAACATTTATCCAGTCAACATTGTGGTAATTGAAATCAAAATACTTCACCAAATCTGCTGGCCTCTATTCAGTCCTGGCTTCGCACTAATTGCCATATTCTGAATCCTACTAAGTAAGACTACAGCCTGTTGGGTGACTGGCACTCACCCCTCCCCTCCCCTCTCCTATCGGACATTCCCATTCCTCTTGTCTCCCATTTCTACTACCTAGGAGTAATCCTGGACTACAATCTATCTGTTACTCATCACATTTTTCCCTTGTCTGTGCCTCATTCTCATCTGTGTGTCAAAAATAGACACTATCTTGATGCTTAGTCCCTAAAGATACTCCTTCACACTCTTCTGGTTATATGATTAGACTATTATAATATCATTTACTCAGGCCTCCCCCAGTATTCTATTCGCCATCTTCAGACAATCCAGAACACAGCAGTTCTCATTTTCTCTCATGCTTCTAGATTTGTCCATATCACTTCCCTTTTAATTCAGCAACACTGACTCCCTGTCCTTTCTTGCATTCAATATAAAGTCTTCATCCTCACTCACAAATTATTTTACACTGCCACTCCTTATTTTTCCTTTATTCTCACTCTCTACACCCTTCGTTCCCTTAAACCCACCGTCTACTATACCTAATAAATACCTTCTACTCTCTACTTCCTCCCTTAATTAATCTCCGCACAACAATTATTGTACCTGACATCCAGGACTAACTGTACTAACAAAACTATGTAAGCCACTTTGAGCCTGCAAATAGGTGGGAAAATGTGGGATACAAATGCAATAAATAAATAAAAATAACAATATCTGGCTTAGAATTCCTCCATTAAAAGAGGCATACTATGAAACAACTCACATCTAAGCCACCTCCTGGCCAGCTTTCTCTTTTTGAAACTTCCTTCCTTCCCCCACTCATTTGGAGCATTCCTGCTCTAAATTTAAAAACCTACCTCTTTGAAATGGCCTGTTCCATTCAGTTAGACCCGAGCAGACTGTCAAGGATCCACTGACCTTGTGATTAGCTGTACTTCCTTTTTTTCTTTTTCTTTAAAATTAGCGTTTTTAACTTTTCTTTGTTTTTATTTTATTGTAAGTTGTTTTGTCACTTTTTTTTCTAAAAAGCAATCTATCAAGTTTAATAAATCAAATCAAGGCAGACCCTTAGCAGTAGTACAATTAGACTGTTGCCAAGTGTCAAATGGGTGCCATTTTGCACCCGAGAGAGGGCAGGAGCAGAGGGGATCACTCCTGCCCCATCCCTTTAGATAATCAGGTATGGCCCCCAGGTAAATCTCAGAGGTTCTTGAGGTTAGGAGCATCAAAAATTTTCACAAATAGATGGAAGTGCTGAGGTAAAGAGGATCAGAATGTGAGGGTATCGGAATAATCAGGGACTAGGATTGGGTCATCTTAACAGCCACAACCTGGAAGTTATGTGGGTGTCAACACCACATAGCTAAGTGGCTAAAGACAGGACAGCCTTTTGTGCCTATCTGGCTGCTCAGCTATGCAAGCACTGGCACTGAATACGGCCTATGCTTGCATAGCTATAAAATTGCTCTTTATAGGTTTTCTGGGTTTTGCATTGAAGGGTAGCATGGTGACAGAATGCCCATAGTAGAGGCCAACCTAATTTCAGTTTAGGTTGTGGCCGAAAATGCCTGTGTGTTTTCAGCTGAAATTGAAACTCCCCATCCCCTGACACCAGTAGTCCCTTCCCAGTCTAGTGGCCTCTCCAGGGGCAGGAATGAAGCCCACGCATTTTGCCTCTTGCGCTGCTCTAATGGAAATCGCTGCCAAGTCTTGGCAGCCATTTCCATCAAAGTAGTGCACAGGGCAGGAATGAATGGAGTTCGTTCCCTGAGCGTAGTTTTTCAGGACGCCCATGGCACACCCATGGCCACATCCCCTTTTTGACTGCACTTATTAGAATTTGTGTGCACCAGATTACAGAATACACTGAGCGAGTTACGCATGTAACTTCTAATTAATGTCAATTAGTGCTGATAATTGCTTAACATCCAATTCACAGAGCTGATTACGTAATTAACTAATTAAGTTATGTGCACTGTTATAGAATATGCCTGGATTTCCATTTGGAATTTTTAGCGCGATATATAGAATTGAGGAGATGGTTGGATAAGGACTTTGATGGAAACACTGAGGCCTTAACCCATTCATCTGTGCAGATGATGTTACAATCAAATTCCCTTCCAACATGCCTTGACTGAAATAACTAATGAAATCAATAATGGCCTGAACATCATGGACAAACTCATTCCAACTGAAAAAACACACTGCCTTATCTTCTCATCCCAACATAACAACTACAAACCCGCAACAATAAACACCCCAGGACATGCACTCCCTATCTCACACAGCTTTAAAAAACTTGGAGTCACAATGAACCGCAACCTCACTCTCGAGAGCCAAGTAAAAAAAACGTAATAAAGAAAATGTTCTACGCAATGTGGAAACTCAAACGAATAAAACCTTTCTTCCCAAGGGATACCTTTCGTAAACTAATGCAATCAATAGTCCTAAGCCATGCAGACTACTGCAACGGAATCTATGCAGGATGTAAAGAACAAATCACAAAAAAAACTCCAGACCACCCAAAACACAGCAGCCAGACTGATATGTTTTTGCCCTGGAATGGCAATGCCATAACACGTTTGTGTAAGCCACATTGAGCCTACAAATAGGTGGGAAAATGTGGGATACAAGTGCAATAAATAAATAAATATATGATAAAACATGATTCGAAAGCACTAAATCCCTTTGAGAAAAACTGCATTGGCTCCCAACCAAAGAACGAATCATTTTCAAAATCTGCACATTGGTCCACAAAATCATCTACGGCATAGTCCCAGGATACATGACAGACCTCACAGATCTACCAAATAGAAACAAACTCGGATCAGCACGATCATACCTAAACCTACATTACCCAAACTGCAAAAGGCTAAAATATAAAACAACTTATGCATCTAGCTTCTCCTACCTATGCGCACAACTATGGAATGGACTCCCGTATGCAGTGAAAACAATACATGATCACCTAAACTTCAGGAAATTATTAAAAATCCACCTCTTCAAAAAAGCATATCCCACCGATCAACATAAACCCCCACACCCAGCAACACAACATAATCAATGATCGTACTGGACAATTTACTATCCTCCTTCCCCTCAACCCCTAACCTCTGATTCACTTCTACCTCTTTTGACCACAACATAATCTTGTATTTATTATCAACCGAAACAGCAAACGCCGTTGCGGTACTTTGTAAGCCACATTGAGCCTGCAAACAGGTGGGAAATGTGGGATATAAATGTAATAAAAAAATAAATTTTCTTAATGTTTGTTGTATTGATACTGGCATTTACAACATTTTGTTTTGCCAATGTGCTATAATTTGAGGCACTAGCAAGGTTCCTTGGGCTTTCAATGTACTTCAAGATCCCAAAATCCCATTAAACCCTGGATCTGCAGACTGAAATACAGAGATAGACTAAACATTTTATAAAAAAATAAAATAATTTAAAGAAATTTACAACCAATCTCTTTCTTAGACCACAATTAGCAAGGGGGGGGGGGGGTAGAGATTAATAGATGAGATCCAAAAAATAAAACACAAAATTATAAGTAAATGGCCTCCCACCCTGTTCTTTTTTTTCCTTAATCAGTTTCTAACTATCATTCCAACAGTCTATTTACCAATTTCTTCATATGCAAAAATGTTCAAAGTTGTACTGGTTCAAAACATATTTATTGCCCAAGAATCAAATTAGGCATTTGCAGGGATATGCCAGTAAGAATGTTGCTCCTAGTGCCCTCATCTCTTCCCTAAGAGCAAGAAATAATTTCCTTCTGTCTTATGTTGTCTTTGTCACATCAGGGAAAATCCATATTCTATGACCACAAAAAGTTTTTAATAGATTCTTAAAGTATAACTTCATTACTGAATTTAGATTCTGTTCAAATACGAATGATACTATTAAAGTCTGTCGCGTTGTTACTTCTGACAAAGATTCTTCAAGCAGAGCAGAAATCTCCTGAATTCCTGGCCCAGGATCCTGAACTTGAGGCAAACTCTCAGGTCCCAATGGCTCTGTTCCACTTCGAGGAGACAATATATTTTGTTGAATGGGGGAATAGCAGGAGGATATTGAAGAACTTTTTTTTTTTTTTTAAATAATAGCTTTTATTGGAAAAAAAAAAACCCCGCTGAACACAGCATGTCATAATCCAACATTAGACATCTCATCAACTGGAAACGGATTAGCTTACTAACATAATGAACTTCCTAGCAGTACCCTAAGCTATTCCATAAATACCCTCTTCCCAACCCACCACCCTACCCCCTCTCCCACCCCCTCTCATGCGAGGGAGGAGTACGGACAAGAAGACCACTTCACATAACTGTCCCACACTTTGATACAATACCAAATGTCCAGTTTGCATGGCTGTCAATTTAGACATCAGATGTATAGAGTCCAATCTCCACACTACTACTGCAAGACTTGGCAGTGCAGTTTGCTTCCAGGCCATGATATTAAAGAATTTCTACTAGGTATTTTTTAAAGAAGTCCATCACATTTATTCCTGTAGCCATAGGAAAATTCAGTACTCTTAGATTTAGACGCCTGTTGTAGTTTTCTATTTTCTGACATGTCATAAGTTTGTCTTTAACCAATACGTCAGTAATAGATTTTAAATTTTCAACCTCTCTTTGAGTCTGTAAAGCTTGGTTCACTGAATCTTGTTTAACTTTTTTTAATGACAAAGTTAAAGCATCTATTTTACTCACAAGAAGAGGTGTATCTTGAGCTGATTTAGTAACTGCAGTTGTTAATTTTTGAATTGCCCTCCAAATAGACTCCAAGCTCATTTCCTCTGCGGCTTCCTCTGCCGACCAAGGCCTTGCTGAAACCAACTCACGATTCAGTTGGGCCTTCCTCTTTACCCCGAAGGTATGCAGGACATGGTGGTGGATTAAGCTCTGGAGAAGATAAAGATGTCTCAGTCCCCACTAGCGCCGAGAGCAAGTCTGAACTATCACATAAATTTCAGATAGAATTCACTCCTAAGGTGCTATGGGAAAGAATAGCAGGAGAACATAGTGGGTGTTCAAACTAGGAGCCAGAGTCAGCAGAGGTCCAGTAGTTGAGTATCTGGATCATTTGAAGAAAGCACCTCTGTGGAGTTAAAGTCAAGGACAAGGCTCCAGTATTGGTGGTTAAAAACTCTGTAAAGGCCGATTAGTCTTCAGCACTAGCTCAGTTCCCTTGTGAAGAATTACCTGTTGTATATTATTTTAGAAACCTGTACCATAAATCTTGAACAGAAGAAAGTGTAACAGTAGCTGTAATGCATCCTGTGTTTCTATTTAGGATAGTGTTGCAGACAGAGGGCTATATTAGGGAGGCAAGGGGTTTTGTATGTATAGTTTATTTTTGTACCAGAGAAACACTGATGCAGGTAGTCTGTGTTGACAGATTCACTTGAGGTACCAGCGAACATTTTGGTACTGATATCTTTACCCTAAGCAGTGTGTTCTGCCCCATGATCTTTTCTCTTCAGCACTGTAATCTGCAGTATTATGGTATGCTTTCTGTGCTGCACTTCTAACTGCAGGACTAGAGGATCTCTCACTCATGAATATCCTTCTGTTTTCCTAGATAAGGAATGTATTTGGCCACTTTTGCCTGCTCCTGTGACTCTGAACTTTTCTTACCTGTTTCACTGGTCCTAGTAGACAGTCGAGCACATTTTTCACAAGGTAGTATGATGCAGACTCAAGCATCACAAACACCAATCATAACTGTTTACGCTGACCACTATCTTAGCCGGTAATGAAACTCAGGCTTGCTGTCGGGCATGAAAAAGCATCCAGTAGCGCTACAGAAATGATAAGTAGTAGTAATCAATGATGAAAGGAGAGCAAAGAAAAAAAGGGGCAATTGAGAGTGGTCTTTGTACCTTAAATGTACTGTTTATGGCAGTTTCTTGTACTATGTAACATGTTTTGATTTAATAAAATTTGCTTGAAAAAAAGGGGTGAATGCAATAAAACATTAAAAAATTCAAAAGCTGAAAATATGTCAGCAACCATGTCTTTTCATTGAGAGAAACAGACTGAAGGGAAGCGTGAGGCAAGCAGAAGCTCCAAGAGTTAGTGCTTGTCAAGAGAAAAAGATGGCTACACCTCAATGAGCATAGTTGTCTCTTTGTGCCAGGCACCGTTGCTAATTTTCATGGCAATTTTTCTACACAGGGCAATTGAATCTACAGAAAAAATGCATACAAAAAGATGTTAACTTGCAGATAGCTTCTATCCCAGCTTTTACGGAGAGATTATCTTCATTTTTTTTGTATTTTAAAATACAATACACCCACACATAGAAAGGAATGCAAAGCTACTTTTAATGAAACCGTACTTTGGAACAAATTATGTCCTTCCACCGGGCTTAGCACAAGCTTTGTAAATACTAGTGTCTCTTAGACAATGATACAAAATCAAAACAGGAAAGGCTGCACAATACCTTGCATATACTGCAAGGATAAAATGAAGTACCCATAAAGCAAGAAATTGTGAAGTAAAAGCGGCAAAGAATTTACCACGGTGGCTAAGATTTGCACTAACCTGGGCAACTAAACTCTGGCGGCTTCCCCCTTACGTTTCTATTCCAGGGACTGAGACCAAGGCAAGTGGTGAAATACAGAACACTACAAAGACCAGCATCACCTTCTTAACATAGCTGAGTTCATACATATAGTGAGTGTGCTCCAACTCCTGTTCTTCTAATGATGTCAGACAAATCTATGGGTTCTAGAGTAGGAATGTAACAGACTTACATTCCTACTCAGACACAGGAAGAATGAAACATATGGCCTAGTTCAGATTTACCCTAAGCCTGCTTTATGATGACACAAAGAACCTCATGGCACAATATTTTATATGAACTATTAATTTTCATAGAATTTATTATATGAACTATACATTAGTTATCATAGGATAAGGTAAACTTGAACTTTCAGAATTTAATTTTTTATTCTCAATTTATATTACATTCTTCACAATCTCTAAATGCATTTAACTATTAACAATTCCAATGGCAGGTTAACCCAGTGCTTCCATGGCAGTGATGCGATGCCACAGGGGAAAGTAGAGGTCAATTTTTGCAGCTCTGGTGAGCTGGTGCTGCTAGGGAGAGCGCGCTCACATTCCCCAACTGAAGAGGGCATCATGGGGACTGTATATTAACAGCATCTACTAAGTAGACTTATCCCTGTGGCCCCTGGCCCAGGAATATCACTGCAATGGCTGGGTTGCACAGGAAAGCATGTAACATGAGGACAAACTCCGAGTGGCAGTAAACCAAGGCTCATGGTACAGCAGCACCAGCTGAAGTTGGTTCAAACTGAGCCGGAAGCTCAAACAAAAAGAGCTAACTGCTGGGCTAAAAAAGAAACCATAACAGGAATTCTAACTCTAACATCTGTGTGATAAGTTGTCAAAATAAGGCCAAGGCTTAGGTACTATACAGCAAATATACATCTAACTATTGATATTTTGTTTACCATTAATCCATGTCAACAAAGTAAATTCATTTTGATTTTATCTTCCTACAACATACGAGTTTAAAAATCACACATTTCATTAAAAACATAATTGCCTCTTTGATATTACTGAGATTTCTGTGTGCTGCTGTCTTCCTTCAGGACACAGATAAAAGCTGAGATGAACACAGAGATTTCTGGGGAGGATTCAGCTACTTACATTAACATAGAGTTTTTATTTTATTATGTATTTGGTGGGAAAAATGAGGAATAGCTCCTGCTTCTTACCGGAAACACATACATAGAACAAATGTGTTATGGGTCACAATCACAGTCTGCTGTTGTACAGTATCACCACTAGATTCTGATTTGTTTTAACTTAAAATTCAGGACCTCAGCTACTTAGAAGGCCACATTATGGTGGTGGCTGTTTGCAGCATACGTTTATAGTGCAACCATAAAAATATTTGTTGCATATGTTCATTGCCTAACAAGAGACCTGAAAAAAATAAGTCCAAGAATACAGTACTGAGAAACAAAGAGAAATATACCCTACTGCTTATACATTTGGCTTGAAGATGAAGCAATCTGTATGTGTTTGCAGTTAACTGTTTATCCTTACACATTCATTGTCATTTACACCTGTGCATAGCCGCTCAGCATTTTTCACAAAGTTGCTGGAAAGATAAACACGTTCTGCATACAGTTTGCTTAGGGTAACATGCGTTCCAAGATTCCTGGCACAAACTGGCTCCCCCTCCCCCGCTCAGATATGAGATCAGGAGCTACACATGTAGAGTGGGTAGGAATGATGCAGTCTCATTTCAGCACTCAAATTCCAGTCCCATCCTCTACAATTACATCTGTGCTTACTGTTACCATTAATGTTAACATTACTATATGCACAGATGTGCAATTTGTTTGATTTTTTTTCAAGAAATTGAACTACAAGCCCATGATGACAGAAAACCCAGGACCAGCACAGCCTTTTCCTCCAGATATTGAATTATATGGTAACCTGAATACTAGAAAGCTCAAGGTCATAAAAGGCAAACTGAACACCACCTTGTTTTGACCCATTGCACATAGGGATTTATTCCAGTTTTTAAAATAAATGCACAGCCAAAGCCATACCAACATCTAGTAATCTGAATGCATGTGCCCAAGCCAGCAGCCCAAATCTAGAGTTTGGGAACTCATCAGGCTGCAACCACCAGGTGTCTTGTACTGCCAGAAAACATAGGATGGAGTATTTCACTACTGCTGAATGGCAGATACAGCGCGTTAGCAAAGAGCCAAGAAGATATAAAGCAGAGTCATGAGCAACACATCAAGCTACTTTTTACGTCAAGGAATTAGAATAAAATGGATGTTAAAAGTTGGCTACATTACAAATACTCGAGTAAGAAATAAATAATACA
This sequence comes from Microcaecilia unicolor, assembly GCF_901765095.1. Classification (NCBI taxonomy): domain Eukaryota; kingdom Metazoa; phylum Chordata; class Amphibia; order Gymnophiona; family Siphonopidae; genus Microcaecilia; species Microcaecilia unicolor. The sequence continues at coordinate 64,122,614 of NC_044033.1, read as the reverse complement.
GCATTTGCATATGAGGCTTTCATGTTCAATAATATGCTTTGGAATTCAGATGGGATGATCATAATCTTTTAATATCAAGTGCATTTCATTTTCTTTTAACAAAAGCCACAAGGAGTTAGTCTTCCTTTCCTTGAGCCTGGCTTTGTAGGATGGGGTGGAAAATGACCATGAACTACTTGTGTTCCAGTTGGCCTGAAGTGCTGACACTATTGTCATGAAGGGGACATTGCTTCCACAGCTTCTATCAAGTGCAAAGCCAGACCATACTGGCCGTGGTTTTCTGGCAGGAGTTCTATCACTTTATCCACTAACTTCCCTGTTGTCCCAATTGACACTTCTGTATTTTTAAGGTCTTGAGGATCCTACAAATTAAAAAAAAAATAAAATCAAAACTTTCATGAAAATGTTGAACAAATTTCTTATATTAATTTGATCACATGCACAGCTATATATAATATGATAAAAATATACATTTTATTGGGGGTGGGCAATGATTAAGAATTTTAATCACAATTAATCGTGCTATTAAAACCAACATGTATTTGGAGCCATAAAGTGTAATTCCAACAAAATGTAATACTGAAACTGAAGTGAAAACCAATACTTTAATGGTACGTAACTTAAACTTTCAAAACTGTCAATGTCTTTACAAAATGTAATACTGAAACCAAAGTGAAAATCAATGTTACTGTAATACATTTTCAGAACTGTTGTATACCTCTAAATAGTTACAAAAATTTTTTTTTTAAGTATAGGAACATCATTACATGCAACAAGAAAAGGCAAAGTGAACACTTCATAGTCTTCGCACTACACTGAGATAAATACATAGAAGATGTCCAAAATTACCCCCTCCCCCATCAACACTCAACCAAATTCTGCATCATAGATGCCTGCCTACCCTCTCACCCCAGCCCCCCTCCTCCCCCCAAGTCCATGCTCTCAGCCTGCATAAGCCCCAATGGAACCAACAATAATACCTAAAATCGGTAGGAACAAATATACAAGCATAAACAAAAAAAGCGCTGCAGAAGCTCAAAACAGCAACCATGTCTGGGCTAAATCCCATCATTCTCCAGTTTCAAATATCTCAGCCACATACTACTGAGGCCAAGTTCTATTTTGAAGTGTTGTTCACACAGCCATCCCAGTTTTACTCTCATATGAAAGAGTTTAGGTGAGTGTTGATGCTTCCACTGCTGCACAATGGCCACTTGAGGCTGGGGCTGTATTGGGAGAGAGGGAGGGAAAGGGGTATGGCTGGAGTTCTGCTGGAGTGGGGGAGGGGGAGAAGAGAAGTGCCAGGACCTTCAGGGAAAGACTTTTTGGTTACAGTGCTATACTCCTTTCTCTCCCTCTCTCCCAATACAGCCCCAGCCCCAATTTTCCCTCCCATATAATGAATGCTATATAATTGGTCTCCCTTCTCACACTGCCAGGATTACGTAACCTTTGCCTCCTCTCCTTCCCCTCCAATTTACAATACTAACACATTATTTCATATTAGTGCAGGCTAAACAGAATAGCATGTGCTTAAATGAAACCAAAATGCACACTATTCTATGAGACATGCAGGTGTTACTTCTCATGATAACATTTCTATATAGCAAACAGCAATACATTTTGGCTCCTATGCCAACAAAACAGGAGAACTCAGCCTCACAGATCTCTCATGAGATTCTGGGGAAAAAAAGTTTTTGATAAAAGGATTCTAGCCAGAGAAATCCCTTTAGCAATCTGTACACGCTATCACAAATCTGAGAAAACTTCCCTCCTCCTTTTCTCCAGCATTTAAAGATATTAATTAAAAAATTAAATGCAGATGTTTATGCATTACTGAGGAAATCTTTCCATGTAAAGTTTCTTGAAACCTCTCTTGCTATTATAAATCTGAGTAAAGCAGGAAGCACTCTGTGTGTATCCTTAACAACAGCCCAAACATACATCACAGTAGAAGAGGCAAAAAAAAAAGCCTAGAAACAGGCAAGCTGATATTTATGTTAGAGATCCAGCTTGTACAGCTGTGGCTCTGCACTGTACATACATAGACCTGTATGCATTAAGCGTTTTTCCCACAAAGGGGAAAACTATTTAGCACACCAGGGTCTGAAAGATGAAGTTTGGTCCCAATGAGTCAACTTTCTCTTTACTACGCTTACTCACTAAAGCGTAAGCCAATACGAGGAGCAAATGACAAATATGATGCTAAGCCGCTTACCTCCTGGGCTAAAGCTAACAGCTTTTGGAGGGAAGAAGAAACTGACAGTTCTGTAACAACTTTACAAACAAAAGACAATCGCCATCTACTGGCCAATTAAGTACATGTCATTAGTAAAATAATTAGGAAACATACATGTCATCAGTAAAATAATACAGTTCATAGGCTTAGATACCCACTGTTTTGTCACAACCAGTGAGAAAACATGGCAGCATCGCGTTTTTACAATAATGCACCTGACCCGCCGAGGTTTTTCCTCCCTTGTAAAATTGTTACTAAAAAATTTGAAAAATAAAAATCTAAACAATATATACATTTTCTGAGCAGAATCTATTATTTTGTTGAGTGTGTATCCATGTTTTTGCTTTTAGTGGGTTTTTCACTTTTCCATCCTTGGTTAAGTGCAATAATTTAGGCAGCATTCTCCAGGCTAACATCACTTCCCTTCCCATTTCATAAAATCTTGAGGAGACAGATGTTGAAACCTAAGTACCACATCTGAAGAAACCAATACAGAACTGTTAAAATAATTTATCCTTTCTCTAGCCTTAGAAATAAGCAAAATCAGGGGAACAGTATATAGATGAGATCTGAGCCCCAATGAACTGTAAAGGCATCTGCTAATAGTTTAAATTTTGCAAGGCATTTGGAGAAATAACAGGATACTTTCTTATTGTTATTTGATGCAAGCAAGGCTATTTGAGTGTCCCCTTGTGAAATAACCTCATCATTGAGTTACTGGGTTTCAAATATTGGCTGAGCTTGAATATAAGGGTTTCTGGTGTCCTAGAAGACAGATGGTGTAAGAAATATTTTCTGTGAAACTACCCAAGCATAAGCATCTTGGTAGAGTCTTAAAGATCCTGATCCTCTCTTTTTGTTTACCTAAAACACTGTTGCTTGCTTGTCTGTACCAGGACTCTTGAGCATTAACCATAATGTTTTCAATATATTAAAAATTACTCTACAAGGTTTATATGTAGTTTTCTTTTATGACCAGTACTCCTGGCTGTAGAGATCCATTATATGTGCTTCCCATCTTAGGCTGGATGCATCTGTCATAAGAGTTTGAGGTTGGTGAAACAAACTAAATTTTTAGTAGAAGTGAATGGTTCTGCCATCCCACAAGAGACATAATGAGAAGATTTGTTATTCTGCCAAGAAATGGCAAAAATTGTTGAGCATGTTGGTTCTACTGGGACATCAGCTCCTATTGTGCTTCTCCAATACGAAGTTGAGCAGCTACCATGGGACTTAGAAGCACCATCACAAAAAAAGCCAAAACATATATATTTTGCTGCTGATGGTGCAAATTAAGTTGGTTACTTCATTTGCTCCTTGTTGAGGCAGGAAATCCTTCTCTGGCTTTGTGTTTATATTTGTGCCTCTAAATTTTAATATGTGAGGAGTCATGCTAGATTTCTAGAAGTTGATGATCAATTCAATGGACTGTAACATCTACTAGGGGAAAGCACCAAGACTGGGTCTCCTGAAGTAAATGATTCAATATGAGCCAAATTGTCTTGTTGGAGTCTAAAACCTTTTTGTTTGCTTTGGTGTGTACCCAAGGCTGTGGCTTTGCCTTTGCTTGCTATTTGTCCCTGTTATGTGGTCTCTGCTATGGATATGGATGTAAATAAGGCTGATATCTTTCATTTAAGTTGTAGTACTGCCTTTCATACTGTGCAGGCTGCATTCTTCTGGAGACTGATGGTAGCTGTGGACAGAATCTGTAAAGTGGAGCAGCTGTTCTTTATTACATACAGAGTCTCCTTCATATCTGTCACTTTCTCATGTATGTCTTTACGTAAACCAGCAGCACTTAGCCAGGTGGGTCTATGTGCACCAACAGCCATGCTCAGCCGGTTTGTTTTGCACATGTCCTCTGCCTGCTGTATCAAGGGTAGGAAACAATTCAGGTCTGCTTCAAGATCATTTTCTAGGTCTCAGATTTTCTCTATGCAGGAATACATAAAATGGACAAGCATATAGTGAGCTTCCATCCTGGTAGTCAGCATTGCTCCCTGAAAAACTTTCCCCTCAGTACTGAGCAACCTGATGTATTTACCTGATATGGCATTTGAATGTTTTGCTCTTTTTAACATTGACCAATGTTGGAGATGAACCTTTTTATATGGTTTGGTGCTGCCAGAAGCCTAGATTCATAATCTGTCTTCCTAAATATAGATGCTTTAGATAGTATGGTCTGCCACATTCTAGTTTTCACCAGTTGATACGGATATCACTTCCTTGGGGACACTGAAATTATTTAATAAATTCAACACATTCGCTCTGTTCTGCTTCTTCTTGAATCTTCCTCCAAAAACTACTGGACAAACCTTGGTATGACCGAGATATTTACTCCTGTGTGGTTGAGGAAATGGGCTGAACAGTATGCCTGTGGATAGTTCCTCTTCTGAGCAAGAGGATTAGGAACAGTAGAACCAGTTCTGATTCATAAGCCTTCCTGAATATACAGAGCCCCCTGGATCAGTGTTTCTCAATCCACTCCTTGGAGCAGCCAAAACCAGCTGGATTTTCAGGATATCCAGAATGAATTGCATAAGAGAGGTCTGCCTTCACTCCCTCCACTGTTAGCAGAACTCTCTCATGCATGTTCATTTTGTAGGCTCTGGCCTACAAAAAAAAAAGCTATTCAGCATTTTATATGCCTGTTATGCAACAGCTTCACAGACTCTCTTCATAGGTAGATGGGAAAAAGAACTTTTAATGAACATGGTCACTAGAAACTGAGGCAGATAAGTTCAGTCTTGTATGGGCCCAATGTTGGATACAAGCTGACCTTCTCTTACATGAGCATGCAGTTGTGGAATGCATTACCTACAGCCCTGAGAACCATTGACGAAATAACTAACTTTCACAAATCTTTGAAGACACATCTCTTCAATAAGGCCTACAAAGAGAACCCATAGCCTTACAAAACTACCTCACCAACCCACCCAGCTATTAACATCCACCATCTATACTATCCTACCCAACACCTTCCTTCTCTCGTCCCTTTCTTAATTTCTGTATATTACTAATTGTATCTGATATCCTGGAATGACTATGTCATAACAAAACTCTGTAAGCCACATTGAGCCTGCAAATAGATGGGAAAATGTGGGATACAAATGCAATAAATAAAATTCTTCATTTAATTTCTAATACATCTTATAGCACAATCTATAAAGATTTAGATGCATTTTCCCAAGCCACAGAGAAAAAAAACACTTTATAATGGTGGCTAATCTTTGCTTCAGTTTAGATACTTCCTAAAGACTTTAGCTTGTGTATACTTACCATGGCTTTGAGCCAGGTGCAGAGTGTTGGAGGAAGCCTGGCAAGCAGCTCCATGCCCTCTTTTGTCTGTGTGTGCAGCAATGCATATGACAGCCGCTGTCCTGTCAGCACCAGCAACTGGGATGCAAGGACTTCTTTGTCATGCACTTGGAGAATAGCCTAAAAAACAAACACAGGCTGCTGACAGCACCAGGGAGAACTGCTGACCAGGTAAGAACTTAAACCATTCTATCCTAGGAAATCTGCTCTTTCACTTTATTTCCTCTGTTAAAAGTTCAGTCTATAAAATATAGTTCTTCCTTGGTCAGAAGAGTCTCAGCATGTAATCAAGCAATACCACTCTTTTCAGAATGCAAGCAAAATTATTCAAGCAGTCTGTTCACAAAACAAATATTGTGTTTATGAAACGCACTGTAGAAAAGCACTCTTCAGAAACAATCCTCAACAGTGAACACCAGCACAAGCAAGAAATTATAGCTACAGCTAGAGAAGAGCAATCCCACTACTTTTGCTTACTAAACGAATTCCTTCAGCCTTCCAAAATCCACAGCACAGTTTTTCAATACCGCCATAGTCCCATATCTACGATAGTCTGTGGACTCGCCTTATAATAGCAAACTTTCTGAGCAACACAATTGTTTGGGGTTTTTTTTGTGTGGGAATGGGGTGATAGGGACTGCTTGGCCCAGCAGGGGTTTTTTTTCATATTCTATTTTATGCACAAACAAAATACAAGTGATAACTTTGTTCATGAGATGTACTGTGACAATTCAGTTTAATGCAAAAATGTGTACCATAGTGTCCACAAATCAATGGACCACCCCCTACTCCACCTGCATAGCAGTTTCTTTTTCTTTTTTTAATGTTTTATTTATTCAAAGGTAAGTCAGTACAATGCAACAAAAAAAACAAGATACCATATTCATTCTATAATACTTACCTTATATAAATAAAGGTTAATATCTCCCCCTCCAAGCAAATTATAATATCCACAATGAAGTCAGGGTCATGAGTAAACCTATACACGCTCAGACAAATGTGAAAACAAAATAGAAAAACAAAGTTGGGACTATGATCTAAGAGGTATGGGCAGCTGCCCTCCAAGTCGTATAAATGTCCCAGGTATTATGATGAGATATAATACTGCTATGTTTAAGAGCCATAAGTTGGGCCATCAAGCAGTAATAATCCAGGTTTTTAAAAACAGTCTCAAGTGGTGGAACAGCAGACTGTTTCCAAAGTTGTGCTAATACTGTCTTAGCCGCTGTGAAGAGATGCATCACCAAAGAGTGTATTTCTCTTGGGATATCAGCAACCTTATCCTTATGATGCAGTAAGCAACAGTCAGCATGAAGTGGATAAATGACTGGCAGAAAGGAGAAACAGGGGTGATATGATACAGACGTTCAAATATTTGAAAGGTATTAATCCACAAACGAACCTTTTCCAGAGATGCAAAGGCGATAGAACGAGAGGACATGAAATGAGATTGAAGGGGGGCAGACTCAAGAAAAATGTCAGGAAGTATTTTTTCACGGAGAGAGTTGTGGATGCTTGGAATGCCCTCCCGCGGGAGGTGGTGGAAATGAAAACGGTAACGGAATTCAAACATGCGTGGGATAAGCATAAAGGAATCCTGTTCAGAAGGAATGGATCCTCAGGAGCTTAGTCGAGATCGGGTGGCAGAGCCGGTGGTGGGAGGCGGGGCTGGTGGTTGGGAGGCAGGTATAGTGCTGGGCAGACTTATACGGTCTGTGCCAGAGCCGGTGGTGGGAGATGGGACTGGTGGTTATGAGTTATCTTGTTGGGCAGACTAGATGGACCGTGCAGGTCTTTTTCTGCCGTCATCTACTATGTTACTATGTGTTACGTTCTTGAAGCAGTGCTGTCCACAAAATTTGTACTGCTGGACATGCCCACCAAACATGGATAAAGGAACCTCGCTCACCACTGTTGCGGCAACATAGTGGCGAACTAGTTTTATAAATCCAAAACAGTCTCACTGGAGTATACCGCCACGGATTAAAAAAAAAAATCTTATAGCCATTCTCAATCATGGGGGTAGCAATAGAAACCTTAAACAGATAATGAAAAACTTTATCCCATTCTTTAGGGTCATAAGTACAGGACAGGAGTGTTTCCCACTTAGTAATATATTTATTTATACCCCACAATTTCCCACCACTGGCAGGCTCAATGTGGCTTACAACATTTAGTTAACATTTCTGAACAGGTGTCTCATCTTTCAATAATGCTTTATAAAGCCTGGAGACCCCCCACCTTTTCCCCATGCCCAAGTTCATGGCTAATTCTATGGAAGTTTCCACTAAGGAGAGATTATTCCTAGCCATATGTAGTAGAAAATCTCTAAGTTGCATATATTGAAAAAAAATCATATTCATCCTGAAATTCAGTAAAAGGAAGACGTTCACCCTCAACCCAAATCTGTCTCAATTGCAGACCTTGCAGAAAGATAAAATGCACTAGTATCACCACTTTTAAGCATTCCTAGATGGTCAAGGGGAACATATCAGAGGTGTTATTAAAATGTAAATAATCTCATAAGTTTTCTAATTGCTGCAAGTTCACCAGGTCATCCAACAAAGCATCATTCAGACGCCAGGGGGCAGAGGCACTAAGCACCAAATGAACTGGAATGGGAGCATGGTCAGACCAAGTATGTCCACAACATGGACATACTTGCGTAATAATGAGTTTCCCAACCAAACATCCAATCTGGAGTGTCATGCATGAGAGAATAAAAAGTATAATCTTTCTCACTGCCATGCACCTCCCTTCATATATCATGCAGGCCCCATTGTGTGACAAACAAGCATAAGCGAGCGTGATCTTTCCTGGCATAAGTGACCCTCACAGTCGAGTTATCTAGACTTGAGTTAAAAGTAATTCAAATCACCTCCTATCAAGAGCATACCCTCTATATTTTTGCCAAAATATCTGATATGTGGACAAAAAATAGCCCTTGATTTTGGTTAGAGACATAGGGAGTGAGGGTGTTAGCACAAGCCCTCTAATTTCAACTACTATAAGGAAAAAATCATCCATCTTTATTTAATTTTCTTACAAATGCTCCAAAGATGGGCACTGTCATTTTGGAGCGGACATGACTGGAGACTAGACGCACCGCAGCTTATTTCGCTGTATTAGTGAGTAAAAACTCATGCTTCGTCAAAAGATGCATCTCTTGGATACAGTACATCCACCCCCAAGCATGTAGCTTCTTTAAAAAGCAGATGATGCTTGTATGGTATATTCAGTCCCTTACCATTAAGGGACATACAGGTCAGTTCCAGCTGAAGACCTCAGGCATATTCAAGATAGGGCAGCATTGCCCAACCTCACAAACACACACATAAAAGCCCCATGAAGAAATCCCCATGACCCAATCTGATACGATAAAAGTAATAAACAACCCCCATCCTCCTCCACCCACCCTCCAATCTCTTTCCTCCCCCACCTTCTAGAATCCTGCCATTGAAGACAGAAATGAATGCCCTAAAAGGCATGGGCATATGGGAGAGGATGAACCATACCTCGAACCCTATTATATAATATAGGATAATACTTCTTCAGGTTATCCCAAGTTTGATAAAGGACCCATTCACATCACCAGAACATGACCAAACGGAAACACTCTAACATAACAAATATAAAGTCTCAGAACCAGAAGACCCAAGGTTCCCTAAAGATTCATGGACTCCACCAAGAATGAAAACAATGTACTCATTGTGAATTTTGCAACACAAAACCAGTAGGAACTCCTGAAGCACCTCATGTTCCCTTATCAGCGAATGAAAGTGAGCCCGACTCCTGGCGGGTCAGACACCCCCTGCCTTGGGTGACCGCTCCATTTGGGTCACAAGGCACGGGGCTTCAGGGTGCCAGAATGTAAAGATTTATCCGGTGATGATGAAAAGGACTGGGGGTCCAAATCTGGGAACGGGGGTCTTGCTTCTGACAATCATCAGAACTTGCAGTTTCCCTTCCCAATAAAATGTTATCACAAACAGGTGTTGCCAGCAACAGTTGAGGCCTTTATTCCTCAAATATTGAAAGGTCTCAACTCATTCTGGCGGCATAGCGTCAGTGCTGCCAAGTCTTGGTATACCTCGATGGAGTAGGTATCTCAAATAATGGGGGATTTCGCTCAGGCCATATGTAATACAGCTTCTTTAGTTTTATAATATATAAAGCAGGTGATTATATCCCAAGGAAGATTCACCTTTGGGCGATTAGTGACTCAATGTGCCCTCTCAAGTTTTATATGACCCAGGGGTACAGTCTGATTTCCTTCTGAAAGAAGCATGCTAGCCGCTCTCTGGACCGCTAATTCTTAGTTGTTATAGTCTACTGTTTCAGGGAACCCACAAATTTGAATGTTAGAGCAGAGACTCTGGTTTTCTAAGTCCTCAACTTTATCTTTTAATAGAAGATGGTCCGTTTGAGGAGTTGAGAAAGATGTTTCCAGTTTAATAATGGCCTCTTGTTGCTCTTCCAACCTCATTCCTTCCACCTTCCAGCCTAACTCGCTAATCTCTCAGTGGAGAGCTCCTCCCATTCCGCCTTGATATCTCGTTTGATTTCGTGAAGGAGCTCACGGAACTCTGTCATTGGCTCCAGTACATAAGCAGTTATGGTCAATTGCTCCTGCTCTCGTTCGGCACCCTGTGTTTGTATGAGGGCAGGATCGCCATCCACCGACACCATGTTTGCTACTGCCACAAGGAAAGTTTGCGATTGCAGTCTGTAGGCAAATTCCTTGAGACTGGATCTCTAAGTTGCAACATTTCTCCTAGAAAGTTAGAGAACTCAACTGTTTCAGGCTATGCTAATGAAAATGCCAAATTCTACAGGATGACTGGGATAAACTGATGATTTAAAGTAGGGCATCCGGAGCTAAAAGCTCTGATATCAATCTTGGCTCATGTCATCATGCCCTCCTCTGCCCAGCAGTTTCTTAACTTCTTTTAGCCTTTCAGATCAATTAATTAAAACAGCCTCTATGGTTATAACACCATCATCCTTCATTTACAACTATTCAGAGCTTTTACTTCATTCTCAACATCTCCCACCTTGCACAGCTGCAACGGAGGCCACTATAAAACCAACTTACTTACCTGCAGGGCAGGTGTCTCTTTGGAGAGCAAAATACAATCCTCACAATTTGATATCATGGCATCTAATGAAACTCACATAGATAAGGCTCTCTAGCATAGTGAAGCTTTTTAGAGGCCTTTGAATGGTCTGTCTCCTGTCTCACATTGTCATGCAGGACCTCCCCAGTCACTGAAATAGTGAGCTTAGGAGATATCTTCCAGATGAGGTAGAAGACTATTGAGGCCTTGTAGCCTTCTATCCACAGAGAACTATTGCTACTGGTAAATAACTTGGCTTTCTCTGAATACTAACAGGATAAAAGTCCTCACAATTGGGACTCTATAGCTATACACAGTCTGCAACAAAAAAAAGGGAGAATAAACCAACAGGGACTGCCAACAGATAAATCTCATTCCTTCCAATCAATAATTCAATGTGAGTATATGGACTAATGCCCATGTCACAGCTCTACAAATTTAGAGGCTAACCTTAAGCAGGCTTCTGATGCGCTATAGCGCTGGCCTTGTGAACCTTGAGCATAAGCAAAGATGCAGTCTGCTGGGCAAACTGAGGAGTGTATGTCTGGCAACAGCAGTACCAGGTTTATCAGGATCAAAATAAATAAAAAAACTGGGTAGACCTGGGCTTTAGTCTGCTCCAAGCACAAAGTTAAGGCTCTTTTGCAATACAAGGTGCTGAGGTCTTCATGGCTATAAATCCCTCTCTTAGTTATCTGTGAACACAAATGGTACTGAGAGGGTTCATGATAGGGCCCAAGGCACTGCAATTGTTAGTATCTGTACCAGGCACGATCTTGTTGCACTGCCTGCATTTTTTTAAAAGAGCTTTTGGGAGGCAGCCTTCTTCTGCAACTGCCGCTATGAAAGCAAATGACTCACTTTTGAAAAGTCAGACCTGGAGGGTTCACCAAGCACCTGAAAAGGAGGGTGAGGGAGGCATAATGTTAAAAAGAAAGAAAATGTAAGAGATGGTCAAAAACTCTAGTAATGGACACTAGTGGGGAGAGATTCACATACAATGAGTTCTGAGTAAAAAGAGTGGAGAGCGGGTACATCTTACCAGCTCTGAAAAAAATCAAAGACTGAAGAGGTCCTACATGATAAGGCAGGGTAAGGAAAGATGTATCCACCACTCAAAGGTTTCTAGAAATTTTAATTAAACTGAAGAGGCCTATTTGCATAGACACTGTTGGAATTACATCATTCAGTCATGGGAAAGAAAAGAGTATGCAAGCTGAAATGTCCTTCCACACTCTGCTGAGAACAAGAAAATTCTCAGTACCAACCTGCATCTGTGAAATATTGCTGCCAGATGAAGGAGGACAATTGGGTTGTACATCAAATGAACTGAGCCAAATAACTCAATGGTTTTAAGAACCAATTGAGTCATATATATTTTATAACTTGTAGGGTTTAGCTTCCTAATAGAGCTAGGTTTGTAAGTTGGCCTCTTTGAAAATTTTCACTGAACTCCTAAATTTAGGAGCCTAAAAAGCAGGTGGCAACAGGGGCACATTTAGGTCAAGAAAAATACAATACAGTACAAAATTTATATTCTGTTATATACCATCCAAAATCGATGCAGATTACAAAATAAAAACTGGTCCATCACTAGGAAGAATACAAAAAAACATAATAGATGCGCTTTTAGCAATTTATGAAAACGTAAATATGGTTCTATTAATCTCAACTTCAAAGGAAGGGAGTTTCAACACTGTACTGAGCAATAAACAAAGTCAGAACTATGATAGAACTTATAATTCACGTTTCCAGGGCTTTTTTTTGTACCAGTACACACCGGTATGGCGTACCGGCACCTTTTTTTTCCCCCGGCGAGTCCTGCACCCTTCCTCTCACTCCCCTTCTTACTTATTAGGGACTCGTCAGCGCGGACGGACGGTGCAGCAATTGAGAGAGGCTGCCAGCATCGGAGCTTCCTTCTGTGAGTCCCGCCTGTGCGGAAACAGGAAGTTGAAGCAAAGTAGGCGTGACTCACAGAGGGAAGCCCCGACGCTGGCAGCCTTTGTTTATCGCTTCACTGGCTGGCAGGCAGTGGAGGAGGAGGATGGGCTGGGGGAAGCAGAATCGCTGGATATAGATGAGAGGTGAGGGCAGGGGAGAGAGGAGAATTGCTGGACATGGATGAGAGGGGAGAGAGGAGAATCATTGGACATGGATGGGAAGAGAGGGCAGAGAACAGAGAAATGCTGGACATGGATGGGAGGGGAGAGCATGGAAGAGAGAATCGCTGGACCTGGATGGGAGGGGAGAGCAGGGAAGAGAGGAGAATTGCTGGACATGGATGGGAGGGAAAGGCAGGGGAGAGAAGAGAATCGCTGGACATGGATGGGAGGGGAGGGCAGGGAAGTTAGATACCTAACTTAAGGTGAAAAGTTTAGGAACAGAGTTTTTTTTTTAAATATTTGCCTCATCATGTTTACAGAGACCCAGTGACTACCTACCAGAGAAGGAATAATAAAATTGTGCATTATCTAGTGGTTCACAAGTGAACACACACACAAAAAAGGCATTTTATTTCCTTTTCTTCCACAGTATGGGCAAAAGGAGAGTAAAGAAACTGATCCACCTCCCTCAATCAGGTTTCCATTCTGTTGTTGGCCTGATGGATTCTCATGTTACTCAAGTCAGGGCTGAAGGACAAAGGTAGGGAACTACCCCACTTGAAGTACAGTTAATGGGAGAACCCAGAAACTTACAGAGGACTGGATATGACAGCCCAGACTTGCAAGACTATCCCTTGCCCCCAGCCATAGCCTCAGGTGCAGAGTTCCGTAGTGATGGTGGCAGAACCTTCATCATGCTACTGCAGAAGGGGGAGACATCAAATTGAATGTGGCTTGAGCAGGAGAATTCCCGAGAGGCTGATGACTTCTGTGGTGGATTTAAAGAATGAGGGACAGGATTTAATTAGTGCAGTTCCCCAGCCTACTCTTAGTGCCATTTCTGGATCTGAGGCAAGTTCTGGCCTGCCTGTAGAGACTAGTACTGTTCCCTTGTTACTACTTAAGGAACCGGCAGTGGTCACCCAGGATGTGTTGTGGGAGGCAATTGCTGGTTTGGCAAATGTTTTTGTTCTGCAAATGAATAGATTTACTCAACATATACAATCAAAGCCAAGGTAGACTACAAGACTGCTGCTTTACAAGTATCATCAAGAGTGGATACTCAAAAAGGTATAGAACATAGACATTACAGTCCCACATGAGCTGGAAAACCCAGAAAGTTGGAGTATCCCTCTGGTGGTCTCTGATCCAGAGGGACCCCGAGCAACAAACTGTCCCAGCTATGCCACTGAAACTTTTCCATAAAGCAACCCCACACCAGACACATTGATGATTAAATATTTGCCTTTTCTAAGACATTAGGTTGAGAATTTAGGTAATTTTGCTAAGAGTGGGAATTTCAGATTTGTGAATTTTCCACGTTTGATGACTACTGGGCTCATTTTCAAAACAGAAAAATGTCTAAAAAGTGACATAAAGCAGCATTTGGACATTTTTCTCACAAAAACATCCAAATCAGTATTTTCAAAACCTATTTTTAGACATTTTTCTATGAAGTCCATCAGAAGTACGTCCAAATCTCAAGGGGGTGTGTCAGGGGCATGTTCAGAGCGGGACTTGGGCATTCCTAAGACAGTTTTAGTCCTGGGTGTTTTTGTTTTGTTCCATTATGGCTAAAAAAAAGTCTAAGACGTTTTGGGCTAGACTTGTTTTTGTAACGAATAAGGTGCCCTAAATAACCACTGGAAGGAATCGGGTATGACCTCCCCTTATTCCCCCAGTGGTCACTAACCCCCTCCTACCCCCCAAAAATGTGATGAAAAACATTACTTGCCAGGAGTAGTCCAGTAGTGGTCCAGTGCACTGAAGATAGGTGGACCCAGGCTCCTACCTCCCTGTTATACTTATGGAGGAAACTGTGAGCTCTCCAAAATTCACCAGAAACCCACTGTACCCACATATAGGTGCCCCCTTCACCTGTAAGGGTTATGGTAGAGGTGTACAGTTGGAGGTAGTGGGGTTTTTGTTTGGAGGGGGGGCTCAGAGGACAAGGAAAGGGAGCAATGGTGAGATGTTAACCTGGGAGCTTTTTATGAAGTCCACTGCAGTGCCCTCTAGGATGCCCTATTGCTGTCCTGGGATGTCAGGGGAACCAGTCTACTAAAAATGCTGGCTCCTCCTACATCCCAATGGTTGATTTTGTGCGTTTTGCACTTGGACATTTTTTTTTTTTTTAAATGGACCAAAAAAAAAATGTCCAAATCACAAAACAGTATTTTCAAAAAAAAAAAAAAGAGAGTCTTTTTCTTTTTCAAAAATGACCTTCTTTCCTATTTAGATTTTGGACTTTTTTGCAAAACGTCCAAAGTCGGACTTAGACGTCATATTGAAAATGCCCCTCTATGTCTCCTCAGGATATATAGAAAAAATACATGATGGAAGTTTTGTAAATTCCTATGGATAAATTGCCTCCATGTGCCAAGGTTTTCTATTTGCCTGGTAGAGTGAGGCACAAGCTACGTTGGCTCTGGATAATACTCCCAACTCCTGGGATTGGTGATAGAATGGTATTATTGGGAACGTCAGACTTAGATTTAGTTATATAGTTATCTTATTGGTAACGTTTGCCCTGGCATTTGATAAGGACTGCCTTCTTCTAAAAAGATATTTTCAGAATGGACAAACTGTTTTATAATTTAAAAGTTTGGGCTTATTCTGATGTCTCCACAGAGACACGGAAAAAGCAAAAGCAAATCCTTTTGATGCGTTCTGGAGTGCTACAGTTGTGGGCTTCTTTTTTTCTTCTGAAGTTCCCCTGCAAATGTGTGGTCAAATGCAAATCCCAGAAGTATGTTTTCTTCATACTTTCACAATCATCTGTGTTTCTTTTGACTGGGAATGTTTCTGAGGGGTTGCCTGATCAGGTTGTTGTTCGAACTTCTGAAGAATTGTCTCCACTGAATTAGTTCCTTAGCCTAATCCCTACTTTGCTGGAATCCTTTTTATAATGACAGTATGTTGTTCTTTTTTTTCTTTTATTTCCTCTCTTTTTTTAAATTTCTAGTGTTCCAACTTTGAGGACTTTGGGAGCTTTTCTTAGGTTGATGTATTTAATTTACATGAAAGCGAATGCTACATACCTGTAGAAGGTATTCTCCGAGGACAGCAGGCTGATTGTTCTCACTGATGGGTGACGTCCATGGCA
Organism: Microcaecilia unicolor; assembly: GCF_901765095.1. Taxonomy (NCBI): domain Eukaryota; kingdom Metazoa; phylum Chordata; class Amphibia; order Gymnophiona; family Siphonopidae; genus Microcaecilia; species Microcaecilia unicolor. The sequence continues at coordinate 64,106,726 of NC_044033.1, read as the reverse complement.
GCCCCTCCAATCGGAACACTTTTTAGCAAAGTCCTTTGCTAGTCCTCGCGCGCCGATGCGCACCGCGCATGCGCGGCAGTCTTCCCGCCCGAACCGGCTCGTGCCGGCCAGTCTCATATGTAGCAAGACAAAGAGAGGGAAGACACAACTCCAAAGGGGAGGCGGGCGGGTTTGTGAGAACAATCAGCCTGCTGTCCTCGGAGAATACCTTCTACAGGTATGTAGCATTCGCTTTCTCCGAGGACAAGCAGGCTGCATGTTCTCACTGATGGGGTATCCCTAGCCCCCAGGCTCACTCAAAACAACAACCATGGGCCTCGCAACGGCGAGGACATAACTGAGATTGACCTAAAAAATTTACCAACTAACTGAGAGTGCAGCCTGGAACAGAACAAACATGGGCCTAGGGGGGTGGAGTTGGATTCTAAACCCCGAACAGATTCTAAAGCACTGACTGCCCGAACCGACTGTCGCGTCGGGTATCCTGCTGCAGGCAGTAATGAGATGTGAATGTGTGGACAGATGACCACGTCGCAGCTTTGCAAATTTCTTCAATAGTGGCTGACTTCAAGTGGGCTTCCGACGCTGCCATGGCTCGAACATTATGAGCCGTGACATGACCCTCAAGAGCCAGCCCAGCCTGGGCGTAAGTGAAGGAAATGCAATCTGCTAGCCAATTGGATATGGTGCGTTTCCCCACAGCCACTCCCCTCCTGTTGGGATCAAAAGAAACAAACAATTGGGCGGACTGTCTGTTGGGCTGTGTCCGCTCCAGATAGAAGGCCAATGCTCTCTTGCAGTCCAATGTGTGCAGCTGACGTTCAGCAGGGCAGGAATGAGGACGGGGAAAGAATGTTGGCAAGACAATTGACTGGTTCAGATGGAACTCCGACACAACCTTCGGCAAGAACTTAGGGTGAGTGCGGAGGACTACTCTGTTGTGATGAAATTTGGTGTAAGGGGCCTGGGCTACCAGGGCCTGGAGCTCACTGACTCTACGAGCTGAAGTAACTGCCACCAAGAAAATGACCTTCCAGGTCAAGTACTTCAGATGGCAGGAGTTCAATGGCTCAAAAGGAGGTTTCATCAGCTGGGTGAGAACGACATTGAGATCCCATGACACAGTAGGAGGCTTGACAGGGGGCTTTGACAAAAGCAAGCCTCTCATGAAGCGAACAACTAAAGGCTGTCCTGAGATCGGCTTACCTTCCACACGGTAATTGTATGCACTGATTGCACTAAGGTGAACCCTTACAGAGTTAGTCTTGAGACCAGACTCAGATAAGTGCAGAAGGTATTCAAGCAGGGTCTGTGTAGGACAAGAGCGAGGATCTAGGGCCTTGCTGTCACACCAGACGGCAAACCTCCTCCATAGAAAGAAGTAACTCCTCTTAGTGGAATCTTTCCTGGAAGCAAGCAAGATGCGGGAGACACCCTCTGACAGACCCAAAGAGGCAAAGTCTACGCTCTCAACATCCAGGCCGTGAGAGCCAGAGACCGGAGGTTGGGATGCAGAAGCGCCCCTTCGTCCTGTGTGATGAGGGTCGGAAAACACTCCAATCTCCATGGTTCTTCGGAGGACAACTCCAGAAGAAGAGGGAACCAGATCTGACGCGGCCAAAAAGGAGCAATCAGAATCATGGTGCCTCAGTCTTGCTTGAGTTTCCACAAAGTCTTCCCCACCAGAGGTATGGGAGGATAAGCATACAGCAGACCCTCCCCCCAGTCCAGGAGGAAGGCATCCGATGCCAGTCTGCCGTGGGCCTGAAGCCTGGTACAGAACTGAGGGACTTTGTGGTTGGCTCGAGATGCGAAGAGATCTACCAAGGGGGTGCCCCACACCTGGAAGATCTGCCGCACTACACGGGAATTGAGCGACCACTCGTGAGGTTGCATAATCCTGCTCAACCTGTCGGCCAGACTGTTGTTTACGCCTGCCAGATATGTGGCTTGGAGCACCATGCCGTGACGGCGAGCCCAGAGCCACATGCTGACGGATTCCTGACACAGGGGGCGAGATCCGGTGCCTCCCTGCTTGTTGATGTAATACATGGCAACCTGGTTGTCTGTCTGAATTTGGATAATTTGGTGGGACAGCCGATCTCTGAAAGCCTTCAGAGCGTTCCAGACCGCTCGTAACTCCAGAAGATTGATCTGCAGATCGCGTTCCTGGAGGAACCAGCTTCCCTGGGTGTGAAGCCCATCGACATGAGCTCCCCACCCCAGGAGAGACGCATCCGTGGTCAGCACTTTTTGTGGCTGAGGAATTTGGAAAGGACGTCCCAGAGTCAAATTGGAGCAAATCGTCCACCAATACAGGGATTTGAGAAAACTCGTGGACAGGTGGATCACGTCTTCTAGATCCCCAGCAGCCTAAATAGGGCCTACTCCGACGACGAAAGAAAACTTACCGGGGCAAAACTAGAAATACGGGAAGGGGAACAAACCGAAAAGGTCTCCTTCCGACACTTTTTTTTTTTTTTTTTTTTTTGAAGCACAGTCGAAAAACGACGCGCGAGGTCAACTTTCGGGGCGCGAACGGCGAAACATGACCGTACCGAGCGCGGACAAAAGAAGACTGGCCGGCACGAGCCGGTTCGGGCGGGAAGACGGCCGCGCATGCGCTGTGCGCATTGGCGCGCGAGGACTAGCAAAGGACTTTGCTAGAAAGTGTTCCGATTGGAGGGGCTGCCGTGGACGTCACCCATCAGTGAGAACAAGCAGCCTGCTTGTCCTCGGAGAATTATGAATTTACTTGGTATGTGCTCCTTTTCTGTACAAGTTTGTTATAAAATTTTGCATAATTTTTTAAAAAATAAACTTTTTTTTTTTTTGCCCAAGCACTCAATTGGAACCTGCCCTAAGGGGGGGTTATGCCACCATTTGCCTTCATTTGCAGCCAGTGGCTTTTCTCCATCCTCCCCACCCCCATTCTTACTTTCTCCCCGATTCCTGTCTAGCTCAGCTATTACCATGATGACAGTCCTCTCAGCTAAGATTCAGAGTGAGATAGATTTACTAATGTGTGTTACACATTAATTCATGTTAATGTGATTTAAAGCGCATTATTAGTAAACAAGCCTCTTTGACAATAATGAGAGCTGTGAAAAGCACATCTCCCAGCTGTCCATGTTCAATGAATCTTGCCAATAGAACTACATATCATAATGTCAGGGCATCAAATTAGCTTAACCAGAGAAGTACTGGTGGTGGCCTAGATATAGGGTAAAAAAAAAGTCAAAGGGACAGTGAAAAGACAAAGGTTTGGGACTTGCAAGTTTGGTTTTCTAATTCTCTTTGAAGGCTGTTACACTTAATTTAACTAAGAAAGGTATTACTAAAATTAAAATATGCAGGATTACCTCTTCTCCCAGGTGATCAATTCCATAGCTGTATAGTTCACACACAAAGTGACGCCTGATCACATCTTCATTTACTTGAAGGTGCTGGGCTACTTCCACGGCTAATGCTGGCCAATCCAGATCCTTCCCAGCCAGCACAGCCGGGGTTTCCTCTGCGGCACTGCTGGGGTTCTGGGCCTGATGTTGTACATGAACTGCTGCACTGACAACCTTCAATAAAAACTTTGGAGGAGGATTTAAAAGAATGGCACTGATTTAATGTCAATGAACTTTGATCCCTTTTATAAAATGAAAAAGAAAGCAGAAATTTCAATGTACCTGTTGTCGTAAGCATACTAAATTTGGGTCCATATCTCCACTGGGTAGCAACTGTATTGAAGAAAGGTCCTTAAAAAATGCATTTTTGCCCTAAATGTGAAAAAAAAAGAAAACATTTTTTGCTGCGTATGCCTTGTAGAGCTATAGAAATGATAAGTAATAGTAGTGTTAGTTTTGCAGGCACAAAAGAACTGCATTCAGAATCAAACAATGAAATATGTGACCTAGAACAGGAGCCCAGGCTCCAGGTGTGTTAAGTGTTGACGTCACTGCTCTTTTACAAAGTCATATAGCAGGTGTCTGCTCCCTAGCTAAAAGGCTAATTCTGTAATGACCAAACAGGTACATGGGCAAAAAAAAAAGTGTAAAATAGGGTGATTACAATGGAAAGCTCATTACACCAAATCATAGTCCTACTTCTGACCAAGATGGAAATACAAGGAAGCAGGAAGAAACTGCCAAGTTATTATAAGGACACTATTACTTTTTGCAATTAGTATTTTATAGACATGGTAGAGCACATGGAATTTTTAGACAATGACTGAACTGAAGCCCTACAGAATAACAGACTTAATCAACTAATACATTTCTATCTGGCCAAGACTAGAGGTTCTTATCCTTTCTACACTGCAGTTATCAATTCATCTTTATCCACCTTGACTCACCTTGACTCACTTCCAAGGTAACTGCCTTCTAAGAAGACACACAGAAGTGAAGGGACGCCTGGAAAGAGTGACACCTACTGTATGGGCCTGCATTTATTTATTTATTTTGTTACATTTGTATCCCACATTTTCCCACCTATTTGCAGGCTCAATGCTGGAGATGCGATTGCAGACTCCGGTGTAAACAAATACAGAGTGATGTTGAGATAAGATAAGGTTCATGTGGTAGTGCCACATGAGATAGGATAAAGTTCATGTGGAATATCCACATAGGGGCATCGTACGCGGATTTGTAGCCTTTTGTAGGTGAATATGAGGAAAGGTGAAAAGACCTGCCAGTGAAAAGTCAAAATCATGCCAAAATATGGTTGGTAATTCCTTAAGTCTACATATTTGAAACATCTATTTGTACACACAAAAATAGCGACACATGGCTTGAAACTATCCATATTTTGTACTGCAGTATCATTTACTGCTTTCTAAGGGGAAAGTATAAGCTCGCACAGGTTTTAGAGCACCATCTGGTGCCTGGTTGTACAACAGAAATGACAGGAATACTGGAGAGAGCAATCCTACTCTGCAAGGCTGCTTTAAATAATGGAGACATGACAAAAAATTCTAAAGGATATGTCTCATGATGAAGTCAAGGAAAGCAGCAAGAAGAAAGGCACTAGAGAAAATACATACCTTATTATCAAAGAGTGTGAGAGGCTTAACAGACTTCAGCGAGAACCTCATTATTCCATACAACATGGAAGACAGCACAGAATGATGCTCCACTAACGGATAATGGATGTGTTTCTGTTCTAGGGCTATCTCCACTATGGAAGTGGGACCTTCCACCGACATCCACACATCTTCTGTGTCCAGTAATGGTGCCTGCATCTCATCACAGTGAATGTCAGCCTGGTACGGAAATGCAGAGGACAGTGTGAAGCATAGAAGAAATTTTCAATACCCATTCCCACCAACAGATGCTCGCATCCAGGTTTCTTCTGGAAATGAGTCTTACATGGGGAAAAAAACCTTTTCCAAATAAAACCTCTCTCTATATATAACTTGTACACTGAATTTTGTAGTGCATGAAGCTGCTTCTTGGCTCCAAGAAATAAAATGAAAGAGTTGAGTAACAGAATGATTGCAACAATTGGAGAACTCAGGATACAACTAGTTTCTATAACACCCACATCAGTTCACAGCATCCATGTATACGTGTGTATTTAGCTGCTGGCTCTTTCAATGTGATCTGGTGCTTATTTTACCTTGGTCAAACACACATCTCTTACCTCCATCAGTATCTGGAAGAGATCACAGCAACAGCCAAGGAATGAAGTCATTGCAGTATCACTCATTCCTACATCCTGTGTAAAAAAACAAATAATAATAATAATAATAGAATAAGAATGCAGAATACATCTGGAATAAATTTTACATACAATACTTAATTAAAGATGGTGCTTTACTGATACACTTTGGCTGGCACCTAGGTGAAAGGATTAGCACCTAAATATCCCACCAAATTACTTTTAACAGGAGACCCAGTATTATTACTTTGAAGTTTCCGTCACTGTAAATAAATCTGTACAAGTATCTGAGAAAACTCGGGATTGAGCTGGCACTGAAGGAAATGTATTTCAACAGTCCTGCAGATGCTTACGAGGTTCTGACCTTTTCATATACTAGATGAAGTGGCTTAAGATTTGCTGAGTACTTCAGAATTGTTTGCAGTCAAGTCCCCTTATTTTTTAAAATACATTTAAAGTATTTATCAAAGAAGATTTGAGGAAGGGAGCTAGCCTGGCTCCTGAAGTTGAGGGGGGGGGGGGGGGGGGGGAGAGTAGCGGACACTGTGAATGCATGCTGGTTTTGAAAGGTAGTCTTTGCCTACCAGTCGGAAGACTTTCACCAAAATGACTGGACTATATGAGTGAGATTAAGGGAGATAAATAACAAAACTGGGCAAGGTAAAATAAACATATTAGAATTACTTCTGGAAACGAGTTAAATAATTTTTTTAATTGTAATTTTTAATTTTAAAAAACCTCAAATGTTTAATAGAGTTCTGGAGTAGCCTGTGTCCAAATAAATATAGGTCTCTCAGCACTGCTAGAAAGACCATGACCCTGAGGAAGGATGATTATGCCACCCTACACATAATAGTCATGATCCAGCCTCCCCTACCTGCACCATAATCAATTCTGAATAATATTAAAACTGGAAAGAAATGCATTACAGTAAAAAGCTCAGATGAATCCAAAAAGTCTATTTTTAGTCTCCTGTAAGGTGGCTGTCAACAGAAAATATCACACATTACACAGAACAAATACTTATTTCAGATCTTTATTAGAAATGCACTTACCCGTCTGCATAACCTGTCCTTTGGGGCTTTCCCAACCTAAAAATAAAAGATTTTACGTGTTATAAACCTAGAGCTTAGAAACTGACAGAATACAACCAGGGAAACATTAGCTTTTTTTTTTCACTCAGAACTTGGATAAGTGAAAAGTCTGACATTTCATATAACAGAGTTTATACAATGTGTCGTGAATTAAGGGGTCCCGAGCCCCCCCCCAAGAAGGCTTAAATGACCTTAATCTGACTCCATCTCTGAATAGCCCTAGAACTGGGGCAATCAGGGGGTTGTGAAGTTCTAAGAGGAGTTGCCACTGAAAGAGACGTTAGATCTAAGAGACCCGCATTAGTCCGCCTCTCAGCACTGGCAAGGAACAGATACCAGCCTTATGACAAACTGGATTTAGGTTACAAGTTATATAATGCAGCGAGTGATAGCCTGATACAGCAGAAGCATTTATACTTACAGCCTTTCATCATTAAGTTAAGCCCACAAATCATCATTTCGAATAAGGATTTTATTTGTACATCAGACTTTAATCAGGTACATTCAGCAGACAGATTCTGGGTACAACCGGACAGAGCTTCGCCGTCTGACAGAAGCTTTGGAGAAGACTCTCTCAACTAAGGCAAAATCTCTCCTCTTTTATACTCTATCCTCTCCATAGAAGTGAATGGTGAGATACCTAGCTAATATTTCGCATTTCTGAGAGCATACTTTCCCATGCTGTCTGCTGTCGGATGTGCCCACCTCCTTCCGTTCTCAGCTACTGCTAATTATCAACATGTTTTGGGAAGCGTTGAGATAACAGTTTCACATCTTCCGGCTGCAATACTTTTCATACCATCTCAATACCTTTCATACCATCTCATGAACTCTGTATTACCTCTGTATCATTGTATCATCTGCTTTTTTTTTTTTCAGATTCTATTAACTTGCAGGAAGAGCAAGTCCTTGCTCAGCCAGTCATAGATTTTTAAACCTAGCTGATATTTTTACAGCCTGAGTCCTAAAATCTGGCCTTCCACCCTTCCGGTGGGCATCTTGCTGTAGTATAATTATACAAATGGAACTTGGAAATAGGATGGGACAACATTTGACCACGTACCAAATTTCACTTTGCCATTTGATCTCAGAGATCCTCCAGATCTACAAGGAGATCTGAAAATCCTGCTGGCAGCTAAGTCTAGCAAGGATGATTTGCTCTGCATGTTTTGCAATAAAATACCTACATGATCCTTTGGGGGCCCATTCTAACCCCACTTCTGTTTTCATCCTTTATTCCCAAAAGGGGGGAGGGGTGGAAGTATTTTTAAAAGACCTTTGTGGGGGGTCACGTGATCGCCATGGTAGGGAGCAGCACCTAATCTGTTGAGCTCCTGAGACCCCCTAGATAATATGGCACTTTTTCAACGGTGTCCGCCTTGCCCATAGTTTGGGATTATTGGATCTGTTCAGTTTAGCATCCCGACCTGGCAGATTGCTTGATTATAGCATTCAGCTGGAAAGATGGCTTCAAAACAGCTTTGAAGAGAAAAGGAAAGACAGCAGTCTGGTGAGAACAAAATAGCCAACCAGGGTATTCTGCCGAGCCCTTCAGTATGTTCCGCACAGTCGGTTGAGCTCACCGCGGATGTGAAAGCGGCAGTGAAGGCAGTCTTGGATACCAAACTCCAACAGCTATTCGATCACACGGAGGAGGCCTACAGACGGCTAGACAGTATTAGCCTGGAACTTGATGAGGGCTTGCAGAGAACTACCGTGCTAGAAGACAGCACATGCTCTTTAGCTATTGAGCACAATCACCTATGAAAGAAGGTGGCAGATATGGAAAGTAAGTTGGAAGATTTAGAAAACCATTCGAGATGAAATAACCTACGCTTTGTTGGGTTGCCAGAGTTGCTGATGGAGCGAGGACTAGCGGGTTTTCTGGAAACTTGGCTTCCGACTGCTGCGAATCTAGACCCACAACTCCAGCATTTCTGTGTGAAATGGGCACATCAGTTGGGCCCGGTACGTGCCGCATCAGCGAAACCCCAAGTGATAATTATGAAAATACTTAATTATGCATATAATCAACTAATATTGAACTCGCAAAGGCCGACATTCCTTTGCTCCAAGAAAGAAACGCACCTCAACAATGTGGAACACAATGTTAAAGCGATGGTGGGTGGGGGAGTGTGTAGCTGCACCTGCCAAAGGGAAAAAGGGAGGAGTAGACCTCTTGGCTCATAGTGGACTAGTGTGGACCTCCTAAAGGCAGATCCAGAGGGTCAATTTTTGATTTCTAAAGTTACAATAGCGCGACAACCCTTAGTATTGGCCAGTCTCTATGCACCCAACCATTTTGATAGGGGGTTTTATATAAAGTTAACCACCCATTTGCTTGAGTATAGCAAGTAACCCTATATAGTGGGAGGAGATTTCAACTCCGTGTGGGATCCGGAACTAGATAAATCTTTTAATCCTAGAGGGAACATTGTTACTCTTAAAAAAGGGTCTCCCTAATTTCTGTGAACAGCTTAATTTGGTAAACATTTGGAGAGTTCTTCACCCCACAGAAAGAGTACACACAATTATCCAGAGCACACTCGACCCAATCACAAATAGATTATCTGCTCATTTCTACTTCATTGTTCTCTGGGGTCACTGCTGCAGCTAGTAGACCTTACAGTATTTCTGATCATGCGCTAGTCAGTGCGGTTCAGTATCCTAAGGGAGGTGTGGTGAGGAAACCTCGTTGGGTATTTCCATTAATGTTATATCACGATGCTCAGTTTCAGGAATGTTTGTTGCAATGGTGGAAAGAATATAAGAATCACAATAGGGCATATGAAGAAAAACCCCTGGTTTATTGGGAAGTAGCAACAGCTGTCTTGAGAGGGAAGATAATTAGTTATGTTAGCCATTTAGGCAAGGCCAGGGATAGATAGATTTTGAGATTGGAAAGGAGCCTTAGTAAAACATATTCTGCCCTTCAGAAGCAACAGGTTATAGAGCTCCAAGGATCGCTGAATGAGTTATTGCACCTTAGGGTGAAAAAAATCTATGATCTATTGCAAGAATCAGTTGTACAAGTATGAAAGCAAGGGTGGTAAATTGCTGGCTCAATTAATTGCTAGACTACAGGGGCCACGGCGTGTTTTGGTGCTTCAGACTGAGGGGGGTAAGTGGCTCACGGAGGATGTGGCTATGTGTAAGGCGTTTCAGGACTATTATAGGAAGGTATATGCGGAACCAGTAGACACTGGGCTCAGTGGTCATCTGTACCTTGAGAATCTTCAGCTACCTAGGTTAGATCAAACAGATCTGGATTTGTTGAATGCTCCCATTCAACCGGAGGAAGTATATTGGGAAATTCAACAGGGCCCATTTTAAAGGTGCCTGGGGACCTTGGTATGCGTATGAAACTTTATAAGTTTATAGGGGAGGATATAGGGGTTCTGTTAGCCAAAGTCTTTAATTTAATGATCGAAGCAGAGGCTATACCGCATGCTTTAAGAACCTCTCAAGTGATAATCTTACCAAAGCCTGGTTGAGACCCATCCCTTCCCGAGTCATATAGACCAATTTCTCTCTTGTATGTGGAGGTTAAGATGATAGACTAGATCTTGGCGAATCGCCTGGCCAGAATATTGCCAGCTGTAATTCATGAATCTCAGGTAGGGTTCGTACAGGGGAGAATGGTGGCAAAAAATCTTCGTAGAATCTTGGTAGCTTTGGAGAAAAATCGGTGGAAGGGGGGGCTCCTTCACTATTAATAAGTTTTGATGCAGAGAAAATGTTCGATTGAGTCCACTGGGAGTTTTTGTATGCGATTCTAGAGAGATATGGCTTTTAATGGGTGCTTTTTTCTGCAACTAGAGCCTTATATTCCTCACCCAGTGACAAGATCATAGTTAATGGTATAGACTCTGATATTATCCTGATTCTCTGGGGCACGAGACAGGGCTGTCCTTTGTCACCCCTTCTCTTTATTCTAACTCTAGACCCTTTAATATGAGATAGCCATGAAACTTCTGAGATTAGGGGAGTACAGATTGAACAAGATACATTTAAGATAGCCGCATTTGCGGATGACCTCTTAGTCTACCTCACTAATACCAAGCCTTCTTTAGAAACTTTATTGGAGACTTTTATGGAATATGGAGACTATGTGGGATTTCGTTTCAATCTTGCTAAATCAGAGGCTTTGCCCTCTTCTCTACAGGTCAGCCAGATGTGGGGCTCTGGCTTTCCCCTCCAATAGGCTGATACTTTTTTAAAAATATCTTGGGATATACCTGGCTATGGATGTTACCTCTCTGTATTCTATAAATATATCCAGAGTGCTGACAGAGACTAAAAGCTATCTTTCAGGGTGGCAAGATTTGCCCATTTTGTTGCTCGGAAGGATTAATTTAATTAAAACGGTGGTATTGTCTAGGTGGCTATCCTGCTTATTTTTGAAGGAGAAGGCCGGTCATCTTCTGACACAAATCGGGAGATGGCCGGCCATCTCCTAAACCCAGCCAAATCGGTATAATTGAAAATCAATTTTGGCCGGCTTCAACTGCTTTCTGTCGCAGGGCTGGCCAAAGTTCAAGGGGGCGTGTCGGCAGGCTACGGAAGGCTACGGAAGGCGGGATGGGGGCGTGGTTACGAGATGGCCGGCTTCAGCCGATAATGGAAAAAAGAAGGCTGGCTCTGACAAGCACTTGGCCGGCTTTACTTGGTCCATTTATTTTTAGGACCAAGCCTCAAAAAAGTGCCCCAACTGACCAGATGACCACTGGAGGGAATCACCTCCCCTTACTTCCCCAGTGGTCACCAACCCCCTCCCACACAAAAAAAAATTTAACACTTTTGTGCCAGCCTCTAAGCCAGCTTCAAATGTCATACCCAGCTCCATCACAGCACTATGCAGGTCCCTGGAGCTGTGTTTAGTGGGTACTGCAGTGCACTTCAGGCAGGCGGATCCAGGCCCATCCCCCACCTACCTGTTACACTTGTGGTGGTAAATGGGAGCCATCCAAAACCCACCATAAACCCACTGTACCCACATCTAGGTACTCCCCTTCACCCTTAAGGGCTATGGTAGTGGTGCACAGTTGTGGGGAGTGGGTTTGGGGGGGGGGTTTGAGGGGCTCAGCACACAAGGTAAGGGAGCTATGTACCTGGGAGCTTTTTCTGAAGTCTACTGCAGTGCCCCCTAGGGTGCCCGGTTGGTGTCCTGGCATGTGAGGGGGACCAGTGCACTACAAATGCTGGCTCCTCCCACAACCAAATGCATTGGATTTGGCCAGGTTTGAGATGGCCGGCATTAGTTTCCATTATCACCAGAAACCAATGGCGGCCATCTCTAATGCTGGCCCAAATGTTGAGATTTGGCCGGCCCTGACCGTATTATCGAAACGAAAGATGGCCGGCCATCTTGTTTCGATAATGCAGTTGGGTATGCCGCTTTACGGGGCCGGCCCCATTCGATTATGACCCTCCACATTTCCTATGAACTCTCCCATTTTATCTGCTAAAATGCGACCAGCGCAAATTCAATCAGCTGCTTTCTAAATTCTGCTGGTCACAAGAAAGCCGAAAATGCAGTTTCTATAAAGATTTGGAGCCAGGTGGGGGTGGGGGTGGGGTCAAGGTTACCCAAATTTGCATGTGTATAATAAAGCTTGCTTGTTACGCCACCTTCGGGACTGGTTATTTAATAAATCACGCTTTACTCCACTGAAACTGGAGAGGGCTTATTAAGCTCCTTATAGTTTCTTTTCTATATTACATCACTCTAAGGCCTAACTTCCCCGGCGGTTGAGGAACAGTATACTGCTGTGTCCGCTTCAAGAAGTTTTGAAATCCCTTGTTTGGGGGTTTAGGGGCGAGTGAGTTGGTTACAGACCTCTTATTAACAAGAGGTAACTTAGTTTTTAAACCAGGTATGGATAATAAATCTTTTATGGCCTAGGAGAAGTTTGGGTGGCTGTTACTAGAACACCTATTGGATTCTGAAGGTCATCTTCTTTCTTTCACGGAGCTTCAACAGAAGGTAGAAGGGATATTCTTATGCTTATTGTCAGCTAAAACATTATGTTGCACTCTTTGGATACAGCTCAACTCAAGCTTCACATTGGTCAATGGGTCAGAGAGTTTTTCAATGGCATTTCAGAGCACTCTATTACTGTACCAGGGGCACATAAGGCTGTTCTTCAATTTGAAAAATCAAAGCCATACAGGTTGTTAGGGCACGCTGTGAAAGGGAGCTAGGGGTGACATTAGAAGGCTGGGATTTGTTGATCAATATTTGGGGAATCCCCTCCTTTACCACTAGTGCTTGGCTGAGGGAATGCTATTTTAGAGTCGTACTTAGAGCTTATGGCACACAAGTACAACTGTTCAAAGCGGGTAGACTTTCGACTCCCATCTGTCAGAAATGCTCTAGAAACGAAAATACATTTGTGCATGCTATGTTGTATTCTGTTAAGGTATGGAGATTCTGGTCACAGCTGATACATTACATTGCACATACTTTAGGCTTCCCAGGGATAAGATTGGTGGATCAATGCTTATTAGATAAGCAGGGTGCCTTTGGGGGCCTAGGAAGACACACAATATTTTTGTTGCGGAAAATGGCCTTATTGGTAAAGAAATGCATACTGCAATCCTGGTTGTCTCAAGACGCTCCAACATACTAGCATTGGATAAACCAGTTCCACTTATAGGCTCAATGGGAGGCAAGGGATGCCCAAGGGTCCTCTAAGAGGAAAACAACTGTTTTTACAGGTTTGGGAACCATGTTTATCTATCTTGCATCCAAGGGGACGTAGCTTACTCCTTAATACCCTGTGATTATGGCACCTTTTGAGAGTGGGTAGGTAGGTGAGGTGGTTTGGGGGGATGAGTATTTAGGGGGGTTGGACTTATGCTGGGGTAGGAATAAAAAATTTGGGGATAGCTTTAGTTTTTGCATTATTACAGGTTGGTTTTTTTTTTTTTTTTAATTTTTGGGGTTCCTAATCTTTATCTTCCAGGGAAGACACTAAGAAACCAAGTTCTTTCCTCTGGTGTAGTTTGTCTGGTGTGGGTGGAAATGGGAGAGATTCTTTAATGAGGGTGGTGGTGGTGGGGGGGGGTAGAGAAATACTATCCAGTAATGCTCGACAGCACTTTGATTTCATTCAGTATGTTCATGTATTATTGTTCTTTTATTGCTATGTCACCAATAAAAAATGTTTGTGTGTGGGTAAACGTTTACTGTATTTTATGAAATCTCTCTGCAAACTTTACCCCATAAAGGTTTTTTGTAAAGCTGTTAAGTTTTAAATGTGTATGTGTACGTGTTGGGGGGGAGGGGGAAGCAAGATATTTCTGGGTCTACGGAAAGGAGAAATCAGGTCTTACCTGATCATTTTCTTTCCATTAGTCTTTCCCACTATTCCACAACCATCAACCAGCAGGTGGAGAAAGAGAATTGAAAAAACTGAGCAGGGACATCTCTCTTAGCATCCAGTCCAGTTCCTCAGTATTTACATAGACAAGTAAACAGAAACTCAGACTTAAACAACTCGCTAACCTAACACTAACCAGACAAGCAAACACCTCTCCATGTCTAACTTACATATCCTTTTACTCCTCTATTACTATGTTCACCACAATTTGTAATATCTCTTTCAAGACTTTGTAATTCTATCTACTTTTTACTATGTAAGCCGTATTGAGCCTGCTATGTGTGGGAAGGCGTGCGGTACAAATGTAATAATAATAATAATATGTGGACCTCTCATCTCTGGACAACCTCTAGGAGACAAGAGATATGTAGGAAGCAACACGCAAGGTGATAGTCATTACTGACTCATTACTTCGAACTGACTAAACATCTCAAAAACCTCGGGCGGGCCTCTAGAATAGTGAGAAGGACTAATGGAAATAAAATTATCAAGTAAGACCTAATTTCTCATTCCATTACATAGCTTCTCACTATTCAAGAACCTGTGGGATGTTCAAAAGCAATCCCTAGATTGGGTGGTAACCTAGCACCACAGTGCTGGGGACCAAATCCCCAAAACTGGCTTCCAGTGTGCCGCTAAGTCCACCCTTGGCAAAGTAAGCAGTGTCATCCATGTTGCCACCTTGCAAATATCCACAAGAAAGAAGGGTATCTCCATGCAGGATGTCGCTGTATACCTCACAGAATGAGCCCACAAAGCATGAGAAACCTGCTTCCCTGCAAACAAATACGTTGACTCGATAGTCTCCTTCAGTCATCTAGCAATTGTGGAGTTCGAAGTCATAATGCAAGCCTCTATTTACCAAAAAGCATAGTCTGTCTGATTTGCAAAACTCATTTGTGGCTTCCAGATATCTAATGACAACTCTATGCACATTGAGAAGCTTCAATGAAGAATACTGAGTTTCTTTGTGCTCTCTGTGAAAAGACTGAAGCTCCACAGGTTGCTTGATTGAGTAGCTCGGTATAGTACAGGACTATACCGAGCTACTTTTTCACCGTGTGTGACTTGGACACCCCCTAAGCTCACTTCACCACTGACTATGAGAGAAGACAGAGGGCTGAAAGCAATTTTTAAGCCTATCCATATTTGCGCCCTGTGCAGCCTTACCACATATACAGCTCTTGGTACAGCATTTGGTTAGTGAAACCCCTTCCATCTTGGTAGCTTCACTGGCACACACAAAATCACTGCCTAAAGACAATTTACACTGTTTTTCTTTCTAAAGACCTTGAAGATTTAAGAGTTGTAAGCATTCAGGTGAAGAATGTACACAAATAGGCATCTCTAATAGATGGAAACTATTATTGGTGCCATCAAGTGATTTATCATGCCAGGATCACAGTCAGAAGAATGTTACACAAGCACAGTATTTTTTTATCATGAGGACTAGGGGTCGCAAGAGGCCACTAAAATGAACATACTCAAAATAGAAACTTGTGCATCTCTATAAAGCTTGCAAGTAGAATCCACTTAGTGGAACAAAAGCATTTCTGTTGTTGTGGCCTCCTCTAGAGACATTTAGAAAGTGCTCCAAAATTCAATATGTACAATACTTTAAATATTTTATTTGAGGACTTAGTGAACTGCTGTAATATGATGATGATAAAAAATGACTAGCAAGAAAACTTGCCAGGATTAACCCTCCTCTTCCAGTACTTACCTTCTCCATTAAGTAGGCAGCAGCAGAAAACCTTTTCACAATAAATGTATTCCACATCATTAAAGCTATGCCTAAAAGAAGAAAGAGAACCTAAGAGCATGTATTATAAGGGAAAAAAAATAAATCCCATACTAGCATATAACCTCCTACATTTGGAAAAGTTTATGTACTATAGTTGGTCAAATCAACTGATCCTTCCCTTATGTGAAAATGTTCTCTATAAGGGACACAAATATAAACCTGAATTGGCTTTTCATGTAAAAAGAGATCTCTTTATAAAATCACAACTTTCTCTCCATGCATAAATCTGGCAGATCTTTTTCAGTTTAACCATAAAGCATTGCTTATCACCTGTAACAGATGTTTTCAATAGACACCAGGATTAATCAGCCACACCAGTAGGTGACATCACACACTGAGCTCAGAACTTAGTGTAAAGTTCTGAGCATGTGCAGCCCTTCTCACACATAGCAATCTCCTCAGTTCCACTGCTCAAAAATGAATGGAGCTCTTAGAGAGGTTAGGGGGATTGTGTGCCTGATTAATCCTGTCATCTAAGGAAAACACCTGTTAAGGTAAGAAACGATACTTTTCCTGTTGATGAGACAGGCATACAAGTAGGGGTGACTCCTAAGCTCATGCTATTCAATTTACCTTATAATTTATGCATTGCCCAGGGGCAACCCAATCATGGAGAAGAAATGCCAGAGTTATCAATGTTACGAGGACAGGTTGACAGCACAGCTCAGTTGAATGCACTGTCTCTAACTGTGGAATGGTTCAAAAAGTAGTATGAAGTGAAGATATGAAATAAGGACCAAGATGCTGTTTTGCATAAAAGAGAGTTCTATAAACAATGCTAAAACTTAAGACACTAAAATCATGAATACTGAGCTAGCATTTATTTACTCGAACATCTGTTATACCGTTATTCGTGGAAAACATCATGGCAGTTTATATAAATGAAATTAAATGTGAAAAAGTAAAAATATCAAGGACAAGACTCCAAGTCAACAAAACATTAAGCAATCACAAGATGAATAGCACAATACAGTAACACAAGCTAGGGGAAGATGAATAGCACAATAGCAATATTTGGATTATTACTGTATCATCACATCAGTGGGAAACAATAGGAATCCTTCATAGAATATTAGTGTACATCAGCAGCAACATGCTTTAATTTAGGTGTGACCACTTATGCTGTCTCTGAAGTTGATATAAATGCACATGCTTAAATGCTGGCACTTATGTGCACAACTTAAAGTTTCAACTTCAAAGGGGCCCACATAAGAATCTCACTTAAACGGAGGTAAAATATATAAGTAACAATCTCATATGACCCAGTGTCTTACGCTTCCAAAAAACAAAATTAAAAATGGAGAAGTGGCCTAGTGGTTAGGGTGGTGGACTCTGGTCCTGGGGAACTGAGGAACTGAGTTCAATTCCCACTTCAGGCACAGCTCCTTGTGACTATGGGCAAGTCACTTAACCCTCCATTGCCCCAGGTACAAATAAGTACCTGTATATGTAAGCCGCATTGAGCCTGCCATGAGTGGGAAAGCGCGGGGTACAAATGTAACTAAAATAAAAAAATAAAATAGGTCTCAGTGGCGACTCATTACATAAGAGCCAGATCAACTCTTAGCTTGCCTTGCCTCTTCATTGGTCCATAATGACTATAACTGCAAACAAAAAGCTAAGTCATACATTATTGAAATCTTCTCTGAGATATGAGCTAAACAATTCAATGACTGAATATAAATTTGTTTTAAAGGTCTAAATAAGTGAAAAAAAATGTTTAAACAATGAAATGAAAATGATTTATAATAAAATAGTAAAAGAGAATTTAAAAATGAGTTTAAAATTAAAGTTATTATAGACCAGTGAAGAGGCAAGGCGAGCTAAGAGTTGATTTTGCTCTTATGAAATGAGTCCCCACTGAGACCTATGACTTTACATTCTAAAAAACCTTCTTTAATTTTGTTTTTTGAAAGCATAAGACGCTGGGTCATATGAGATTGCAACTTAAAGTTTCAGGCATAAATGTGTGACCCACCCATGCCCCTCCCATATCAACACTCCATTTGCAGTTGTGTGCTATAGAAGTTAGATGCAAAGTTTATAGAATAGGGTTGTAATTTAGTTGTGCGTTTAACTGCAAATTAGTGCCAATTACTGCTTGTTAAAGTCAATTATTGATACTCAAACCTGAGTACCAGCTTAAGTGTCTAGCAAAGCAGATTTCAAGACAACCATGGTAGCTGCAGTCTCTCTGATTTGGTGAGTTTGACTTTACTAGCTAAAGGAGTACTAGTTCAAAATAGAATTAGATGCAGGATGCTAGCCAATTTGCTACTTTGAGTATAGAAATACCAGTTCTGTTGGACAAGGAGACAAACAGCAGAGTAGATTTTCTACTTGATTTAATTATTAAATTAAGTTAGTAAGCAAGAGCCTTTTTGCAATCCAGAATGTGATGCAACTTCTTGAGTGGATTCTTATTAGGTTCAGGGCAAACCATAGGGACCACTATTTCCTCACTGACAGTGAAAAGGTACGACCAGCTTTGTATGTAAACAATTTTGTTGCCATAAAATTAACTAATGGTTCATATGCCACCAAAGCTTAAAATTTACTTATTCTAGCTGAAGAAAATGCTATAAGAAAAAGCACTTTCTAGGTAACATGCTTGAGTGAAGCAGACTCCACTGGTTCAAAAGTTATTTTCATGACAGAGATCAGGATAATATTAAGGTCCCACAGCACAGAAAGCTTGACCTGTAGAAGCCCTTTTATAAACTGAGAGTGGACTTTATGAGGCTAGAAGCCTATCGATGGGAATATGATAGGCCAAGAATGTACCAAGATGTATTCTGATGAAGGATGTTTGCAGATCCAGTTGACAGATGGCACAGGTAGTAGTGGTGTGCAGCCAGAAAATTTTTGTTTTCTGTCATTTCCAGGATTATTAATTTTCTTGATTTTTACCAAATCAGTCAGATCATACAAAGAAGCATCAATATCATCAATATTCTTTGTGTTAATGCAGCAAAATCTTTCACATGCATCAAGTGAGATTTAGACAGTTGTTTTGATGTCAATACTATAGATGTCGATGGAGCTGAAGTACATTTGGGGAAGATGAAGAGGCTCGCGGTATGTTCCTGACAACCTTGAAGATTTATTTGTAGAGCTTGACCAAACCCAGGATCTTCAGTTTCTGCCAAAACTGAATCTGTGACCAAAATTGACTGCTCGGTTTCGGCAAAATCAAAACCGTAAATGAAACTTCCTTCCCCCCCAAACCCAACCAAAAAAACTTCCCCCTGAGCCAACCCCTCCCCCCAAGCAGTGGCTCCCCTCTCTGTCCACCCCTCCCATCCCACCCAGGCTTACCCTAGAAAGCCCTGGAGGTTTGAGGGCAGGAACAAACCTAATCATTCCTGCATCATGCAGTTGCTCTGATGCAATTGCTGCCGAGACTGCCACAGGAGGTCCCAGCAGGCATTTTGCAATTGGAACCAGCAAGGGCAGGAGCAAGTTCTGCTCGTGCTAGTTTCAGTCACAAAATGACTGCTAGAACTTCGCATAGCAGTCCTGTCCACGCTGCTACCAATAACAAAATGACTGCCAGGACCCTCCCATGGCAGTCTCGGCAGCCACTGCATCGGAGCAGTGGCATAGTGTAGGAACGAATGGGATTGTTCCTGCCGCCAAAGAGGCTACTAGACCACCAGGGCTTCCTAAGGTAGGCCCAAAGAGGGCCTATGGGTGGTCGGGTAGGATGTGTGTGTGGGAGGGGGAGGGGGGGTAGTTTCAGGTTTCAGTCAAAAAGGTACAAGCATTTTTTGGCTGAAACTCAAACCCAGATGTCAATCCAGTTTTGGTACCAAACTGAGACCGAAATTCAGCCAGCTTCTACTTATTTGATTTATTGGCAACACAACTATGACATTAAAGTGGTTTACATAATAAAAGATTTAAAAAAAACAAAATAAAAAAACAACTTACAAAATACAAAGTTCAGTGTCTAGATGTCTAAGAAACCCATGGAAATCATCACAGATCTAAATCATAGCTCTACTTAAAAAAAACAAGTATTCAAGGATTTCTGGAAGGATAAATACTTAGGAATACAATGCAGGTCAAATGACGGTGTGGTCCACAAAGAAGGTCCAGCAAAACATAACACACTGTTCCTCACAGCTGGCAATTTAACAGTACTCAATGAGGGTAACTGAATCAACAATTTCTATGAAGAACGTAAACAGTGTGAAGGAAAATATTTCTCCGGCTTATCAGAAAGATAAACTAGAACACACAAATAAAGCAAAGATACTTATCTGTAGCAGGTATTATCCGAGGACAGTAGGCCATTCATTCTCACATGTAGGTGACGTCATCCACATCACCTAGTTACTACGTCTTTAAGAGCATGTCAAGAATCCCCTCCCACTGCGAGAGTACAGGACCAGCAGTGCAATACTACAGCATGAAATCAACTCCAAGGGAGGGTATTTGAGAATGAATGGCCTGCTGTCCTTGGCGAATACCTGATAAAGGTATCTTTGCTTTCTCCGAGGACAAGCAGGCAATATTCTAACTTGTGGGAATCCCTAGCTATCAGGCTCACCGAAAACAACAACCACTGGTCAATTGAACCTCGTGACTGTGAGACCAAAATACTGATGAACTTGAAACTATATACAACTGTGTGAAAGTGTAGATTGGAACAGAACAAAACAGGCCTAAGGGGGCGGAGTTGGATTCCAGACATTAAACAAATTCTGCAGAACTGTCTGTCCAAACTGACTATCGTGTCGGGTATCCTGCTCAAGGCAGCAGTGAGATGTGAATGTGTGAGGTGAAGACCACTTTCCAGCCTTGCATATTTCTTCAATGAAAGCTGACCTCAAGTGGGCTATCAACGCTGCCATAGCTCTGACACCATGAGCTTTGACATGACCCTCAAGAGTCAGCCCAGCCTGGGCGTAAGTGAAAGAAATTAAATCTGCCAATTAGAAATTGTGTGTTTCCCGATAGCATCCCCCATCCTGTTGGATCAAAAGAAACAAAAAGTTGGGCGGACTGTCTAGCGCCTAGTCCGCTCCAAGTGAAAGGCTAATGCTCACTTGCAGACCAAGGTGTGCAGTGCATTTTCATCTGGATAGGCAAGCGGTTTGGGAAAGAACATTGGAAGAACAATCAACTAGTTCAGATGGACACAACCATAGGCAAGAACTTAGGATGTATGCAGAGAACTACTCTGTTGTGATAAAACTTAGTATAAGGTGGATCTTAGGGTCTGAAGCTACTACTACTACTATTTAGCATTTCTATAGCGCTACAAGGCATACGCAGCGCTGCACAAACATAGAAGAAAGACAGTCCCTGCTCAAAGAGCTTACAATCTAATAGACAAAAAATAAATAAAGTAAGCAAATCAAATCAATTAGTGTGAACAGGAAGGAAGAGAGGAGGGTAGGTGGAGGCGAGTGGTTACAAGTGGTTACGAGTCAAAAGCAATGTTAAAGAGGTGGGCTTTCAGTCTAGATTTAAAGGTGGCCAAGGATGGGGCAAGACGTAGGGGCTCAGGAAGTTTATTCCAGGCGTAGGGTGCAGCGAGACAGAAGGCGCAAAGTCTGGAGTTGGCAGTAGTGGAGAAGGGAACAGATAAGAAAGATTTATCCATGGAGCGGAGTGCACGGGAAGGGGTGTAGGGAAGGACGAGTGTGGAGAGATACTGGGGAGCAGCAGAGTGAATACATTTATAGGTTAGTAGAAGAAGTTTGAACAGGATGCGAAAACGGATAGGGAGCCAGTGAAGGGTCTTGAGGAGAGGGGTAGTATGAGTAAAGCGACCCTGGCGGAAGATGAGACGGGCAGCAGAGTTTTGAACCGACTGGAGAGGGAAGAGGTGACTAAGTGGGAGGCCAGCAAGAAGCAGATTGCAGTAGTCTAAACGAGAGGTGACAAGGGTGTGGATGAGGGTTTTGGTAGAGTGACTCTGCGAACTGAAGTAACAGTCACCAAAAACAAGACCAACCAGATCAAGTATTTCAGATGACAGGAATCGAGTGACTCAAAAGGAGCTTTCATCGGCTTGGTGAGGACGACGTTGAGGTCCCATGACATATGCGGACAGGCTTGATAGGGGGCTTTGTCAAAAGTAAACCTCTCATCAAGCGAACAACTAGAGGCTGTCCTGAGATGGGCCTACCATTTGGTAAGCACTAATCATGCAAAGGTAAACCCTTATAGAGTTGGTCTTGAGACCAGAGTAAGAAAGATGTAGAAGGAATTAGAGCAGGGTCAGTGTAGGGCAAAAAAAGAGGATCTAGAGCCTTGCCCTCATACCGGACGGCAAACCTCCTCCACTAGAAAAAGTAACACCTCTTAGTGGAATCTTTCCTGGAAGCCAGCAAGACCTTGGAGACACCTTCAGGCAGATGCAAGGAAGCAAATTCTAAACTCTCAACATCCAGGCTGTGAGAGCCAGAGTCTGGCGGTTGGGATGTAGAAGAGATCCCTTGTTTTGTGTGGTGAGGGTCGGAAAACACTAGGTTCTTCGGAGGACAACTCCAGATGAAGAAGGAACCAGATCTGCCTGGGCCAGTATGGAGCAATCAGGATCATGGTTCCTTGGTCTTGCCTGAGCTTCAGAAAAGCCCCACAAGAGGCATGGGAGGATACGCATACAAAAGGCCAGTCCCCCAGTGAAGGGGAAAGGCATCTGACGCTAGTCTGTCATAGGCCTGGAGCCTGGAACAGTACTGGGGAACTTTGTGATTGAACAGAGTGACAATGAGCCAAAAAGGGAGTACCCGATACTTGGAAGATCTTACAGGCAATGCACATGCTGACAGACCACTCATACGGTTGCATGACCCTGCTCAGTCTGTTGGCCAGGCATTTGGATTTGACTATCAGGTAAGTTGGCTTTAAGACACATCCCATGCTGGACTGCCCAGTGCCATATCCAGATAGCCTCCTGACACAGTGGGCGTGATCCAGTGCCCCCCCCCCCCCCCCCCCCCCCCGTTTGAATGAGCGCAATTCGGTTGAACAGATGATCTGTGAAAGCCTTTAGAGTGTTCCTGATTGCCCGTAGCTCCAAAAGGTTGATGTGAAGATCTGTCTCCTGAGCTGACCAAGCACCTTGAGTATGAAGCCTGTCTATGTGAGCTTCCCACCCCAAGTGGAATGCATCTGTCAACACACTCTGACTGTGGGACTTCTATTCCAAATTCCTCAGCCCTAAAGTGGATTGAATTGTTCACCAGAGACTGAACCAACTCTGGTGTCACTCGGATGTCATCCACTAGGTTCCCTGAGGCTTGACACCACTGGAAAGCTAGGGTCCACTGAGCAGTTCTCAATACGTGTCATGGGTGTGACACGGACAGTGGAGGCCCTGTGGCCCCACAACCTCAATAACTGTTGAGATGTGACCTACTGGCTGGCTTGGACCACTGTGGCAAGAAGCAACAACAGTGTCTGATTGCCACAGGGAGAAAAGCCCTTGCCTGCTCTTATGAACTCCAATTGTTGAATGGGATATAGATGGGACTTGGGGTAGTTTAAAACAAACCATAGTAGTTCCAACACCCAAATAGTTCTCCACATGGACTCCTAAGCACCGCTCTTCAACGTGCTCTTCACCAGCATATCGTCCAGGTAGGGGAACACATGGACTCCCAGTCTGCACAGCGACGTTGTGACTACTGCAAGACACTTGGTGAAGACCCTATGAGCCCACACGAGGCCAAAAGACATTACATGGTACTGGAACTGATGTGTCCCCAGTCAAAACCGAAGATACTTTCTATGACCCGGAAGTATTGGGATGTGAGTGTAAGTATTATTTAAGTCCAGAAAGCACAGCCAATCGTCTTCCTGAATAATGGGGAGAAGGGTGCCCAGGGAAGCCATCCTGAACTTTTCGTTCAGGGCCCTGAGGTCTAAGGTGGGATGAACTCCCCCCCCCCCTTGTTTTCTTGGGCACAAGAAGTACCTGGAATAGAATCCCTTCCCTTCTTTCCCTGTTGTAATGGGGTTGACTTTATGGGCCTTTAGAAGGACGGAGAACTTGTGACAAAAGCTTGAAGTGAGACACTTTCAGTGGGCAATCTGGTGGTCTCTGTCACCAATGCAAGGCGTAACCAAGACAGACTATTTGAAGAATCCACCGGTCGGAGGTAACAAGGGGCCACCTTTCCTGGAAAATATTCAGCCTCCATCCAACCAGCAGGTCAACTGGGATGGTGACACTTACATCAGCTATGCTCTGCTGGAGCCAGTCAAAAGCTCATCCCCAGCTTTGGACTGGGGATCTGGCTGGGCATTGGGTGGACACAGTCAACAAAAATGAGTACGCTAGGACTGAGCCTGCTGAGGCTGGTAAGGAGCATACCTATGTCTCTGAGAATAGTAGGGACACCTCTTTGACTTGGCCAAAAACCTACTAGATGAGAAGGAAGGTGCAGAGGATGTCCAGCGGGAGTTAGTATCAATGGGGTAAGTGTGTTTCTTGATGAGGTTAGTGACCTCCTCCATCTTTCTTTCCAAAAAGGTTATCCCCCCGGCATTTGGCATCCACCAACCTCTGCTGGACCGCAAGGACTAAGTCAGAGACATGTAGTCATGAGAGTCTGCGCATAGCTATACTCTGGGCAGAGATCCTGGACACCACATCAAAGGTGGCATAGGTGCCCCTGGCCAAGAACTTATGGCACGCCTTCTGCTACTTGGCCAACTGATGAAGAGATTCGGCCTGCTCCTGTGGGAGAGATTCCGCCACATCAGACATACCACAAACCAAGTTCCGCACACAGGCTCATGTAGAGCTGGAGTCTGAATACGGGAAATGAGAGTAGAGGCCTGATACATCTTCCGGCCAAAAGAATCCAGGGTTCTAGCTTCCCTGCCAGGGGGCACTGAAGCAAAGTTTCTACAAATCCTGGCTCTTTTGAGCGCGGATTCCACCAGAAAGGAGTGATGAGACAACTGGGGCCTAACAAACCCAGGGAAGCTCTGGATCCGGTACATTGTGTCTATCTTCTTAGGGCGGACAGGAACCAAGGGAGGGGAGTCCCAGTTATTCACCCTGTCCCACAGGACTTTGTGAAGCGGGACAGTCACAGCCTCTCTAAGAGGGGAATTGTAGTCCAGGACATCTCAGCCCAGGGCTCGTCCTCCATCTCTAAATGAATTGGAATGGCAGCTGCCATTTCCCAGACAAAAGATGGAAAGGAAAAGCTCTTAGGTGGAAAGTTTCTTCTTTCATCAGGAGGGGAGGGATTAGATGGGATATCATAGGACTTGTCCTATGATAATAACTGCGGATCTTCATCAGACTCCCCTGAGCACTCCTCATCAGTGTCAGCAAAGCAATACTGATGGGAGGGCCGAGACCAAGCCTGCCTCAATACAGAGGAACCACATCCTCAAGAGGGGCATCAAGGTGTCAGCTCCACTTTCGACTCTGGTGAAGCTTCATCCACTGATATCAAGGGGGTGCCAGCACAGCGGCGGTCTACACCAGTACTGCACGTGGCACCAGTGTCAGAGACCTCACCGCAGGCTGAAAGCCTTGCATAGCAGGCAGAAGCACCCAAGACACCAACACACTCTATAGTAAGAGCCCCACCATATGCCCATGGAGCATGGCCTGGATGCGCTCATCAAGATAGGCCATCAGGAAAGGCTAGGGCATAGGGTCAGAGACAGGCTGCTGAACTGCCGGGGTTGAAGTGGGTGTATAGGAACCCAAGCATCAGCACCTCCTGTATGGAGGGAAAATGGTCCTCTCGGTGCGAACGCTTCTTGGGGACTGGGGGATCCCTTGGTGCCCCAGAGCAACCAGCATCATGTGTTCAAGGGAATCAATACTGATGTTTCTTGGCCTTTACCCAATGCCAGTCATCAACACTCCTTGGTGCCGACGAGGATGACGTTGAATCCTCACATTGCCTTGGGGTCGGGTCCAATGCTGACCAGTCCCGGGGACCACGCACAGCAGTTGGCATCGAGGCAGGTGGAGACCTACTCAATGCATGCCCACTTCTAGTGTCTGAGACAGACCTAGCAGCCATATGGACTGATGCAGTCAATGCTGGTGCAAGTCTTGACGTTGATGCCGATGCCAAAGTTGAGGATTCAGACCAGGCTCCAAAAGGTTTTCTTGCTGAGCTTCTCTGGCCAGCTGTGTCCTTCTCTTCATACAAAGGAAAAGAACACAGCTGGAAAGAGTATGTTCAGGCCCCAAACACTGAAAACAACAGGAATGAGTGTCTTTTCTAGAGATGGTCCTATTACACCGGGTACAGAACTTAACGCCACTAGGAACCTTCTATGAATGGAGGGGAATTCAGTCATGGTCAAATCAAACAAACAGTCGATGATGCCAGAAAAAGGGGCAAAGCACCAGAAAGAAAATATAGGGAACGAGTCCCAACCGGAGCTCAGGCCTAAGAGGGCCTAAAGAGTGCAAAAAAATAAGAAAACTTAACAAGTGGGGAAAAAATACCTAAAACAATAAGGGAAAGAAGAAAAAGGCACAAAACCCCAAAAACAGGAGAAAAAAAAATCTCCCAGAGAAGGCAAAAAATGCTCAAAAAGATAACGTGACGAGTCCTCTCCTCACAGCGGATGAGAATGGTCTTGACTCACACATTCGCGCTGGGGATACTGTGCATGCTCTTAAAGGCATACTAACTTTTTAATGCTCTGCATCAGGTGACGTGGATGACATCACTCACATATGAAAATACGGCATGCTTGTCCACAGAGAAAAAAGCCTTATACACATGCACAACTTCTTAAAGGAAATCCTTGCCATAATTGGAAGCCCATGAAATTCAGTAAGAATTTGTGCCACATGATCAACTTTTTTTTTTCCCTATGATTAACCAAGCTGTTGAATTTTGAATTAGCTGCAACCTTTTCAAACTATTTTTAGTCAAATCTAGCTTGCAGGTGGAGCAGCTAGTGATACTGTAGGTGTCATTGTCTGATGTGGTAGTGCTACGCCAAGTATACTTCTTGAAGACACTGCTCAATACCCACAACAATATCAAAGAATTTGATGTTCACAAACTGTAAACCACTTGCATATTATTTTACTTGTGGAATATCAAATTAAGAAATGTGAAATTCTGCCATCCTTGGAAAAAGGACAGTAAATTAATTATAACTATTTTTCTTTGTAATTATTTTTCTTTTAGTTTTATGTGTACTGCAGATGTCCTGATTAGATTAAGGCCTGTGATATGTAAAGACAGACATATAAAGGGGATCACAGAAGAGGTAGGCTGGCATATTACAGGGCCTAGACTGTACCATGGAGAATCAGACAACTCGAAAGAGGAAAATTATTGCCTGTTTGGAAAATGGGTTAATTTGTGCAAGTTGCTATAGGAGCGTAAGTTAAAGCCCCTAAGCTGTATTATCGAGAACAGTTATAATTAGAAAAGTTTGTTACCTGTTTATAACTGCACTTTAGATAGCTGTTTGATGGGAAAATTGGTAAAGAGGATGTAATTAATGTGGGAGACTATTAAGACATGCTATTTTACTATTAATTCTAGTCTTTAGTAACTAGGTCTCACTGCACAAAACAGGATCTATTGTAAAATAGCACAAGTTAGTGGTATAATAACATGCCTTAACGGTAGCCCACATTCATAACTATGCCCCCATAAAGATGTAAATAAAGCCACTAAATAGTAAATCAGTATCCTGCCTCATTTATGAAGAGAGCTAACTCAGGGGCTCATGCAGACAGCCTCACAGTACAGCCCACACAAATTAACATGGCATGCTATAATCAATGAGCATGCAAATTACTGCCGTGTTATATCACTACAGTAATCTGTATATCACTACCTTTCCTGTCAGTGCCTGAGCAGTGACTGGCTCAGGCACTGACAGGGTGACAAAAAACACACAAGAATGCCACGGTATTTGAATTGCCAACCCCCCCTCTCCCCAATATCCTAACAAACCGGCCCACCAACCAGACATCTGTTTCCATCCTCCTCTTTGAAAAAAACCCTGCTGTCTAGGAACATTCCCCCTCCCCCATGTCCAACCCCAACCCCTCCAAAATTCCCTGGTAGTCTACTGGCCCCCTCCCTCTACCCCTCCACCCATTCAAAACAATCCTTGGTACTCTTAAGTCTAGCGGAAATCCCCCACACCTCATGATTTCCTTGCCTAGGCACCCCCAGCACTGTACCTTAAAGGAGGCAGGAGCAATGTCCACTCGCTCCTGCCTTTACTGTTGTCATTTGCATATGGTAATATGACTATGCCCGATATATCCCAGGATGCACTGCGTTGGTCAGGGCACCGCAATTTTGCAGATGACGCGAGTGGGTATCAGTCCTGCCTCCTTTAAGGTATTGGGCACGGTTGGCCTAGGCAAGGGGTCGCAGGTGGGTGACAGGGTTCTTTCTACTAGACTATTAAGGAATGTTTTTGGGTGGGAGAGGAGTGTCACTAGACTTCCACGGCAACTTTGTTTTTTGGATCAAGGGAAGGGGGTTTGGGTTGGGAAAGGGGCTACTAGAGTACCATGGCAACTTTTTATATCGGGGGACGGGGGCCACTGCGGAAAGCAGTCCGGGATAATCCTTGTATTACATTTTTTTTTTTAGAAGGGAAGGGAGCTGTTAAACAGTGAAGATAGTGTAATAATTAGATGCTCTCTAGCTTGCTTGGTTATAATTTTTTTTAATGTAACTATTTTCTCAGTTATTTGGTAATCTTGTCTCCAATTCTGTGGACTGTTATTAAGGGACATTTAAAAAGCGATTTTTCCTTTTTTATTATATTTTTACTTATTTATGATGGAGATGTCCCTTACTTCTTTCAAAGTTTTCTTTGATATTGTAATATGATCTAAAATTTAATAAAAAGAAAAAAAATGTATTTTAATATGGACTGGGGTAAGGGTTTCTATATAAGGTTAACACCCACCCTGAAACACTTCCTGCATTGCTATTCCGTGGTAAAACTGTTAAGCCTGCATTAGCCACTTGGAAAGTTTTCTGCACAGGCCCCTCACAGGGACCAATCTGTGGCAACTGGTTGCAAGGAGTGAATGGAAAGCTTATTGTGTTGTGGATTGAAGCCTACAGCTCATAAGGAAAAGATGACCTTTCTAAAAAACATAATGTGGTTATGTTCAAGCCTTTCCAATCTAAACCTTTCCAAGATGATCAGCACCCAAAAATAACTGGGATTCCTACTTTTGGTCTGTATTATTTCTGGATTATTTTAGAAGGGCCTCACAGCCTTTACATATGTAAAAAGCAGTGTAAACATGTATAAATATCCTTGGTTTATAAACAGTGATTACAGAATGTTTCTATTTACACATTTAGATTTGCAGCACATAGTTTTGAAGAGGACATGTTCTGGATGTGGTTTTGGCAAGCTGGAACAGTATTCATGTATTTTCAATTTTGTAACAGCAATATATACAACCCCCTCCCCCCCCCCCAAAAAAAAAAAAAACCCAACAACACACACATACACATAAAATAAAAACCAGACATCAGCATTTTCACCTGATTTCACACACATATGTCTGCTAATTGCTTGTTTGGACCTAGGGTTTGCACCAGTGTTCAAGAGGGTAACTGTCTCTGGTGTTTAGAACCATCTCTGAAATTCCTGGATGTCCAGTTTTGTAAATAAATAGGTAATTACATGTTCTAAACTCCACAAGATTCCTTTTTGGGTTTTTTTTGAATGTGTGCCTTTCTGAAATGGCTGTTCCTGCTATATGTGTTGCAATTTACTCATGTATTTCCCATATCCTTACATATGCTTTACAAAGGGTTCCATATTCTTTAAGGCCTTTGTAAAATACATGGGAAGCTTAATCTCTTGACTTGGACATTTCTATTGCTACCTGGACGTCCTATGCAAAAATAGGGCTTAACACTGCTATTTTCCTTGCTTAGCAGTAAAGGCCTGATTGACTAAGGGGTCCTTTTACAAAGGCGCAATAGCACTTTTAGCATGTGCTAACAATAAGCACAAGCTAAATGCTAGAGACACCCATAGGAATATATGGGTGTCTCTAGCATTTAGTGTGCACTAAAAATTCTAGTCACCTTTGCAAAAGGACCCCTAAGGTTTTCCTCCATTCTGTGTAAATAGGGATAAAGCATAACAAATCAAGTCCAGTCAAAAACCTGTTAAGAATTATAATCCAAAACTCACCAAACTGTACATGGGCATTAATAATATACTTCAAGTGCTCCACAGATCTGAGAAGAAAATGTGCTTCCTTGTGAGAGAAAAAAAGGAGAAGCATCTTAATTCAATCTTTAAAGCACAGAAAGTTCAACTGAAAAATAGAATTACCAATGCATTTTTTTTTTTTTTTACAAGAGTGAATGACTGTCACTTCTGAGTGTCAAGCATGAGCAATTGTTGTGGTCATTTAAAACAAAAATGTTCAAGGCTTCCCACTTTCCTTTCATTTCACTCTTGTAAATTATTTATTGCATGGACAGAGCCCGACCACCAGAGGGCTACCATGCCTGTTAGGTATATTTTTAACACGTAACGTATCCTTTCACCTTTCAGAGCTATCTGGTGGTGAGGGAAAGGGGGAGGAATAGGACCAGTGGGACAGGGTATTGGGTGCTGAAAACCATGTTTTGAGGGGAATTACACATTTCTCTCTCTCCCCTTTTTTTTTTTCGCTTGAATGCACAGCATTGTTTAATTTGGTATTGTTATGTTTTGATGTTGTGCACTGAACAAGAGTGCACATTACAAACATTAAAAAAAATACACATATCCTTAGGAAAAAATGGAAACTTTGTCTTACCCTGATCATTTTCTTTCCTTGAATCCAACCAAACCAGTCCAGAACTGATACGGTATGTCCGTCAGCCAGCAGATGGAGGGAGACCTGTGAGCCCCCTCACCATATAGAACACTACATTGGCACAGGTCCTCAGAAACAAAGCAACCAATGACGAAGAAACTACTATTAAAAAGTCAATCAATATCTCAGAAGAACATTTTTTTTTCTAATATGGCTATTCAAGAAACACTTCAGAACATTATAAAGGCTCGCAGAGGGAGACAAATAAAGAATACCAGGTATGTATCTGGCTGAACTCAAGGAAATAAATTATCAGGTAAAACATTTTCATTCTGTGGTAAAACAGGGGACTTATGTCTGTTATTTATTATGTGACTCTATGATGTATTTTTCCCCAGTGCATTTCTCTTCTTTGGCCAGCAGGTGGTGACTGTGCTCTGCTTTAAAGCTGTTGCAGAGGCGACTTTTTTCCTTTCAGCTTAAGTCCTGAGGAAAAGTAATATGCACTGTTATTGCCAAATACCCCCCTGTGCTAATGCTCTGGGCTCCAATTGGCCCTATCCAGCCAGTATGTGATGGAAATCCCCAGTCTCAGAGAGGGAGTGTGGAGAGTACAGATCTCTACACTGAGACCCTGTTCAAAAATCAGTGAGCAGTTATTTTCTTGAACTCCCCAGGTAGTACTCAGGTAGTAATAAAATGTCTAGTTAGTTTTACTGTTGATACCAGTTATTTTACCTGTTATTGTTTGCCCATTCCATCTTTTTTTTCACTGTTCACTGTTCTACTTTTCTGAAAATAGACCTATTAGTTTATTAGATGTGCTGTCCCAGACTAAGAATCCTGATGGTTTGTGTTTTTGTTCTGTGGGCGCTTTCTAGGAACTGTGGGACCTCTAGGATTGTGGTCCCAGTGTTCTTAGAAACAACCAGGGAGATAACTTAAGTGGGGGAGACTCACCCAGAAGCAAGAGAAACCCAGTGTGGTGGGGTGGAGGGTATGCCAGTGCAGTGCACACCTGATCAGCACAGGGGCAGACCATTTAGGTGGCCGCAGGGTTAACCCCAGGTGGGTGCTAGACATTTCGTGACACCTTCCTTTTAGTACTACCACACCAATCCAGAACTGATGGGATATAGCAAAGCAATCTTCATATCAGGCAAGAAGAAAGCATCCCTGCTGAAATAAATGCTACACCAAGAGGTGGCCCTACCATTAGGCTACCTGAGGCGGGGGCCTCAGGCGGCAGTCTTCCGGGAGTGACATTTCCCCCCACACCGGCCGTGGTCTGGCATCTCTTCCCTTCCTTCTTCAATCTCCTTCCCTAAGCCTACCTTTGTTTATTAAAAGACGGCAGCGATTCCCACTGGCTGCCCTGCAGCCGGCAACAGCCTCTTCTCTCTAGTGCAGCCTGCCTCTGACATAATTTGCTGTTTCCTCAGAGGCAGATTGCAATAGAGAAAAGAGGCAGGTGCTGGTGGCAGGGCAGCCTATAAGAACCAATGCTGCCACCATCTTTTGGTAGGCTTGGGGAAGGGGGTTAAAGGGGAAAGGGATTGAAGAAGGAAGGGGGGAGATGCCAGACCATGGCCAAGGAAGGGAGGGAGGACACCATCTCAGCCCTCACCTCAGGTGGAAGATTGCCTTGGGCTGCCCCTGGCTGCACTAAAAGCAGCATCTTGTCTGGCCTGCAAATCTAGCATGTAAAACGTTACAAAAGAATTAAAGAAAACCAAGCAGATGCTTTACAAATATTTCCTGTAAAAATGGTTTCAGGTTTGGCCCAAGAAGTCACCATACATCTGGTGAAGTAGTCTCCAACGCATGCCCCCTCCCCCAAAGTCCTCCTTTGCGGACCTCAAACAGTTTAATGAAATGCTCTTCAATTCCTGTAAGTGCATTAATTTCAATCTTGTCCACTCACATAGTACATTAAGAGCCCCTGTTACAAAGGTGCGCTACTGTTTTTAACACGCACTAAAAATAAGTGTGTGCTAAATATTAGAGATGCCCATATGTTCCTATAGGAGTCTCTAGCATTTAGCATGCACTGATTAGCATGAGCTAAATGCTAGATTCCTACAGGAATATATGACAGTCTCTAATATTTAGTGTACGCTTATTTTTAGCATGTGCTAAAAACGCTAGCACGCCTTTGTAAAATACCCCCTAAATGCTTTAAAAAAGGATTGCCATGGGTTGGGCATGTATGTAGGCCAATGTAAAGCATTTATAGGCCATACACTTGCGCCGTACGCACATAATTACATAAGGCTGTAGGTCAGGTAAAGAATCAGGATTCATATTTACAGGAATGTGCACTGTGCCGGGATGATGAAGTTAGAGAAACTATGAAATGCTCATGTTCAGAGAATTGTGGAAACCATGCCAAAGGTTCGCTAACGCAGAAGAGCACACAATGAAAACAGAATTTTCACTGATGAATGGGAACTGAAGTACTTTCTCATTCCTAGCCATAACAAAGCAGCATGCCTGATTTGCCAAGACATTGTCTCTGTTTTCAAGTCATGCAATTTGAACTGACAATACACAACACAACATCCACATCATTCAAAAGATTTTCCACTGTGTAGTGAATTACTGAAAGAAAAGCTATTTGAGCTTAAGAGGAATTTTATTACTGAGCAAAATATTTTGAAGCTTTCCAGAAACGTTCTGTTGGAGCCACTGAGGTCTCGTTTAGACTTTCACAAATTCTTCTTTCAAACAAAAAACTTTTTACTGATGGCTATGTTGTAGTTTGTAGGCTGCTATTCAAGTTCTTTTTCCTGAACGTTCGGAGCAAAAATATAATCCTACAGAAATAAAGGTGGTCAATGACCAATTTCAGTTCAGCTCCTAACACTGTAGCCAGAAGATGTGAAACCATTAGTGATGATGTTTTTCAGACACTTATGTCAGATTTGCATCGTGACTGTTTTTTGCCAGTATTAGATGAGTCCACAGATATTTCTGATTATCTCACAATTGCTCATATTTGTACGTTTTAGCACAAAGATGAGGTATTGACAATGATACTGCTGTTAAACACAAGAGGTATAGACTGCTTTAGTGTTCTAAAACAGTTCTTGATTAAGAGCAATGTCCCACAATGAAAACTATGATGTGTTACAACAGACAGTGCACCTGCTATGACCAGAATGCATTCAGGTTTGTTGGAGTTGATGAGAAAAGATCCTCAAGACTCTTAGCTATCTCCATTATTACTTAACATATATATGATATCCTTTTGTTATAGTTTTTACATTCTTGGAGTCACATTTGTTTTCCATACGCTGATGACATGTTTTTGTAGATACTGATTCAGGACTTATTACAATTACCTTTATTGCAGATCTCGTTCTTTTTATAAGAAAGCTAGAAGTGTTAAGTATAGCACATGGATTTAAATTAAATAGGGATAAGACTAAGTTGTTCTGGCTAGATCATATAGGTCAAAATATACCCTAAAGAACTGTCTTTTCCTGATGGGCTTATATTGTAGGTTGATAATGTTTCGAAGATACCTGGCATTTATTTGGATACATCTCTATCTTTGAAGCCTCATATTGATGAGGTTATTAAATGCACTTTTCATAAATTGTATTGTTCCAAGATGGCCACACGTACCAGAGGTGCTGTTGGCTCTTCATTGCTTTGGTGGGACAAATTGCCTCTTATGCCAAAACACCAAGGGAAAGCCGCTGCTCAAGCCTCCCAGTGGCTTGAAGCCCTGGTTATAGGTCCAATGGATATGCACGTGAAGAGCCTTTTATCAACGAAGTGATCGGATGGCAGCCTGTTGGAGACCCCGACCATGAGGGAGGAATTGGCAGCATCTCCTGGGCTAGAAACATCTTTGAGCCCTGATTGAAGAGCCCCTCCCCTGCAGCCATGAGGAACAAGCTCTCCGCTGTTTGAGGCAGCAGTGTTCACACTGAGCGGTGTTGGGGACATGGAGCAGAGACAACCAGTAGAAGCTGAGGCAGGCTTTTTGAATGTTTCCCTCAGGAAGAGCTGCATCACAGCGATTTCCATTCCATCGGGGTGGGGGGGGGGGGGGGGGAAGCTCCCAAGACATTTATGGAAGGTACAACTTCTGAACAAATATCAGTGGTGCAAATTCCAGATTTTTTGAAAAGGGCTAGTCCAGCGCTATCAAAATTACTAGTCCTGGATGAGACGCCACCCCCTTCAAAACTCATCCTGTTAGAAGACAAGGAGCCCTTAAGAGGGCCAAGGACTTAGCGAGGCATCCAGGCCTGCTGCAATTGAATCTTTCCTGTGACTGGAAAAAATCTGAAAATTTGGCACTGCAGCTTTATGCCATCAAGTCTATTGCCAGAACTCCCCAGCACCGTGTGATCATGGCAAAGGCCGCCTTCAATAATTCCCATTCCCCTGATCTAGAGTGTAATTGCGAAAGAAATCTACTTGTTTGGATGTGAGCTTCCATTAACCAGAACAGCACTGTAGATTCTTTCGCTAACTCAGAGTTCTTTGTTCCTCCTTGATGATTAACATAAGCCACCACTTCTGCAGTGTCTGAAAGGATTCTGTGCCAAACATATTGTCCAAACTTCTAAATGACTGATGGACCACTGGGTCCTGGTCACTGTCCAACAACCTCACACAACTTGATCCAAACAATATGTTCTTTAGCTGAGGAGACTCTCGTCTGTGGTGATCACTGTCCAATCTGGAGTCTTTAATAATATCCTTATAATTAAATTGTGAGCATCCAACCACTAGTTCACACTAATTTTGGCTTCCTTCTCCCAAGGAAGACAGATATCGTTAACGCCGATTTTGAAGGGACCAATGTTTCAAGAGAGAGGTCTGGAGAGGCTGCATATGAGCTTGAGCACAAGGAAACAAATCTAGAGTTGTCACCATGCATCCCAGAACTTTTAAATAATCCCATGCTTAAGGAGCCTTTTCTGTGTGGATGGAATGAACTGGTAACTTGAGCTTCAATAGTCTGTGTTGGCAAAAATGCTTTCCCCAAGTGGGTGTTGAAGTGTGCTCCTAGGTACTCCAAGCACTGGGCTGACTCTAGCTTGTTTTTCTTGAAAATGATTTCCCATCCTAGTGACTATAAAAACTGAATAACATGGGATGTCACGATCACTCTCTTGCACCTTCCTTGCCTTGATGAGCAA